>NC_132920.1:43063315-44443905 GCF_047675955.1 Chlorocebus sabaeus
AGGACAGTGCTGGGGCTCCACACACTATTTCTAATTATGTTGGAGCTACATGTAGCATTATCGTTCCCACGTTACAGCAGAGAAGATGGGGGTTCAGACCTTGGACAAATTGCTCATAAAGGTGAACTTTACCTGTTAGTTATCTATACCACACTGCTTCCCATTTTTCTCCTTTTCTACATCCATACCTTAAGGTAGACTTTAAGAGAGACTAGAATATGACAGAAAAACAGGAGGTGAATCAGCAGTCCCAGCTCAGTCATAGGTCCCACCCTGCCAGCAAGTGGTTTCTGAGCTAAGCTTGTATCTTAAACTATCTGAGCCCTAGTTTTGTCTTTTCTAAAATGAGGAACTCTAGCTGTGCAATAGAATTACCTGGGGAGCTTTTTAAAACTATGGATGCTTGAGCCTCACCCACATAAATTCTGACTTAAGTAGTCTGGAGAAAGGGCTTTAGGCATCAGCATTTTTCAAAAGCTCCCCAAGTGATTTTAAAGTGCAGCCAGGATAGAGAAGCACTATGCTACCTGATTTCCAAAGCCCATTGCAACCCTAACACCTCCTAATTAGACAGCTGCAACAATTGTCTAGGTGATCAATCTGCCTTCGTCCTCTTCCTTAAAGAAGGCAGATTTCCACATTAATTCTCCTGAAATATTTGAACCAAATCATCAGGGAGCTTCTCATTCCCACTGGAGAAAGCACAAATCTCCGACCTGGCAGTCAAGGTTCTCTAGTTAGAAACCCTCAACTTCCACCAGGCTGGTCCCTGTTTTTCCCATGAATAGGCCAGACTCATTGTGTGTTCAGGCCTTTATTGATGGGTATACATTGAATGTCCTTTCCTTCCCTGTTTAAATTCTTCCCCTCCTTCAGGGCCCCACCCAAAGCCCCTAGAAAAAATGAAGGTTTTTCAGTCCCTTCACTGATCTCTTCCTGCCTATTATACTTTTTATTTGTACACCCCACTAGGTACATAACCACTTACTTTGTTAAATGTTTTCTTCATTGATTCATTCACCCAACAGTATTTGAGTACCTACCACATGCCAGCCCCAGATATATAACAGTGTATCCCAGACAGATAGTTAGGCCAACAGTCACAACACAGTTACATTTTTGGTTTTGGTTTTGTTTTTTTTAGTGGAGTCTCACTCTGTCACCCAGGCTGGAGTGCAGTGGCGCAATCTCGGCTCACTGCAAGCTCCGCCTCCCAGGTTCACGCCATTCTCCTGCCTCAGCCTCCGGAATAGCTGGGACTACAGGCGCCCGCCACCACGACCGGCTAATTTTTTGTATTTTTAGTAGAGATGGGGTTTCACCGTGTGAGCCAGGCTGGTCTTGAATTCCTCACCTTGTGATCTGCCCGCCTCGGCCTCCCGAAGTGCTGGGATTACAGACGTGAGCCACGACGCCCAGGCAACACAGTATTTTAAGTGTGCTGCTAGGAGTAGTCCAGAGTGCGGACTCCGAAAAGGAGCCTCTAACCCAGTTGGGGTGGTCAGGGAAGGTTTCCTTGAGGTGGTGTTCTCTGAGAGTTACCCAGGCAGAGAGGATCTGGGTGAAGAATGGTCCGTGAAATAGAAACAGCAAGTGCAGAGCCTAGAGAGAAAAGAGACCATGGTGCTGTGGGGAAAGGAAAACACGTTCAGGTGAGGCAACTAAGGTGTTTGGTAGGAAAGGTGAGCACAAACCATGCAGGTCTTGGATGCCATGTTAAGAGCCAGTGTTGTAATCTAAGCATGAAGTAGACCTACACTAGCAGTGTAGGAAAGATGGCGAGACATGAATGGATCTGAGACAACTAGGTTAGATAGAACTTGTGATTGATTGGACAGAGTGGAAGAATAAGGATGACTTACAGATTTCCGACAATGACACACAGGTTCACTGAGTTGGAGAAATGGGGAGAGATTTGGATTTGAAGGGAAGTTACTGAGTTTAGTTTAGGGTATGTTTGTCTAGTGTGAGGTACCTGTAGGACAACCAAATTATATGATACACGGCTGTATATACTGAAGCTTAACACTGAAATATGAGCTAAAATGGGATTGGGATTGATCAGCATATAAATTTCTTTTTCTTTTTCTTTTTCTTTTTTTTTTTGAGACTGAGTCTCAGTCTGTTGCCCAGGCTGGAGTGCAGTAGCGCGATCTCGGCTCACTGCAACCTCCTCCTGCCTGGTTCAAGCGATTCTCCTGCCTCAGCCTCCTGAGTAGCTGGGATTACAGGCACGCGTCACCACACCCGGCTAATTTTTTTTTTTTTTTTGTATTTTTAGTAGAGACGGGGTTTCATCATGTTGGTCACACTGGTCTCGAACTCCTGACCTTGTGATCCACCCGCCTCAGCCTCCCAAAGTGCTGGGATTACAGGCGTGAGCGACCGCACCTGGCCAGCATATAAATTTCAACTGAAGCAATGGGAGTGGAGGAAATAGACCAAGGAGAGCATATAAATAGAGAAGAAAATAGCCAGAAGAGAACCCCACAGCACCTCAACATTTAAACTAAGAAAAGAGGATGTTGCAGGCAGGAAAGAAGATCCACAGAGTGATGCACACTGAGAAGGAAGGGAAGGAGTGGGCGTTCTGATAGATTTAACAAGTGGGAGGCTGCTGGTTGGTATGACTTGTTTCTGTGGAACGGTAGGTGCAGAAGCCAGATTGCAACAGACTGAGGAGAGAGCAGGAGGTGTGCTCATGAGCATAGACAGCTGTCAGATAAATGAAGATAACTGAAGAGCAATAGCTATGAGGATGTGTGGGATTAGGGAATTATTTTTGTAGTGAAAGATGAGCTTTTTTCACAGCTGATAAGAGAAAGACATTCATTCTAGAGCACTGCTAGGATTCTTTGTAGACAGAGGAGGGACACCTCTTCTATTGTAACAAGAGAAGGTGGGAAAGGGTAAGACTATAGCTTTCACGGCAGAAAGTTCTCATCTAGCGTATAGGTTTGCTTATAATGAAATAGCATTCAAAAGAGCTGACTAAGGGAAAAAAAGGATTACCGGACAGGTGTGGGGTTGGATTCCAGTTGAGTCTGGGCACCACAATTATAACACACTGATCTATCATGTTTCTGTGAGCCTGTGTGTTTCTTGGATGGTAAACTTGAGGATAAAGACTGTTTGGTATCCTTTGGCTGTCTTCTCTGTTTTTTGTTTTTTGGGTGTTTTTTTGTTTTTGTTTTGAAATGGAGTTTCAGTCATCACCCAAGCTGGAGTGCAATGGTGCGATCTCGGCTCACTGCAACCTCCAACTCCCAGATTCAAGCGATTCTCCTGCCACAGCCTCCTGAGTAGCTGGGATTACAGGTGCACACCACCACGCCCAGCTAATTTTTTTGTATTTTTAGTAGAGACGGGATTTCACCATGTTGGTCAGGCTGCTTGAACTCCTGACCTTGTGATCCACCAGCTTCGGCCTCCCAAAGTGTTGGGATTACAGGCGTGAACCACGGCGCCGGCCCAACAGCATGGCCTCTTATCTCTCCTTCATTGTTCTTTCTCTTTGTTCTCCTGGACTAAAATGATTGCCCCAGACTATCTTTACATTATTCCAAACCAAGCATTTAACAGCCACTGGCAAGTGCACTGGTTTCCAATACTTAACAATACATCAGAATCAAATGGAAAGCTTCAAAAACTTATAGATTCCTGGCCGGGCGCCGTGGCTCACGCCTGTAATCCCAGCACTTTGGGAGGCCAAGGTGGGCGGATCACGAGGTCAGGAGATGGAGACCATCCTGGCTAACACGGTGAAACCCTGCCTCTACTAAAAATACAAAAAAAAAAAATTAGCCAGGCGTGGTGGCAGGCACCTGTAGTCCCAGCTACTTGGAAGGCTGAGGCAGGATAATGGCGTGAACCCGGGAGGCGGAGCTTGCACAAGTGAGCCAAGATTGTGTCACTGCACTCCAGCCTGGGCAACAGAGTGAGACTCTGCCTCAAAAAAAAGGTTATAGATTCCTAGGCCAGGCGTCGTGGTTCACACCTGTAATGCCAGCACTTTCAGAGGCCAAGGCAGGTGGATCACGAGGTCAGGAGGTCAAGACCAGCCTGACCAACATGGTGAAACCCCGTCTCTACTAAAAATACAAAAATTAGCCGGACGTGGTGGCTGTAATCCCAGCTACTCAGGAGGCTGAGGCAGGAGAATCGCTTGAACCCGGGAGGCGGAGGTTAGCAGTGAGCCTAGATTGCGCCATTGCACTCCAGCCTTGGCGACAGAGCAAGACTCCAGCTCAAAAATCTAAAATAAAAAATGAATAAATAAATAAAATAAAAAGTTATAGATTCCTAAGCCCCACATTAGATTTCTGAATTGATCTTTGTGGATGGAACCAAGAAATTCTCCAGGTGATCTTGACGCAACCTGAATTTGAGAACCGCTACCTCTTGATATCCATCCCTTACCCCCATTCCAGATTCTCCAGAGAGTCTGATTAGGCCACTTGTGGTTGAATAAACCATGACTGGAGGGGTAGTCTTCTGGGCGGCACAAGGAAGTAGTCTTCCAGGGTCTCTGCTGCTCAATCTGGAGCCTTTGTACAAATTAGGAAAAAGTGCCCCTCAGGACCAAAGTATAAAAACACACCCCTCTAAGTAGACAACCTGCTTTACTGTTAGGCTTGGCACTTTTAGAGGGTGTGTAGTGGGTGCTTCTTCCCTGGACTTTAGCTCTTATCTGCCCTCTGGGAAGTAACACCATGTTGTATATTGTCTTTTCTATCTTATTGCATTAGCTACATCTTTCAATAACATGTTGAAAACCTGTGAAAAGAGGGTCATCCTTGCCTTATTATTGATCTTAGCAGTAAAGCTTTAAGTTTTTTGCCATTAAATATGAATTACACTTGGTGGCTTATGCATTTAATCTCAGCACTTAGAGGGGCTGAGGTGGGCGGATCACTTCAGACCAGACTGGCCAACGTGGTGAAAATCCATCCCTACTGAAAATAGAAAAATTAGCCAGGTACAGTGGCACATACCTATAGTCCCAGCTACTCAGAAGGCTGAGGTGGGAGAATCACTTGAGCCTGGGAGGCAGAGGTTGCAGTGAGCTAAGATCACATCACTACACTGCAGCCAGGGCAACAGATACCCTGTCTCGGGGAAAAGAAAAAACAATGAATAAACCTCTCAAAACCTTTTTAAAAAGCATCAATTCGCTGTAGGTTCTTTGTAGATGTTTGTCAAATTGAGAAATTTCCCCTCTACTCCTAGTTTGCTGAGAGTTTTTTTCATGAATGGGTGTTGCTTTTTGTCAAATACTTTTTCTGCATCTGTTGATATTATCATGGGATTTTTCTTCTTTAGCTTATTGATGTGATACATTAAAATAATTGATTTTTGGCCACACATGGTGGCTCATGCCTGTAATCCCAGCACTTTGGGAGGCCGAGGTAGTAGGATCTCTTGAGCCCAGGAGTTCGAGACCAGCCTGGGCAACATAGGAAGACCTCGTCTCTACAAAAAATTTAAAAATTAGCCAGGCATTGGCCAGGCATGGTGACTCACACCTGTAATCCCAGCACTCTGGGAGGCCAATGCAGGTGGATCACGAGGTCAGGAGTTCGAGACCATCCTGACCAACATGGTGAAACCCTGTCTCTACTAAAAATACAAAAATTAGCCGGGTATGGTGGCGGGCACCTGTAATCCCAGCTACTTGGGAGGCTGAAGCAGAAAATTGCTTGAACCTTAGCCAGGCACAGTGGCTCATGCCTATAACCCCAGCACTTTAGGAGGCCGAGGCAGGTGGATCGCTTGAGCTCAGGAGTTTGAGATCAGCCTGGGCAACATGGTAAAACCCCATCTCTAAAAAAACACAAAACTAGCCAGGCTTGGTGGCATGCACCTGTAGTCCCAGCTACTCGGGCTGAGGTGGGAGGATCCCTTGAGCCCAGGATGCAGAGGTTGCAGTGACCCGGGATTGCCATAGAGTGAGACCCTGTCTCAAAACAAACAAACAACAATGACAAAACAATTAATTATAAAGCTGGTACTCACAGCTGGGCTTGGTGGCTCAAGCCTACTGTAGAAGTTCACCATATGGGGAACTTCCCATACTACAGTAGGACATCATGGGGTCACCTTGTAGGGGACATGCTGTAAAACTGGAAGATTTTCACATTGACCCTTCCCCTCGTGGGTTTTTTCCTAATAATTCATTGCCTGTCTACCTGGAATAGTTTAGGTTTGCCCTTCCCTGCTAGTGGAAGAATGAAAAAGGTGACCATGTCCACCTCTTTAATAACCTTCTGTCACCTGGGCTGGAGTACAGTGGCGTCATCACTGCACTTCAGCCTCAACCTCCTGGGCTCAAGCCGTCCTCCTATATCAGCCCCCGCAAGTAGCTGAGACCACAGGCATGTGCCACCACGTCCAGCTAAGTTTCTAATTTTGTAGAGATGAGGTCTCCCTATGTTGCCCAGACTGATCTCAATTTCCTGGGCTCAAGTGATCCTCCCACCTCAGCCTCCTAAAGTGTCAGGATTACAGGCATGAGTCACCACATCTGGCCTCCTTTTCATTTTTATATTACAAAAGAGAAATAAATAATTGTTTAGAACAGAACCTTTTTTTTTTTTTTTTTTTTTTTTTTTTGAGACAGAATCTTGCTCTGTTGCCCAGGCTGGAGTGCAGTGGCACCATCTCGGCTCACTGCAAGCTCCGCCTCCTGGGTTCACGCCATTCTCCTGCCTCAGCCTCCCAAGTAGCTGGGACTACAGGCGCCCGCTACCGCGCCCGGCTAATTTTTTGTATTTTTAGTAGAGACGGGGTTTCACCATGTGAGCCAGGATGGTCTCGATCTCCTGACCGTGTGATCCGCCCACCTCAGCCTACCAAAGTGCTGGGATTACAGGCGTGAGCCACTGTGCCTGGCCTAGAACAGAAATGTTAACATTAGTTTGTCGGGCTGGATGCAGTGGCTCACGCCTATATTCCCAGCACTTTGGGAGGCCAAGGCAGGTGGATCACTTTGAGGTCAGGAGTTCAAGACCAGCCTGGGCAACATAATTAAGTCTTATCTCTACCAAAAAATACAAAAATTAGCCAGGCATGGTCAGACCTGTAGTCCCAGCTACTCGGGAGGCTGAAGCAAGAGAATCGCTTGAACCTGGGAGGCAGAGGTTGCAGTGAGCCAAGATCGCACCAGTGCACTCCAGCCTGGGTGGCACAGAGTGAGACCCTGTCTCAATAAATAAATAAATAAATAAGCTTAGTTTGTCAATTGGTCAGGCATTGCCAAGGTCTGTGTGAGCACTTACATGTGAATGGTTGGTGGGAACATTTTGCTAAGGCCAAGGTCATAGTTAAGTCTGTGATGGTTAAGTCTGTGACTGTGCAGATGGTTAAACTAAACTCTAAATCCACTGATAGTATAAATAATATAAAACTGAAGAGGGCAGGTGCAGTGGCTCACGCCTGTAATCCCAACACTTTGGGAGACTGAAGTGGGCAGATCACCTCAGGTCAGGACTTGGAGACCAGCTTGGCCAACACAGTGAAACCCCATCTCTACTAAAAGTACAAAAATTAGCCGGGCGTGGTGGTGGGCGCCTGTAATCCCAGCCACCAGGGAGACTGAGGCAGGAGAATCACTTGAACCTGCGTAGTGGAGGTTGCAGTGAGCCGAGATTGCGCCACTGCAGTCTAGCCTGGGTAACAGAGCAAGACTAAATCTTTTAAAAAATAAATTAAATTAAAAAAAAAAAAAAAAAGCCAGGCACTGTGGCTCAAGCCTGTAATCCCAGCACTTTGGGAGGCTGAGACGGGTGGATCACGAGGTCAGGAGATCAAGACTATCCTGGCTAACACGGTGAAAGCCCGTCTCTACTAAAAAAAATACAACAAACTAGCCGGGCGAGGTGGCGGGCACCTGTAGTACCAGCTACTCGGGAGGCTGAGGCAGGAGAATGGCATAAACCCAGGATGCGGAGCTTGCAGTGAGCTGAGATCCAGCCACTGCACTCCAGCCTGGGCAACAGAGCGAGACTCCATCTCAAAAAAAAAAAAAAAAAAAAAAAACTGAAGAAAAAAAACTCTGAAAAGTTACTGCGCCTTGAAGTAGTAATGGCACAGAGGATTAAAAACTGAGGGTAGGCAGGGTATGGTGGCTCATGTCTGTAATCCCAGCACTTTGGGAGGCTGAGGCAGGCGGATAACAAGGTCAGGAGTTCGAGACCATCCTGACCAACATGGTGAAACCCCATTTCTAAAAATACTACTAAACCCCGTTTCTAAAACTACTACTAAAAATACAAAAAATAGCCAGGTGTGGTGGCGCACTACTCAGGAGGCTGAGGCGGGAGAATCACTTGAACTCGGGAGACGGAGGTTGCAGTGAGCCGCACCATTGCACTACAGCCTGGCGACAGAAAAGATTCCCTCTCAAAAAGAAAAAAAAAAACTGAGGGTAATTTAAAAGCCCTTTATTGGCTGGGCGTGGTGGCTCACACCTATAATCCCAGCACTTTGGGAAGCCAGGGTGAACGGATCAGTTGAGGTCAGGAGACCAGCCTAGCCACTATGGTGAAACTCCGTCTCTACTAAAATTGGAAAAATTAGCCAGAAATGGTGGCACACACCTGTAATCCCAGCTACTCAGGAGGCTGAGGCAGGATAATTGCCTGAACCTGGGAGACGGAGGTTGCAGTGAGTCAAGATCATGCCACTGCACTCCAGCTTGGGTGACAGAGTGAGACTCCATCTCAAAATAAATAAATAAAAGCCCTTTATCTTTCTACTTAAAATGTATTATAGAGGCTGGGCATGGTGGTGCATGCCTACAATCCCAGCTACTTGGGAGGCTTGGGTGGAACGATCACTTGAGCCCAGGAGTTTAAGACCAGCCTTGGAAACATGGTGAGACTCTATGGCAAAAAAAAAAAAAAAAAAAAAGCAATATGTTATAGAGATAACATAATAGTTTTTCTTTTTTAAGAGCTAAAAGGAACTTAATTCTTAAACATTATCCATTTCATCTTCCCCATTTATAGAAAAGAAGCACACAACAATTTAAACATTGGATTATTTTTCTAATTATATTTTGCTCAGGCTAATATTAAATTGATTTTCATTTCTCAGTTGCATGCTACCTAATGTTGACACAACACAAACTAGAGATATACCAGATGGTAGTGAGGAAATGTACTTTACATCATCTACACAGCAAAACAATGAGTGGTGACAAAAAATTGGGGGTTGGCCCTTGGTCCCTGACCAGGTACTTGGAGTCTGTGCAGATCCCACATAGGAGCTGATAGTCAGGATCATAATCCTAGCAGGCGGGATATAAGATGACCGGGGGTAGAAATTCCCAGCTGTAGCCTTTTTGTCTGAGCACCACAAACACAGCAGTCCCAGAAGCAAGAAAATAACCTGGTGTCAAGTCAGCATCCCTACTGAATGGCATCAGAAAAATTCGGTGTGCCTGCAGATTGTTAAAGGACGTACTTTGCAATTCCCCTGATGGGATAAGAAAATACAATTTTTAAATTTTTGTTTTGTTTATAATCTAACCTGAAAGTACCAGGGAGGCATGAAGAGGCTTGGTTGATATTTAAAATAATCTGTTAAAGCTTTAGAAATGAAATTAATGTTTTCATCTTGGTCATGTTTCACAGGCTCAGAAAAAATGTCTGAATCAGACTTCCCCCATTTCTGCTCCCAAGACCACAGACGGCCTGAGGCAAGCACAGATCCCTGGGCTCTTGAGCACCGCACTGCCAGGTCAGGAGCTTCCTCAGTTTGTCCCTGTCCTCCCAACACCCACGGATGCTCTTCTCACTCTTCTCCCTCATTCTGCATGAAAGCTTTCTGGCTTAATCTCGCCTCCACTCTGATTATTCCTTTCTTTCTGTATCCTTTCTGCCCAAATAATATACTGTGTTGCATCAACTCTAAGATAGCATCAGGCCAAGCACCATGTCTCATGCCTGTAATCCCAGCACTTTGGGAGGCCGAGGAGAGTGGATCACCTGAGATCAGGAGTTCAAGACCAGCCTGACCAACATGGTGAAACCCCATCTCTACTAAAAACACAAAATTTAGCCAGGCATGATGGCACACGCCCGTAATCCCAGCTACTCAGGAGGCTGAGCAGGAGAATCGCTTGAACCCAGGAGGCAGAGGTTGCAGTGAGCCAAGATCGCACCACTGCACTCCAGCCTGGGTGACAGAGCAAAACTCCATCTCAAAAAAAAAAAAAAAAAGCCGCCGGGTGCACTGGCTCACGCCTGTAATCCCCAGCACTTTGGGAGGCCAAGGCGGGCGGATCACGAGGTCAGGAGATCGAGGCCATCCTGGCTAACACAGTGAAACCCTGTCTCTACTAAAAAATACAAAACAAAATTAGCCGGGCATGGTGGCAGGCGCCTGTAGTCCCAGCTACTCAGAAGGCTGAGGCAGGAGAATGGTGTGAACCCAGGAGGTGGAGCTTGCAGTGAGCTGAGATCGCACCACTGCACTCCAGCCTGGGCGACAGAGCCAGACTCCGTCTCAAAAAAAAAAAAAAACCCCACTAAGATAGCATCAATGGTAAGATGTACTGTCATTTTTCATACTACCAAAAAGAAAAGAAAAGCACTTACCTCTAAATTATGACACATTAAATTATGTGGGGAAAAAAAAATGCTTCTTAGAAATAATGAATTCAGGCCAGGCACAGTGGCTCACACCCGTAATCCCAGCACTTTGGGAGGCCGAGGCAGGCAGATCATGAGGTCAGGAATTCAAGACCAGCCTGACCAACATGGTGAAACCCCATCTCTACTAGCTGGGCATTGTCCTAGCTACCCAGGAGGCTGAGGCAGGAGGATCATCTGAGCCTGGGAGGTCGAGGCTGCAGTGAGCTGTGATCATGCCACTACACTCCAGCCTGGGCGACAGAACGAGATCTTGTCTCAAAAAAAAAAAAAGGTATTTTATAGTACTTGTGACTTTGTAATTATCCCCATGTTGCTCTCTATATACATGTTTGGAATTCTCCACCCAGACTGAAAATATTATGGACTGTGTCTTCTGCTTTTTTAAGGTTTTGAACATCTGCAGTTCTAAGACTTTGAACATCCGATTAGTACTTAAAAAAAAAAAAAAAAAAAAAAAAAGGCAAGAAAGAGAAAAAGCTTGAATATTCCCAGTCAATTGCCTCATTGACTCTTTGGGCCTCCCTTTCCTTAAAATGTATTTTGGGATTCTGTATTGCTGACAGATACTGGCTTGAGGCCTGTGTTTCAGACTATAACTAATTTGAAACTATAGCATTTAGAGCTTCTATTTATTACTCTTTACTTATTTATTACTTAAATAGGCTTTAATAACCTCTTCCTTTAGAGCTTGTAAGTAAATGCACTACCCTGCCCTCCTTCTTCACAGCAAGCAGCCATGATAAAGAAACCTGTTGCAGAATGCTCAACAGTCTCTACCCCTTGGGCTCTAGGGTTATATGATGGACCCAATTTACTGTTTCTTTTGAACACTGTCTTATGTATTAATTCTAATAGGGCAGGATTCTGGAAGCAAAGTTATATCTGCATCCTTAGGAACCGCACAACCACAGCAGGAAAAAGTAGTTGGATCATCTCCTGGCCATCCAGCTGTGCAGGTAGAAAACTATTGGCATAGCCTCTTCCTAATGTTTGGCATAATTGAATGGAAATGTAGTCGTATCATCTTTGTGGTTGCTGGCTAGCTTTGTATGCACAGTCCACCCAGTCCCCTGTGTTCCCACAACAGGGTGGTCGTTGAAGACCTTCCTGGTGGGCTGGGCCTTATGTTTCTGTTTCTGAGATGAATGTCTATTCTATTTCTGACATGTTTACAGTGCTTCATTAATCTATCATATCCTCATGAATTAGTAATATACCAGCAGCTAGTACATACTAGGCACTCAAAAAATGTCATTTATTACTGGGTGATATCGTTCACCATTGTATCAAAGTGGATCTGTTCTTCTTAGTTATGCTGAGGGATTTTTTTTTTTTTTTTTTCTGTAGTAGTAACCAGGTGTATAGGAATTAGGCCATCCCTACAGTCTTTTGACCCAACGTTGACACTTTTTAAAGTCCAACTTTTTGGTTTTCGTTTGAGACAGGGTCTCACCTGTCACCCAGGCTGACATGCGCTGGTGCGATCACAGCTCACTGCAACCTTGACCTCCCAGGCTCAGGTGATCCTCCTGCCTCAGTCTTCTGGGTAGCTAGGACAATACCCAGCTACTTTTTTGTGTTTTTTGTAGAGACAGGATTTTGCCATGTTGCTCACACCTGTCTTGAACTCCTGGGCCCGAGCCATCCACCTGCCTTGGCCTCCCAAAGTACTTGGGATTACAGGTGTGAGCCACTGTGCCCTGCCTAGTCCAGTTGTGTGTTTTTTTTTTTGTTTTTTTTTAGTTTTTCTGTTTTGTTTTATTTTGTTTTGTTTTGAGGTGGGGTCTCGCCCTGTCACCCAGACTGGAGTGCAGTGGTGTGATCACAGCTCACTGAAGCCTCGATCGCCTGGGCTCATGTGATCCTCCCACCTCCGCCTCCTGAGTAGCTGGGACTACAGGCATGCACCACCACGCCTGGCTAATATTTTTATATTTTTTGTAGAGAAAAGGTTTTGCCATGTTGGCCAGGCTGGTCTCAAACTCCTGGGCTCAAGCGATTCTCCCACCTCAGCCTCCCAAAGTGCTAGAATTAAGAATTACAGGCTTAAGCAACCACGCCTGGCCTAGTTTTTTTTGTTTGGTTTGTTTTTTGATACATGATGGATGTACATATTTTCAGGGCACATTTGATAACTTCAACTTTGGCTTTTAAACCTAAAAGATTTCAAATTAGTAGTCTAAAAAGGAAGGAAACATTTCTTGTTTTCAGCTTACTAAGACAGTTTCTTCTCCATCAGACCTACCAATTAGTAGTTGAATGAACCTTGCTACAGTGTGGGACTGCCTGGAATACACAGTGAAGGATCTGTTCAGTTCTAAGGTTCTGAGATATTTGTTTCCTTAACGTGTTGTAAAAAATGCCTCGTTAGATCACACACCTGGACTATATATAACAGGAGCTTAAAAGTGTGTGCACCCCGTACTTACCACTGAGAAGATGGATTAGATAGGATCTACTGACTTTTCAGATGTCTGTGGAATTTCAAAACTATAACCATGGGTCGGTGCAGTGGCTCACACCTGTGAGCAGGCGTGATGACTTGAGCCCAGGAGTTCAAGACAAGCCTGGAAAATATGGCAAAACTCTGTCTCTACAAAAAATACCAAAAAATTAACAGGCATGGTGGTGCATACCTGTACTCCCAGCTACTTGGGAGGCTGAGGTGGGAGGATCACTTGAGCCTGGGAAGCAGAGATTGTTGCAGTGAGCTGAGATTGTACCACCACACTCTAGCCTGGATGACAGAGCAGGACCCTGTGAAAAAAATGATGATGATGATGATGATGATGATGCATTTAGAGAGGAGTTAGAGATTCAGGCTTTAAAGTGCAAACTGAGTCCTCCGGAACTGATTATGCAGCTTTCTGCAATCTTAACACAGTATAACTTTGCTTCATGGACTCTGTGTACTGGTTTGTTTTTTTTTTTCAGCAGGGCACATTCTATAGTCTTAGACTATGTTCTTGATAGGTAGTTGAAAATATGTGAAATGTAGTGAACTTTATGTATAACTGTATTCTTTTTCCTATAAAAGGAATAATAAGAGGTATGTTTTGTCTTTAGGTGGATAGTCATTCGGGAGGACAAAAAAGGCCTGCTGCAAAACAGCTAACTAAAGGAGCTTTGTGAGTTACTTTTGGAAATAACAAATCAATTTTGAACGTTTCTTTGGGTCCCTAGCCTTCAATAAATATACTATAGAAATCAGGTTATAATAATGAGCATATTAGCCTTTTTAAAAATGTACTTTGAGGTAGGGCATGGTGGCTCACTCCTGTAATCTCAGCACTTTGGGAGTCTAAGGCAGGAGGATCGCTTGCACCCAGCAGTTTGAGACCAGCCCGGGCAACATGGTGAGACCCTGCCTCTACAAAAAATACAAAAATTAGCTAGGCGTGGTGGTACGGGCCTGTAGTCCCAGCTACTTGGGAGGCTGAGGTGGGAGGATAGCTTGAGTCCTGAGGTGGAGGTTGCAGTGAATTGGAGATTGTGCCACTGTACTCCAGCCTGGGCGACACAGCAAGACCCTGTCTCAAAAAAAAAAAAAATACATATATATACACATATATATACATATAAATATATATATACACACACACACACACACACTTTGAAAATCTTTTTCTATACTTTCTTTTCTTTTCTTTCTTTTTTTTTTTTTTTTTTTTTGTGAGACAGATTCTTGCTCTGTCACCCAGGCTGGAGTGCAGTGGCACGATCTCGGCTTACTACAGCCTCCACCTCCTGGGCTCAAGCGATTCTCCCGCCTCAGCCTCCAGAGTAGCTGGGATTATAGGCACCCGCCATCATGCCTGGCTAATTTTTGTATTTTTGTAGAGACAGAGTTTCACCATGTTGGCCAGGCTGGTCTTGAACTCCTGACCTCAGGTGATCCACCTACCTCAGCCTCCCAAAGTGCTGGGATTACAGGTGTGAGCCACCGCGCCTGGCCTATACTTTATTTTCATTAGGACTTACAAATATATTGAAATGTAGTATATACATTTCAAATATATTGAATGTAGTTTCAGCCTACTGTTAGCTCTTCTTAAGGAGAATAGTTCTTTGTCTTTTCAGAGACAAAGAATCTCTGAGGAAAAGCATGGTTTGTTAAACTCCCATGTTTAGAACAGAAATGTTAGCATGAGCTTAGTTGGCCAGTGGTCAGGCACTGCCAAGGTTTATGGGGATGCCAACACATAAATGATTGGTGGGAACCTGTGCTTTCGAGGTCAGGGTCATAGTCTGAGTCCTCTGTGGAGCTAGTTAAACTAAGCTATAAACGCACTGTGGTATAACAAATATAAAACTGAAGAAAAAACTGCCGTACTATTCCTATATATCTTATTTTATTTGCGTACAAATAAATATGACTAGATTTAATTTCCTAACATGACTCTACATTGACATTGGCCATTTCCCTTGTAAAGCATTCTCCAGCAGTTGCAGAGGGACCAAGCCCACACTGTGACACCGGACAAAAGTCACTTCCGATCACTAAGTGATGCGGTGCAGAGACTGCTCTCCTACCACGTGTGCCAGGGCTCCATGCCCACTGAAGAAGACTTGAGAAAAGGTAAGCAGGCTGGAACCCTAAGGCTCCAGGAAACCCTCCCATGGACACCCCCCAGAAGAGCAAGAGCCATGTCACCCCCAGATGGTAGGCAGATGATTGTTGTTAATCACAGACCAAACTTGTTCCCTATTTACTCAGTTTCCCAGTCCCTGTTTAAGGTCGTGACTTATACTTCTCAATATTTTTTGAAGGGAAGCCAAGTGTAGGGGCACACACCTGTAGTCCCAGCTACTCAGAAGGCTAAAGCAAGATCACCTGAGCCCAGGAGTTTGAGACTATAGTGTGCTATGATCACACCTGTAAATAGCCATTGCACTCCTGCCTGGGCAACATAGGGAGACACTGTCTCTTTAAAAAAAAAAAAAATTGTTAGGAGGGTACCCTAATGTCAGAGTATTTTATTGACAGATTAGGGGCAGTAAATCCAAGCTTTGTATGGACTGCTGGCTCCAGATGGGATGGCTTTGCACTAGACACTCTACACAGTGGTTTCGCATAGTCCTTGCCTTTAGGCAGTATGCATACCCTGAAGGTTTTTTTTTTTTTTTTTTTGAGGTGGAGTCTCGCTCTGTCATCCGGGTTGGAGTGCAGTGGCACATCAACTCACTGCAACCTCTGCCTCCCAGGTTCAAGCAATTCTCCCTGCCTCAGCCTCCCGAGTGGCTGAGATTATAGGCACGCATCACCACAGCCGGCTAATTTTTGTATTTTTTAGTAGAGATGGAGTTTCACCGTGTTGGCCAGGCTGGTCTTGAACTCCTGACCTCAGGTGATCGGCCACCTCGGCCTCCGGAAGTGCTGGGATTACAGGCATGAGCCACCGCGCCTGGCCAAACTGTTTCTGGTAGTTTTATGAATTAGACACTTGAGTTCCCAAAAGCATTCCCTGAGGTTCCAAAATGAGTCCAGAGCATTAGCCACATATCAAGAAACTGACAAAAATGTGAGAGATAAGGGCTGAGCATGGTGGCTCACATCTGTAATCCCAGCACTTTGGGAGGCCGAGGCAGGCCGATACCTGAGGTCAGGAGTTCAAGACTAGCCTGGCCAACATGGTGAAACCCTGTCTCTACTAAAAATATAAAAATTAGCTGGGCGTGGTGGCTCACACCTTCAGTCCCAGCTACTTGGGAGGCTGAGGCAGGAGAATCGTTTGAACCCAGAAGGCAGAGGTTGCGGTGAGCGGAGATCGCACCACTGCACTCCAACCTGGGTAACAGAGCAATACTCTGTCTCAAAAAAAAGAAAATGCTGGCCGCGGTGTCTCACACCTGTAATCCCAGCACTTTGGGAGGCTGAGGTGGGTGGATCACTTGAGGTCAGGAGTTCTAGACCAGCCTGACCAACATGGAGAAACCCTGTCTCTATTAAAAATACAAAATTAGCCAGACATGGTGGCACATGCATGTAATTCCAGCTACTTGGGAGGCTGAGGCAGGAGAATCACTTGAACCCAGGAGGCAGAGGTTCCCGTGAGCCAAGATCACGTCATTGCACTCCAGCCTGGGCAACAAGAGCAAAACTCTGTCTAATAATTAATTAATTAATTAATTAATTAATTTAGAGATAAGGGCCCCTTCCCCAAACCTGGAACTCCTCCTGTCCCAATGCGTGGCCATGCTCTTTCCCACCACCACCGCCAAGGCCTGGCTGTATCAGTGCCCTCCTCTTTTCTAATCCCTTCCTCAGCTGCTACAAGTCTTACTCCTCCTGGCAGGGACCTCTAATCTCAGGGCACAGTGGTTTCTGTGAGTCCACTGTGGATTTCCCTAGGACACCAAGGAATAGGGTCAAGATCCAGCGTTAAATGGGGTGTGAAAGAGCCGGGCGTGGTTGCTCATGCCTGTAATCCCAGCACTTTGGGAGGCTGAGTTGGGAAGATCATGAGGTCAGGAGTTTGAGACCATCCTGGCCAACATGGTGAAACCCCATCTCTACTAAAAATACAAAAAAATTAGCGGGGCGTGGTGGCACACGCCTGTAATCCCAGCTATCGGGAGGCTGAGGCAGGAGAATCACCTGAACCCAGGAGGCGAAGGTTGCAGTGAGCCAAGATTGCGCCATTGCACTCCAGCCTGAGCAACAGAGCAAGATTCCTTCAAAAAAAAACCCATGGGGGTGTGAAGACTGAGAAGAAGAATGAATTAGAAGGTGTTCAAATCTTTGGAGACCAACAGACAGAGAATAGAGCCACATGACCACAACAGTTTAATGTAAAGCTGTGTCTTTACATTAAACCGGTTTGCCTAGTCCAGACAGTTGGACTTCATTGTTTCAGCTATTTTAGTTTTTCATACCATTAGGCTTAGGTCATCTAAACTAGCAGATCATTCTCTACTCATTGATATTTATTGCGAGTCTGTTATATGGTTTTATTTTATAGGTGATATCAAAGTAATTATGTTTTTGGTTTCCTAAAGTTAAAAAAGCTAGTAATAAAATGAGTTTCCATGATCAGTGGACAGTGAGGCAAAGCAGTGTAGAAGGATAATGCTTAGCCAGGGAACAGCTCATCTAAGAAGAGAAAATTGCCCCAGATAAGCCATGTTTGAATAATGGAAGAGTAATGAATTTCAGTCTTAAGAAACAGAAGACCTAGTCGGTGATTTACAGTCTCTTACTATTTCTTTGTCTCTCTTTTTTTAAAGTGGACAATGAATTTGAAACAGTTGCCACTCAGCTCCTAAAAAGGACCCAAGCTATGCTTAACAAATACAGATGCCTGCTCCTAGAAGATGCCATGGTAAAAGTCATGCGACTGATATTTGTTTTTTACAGGTCACAGCCACTAAATCAGAGATAAAAAGTTCAAGGGATTATAGAACATAATGTAAAAGACACAGATAGTTCACACTGTAGAAAAATTTACACTTAGCTGCTACTACAAAAACAGCAGTGAACATTTTCTGAACTTTACTTGGTGGGTCAGTACTATTCTCTTGTTTAACAGATAAGGAAACCAGGGCTTTGGTTAAGTAACTTGCTCGAGTACAGATGGCTAAGAAGTTTGCAGTCATTAGCAGAGCTCGGATACAGGCCAGGATCATCTGACCCCTGGTCCACACTCTGATGCCGTCTACCGCCTTTCACCAACCCATAGATGTGGGGAAAGGACTGGAGGCATATCTGAACAGATAAGCTGGTGACAAATGTCAAAATTAGTTTTGTTTTTAATTGAGAGATCATTGACATACCATAAAATTTACATTTAAAGTGTACAACTTAAGCCAGGCACGGTGGCTCATGCCTGTAATCCCAGCACTTTGGGAGGCCGAGGCGGGTGGATCACCTGAGGTTGGGAGTTCAAGACCAGCATGACCAACATGGAGAAACCTCATCTCTACGAAAAATACAAAAAGAGCCAGGCGTGGTGGTGCATGCCTGTAATCCCAGCTACTCGGGAGGCTGAGGTGGAAGAATCACTTGAATCTGGAAGGCAGAGGTTGTGGTGAGCCAAGATCATGCCATTGCGCTCCAGTCTGGGCAACAAGAGTGAAACTCTGTCTCAATAAAATAATAATAATAACAATAATAATAATAAATAATGGATCACCTGAGGTCAGGAGTTGGAGACCAGCCTGGCCAACATGGTGAAACCCGTCTCTACTGAAAAGACAAACATTTCAGTGTTCAGAGTTGCAGTGAGTCGAGATCGCACCTCTGCACTCCAGCTTGGTGACAGTGAGACTCATCTCAAAAATGAATAAATAAATAAATGAAGTGTACAACTTGATGGTTTTTAGTACATTTACAAGGTCACATAGTCATCACCACTATCTAATTGCAGAACATTTTCATCATCCCAGATAGAAACTGCAATTCATCTGAAGTGCCAGTTAAATAGAGAAAGGAGTAAGAATAAGATACCTCAGGAAATGATAGAAAGACCAAATCTGAGATTTGAGAAGCAGTTCTAAAATCAAATAGGCTTTAGCCTATCATGGTCTCTTATAACTCATTTTCAATTTGATATCAACTTTGAAAATGTACCTTGGGAGATTGGTTGAGCTATATTATACACATATACAACATAGAGTAAATGTGTATCTGTGTGTCTGTATTTACTTAAATAAATAAATAAATATATATATATATATATATATATTTACTTAAAACTATGCCACCAGACCAGGCACAGTGGCTCACGCCTATAATCCCAACACTTTGGGAGGCTGAGGTGGGTGGATCACCTGAGGTCAGGAGTTCGAGACCAGCCTGGCCAACGTGGCAAAACCCTGTCTCTAGTAAAAATACAAAAATTAGCCAGGCATGGTGGCGCATGCCTGTAATGCCACCTACTGCAGAGGCTGGGACAGGAGAATCGCTCGAACCTGGGAGGTGGAGGTTGCAGAGAGCTGAGATTGCACCACTGCACTCCAGGCTGGGTAACAGAGCGAAACTGTCTAAAAATAAATAAATAAAATAAAATAATGCCGCCAAAGTCTGTAATAATTGTTCTCAGCCAGGTGCGGTGGCTCATGCCTGTAATCCCAGCACTTTAGGAGGCCAAGGCGGATGGATCACCTGCGGTCAAGGGTTCGAAAAGATTTCTAAGATATATTATTAAATAGAGGAGAAAAAAATACAGAACAGTATATATAATTGCTACTATTTGGGTACAAAAATAAAGAAGTATATTTCTTTATATATATATATATACACACACACATATATATAGTACATATATATTCTTATGTGTGTCAGAAATATCTCCAGAAGAGTACTGAAAACTACTAGGCAGGCAGATGCCTCCAGGGAGAGGCACTGGGTGGTAGTGGGTGCACACCAGGAAGAGGCAAAGAAGGGAGGCTCACTTTTCACATGCCCTGTAGCATCTTTTGAATTTTGTACCAATGTGTAAATTATTTTTTCCAAAAACAACAATTTTTTAAAACTGATCTATGAAATGACTGGCCTCTCTCTCTTTCAGCGAATCAATCCCTCTGCTGAGATGGTGATGATCGATAGGATGTTCAACCAGGAGGAAAGAGCTTCCCTATCCCGAGACAAGCGCCTGGCGCTTGTAGACCCTGGTAAGAAACATTGCAGTGAAAGTAGCGGACAGCTCCTGCCATGGTTCAGGGACCGTGGGGCCTTTGGGAGTCTGTGTGAACTTTGAGTAAGAAACTTGAAGGTAGAACGTGAATTCTGGGGAGAGCTGGGCACAGTGGCTCACACCTGTAATCCCAGCTACTTCCTTCTTCTCTTTGGCCTGCACAGCCAATGTTTGTTGGATGGAATCATCTTTTCAGATTTCAAGTCTACATTCCCTAAAACTCACATTTTAGAATTTGGTGAACAAATTCATGTTCACACTATACATACTCTTTGTTGTTTTGTAGATGTCATCAAAGCTCTATTTCACTTCGATGATTTCCAGCGTTAACACTTTTTCCACTCTTGCATAACAGCAGTCTGCCTACCTCCATCTGGACCCTCAATGTTCTAAATCCTCACGGACATTTCTTTTGCCATCCTCTGGCTCCTCAAGCCTGGTGCAGTTCAGTGCTCACTCACAGACGCAGCTCCTGCATACCCATTGTCCTTCCATATCATTTTGGATGAGTGTTGGCTATTCATTTTGTGGTCTTGGCAAAGTGATGCCAGGTTTCTCCTATGTGTCTAAAGGGATTGAAGTGCTTTCACCCAAAGACAAGTAGCTGTCTTCACCCAGAAAGTATGTAAGACAGATAGGTTTTCTGTTTCCTGGTGTCTATCCCCCTTCCCTGCAAAGCCCCATTCCAGGCCCTTCTGCTCTAAGGAAGAAACTAGGCTGATACCAGGACCTAATTTCTGTTTTCAGGAGGTTTCAAGGAGGTCATTAGCTGAAAACTAATTTTAAAATAATACTTAGAGGCCAGACGCAGTGGCTCACACCTATAACCCTATCACTTTGGGAGACCAAGGCGGGCAGATCACCTGAGGTCAGGAGTTCAAGACCAGCCTGACCAACATGGTGAAATCCCATCTTTACTAAAAATACCAAAATTAGGCCAGGCGCGGTGGCTCACGCCTGTAATCCTAGCACTCTGGGTGGCCGAGGCAGGTGGATCACCTGAGGTCAGGAGTTCGAGACCATCCTGACCAACATGGTGAAACCCTGCCTCTAATAAAATACAAAAAAAAATTAGTCCGTTGTGGTAGCAGACGCCTGTAATCCCAGCTACTCGGGAGGCTGAGGCAGGAGAATCACTTGAACCCAGGAGGCAGAGGTTGCAGTGAGCCGAGATCATGCCACTGCACTCCAGCCTGGGCAACAAGAGCAAAACTCCGTCTCAAAAAAAAAAAAAGCCAAAATTAGCTGCGCATGGTGGTGAGTGCCTGTAATCCCAGCTACTCGGGAGGCTGAGGCAGGAGAATTGTTTGAACCCAGGAGGCAAAGGTTGCGGTGAGCCAAGATCGTACCACTGCACTCCAGTCTGGGCAACAGAGCAAGACTCCATCTCAAAAAAAAATAAATAAAATAATACTTAGAGATCAGGACTGAGTGAGGCTTTTTGCCCATCACATTTTCCAATTTGTCATCAAGCATCTACCTTTTCAAAAGGTTTAAGCTCCCCATCTGGAAGCTGGGGCTCCACAGCCTTGGCTGCCTTTACAGGATGCTCTCTCGGGATCAGGGTCCTGCTTCTGCATGTTCCTGTATGTGAAGCAGATGGATTCTGTGAGTGGGGCTGGCTTTGCCCTCAGCACCTGACCCACTGAAGGTCTGCTGTATAGTCTGTACTCTCCCAATCACTCACTAATGATCTTTTTGTTCCCATTTCCAGAGGGTTTTCAGGCTGATTTCTGTTGT
The DNA here is from genome assembly GCF_047675955.1 of Chlorocebus sabaeus. Lineage (NCBI taxonomy): Eukaryota > Metazoa > Chordata > Mammalia > Primates > Cercopithecidae > Chlorocebus > Chlorocebus sabaeus. The sequence continues at coordinate 43,085,349 of NC_132920.1, forward strand.
TCCTTCAAACTTGATAAAGCTGCTCATGAGACACAGTTTGGCCGGAGTGACCAGCATGGCAGTAAAGCAAGCAGCTCTCCACATCCGCCGGCCAAGGCCCAAGGCAGAGACCGAGCCAAAACCAGTGTGACAGAATCCATGAATCATGACCAGTTTCATCTAGTGCCTAATCACATCGTGGTCTCTGCAGAAGGAAACATTTCTAAAAAAACAGAATGCCTTGGCAGAGCACTGAAATTTGACAAAGTGGGCTTAGTTCAGTACCAGAGCACGTCTGAAGAGAAGGCCAGTCGGAGAGAGCCTCTGAAGGCCAGTGAGTGCTCTCCCGGCCCTGAAGGGCACCGGAAAACCTCATCCAGATCAGATCACGGTACTGAGAGCAAACTCTCAAGCATCCTAGCAGATTCGCACTTGGAGATGACATGTAACAATTCCTTCCAGGACAAAAGTCTGAGGAATTCTCCAAAGAATGAAGTTTTACACACAGACATCATGAAAGGGTCAGGTGAGCCCCAGCCAGATCTCCAGCTGACGAAGAGCTTGGAAACCACATTTAAGAACATCTTGGAACTCAAAAAGGCAGGACGGCAGCCCCAGAGTGACCCCACGGTTAGCGGCTCTGTTGAGTTAGATTTCCCCAACTTTTCTCCTATGGCTTCACAGGAAAACTGCCTGGAAAAGTTCATCCCGGACCACAGTGAAGGTGTTGTAGAAACTGACTCCATTTTAGAAGCAGCTGTAAATAGTATCTTAGAGTGTTAATAGCAGCAGTCCTCCCCTTACCCCACCCAAGACCCACCCCCCCGGCCCCGGACCAGTTACATTCTTTCCTGGCAAAAGCAAATGGAAATGGTCTCCTGTCTCCAGCCTGCTTGATCTTTCATCACAGGTTATACTTTCTAATCTCAATCCTGTTCTTTGTTTAAGAGCAATACTTGTCGTGATTACAGGGAGATCCTTTAGTAAAATTAATCCTTGTTAGAAAGCAGTCTGATAGGCCCCACTCATTTCAAGTGTTATGAAAGTGCTTATAGTCATTTTGTTTATTTGTTTTGTTTTTTAAAAACACCGTAACTCAATGAGACCACGTATACTTGGCCCTTGGTAAAATTTTGACAATCATAAGTCATTTGAAAAGAACAGACTTACTAAAATCAAACGAGACAGATAGAAGCTACTTTTTAAAGAATATCCCACTGCATCTCCAAATTTAGTTTTGGGGGTTTTTATTATTATTATTATTTTGGGTTTGTGTGTGCGTGTGTTTTGTTGTTGTTGTTGAGGGGAAGACCACATGCTTCTTCCCCCTCAGCCATCCTTGAGCAGTAAATTGCTGGGTGTGCTGCCAGGGACCGGAGCCCTGGTGGAAAAGCCAGTAGCACATACGCAGGGCATTGCAGTGCTTCCCTGTTGATGGTTCAAGTGCTTTTCTGATGCTTCTGGGACAAAACCTCATGCTTTTAGGCATATCCATGTTGAATTTCATCTAGGGAATGTTCTGTTCTTAGTTACAGCAGCAAAATTTGAAATAATTTCACCAGGCTAAATAAAGGAAAATGGAAACCAGTTAAGAGGCACAGTGTACAGGGGAGGCCGGGATAGAGCCATGAAGGTTATAATATTAATATGTATATATGTAAAAGCATATATATGTTAACTATTGAGAAAAAACAAGTTTTGCATTTTATAATTGGATATAGTCAACATATGATGTATGTTTTTGTTTGTTGCTGGATTTTGTTTCACTTAACCTCTCTTTGCACCCTCTCCCACAACAAATACCAAGCATCAAAAGCACTTTCATTTGAAAATTATGTTGTAATTTTTCAGTTTAAACTTTAAGGAGACTTTGGCCTTGTTTATGCTTCTTGTCTGAGAACAGTGGTCACCCCTGGCAGCAATTCATTACCAAAACACAGACAAACCAAAGGTAACCAGCTAGCCCACCACTGAAAGGAAAGATCTTAGACATGGGATTCCCATTTGAGAGCCAAAGGATATGCCCTGTCACCATTTCTGTTTGGCCTGTGTTCATATTAGTGAGCATGGCTTATTGCTTTATTTATTTTTATTTCTTGTCAGGGAGTGTTCTCCGTTTTCCTTTCTTGTATACCTGCCCCAGGTTATCCCATTTCTGTTGTTACCTTTATTCTCAATGTCATTGTAACCATCACTTATCTCCTCTCATTGGGAAAGCTACATGGTAGTATTTGTATGCACTCTTCTCCCACACATACACACATGTGCGTGTATCTGAGCTGCTCGGATCCAGAGGTCATTTTTGTTACAGTGTGTGCACACTCACTCTCCTTCTTTGTGTGCATACTCTCATTTATTCTGTTTATCTCCCTGGCTCTGGAGGTGCAGCCTCTGGTCTTCACTTTAGTGTGTTGCTAGAATCTGCTTCTGGCTGTCGCCAGCATGGGGATGACCCCCATTGTCATCATGTTGGGCATTTCTTTTCCGGATTGGCCTGTGATGGAAAGGAAGGCTTCTGATTAGAAAACACAGCAACAGAAGACCTATACCCCCGGTGCCCCTTTGTCCCACTATACACAAAAAACCCTGTGAGATGGCCAATCTTCATAATAGCAACGTACCTTCACCCCAACCACGTGCCCTAGCCAATACAAATTGGAAAATCTGGGCCATTTTAGGGTTACCATTTTTTCCTTATTTGTGCCAATGTCCAAGTTGCAGATTTCCCCTTTTTCCTGTATTGTAACATATTAGGTAAGTTGGTTTTGCCAGTTGGTACTTTCTGTTTGGGTAGCCCTGGGGTAACACCCTGCCCTGAACTCCATGATTTCATAGGCTTTTCTTCCCTTAGGGCTCATGCTCCCCTAATTCCTAGCAAGATGATCCCTCCTAATCAAATTCTTCTCATTGCGGGACTTTATCCCTGGAAGCCTTCATGTGGGCTGCTAGTGAGTTATATTAATTACTGCAAATCAGTGGAATTCTCAAGAGACAAGATAAGCTTCATGTACATTTGTCACCTCTCTTTCTTCCCTATCCTGCCCTGCTGTCCCAATCCTAGCTTTTCTATATACCATCTTAAAGGGTTTTTAAGCCCTAACACTTGTCTAGCAAATGGAGAGCCTAATTTACCAAAATGAAACTTGTAAATGTTTGTGTCATTGTATGTAAGTTTACTTTTTACGGAGGAAGGATTCTAGATAATGACAAATGAAGATTATGACATGTATTTTACTCCTGTGATTAGGTTCTACGCACATGGGTCATAACTCGCATGTTGAGCCCCCTCTGGTGCAAGGTAGGAGAGCTCAGCCTCAGATGGCCAGCATTCAGTTTTTCAGGTTCATTAGTCAAAGTTAAGTTTTAGAACTATTTGTACTCAGTCACAAAAATCATTTTTCTTTTTTTTTTTTTTTTTTCTGTTGTTGTCGTGGAAAAGTGTGAATTTGTTATTAAGCATTTGATTTTCTGTGTCCTTAAGTACTTCCTAAAGATGAAGCAAAATTTTAATCTGGCAATTACGAAAAAGAAATATTTTAGCTCTGAAGGATTTAGTAGATTCTATTAGATTAGGGAGGCCTTACAGACTGACTTGACTTAAAGAGGACGCGTCACTCGCTGTCAGTGTGGTGTGGGCTTTATTTGCTTAAATACCTTCATTTGTATAGTATGTCTCACTTGAAATTGCTTTGTATACATTTTGTAAAAATATTTATAAAATGTTTTGTAAAAAAAAAAAAAGTATAACAAATTGCAGTTTATTTTGTTATGTTGGATAAATACTGTTAAAAGAAACCAGTCAGTAACTATATTGTTAATTCATGGTTAGGAAATGTTTAGTTGGAGATTACAAAATGAAACAACCATTGCAATACAGCCAAAGATTTGGGAAAATGTGCAACTGTGATTGTCTTGATTTTGCAAATAGGAATGGCTGCTTTTCCCAGAGGAGAAGGGTAAGTGTTCAATGGGAATTCTATTTTAATAGATTTACCATTACCAAAATCAATTTACCCCAGTTAGGGAAGGGATAGGATTTTAATTGTTTGGTCTTTCCAAACAGTTACAAATTAATGAAGCTGGTCAGTGAGGAGGTTTGGTCCTGTACACCTTTGGCCTCCATCCCTACTCCTGTCACATAGGTCCTTAGCTATGGAAGGAAAAGTGGGGGTCATGTGAAAAGTCAGGTAAGTGAGCCTCACTCTGCAGGAGATTTTCTTCAGTTGTTATGTTTATTTTGTTTCTGCAAGGACAAGGAGAAAGCTAAGTGATAAATGATTTCACATAAGACATAGTCCAGAATTAACATGTTTCTCTTTGGATTCAACATATTTGACCAAATTTTGTATTAAAAAATAACTCTGGCCAGGCACGGTGGCTCACGCCTGTAATCCCAGCACTTTGGGAGGCCGAGGTGTGTGGATCACGAAGTCAGGAGATCGAGACCATCCTGGCTAACACGGTGAAACCCGGTCTCTACTAAAAATACAAAAAATTAGCCAGGTGTGGTGGCGGGCGCCTGTAGTCCCAGCTACTCGGGAGGCTGAGGCAGGAGAATGGCGTGAACCCGGGAGGCGGAACTTGCAGTAAGCCAAGATCGCACCACTGCACTCCAGCCTGGGTGACAGAGTGAGACTCTGACTCAAAAATAATAATAGTAATAAATAAAATAACTCTATAACCTTATGTGTAAAATCAGCCCCATGAGGCCCTTTTGAATTCCTGCCCTCACAAGTATTTTTCCACCCAAATTGTTAGGGAAGCTTCTAGAGATGAAATGTATTTCTGGGAACAAATTGTTCTTTAGGGCCTAGAATCTACACTTGTACTCATTTATGGTTTAATTAGATTCTCCCCTGTGCCCTAACATCAGTAGGAAATGAAGATTCAGCAGTAATCAGTACATAAATAGAAAGTCATTCTCTAAAAAGATTTTAAAAAGGCAACAAAGAAAGTCATTCTCAAATAACTAACAGAATGATATGAAGGGATCTATCTACTGATGTCATGTACAGTGTTACCCTGATGTCAAGCTTCTCTTCTTGCTAAGGATAAATGTGTGTCCAGAATGACATTTTTGTCCCTCTTCAGGCCATTGACAATGGGAGTGCCCCAGGATTGAAGAGTTAAAAGGAAGGATCAGCCGGGTGCAGTGGCTCTAATGCCAGCACTTGGGAGGCCAAGGTGGGTGGATCACCTGAGGTTGGTAGTTTGACACCAGCCTGACCAATATGGAGAAATCCCATCTCTACTAAAAATTCAAAATTAGCCGGGCGTGGTGGCGCATGGCTGTAATCCCAGCTATTCAGGAGGCTGAGGCAGGGGAATCACTTGAACCCGGGGAGAGGCAGGGGTTGTGGTGAGCCAAGATCGCGCCATTGCACTCCATCCTGGGCAACAAGAGCGAAACTCCATCAAAAAAAAAAAAAAGGAAGGAAGGATCATCTGGTTGCTAGGTTAGGATCTGTCTCTATTCCCTGGAGGCATACCTGGAGGAAAAACAGGCATCTTCTCTTAGGATGGTTAAAGCCCTCAGCTGTGTGTATGGGAGGACACAGTCTAGGAAAGGGGCCCTAGCACTTCCTGATGCAGAGAAAGTTCCAAGTTAATTACTGGGGGAAAGGTAAGGGAAAATAAAGAAACCTTTACAGTGTGGGGGAACTGGAACAGCATTGCTCAGGCAGGGCTCTAGCTGTGCTGTTCTGAAAGGGCTAGGCCCTGGGATTCAGGGTCATGCCCTGCTTGCAGCCTTGTGTGTGCTCTCCAAGACAGAGGAGGACCTGTTGGGAATCCAGCTGAAAATGATAATCACTAACCAACAATATTACTTGAGCAGTTGACTGTTGGCAGACACTGTGCTAGACATTGGGATATACAGATAATTCAGGCATGCTTTCTGCTTTCAAGGGGCTCACAGTATACAGGGGGAGCAACACACAAATATACATTACATTTGGGAACTGACTGGAGTGCAGGAGAGAAGAAAATGGGATGCTATAATGTTTCTGGGCTGGGCATGTGGCTGGTTCATGCCTGTAATCCCAACGCTTTGGGAGTCTGAGACAGGAGGACTGCTTGAGGCCAGGAGTTCAAGAGAAGCCTGAGCAACACAGTGAGACCTATCTGCAGAAAAAATAAAAATTAGCCAGGCATGGTGGCATATGCGTGTAGGCCAGGAGGCTGAATTGCTTGAGCCAAGTTCAAGGCTGCAGTGAGCCATGATCATGCCACTGGACTCCAACCTGGGTCACAGAACAAGACCATGTCTCAAAAAATAAAATTCTTCTGGACTGCCACGATAAATTGCACAGAGAGCTGTAATTTACATTTCCATGCCCTGGTTCTTAGTATTTTCCTGAGTTATACTTGAGAAAAAAAATATGATACTTTCTGTAGTAACAAAGATAAAAGACTTTATTTTTTTATTTTTATTTTTTCCGAGATAGAGTTTCCCTCTTGTTGCCCAGGCCGTGTGCAGTGCAATGGCATGATCTTGACTCATCGCAACCTCTGCATCCCAGGTTCAAGCGATTCTCCTGCTTCAACCTCCCAAGTAGCTGGAATTACAGGCACCTGCCACCATGCCCGCTAATTTTGTATTTATAGTAGAGATGGGGTTTCTCCATGTTAGTCAGGCTGGTCTCGAACCCAACCTCGGGTGATCGGCCTGCCTTGGCTTCCCAAACTGCTGAGATTACAGGCGTCAGCCACCGCGCCAAGACTTTTGTAATTAAATTGTTAATTATATGGAGAAATCTGTTTCAGCATATTCACAAATAGCAGGAGCACATACGTAGTATAAAGTGGATTCTGTAATAGGAATTGCCTGTCTACACTGCTGCAGGTAAAAGACCTTTATAAGAAACCCAGGCCGTGTGTGGTGGCTCACGCCTGTAGTCCCAGCACGTTGGAAGGCTGAGGCAGGTGGATTACCTGAGGTCAGGAGTTTGAGACCAGCCTGACCAATATGGTGAAACCCTGTCTCTACTAAAATTACAAAAATTAGCCAGGCGTGGTGCACCTGTAGTCCCAGCTACTCAAGAGGCTGAGACAGGAGAACTGCTTGAACCAGAAAGGCGGAAGTTGCAGTGAGCCAAGACCACATCACTGCACTCCAGCCTGGGCGACAGAGCGAGACTCCATCTCAAAAAAAAAGAAACTCTAATCTGTATTACTCTTGGGTATGTGCTGGAGTCTGACCTTTGAAACCAATTGCAAAGGCAAGAAGATCCTTGGGAAAAAATTACTTCTATGACAGTCAAGGAAAGCAGTGCAACTGGGTGGGCAGAAAGTGCCTTTGGCAGCAGAATGTGGAAATGGGTTCTGGTACCTCATCTATCACATAATCATGTATCTTCATACAACTTAACTCTCAGTCACCGTGTCCTTGCCCATCAACTAGGAAGACTGGTCTCGGCCCTCTACTTCTTAGGGTGTAAAATGTGTTGTTACTAAGGGTGGGCACGGTGGCTCACACCTGTAATCCCAGCACTTAGGGATGCTGAGAGGCGGGCGGATCACCTGAGGTCAGGAGTTAGAGACAACCCTGGCAAACAAGGTGAAACCCTGTCTCTGCAAAAAAAAAAAACAAAAAAAAAAAAATACAAAAATTATCCAGGCATGTTGGTGGGTGCCTGTAATCCCAGCTAATCAGGAGGCTGAGGCTGGACTATTGCTTGAACCCGGGAGATGGAGATTGCAGTGAGCCAAGATCGTGCCACTGCACTCCAGCCTGAGTGACAGAGCAAGACTCTTTCAAAAAAAAAAAAAATTGTTACTGAAGACATGCAGACAGTAAAAAGAGCGGGGCCGGGCACAGTGGCTCACGCCTGTAATCCCAGCAGTTTGGGAAACTGAGGCGGGCAGATCACCTGAGGTCAGGAGTTCAAGACCAGCCTGCCCAACATGGCGAAACCCCGTCTTACTAAAAATACAAAAAATTATCTGGGCATGATGGCACATGCCTGTAGTCCCAGCTACTCGGGAGGCTGGGACAGGAGAACCACTTGAACCTGGGAGGTGGAGGCTCTAGTGAGCCAAAATTGTGCCACTGCACTCCAGCCTGGCTGACAGAGCAAGACTCCATCTCAAAAAAAAAAAAAAAAAAAAAAAAAAACAGAAAAAGAGACTGGGCACAGTGGCTCACACTTGTAATCCCAGTACTTTGGGAGGCCAAGGCAGGCAGATCACCTAAGGTTGGGAGTTCGAGACCAGCCTGACCAACATGGAGAAACCCCATCTCTACTAAAAATACAAAATTAGCCGAGCGTGGTGACACATGCCTGTAATCCCAGCTACTCGGGAGGCTGAGGCAGGAGAATCGCTTGAACCCAGGAGGCGGAGGTTGTGGTAAACCAATATCGTGCCAGTGCACTCCAGCTTAGGCAACAAGAGCCAAACTCCATCTCAAAAAAAAAAAAAAAAAAAAAAAAAGTAAAAAGAGCCATATTCCATTATCCCTAAATAATTCAGAAGTTTGGGTTTGTCTGTTTTGCTTTTAGTCTTACCTGCTACATACTTTCACCTTCCTACCCCAGCTTTCTTGTCGATCCTCAAGCTTGAGGCTGCTGCCCCTCACCTGTTCTCTCCCTTTCCTTCCCACTTTTGCTTCCTTATGCCTGTTTTTCATCAGGATCAAAAGCTGTTGTTCACGTGGTCTGCCTTAACTCCAGGTTCATCCACTGCTCTCAGACTAACCTCTTTCCTACCTGCTTCCCGATAACCCCTTGTCACTCTCAGAACACAAGCAAAGCTTGAAGCAAAATGAAGCTGACTGCAAACAGTGTCTTAATCCAAGAAAGAGGATGGAGCAGATGGGAAATTGCCGATAGAGTTCCCCTTAGGGTGTGTTGGGTGTGGCAGCTTTCCCTTAAGTAAAAGTAGGATTCCAAATAATCCAGAAGTGCAGAGAATACTGAAATAAATTATGCACAGACATGTTAGGAAAGAGATTCTGGTACCAATTCAGAGAGAACCACAAAAATCCAATTACAGATTTTTTTTTTTTTTTTACTTTCTATTTTATTTTATTTTATTTTTTTCTGAAACAAGTTCTGGCTCTGTCACCCAGGCTGGAGTGCAGTGGTGCGATCTCTGTTCACTGTAACCTCCACCTCCCAGCCTCAACCCATCCTCCCATCTCAGCCTCCCAAGTAGCATGACGACAGGTGCACACCACCATGCCCATCTAATTTATATATAGATATAGATTTTTTTTCTTTTTTCTTTTTTCTTTTTTTTTTCTGAGACGGAGTTTCACTCTGTCGCCCAGGGTGCAGTGCAATGGTGTGATCTCGGTTCACTGCAACCTCCACCTCCCCAGGTTCAAGCAATTCTCCTGCCTCAGCCTCCCAAGTAGCTGTGATTACAGGCACATGCCACCATGCCCAGCTAACTGTTGTATTTTTAGTAGAAACGGGGTTTCACCATTTTGGCCAGGCTGGTCTTGGACTCCTGAGCTCGTGATCCGCACACCTTGGCCTCCCAAAGTGTGGGATTACAGGCGTGAGCCACCGCGCCCAGCCTTTTTTTTCTTTCTTGAGACGGAGCCTCTCTCTGTCGCCCAGGCTGGAGTGCAGTGGTGTGATCTTGGCTTACTGAAACCTCTGCCTCCCAGATTCAAGCAGTTCTCCTGCCTCAGCCTCCGGCGTAGCTGGGACTCCAGGCACGTGCCACCATGGCTGGCTAATTTTTTGTATTTTTAGTAGAGACGGGGTTTCACCATGTTAGCCAGGATGGTCTTGATCTCCTGACCTCATGATCTGCCCGCCTCGGCTTCCCAAAGTGCTGGGATTATAGGCGTGAGCCACCATGCCCGGCCAAGATTTTTTTTTTTTTTTTTTTCCTGAGATGGAGTCACTCTGTCACCCAGGCTGGAGTGCAGTGGTGCAATCTCGACTCACCGGAACCTCCATCTCCCAGGTTCAAGCAATTCTCCTACCTCAGCCTCCTGAGTAGCTGGGATTACAGGCACCCAGCACCACACCCAAATAATATTTGTATTTTTTTTAGCAGATACGAGATTTCATCATGTTGGCCAGGCTCGTCTCAAACTCCTGAACTCAAGTGATCCACCCACTCGGCCTCCCAAAGTGCTGGCATTACAGGTGTGAGTCACCTTGCCTGGCCATGTCTGTCTGTCTATCTGTCTATTTATCTACCTATCTAGCTACTGAGACAGGGTCTCACTCCAGTTGCCCAGGTTGGAGTGCAGTGACAAGATCTGGCTCACTACAGCCTTGCCCTTCCAGGCTAAAACGATCCTCCCATCTCAGCCTCTCAAGCAGCTGAGACTACAGGTGTGCACCACCATGCTCGGCTAATTTTTTGAATTTTTAGTAGAAACAGGGTTTTGCCATGTTGCTCAGGCTGGTCTCAAATTCCTGGTCTCAAGTGATCCACCTGCCTCAGCCTCCCAAAGTGCTGTGATTACAGGTGTGAGTCACCACACCCAGCCTAATTTTTATATTTGTTGTAGAGACGTGGTTTCACCATGTTGCCCAGGCAGGTCTCAAATTTGTGAGCTCAAGTGATCTGCCCAACTGGGCCTCCCAAAGTACTGGGATTACAGACGTCAGCCACCAACCTGGCTCAGAGCTTTTTCTTAAACTAATTCGTACGTGGTAAACAAAGGGCATATCACAAAGTAGAAGTTTTCCTCCGATTCCAGACCCTACTACCATTTCCCAAAAAGACACCATCAGCACTTTTTCATATATGCTTCCAAAATTGTTACATACAAATATACCTATAATTGGTCGGGCGCTGTGGCTCACGCTTGTAATACCAGCACTTTGGGAGGCTGAGGCAGGTGAACACCTGAGGTCAGGACTTCGAGACCAGCCTGGCCAACATGGTGAAACCCTGTCTCTACTAAAAATACAAAAATTACCCAGGTGTGGTAGCGGGCACCTGTAATCCCAGCTACTCGGGAGGCTAAGGCAGGAGAATGGCTTGAACCCAGGAGGCGGAGGTTGCAGTGAGCCGAGATCATGCCACTGCACTCCAGCCTGGACGACAGAGCAAGACTCTTAAAAAAAAAAAGAAAGAAAGAAAAAGAAAAGAAAAACAATCTGGGGATTGGGCACGGTGGCTCATGCCTGTAATCTCAGCCCTTTGGGAGGCCAAAGCAGGCGGATCATAAGGTCAAGAAATTGAGACCATCCTAGCCAACATGGTGAAACCCCATCTCTACTAAAAATACAAAAATTAGCCGGGCATAGTGATGTGCACCTGTAGTCCCAGCTACTTCAGAGTCCGGAGTCCGGAATCCGGAGAATTGCTTGAACCAGGGTGGCAGAGGTTGCAGTAGGCCGAGATAGTGCTACTCTACTCCAGCCTGGCGACAGAGTGAGATTCCATCTCAAAAACACACACACACACACACACACACACAAAACAAAAACAAAAACAATCTGGGAACATTTTTTACACCCTATTCTGTATCCCAAATGTTTGGGAGTATTACAATCAGGATTATTTGGTTGTAAACTACAGAAAATTATTCTAGTTAACCAACATAAAGGGATTTTGTAAGGAGAATAAGAATTAAAGAAAACATTGAAGAACCCACCAGGCTTGAGAAGAATAGAGACAAAGAAACTCTAGGAGGTCTTCTTGGGTGGAAATCCTTAAGTTTTTCCCCCAACTGGTTGCAGTGGCTCATACCTGTAATCCCAGCACTTTGGGAGGCCAAGGTGGGCAGATCACTTGAGGTCAGGAGTTCAAGACCAGTCTGGCCAATATGGTGAAACCCGTCTTTACTAAAAATACAAAAATTAGCCAGGTGTGGTGGCACATGCCTGTAGTCCCAGCTACTTGGGAGGCTGAGGCATGAGAATTGCTTGAACCCGGGAGGCAGAGGTTGCAGTAAGCCAAGATTGTACCATTGCACTCCAGCCTGGGCGAGAGAGCAAGACTTTGTCTCAAAAAAAAAAAAAAAAAAAAAAAAAAAGTCTGTCTCAAATCTCATACTTTGTTCCATCATCACTCTGCTCAAAATTCAAAATCACAGAGAAATTTAGCATCTCATACCCGCTCCCAATAGGGTGATTAAAAGAATTGAAAAGATCTTCCAAAGACTCCTTTACTTTAAGTATTAGAGGGAAATGTTCGGATTTGGTATCCTCCCAACAGCCGCCCAACTGTACATGATGAAGAAGAGAGAAGTTCACAAGAGGATTGGAATTTTTTTTTTTTTTTTTGAGACAGGGTCTCACTCTGTCACCCAGGCTGGAGTGCAGCAATTCTTGTGCCTCAGCCTCCCAAGGAGCTGGGATTACAGGTATGCACCATCACACCCAGCTAATTTTTGTATTTTTAGTAGAGATGGGGTTTCACCATGATGGTCAGGCTGGTTTTGAACTTCTGGCCTCAGGTGATCTGCCTGCCTCAGCCTCTCAAAGTGCTGGGATTACAGGCATGAGCCACCACACCCGACCTCAGTAACCTCACTTTGAAAAAAAGATCTAGGACACATGCTCAATGCTCAGTAAACACATATTCAGTTAGTGAATAATTGTTTAAGAGTGGGGCTCTTTTCTTTTTCCCTGTGTCAATCTGGTGGAGTAATGGCGTTGGCGCTGAGAATAAGTATTCTCCTAGCACCATCTGCTGGCAATAGAAAACCATTTCCTGAATCCTGGCCTCAATCCCATTCAGCCTTGCAGTACTGGTATTTTGGGGGTTGTTTTGAGACAGATTCTGGCTCTGTTGCCCAGGCTGGAGTACAGTGGCATAATCTCGGCTCACTGCAACCTCTGCTTCCCAGGTTCAAGCAATTATCGTGCCTCAGCCTCCCAAGTAGCTGGGACTACAGGCATGTGCCACCATGCTCGGCTAATTTTTTTATTTTTAGTAGAGTCAGGGTTTTGCCATGTTGCTGACGGTGGTCTTGAACTCCTGAGCTCAAGTGATCTGCCCGCCTCAGCCTTCCAAAGTGCTGGGATTACAGGTGTGAGCCATCGGGGCCCGGCTGGAGTATTGTTAACCCTAAAATTCCTCCTCCCTTTGATATTATTGATACCACAGACTCTACCTTTTATCCATAGACAGGAAAAATCACAAAACATTTAACTTTTTGCTTTTTTGTTTACTATTTAGTGAATGTCTTACACTTTGATGACCCTTGTATTTTGCCTCTTTACAAAGACACATGGTGAGGTGCTGAAAGAGAATGAGCCTCCCTCTTTCAGTGTGTGACCCTGAATACTGGGTTGTCCTGACACTTATTCATCAGAAAGTGACCTGTGCCCATGGCAGTCTTTCCGGTTGGACTAGTTACATGGCAACACGAGGCCTTTAGCTGCCACCAGTATCAGTATCAATAGTGCCAAAATCAAGAAATTGGTGCTAGACCCTTAGGATCAGTGATGAGCAAGCAGTCATGGTTCCTGCCCTCCTAGTATCGTGTGGAAGAAATATTAAATATATAATAATGTCCTGAGGGAAATCAGACACTAGAGTCTTACTAGTCAGCCCATAGACCGGTAGCACCAGTGTCATTCCGAAGCCTGTTGAAATGCAGAATATTGGCTGGGCGCGGTTGCTCACGCCTGTAATCCCAGCACTTTGAGAGGCCAAGGCGGGAGGATCACAAGGTCAGGAGATCGAGACCATCCTGGCTAACACGGTGAAACCCCGTCTCTACGAAAAATTAAAAAAATTAGCCGGGTATGGTGGTGGGCGCCTGTAGTCCCAGCTGCTCCGGAGGCTGAGGCCGGAGAATGGCGTGAACCCGGCAGACAGAGCTTGCAGAGAGCCGAGATCATGCCACTGCACTCCAGCCTGGGGGACAAAGCAAGACTCCATCTCAAAAAAAAAAAAAAAATGCAGAATATCAACTCCCCACCCGGCTTCCTGGATAAAAATCTGTATTTTAGTAAAATCTTCAGATGACTCCTATTCACTATTAATGCTTGAGAAGCGCTGCTCTGGAGGTTTGCAGAGATAAGACTTGTGTTGTTTTTCAGGATTTTTAATTTTAAAAAATTATTATTTTTTTTTTGAGACACTCTTGCTCTGTCACCCAGGCTGGAGTGCAGTGGCACAAACTGGGCTCATGCAGCCTCCGCCTCCCGGGACTTCAGGCGCGAGCCACCACGCCCAGCTAATTTTTTGTATTTTTAGTAGAGACAGGGTTTCACCATCTTGGCCAGGCTGGTCTCCAACTCCTGACCTCAAGTGATCCACCTGCTTCAGCCTCCCAAAGTGCTGGGATTACAGGTGAAAGCCACCGGCTCCGGCCTACTTTTTCAGGATTTTATATAGACCGGGAGGGAAGAACGCATATTCCAGGTGATGACAGCTGTATAACGGTTTTATTTTCATTCCTTTTTTTTTTTTTTTTGAGATGGAGTCTTGCTCTGTCGCCATGTTGGCCAGGCTGGTCTCGAACTCCTGACCTAAGGTGATCCTCCCGCCTTGGCATCCTAAAGTGCTGGGATTATAGGCGTGAGCCACCGCGCCCGGTGTGTATAACGGTTTTAGATGGCAAGGAAGCAAGTTGTACTTTTCGGTCCAGCAGTAATAGTAACAAACATAGTGCTGACAGACACTGCTAAACGCTTTACGCTTTATATAATCTCCTGTAATCCTCGTAACGCCATTAGGTAGACCTATTATTACTGTATACCCATAGGTAATGAAGAGGGGTTAAATAACGTCTTCAAGGATCCATCGACGGAGCCAAGCAGACGGAATCGCAGCTACCTGTTTTACCACTCTGAGTCCTCAACAAACACTTGCACCTACATGTGAGAGCCAAAACCATAGCCTCCAAATTTTTCCACAGACCGAAAATTTGTTTCGCGCAATTTGTCTGTCTTCCTCCTCAGAGATGCAGCAGAGCCGCGCCGGAAGTGCGGCGCCTTCGCTAGAGCGGACGCCATAGGTGCATTGTGGGAAGTACTTTATTGTCCACAGCCAAGCTGCTTGTGATGAAACTGTAACTTACAAAAAAAAGGGCTGGGTTTTGCAAATGATACAGGCTCTAAAAACCCTGGAAGCGCTGCAACTTTTGGCAGGAATCGGGGTTAGCAGGACCTCAGCGACTCACTGCGGCTAAGTGAACGCTGACTGTCTGGGTCCTCCAGCGTGAGTTAGAACAGACATCTCTATGGTCAAGGAAACAGAGCGAGTGCTGTCTTCCCCATGTGTTGGGGTTGCGCATGATCAGTAGCTGCACCACTAGAAAGATGGCGGAGCAAGAGTGAGTGGGGCTTTGAATATCTGGAATTGGGTGTTGAGTATCTGGTGCCATCCACGGTGTTTATGCCTCGGTGGCGGATTCTTGTGGGCTCTAGGAATAGAAAAAGCCACAGTTTACAAAGGGTGGGGATGAGGAGCCGTAGCGCTGTGGCGGAGGAGGGAGGGGACCGCGGTCAATTTCGGATTATCTAGAGAGGCGAGGATTGACTTCAGGCAGCGGGCTGGAGTGCCACAGCTGAATTCACCCAGCCTGACAAGTATTAACCCTGCAGATAGGTCTGCGCCCACCCCAACCCCATGGGGTTTTACTAGATTCGTCGCTGCTAGTGCCTATGAAGAGCTGTGGCAGTGAAAATCCTGTTAACTTACAGGAACGCAGAGGCTAAAGGGTTCATTACTTTTCATTACTTCGAGGCATTGGGGATGAGTGAATATTAGGGGTACATTTTGAGGCCTGGAGTCAGAAACCGCAGGTTTCAGGGGAATCTTTCTTCAGACACTTGAAAACAGTAATGTTCCCTGAAGCCCAGGATATTGACTTGGTTTGGAAATCCATTGAATGTTCGTTTTCTTTGTTGTTGTTGTTTATTTTTTTGAGACGGAGTCTTGCTATGTCGCCCAGGCTGGAGTGCAGTGTCGCAATCTCGGCTCACTGCAACCTCCGCCTCCCGGATTCAAGCGATTCTCCTGCTTCAGCCTCCGGAGTAGCTGAGATTACAGGCGTGCGCCACCTCGCCAAGCTGATTTTTTGTTTTTGGTAGAAACGGGGGTTTCACCATGTTGGTCAGGCTGGTCTCGAACTCCTGACCTCAGGTGATCCCCCCCTCCCCAACCTCGGCCTCCCAGAATGCTGGGGTTATAGGCTTGACCCACCGCGCCCAGCCAAGTGTTCGTTTTCTAAATGTTATCTCTGATCTCAATTTTCTGCATCAGGCAAAGAAAAATCCCTTTGGTTCCAGAAAATCTGCTGAAAAAGAGGAAGGCTTATCAAGCCCTCAAAGCCACCCAGGCAAAGCAGGCACTTTTGGCAAAGAAGGAGGTAATGGCGGGGAACCAAGATAAAGTAATTAGAATTTGTATTAGGTGAGTTTTATCCAGCATGTGTTGGACTACATTTGGTATTTACGAGCTCCCCGCGACAGTTTGACAAACCAGGTATAGTTGTTTCTCAGTGTCCTTAGGGGGTTGGTTCCAGGACTCCCACAGATGCCTAAATCTGAGACTGCTGAAGTCCCTTATATAAAATGGTTGTAGTATTCGCATATAATCTGTACTCCTTCCGCCTGTGTAATTTAAATTCTCTCTGGATTACTTAATAGGTTTTTTTTTTTTTGAGGCAAGAGTCTCACTGTGTTCTGGAGTGCAGTGACACAGTCTCGACTGACTGCAACCTCTGCCTACTGGGCTCAAGCAATTCTCCTTCCTCAGTCAACCAAGTAGCTAGGATTACAGGCATGTGACTAATTTTAGCTAAATTAGCCACGGCTAATTTTTTTTTTTATTTAATTTAATTTTGTTCTGTTTTTGAGACAGAGTCTCACCTGTCTCGCAGGCTGGAGTACAGTGATGTGATCTCGGCTTACCACAACCTCCGCCTCCCGGGTTCAAGCGATTCTCCTGCGCCAACCTCCCAAGTAGCTGGGATTACAAGGATGTGCCACCATGCCCTGCTAATTTTTGTATTTTTAGCAGAGACGAGGTTTCACCATGTTGACCAGGCTGGTCTGGAACTCATGGACTCAAGTGATCTACCCACCTCGGCCTCCCAAAGTGCTGCAATTACTGGCATCAGCCACCCCACATGGCCACCGGCTAATTTTTGTATTTTTAGTAGAGATGTTTTAACATGTTGGCCATGCTGGTCTCAAACTCCTGGCCTCAAGTGATCCACCCACTGGCCTCTCAAAGTGCTGGGATTATAGACCTGAGCCACCCTCCCTGGCCTGGGTTACTGATAGCTAATACAGTGTACATAATGTATTTTTAAAATTTGTATTTCTTTTTACTGTTTGTTTGTTTTGTTTTGTTTTTTCATTTTTTTCCCCTGAATTTTTTTTCTTTTTTTTTTCTTTTTTTTTTTTCAAGAGGTCAGTGGGGCGCAGTGGCTCACGCCTGTAATCCCAGTACTTTGGGAGGCTGAGGCAGGTGGATTACTTGAGGTCAGGAGTTCAAGACCAGCCTGGCCAACATGGTGAAACCACATCTCTACTACAAATACAAAACATTAGATGGGCACTGTGGCATGTGCCTGTAATCCTAGCTACTCAGGAAGCGAGGCAGAAGAATCGCTTGAACCCAGGAGGCGGAAGTTGCAGTGAGCCAAGATTGTGCCACTGCACTCCAGCCTGAGTGACAGAGCGAGACCCTGTCTCAAAAAAAGAAAAAGTGGGGTCTTTGACTGGGTATGGTGGGTCACGCTTGTTATCCCAGCACTTTGGGAGACTGAGGCAGGTGGATCACCTGAAGTCAGGAGTTCAAGACCAACCTGGCCAACAAGGTGACCCTATCTCTACTAAAAATATTAAAATTAGCCAGGTGTGGTGGCACATACCTGTAATCCCAGCTACCTGGGAGGCTGAGGCAGGAAAATTGCTTGAACCCAGGAGGCAGAGGTTGCAGTGAGCCGAGATCGCATCACTGCACTCCAGCCTGGGTGACAGAGCGAGACTCCATCTCAAAAAAAAAAAAAAAAAAAGGAGTGAGGTATTCTGTTACCCAGACTAAGTGCAGTGGCAGGATCATAGCTCATTGCAGCCTTGAATTCCTGGGTTCAAGAGAACCTCCTGTCTCAGCCTCCTGAGTAGCTGGGACTACAGGTGAGCCACTGTGTATGTGCTCCTCAGAAGTATTTTCCATCTGGGGTTGGTTGAATCACAGATGCAGAGCACCAAGTGTATATGGTGTATGTCTTCCTTTAGCAAATATTTAACACCTGCAGGCCAATGCTGGCGTTGAGTTTAAGGAAGCTTGTTAGTAAGCATTAATTAATATCATGCAAACTAATTTTTTGTTTGTTAATTATTTTTCCCAGTAATTCCCAAGTTTACTCAACTCCACCTTTACTTTGGTTTCTCATTTTTCCCTTATATGAAAATAGAGAATATTGCTTTGCTCTACATTGTAGAACACGGGGAAATAAGCTCTATCAGTTGTCACTCATGAATTACTGTTCTAAAAGTAAAAATGTATGGAGGCACAAGATGATAATGATGGTCTGTCTTCTCTGTAGCAGAGGAAAGGAAAAGGGCTCAGGTTTAAGCGACTGGAATCATTCCTACATGATTCCTGGCGGCAGAAACGTGACAAGGTGCGTCTCAGACGACTAGAAGTGAAACCTCATGCCTTGGAATTGCCAGACAAACATTCCTTGGCCTTTGTTGTACGCATCGAAAGGTAAGGAACTGGTGTCTTTCTAATTGCATGAGTCTGGGGCAAACCGTTGCTTAAGCTTTAGACCCCTTTCTAGGAAGATAATAAGCCCCAAGCCACTCAGCCAAGTCATGCTGGGATGTCAGGGTAGAGCACAATTTAGTCTGCAATATTTGGAAGACCTTAGACAGATAGACTTGAAAATAAGTGCTCACTAGGGAGAGGGGGTTGCGGACACCCTCTCTAAAGCAGGAACTTCTACCTGAGACCTGAAAGATGTGAAAGGCGTTCACCAGTGTTGGGAGACTTTCCGGGCATATGTGCTGAAGTCCTGAGGTGGGGAAAGCAAGGCATCATTCTAGGAACTGAAACAAGGCTGAGTGGATGAAGCATATTCAGTGAAGGGGAGACATTTTTCCTCAGTTAGTGGAATTTTCGCAACCCCCTGCCCACCTCATGTGCAACTCTACTTGCTGTTTCCCCTACCCAATCACCCAAACTAGAAACCTGTGACTTTTGCATATTTTTATGAGCTCTGTCCTTTGTAGCCTTCTACCACTGCTCGTATTTTTCCTAAACTATTGTATTAACCTTCCTCCTGGATTTCCTTGCCTCTAGTGTCATACTGTGATCTATCCCATACACTGCCCTTGGTGATTGTCAGAAAGAAATCTGGTCTTGTCTCTTCTACTTAAAATCTTCAGTAGCTTTTACTGCCCGTAAAAGCATATCCAGCTTCCTTAGCTGGACATGCGTAGACCTGCATACCACCACTCCCTCAACCCCTGAAACACACACAAGTTCAGGGACTGTCTCTGTGTTTCCATAGCATTCCAGGCATTGCTCCACATCATGAAAGGATTGGTTTTCATAACTCCCTCCCACTAAACTGAGCTCTTTAAGGCACAGTCTCTGTGTCTTACTCCAGATTACCCAGTGTAGTGACCTCGCATGTTGTGCTTGCTGGACTGACATAAACTGGAGGGAGTCTGTCTGACTTCTGTTGCTGTTCATTTCAGGATTGATGGCGTGAGTTTATTGGTGCAGAGAACCATTGCAAGACTTCGCCTAAAGAAAATTTTTAGTGGTGTCTTTGTAAAAGTCACCCCCCAGAACCTAAAAATGCTGCGTATAGTGGAACCTTATGTGACCTGGGGGTGAGTGAGGTTTTCCATGTGAATTCACATTAGATTTCTATTTGAGCGTGTCAGGCTGCACCAGGTATTGCTCTCCAGGGCTCATGTTGCTGTAGAAGGGACATTTTGCTGTGACCTCAGCCAGCCTGAAATCAGTGGGTAGCTGTAACAACCATGGGACACGGGGTAGGGAGGGGTCTTAAGAGTACCATGGGCCGGGCGCGGTGGCTCAAGCCTGTAATCCCAGCACTTTGGGAGGCCGAGGCGGGGCGGATCACGAGGTCAGGAGATCGAGACCATCCTGGCTAACACAGTGAAACCCCGTCTCTACTAAAAAATACAAAAAAAAACTAGCCGGGCGAGGTGGCGGGCGCCTGTAGTCCCAGCTGCTTGGGAGGCTGAGGCAGGAGAATGGCGTGAACCTGGGAGGCGGAGCTTGCAGTGAGCTGAGATCCGGCCACTGCACTCCAGCTTGGGCGACAGAGCGAGACTCCGTCTCAAAAAAAAAAAAAAAGAGTACCATGGTAGGGCTGGTGCCGTCGTAGGCTAAGGCTCGGTCAAGGAGAGATCGGTTCTTGGAAGTCTTAAAGCAGAGCTAAAGGCAGTGCTTGTATAAGAGTAGTATTCTTGGCCGGCCATGGTGGCTCGTGCCTGTAATCCCAGCACTTTGGGAGGCCGAGGCGGGTGGATCACAAGGTCAGGAGATTGAGACCATCCTGGTCAACATGGTGAAACCCCTGTCTCTACTAATAAATACAAAAAAAAATTAGCCAGGCCTGGTGGTGTGTGCCTGTAGTCCTAGCTACTCGGGAGACTGAGGCAGGGGAATCGCTTGAAGCCAGGAGGCGGAGGTTGCAGTGAACTGAGAGAGATTGCGCCACTGCACTCCAGCACGGCGACAGAGCAAGACTCCATCTCAAAAAAAAAAGCCCGGGCACAGTGGATCACGAGGTCAGGAGATCGAGACAATCCTGGCTAACATAGTGAAACCCCATCTCTACTAAAAATACAAAAAAAATTAGCCAGGCATGGTGGCGGGCGCCTGTAGTCCCAGCTACTCAGGAGGCTGAGGCAGGAGAATGGTGTGAACACGGGAGGTGGAGCTTACAGTGAACCGAGATTGCACCACTGCCCTCCAGCCTGGGCAACTGAGCAAGACTCCGTCTCAAAAAAAAAAAAAAAGAGTAGTGTTCCTCAAACATTGAAACCCAACAAAAACTTGGGATTTCATTTCCAACTCTTGCACTATCTTGAGTTAGAGGGTCACCTAAGGCCAGAGTCCTAGCCCCTGAGCTAAGCTAGGACATTGTTTCTGTTTTGTTTTTGTTGGTGATATTTTCCCTGGTGAACATTTATATCCATAAATTTAAATTTCTAATTATGTAAGTGGGGTCACTTCGGTTCTTTATTAGGAATATTTCCAAGCATTTCAGCTGGAATGTGATTGCAGAACACTTGCTCGTTGGGAGAAGTGGGTATGTGGGAGAATCTCTCCAACCTCTCCTCAGCCAGGCTGCAGGATTGGTATGTAGTGTGCCAGGTGCTGGTGAAAGCCGTGCTTTATTTTCCCATATAGATTTCCAAATCTGAAGTCTGTCCGAGAACTCATTTTGAAACGTGGACAAGCCAAGGTCAAGAATAAGACCATCCCTCTGACAGACAACACAGTGATTGAGGAGCACCTGGGTGAGTGCTACAGCTTAGGGTCATCTGGGGCAGAAAACCAGAGTCTTTGAAGCTTTGATGTGAGATTCAGGTTGTGTTCTTGGGGTCCCAAGAGTCTGCCAGAGTGCCCAGCTTAGTATATGCTGGATACATGTTGATAAAGGAATCTGTGCTTTTGTGTTTCTTAGGGAAGTTTGGTGTCATTTGCTTGGAAGACCTCATTCATGAAATTGCCTTCCCAGGGAAGCATTTCCAGGAGATCTCATGGTTCTTGCGCCCTTTCCACCTCTCAGTGGCCCGACATGCTACCAAAAATAGAGTGGGCTTCCTCAAGGAGATGGGCACACCTGGCTATCGGGGTGAACGCATCAATCAGCTCATCCGCCAGCTGAACTAGACCCAGGTGAGGCAGGGCTGAAAATTGCCCTTGGGTTGACTTTTGATGGGCCATGCCTTGCCACTTTACAAATTCTTTTTGCATTTACTAGTATTTAAGAGTAACCTTGAGATTGGGAGGAGAAAGGAGGCTAGTACAAATAGATAGAGACCTGCTGGGATTGATGAATGCCTGATTAGGACATGGAGCTATGCATAGCCTGAGTTATAGGCTTAAAGATGTCGAGTAACTAAAAACTATTGCTGGCCAGGCGCGGTGCTCATGCTTGTAATCCCAGCACTTCGGGAGGCCAAGGCGGGCAGACCATGAGGTCAGGAGATTGAGACCATCCTGGCCAACATGGTGAAACCCTGTCTCTACTAAAAATACAAAAATTAGGTGGGTGTGGTGGCGCATGCCTGTAGTCTCAGCTACTCAGGAGGCTGAGGCAGGAGAATCGCTTGAACCTAGGAGGCAGAGATCGCAGTGAGCCAGGATCACACCACTGCACTCCAGCGTGGGTGACAGAGCGAGACTGTCTCAAAAAAAAAAAAAACTGTACTGCTGCGGTCATTTAGATGGAAATGGGGAAAGACCAATAATAATAACTGATTTCAAAAAGGACTTGAAGATGTGAATCATCTATTTTGCTGAAGAAATCTTAACTCTGAAATTACTTTTTATTGCTGTTGTTATTGCTTTCAGGTGTCAAACTGCGGTAAATTTTTATCAATGAAGTGGAAGCCTGTGTTTAATTGTTTTGGGAATTTTTATCAAGTATCTTCAGAGAAGATTATTTCCTGCTTTATCTTCAAAAACTGGAAAGGAAGGGTCAAAGAAAAGACAGTAGCTGGCCAGGCGTGATGGCTCACGCTTGTAATCCCAACACTTTGGGAGGCTGAGGCGGGCAGATCACCTGAGGTTGGGGGTTCGAGACCAGCCCGACCAACATGGAGAAATGCCGTCTTTAGTAAAAATACAAAAATTAGCCGGGCATGGTGGCATATGCCTGTAATCCCAGCTACTCAGGAGGCTGAGGCAGGAGACTTGCCAGGCGGAGGTTGCAGTGAGCCGAGATCATGCCCTTGCACTCTAGCCTGGGCAACAAGCGAAACTCTGTCTCAAAGAAAAGAAAAGACAGTAGCTTATGTTCATGGCAAGCATCTCTCATCACACTCCAGTTCCAAAGAAAAATTCCAGTGTTTTCTACATTGGGTACTGCATCGTCTGAAATCAGCACATTCCGTGAAGGAAGGAGTCCTGCTTTGTTGCATCTATCTTAGGGTTTAATGTTGGTAAATGAGTCACTCTAGCATTTGTACAAGGCTCCCTAAGACTCCTGCAGCAGTTGACCAAGCCCAAGGACATAATTGAATCTGGAGCGTCCTAGGGCCTTGTTTTGAAAAAGACTTGAAATACACATAGGAAGAAAGGCATACAAATAAATGTTCACTTGTCTCTGCTGTGAGTCTGTGTTCCAACTTTTCAGTGATGGCTTTGAGAGCTCTCAAACTTGACTGGCTCTAAGTGTATCTGGAGGCTTTTGTATCCTAACCTGAAACTGGCTTAGTACTTTTTCCTAAAAGCTCAGGATTTGAGAATGAGGACCCCTTCGCCAGGAAAACATGTATACACTCAAAATTTTGCTTGCAGTTCTAGGGTGTTTAGACCCTTCTCAGATACCTGTGCACCTTATGGGTTTTGTTTTTCTCTGTTTTGAGACAGTCTCACTCTGTTGCCCAGGCTGGAGTGCAGTGGCGTGATCTTGGCTCATTACAGCCTCCACCTCCTGGGTTCAAGTGATTCTGCCTCAGCCCCTCGATCAGCTGGGATTACATGCATGTACCACCATGGCTGGCTAATTTTTGTATTTTTAGTAGAGAGGGAGACAGAGTTGCACCAGTTGACCAGGCTAGTCTCCTGACCTCAAGTGATCCACAAGCCTGGGCCTCCCAAAGTGCTGGGGTTACAGGTGTGAGCAACCGCGCCCGGCCCTTGTGTACTTTATGCGAGGAAGTCCTGCTTTTAATCGGGATTGGTCATGCAGGCCCTGATCTTGCTACTCTGGTTCCATGTCCTATGGAAGAACAAAGTTTACCAAGATAGATTTTTCCCTTCATGGTGGCATAGTGTTACCCCCTGCACCATCTCTAACTCAGAAATCCCCACCATTTCTTCCCCTGGGCTTCAGGATAGAATTACCTGGTTTCTCTGATGATCAGCACCCTTTCTTCAAACCCAAATCAGGAAGGAATGAACAATTTTGTTTGGCATGGGTGAAATTAGCACTGTTTGGCTCGGTAGGCCCCAGACAGGCAGGCAGCTTAATTTTTTCCTTGTGTATTCTAGTCTTCAGAAGTATTGCCTTTTGTACTGCTGGTAGTGACATAGTAGATAGTAGACCAGTAACTGGGCATCTGGGGATTTTAATCCTGACAACAGTGGATCTGATTGTGTTTTTCATTAGTGTCCACCCCAAGTGGGTCATCCTGCTACTCCCTTCACTTAGTTGCCCCTCACTTGCCATCTGAGCAATTGGCAAGGATGTGCCAGGCCTAGGTTAAACTTGGAAACATGTTTGACCATTCTGTTCCCTGGTCCTTTCAGATCAGTTTGGCTGCAATTTTGGCTCCTGGGACCCTCAAGCATAGCTGGGAAATCAAGTTAGAGGTGTAACTTCCTTAAAACGTGCCAGCTTAGGCTGGGCGTGGTGGCTCACGCCTATAATCCCAGTACTTTGGGAGGATGAAGCAGGCGGATCACCCGAGATCAGGAGTTTGAGACCAGCCTGATGAATATGGAGAAACTCTGTCTCTACTAAAAATACAAAATTAGCTGGGTGAGGTGGCACGTGCTTGTAATTCCCAGCTACTTGGGAGGCTGAGGCAGGAGAATTGCTTGCACCCAGGGAGGCGGAGGTTGCAGTGAGCCAAGATCAGGCCATTGCACTCTAACCTAGGCAACAAAAGCAAAACTCTGTCTCAGAAAAAAAAAGTACCAGCGGATGAGGTAACTAGACTGGTTCTCTCCAGAGGTAACCTGCCAAGAAGAGATGCTGTAGATGTTACTCTTATACTGTAAAACATTGTGAAATCGGATTACTTTAAAATGATGTATTACAAAGTTATGGAAAAAAGCAGTTGTGACTATGGAATCCCAAGGCTTATATCCCAGCTCTGTCTACACTAAATATAAGTACAGTGTTTCCACTCTGTCCATAAAATGGGAGCTAATACCCTCCAACCTGTGTGCCTGACATGATGGCTAAAAGGATTAAGCAAAACAAGAGTTTGTAATTTACTCTGTCAGAGCAAACTACTGGTAAATAAAAGGGAGTAAGTTGACTAAAAAATAAAAAATTCTGATAAAACAAGTTTGTAATTTATAATTGTATACAAATAAAAGATGTTACAAAAATTGTGCACTTCTATATATGTACCATGACATAACTAATTCGTTGAACAAGTTGTGAGACAATCCTTATTTCTGAGAAAAGGTAGACCTGTTACATCATCTGTGGGTTAGGGTATGCTCATGTCAGCACATACTAGGTATGTTCTAGCTTTTGTAGAGAAAGTAAAATCTAGTGTTGACTAAGTAGGTGCACTGAGCCAGGTAGCCTGTTTAACATAAAAGGACTGATTTCAGGGTGGCTGTGGGAGCCTTTCCAATGCTCTAAGTCTCTAGCCCCTTGCCTGATCCAGCTGATTCCAAGAGCCACGATTTTAGTCTTTCTTGGTTGGCTTTTTAAAATGCTTTGGGCTTTCCTTTAACGTATCTTCAAAATCATTGTGGGGCCAAATTAATCATAAAACCTTTTATTACACATTTTATTACATATAAGGACTGAAACAGGATTTTTCTTAACTGTATCACGGTCCAGAAATGCAAATGCAAAACCCCCATAGTGGCTGCAGGAGCAAGTCCAGTTGAGACAGGTCAGGACCAAAGCATAAAAGATGAGTAACTGAATGGCATACGGGGTCCTGTAGCCACGACCTCCAGATCGCCGCCGCGAAGGACCTGGAACCTCAGGAGCCAGCTGTATGTCATGAAGAAGGTGCAGTCGCTGCCTCAGCCAAGCCAGGCTCCGCCGGGGCCGTTCCTATCCTGAGTGAGGGTCGGAGGAGGAAGGGACTCAGCCAGTGCCGCGGCCTCCCAGGGCTTGGGCCTCCGCGGGAGCCGGGACGCTGTGGGTTCGCCGTGTATCGCCGCGATGTGGCGTCTCTCCAGACCCGGGAGCTCCCGGCCCTGCTGGACCAGCTGCAGGAGCTGCGCCAGGGTAACCGAAGCCGGGACCGGGGCCGGGGCCGAGCAGCGGGAACTGCGAGGACGCTCCATGTCATGTCGGGTCGCGAAGCCTGAGCCGCCTGCAGTTCGGGAAAGCGAGCACTTCCGGGCGGAATGGATGCAACCACCACGGGGGGACGGGGGAAGGAAAGGGAGGCTGTAGACCGTACCAAGCCGGCCCAGAACTGGGGGAGCACTTGAGAACTCTGACCAGCGCCCTGCAGAAACGCTTTAGAAGCGTCCACGATTTAGCCAAACCAGAGTGCCCAACGTACCCGCCAAAGAAGAAGGGACGGACGCGCCAAAACTTGAAGGCTAGCATAGGACAGAACATGCCTGCGGACGCGCTGCTGCGGGCAAAAAGACCCATACATGCATAGGCACCGAGCACATGCCCATTTTCATGCACAACCACGGGAGCGCATGCAAGGATTCCGATACAAGGCATGGCAGAGGACAATCCCCATCCTAGGCTCCGCAGCACGGGACAAAGCCTAACTGCAGAGTTGTTCCCAGGGGCCTCAGGAGTGACACCACCACCAAGCCACGCCACTCTCTTAGTTATTATTATTGTTTTGTTTTGTATTGTGTTGTGTTGTTTTAGACGGAGTCTCACGGTCTGTCGCCCAGGCCGGAGTGCAGTGGCGAGATCTCAGCGCACTGCAACCTCCTCCTCCTGGGTTCAAGCAATCCTCAGAGTCCCTAGTGCCTCAGCCTCCCTAGTAGTTGGGGGGTACAGGTATCTGCCACCAAGCCCAGCTAATTTTTGTGTTTTTAGTAGAGACAGGGTTTCGCCATGTTGCCTAGGCTGGTCTCGAACTCCTGACCTCAAGTGATCCACCCGCTTCGGCCTTCCAAAGTGCTGGGATTACAGGTGTGAGCCACCCACCCAGCCAGAGCCTCACCACCCTCTTCACACATCCTGCCATCCTTCAATTCTTAGTGGTCCCAGAGAAGATAGAAGTTGAAGGCAGGTCAGATGTGCTACAGCTGCTCTGACTGCTCGGAAAGTCAGGTTTTTAAATTATCAAAAGTGGCCGGGCATGGTGGCTCACACCTGTAATCCCAGCACTTTGGGGGGCCAAAGCAGGTGGATCTCGAGGTCAGGAGTTCAAGACCAGACTGACCAACATGGTGCAACCCCGTCTCTACTAAAAATACAAACATTAGCTGGGCATGGTGGCACACACCTGTAATCCCAGCTACTCAGGAGGCTGAGGCAGGAGAATCGCTTGAACCCGGGAGGCGGAGGTTGCAGTGAGCTGAGTTTGCGCCACTGCACTCTACCCTCAGCGACAAAGCAAGACTCCGTCTCAAAAAAAAAAAAAAGTGTCAAAAGCTAGACTGATCTGGTGAACATCACCTTAATCAAAGAATCAAAGCTTAATGGTCAGGTGTGGTGGCTCACACCTGTAATCCCAGCACTTTGGGAGGCAGGTGAATCACAAGGTCAGGAGATCAAGACCATCCTGACTAACACAGTGAAACCCCGTCTCTACTGCAAATACAAAAAATTAGCTGGACGTGGTGGCAGGCGCCTTTAGTACCAGCTACTCGGGAGGCTGAGCCAGGAGAATGGTGTGAACCCAGGAGGTGGAGCTTGCAGTGAGCCAAGATCACGCTACTGCACCCCAGCCCGGGCGACAGAGCAAGACTCCGTCTCAAAAAAAAAAAAAAAAATTAAAATTTAAAAAAAAAAGATAAAGAAAAAGCTAAGAACTACCCCAGATTAAAGGAGACATAAAAAATAAATACAGGCCGGGCGCGGTGGCTCAAGCCTGTAATCCCAGCACTTTGGGAGGCTGAGACGGGCGGATCACGAGGTCAGGAGATCGAGACCATCCTGGCTAACACGGTGAAACCCCGTCTCTACTAAAAATTACAAAAAATTAGCCGGGCAAGGTGGCGGGTGCCTGTAGTCCCAGCTACTCGGGAGGCTGAGGCAGGAGAATGGCGTGAACCCGGGAGGCGGAGCTTGCAGTGAGCTGAGATCTGGCCACTGCACTCCAGCCTGGGAGACAGAGCGAGACTCCGTCTCAAAAATAAATAAATAAATAAATAAATAAATAAATAAATAAATAAATACAGGCCAGATACAATGGCTCATGCCTTTAATCCTAGCACTTTGGGAGGCTGAGGTGGGCAGATTGCTTGAGCTCAGGAATTCAAGACCAGCCTGGGCAATATAGCAAAACCCTATCTCTACTAAAAATACACACACACACACACACACACACACACACAAATAGCCGAGCATGGTGGTGGACAACTGTAGTGCCAGCTATTCCGGAGGCAGTAATTGAAGAATTGCTTGAACCTGGGGAGGTGGAGGATGCAGTGAGCTGTGATTGCCAGCACTTCAGACTGGGAGACAGAGTGAAACTGTCTCCAAAAATAAAATATAAATAAATAAATACAATGAGTGATCCTGGATTAGATGCAAGATTGTGTAGGGGAGATCAGCTCTAAAGGACATTTTACCCTTGGGGAAATTTGAATATGATCCATATATTAGATGATAGCGATATATCAATGTTAAATTTATCAAGTGTGATAATTGTGGTTATGTGCGGGAATTACCTTGTTCATAGGAGATACATTTTGAAGTATTTAGAGGTGAAGTGTCATTATGACAGAGAGAAAGCAAATGTGGCAGAATTGCTAAGAATTAGTGAATCCACATGAGGGTTGGAAACTTGTTAAAATAAAAAGTTGGGGTAGACTGGGTGCAGTGGCTCATGCCTATAATCCCAGAACTTTGGGAGAGGCCAAGGCAGGAGGATCACTTGAACCCAAGACTTCAAGACCAACCTGGGCAACATAGTGAGACCTCCAAAACACAAAAATTAGCTGGATGTGGTGGCACACACCTGTAGTTCCAGCTACTCAGAAAGCTGAGGCTGGAGGATCACTTGAGCCCAGGAGGTCGAGTCTGCAGTGAGCCAAGATTGTTCCACTGCACTCTAGCCTGGGCAACAGAGACTCTGTCAAAAAAAAAAAAAAAAAAAAAAAATTTGGGGTTGGGATCACTTGATAAGAGCTTGAGAAGCCAGCCTGGAGGAAACTGACCGTATTGAGTGTTGTATAATAAAGAATTTTGAAGGGGTGGCCTGCCCCTCCACACCTGTGGGTATTTCTCATCAGGTGGGACGAGAGACTGAGGAAAGAAATAAGGCACAGAGACAAGGTATAGAGAAAGAACAGTGGGCCCAGGAGACCGGCACTCAGCATACGGAGGACCTGCACCGGCCCCGGTCTCTGAGTTCCATCAGTATTTATTGATTATTATTTTCACTATCTCAGCAAGGGGAATGCAGCAGGAGAACAGGGTGATAGTGGGGAGAAGGTCAGCAAGAAAACACGTGAGCAAAGGAATCTGTGTCACAAATAAGTTCAAGGGAAGCTACTATGCCTGGATGTACACATAGGCCAGATTTATGCTTCTCTCCACCCAAACATCTCAGTGTGGTAAAGAATAACAGAGCAGCATTGCTGCCAGCATATCTTGCCTCCAGCCACAGGGCGGTTTTCTCCTATCTCAGAATAGAATGAATGTACAATCGGGTTTTATACCGAAACATCCCTTTCCCAGGGGCATGCAGGAGATAGAAGCCTTCCTCTTATCTCAACCACAAGAGGCCTTCCTCTTTTACTAATCCTCCTCAGCACAGACCCTTCACGGGTGTCGGGCTGGGGGACGGTCAGGTCTTTCCCATCCCACGAGGCCATATCTCAGGCTGTCTCAGTGGGGAGAAACCTTGGACAATACCCGGCTTTCCTGGGCAGAGGTCCCTGTGGCTTTCGGCAGTGCATTGTGCTCCCGGTTAATCGAGAATGGAGAATGGCGATGACTTTTACCAAGCATACTGCCTGCAAACATATTGTTAACAAGGCACATCCTGCACAGTCCTAGATCCCTTAAACCTTGATTCCATACAACGCATGTTTCTGTGAGCACAAGGTTGGGGCTAAACTTACAGATTAACAGCATCTCAAGCCGAAACAATTGTTCAGGGTACAGATCAAAATGGAGTTTCTTATGGCTTCCTTTTCTACAAAGACACAGTAACAGTCTGATATCTCTTTATTTTCCCTACATATCCCCCTTTTCTTTTTGACAAAACCCACCATGGTCATTATGGCCCATTCTCGCTGGTCGCTGTCTCTTCTGAGCTGCTGGCTATACCTGTAGACTAACAACAGACAGAACAGGCATACAAGCATTAATATGAAATTTACAGGCCGGGCGCGGTGGCTCAAGCCTGTAATCCCAGCACTTTGGGAGGCCGAGATGGGCGGATCACGAGGTCAGGAGATCGAGACCATCCTGGCTAACACGGTGAAACCCCGTCTCTACTAAAAACACAAAAAACTAGCCGGGCGAAGTGGCGGGCGCCTGTAGTCCCAGCTACTCGGGAGGCTGAGGCAGGAGAATGGCGTAAACCCGGGAGGCGGAGCTTGCAGTGAGCTGAGATCCGGGCACTGCACTCCAGCCCGGGCGACAGAGCAAGACTCCGTCTCCAAAAAAAAAAAAAAAAAAAAAGAAATTTACAATAGTGGAACTTCTGATGGTTTTTACCCAAGTGATGGGGTTAAGATTTGTGAGGCCATCAGTAGCTTTCACGATTGCCTCAGTTCCTGGCACCAAATTTAAAATGGCTTTCAGTGCCTCAAAAATTTGTTATTTTAATTTTGAAATATCTAAAGTAAGATTATCTTCTCTTCCTTGTAGCTGGTATCTAACCATGTCCCAGTGATGCTCAGACTCATTATAGGCTCGGGGTGTAATACAAAAATCTGACGTATTCCAGTCACACTGTAACTGAAAAAGATGTCCCAAGCTCATGAGCCTATTTCCCATCCAAATGACGGTTCGTCTAAGATCATTAATTTGGTTTGCCAATTTTTGATTTATTTAGGTCTGAGAATTCCACAATTTTGAAGAATTCTTTACATATTCTGCAGTTTGAACAGAGGAGTGCAAAGTAATTCCAGCAGCCGCAGCAGTAGCTGTGACTGCAATAAGGCCCATAATCCCTGCAATCAAAGTAAAAATGAATCGTTTGGATCTAGTTAGAATTCCTTTTAATACTTCCGTTAAAATATGGATGGATGGCGAAGCCTCCCACGGTCGGTCCAAGGACACAGGGATCCACACGCCCTCTCTTGCCCTCACTCACAGAATACGGTGCTGCCAATTAAAAATCGAATCAATCCAAGTAAACAATCAACAATTTTCACAGGTTATAGTTTGGGAATCTGGTTTAATAACTATGTTTTCTACAACTAGCAGATAAGGGGGTTTTACACAACTTTGTAAAGGAATTGTCAGATTGGAATTTAGGTTGATAGTATAATATGGCTTATGATTTCTTATTTCTATAGCTTGATTTCCAGACCAAATTCTAATGTGGTGCGAGGCCACAGTAAGCTTCCATAATTTTTGGATGTTTAGGACCAGTAACGGGACTAACTAACTTTGGTCAAGGTGATGAAATTCCCTTTTTACCCCATTTCCATGGATAGGGTGATTCTAACCTTCTATAAACCTGATCCAGCCTTTTTTTTTTTTTTTTTTTTTTTTTTTTTTGAGGCGGAGTCTCGCTCTGTCGCCCAGGCTGGAGTGCAGTGGCCGGATCTCAGCTCACTGCAAGCTCCGCCTCCCGGGTTCCCGCCATTCTCCTGCCTCAGCCTCCCGAGTAGCTGGGACTACAGGCGCCCGCCACCTCGCCCGGCTAGATTTTTGTATTTTTTAGTAGAGACGGGATTTCACCGTGTTAGCCAGGATGGTCTTGATCTCCTGACCTCGTGATCCGCCCGTCTCGGCCTCCCAAAGTGCTGGGATTACAGGCTTGAGCCACCGCGCCCGGCCCAGCCTTTCAATTAAATCATTGTCATAGGCCAGATTAATGGGCCAGATGGATGGGGCCTGTGAACATGAGTGAGTCTGGCCTGTACAATGATAATATAATTGGCCTCGAGAGGCTCAGTCTATAATAGTTCCAAATTCATTGTTTTGTAATACCACTGCAGTATCAGCCACACATTCTTCCCAAACTAAGGCTTCTGGGCTTTTTGATTCTTTGGGAATTTCCTTGGGGCAAGGCTTCCCCTTAGGCCTAGATTTTAATGATCTTTGATAAGAAGGGTCCTATAAATTATTTATCTGTGACCCTAGTGACAGTCCCCTTACCATGTGATAAGTAAATCTACTGGTGGCACTGATAGCAGGTACTTCTACCAACCAATTTTGGGTTGTAGGCATTAAACATCCTGGTGCCTTCCCTAGGCAAATAGTAGGATAATGATACCCAATGGGAACATTTATCATCATTCCTTGTTCTTTAGGTTGGGCAGGGCAACGATCATCTGTGGGGCCTGGTACCCATGCACTATTATTAACATACACTTCAATAAAATTATCCATCCATGTGACTAACTGAATTAAGGGCAGGAAAGGCACATAGGCCCAGTAAGTATAATTAGTTGCAGCTGCTCCTGCAGACATGGGGAGACTTACCACCGTTGATACAATCATCAAAGCTGCAAGCAGCATATTCTCTGAAGTTCGTGTTACCCTTGTGTTCTTTAGGCTTTTTTTAGCTAACTGTGTCAGCTTCTTTAACCGGGCCCAAGTCGGCAGCTCCGCTTCCTTGGTGGATGGCAACTTCATCTGTTCTTCTGATATAACCATTTTGTTTACCTGGAGAGTTGATGATGCTCCATTGCAGGTTTTCTGTCTCCGCGGAGGCGCTTTTCTTCGCATCTCCAACGGGTTCATTGTAGAACTTTAAATGTCTAGTGGGTATCCAAACAGGAAGCTGATTTTCTCCTGGTGAAACACAAGCAAAGCCTCTCTCCCATGTTATCGCCTTCCTTATTTCCCATGTCTTATTTTTGTTATCTTCCCACCAAATCAGTTTTCCTTCTTGTGGGCTGTTCTTTTTACCAGTAAAATGTTGTTCTGCAGAAGTGATGGTCTGATTTCTATAAATGTTTAAAAAATTTAAAGTCTAAAATGCTAGATTAAGTTGCATCTGGGGAGTGTTATACTCCTTACTGTCTTTTTCCTTTTTTTGTTTAACCAATTGAGCTTTGAGTGTTCTATTAATTTTTTCAATTACGGCCTGTCCTTGGGAATTGTAGGGGATTCCTGTTGTATGTGTAATTTTCCATTGATTTAAGAATTTTTGAAATGTTTTACTATAGTATCCTGGCCCATTATCCATTTTAATTTTTTTTGGAACCCCGATGACAGCAAAACAAGATAATAAATGTCTTTTAGCATGTGAAGTACTTTCTCCTGTCTGGCAGGTTGCCCATACAAAATGTGAATAAGTATCAACTGTCACATGGACAAATGACAATTTTCCAAATGAAGGCACATGTGTGACATCCATTTGCCATAACACATTAGGACATACACCTCTGGGATTAACTCCTGCCTCCTGAGTGGGCAGGTGTAGGACTTGAGTGCAATGTTGTACGATTTTTTTTGCCTGTTTCCATATAATACCAAATTTATTTTTTAGTCCTGTTGCATTTACATGAGTCAAGGCAGGAAGTTCTTGTGCTTCCATGAATGCAGATGATACTAGCAAGTCAGCTTGTTCATTTGTTTTAATTAAAGGCCCTGGTAAATTAGTATGTGCTCAAATATGAGTAATATAAAATGGGAAATTTCTTTTTCTTACAGTTAGTTGTAACAAATTAAACAGCTGGTTTAACTGATCATCTATACCATATTTGATTAGGGCTGTCTCAACATCCTTTGTAGCCTGTACTACATCTGCAGAATCTGATACAATGTTAACAGGCTGATTAAAATCTTGTAACACTGTAATGACAGCAACCAACTCTGCTCCTAGAGCGAAGTGATATTAAGTTTCAATGACTCATTCTTTTGGCCTGGTGTAAGCCCTTTTCCACTGCTGGAACCATCAGTAAACGCTGTCAGAGCATTTTCTAAAGGTTTATGTCTGGTAATTTTAGGTAAAATCCAAGTAGTCAATTTTAAAAACTGGAAGATTTTTGGTTTTGGTTAATGATTGTCAATAATTTCCACAAAATCAGCAAGACCAATCTGTCCTGCACCAGAATTGATAAAGGCTTGTCTAACCTGTTCCTTGTTTAAAGGAACAATGATTTTATCTGGGTCACTTCCACACAGTTTTATTATTCGTAATCTTGCCTGACCAATTAATGTAGCCATTTGCTCCAAGTACAATGTAAAAGTCTTAATCGTACTATGAGGAAGGAAGGACCACTCCACAAGATCTGTGTTTTGAACAATAATGCCTGTTGGAGAATGTGCAGTAGCAAAAATCAAAAGTTGGGGTGGGGCTAAGTGATCTATTCTATTTACTTGTGCTGACTGAATTTTATTCTTCAACTAATTCAATTTCTTTAGTTGCCTCTGGAGTTAATGTTCTTTTACTGTTCAATTCTGGATCCCCTCTTAAGATAGAGAACAAATTTGACATGGCATAAGTAGAGATGCCTGGAGTTGGCTGAATCCAATTAATATCTCCTAGCAATTTTTGAAAGTCATTTAATGTTTTTAATGTGTCTTTTCTTATTTCTATTTTTTGTGGTTTAATTTTCCTTTCCTCTACCTGCATTTCCAATGGAAAGGAGTAGAGGTTTGAATCTTATCAGATGCTATTGTCAATCCTGGGTTTGCAACCTCTGTCTGCAGAAATGTGTAACAGTCGATTAATTTGTCTCTCATTTCTGCAGCACACAAAATATCATCAATATAATGAATGATATCACAGTCTAAAAAAATTTGTCTCTAACTGGTTGAAGAGCT
The DNA here is from genome assembly GCF_047675955.1 of Chlorocebus sabaeus. Taxonomy (NCBI): domain Eukaryota; kingdom Metazoa; phylum Chordata; class Mammalia; order Primates; family Cercopithecidae; genus Chlorocebus; species Chlorocebus sabaeus. Next base: position 43,120,183 of record NC_132920.1, read on the forward strand.
TGAGCTACAAAAATCTGACAAGTAGTTGGACTATTGATCTTTCCCTGAGGTGACACTTTCCACTGAAACCTGGTGGCTGGTTCTTTATTATTTATGGCTGGTATAGTAAAAGCAAATTTTTCAAAATCCTGTTTTGCCAGAGAAATGGTAAAAAAGCAATCCTTCAGATCAATTATAATTAAAGGCCAATCTTTGGGGATCATGGCCAGAGAGGGTATCTCGGGTCGGACAGCCCCCAAGGGTTGAATTACAGCATTAATGACTCTATAAGTCGTTCAGCATGCGCCATCTGCCAGATTTTTTCTGAATTCCAAACACAGGAGAATTCCAAGGTGAAAATGAAGGCTCAATATGTCCCTTTTCTAATTGTTCCTTTGCTAATAAGTGTAAAGCCTTCAGCTTTTGTTATGGTAGCAGCCACTGATTTACCCATACAGGTTTTTTTGTTTTCCAAGTTAATGGAATGGGTTTTGGAGGCTCTACATTGGCCGCTCCTAAAAAGGATACCCTACTCCTTTTCTTTTTTGATTTTTTTCAGCCTCAATTGGGACTTTAATGCCATCTTCATTCTTTCCTAGTCCCTTTTCAGGGAGATATCCCATTTTACTCATGATTTTTTGACTCGTGGGGCTGTATAGGGAGGCTGGAATAGTAATCTCTGCATGCCATTGTTGTAACAAGTCTCGGCCCCATAAATTAATTGGAATAGAAGGGATCATAGGTTGAACTGTACTTTCTTGATTATCAGGTCCTAGACAATGTAAAATCGTGGCACTTTGATACACTTCTGAGGCGGTGCCTACACCGATGAGTCCTGTAACAGGCTATTGTTTAGGCCAATTTTTTGGCCATTGATTTAAGGCGATGATAGCAACATCAGCCCCAGTATCCACTAACCCTTCAAACTGCTTTCCCTGAATAGTGACTGTACACACAGGTCTATCCTCTGAGACCTGACTAGCCCAATAAGCAGCTTTTCCAGCAGGGTTGGTATTTCCAAACCCTCTTGTTCTTTCCGTTTTGTTTTTCCCAATTTTAATATAAGGCAAAAGCAGTAATTGAGCAATTCTATCACCTGGATTGGTGCTCCAGGGACCAGTGGAGCTGATCACTAACTGAATTTCCCCTTTATAATCTGAATGAATTACCCCAGTATGAATTTGGACTCCCTTCAAATTTAGACTTGATCTCCCTAAAATAAGGCCTACCATCCCTTCTGGCAGCAGGTCATATACCCCTGTAGGAATCTTTTGCAGGGGCTCTCCAGGGAGTAAAGAAACCATTTGAGTGGAACATAAATCTGCTGCTGCTCTGCCTGCTGTGGCGGTGGACAGCTGTTGTATTGTTGTAATTGGCTGACTCCCTGATGTGGTGGTATTTGCTGCCGGGGTTGTGGTCCCTGAAAACCCTGAGGAACAAAGAGCTGAATTGGGAATGCCCCAGTTTGTTGCGGGGCCTGAAGCTGGCTCCTCTTTCCATTTCCCCAACAATAGTTGCCCATCTTTATCAAATTTAGAATGACATTGATTAGCCCAATGTTTTCCTTTTCCACATTTTGGACACAGGTCAAGTGGCTCTTTATTTTTTGCCGTAATAGCTTGATTTATTATATTCTGTTTACTTAAGACTGGGCAACTCCTTTTCAGATGACCGATTTGGCTACAATTATAACATTTTTTCCCAAATGTTCTAACTTGTCCTCCTAAAGTGACTCCCATCATTGCTTGAGCCATTAGCATTGCCCTTATGCATAGCTCCTCCAATCCCATCACAAGCCTTCACATATTCTATAATTTCATTAACTTCTGCTGGAACTTTTCTTTTTAATGACTTCATGGCCAATTGACATTCTGGATTTGCATTTTGATAAGCCATTAATTCTACAAAAACTTTTCGGGTGTTATCATCTGTAATAGATTTTTGAGCAGCATCTTGCAACCTTGCCACAAAGTCTGGATATGGCTCTTTAGAGCCTTGTCTAATTGAATTAAAAGAAGGGCAGGCGGTTCCTGGGTCCTGAATTTTTTCCCAGGCCCTGAGGCAAATAGCCCTTAGTTGTTCAATAGCCTCATTCTACATTGCTGTTTGTTGGATAATAGTGCTCCAATTTGGACCTGTTCCTAGCAATTGGTCTCCATCTATATTAACAGTGGGATTAGTAGCCTAATTTTTCGTACCTGTTCTTGTACTCCATCAATCCACCAGGTTTTAAACTGTAGAAACTGAGAGGGTGAAAGGGAAGATTTAGCGAAAATTTTCCAGTCATGGCCGGGCACGGTGGCTCAAGCCTGTAATCCCAGCACTTTGGGAGGCTGAGACGGGCGGATCACGAGGTCAGGAGATTGAGACCATCCTGGCTAACACGGTGAAACCCTGTCTCTACTAAAAAGTACAAAAAACTAGCCGGGCGAGGTGGCGGGCGCCTGTAGTCCCAGCTACTCCGGAGGCTGAGGCAGGAGAATGGCTTAAACCCAGGAGGCAGAGCTTGCAGTGAGCTGAGATCCGGCCACTGCACTCCAGCCTGGGCGACAGAGCCAGACTCCGTCTCAAAAAACAAAAAAAAAAATTTCCAGTCATAAGGAATGAGTCTATTTCCATGAACAATGGAATCTAATAATGTTCTCATATAAGGGGAGTTGGGTCCATATTGTTTAACTCCTTGCTTCATATCTTTTAACATTTTCATAGTGAAAGATTCATATCTAGCCTCAGTTCAGACAGACGCTCCTGCTTGAGTCCCTTTCCTGGCCGGTATCGGTTTTAAAAGTACCCGGAACTCCCATGCCTCAAGATCTATTTTCTGGCTTTATCAATGATTTCATGCAGTGTACTACCTTGTCCACTAGGTGGTGGTGTAGGATTAAACACCACCGCCATGGGTTGCTGTTACGGTGCCCTGCTATTTGGCACAGGACATACCGCTTTGAACCTCTGGAGGCGGCCGATACTGACGCTTGGCTAGCGGCCGGTATTTATAAACTATCGGCGGTCGAGTCATATTTTCTACTGGCTGATATTGTGGATACTGCATCTGAATTGGCATTGCTGGGATAGAAACTCTATCCTTTTCTACTTGATATTCTCGGGGTTTGTACTTGTCTAACCTGCCTTTGAGGTTGTAATGTTACAGGTATCTGAACCCAGGAGGAGGAGTTGATGGCCATCATGCTTTAGGCTCTGATGGCCCCAATAATTCTGGACCTCCTTCCCCCAGTTTTGATGACTCAGGATATATTACCTCCTGTAATTGATTGTAGTCAACATTTTGTGTTGACTGAGCCATTACAGATTCTGCTACATATTTACAATGTGAACTTTCCGTTCCTTTCCTGAACTCTGTCCCTGCCTCTTCTTCACAATCTATTACACAGCCTTCAGGGGCAGCAGAAACTGAAATGCTATCTTCTTCTGTTTGAAATGGTTCTGAAGTTGCTTTAATAATGGCCCAATTGGCCGGGCGCGGTGGCTCAAGCCTGTAATCCCAGCACTTTGGGAGGCCGAGACGGGCGGATCACGAGGTCAGGAGATCGAGACCATCCTGGCTAACATGGTGAAACCCCGTCTCTACTAAAAATACAAAAAAATAAGCCGGGCGAGGTGGCGGGCGCCTGTAGTCCCAGCTGCTCGGGAGGCTGAGGCAGGAGAATTGCGCGAACCCGGGAGGCGGAGCTTGCAGTGAGCAGAGAGCGGGCCACTGCACTCCAGCCTGGGTGACAGAGCGAGACTCCGTCTCAAAAAAAAAAAAAAAAAAAAAAAATAATGGCCCAATCATTCCATATTGTAAGTGGGATGATTTTACCTTCCCTATTTGCTTGTTTTAATTCTTTGCCAATTTTTTCCCAATCTTTTAGATCTAAGGTTCCCTGTTCTGGAAACCAGGGGCAAAATTGTTCTATTGTTTGACATAGCATAATTAGATTTTCTGTAGAAGCTCTAACTCCCCCTCTTCTTAAAATAATTTTAATGAAGCTGAGATAAGAGGCATATTTACTTTCAGTTTGTCCCATTGTTACCTGGGTTCCTCTGAGTGCACAAGCTTACCGCAAGGCTGACCAGGGACGTACTCAGGAATCTCTCATGGACTCGTCCTCAAAAGCTCACGTTCTTAGCGTACCTTCACCTTAGAGAAAGGCACCCACGTTGTGCGGCAGGTGAAGGGGGGCCTGCCCCTCCACACCTGTGGGTACTTCTCATCAGGTGGGATGAGAGACTGAGAAAAGACATAAGGTACAGAGACAAAGTATAGAGAAAGAACAGTGGGCCCAGGAGACCGGCACTCAGCATACGGAGGACCTGCACCGGCCCCGGTCTCTGAGTTCCATCAGTATTTATTGATTATTATTTTCACTATCTCAGCAAGGGAAATGCAGCAGGAGAACAGGGTGATAGTGGGGAGAAGGTCAGCAAGAAAACACGTGAGCAAAGGAATCTGTGTCACAAATAAGTTCAAGGGAAGCTACTATGCCTGGATGTACACATAGGCCAGATTTATGCTTCTCTCCACCCAAACATCTCAGTGTGGTAAAGAATAACAGAGCAGCATTGCTGCCAGCATATCTTGCCTCCAGCCACAGGGCGGTTTTCTCCTATCTCAGAATAGAATGAATGTACAATCGGGTTTTATACCGAGCATTCCCAGGGGCATGCAGGAGATAGAAGCCTTCCCCTTAGACGCAAGAGGCCTTCCTCTTTTACTAATCCTCCTCAGCACAGACCCTTCATGGGTGTCAGGCTGGGGGATGGTCAGGTCTTTCCCATCTCACGAGGCCATATCTCAGGCTGTCTCAGTGGGGAGAAACCTTGGACAATACCCGGCTTTCCTGGGCAGAGGTCCCTGTGGCTTTCGGCAGTGCATTGTGCTCCCAGTTAATCGAGAATGGAGAATGGCGATGACTTTTACCAAGCATACTGCCTGCAAACATATTGTTAACAAGGCACATCCTGCACAGTCCTAGATCCCTTAAACCTTGATTCCATACAACGCATGTTTCTGTGAGCACAAGGTTGGGGCTAAAGTTACAGATTAACAGCGTCTCCAGGCAAAACAATTGTTCAGTGTACAGATCAAAATGGAATTTCTTATGGCTTCCTTTTCTACAAAGACACAGTAACAGTCTGATCTCTCTCTCTTTTCCCTACAAATTTGGCCTAGGCCAGGTGCGGTGGCTCATGCCTGTAATCCCAGCACTTTGGGAGGCTGAGGCGGGCAGTTCACCTGAGATCAGGAGTTTGAGACCAGGCTGACCAACATGGAGAAACTCCATCTCCACTAAAAATACAAAAATTGGCCAGGCGCGGTGGCTAACGCCTGTAATCCCAGCACTCTGGTAGGCTGAAGTGGGTGGATCACAAGGTCAGGAGATTGAGACAATCCTGGCTAATATGGTGAAACCCCATCTCTACTAAAAATAAGAAAAAATTAGCCGGGCATGGGGGCAGGCACCTGTAGTCACAGCTACTCGGGAGGCTGAGGCAGGAGAATGGCGTGAACCCAGGAGGCAGAGCTTGCAGTGAGTGGAGATCACACCACTGGACTCCAGCCTGGGTGACAGAGTGAGACTCCGTCTCAAGAAAAAAAAAAAAAATAGCAAGGTATGGTGGCAAGTGCCTGTAATCTCATCTACTCGGGAGGCTGAGACAGGAGAATCACTTGAAACCAGGAGGCAGAGGCTGTAGAGAGCTGAGATCACACCACTGCATTCCAGCCTGGGGGACAAGAGCAAGACTCCATCTCAAAAAAAAAAAAAAAAACGATTTGGCCTTTGTCCCTGGTGCTCAGGAGGGAGACTCACTCCTTAGAATTTCTCAAGTATTAAGAGTGATATTTATGGCCCAGATAGTTTATGCTAATTAGGTGACTCATGGTGGCCCCTAAGCAGTTTCAGGATAGCAGCTAACCATATCAGAAAAACCAGCTCTGTGATTAGAGATTGGGGATTCAATCCACTTGAGGTTCAGGGAGGGGAAATGGAACTGAATCTCCAGCCAGTGATGTAATCAATTGTGCCTATGTAATGGAACTCTGATTTAAAAAAAAAAAAAAAACACTCTGGATACAGGCTGGGAGTGGTACCTCATGCCTATACTGCCAGCACTTTGGGAGGCCAAGGCAGGAGGATTGCTTGAGCCCAGGAGCTTGAGTCTCCAACCTGAACAAGAGAGCGAGATCCCGTTTCTACAAAAAAGAATAAAATTAGCTGGGTATGGTGACATGCACCTGCAGTCCCAGCTACATGGGAGGCTGAGGTGGGAGGATCACTCGAGCCTGAGAGATAAAAGCTACAGTGAGCCGTATCATGCCACTGCGCTCCAGCCTGGACAACACAGTCACACCCAGTCTCAAAAACAAACAAACAGGCTGGGCATGGTGGCTCACGCCTGTCATCCCAGCACTTTGGGAAGCAAGACTGAAGTGGGCGGATCATGAGGTCAAGAGATTGAGACCATCCTGGCCAATGTGAAACCCTGTCTCTACTAAAAATACAAAAATTAGCTGGGTGTGGTGGCATGCACCTGTAATCCCAGCTGCTTGGGAGGCTGAGGCAGGAGAATCACTTGAACCGGGGAGGTGGAGGTTGCAGTGAGCCAAAATCGCACCACTCTAGCCTGGGTAACAGAGCAAGACTCCATCTCAAAAAGAAAAAAAAAATACAAGCAAAAACAAAAATCTTCTGGATACAAAACTCTGGAGTGCCCTGGTTGATGAACATACGGAGTGTCAGAGGGCAAAGGACGACATAACCTCCCTGATTCCACAGGGAGAGAGTATGGTAGCTCTGCATTCAGAACCCTCTCAGACTTGCCCTGTTCTTACCCCACAACCCTCTGGCTGGTTGTGCTGATTTGCATCCTCCATAATAAAACTGTAATCATAAGAATAGCACTTTCCTGAGTGCTGTGGTTGTAGTGACTTATCGAATCTGAGGGGGATCATGAGAAACCCCCAAATTTGTAGCCAGCCAGTCAGAAGTGTGGGTGACCTGAGGATCCCCGTGACCTTGCAGCTGACCTCTAAAGTAAAGGCAGTCGTCTTGGGGATTGTGCATTTTAACTTGCGGGGTCTGCACTAGCTCTGGATGGTGAGGGCCAGAATTGAACCACAGTGCACCAGTTGGTATTTAACAGAATACTATATGAAAGAAGAACTTATCCTGTCTGTGGCCTAGGTCAGTTCCCGGCCAGACTCCTTCAGTTCTTGCCCTAAGGATTTCTTCCTAACTCACCAGGTTCACTTTCTTTCCCAGATGTCCTTCGTCCTGGTTCCACTGCCAAGATCCTTGCTGGGGGGCCTCTGATTTCCTGCTATACCATTGCCTCCTTTCCTGCCAGCCAAGTGCAAGATGAAAGCATGTCTATGATGTCAAAACAGCCTTGGGTGTTCTCCCAGCCACACTAAAAGTCAAATGTCCTCAGAATTAGGGAGGATGATGTGCATGTGGTTGGGAAGTGGGGGATCATCTCAGTGTCATTCTTACTCTTCTCTCACATTCTTTCATTTTGTCCACAGCACAACCCCATAAAATGATCAGGACAAGTTAGGAATTAGGGATTGACAAGAAGGACCTCAAACATCACTGAGTCCAAACCCCCTTAGATAGTTAACCAAGTCCATGAAAGGAAGTAACAGCTGAGTTTGGAAACTAGGCCTCCTGACTCTAACCCAATGCTCTTCCACTAAACCAGGCTGCCTCCCCTTGATGGGGCCCAGAGGCCTCTGCCCTGTGGGCAGCCATCTAAGCTCGTGCACTGCCATAGATGTGCATGCAGAAGGCAGGGACAGAAAATAAGGAAAATTGAATAAATAGACAGAGGCAATGGTATTTCCCATTCAGGTAAATCTAGAGCCTCTCCTTGAGTCAACCAGGACACAGGAGGCCAAGAGGTTATTTCAGCAGAGGGTAGCAAGGCCAGGTATCAACCTCTAAGCTAGAGATAGGTTCCAAACATCCCTAAGCTCATTTATAATTCATCCAACATCTTTCATCCATTATTTAGATATTTTATATATATATTTATATTTATATATAATATATATTATATATTTATGTATTATTTATATATTTATATATTATATTTATATATTTATACATAAATATATATATATATCTTGGTTGGGTGCAGCGGCTCATGACTGTAATCCCAGAACTTTGGAAGATCAAGGCAGGCAGATCACTTGAGACCAGGAGTTTGAGACCAGCCTGGGCAACATAGCAAAACCCCATCTTTACTAAAAATACAAAAAATTAGCTGGACACGGTGATATACACCTATAGTCTCAGCTACTTGAGAGGTTGAAGTGGGAGGATCAATTTAGCCTGGAAGGTCAAGGCTGCAGTGTGCCGAGATCGTGCCACTGCACTCCAGCCTGGGCAATGGGAGTGAGACCCTGTCTCAACAGATATAGTTAGATAGATGATAGAGAGAGAGAGAGAGAGAGAGAGAGAGAGAGAGAGAGAGAGAGAGAGAGAGATGGTAGATAGACAGACAGACACAGCCAGGTGTGGTGGCTCATGCCTGTAATCCTAGCATTCTGGGAGGCCGAGGCAGGTGGATAACATGAAGTCAGGAGTTTGAGACCAGACTGGCCAACATGGTAAAACCCCATCTCTAAAAATACAGAAACTGGGTGGCGTGGTGGCTCATGCCTGTAATCCCAGCACTTTGGGAGGCCGAGGCAGGTGGATCATCCGAGGTCAGGAGTTCGAGACCAACCTGGCTAACATGGTGAAACTCTGTCTGTACTAAAAATACAAAATTAGCCAGGCGTGGTGGCAGGCACCTCTATTCCTAGCTACTCAGGAGGCTAAGGCAGGAGAATCACTTGAACCCAGGAGGCGGAGGTTGAGGTGAGCTGAGATGGCGCCACTGTACGCCAGCCTGGGTGACAGAACGAGACTCCCTCTCAAAAAACAAACAAACAACAAAAACCCAGAATCCCTTGATGGCAACTTGAAGGAGTCCCTCATCTCCTCCAGGCACAGGCACATGTGACTAAGGACAGGACCAGGATGTCATTGTAAAGGTTACCAAGATTCAGTGCTAAGTAAATGCTCAGCCCTCCAGGTCTCTTATACTAAGATAAGGGCATTGCTGGGAATGGGCTGGGAGCCCGAGATGAGATGGAGACATTTAGGCAAACATGAACAAGACTGAGAACTTTGAACCCCCAAATTCCCTTGAAATTCTCATGTCTGTGGAGATAAGGCCCTCTAATACTGCTCCCTCTTCCCAAAATATCAGCCTCAGAACCCTCCCTGCCCCCATCCCTCTTTGGCCCCAGGCCCTTCATGAGTTAGGTCCCAGCACAGCCCATGGAGAAGCACAAGGTTACAGGCCTAGCCAGTTTGTCTTGGCAGAAGCTGCAGGAGCATGTGTGGGAGTGCGTGCTGAGGGAGCTAGACCAAAGTTGGGGGATGGAAGCCTTGGTTTGGCCAAACTCGTTGCCGTGGATGCTTATCCAGGATTTGGGATTTACTGTGTTGGCCTGAGCACCTGGGAGGAGAATTAATAGTCGGCTAGATTGGCTAATTAAAGTCTGGATTAAGTAGTAGCCTACAGTTAATAAATATGAAATGCCAGAACTTCCCTGGCATACTGTAGAAGAAGGAATCAGAAATCCCCGGGAGATGCGAATGCTGGACTGGATCTGTGATGAGCAACCTTCTTAGCCCCTGCTACCACATATTTTAGGGGGGTATGGAAAACACTCCCTTTATGAAAGCATTAAGAAATGCATTGGTGAGGGCCACCAGCATCCTTGACTTGCTCTGATGACTGTCCTCTCTTGACTAGAGAACTAGTGGGGTGTGCTGGATGGATCAGTGGAACTGGATTCCCCGATCTCAGTGAGAATAATAGCATCTTGGTGGTACAAAGGCCAAATGGAGTTGTGTACTTAACAAAGGCAAGGTGGATACAATAGCCCACAATAAGGCAAAGGGACGAAATGATCACCAGGTGGACAAGATGACAGTCTAGTGGACGATGGTCAGCTGCTTTCCCAGCTGCGCCCCCTCCCCTGCCCCGGGCTTGTGCAAAGATATAAAGTGGCCATGGTGGCAGGGATGGAAGCTATGCCTGGGCTCAGTAACAGAGTCTTCTCTCTGAGGCTGATCTGGCTGTGGCCAGTGCTGAGTGTCGACCCTCCTCACAGCCCACTGCTGAGCCCTGATTGGGCACCATTCTCACTTCATTGTAGATTGGTTTGACTGGGTTCTCCCATCATGAAGGGGCTGTATTTTATCTTCATGAGGATAGGCACATATTTCATGTATTTGCTTTCTCTACCTACAGTGCTTCCATCAGCACCACCACTCATGGACTTACTGAATGCCATATCCATCAGCATGGCATTCAACATAATATAGCCTCTAACCAGGGCAATACGTGTTACAGCCAAGGAAATGTACAAATGAGCTCACACTCAAGGAATTTACTGGCTTTACCATGTACCCCGTGGACCAGAAGCAGCTGGCTGGATAGAATGGTGGAGAAGTCTTGCTACGTTGCCCAAGCTGGTCTTGAACTCCTGAGTTCAACCAATCCTTAACCTCCCACCTTAACCTCTCAAAGTCCAAAGTGCTGGGATTACAGGCGTTAGCTACTGCGTCAAACCTCAAGTACAAACTTTTTTTTTTGGTTGGGGGACAGAGTCTCGCTCTGTCACCTAGGCTGCAGTGCAGTGGCGTGATCTCAGCTCACTGCAACCTCCGCCTCCTGGGTTCAAGAGATTCTCCTGCCTCAGGCTCCTGAGTAGCTGGGTAGGCACGTGCCACCACGCCCACTAGCCACCACACCCACTATTTTTAGTAGAAATGGGGTTTCACCGTTTTAGCCAGGATGGTCTTGATCTGCTGACCTCGTGATCCGCCCACCTCCCAAAGTGCTAGGATTACAGACGTTAGCCACCACGCCTGGCCCCCAAGTATAAACTTCTAAAGCACTTGTTCTGATTCCCACCGGCTCTACAAGAAACAGCCCCTCCCCCAGGACCTCCCTCCACCTCTGCACTTATGCTTGGTTGTGTGTGTGTGTGTGTGTGTGTGGTGCTTAGTCACAGTATTTGTTAACACTCCAGGTCCCCTCCCTGTCTCTTCCCTCTTGACTGCTGAGAGCATCTCCTTTTGTCCCATTATCCCCAGCCCCAATTCCTGGCATAGCAGAGATAGGCCTTGTGCGGTGCCTCACACCTGTAATCCCAGCACTTAGGGAGGTCGAGATGGGCGGATCACATGGTCAGGAGTTCCAGACCAGCCTGACCAACATGGTGAAACCCTATCTCTACTAAAAATACAAAAACTAGCCGGGCATGGTCATAGGCACCTGTAATCTCAGCTACTCCGGAGGCTGAGGCAGGAGAATCGCTTGAACCAGGGTGGTGGAGGTTGCAGTGAGCTGAGATTGTGCCACTGCACTCCAGCCTGGGTAACAGACCGAGACTCTGTCTCAAAAAAAAAAAAAAAAAAAAAAAGAGACTAGTAAATGGTTCTGAATGAAATAATGAATGAACATTTTAGGCTTGTATACTATTTCATCATGCAAATCCACCATATTTTATTTAGCTATTTCCTTATCATTGAACATTTAGGTGATTTTTATTTTTTTGTTATAAATAACACTGTAGGTTTTCATTTGATAAATGAAATAGGTGTGCCCCTGTCAGTATTCCTGAAGGAGACCTTTTTTTTTTTTTTTTTTTTTTTTTTTTTTTTTTTTTTTTTTTTTTTTTTTTTTGAGACGGAGTCTTGCTCTGTAGCCCGGGCTGGAGTGCAGTGGCCGGATCTCAGCTCACTGCAAGCTCCGCCTCCCGGGTTCACGCCATTCTCCTGCCTCAGCCTCCGGAGTAGCTGGGACTACAGGCGCCCGCCACCTCGCCCGGCTAGTTTTTTGTATTTTTAGTAGAGACGGGGTTTCACCGTGTTAGCCAGGATGGTCTCGATCTCCTGACCTCGTGATCCACCCGTCTCGGCCTCCCTAAGTGCTGGGATTACAGGCTTGAGCCACCGCGCCCGGCCGAAGAGACCTTTTTTTTTGGAGGCAGAGTTTCGCTCTTGTTGCCCAGACTGGAATGCAATGCGTGATCTCGGCTCACTGCAACCTCCACCTCCCGGGTTCAAGCGATTCTCCTGCCTCAGTCTCCCGAGGGACTACCGGCGCGCGCCACTGCACTCGGCTAATTCTGTATTTTTAGTAGAGACGGAGTTTCTCCATGTTGGCCAGGCTGGTCTCGAATTCCTAACCTCAGGTGATCCGCCCGCCTCGGCCTCCCAAAGTGCTGGGATTACAGGCGTGAGCCACTGCACCCGGCCTACTTTTTCTTAATTTTATTTTTCACATCCTATGTGGCTCAACTCAGATTTCCATGGGCCCTTGGTTTTCCACCCGTACGTAAGAAAAAACGGAGGGGAGGTATCACTTACAGCGAGCACCTGCTATGCGTCAGGCACGCAGGTGGGAGCCCGTATTTCATTTCTCTGTCCCGGCAGGCTTGGGAAGAGACAGTCCTGTAAACACATCCCTCTGCTAAACTGCGGGCTCCAGCCAGCTCCACCACTGGCCTGCTAGGGTATCTTCGGCGTTGCAACTTAGTTTTTCTGGGCCCGTTTCCTTAGGCGATAACACCTGGTGCGGTGGTTGGGAGGATTAAATTAGACATCTGGGAACAAGTCCTGGCCAGCAAATGGTAGGTTCACCCAAGTCCAGTTAAAAGGCAGTCTGCCCAGGGCAAGGCGTCTTCAGGGCCAGCAAGACTGTGGGGTCCGAGGGAGACTCGGGGATCCCAGAAAGAGGAGACCCATGTGAGGGGCAGGCAAGGAATGCTTCCAGGCTGCGGTGGCCAGGGACGCCTGAGTCCCGCGGGAGCTGGTGCGGATGGGGGAAGGGTCAGCTACTGTAGATGGAGGCGGCTGGCGCGGGGGCGGGGAGGAGGGGGTCTTCCTCCTTCTGGTTCTCGGGAAGATCCTGAAATCCGAAACAGGGAGGAGAGCTCTTTCCCCATCTGTAATGTGGTAACGGAGCCCGGGCCAGCTCCTCCCCGGGCTGGAGGGTGGGAGAGTCGTTAGGGACACCTGCCCCGCTCCCTCCCCCTCCCGGGGGGAACCCACCGCGACGGCGCGCACCTGGGCGCGGGCTATGCCTGGGAACGCGCGGGGCCTGCGGCCTCCAGGCAGCCCTGGGAAAGCAAGGGCCGGGAGCGCAACCCTGACTGCAGAGTGTTCCCTCAGGACCGTCAGGAGAGCGCCATCCACAGGATTATTAAAATAGCTATCCAGACGGAAATCGGGTGAGGCTGGCACCAGACTAAAGAAATTTCAAGGCCAGGCGCGGTGCCTCACGCCTGTAATCCCAGCACTTTGGGAGGCCAAGGCGGGCGGATCACCTGCGGTCGGGAGTTTGAGACCAGCCTGACCAACATGGAGAAACCCCATCTCTACTAAAAATACAAAATTAGCTGGGCGTGGTGGCGGTGACTGTAATCCCAGCTACTTGGGAGGCTGAGGCAGGAGAATCTCTTGAACGCGGGAGGCCCAGGTTGTGGTGAGCGAAGATTGCACCGTTGCACTCTAGCCTGGGCAACAAGAGCGAAACTCCGTCTCAAAAAAAAGAAAAAAGGAAAGAAAGTCTCAAAGAGATATCCATGTTCATAATGGATATCATGAAGTCCTGGCCTCCCAAAATGCTGGGATTACAGGCATCATCAAGTAAACTCTTTAAATTACATTTTGTGCTTCAACCTCTTCCTTTGAGGTCAATACCCCTTTATTTATCATTAAGTCATGTTCGTGATAGCTAAAATGTGGAAGCAGCCCAATGTCCATCCACAGATTAATGGATAAGCAGAATGTGCTATATACATACAATGAGATATTCAGCTTTAAAAAGGAAGAAAATTCTGACACGTGCTTCAACATGGATGAAACTTGAGGACATGTGCGAAGTGAAATGAACCAGTCACCAAAAACAAATACTGTATGATTCTACTTGAATGAGGTAGTCAAATTCATTTACAGAAAGTAGAATGTTGGTGGCCGGGCACAGTGGCTCACAACTGTAATCCCAGCACTTTGGGAGGCCGAGGCGGGTGGATCACTTGAGTTCAGAGTTCAAGACCAGCCTGGCCAACATGGTGAAACCCTGTCTCTACTAAAAATACAAAAATTAGCCTGGCGTGGTGGCAGGTGCCTGTAATCCCAGCTACTCGGGAGGCTGGGGCACAAGAATCACTTGAACCTGGAAGGTAGAGGTTGCAGTGAGCCGAGATCACGCCATTGCACTCCAGCCTGGGCGACAGAGCAAGACTCAGTCTCAAAAAAAAAAAAAAAAAAAAAAAAAGAAAAAGAAAGTAGAATGGGAATGGTGGTTGCTAGGGTACAGATTTTCATTTTTGCAAGATGAATTCTAGAGATAGATGATGGTGATGGTTGCACAGCAGTATGAATGTCCACCGAAATGTATACTTACAAATGGTTAGGATGGCCAGGTACAGAAACATGCCCCTGCAGTCCCAGCTACTCTGTAGTCTGAGGCCATGAGTTTGATAATCACATCTGTGAATAGACACTGCACCCCAGTCCAGGCAAAATAGCAAAATCCTGTCTCTTTTTTTTTTTTTCTTTTTGAGCCAGTGTCTCGCTCTTTCACCCCGACTGTAGTGCAATGGCACCATCTCGGCTTACTGCAACCTCTGCCTCACGGGTTCAAGTGATTCTCCTGCCTCAGCCTCCTGAGTAGCGGGGATTACAGGTGCGCACCACCATGCCTGGCTAATTTTTGTATTTTTTAGTAGAGACGGAGTTTCTCCATGTTGGTCAGGCTGGTCTCGAATTCCTGACCTCATGATCCACCTACCTCAGCCTCCCAAAGTGCTGGGATTACAGGTGTGAGCCACCATGCCCAGCCAGAAAAAAATAATTGTTTAATAGTTGAACAACAAACCACAAACAAAACTACAGAGGCCTTTAGCCAATAATTTTAAGGAAATAAATGTAAACTGGGGGTGCTGGGTGCGGTGGCTCAAGTCTGATCCCAGCACTTTGGGAGGTCAAAGCAGGCAGATCATTTGAGGTCAGGAGTTCTAGACCAGCCTGGGCAACATGGTAAAATCCCATCTCTATAAAAAATACAAAAAATTAGCCAGGTGGTGGTGCACGCCTGTGGTCTTAGCTACTGGAGAGGTTAATTTGGGGGTGAGGCAGGAGGATCACTTGAGCCAGGGAGGTGGAGGTTGCAGTGAGCCGTGATTGTACCACGGCACTCCAGTCTGGGTGACAGAGCAAGACCCTGTAGCCGGGCGTGGTGATTCACCCCTGTAATCCCAGTACTTTAGGAGGCCAAGGCAAGCAGATCGAGAGGTCAAGAGATCGAGACCATCCTGGCCCATCTCTACTAAAAATACAAAAATCAGCTGGGGGTGGTAGTGCACGACTGTAGTCCCAGCTACTCGGGAGGCTGAGGCAGGAAAATTGCTTGAACCCAGGAGGCAGAGGTTGCGGTGAGCCGAGATTGCACCACTGCACTCCAGCCTGGTGACAGAGCGATACTCCATCTCAAAAAAAAAAAAAAAAAAGTAAATTTGGAAAAACTTTTATGAACAAAGATGGCCATTGCCCCAAACTGGAAACCCAAATGTCTAACAATAAAGGAATGGCTGCTGTAACAGAATGTCTGAGAAAAAACAAAAAAGCAGACTGAGCACAGTGGCTGATGCCTGTAATGCCAGAACTTTGAAGGGTGGATCACTTGAGCTCCAGAGTTCGAGACCAGCCTGGCAATATGGCAAAACCCAGTCTCTACAAAAAATACAAAAATTTAGCTGGGTGTGGTGGCACGTACCAGTGGTCTCAGCTACTTGGGAGGGTGAGGCCAGAGGATTACTTGGGACTGGGAGGCGGAGGTTGCATTGAGGTGAGATCATGCCACTGTACTCCAGCCTGGGTGATACAGCCAGACTGTCTTCAAAAAAATCCAAAAGGCTGAGGTGGGAGGATTGCTTGAGCCCAGGAGTTCAACGCTGTAAGTGAGCTATGACTGCCTCACTGCACTCCAGCCTGGGTGACAGAGCAAGAGCTGGTCTCTTAAAAAAAAAAAAAAAAAGTTAAAATGGTATAATCAATGCCAGACATGTGGCTCACACCCGTAATCCCAGCACTTTGGGAGGCCAGAGCAGGAGAATCGCTTGAGCCCAGGAGTACGAAACGAACATAGGCAACAAAGCAAGACTCCATCTCTACAAAAAATAAAAATAAAGATAAATTGGCTGGGTGTGGTAGCGCATGCCTGTGGTCTTAGCTACTCAGGAGGCTAACGAAGGAGGATCACTTGAGCCCAGGAGTTCAAGACTGCAGTGAGCTATGATTGTACTGCTGCATTCTAGCCTGGGCAACAAAGAAAGAACCCCATCTCTAAAAAATAAATAAATAAACAAATAAAAAGGAGGGTTGTAACAACATGGCAAAAAGTTTACTGGGCATCTTTTTTTTTTTTTTTTTTTTTTTTTTTTTTGAGACGGAGTCTCACTCTGTCGCCCAGGCTGGAGTGCAGTGGTGTGATCTCGGCTCACTGCAAGCTCTGCCTCCCAGGTTCACGCCATTCTCCTGCCTCAGCCTCCCGAGTAGCTGGGACGACAGGTGCCCGCCACCACGCCTGGCTAATTTTTTTTGTATTTTTAGTAGAGACGGGGTTTCACCATGTTAGCCAGGATGGTCTCAATCTCCTGACCTCATGATCCACCTGCCTCGGCCTCCCAAAGTGCTGGGATTACAGGCGTGAGCCACCACGCCTGGCCCTGGGTATCTTTTTGCCTGTAATAAAGCCAGCCATCTAAAAACAGTTCAAGCCCTGGCTCTGGTACCTGTCAGCTGTGTGGCCCTGGACGGGTCCCTCACTCTCTGTAAGCCTCAGTTGCCTCACCTGTGAAATGTATCTCACAGTGGTTGAGTGGATCAAGTGAAGGGCTGTATGTCAACCCTGTCAAGCCACCTGGTACTCTGTGTCCTATGGATGGTAGCTGCCCTGAAGCAGGGCTTTGCAGACTGAAGTGCTCTGTCTTCAGAGGAAGTGCAGGTGTCCATCTCCTGGTGTGGGAGAGGCACCCTGTGCTCCCTGGCCCATGAGACAGGATTGGGTTTGGGGGGCCAGGGCAGAAGGAGGGGCCCATCACCAGGGAAAACGGCTCGTGGTGGAACAGCTGAGGTGCAGCTGGGCCTGTGGCCTAGAAGGCAGTCTTGTGGGTGCCTCCTCCCCCAGCCACAACTCAGGTCTGCAGCTGGGTCCTGCCTCCTTCCGAGTGGGCCATGGCCGGGACATGGCTGCTATTTCTCCTGGCCCTTGAGTGTCCAACCCTACCCACAGGTGAGCCCCCTCTTTGCATTCCTCTCTGTTCCTCCTCAGTCTGCCCAAGCCCATTCCCTCACTCTGGACCTCCCTGGGTATTGATGGGCTGCAGTGAGGCAGGACAAGAACTATTTAGGGACCTCTGGGGAGAGTCTCACCCACTGTGCTCTTCCCATTGTACTCTTCCTCCCAGCCACCTTGCTCTGGGGCTCCCACGTCCTCCTGCCCTGGAGCCCACAGTGTTGGTAGGGAGGCTGCACCTCTTAGAGGTATAGAGAAATGAGAACAAACTGGATGGGCATCCATAGAAGGTGGGGTTAGGGTAGCCAGGGTGTGTGATGTGATATGCAATGATGGGATATGGATAACAGTGTGAGGTCCTGTCCTGTCCTTCTTGCCCTCAGGGTGCCTGCCCTAGTTCAATAGGACTCAGGGTGTTTCAGGTTCACTCCCAGCTTGCCCTTATCAATGGGCTCAGGGTAGGTCCCAAGGCCTCTTCCCAGGGTATTTACCCCCACCCTCCCATGATCAAGATTGGAGCCAAAGGACTCATGTCTTGAGGGGAAAATTCCAGCTTCATCTAGAAGCATGTGCATGTGTGCATGTGTGTGGTAGGGGAAGGTCCATGGTTTTTGAGTCGGGGGGGTCTCCTTGATCTAAAGCTGGCCCCAAGTATCTCACAGGCACTCCTTCATTAGGGAGTAAACCACACCTATGTGGAACACAGGGAGCCCATGGCAGGAGGCCTGAGCTCGGGAAGGAAGTAACCAGGGTAAGCAGGAACAATCCTGGGAGGCTTCATGGAAGAAATGGAAGCCGAACTCAACTTGGGGAATGTCTCTGTCTATGTAACTGAAAAGGCTCTGGAGGTTTTTTTTTTTTTTTTGAGACAGAGGCTCACACTGTTGCCCGGGCTGGAGTACAATGGTGCGATCTTGGCTCACGGCA
The DNA here is from genome assembly GCF_047675955.1 of Chlorocebus sabaeus. Lineage (NCBI taxonomy): Eukaryota > Metazoa > Chordata > Mammalia > Primates > Cercopithecidae > Chlorocebus > Chlorocebus sabaeus. Next base: position 43,138,462 of record NC_132920.1, read on the forward strand.
ACCTCTGCCTCCCAGGTTCAAATGATTATCCTGCCTCAGCCTCCCGAGTAGCTGGGATTACAGGTGCCCACCACCACACCCGGCTAATGTTTTGTATTTTTAGTAGAGACGGGGTTTCACTATGTTGGCCAGGCTGGTCTCGAACTCCTGACCTCATGATCTGCCCACCTTGGCCTCCCAAAGTGCTGGGATTACAGGCGTGAGCCACTGTGCCCAGCCCATTATATTATTATTATTATTATTATTTGTTTTTGTTTTTGTTTTTAAGACAGAGTTCACTCTGTTGCCCAGACTGGAGTGCAGTGGCACGATCTCAACTCACTGCATCCTCTGCCTCCCAGGTTCCAGCGGTTCTCCTACCTCAACTTCCCAAGTAGCTGGGATTACAGCCATCCGCCACCATGCCCAGCTAATTTTTGTGTTTTTAGTAGAGACAGGGGTTCACCATGTTGGCCAGGCTGGTCCCGAACTCCAAACTTCAAGTGATTCACCTGACTCAGCCTCCCAAAGTGCTGGGATTACAGGCATGAGCCACTAAGCCCGACCTAACCCCATTATATTGATGAGACCACTGGGACTCAGAAAAAATATTCTTCCTTCAACCTAAATAAATAAATAAATAATGAAAACAAAACAAAACAAACAAAAAGACTCAGAAAATTGGCTGGGCACAGTGGCTTACACCTGTAATCCCAGCAATTTGGGAGGCCAAGGCGGGCAGATCACTTGAAGTCAGGAGTTTGAGACAAACCTGGCTAACATGGTGAAACCCCATCTCTACTAAAAATACAAAAATTAGCCAGGCGTGGTGGCAGGTGCCTGTAATCCAGCTATTCAGGAGGCTGAGGCAGGAGAAATGCTTGAACCCAGGAGGAGGAGGTTGCACTGAGCCAAGATCCCGCCACTGCACTCCAGGCTAGGCGATAGAAACAGAATCAGTCTCAAAGAAAAAAAAAAAGAAAGAAAGAAAGAAAAGAAAAGACTGGGCACGGTGGCTCACGCCTGCAATCCTAGCACTTTGGGAGACTGAGGCAGGTGGATCACAAGGTCAGGAGTTCAAGACCAGCCTGGCCAAGATGGTGAAACCCCATCTCTACTAAAAATACAAAAATTAGCCAGGCGTGGTGGTAGGCACCTGTAATCCCAGCTACCCAGGGGAATCACTTGAACCTCAGCGGGCAGAGGTTGCAGTGAGCTGAGATCCTGCCACTGCACTCCAGCCTGGGCGACAGAGCAAGACTCAGTCTCAAAAAATAAAAATAAAAAATAAATACAAAAAAAGGCCGGGCGTGGTGGCTCATGCCTGTAATCCCAGCACTTTGGGAGGCCAATGCGGGTGGATCATGAGGTCAGGAGATCGAGACCATCCTGGCTAACACAGTGAAAACCCTCTCTACTAAAAATACAAAAAATTGGCTGGGCTCAATGACTCATGCCTGTAATCCCAGCACTTGGGGAGGCTGAGGCGGGTGGATAGCCTAAGGTCAGGAGTTAAAGGTCAGGAGTTGGCCTAGCCAACATGGTGAAACTCCAACTCTACTTAAAATACAAAAAATTAGCGGGCACGGTGAGGGGCGCCTGTAATCCCAGCTACTCAGTAGGCTGAGGCAGGAGAATCACTTGCATCCGGGAGCCAGAGGTTGCAGCAAGTCACGTTTGCCATGCCATTGCATTCCAGCCTGGGCAACAAGAGTGAAACTCTGTCTCAAAACAAAACAAAACAAAACAAAAAATTAGCTGGGCATGGTGGCACGTGCCTGTAGTCCCAGCTACTCAGAAGGCTGAGACAGGAGAATCGGTTGAACCCAGAAGGGGAGGTTGCAGTGAGCCGAGATCATGCCACTGCACTCCAACCGAGGCAACAAAGTGAGACTCCATCTCAAAAAATAATAATAATAATATAATAATAATAATAATAATAATAACAAAAAACTCAGAAAATTAAGTGAATGAGTCAGGAGTCACGCTTAGCTCTGTCTGAAGCTATGTCCTAGATGATCCACTGTGTCACATGGCAAAATCTTAGTCACCCTGCAAGGTAAGATGGTTTATGGGATTTGGAGTCACAGAGATCTGAGTTCAAATCCTGACTGGACAACTTACCATTTATGTGTTAGTAGGATAAGTTTTTTTTTTTTTTTTGAGACGGAGTCTCGCACTGTCGCCCAGGCTGGAGCGCAGTGGTGCGATCTCGGCTCACTGCAAGCTCTGCCTCCCGGGTTCACGCTGTTCTCCTGCCTCAGCCTCCCAAGTAGCTAGGACTACAGGCGCCCGCCACCACGCCCCGCTAATTTTTGGTATTTTTAGTTGAGATGGGGTTTCACTGTGTTAGTCAGGATGGTCTCGATCTCCTGACCTCATGATCTGCTGGCCTATTTTTTTTTTTTAATTTTTTGAGACAGAGTCTTGCTCTGTCGCCAGGCTGGAGTACAGTGGCATGATCTCGGCTCACTGCAACCTCTGCCTCCCGGGTTCGAGCAATTCTCCTGCCTCAGCCTCCTGCAACCTCTGCCTCCCAGGTTCAAGCAATTCTCCTGCCTCAGCCTCCTGAGTACCTGGGATTACAGGCACGTGCCACCACACCTGGCTAATTTTTTTGTATTTTAGTAGAGACAGGGTTTCACCATGTTAGCCAGGATGGTCTCGATCTCCTGACCTTGTGATCCGCCCACCTCAGCCTCCCAAAGTGCTGGGAATAAAGGTGTGAGCCACCATGACTGGCCTAGGCTAATTATTTGGCTTCTAAGAAATCTTTCCTGAGTACCCTTTACCCCTACATCCTCACAAGATTCTTTGGCCTCCTTCCCTGCACTCTGGGACATTTCTTAAGTCTGGCTATACCTAATTCACAAAAAACTCCAGGCTGGGCAAGGTGGATCATGCCTATAATCCCAGCACTTTGGGAGGCCCAGGTGTGAGGATCTCTTGTGCCCTGAAGTTCAAGACCAGCTAGGACAACATAGTGAAACCCTATTTCTACAAAAAATAAAAAATAAATTAGCCAGGTATGGTGGCACCTGCCTGTAGTCCCTGCTACTGGGAAGGCTGAGGTGAGAGGATCACCTGAACCCGGGAGGTCGAAGCCTCAGTGAGCCATGATCATGCCATTGCACTCCGGCCTAGGCGACAGGGAGAGACTCTGTCTCAAAAAAAAAAAAGAAAAAAAAATTGCAATGTTCAAAAATAACATTCTGGGCCAGGCGCGGTGGCTCATGTCTGTAATTCCAGCACTTTGGGAGGCTGAGGTGGGAGGACCATTTGAGGTCAGTAGTTGGAGACCAGCCTGGCTAACATGGTGAAACCTTGTCTCTACAAAAAATACAAAATAAATCAGCCAGACCTGGTGGTGCACACCCATAATCCAAGTTACCTGGGAGGCTGAAGCAGGAGAATTTATTGAACCCCAGAAGTGGAGATTGCAGTGAGCTGAGATTGTGATACTGCACTCCAGCCTGGGTAAGACAGTGAGACTCCATCTCAAAAAATAATAAATAAAATTCTGTTACATATTAAATGAGCCATCTTTGCTGAAAAGAATAAGATTGCAGCCTGGGCCTAGGGACTCATGTCCGTAATCCCAGCACTTTGGAAGGCCGAGGCGGGAGGACAGCTTGAGCCCGGGCAACAAAGGGAGACCCATGTCTCTACAAGTAATTTAAAAATTAGCCAGGTGTTGTGGCGCGTGCCTGTAGTCCCAGCTACTTGGGAGGCCAGGAGGCCAAGGCTCCAGTGAACTGTTACCACACCACTGCAGTCCAGTCTGGATGACAGAGCTAAACCCTGTCTCAGAATAATAATAATAATAATAATAATAATAATAATAATAATAATAAAAAAAGATTGTGTGAAGTAGGGATTATTTTGGAAAATATGGGAAAAATGTTTGTAGTACCCATATGACTTAGTTCTTCAGATTATGAAATAATACATCTATACTTCAAATGGGTCAATTGTCTGGTATGTGGACTATATCTAAACAAAGCTTTTTTTTTTTTTTTTCACTCTGTCACCCAGGCTGGAGTGTAGTGACATGATCTCAGCTCACTGCAACCTTTGCCCAGGTTCAAGCAATTCTTGTGACTCAGCCTCCAGAGTAGCTGGGACTACAGGCATGTGCTACCATGCGCAGCTAATGTTTTTGTATTTTTAGTAGAGATGGGGTTTCACCATGTTGACCAGGGTGTTCTCGAACTCCTGACCTCAGGTGATCCGCCCGCCTCAGCCCCTCAAAGTGCTGGGATTACAAGTGTGAGCCACCACACCCAGTCTTTTTTTTTTTTTTTTTTTTTTTGAGACTGAATCTTGTGCTGTTGCCCAGGCTGGAGTGCAGTGGGATGATCTCGGCTCACTACAACCTCTGCCTCCTGGGTTTAAGCAACTCTCCTGCCTCAGCCTCCCAAGTAGCTGGGACTACGGGTGCACACCACCACACCCGACTAATTTTTGTATTTTTGGTAGAGATGGGGTTCCACCATGTTGGCCAGGCTGGTCTCGAACTCCTAACCTTAGGTGATCGGCCTGCCTCAGCCTCGCAAAGTGCTAGGATTACAGGTGTGAGCCACCACACCCAGCCAACAAAGCTTTTTTTTTTTTTTTTGAGACGGAGTCTTGCTCTGTCACCAGGCTGGAGTTCAGTGGTGCGATCTAGGCTCACTACAACTTCCGCTTCCCTGGTTCAAGCGATTCTCCTGCCTCAGCCTCCTGAGTAGCTGAGATTACAGGCATGCACCACCACGCCCAGCTAATTTTGTATTTTTAGTAGAGATGTAGTTTCACCATGTTGGCCAGGATTGTCTAGATCTCCTGACCTTGTGATCTGCCCGCCTCGGCCTCCCAAAGTGCTAGGATTACAGGCTTTAGCCACCGTGCCCAGCCAATAAAGCTTTTTATTATTATTATTATTATTTTTTTAAAAGGCTGGATATGGTGCCTCATGCCTGTAATCCTAGCACTTTGGGAGGTCAAGGCGGACGGATCACCTGAGGTCAGGAGTCCGAGACCAGCCTGACCAACATGGAGAAACCCAGTCTCTACTAAAAACATAAAAATAAAAATTAGCCAGGGTGGTGTCATGGGACCTTGGGAGGCTGAGGCAGAAGAATAGCTTGAACCCAGGAGGTGGAGGTTGCAGTGAGCCGAGATTGTGCCACTGCACTCCAGCCTGGGAGGCAGAGGAGACTCCGTCTCAAAAAACAAACAAACAAACAAAAAAACTACAGGCTACAGAAAAAGGCTGAGAATAAAAGAAAAAACACCAATGCACACTCCACCTAGATTAACAAATGTTTAACATTTTGCCATGTTTAAATCAGACTTTTAAAAAAAGAAACAAAAAGTTACAGATATATTTGAGGCCCCTTCTAATCTCATTCCAGGTCCTGTTTCCTTCCCTTCCTCACCAGAGGCTGCCACAGCAGGGTATTACAAGTATTTGTTTGCACATTTACTGTCTTTCCCATGGAACTGAGTTCCTTGAGAGCAGGAACGATGACTTACCCAATGTTGTATCTCTAGTTCCTGGCACAGAATGGGGCTCGGATATCATAGACAAGTAGATGGAAGAAGAGGTGGGTGAAAGGATAGACAGATACATAGATGAAAGGTAGAAAGAATAGATGGAGTTGGCTGGGCGCAGTGGCTTACTCCTGTAATCCCAGCACTTTGGGAGGCTGAGGCAGGTGGATCACAAGGTCAGGAGATCGAGACCATCCTGGTTAACACGATGAAACCCCGTCTCTACTAAAAATACAAAAAAAAAAAAAAAAAAAAAAATTAGCCAGGCGGGCTCAGTGGCAGGCGCTTATAGTCCCAGCTGCTCGGGAGACTGAGGTAGGAGAATGGCATAAACCCCGGATGCAGAGCTTGCAGTGAGCCAAGATCACGCCACTGCACTCTAGCCTGGGCAACAGAGCGAAACTCTGTCTCAAAAAAAAAAAAAGAAGGAAGGAATAGATGGAGGATAGATGGCTGATAGAAGAAAGGATGGATAAATAGGTGAGTGAATGAAAGGATGGGCAGATGGAGGGAAGGAAGGGTGGCTTGATGGGAAAATGCAAGGAGGGAGGAATGGATGAGTGGCTAGAAGGACAGGTAGATGGATGGTGGATGGATGGATGGATGGATGGATGGATGGATGGATGGATGGATGGAAAGACAGAAATGTAGAACCCTAGCCTACAACACAATGCTGGCCTGGGAAGCCACAAGCTGGTCTAGCACCCACAGGTGCATGCTCTCTTGCAGGTGTGGGTGGCACACCCTTTCCTTCTCTGGCCCCACCAATCACGCTACTGGCGGATGGAAAACAGCAGATGGTGGTGGTCTGCCTGGTCCTTGATGTTGCACCCCCTGGCTTTGACAGCCCCATCTGGTTCTCAGCCGGCAACGGTAGTGCACTGGATGCCTTCACCTATGGCCCTTCCCCAGCAACGGATGGCACCTGGACCAGCTTGGCCCATCTCTCCCTGCCCTCTGAGGAGCTGGCATCCTGGGAGCCTTTGGTCTGCCACACTGGGCCTGGGGCTGAGGGCCACAGCAGGAGTACACAGCCCCTGCAGCTGTCAGGTGGGGATGGAGCCTGGGCCCTTGCGGATGCTCCCTGTCCCCTTCCACACACTAGGATATGGTTGGAGGGAGGGTAGGCTCCAGGTTGCAAAGGCATGAAGGGTGTCCAAGTGTAGAGCCTCCGGGTGAGGTGACACTTGGGCTCAGGGGAGAGTGGCCTCAGGGCCATGAATTCTGGGATTTGCAACTGCAATATCTGTTTGAAATCCAGGCTCTGCAGCACGGCTTCCAAAGATAAAAATGCCTCCTTCTACCTAGGATTCATTATACACACATAGATATATCACCCTGTGTACATGCATGATACCCTGTAAGGACCAAACTAATTAACCAATCACTACCAGTTATTGAGCGTTGACTCTGTTCTAGGCAGTGTTCTATACACTTCACATTTATGAGACAGATCATATAATTCCCTTAATTTTACAGGCATGGGGAGGCTAAGTAACATGTCTAAAGCCAGTGATTTTTGTTTCCCCCTCCATTGTATTTTGAAACAGTCAGCAATTATTATCACTGACCAGATGACTTACTTCCTCTCTGGGGATTATCTCAGTTTTGTCATCTTCCAAATGGGAATGTTTGTTAACTCAGTGCCCTGACTTTCAAAGAATGCCGTGAAGACGGTCAGTTCCTTATCTGAGAGTGCTGGGCACCCCAGCCTCCCCAGGGCACAGAACGGGGAACAGTGCAAAGTGAGGGATGTTTGGGCCCTCAGAGGACTTGCAGCAAACGGGCTCAGGGTTTCTGCTGCTGGCTCACTTGTCCATTTACCCCAATGCCTTGACACCCATGCTGTGCCAGGGCCTGGGCATAGCACTGGGGATGGCCTCCAGAGTGCATGGCCCATCCCCAAAGACTCACTCCCTTCTCCTTGGACAACAGGAGAGGCTTCTACAGCCAGGACCTGCCCCTGGGAGCCTCTCAGGGGTGAGTACTCTGGGCAAGGGATGGGGAATAAGAGGCTGAGACCAGGACCTTGGGCCTGGGGGGTGGGGCATTCAGCTCTGGCCTAATGGGTCTTACACGGGAGGTCAGTAGGTGTCCCACGTAGAGGCTGTCATGCTAGGTTGGGGCACTGGCTAGCATGGGCCTCAGTCTACCTAGGATAAGATGGGGGTGAATCCTTTGACCTTAGCCTAATTCTTGGACATTAGTTGAGAAGCACAGGTGACAGCTAATAGAGGGGTCTTTGGAGTCCTCCTTGAGCAGCCCAGGCAGGGGGTCTTAGCATTACAGGCTGTGTAAATGGGAGGCTGTCTGGGGTGATGGAAAGAGCACTGGATGGACAGTCATGAAGTTGGGCTGTGGTCCAACTCTGCTTCCTGACCAAATAGAGAATTTTGAAGCTGGGCGCGGTGGCTCACACCTGTAATCCCAGCACTTTGGGAGGCCGAGGTGGGTGGATGACGAGGTCAGGAGCTCGAGACCAGCCTGGCCAACATGGTGAAACCCCGTCTCTACTAAAAATTCAAAAATTAGCCGAGCATGGTAGCACATGCCTGTAGTCCCAGCTACTGGGGAGGCTGAGGTAGGAGAATCACTTGAACCCAAGAGGTGGAGGTTGCAGTGAGCTGAGATCGGGCCACTGCACTCCAGCCTGGGTGACAGAGTGAGACTCCATCTCAAAAAAAAAAAAAAAAAAAAGAATTTTGAGCTAGTTACTCTCTGCGTCAGATGCTAAGTCCTGCCTGGCCCCTACCCTTACCCCCATGATTGTTGGGGAATAAAATAAAATGAAGGCAAGGAAGGTATTTATTATTACCAGTAAGAATGGAGGCTAGACACCGGGATGGACTTTCCCTGGAGGAGGGGTCAAGGGGACGGGCAATGGCAAGGGCAGAAGACAAGGCCCTCTCCTCCGTGGACGTTCTCTCCTGGGGTCGGGGGGCTGCAGGCTCCTGCGGGCTCCTGAGCGGTTCCTCCTCGCAGGGATGCCGGGCGGGGTCCTGTGGCTGGGGGTGCTGCGGCTGCTGCTCTTCAAGCTGCTGCTGTTTGACCTGCTCCTGACCTGTAGCCGCCTGCGCCACCCCGTGGGCCCACCGCCTTCCCCCGCAGCCGCCACCCGCCTTCGAGCCCTCGGCTCCCACCGACTGTACCTGGCCACGGAGACTGGGGGATGAGAGGCCACCAGTTCACCCAGGCCCCAGCCTCAGGACCATGGCTGGAGTGACACCCCTCTGGGTCGGAAGCCTGGGAGCCCAGTCTGGGAGGAGGGGTCTTACCTCAGCAGATACCCCACCTGCCCAGCACAGGCCTGGTGCTCAAGATCTGACCTCAGGATTCCTTCCTCGAGTCTTGGAGCATTTTTTGCATGTGACCTGCCTCCTCCTCTGCAGGCTGGAGCTGCCTGAGGGCACAGCTCTACCTCCCCCAGGCCACCCCTCCACCCCCCAGAATGGTGATCCACCCAGTTACGGGGGTATTTAGGGAGCAGATGACTGAGAACATTAAAAAAGAACTTAAATGACATAGCAAATGAGAAATGTTTGAATTCATGTCTATCCTGGGAGGAGGGAATTTGGCAGAGTTAGAAGTAGGAGAAATCCAGGAAGGTTCCCTTGAGGAAGAGGGCTTCCTGAGACAGAACTTGGGAACTACAGAGTGGGGCTGGTGGTTGGGAAGGCAGCTGTCCCACGGCTGTCTCCTCGCCCCACAGCAAGTGGGGAGGCCCCCTCTTCTCCTTACCCTGGCCCAACCTCTGTGAGAGATCAGGGCAGAGAGCCCAGGAACCCAGGAAGGTGGATGCTGGATCGATGTGAACTCTTGTACAGACTCGACAGAGGTGAACAGGGCCAGGGTTTCCGGGGAACAGGATCGTTTTCAATGCCAAGAGTATGAGGTATTAATTCCAAACTTACAGTTTATTAATCAATTAAGAGTCATTATTCATTTAACAAATATTCTTTGAGCATCAACCCTGAGCCAGGCAGTAAAGAGGCTTGGCTTTTTTGGTTTGGTTGTTTCCTAAAGAAGATTCTTACATTGATCGAGTATGAGGCTTCCACAGTAGAGCATAACGTGTGTGTCCCCTGCTTGCCCAGTGCTGGCTGCAAATCCAGCCTTTCCCAAGGGTTCTCCGCTAGTAATCACTCCAAGAGACTCTGGGTGCTCTCATGTAAATCCACCTGTCCCTTGGGCCCCATAGGATAGTCTGCTGGATCAACCTTAGTCTTCCTTCCCCCAGGGAGGGGATGGGGAACTATGCCCCAGCACCCCAACACATGGTTTCAAGGACACCCTCAGCTTCCCTGAGCCTCTGTGCTCTCTCAGCTACTGTTCCATAAAAACTCTCACTGCCTCCTCCACTGCTCATCTCTCACCAGCCTGAAAGGAGATTCTCCCACTTGCTTTGGGGATTCTTGGGTGGTGGTGGCTGGGGGTGGGAGGGTCCCACAGCTTCTAGGGATGAATCTGTCCACCATCCCCACAAGGCATGTTCCTTCCCTGACACAAAGACTGAGAGAGGGGGTGGGCAGGGGCCAAGGAGGGGCCCAGCTATAACCTCGGACTTTCTCTGGCCACTATCCCTTCCCAGCTATCCAGCCAGATGCTGAGCCCAGGCCTCTCAATCTCCACTGTCAGGCTGGCTTAATCTTATTTCCCAGGAGGGCTTCTGAGCTGAGGTGAATCAAGGGCCATGGCCAAGCTCTGAGCCTATCCAAGTTTATTATTTTATTTTATTTTATTTTTTGAGACAGGGTCTAACTCTGTTCCTCAGGCTGGAGTGCAGTGGTGCAATCTCGACTCACTGCAATCTCTGCCTCCCAGATTCCAGCAATTCTCCCACCTCAGCCTCTCGAGTAGCTGGGACTACAGGCACGTGCCACCATGCCTGGCTCATTTTTGTATTTTTTGGCAGAGACAGGGTTTCATCATGTTGGCCAGGCTGGTCTTGAACTTCTGACCTCAAGTGATTTGCCTGCCTCAGCCTCCTGAAGTGCTGGGATTACGAGTGTGAGCCACCATGCCCAGCTTGAGCCTACCCAAGTCTTATCAAGCCTAGAAAACATGGAGGACCTCAGGACAGTGTCCTGATCTTGTACACTGCGGAATGCCACATGCCACAGCCCCCGCCTATCCAAAGTGCCTTGTTACCAACACAGTTGTTTTGGACAAGAAACTGAGGTCAGAAAGTGTCAAGGCCTGGGCCTCAGTGCTCTGAAGTCTTCATAAACTAGCATAAATATCCAACGTCTAGGAAGGAAACAAGAAGGTATCAGGGAACAGGGTTTTATGGCCAATTTGCAGACAACTTCCCAGAGAAGCAACTTTGGTCTCTACAAGGACACTGAGTTCAGGGACAGCCTGAAGAAGACCTCAAAACCAAGAGTGCTCCTCTTTATTTTTATTTATTTTTTGTTTGTTTGTTTGAGACGGAGTCTCGCTCTGTAGCCCAGGCTGGAGTACAGAGGCACGATATCGGCTCACTGCAAGCTCCGCCTCTCGGGTTCACACCATTCTCCTGCCGCAGCCTCCCGAGTAGCTGGGACTACAGGCACCCACCACCACGCCCGCCTAATTTTTGTATTTTGTTTAGCAGAGACGGGGTTTCCCCGTGTTAGCCAGGATGGTCTTGATCTCACCTCATGATCCGCCCGCCTTGGCCTCCCAAGTGCTGGGATTACAGGCGTGAGCCACCGCGCCTGGCCTATTTTTATTTTTATTTTTTGAGATGGAGTCTCGCTCTGTCACTGGACTGGAGTGCAGTGGCGCAATCTCAGTTCACTGCAACCTCCACCTCTAGGGTTCAAGCGATTCTCCCACCTCAGTCTCCCAAGTAACTGGGACTACAGGCGCCCACCAACACAGCTAATTTTTTTGTATTTTTAGTAGAGAGGGGGTTTCACCATATAGGCCAGGCTGGTCTCCAATTCCTGACCTTGCGATCCACCTGCCTTGGCCTCCCAAAGTGCTGGGACTACAGGCATGAACCACCGTGCCAGCCTTTATTATTTTTGAGACAGAGTCTCACCCTGTCGCCCAGGCTGGAGTACAATGGCGTGATCTTGGCTCATTGCAACCTCCGCCTCCCAGGTTCAAGTAATTCTTTTGCCTCCGTCTCCCGAGTAGCTGGGATTATAGGCTGGCGCCACTACGCCCGGCTAATTTTTTGTATCTTTAGTAGGGAGGGGGTTTCAGCATCTTGGCCAGGGTGGTCTTGAACTCCTGACCTCGTGATCCGCCTGCCTTGGCCTCCCAAAGTACTGGAATTATAGGCATGAGCCACCGAGCCCGGCCTCCTCTTTATTTTTTATTTTGGTTGATTTATTTATTTTTGTGATGGGGTCTTGCTGTGTTGACCAGGCTGGTCTCGAACTCCAGGCCTCAAGCAGTTCTCCCATCTTGGCCTCCCAAAATGCTGGGATTACAGACGTAAGCCAGGGCACCTGGGCTTTTTTTTTTCTTCTTCTTCTTTTTTGAGACAGGGTCTCACCCTGTTGCCCAGACTGGTCTCTAACTCCTGGGCTCAAGTGATCCTCCCGCCTGGGCCTTCCAAAGTGCTAGAATTACAGGCGTGAGCCATTAAGTGTTCCTCTTAATGACACAGCCGATGGGAGATTTACCGAGTATCTCCTTGTGCCAGGCACCCTGTTGTTGCTGAGGAAACGGAAGGGAGAGACAATCGTTAATCGGCCAAATTCCTGCCTTCTGAGAGGGCAGAATCAAGAAATAAATAATAGGGCAGTAAAAGGGGCTGGGATTACATACAAAAAGAAAATTAATGCCTGAACTTTTTACAGTCTGCTCGGTAAATTGTAATTCTATTAACCTATTTGAGCTTCCCAACAACAGGCAAGCTCATACAGCAGCTAGAAGAATCACTTTGTCATACAAATAGAAACAGACTCAGAGAGGAAGTCATTTGTTCTAGTTCTCACTAGGACAAATCTTGAAGGCTGGGGACAGTCTGAGTCCTCCTGCTCGCACCCTAAGCGCCTACAAGAGTGCCTGGCTATAACAACCACAACACCAATAATAATAACATTTAAAAACAGGTGTTCAGTAAGGACTTGCGGCATTAGGAACCCAGGAGGGAAGTGACGTTCGAAGAGGCGGAGAAAGCCGCGAAGCCGGCCTTCCCGACAACTTCCAGCACCTGCGCGCCTCAATGCGTGCCACTCAGGCCCAGACACAGGCTGCTTCTCCCCGGGTCCTGGTCCTGCATCCTCTCCCAGAGCCTCCGTTAGGGGGTGGGAAAGGACGTTGCCATAGGTCTCTGAGGGCACCATCTGCTCTCTTACTGGCCAAGGCCATACAACGGTAGTCCTCCCATTCGTTAGGGGGCAAACCCCAGAAAGTCTATTGGCTGCGGCGTCCGCCAGCTTTGGTCTGCTTTGAAGGCGGGCTGCGGCTGCGAGAGGAGGGCGGGCGGGAGGCTGGCTGTTGTCGTGGTTACGCGGAGGCACGTGTGCAGCCCCGGAAGCGGCGCGGGGAAGCTGCTCCGCGCGCGCCGCGGGAGGAGGTGCCGCCCGGTCCGTTCGGGTCGGGCCCGGCTGGGCCATGGAGTTGTTGCCTGAGCCCGCGTCGCGCTGTCTTCTGCTTCCTCCCTTGCTGCTACTGCTGCTGCTGCTGCCTGCCCCGGAGCTGGGCCCGAGCCAGGCCGGAGCTGACGAGAACGACTGGGTTCGCCTGCCCAGCAAATGCGAAGGTGAGGAGGCGGGGCCCGTGGGGCGTATCCTGCCGGAGGGGCTGGCTCCAGGGGCGGCCCTTGCGGAGCAGCGTCGGGGGCTGCAAGGTTCCGAGGTCTGCAGGGTCTCTTAGTTCCTTGAACGTACTGTGCGCTGGGACGCTGCGGCGGACTGGAGGTCTGGTCCTGGTACCCCTGGAGTTCACACATTGGTAGAAACAAGCAGTGATAATTCAGAGTAGGAGATGCCATGATAGGGGAGGTACAGAGCTTCCTTTTAGGGGCCAGGCGAGGAGCATCTGGTCTAGCCTGGAGGGGGGGAGGGGGTGGGCGAGGGCTGTGTGCAGAGGGGAGTCAGAGAGGGCTTCATACAGGAAGCACGAAGAGGCATTAGGAGTTAGCCGGATGAAGAGAAGTGGAGAGGGGCTCATTCAGAGGAAACTACAGAGGCAGAGGCCTGCCGGCTGAGAAGCCAAGAACGAGTTTGAGGAACTGAAAAGCTCCAGATGACTCGTCTTGGGGGAAAAGAACCTAAGACTTTCCCGTTTGTGACCTCACTGTAACCCAATCTGTGTGGTTGTCTGTTGCACCCACTAACAGCTCCTCGAAGGCAGGGACTTTGTCTTAGATACGCATTCACACAGTATCCGGTAGGCACTCAATTAATGTTTTGAGAATACATAAGATTAAGTGGAGTACTGTGGAGGTGTGAGGAGGAGGATCTGGGTCTGAGGGGGCCTTTGGGAGAACAGTAGAGCCTATGGGGAACTTGAAAGAAGATTTTAGGAGTATGGAGAAAAGGTGAGTCCCAAGGACGTAGGCGTTGAAGAACTACAGGGAGGGAGCTACCAGCGAGCCAGCTATAAAGGATCTATTTCTTTTTCCTCCCCTCCGTCCATCAGTTTTCTCCTCAGACCTTACAGTCATGCCTGCCTTCCCAGCCCCGTAACCCTAGGGCCCCCAGAAAGTTGGCTGTGAACCTCTCATCTGAATTGAAAGCCTACATCAGGCCAGATGTTCCCTAAACACTGGAAAGTGGGTTTGGGGTAAGTTTGGGACACAGAATCCTTCCATTAGAGAGATTAAAAGGCGATGCTTTAGAGATAAGCCGACTTCACTGGTGGGGCACCAAGTATGAGTTCAAGCCTGTGCCTTCCCCCTTTCTTTTCTTTTTTTATTTCTTTTTTTTTTTTTTGAGACGGCGTATCGCTCTGTTACCCAGGCTGGAATGCAATAGTGTGATCTCGGCTCACTGCAACCTCTGCCTCCCAGGTTCAAATGATTTTCCTGTCTCAGCCTCCTGAGTAGCTGGGATTACAGGCGCATGCCACCATGCGCAGCTAATTTTTGTATTTTTAGTAGAGATGGGGTTTCACCATACTGGCTGGTCTCGAACTCCTGACCTCAAGTGATCAGCCCGCCTTGGGCTCCCAAAGTGCTGGGCTTACAGGTGTGAGCTTCTGCTTCAGGCCGCCGTTTCACTCTTCCTCTAGTCCTGATAACCTTTTTTGTGTGTGTGTGTGGGGGGGATGAGTTTCGCTCTTGTTGCCCAGGCTGGGGTGCAATGGCGCTATCTCGGCTCACCAGATCCTCCGGTGATCCGCCCGCCTCGGCCTCCTAAAGTTTTGGGATTACAGGCATTAGCCAACGCACCCGGCCTTTTTTGTTTTTGTTTTTGTTTTTTTTTTTGAGACAGACAGAGTCTCGCTGTTGCCCAGGCTGGAGTGCAGTGGCGCAATCTCGGCTCACTGCAAGCTCCGCCTCCCGGGTTCCCGCCATTCTCCTACTCAGCCTCCCGAGTAGCTGGGACTACAGGCGCCCGCCACTGCGCCCGGCTAATTTTTTTTTCTATTTTTTAGTTTTTTTTTTTCTTTGTTTTTTTTTTTTTTTTTTTTTTTTTTTTTTTTTTTTTTTAAGGCAGAGTCTCGCTCTGTCGCCCAGGCTGGAGTGCAGTGGCCGGATCTCGGCTCACTGCAAGCTCCGCCTCCTGGGTTTACGCCATTCTCCTGCCTCAGCCTCCTGAGTAGCTGGGACTACAGGCGCCCGCCACCTCGCCCGGCTAGTTTTTTGTATTTTTTAGTAGAGACGGGGTTTCACCGTGTTAGCCAGGATGGTCTCGATCTCCTGACCTTGTGATCCGCCCGCCTCGGCCTCCCAAAGTGCTGGGATTACAGGCTTGAGCCACCGCGCCCGGCCTTGTTTTTTGTTTTTTGAGTGGGAGTCTCCATCTGTTGCCCAGGCTGGGGTGCAGTGATGCGATCTCAACTCACTGCAACCTCCGCCTCCTGGGTTCACTCCATTCTCCTGCTGAGTAGCTGGGACTATAGGCACCTGCCACAATGCCTGGCTAATTTTTTTTTTTTTTTTTTTTTTTTTTTTTTTTTGGGTAGACACAGTGTTTCACCATGTTAGCCAGGATGGTCTCGATCTCCTGACCTCGTGATCCGCCCACTTCGGCTCCAAAGTGCTGGGATTACAGGCGTGAGCCACTGTGCCCGGCTTTTTTTTTTTTTTTTTTTTTTGAGATGGGGTCTTGCTCTGTCGCCCAGTCTGGAGTGCAGTGGTGCGACCTTGACTCACTGCAACCTCTGTCTCCGGGTTCAAGGACTCTTCTACCTCAGCCTCCCGAGTAGGTGGGACTACAGGTGTGTGCTACCACTCCCGGCTATTTTTAGTAGAGACGGGTTTTCACCATGTTGGCCAGGCTGGTCTTGAATTCGTGACCTCGGGTGATCCGCCCACCTCAGCTTCCCAAAATGCTGGAATTACAGGCTTGAGCCACTGCGCCCAGCCCTGCTGATAGCTTTTCAGGGTTTCATTTCCTTTTTTCTTTGTTTTCTGTCTTCGTCTTCGTCATCGTCGTCTTCTTCTTCTTCTTTCTTCTTTCTTCTTTCTTCTTTCTTCTTTCTTCTTTCTTCTTTCTCCTTTCTCCTTTCTCCTTTCTTCTTCTTTCTTCTTCTTCTTCCTTCTTCTTCCTTCTTTCTTCTTCCTTCGTCGTCCTCGTCTCCTCCTCCTTCTCCCTCCTCCTTCTCCCTCCTCCTTCTCCCTCCTCCTTCTCCCTCCTCCTTCTCCCTCCTCCTTCTCCCTCCTCCTTCTCCCTCCTCCTTCTCCCTCCTCCTTCTCCCTCCTCCTCCTCCTCCCTCCTCCTCCCTCCTTCTTCCTCCTTCTTCATTATTATTATTATTATTATTATTATTATTATTATTATTGAGACGGAGTCTTGCTCTGTTGCCCAGGCTGGAGTGCAGTGGCGCAACCTAGGCTCACTGCAACCTTTGCCTCCAGGATTCAAGCGATTCTCCTCCCTCGACTTCCCGAGTAGCTGGGATTACAGGCACCTGCCATCATGCCCGGGTAATTTTTTTTTTTTTTTTTTTTTAAAAGAGACGGAGTCTCCCTCTGTCGCCCAGGCTGGAGTGCAGTGAAAAGAGTCTCGCTCTGTTGCCCAGGCTGGAGTGCAGTGGTCGGCTCACTGCAAGCTCCTCCTCCTGAGTTCAGGCTATTCTTCTGCCTCAGCTGGGACTACAGTAGCTGGGACTACAGGCGCCCACCACCACGCCCGGCTAATTTTTTTGTATTTTTAGTAGAGATGGGGTTTCACCATGTTAGCCAGGATGGTCTCGATCTCCTGACCTTGTGATCTGCCCATCTCGGCCTCCCAAAGTGCTGGGATTACAGGCGTGAGCCACCGCACCCGGCCATGCCCGGATAATTTTTGTATTTTTGTAGAGATGAGATTTCACCATGTTGGCGAGGTTGGTCTTGAACTCCTGACCTCAGGTGATCCTCCCGCCTCAACCTTCCAAAGTGCTGGGATTACAGGCGTGAGCCACTACACCCGGCCTGTATTCTATCTTCTTCTGATATCAAAGAGCCCATGCTGTCCCTCTTATTATTCTGATAATCTAAGAAGCTCACATTTATTCTCCTTAGGCAACATTCACGTACTCACAGAAGCATAGAGATGCCCAGGATCTTAGAGATCATTCTAGCCTAACCTCATTTAGTAACTGGTGAAGATTAATTGAAAAGGGATTTGCAGTCACAGGATGGCTTGGCAAACTCCAACCATTAGGTTCATCTTAATATTGTATTTGTTTGTATTTATTGTTATTACACCTTTGTTATTAAATGCTGACTGTGTCTAGCCCACCAAGCCTGCCTCCTGGCTCAGTAGCCTGAGTGGAACAGGCCTCGGCACAGAGGAAGGAGAACCTGCCCAGAAAAAAAGAGTGGGTGGATGTCAGTGAGGGTCTGGGGTCTGTGCCATGAGTCTCCTCCGAGTCTGGTTCTGGGTGGGATCCCCAGAGGAGGTCTTAAAGAGGTAATGTTTGGAAGAGCTGGAAAGCAAAGTTGTGTTTGATGGGTATAAGAGAGAAAGGATGTTCCAAACCTCCCCTTTCCCCACTCCTGGGGAGGGCGTGGGAGGAGGGACAAGTGGTGCCAGAAAAATGATGCGCCTGTACAGAGTACGGGACAGAAGAGGTGAGGGAGCCCAGACGGTCCTGGATGGAGAGCTGGGGAGGTGGGACATCCCCAATTCATTGCAGATTTGAAGATCACCAGCTTATTACTTGGAATTTTTATGTGTTGCAAATTCTCCAAGCCATCAGTGAATTTCACCAAGCAGGCCTCCAGGGGATGTATTTATTCTTGTGGTAAATTGGTATTCTACCAGACTGTGCTCTCAGTGTTAAAACTGCTGATGGCATTTAGCCTGCAGACTGGTATTCCATTCAGGGGCATCAGAAGACGGTCTCTATCAACAAGATTTATCAAGCATCCAACATATATCAAGTCACAGGCTAAGGAAATACAGAAAAAAATCTAATACATAATGCACATTTTGGGGACCCTTGTGGTCTTTGTGGAGAGACACATGAAATGACCAAGGGTCCTTAGGGATGGATCCTGCAGAGGCCCAGAGTGAAATCTAGAGCAATTGGCATTAGTGCAGAATGGCTTCCTGGGGGAGAGGCTTATAATGTGAGGTGGGCAGGATGGGCAGAGAAGCCCTTAGAAGGCATTAAGTATTTTCCTAGGGCTTCAGGCACTTCACACCCTCGGTGGTAGCACTGTAGCACTCCTTACACAGTGGTAGTTATTTGTCTACACCTTTATCTGCTCCATTAGACTGAGTATCTGGAAGGGGGGGGACCTTGTTTTCATCTCTGTATCCCCAGGCTGACACATAGGAGTTGCCTAATACCTATTTGAGGAAGGGTAAGAGGAAATGAGGAAATAAATGTGCAGAGACAGTAGGAACAAGAACTCCCTGGAGGGCATGGAGCAAATTAACTTGGTAGAAATAGAGAGCTGATGTTGGAACACATATGAAATCAAGTAATATAACAACTATAAAAGACATTTTGGGGACAATTAAGGAAATCTGAATATGAACTACTTGGTGATGTTGGAATTGTTAATTTTCCAAGTGTCATAATTGTTCTTTGGTTATGTAGGAGAAGGTCCTTGCTTTCAGGAGATACGTGATGATATATTTACGGCAAAAGGTCATGTTTGCCATTTACTCTCAAGATGATGTAGCAAAAATAATGTATATATTGTTGAGATATTATATATTGGAGACAGAATGTGGCAAACTATTAACAACTGTTGAATACAAGTGGAAGGTATTCATTGTATTCTTTCAGCTTTTCTGTATGTATGCAATTTTAGAAAGTAAAATGATAGGCCCTGGCGTGGTGGCTCATGCCTGTAATCCCAGCACTTTGCAAGGCCGAGGTGGGTGGATCGCTTGAGGTCAGGTGTTCGAGACCAGTCTATCCAACAAGATGAAACCCTGTCTCTACTAAAAGTACAAAATTAGCCGGGCGTGATGGTGCATGCCTGTAATCCCAGCTACTTGGGAGGCTGAGGCAGGAGAACCGCTTGAACCCAGGAGCTGAGATGTCACCATTGTACTCTAGCCTGGGCAACAAGAGCAAAACTCCATCTTGAAAAAAAAGGGATACGAAGAACAATTGCTTAAGGGCAGGATTTGCAGTAAGTACATGCTCTTACACAAGAAACAGTAGATAAAATAGAAATCCTAGAGGCATTCCTAGAACTGGGGTTAATCAGAAGTCAAAGTGGCATATTAGCATCCAAGATGGAGTTGCTTTAGCCTCCACAGGTTCTAACTCCTTCCCTGCCTTGAGTGTTGATTTTGGTCCTCCAGTCTAGGAAAGGATGCCCACCTGGATCTGTTTTGCTGGGAGCTGGCCTCCCGTTAGACTCATGTGCACTCAGTGGGCTGTGCTACCTCCCTCCCCCAGTGTGTAAATATGTTGCTGTGGAGCTGAAGTCAGCCTTTGAGGAAACCGGCAAGACGAAGGAGGTGATTGGCACGGGCTATGGCATCCTGGACCAGAAGACCTCTGGAGTCAAATACACCAAGTCGTAAGTGAATGGGGACTCACTGGCCTGGCCTGCATTGGTGCTGGAGGCTTCAGGGGCTTAGAGTTCCCTTCTCCTAACTAGGCAAACCCCCTACAAGGGCATTAGTTGTAACCAAGACCTGAGTTTGCCCACTGGTTTTGTCCCCAACTAATTGGATGACCTGCATAAATCTCTTAACTTCTTTATACTTCAGTAGATTTCTCATCTCTAAAAGCAAGACGGTTGGACTATATCATTGATTCTCAGACGCTTGGATTTCACAGACCATTTCAAGTTTTTTTTTGAGATGGAGTTTCACTCTTGTTGCCCAGGCTGGAGTGCAATGGCATGATCTTGGCTCACCGCAACCTCTGCCTCCCAGGTTCAAGAGATTTTCCTGCCTCAGCCTCCCAGGTAGCTGGGATTACAGGCATGTGCCACCACACCCAGCTAATTTTCTGTATTTTTTTAGTAAAGATGGAGTTTCACCATGTTGGTCAGGCTGGTCTCGAACTCGACCTCAGATGATCCGCCTGCCTTGGCCTCCCAAAGTGCTGGGATTACAGGTGTTAGCCACCACACCCAGCCGCAGTGCAATTTTTTAAAAACGTTAGTAATGGGATTACCAACTTTTTTTTTTGCCAAGTATAAATATATTTTTTAAAAACCCAATTCTGTCAGCTATGATCATCCCTTCAAAGAGAATATTTTACCATCAAAATTTAATATATTTTGCTTTATCAGAAAATCTAAATACTGAATCATATTTAGCTTTATAAAAAATTCCTTCCCTTAGAGCTGTTAAAATTTTGTCTCTCTGGTCTGTGTTCCAGCATTTCAGATCCCCCAGACCAGATGACCTATCTTCCTTCCAGGTCTGACTCACTTCCTGTTGGTGAGATGTGCAGGTGTTGGGGCACAGGGCTGGAGGGACAGACCACTAACCCACTGGGGCTAGGAGGGGAACTCATTTCCTCTCGTCCTGCTATCTTGGCAGGGACTTGCGGTTAATCGAAGTCACTGAGACCATTTGCAAGAGGCTCCTGGATTATAGCCTGCACAAGGAGAGGACTGGCAGCAACCGATTTGCCAAGGTTGGATTTGGGATTGTCCTTCCTCTGCTCTGGGGCCAGGCTGCATGTATCTTAGTGTGTCTGCTGGTGTGAGTGTGATTTGAAGATCACCACCGGGAGCTTCCCTCC
Source organism: Chlorocebus sabaeus (assembly GCF_047675955.1). NCBI lineage: Eukaryota > Metazoa > Chordata > Mammalia > Primates > Cercopithecidae > Chlorocebus > Chlorocebus sabaeus. The sequence goes on from NC_132920.1 coordinate 43,159,240, forward strand.
TTGCCTCTTCCCATTCTTTGATTGCCGTTTGCCCTCCTCCCCTCCTGAGTGGCCTGACTTTTCAGGCACATGCATGAGGATCTAGGCCTGTCCATGAGGGTCCTGCTTCAATCTCAGACACAGGCAGAAATGCTGCACAGTTGCTGCCCCCATGGTAACCTAAAGACACTAGAGAGGGAGAACTCAGCAAGATCCAGGATGTGCAGAAAGGTGGGGGTTTAGGTGAGATATCAGAGGACACCTGGGGTGAGTGACTGCCCAGTCCCATCTCTGGGCCCACACAGTACCTCCCACAACCCCACTGGGGTGCCTGTGTGACATCTCATGTACTCAGTATGTGCATGAGTGCTTCTCTCTCTGGAGAATGAGCTGCTTACAACAAGGCCCATACTGCTTCCTCTCTACATCTTCAGTGCCTGGCACAGGGTAAGATAGTTGCCACCCACATTTTTCTACCTAAGTTTCCTTCTAGCAAAGGATACCATTCATAAACTTCTGAGATACCTAAGGGTATAGTCTCAAGCAGCAGAAATTTGTATGAATTTTGTAGTCTACTCAGTAATAAATATGTGTTTGCTTTAATAAAAAGTGTTTAAGTATTATTTTTCATAGCCAAAAAAAAAGTGAGAAACAATCTAACTCCACCAATAGAGGATTAAATACGTTGATCCGGCCATTTGGTGGACTAGCATGTGGCTGGAAACAAAGAATGGGGAGGCTCTTTAGGAACTGAATTAAATGGATCTTCAAGGTTTTTATTTGTTTTGCAGACAGTCTCACTCTGTTGCCCAAGCTGGAGTGCAGGATCTCAGCTCATTGCAGCCTCCACCTTCCAGATTCAAGCGATTCTCCCACCGCAGCCTCCTGAGTAGTTGGGATTGCAGGCACCCACCACCACGCCCAGCTAATTTTTGTATTTTTAGTAGAGACGGGGTTTCACCATGCTGACCAGGCAGGTCTCAAACTCTTGACCTCAGGTGATCAGCCCACCTTGGCCTCTCAAAGTGCTGGGATTACAGGTGTGAGTCACTGCGCCCAGCCCTTCAAGGTATAAGTAAAAAGGGCAAGTGCAAAATAGTATGTATGCTATACCACTGCTTGTGTAAAAAGGGGCTAGGGGGAGGATATATTTAGATGTTGGTATTTGTATGAGTTATCTCTGGGAAAAAAGAGGAAATGGATAGTATGTTCTATTTTTGGATAAGACCTAGGTAGCTAACAGAGATAGTTTTCACAGAATAAAGGTCTACCTGCCTTGGCTGTGCCTTTTTCCCATTGAGAAAAGACACAACCCAGGAAGAATGGAACAGCAGGTGTGGATCTTTGGGAGTGTGTCCGGCCATAGTGAGGGGAAAGAGCTAAGACAAACCTATTTCCTGGAAAAGCATGCGTAAAGCCAAAAGGCCTGAGGGCAGCCACAGGTCTCTTTGAAAGGATGAGGTGTCCAGAGGCAGGTCAAGGGGTATATGTGCAGGGGTTGTGGGAAGCAGGCCTAAAAGGGGAGAGGAAGGTCAGGTCAAGAATGAGGCCGGGTGCAGTGGCTCACATCTGTAATCCCAGCACTTTGGGAGGCTGAGGCGAGTGGAACACTTGAGGCCAGGAGTTCGAGACCAACATGACAAAACCCCATCTCTACAAAAATTAGCTGGGCATGGAGGCGTGGAGGCTGAGGCAGGAAAATCACTTGAACCTGGGAGGCAGAGGTTGCAGTGAGCTGAGACACTCCAACCTGGGTGACAGAGTGAGACTCCTTCTCAAAAAAAAAAAAAAAAGGATGAGGATCCTCAGAGGGCATTGGGCATTGGTCTTACAGCTGAGTTCATAGGCACCACTGGGAGAGGAGGGTAGGAGGGAGAGAAGGGAGCTCTGCCTCCCATGTCTGGTCGCTTCTTCCAGGGCATGTCAGAGACCTTTGAGACATTACACAACCTGGTACACAAAGGGGTCAAGGTGGTGATGGACATCCCCTATGAGCTGTGGAACGAGACTTCTGCAGAGGTGGCTGACCTCAAGAAGCAGGTACAGGCCCTTCAGCCCTTGGAAGGGTTGCTGTGCCCAGTGAGGGGCCGGTGGGGATTGGGTCTGCTCTGAGGAGGGCCACCCAGGCCAGGGTGGCTTTGGTCACGTCATTTCACCTCTCTAGCCTCAGTTTCCTTAGGTGAACCACTGCCACTACCTTGCAGTGGGTTGCAAGGCTTAGCTGAGCTCCTCTAGGAGTGAGTAAGGTGCTGGGGCTTTGCCAACGTGAGGTGTTACGATTAACAGTGCGACGTGCTGGTGGAAGAGTTTGAGGAGGTGATCGAGGACTGGTACAGGAACCACCAGGAGGAAGACCTGACTGAATTCCTCTGCGCCAACCACGTGCTGAAGGGAAAAGACACCAGTGAGTTTGGGAAAGGAAGTTTGCTCTGGATGATTTGTTTGCTCTCCCTCAGGGGCGGTGGGTAGGAGGAGAAACAGAGGGCACCAGAGGGCATTGTAGGATCTCTGCCCTCGGAAGGCTTGCTTGGCAAGACATGGTGAAAGTAAGAGTCACTGAAACCAGGTGCAGAATGATGAGCAGACAAGTCAGATGCCCCCAGAGAGGCCTGGTGGCCACAGCGAGAGGCAGGAGGCAGGGAGGCTGATGTCAAGCACAGTCCTAGTTGCTACTACGGCTCCCTGCTCATTGCTCCACCCAGCACCCCAGCCCTGAGGCACTTCTGTTGAGGGTCTCTCTCCTCCACACCCTAGGTTGCCTGGCAGAGCAGTGGTCTGGCAAGAAGGGAGACACAGCTTCCCTGGGAGGGAAGAAGTCCAAGAAGAAGAGCAGCAGGGCCAAGGCAGCAGGCGGCAGGAGTAGCAGCAGCAAACAAAGGAAGGAGCTGGGTGGCCTTGAGGGAGACCCCAGCCCCGAGGAGGATGAGGGCATCCAGAAGGCATCCCCTCTAACACACAGCCCCCCTGATGAGCTCTGAGCCCACCCAGCGTCCTCTGTGCTGAGACCTCTGATTTTGAAGCTGAGGAGTCGGGGGCATAGCTCTGGCAGGCCAGGATGGCCCCGCAGGCTTCAGGCCCTCCTTGCCTTGGCTGTGCCGTCGTCTTCCAAGGAAAGACACAAGCCCCAGGAAGAACTCAAGAGCTGCCATGGGTAGCCTACGCCGGCCTTTCCCCTCCCCAAATGTTTCTCTCCTGACCCGGGGTTCAGGCAGGCCTTGTGGTTTTAGGACTGCGAGGACTCCAGTGTGAACTCAGGAGGGGCAGGTGTCAGAACCGGGCACCAGGACTGGAGCCCTTCCGGAGCCCAAGCTCACCTCACCTCAATCCTCCTCCACAGGGAACTGAGACTGCAGCCCCCCATGGCTGCTCTCTGCTCATCCCTCCTGTGGACACCTTACACTCTGCCTGGCCCTCCCCAGGGCCCAAAGAGTAAAAATGTTCTGGTTCTGATTTCTGAGTCCTCTACAGCCCTCGGAGGTGCCCTGGAGCCTCGTGTTCTTTCCTTGACTTCCAGCCCATCAGGCTGAGGAGTGGGAGGCTAAACCCACCCACTCTCGGGAGCAGCAAGTGCGGGGAAGGCCCAGGGTTGTCTTGGGGTGAGGGGAGGCATGGGCATAGGATGAGGTCCAGGGCAGTACACTGACCTTACGCCGCTCCCTTGTGTCCTGGGCGCCTGGCTGCCCTTTTTCCCTCCCTCTGTCCTGCTGCTCCTCTTCCCAAGGCCTCCCATTTGTTGTGTAAAGTGCAGTGTTTGCCCGGCCAGCTCCCGCCCCTGCTCCTACTTCCACCTGGCCCTGCCTGTTGGTTTTGAACCTTGTTCTCTGATGACCACACTTGATCACTCTGATGTTCCTAGCTGTACCTGGAGTGCAATTGAGAGGACACCAGGCTCCCAACACCACCTGGTCACACCATATTCCTCAGGGCTGGGGGAGGAGCAGGGAGGCTGGCCTCTAGGGAGAAGGGGTGGGAAGCTCAGTCACCTCCCAGTTTGTCCTGAAGGCAGGGATCAGGGAAGTTGGTACAGTATTGATGACAATTGTATGTATTCACAGTGCTTTAACTTTTACCACACTCTTGTGAGGTGTGCTGTTAGCCTCATTGTGTAGAGGAGAAAACAGGCTAGAATCAAGTGATATGCTTGGAGTCAAGGTCCTGCTGTTAAGGAGTGGTATAGCTGGGACGTAGACACTGGTGTTCAGATTGAAAATCCATGGTACTTCCACTCGTCACAGCTGCCAGGGCCTCTTCCTCCAACCCCTGGCACTGACTGTGAGTCATATCGAACTGGTTTGGTTTCTTGGCCTTAACCTGTCACCACCACCAAGATTCCTTTTTTTTTTTTTTTTTTTTTTTTTTTTTGAGACGGAATCTCACTCTGTTGCCCAGGCTGGAGTGCAGTGGTGCGATCTTCGCTCACTTCAATGTCGGCCTCCTGGGTTCAAGCAATTTTTTGCCTTAGCCTCCCAAGTAGCTGGGATTACAGGTGCCTGCCACCATGCCAGGCTAATTTTTTTGTATTTTTAGTAGAGATGGGGTGTCACCATCTTGGCCAGGATAGTCTTGAACTCCTGAACTGATCCACCCACCTCGGCTTCCCAAAGTGTTGGGATTACAGGCAGGAGCCACTGCATCTGGCCTAACCACCACCAAGATTCTTAAAAGGCAAATAGGAAGCAGCTGTGGCTTCTTGGAAGGCAAGAATGACAGCAAGTCGCTGTGCTCGCACCAGATGTCCTATGAGCACCCACACTGCAACTCTACCTCACACTTCCAGGCCGGGCCCAGTGGGTAGGAGGGATACACTGCTGAAGCCTCCCTGCATCCAGGGCAGCAGCTTTGGGGGCCGAACTGGGAGTGAGGGGCCCCCTCATTGCCTGGTTCCAGCCTCTCCCCCTCCATCAGGTTAGGGCAGCCAAGGCCATAGAGTGGAACAGAATGGAATCTGTCTCTCCTTTGGCTATTGAGGATGACGCCAGGTCTTGAGAAAATGATACTATCTTGTTCCAGCTTGCACCTCCGTGTCTCCAGGACTGATGTTCCCCTTGATAAAGGGGCTGGTGAGCAGTGAGATTCCATTCTAGATGCAGGTCTTGTCCTGGACTTTGAGCATAGAAGATGGCTGGGGGTGAGGTGGGAGGGCTGGCACCCAGGGCAGGGATCTGTTTGCTGCCCCCTGAACTGTCTAGGATTTGGTGGCCAGTCTCTGATTCCCCCATTCTATCACTAACAGCACTTAGGGGCCTGACTTCTGTACCCAGAGCTCCATTGATTTTTGTTTTGTTTTGTTTTGTTTTGGGTCTTTTATTTTGAGACAGAGTCTCACTCTGTTGCCCAGGCTGGAGTGCAGTATCACAACCTTGGCTCACTGCAACCTCTGCTTCTTGGGTTCAAGTGATTCTCTGCTTCAGCCTCCCAAGTAGCTGGAATTACAGGTGCCCACCACCACACTCAGCTAATTTTTGTATTTTCAGTAGAGACGGGGTTTCGCCATGTTGGCCAGGCTGGTCTCTAACTCCTGACCTCAAGTGATCCACCCTCTTTGACCTCCCAAAGTGCTGGGATTACAGACATGAACTACTATGCCTGGCCCTTCCCCCCACCTTTCTTTTTTAGAACAGGGTCTCCCTTTGTCGCCCAGGCTGGAGTGCAGTGGCGTGATCATGACTCACTGCAGCCTCAACCTCCCAGGCTCAAGTGATCCTCCTGAATAGTTGGGACCATAGGTATGCACCACTGTACCTGGCTAATTTTAAAATTTTATTTTTTGTATACCAGGTGTGGAGGCTTACACCCGTAATCCCAGCACTTTGGGAGACGAAGGCTGGAGGATCGCTTGAACCCAGGAGTTCAAGACTAACCGAGGCAACATAATGAGACTGTCTAAAAAAGAAAAAATTATTTAAATACTTTTTTATTTGTTTGCGACAGAGTCTCACTCCATCACCCAAGCTGGAGTGCACTGGCAGAATCTTGGCTCACTGCAACCTCTCCCTCCTGGGTTCAAGTGATTCCCCTGCCTCAGCTTCCCGAGTAGCTGGGATTACAGGCACACACAACCATGCCTGGTTAATTTTTGTTATTTTTAACAGAGATGGGGTTTCACCATAATGGCCAGGCTGATCTTGAACTCCTCACCTCAAATGATCCACCCACCTTGGCCTCCCAAAGTGCTAGGATTACAGGTATGAACCACTGTACCCAGCCAATAATTTTTAAAATTTAATTTTTGGGCCTGGTGTGGTTCCAGCCTCTTATTCGGGAGGCTGAGGCAGGAGAATTGCTTGAATCCAGAAGGCGGAGGTTGCAGTGAGCCGAGATTGCACCACTGCACTCCAGCCTGGGTGACAGAGACTCCATCCCCCACGACCAAAAAAAGAAAATTTTTTAGCAACAGGGTCTCCACATGTTGGCCAGGCTGGTCTCAAACTCTGGACTCAAGCATTCCTCCCATCTCGGCCTCCCAGAGTGCTGTGATTGTAGATGTGAGCCACTGTGCCTGGCCTCGCTGATTTTTAAAGTAGGACAAGGTAAAGATCTAACCCCTGAGCCAGGTGCAGTGGCTCACAGCTATAATCCCAGCACTTTGGGAGGCCAAGGTGGGCGGATCACCTGAGGTCAGGAGTTCGAGACCAGCCTGACCAATATCAAGAAATACTGTCTCTACTAAAAATACAAAATTATCTGGGCATGGTGGTGCATGCCTATAATACCAGCTACTTGGGTGGCTGAGACAGGAGAATTGCTTGAACCCAGGAGGTGGAGGTTGCAGTGAGCCAAGATCACACCACTGCACTCCAGCCTGGGTAACAGAGGGACACTCTATCTCAAAAAAAAAAAAAAAAACTTTACTGAGGTGTTGGCCCGGTGGCCCAATCCCTGGCCCAGACTTGAGGGCAGGCAGTATTGTCACTGCTTTGCTCTTTGACCTGTGGTAACTGTGTGATGAGTCTCTTCTCTGCCTCCCAAGGGCCAGGCTTGTTGCACACTCACTAGCTCTTCACCCAGCCCACCCGGCAGCAGCTTATTCTGGCCCTGCCTAGAAAGGCAGAATGCAGGAAACCTGACTTTCCGGGGATTTTTTCTTTCTGGTTTTTTTTTTTTTTTTTTTTTTTTTGGAGTCTGAGTCTGCTCTGTCGCCCAGGCTGGAGTGCAGTGGCCCAATCTCGGCTCACTGCAAGCTCCGCCTCCCAGGTTCATGCTGTTCTCCTGCCTCAGCCTCCCAAGTAGCTGGGACTACTGGTGCCTGCCACCACACCTGGATAGTTTTTTTTTGTTTTTTTTTTTTAGTACAGATGGGGTTTCACCGTGTTAGCCGGGATGGTTTCGATCTCCTGACCTTGGGATCTGCCCGCATCAGCCTCCCAAAGTGCTAGGATTACAGGCGTGAGCCACCATGCCCAGCTTTTTTTTTTTCTTCTTCTTCTTTTGAGACAGGGTCACCCTCTGTTGCCCAGGCTGGAATGTTGTGGCGTGATCATGACTCAGTGCAACTTCACCCTCCCAGGTTCAAGCGATCCTCCCACTTCAGCCTCCCAACTAGCTGGGACTGCAGGTACAGAGGCGCACGCTGCCATGTGCAGCTAAGTTTTTCTGGGTTTTTTTCTTTTTATTTTTTTGAGCTGGAGTCTCACTCTGTCACCCAGACTGGAGTGCAGTGGTGCAATCTTGGCTCACTGCAACCTCCACCTCCCGGGTTCAAGTAATTCTGTCTCAGCCTCCCGAGTAGCTGGGACTACACATGCGTGCCACCATGCCTGGCTAATTTTTGTATATTTAGTAGAGAGAGGGTTTCACCATATTGGTCAGGCTGGTCTCAAACTCTTGACCTCAGGTGATCCACCTGCCTTGGCTTCCCAAAGTGCTGGGATTACAGGCATGAGCCACCATGCCCAGACTATTTTTTCTGTTTTTTGTTTTGTTTTCTTTTTCTTTTTTGTAGAGATGGGGTTTTGCTATGTTGCCCAGGCTGGTCTCACACTCCTGGGCTCAAGCAGTCCTCCCACTTCGGCCTCCCAACGTTTTGGAATTACAGGCGTGCGGCTTTTCTCCCCACCACACAAGTCTTTTCGAACTTGGGTGTTGCCTCCCACTTTCCTATACCCCTTCCCATCCATGACTTGTTTTTGTTTTGATTCAGAACAGGTAGAAATTAATTTACCTGATACCCAGAAATTCATACAGATGAATTTCTACCTGTTCTGAATCAAAACACAAGCCATGTGCAGTGCATGCCTGTAGTCCCAGCTACTTGGGAGGTGGCTTGAGAGGATCACTTGAGTCCAGAAGTTCCAGTCCAGCCTGAGCAACACAGACCCTCATCTCTAAAAAGCGAATAAAACACCAAAACAACCAGGATGTCTCCCATTCGCATTCCCCTTAAGTGTGGATACTTACACTGATCACATCACTGCACTCCAGCCTGGGTAACAGACTGAGACCCTGTCTCAAGAAACAAAATGAAACAGAAAACCTGCCTGTAATAAAGTGTGAAACTGTAAAAAGAACCTCTGTTTTTAAAAGTTTTCTATTTGTATAAATGTATAGGGCACAGGTATAATCAGGTAAGGGTATGTACTGCCTGCGCTCAAGTTAACCTGATTTCAGTCCTATCAGAAGCCTCATTAGAACACAATTCTGAACTCAACTCACCTGGACATGATAGTCGCCTAGAACACTTGCTAAACATACAGATGTCTGGGCCTATCTCAGACTTGCTGGGTTGAGAACTGGGAGTCTGCATGCTTAGCAAACATCTCTCACGGTCCTTAAGAAGAGGCAGCTAGAACTCACTTCACCAAGATAAACCCAGGGTGTTGTCCTAAGAGGGGGAAGGACTTCAATGAATTTACATTGGGTCAAGGTCTTGTCCTCAGAAACATAAACAGCAGAATGGCTCCATCTCTGTTGGAGACTTCCATCAACTAGAACCATGAGGACTGATGGACAGACCACAAGGCCAGTTTTTTCCAGTTCAATGATTAAAAGAACCACAGATGACCGAGCGTGGCGATTCATGCCTGTAATTCCAGCCCTTTGGGAGCCCAAGGCTGGTGGATCACGAGATCAGGAGTTCGAGACCAGCCTGGCCAACATGGTAAAACCCCGTCTCTAAAGTTACAAAAAATTAGCTGGGCATGGTGGTGCATGCCTGTAATCCCAACTACTCAGGAGACTGAGGCAGAAGAATGACTCGAACCTGGGAGGCGGAGGTTGCAGTGAACCGAGATCATGCCATTACACTCCAGCCTGGGCAACAGGCAAAACTCGGGGGAAAAAAAACAGGCTCAGATAGTAAAATCTCAGGAGTGCTGCATCAGGGCTTCCGTATTCATTTGAAAGGGCAGGTCCTACGAGGCAGGGTCCTCTCCTTACTTAGAGACTGCTAGGTGGCATTTCCATAGATCTTTATGCAAGTTAGGAAAAGATGCTCTTCACGACTTCAACTTCCATCTGTCAGAAAATTGTTTTGCCGGGTGTGGGAGCTCACACGTGTAATCCCATCTCTTTGGGAGGTTCAGGCGGGTGGATCACCTGAGGTCAGGAGTTCGAGACCAACCTGGCCAACTTGGTGAAACCCCATCTCTACTAAAATACAAAAATTAGCCTGGTGTGGTGGCATGCATCCGTAATCCCAGCTACTTGGGAGGCTGAGGCAGGGGAATTGCTTGAACCTCCTGCCACTGCATTCCAGCCTGGGTGACAGTGAGACTCCGTCTACAAAAAAAAAAAAAAAAAAAGAGAAAATTGTTTTAATTACATTTGTTAGAATAAGACACTTGACTGAATGCCTGCCAGAAAATTATCTCATAAATCTGCAAACCCATGAGGTTTGTCCTGTGAATGGGAGCCCCACACTCCCCTCTAGTGTGGAGACTTATGCTGTCCAGATGTTGACTGCAGCCCTACACCACTATAGTTCCAAGTATGAACAAAATTCCCCTTATTTTTTGATCTTGAAAGAAGAGCGCATTTTTTTTTTTTTTCTTTTTTGAGACGGAGTCTCGCTCTCCCAGGCTGGACTGCAGTGGCCGGATCGCAGCTCACTGCAAGCTCTGCCTCCCGGGTTTACGCCATTCTCCTGCCTCAGCCTCCCGAGTAGCTGGGACTACAGGCGCCCGCCACCTCGCCTGGCTAGTTTTTTGTATTTTTTAGTAGAGACGGGGTTTCACCATGTTAGCCAGGATGGTCTCGATCTCCTGACCTCATGATCCACCTGCCTCAGCCTCCCAAAGTGCTGGGATTACAGGCATGAGCCACCGCACCCAGCCTCTATAGCTTTAATGTAAGATTACACTATATAATACGCATACAAGGTATGTGTTACTGGCCGGGCGCGGTACCTCACCCCTGTAATCCCAGTACTTTGGGAGGCTGAGGCGGGCAGATCACCTGAGGTCAGGAGTTCAAGACCAGCCTGGCCAACATGGTGAAACCCCGTCTCTACTGAAAATACAAAAATTAGCCTATGTGGTGATGCACGCCTGTAATCCCAGCTACTTGGGAGGCTGAGGCAGGAGAATTGCTTGAACCCAGGAGGCAGAGGCTGCAGTAAGCCAAGATCACGCCACTGCACTCCAGCCTGGGCAACAGAGTAAGACTTGGTCTGTCTCTCAAAAAAAAGATATGTATTATCGATTTTATGTTATAGGTAAGGGTTCTGGTCCATGGTAGGTTCTTAGTAATTGAATTTTTGGGGAGTCAAAAGTTATATGTCGGGGCCGGGCACAGTGGGTCATGCCTGTAATCCCAGCATTTTGAAAGGCTGAGGCATGCAGATCTCTCGAACTCAGGAGTTTGAGACCAGCCTGGGCAACATGGCAAAAACCCATCTCTACAAAAAAATAGAAAAATTAGCCAGGCACGGTGGTGCATTCCTGTGGTCTTAGCTACTTGGGAGGTTGAGGTGGGAGGATCACTTAAGCACAGGAGGTGGAAGTTTCAGTGAGCTGAGATCATGCCATTGCACCTCTAGCCTGGTTAGCAGAGCAAGACCCGGTCTCAAAAAAAAAAAAAAAGATACACCTGGATTTCCAACTGTGTGGGGAGTTGGGGCCTCTAACCCCCAAGTTGTTCAAGGGTCACCTGGACTCACCAGCCCAGTCTTGGTGTTTTAGATGTGATGGTGTGTGCTACATCACCTGTTTCAATAAACAATGCTTAGCCTGTTATCAGGGCCTGAAATAGCATATCATTTTTATGTTGAATAATAATAGCTCAGTGAACCGATCTGTGTGTACTGAAGAGATCTTACTGGAGGTTAGCACTCCGTAAAACCGCCTTTTTTTTTTTTTTTTTTTTTTTTTTGAGATGGAGTCTCACTCTGTCACTTAGGCTACAGTGTAGTGGCACGATCTCAGCTCTCTGCAACCTCCACCTCCTGAGTAGCTGGGACCTATGGGCACACACCACCATGCCTGGCTAATTTTTGTACTTTTTAGTAGAGATGGAATTTCACCATATCAACCAGGCTGGTCTCGAACTCCTGACCTCGTGATCAGGAGATTGAGACCATCCTGGCTAACACGGTGAAACCCTGTCTCTACTAAAAATACAAAAAGTTAGCTGGGCGTGGTGGTGGGCGCCTGTAGTCCCAGCTACTCGGGAGGCTGAGGCAGGAGAATCGGATGAACCTGGGAGGTGGAGCTTGCAGTGAGCCGAGAATGCACCACTGCACTCCAGCCTGGGCAACACAGTGAGACTCTGTCTTAAAAAAAAAACATCAAAACAACCAGGATGTCTCCCATTTGCAGTTATTGTATCTACATAGTTCACAATTGCAGGATTTTAATGTGTCCTCAAGTAGGACTTGGAATTAGTCCAGTTATAGCCACATTCCCAAGATGAAGTCTTTTTGCAAACATGTCATACGTTTGGGAATGAAGAATTTAGTATTTTCAGCCAATTCCAAATAATGTGTCCGTATTTTAAATGTTCTTATTTTCTTTTCTTTTTTCTTTTTTTTCTTTTTTGAGACTGAGTCTCACTCTGTCGCCCAGGGAAGTGCAGTGGTGTGATCTCAGCTAACTGCAACCTCTACCTCCCAGGTTCAAGTGATTCTCCTGCCTCAGCTTCCCGAGTAGCTGAGATTCCAGGTGTGCGCCACCACACCCGGCTAATTTTTGTATTTTTTGTACAGACAGGATTTCACCATGTTGGCCAGGCTGGACCTATTATTATTTTCAATGAAGTCAAACAGTAAATTGATTTATATTCTGTGATCTTTTCTGTGGCCCAGGGCCTCAGATTTGGGTCACCTACAATTTACAGAGAGATGGCCAGGCATGGTGGTCATGCCTGTAATCCCAGCACTTTGGGAAACTGAGGCAGGTGGATTGCTTGAGCCCAGGAGTTTGAGACCAGCCTGGATAACAAAGTGAGACTATGTCACTACAAAAATAAAATAAAATTTATGGAGACGAATTAAGTAAAATAAAAAGGAGTTTTAATATATTTTAGTGGTCAGGACATGGACACTTTATAGATGAAGGATTGCAATTATTTGGTACATTTTGGCAATAATTAAAGAAGATACAATAGATATAATTAGATACAATATTCTACCTACTGAAATATCAATGAATAATTTGTAAACAAGAGTTCAAACAGGCCAGGGGAGGTGGTTTATGCCTGTAATCCAGGCACTTTGGGAGGCTGAGACAAGAGGATCGCTGAGTCCAGGAGTTTGAAACAAGCCTGGGCGACATAGTGAGACCCCATCTCTACCAAAAAAAAAAAAAGCCAGGTATGGTGGCGCACCCCCATAATGGCAGCTACTCAGGAGGCTGAGGTGGGAAGATTGCTTGAGCCTGCAAGTTCAAGGCTGCAGTGAGCTATGATCACACCACTGTGTTCCATCCTAGGTGACAAAGCAAGACCTTGTTTAAAAAAAAAAAAATTTAAATTCAAAAAAGAGTGACCCTATTACCTCCTTCAGCATTCCTTTCCCGCACAAAACAAATGGAAAAGAAAGTAATAATAAAGGGAAAAATAATAAATTGACATAAGCCACTTAACGTTTCAAATATTGTATATATAGCCAATTCATTTGTAGACAGTGACAAAGAAATTATTCCCGTATCATCTTGGTTATTATTCCAATTTAATATCACTCTTCATTCTCCAGACTTTTTTTCTTTCTCTTTCTTTCTTTTCTTTTTTTTTCTTTTTTCTTTTTTTTTTTTTTTTTTTTTTTGAGACAGAGTCTCACTCTGTCATCCAGGCTGGAGTGCAGTGGCATGATCTTGGCTCACTGCAACCTCTGCCTCCCAGGTTCAAGCAGTTTTCCTGCCCCAGTCTCCTGAGTAGCTGGGATTATAGGCACATGCCATCACACCTGGCTAATTTTTGTTTTTAAGTAGAGATGGGGTTTCACCATGTTGGTCAGGCTGGTCTCGAACTCCTGACCTCATGATCCACCCACCTCGGCCTCCCAAAGTGCTGGGATTACAGGCTTGAGCCACCGCGCCCGGCCTTTTTTTTTTTTTTTTTGAGACAAAGTCTCATTCTGTCACCTAGGCTGGAGTGCAGTGGCACAATCTCAGCTCACTGCACCCTCTGCTTCCCAGGTTCAAGCAATTCTCCCTGCCTTAGCCTTCTGAATAGCTAGGATTACAGGCACCTGCTACCACGCCCAGCTAATTTTTGTATTTTTTAGTAGAGATGATGTTTTGCCATGTTGGCCAGGCTGATCTCGAACCCCTGACCTCAGGTGATCCGTTGCCTTAGCCTCCCAAAATGCTGGGATTACAGGCATGAGCCACCATGCCCGGCCCCAATCCAGGCTTTCTAAACCTGTTGCCAAAGATGCATCTGTAGGATCAGAGTGAGCCCAAGGTTTCATTACTTGGGCATGGACAGCCCCATTCAAGGCAGTCTGTGTGCTAAAAATAAACAGTTAAGAATGATTACACGTCTTTGGGGTTCCTCCAGCTCTGAGATTCTATAGACAATAAAAGGGTTAGTGGAGAGGAGGCTCCTTTGTTCTAAATTCCCTAATTCACTTTCTGAAGCCAGAACAAAGATGGGCAGGGTACGGAGAGGTTGGGTGACATCTACCTGAATCTACTTTCTGTCCAGAGTCTTATCTTTGGGAGAGAAATCTGGGAGGGGAAACTGTCTTCTCTGGTGAACATATACTAACCAAACCAAACAATGAATTTATGATGATGGTGAGCCACAGAATAGCAAGGACACGGCTGGGTGTGATGGCTTACGCCTGTAATCCCAGCACTTTGGGAGGCCAAGGTGGGCAGATCACCTGAGGTCGGGAGTTCGAGACCAGCCTGACCAACATGGTGAAACCCCAAGGTGAAACCCTGGGCTCACTCTGATCCTACAGATACAAAAAATTAGCTGGTAAAAAGATTAAAAAAAAAAAATTAGCTGGGCATGGTGGTGCATGCCTATAATCCCGGCTACTTGGGAGGCTGAGGCAGGAGAATCGCTTGAACCCGGGAGGTGGAGTTTGCAGTAAGCCAAGATTGTGCCATTGCACTCCAGCCTGGGCAACAAGAGCAAAACTCCATCTCAAAAAAAAAAAAAAGAAAGAAAGAAAGAAAAAAGAATAGCAAGGACACCAAGCACCCCCATTCCCGGCCCCGGACTTTGTCCGTGTGTTAACAGTGGAAGGTGTCCAGGTTCTTGGCATCTTGAACAAAAAATTGGACAAAATAAACAAATCAAGGAAGGAATGAAGGGTTTTATTGAAAATGAGCCGGGTGCGATGGCTCACGCCTGTGATCCCAGCACTTTGGGAGGCTGAGGCAGGCGGATCACGAGGTCAGGAGATCCAGACCATCCTAGCTGATATGGTGAAACGCCGTCTCTACTAAAAATACAAAAAATTAGTTAGGCATGGTGGCAGGTGCCTGTAGTTCCAGCTACCCGGGAGACTGAGGCAGGAGAATGGCGTGAACCCAGGAGGTGGAGGTTGCAGTGAACCAGGATCATGCCACTGCACTCCAGCCTGGGCGACAGAGGGAGACTCCATCTCAAAAAAAAGAAAAAAAAAAAAGACAGTGAAAGTACACTCCACAGTATGGGAGTGAGCATGAGCAAAGGGGCTCAAAAGCCCTGTTACAGAATTTTTGTGAGTTTAAATACCCTCTACTTGGGGAACACCCTATGTAAATGAAGAGGATGAAGTAAAGTTACAATTACAAAGTTATTAACGATGTATGCCCTAGGGAGAGGATATTTCCTGTTACAGCTGAAGTGTGAATTGGCCTTATGTTCCCTGCCTCCAGACCCTATTTTCCTGCCTCATCTGCCCCCTGAGATGTGATCTCCATCAATCTTTATGGGAGACAGAGGGACACATGATCTTTTTTCTGTAACTGCTTCATGCTGGCTTTGGGGACGGTCCCTACATATTGGGGATCGTGGAACTCTCACCCTGCTCTGTCTAGTGGAGGCAGGGTAGCTTTTTGAGGGCCAGGGCTGGTGTCCTCACCTGGAACTGGCTGGAACCTTTGTTGCATGATCAGCTGAAGCCTGATGGTCTCTAGGCAAGAGGAAATGAATTTAGTTAAAACATTTAATGGGAACTGCAGGGGGTGGATACCTATGCTGTTAGAAATATTTGTTATATCAACCAGGCGCAGTGGCTCATACCTGTAATGCCAGCACTTAGGGAGGCCGAGGTGGGTGGATCACGAGGTCAGGAGTTCAAGATCAGCCCGGCCAACATGGTGAAACCCTGTCTCTACTAAATACAAAAAAATTAGCGGGGCGTGGTGGTGCACACCTGGAATCCCAGCTACTCGGGAGGCTGAGGCAGAAGAATTGCTCCAACCTGGGAGGTGGAGGTTGCAGTGAGCTGAGATTGCGCCACTGCCCTCCAGCCTTGGGGGCGAGGGAGTGAGACTCGTCTCAGAAAAAAAAAAAAAAAAAGAAAGAAATGTTTGTCATAGAGATTTGCAGAAGAGAAAAAATTAAACCTGGTCTGTTTTAGAATCTATGTGTTTCCTTAAAGTCCTAGCATGAGCGACTCCATTTTGGTTTGGTTTGTTGGGGCCTAGTGCATGAGCCTAGTCTAAAACAATGGCCTCCCATAATTTTGTTTAAAAAATTCCCCCTTTTTGGTTAGGCTGTCATTTAGGTGAGAGTGTGACCAAAACTTAGGGCCTTAACGCCACTCTCAGTTACCATCATTTTGGGTTTCCGATCTCAGCACATCAATTATAGGTTACGATGTCCTCATGGTTGCACATTTTTTTAGCTCCTGTTATTCCAGTTGAAGAAAGATCATTTGACATTCTAGAGATGGCTGCATGCAAGCATTTAAAACATTTGAGAGAATACAGCACACCAGGGATATTATTATTCTGACTATTGGGAGGATGATGCCAAGAGTTTGGAGTATGCTCCTTACCCAGGTTCCCTATAAACCAAACCACCTAAAATCACATAGATCAAATAATGAGCTAGATAAAGCATTTACTCATGGCCGGGTGCGGTGGCTCACGCCTGTAATCTCAGCAGTTTGGGAGGCCAAGGCGGGCAGATTACCTGAGGTTGGGAGTTCAAGACCGGCCTGACCAACATGGAGAATGTTGGTCTACTAAAAGTGCAAAATTAGCCAGGTGTGGTGGTGCATGCGTGTAGTCCCAGCTACTCGGGAGGCTAAGGCAGGAGAATTGCTTGAACCCGGGAGGCAGAGGTTGCGGTGAGCCGAGATGGTGCCATTGCACTCCAGCCTGGGGAACAAGAGCGAAACTCTGTCTTTAAAAAAAAAGTTTACTCACTTGACTAAGCAGTCCCTCTGTTAATTCCGTACCAACGAATTTCTATAATCTTCAGGTGATGTATTTCTCCATAGGCCACAAGTGTCAGCAGTTGCACAGATACTTCTCTGTTTAGCCAATTCTATCATAACTTTCACAAGAGAATTTAAAGTCTATTGTGTAACTTGTAGCCTTTACAGTAGAATTTACTATAGAAGCCATCATGAGGAATACTTTTTTTTTTTGAGACCAAGTCTCGCTCTGTGGCACGGGCTGGAGTGTGCAGTGGCACGATCTTGGCTCACTGCAACCTCTGCCTCCCAGGTTCAAGTGATTCTCATGCCTCAGCCTCCCGAGTAACTGGGATTACAGGCGCGCCACCATGCCCAGCTACTTTTTAATTATTTATTTATTTATTTATTTATTTTAGTAGAGATGGGGTTTCACCACATTGGCCAGCTGGTCTCAACCTCTTGACCTCAGGTGATCCGCTTGCCTCGGCCTCCCAAAGTGCTGGGATTACAGGCGTGAGCCACCATGCTCATGCCCGGCCTCACTAAAGTTTTTTACCTATACTGGGCCTTCATTTTTTATCTATTAAAGTATAAGGTTATCCATCTATAAAGTTGTCTCCAAACTCCTTCACAAATAAAAGTACACCCCATTAGTGCACATAACAGATGCCTTTTCCACTTTTATTGTTCAGAGGCATAAGCAAGAAAAAATATTGAAAGACAAGAGTTTTATGACAGTAGAAGTCTTAATCTGTGCATTTGGGAAAAGCTTATTCACATCAAAGATGCCATCCTTGGCCAGGTGCGGTGGCTCAAACCTGTGATCCCAGCACTCTGGAAGGCTGAGGTGAGCGGATCACCTGAAGTCTGGAGTTAGACACCAGCTTGGCCAACATGGTGAAACCCCGTCTCTACTAAAAATATAAAAATTAGTCAGGCGTGGTGGCGAGCACCCGTATACTTGGGAGGCTGAGGCAGGAGAATTGCTATTGTAAAAAGTAGAGGTTCCTCTTCAAAGACTTTCCTCCCCATCTAATTAGGAATAAATAGTAACTTCTCTTAGAAGCAAAATTTATTCAAAGACCTGTAGTAACATTCTTAAATATCTGCTAGCTGTAATTAATAAATCAATGTACTTTATGTTCTTAGCTCCCACAATTCAGCCTAAATATTTGCCCTGGCATGCTTATACTGGTACAAGCAAGCATTAGGTCATAGCCTGTTTCTCTTTCTTATATGAAGGTGTTTTTACCTTTCTCAGCATTCCACAAGTTACATCCTCCTTCCTTTGTTCTCCTCTGCCTTTGCATCTTTAAAAAAAGTTCTAAGTTGCTAGCCAATAGGGACAAATACAGAATGTGAGGTCCCATTCCAGCCAATGGAAACCGGACACAGCAGTAAGTGGACACGTCAGGTATAAATGACCCTGTCTACTTTGTTTGGTGTACTCTCATGGCAGAACTGCTGGCGAGGGTACCCTTTCTGCAGAAAGTAAAAATGGCCTTGCTGAGGGAATTAAATTTAAGTTCAAGTGCTATTTCTTTACGGCACTGGGGAACAAGCATTTATTTTTTTATTTTTTTTTAATTAATTTATTTTTTGAGACAGAGTCTCGCTCTGTTACCCAGGCTGAAGTGCAGTGGTGTGATCCCGGCTCACTGCAAGCTCCGCCTCCTGGGTTCGTGCCATTCTCCTGCCTCAGCCTCCCCAGTAGCTGTGATAACAGGCACGCGCCACCACACCCGGCTAATTTTTTTTTTTTTTTTAGTAAAGACGGGGTTTCACCATGTTAGCCAGGATGGTCTCAATCTCCTGACTTCGTGATCCGCCTGCCTCAGCCTCCCAAAGTGTTGGGATCACAGGCGTGAGCCACCCCGCCCGGCCAACTTTTTTTTTTTTTTTTTTTTTGAGACGGAGTTTCATTCTTGTTGCCCAGGCTGGAGTGCAATGGCGCGATCTCGGTTCACCGCAACCTCTGCCTCCCGGGTTCAAGCGATTCTCTTGCCTCAGCCTCCTGAGTAGCTAGGATTACAGGTAGGCGCCACCATGCCCAGGTAATTTTTTGCATTTTTAGTAGAGACAGGGTTTCTCCATGTTGGGCAGGCTGGTCTGGAACTCCTGACTTCCGGTGATCTGCCTGCCTCGGCCTCCCAAAGTGCTGGGATTACAGGCATGAGTCACTGCGCGCAGCCTCCGGGGAACAAGCATTTCTAACAACTTGAACCCAGGAGGCGGAGGTTGCAGTGAGCCGAGATGGCATCACTCACTCTAGCCTGGGTGACAGAGAGAGACTTCATCTCAAAAAACAAAAACTAAACCGTATGTAAAACAAACATTGGTTTGGTCCAGAAAGGTGGGACAACTGGAGGTGAGGAGGCTTGGGAGCTTTCAGATCACAGGTGGGAGACAAACAGTTGCATTCTTTTGAGTTTCTGATTAGTCTCTCCAGAGGAAGCAATCAGATATGCATTTATCTCAATGGAGGCAGGCAACTCCAAGCTCTCAACTTGAATTAACACTTACATTTTTTTTCTTTCTTTCTTTCTTTTTTTTGAGGCGGAGTCTTCACTCTGTTGCCCAGGCTGGAGTGCAGTGGCACCATCTCGGCTCACTGCAAGCTCCGCCTCCCGGGTTCGCGCCATTCTCCTGCCTCAGCCTCCCGAGTAGCTGGGACTACAGGCGCCTGCCACCGCGCCCGGCTAATTTTTTGTATTTTAGTAGAGACGGGGTTTCACCGTGTTAGCCAGGATGGTCTCGATCTCCTGACCTCGTGATCCGCCCGCCTCGGCCTCCCAAAGTGCAGGGATTACAGGCGTGAGCCACTGCGCCCGGCCATAACACTTACATTTTTAAATATCTAGCAAGGACAGGCTGGGCGCGGTGGCTCAAGCCTGTAATCCCAGCACTTTGGGAGGCCGAGACGGGCAGATCACGAGGTCAGGAGATCGAGACCATCCTGGCTAACAAGGTGAAACCCCGTCTCTACTAAAATACAAAAAAAATTAGCCGGGCGTGGTGGCGGGCGCCTATGGCGTGAACCCGGGTGGCGGAGCTTGCAGTGAGCTGCCACTGCACTCCAGCCTGGGCGACAGAGCGAGACTCGGTCTCAAAAAAAAAAAAATCTATATATCTATATATATATATATCTATATATCTATATATCTATATATATCTATATATATATATCTATATATATCTATATATATATCTATATATATACCTATATATATATATATCTAGCAAGGACAAACATAAAATTTAGACAAAACCTATGCTGACAAATCTGAAGGCCTTTTAATTTTTATTCCCCCAATAATTTTAAAGCTGGCTAGTTTAGTAAAGTTATATTTAAGTGAACTTGAAAATTATTTAGACATATTTACTTAATTTATGAGTCCGCCTTTTTTTTTTTGAGATAGGAGTCTTGCTCTCTCACCCAGGCTGGCGTGTAATGGTGCGACCTCAGCTCACTGCAACATCTGCCTCCTGAGTTCAAGTGATTCTCCTGCCTCAGCCTCCCGGGTAGTTGGGATTACAGGGGCCCACCACCATGCCTGGCTAATTTTTGTATTTTTAGTAGAGACAGGGTTTCGCCATGTTGATCAGGCTGGTCTCGAACTCCTGACCTCATGAGCCTCCCGCCTCAGCCTCCCAAAGTGCTGGGATTACAAGTGTGAGCCACCACGCCTGGCCAAGCCCTCTTTTACTTATAAGTCAATTTGGTAGACACAACATATAACAGTAAGTGTATATATAAGTAAATACATCTAGACATGTATACACACACATAAACGAAGATCTGGAACGTTAGCCATGAGATGGCAGTACAAGCTTGACGGTTTTACTTTGCCCTAATGGATAATCCAAGGGAAGGCTGTGAACCAAAATTTCAGGTAAAGCAGTCTTCATGGCAGTTTTATTTTTATTTTATTTATTTATTTATTTGAGTTTTATTATTTTTATTAATTTATTATTAAAATTTATTAATTTTGTATTTTCAGTAGAGACAGGGTTTCTCCATGTTGGTCAGGCTGGTCTTGAACTCCTGACCTCAGGTGATCTGCCCGCCCCAACCTCCCAGTGTTGGGATTACAGGCGTGAGCCACTGTGCCTGGCCAAAGCAGTTTGATTTTATTATTATTATTATTATTATTATTATTTTTTTTTTTTTTTTGAGACGGAGTCTTGCTCTGTCGCCCAGGCTGGACTGGAGTGCAGTGGCCGGATCTCAGCTCACTGCAAGCTCTGCCTCCCGGGTTTACGCCATTCTCCTGCCTCAGCCTCCCGAGTAGCTGGGACTACAGGTGCCCACCACCTCGCCCGGCTAGTTTTTTGTAATTTTTAGTAGAGACGGGGTTTCACCATGTTAGCCAGGATGGTCTCGATCTCCTGACCTTGTGATCCTCCCGTCTCGGCCTCCCAAAGTGCTGGGATTACAGGCTTGAGCCACCGCGCCCGGCCATTTTTATTATTATTCTTATTTTTTGAGACAGAGTCTTGCTGTGTCACCCAAGCTGGAGGGCAGTGGCATGATCTCGGCTCACTGCAACCTCTACCACCCAGGTTCAAGCGATTCTCCTGACTCAGCCTCCCGAGTAGCTGGGATTACAGGCGCGTGCCATCATGCCTGGCTAATTTTTGTATTTTTAGTAGAGACAGGGTTTCAGCATCTTGGCCAGGCTGGTCTTGAACTCCTGACCTCATGATCCACCCTTCTTGGCCTCCCAAAGTGCTGGACAGTTTGATTTTTAAAGGCTAAACCTCCCCAGGCTCCAAGGAGTACTGGGGCCAAACAGTACCAAAGGAGAGCATCACCCGTTAACGAGGCCACCTGCTTAGAACAGTAGCACAAAAGCCTGGATGCATGCAACACCATCCCACTTTCCCATTAGACAATAAACTTTAGATTCTAAACGATTCGGGGGCCAAGCAGCATAGCAACTGTGAAAGAAAATTCTTTTTTTTTTTGAGATGGAGTCTGGCTCTGTCACCCAGGCTGGAGTGCAGTGGCCAGATCTCAGCTCACTGCAAGCTCCGCCTCCCGGGTTTACGCCATTCTCCTGCCTCAGCCTCCCGAGTAGCTGGGACTACAGGCGCCCGCCACCTCGCCTGGCTAGTTTTTTGTATTTTTTTACTAGAGACGGGGTTTCACCGTGTTAGCCAGGATGGTCTCGATCTCCTGACCTCGTGATTCGCCCGTCTCGGCCTCCCAAAGTGCTGGGATTATAGGCTTGAGCCACCGCGCCCGGCCTGTGAGAGAAAATTCTAAGGAGGGTTTAACACTAGACCTCAAAACCCCTGCCAAGGGCATCCCCTTTGGCAGTTTGAGGTCCCACGGAGCAGGACCAACAGAGCGTCCTCCTGGGGGGTCCAATGTTAGAGTTCTAGGTGTCTCTGATGTTACTTAGGTGGGCACTGGTGCCACTTTGCATGCGTTCCCTCCAGAGCCTGCTATGAACTTTATAAGAATAGCCATGAAGTGTAGTAAGAGCTGGATGCGGGTGGGTCTTTTTTTTCCTTAGCCAGTAGAGTATGTAAGGGAAGAATTTATCATAAGAAAAGAAGGTTTAAATCCCCTGAAACAGGTGTGAGTTTGCTCCGACCTGCACTGCAGGTAGGAATCAGGTACCAAGTGTGGAAATAATTAAAAAAAAAAAAAAAAGTCCTTACCCCTTCAGGGCAGGGCAATTATTCCCATTTGTTCCTAGACCTTCAGGCAATACCGGAGAGTGACCCCAGCCAATTGCCCTCAATTTCCAAGGTGTTACTAGAAAATAGCCGCTGTAAGACTGAAAAAGAGAGGGAAAAAAATGAAAAAGACCCAGATTCCTTAAGCGAACCGGGCAGTGGCAGTTAGGCTTCTCCACATGGAAACCCCTAGTTTCACTGGCCATGGCCAGAAACCTGCAGTTGCAGGCCAGGCGCAGTGGCTCACACCTGTCATCCCAGCACTTTGGGGGGCTGAGGCGGGCGGATCACCAGGTCAGCAGTTCGAGACTGTCCTGACCAACATGGTGAAACCCCATCTCTACTAAAAATACAAAAATTAGCCGGGCGTGATGGCATGCACCTGTAGTCCCAGCTACTCAGGATGCTGAGGCAGGAGAATCGCTTGAATCCGGGAGGCAGAGGTTGCAGTGAGCCGAGATTGTGCCACAGCACTCCAGCCTGGTGACAGGGCAAGACTCCGTCTCAAAAAAAAAAAAAAAACCTACAGTTGCTTCCATGTTTAGGCGCTGCCCACCAAGGGTCCCAAGTTGGAATTGAAGGAGGAGAGAGAGAGAGAGAGAGAGAGAGAGAGAAAGAAAGAAAGAGAGAAAGAAAGAAAGAAAGTGTGAGCGCGCCCCTGTAATTGAGCAGAAAGGAAAGGGAGAAAAATGAATCCCAAACTTTTGGGCTTACCTCTTTCCCCTGGCTGGCTCATCAGAATATGTTAATGATGGAGGGTGTCCAGGTTCTTGGCATCTTAAACAAACAATTGGACAAAATGCACAAACAAAGCAAGAAAAGAATGAAGGATTTCATTGAAAATGCAAGTACACTCAACAGCAAGCGATCATGAGCATAGGGGCTCGAAGGCCGTGTTACAGAGTTTTTGTGAGTTTAAATACCCTCTTCTTGGGGTATGCCCTATGTAAATGAAGAGGATGAAGTAAAGTTACAATTACAAAGTTATTAATGGTGGGTGTACACCTATGGAGAGGATATTTCCCATTATAACTGAAGTGTGAATTGGCCTTATGTTCCCTGCCTCCAGACGCTATTTTCCCGCCTCATGTGAAAGCAGAGGGTTGTTTTGTTTTTTTTTGTTGTTGTTGTTGTTGTTGTTATTGAGATGGAGTCTTGCTCTGTTGCCCAGGCTGGAGTGCTGTGGCTGGATCTCAGCTCACTGCAAGCTCCGCCTCCCGGGTTTACGCCATTCTCCTGCCTCAGCCTCCCAAGTAGCTGGGACTACAGGCGCCCGCCACCTCGCCCGGCTAGTTTTTTGTATTTTTTTAGTAGAGACGGGGTTTCACTGTGTTCGCCAGGATGGTCTCGATCTCCTGACCTCGTGATCCGCCCGTCTCAGCCTCCCAAAGTGCTGGGATTACAGGCTTGAGCCACTGCACCCGGCCTTTTTTTTTTTTTTTTTTTTGAGACGGAGTCTTGCTCTGTCACTAGGCTGGAGTGCAGTGGTGCCCTCGGCTCACTGCAACCTCTGCCTTCCCGGGTTCAAGCGATTCTCCTGGCTCAGCCTCCTGAGTAGCTGGGACTACAGGCGAGTGCCACCATGGCCCGGCTAATTTTTTTGTATTTTTAGCAGAGACGGGGTTTCATCGTGTTAGCCAGGACGGTCTCGAACTGCTGACCTCAGGTGATCCACCCACCTTGGCCTCCCAAAGCGCTGGGATTACAGGGGTGAGCCACCGCGCCCGGCCAGCAAAGGGTCTTTAGAAGGGTCCTCAGTGATCCAGAAATTGGAAGCAAGGCCCAACTTACACCTTAGGAAGCTCAGGGAAAAGCCTGATGGTCACCTACACGACAGAGGCACATTGGCCTCCAGGTGGGCGGGAAGCATTCTTCCAGCCCCGGCTCCGCCCCGGGCTTGGGTAGACAGACCAGCTTTACCTCCAGAGACTCCCCCTGTCTTCCCTGCATCGGCTGGCTAGACCCACACACTTTGGCTGCACATTCTTTGTTTAGATCTGCTGAGGCCTTCCTTCGCTGGGAACGGTCCGGTCCTGCCCGCCTGGCGCTCAGCTCTGTGGAGCTGAGGTTTTACTTCCTCTCTTTCCAACTTGGGAGGAGGGGATGGAGTGGCAATCTCATTGCTCCCTCCTCTCCTGGCCCCTCTCGCCTTCTCCTGGAGACCCAGTTTAAGTGGGCAGAGAATTCCGAGGGTCCTCTCCTGCCGTGGGATTGCACAGAGGGCTGGGTCCGCAGGCTGGCTAAAAGGACCTAGCCCAGGATTGCAAGGCAGTGCCCTCCCCGCAGCTGTACAGCCTCGGGCGTCCGGCGCAAAGCCCAGCAGAGGCGTGTCCGCGCGCTTACCTGCCATTGGCCGGGTGGGGCGGTCGGCCGCCTGAAGTGCCTGTGCTGTAAGTGCCGAGCGAGTGACTGCGGAGCCAGGCGCGGCGCAGGATGGTGGACAGCGTGTACCGGACCCGCTCCCTGGGGGTGGCAGCCGAAGGGCTCCCGGACCAGTACGCGGACGGGGAGGCGGCGCGCGTGTGGCAGCTGTACATTGGGAACACCCGCAGCCGCACCGCCGAGTACAAGGCATGGCTGCTCGGGCTGCTGCGACAGCACGGCTGCCAGCGGGTGCTCGACGTGGCCTGTGGCACCGGGTAAGCCCAGGAGGGGGCCGGGGGCGTTGCATGAGATCGGAGTCCGGCTCAGCCTGTACCTCGCAGCCGCAGAACCACAGGACCGGCATGTCGGGGCGGCCTTTGCCAGTCTGGAATGGGTGGGACACCAGGGCCAGGAGCAGGTACCTGCCCGGCAGAACAGGCACTGCGAGTGCCCCCTGAGGCCAAGGGTTGGGGCAGGGGTGCTCAGGGAGAGGCCACGGAGAAGGGAGACTGAGTGTGAGTGAGGTTGTGGGCAGAAAAGTGAGCGTCCTTGAGGCTGTGGAGCCAGGGCCACGGACAGACTCCAAATATTCCTCCTGTGACGGCCTTGGGCAGTGTTAACAGTTAACATTGCTCAACATTTGCACCTGTCAAGCCAGTGCCAGGAGCTTTTGATACATCAGTTTTTCAAACCCTCACAAAGCCCCATAAGGTTAAGCAGTGATACTCTCTCATTTACTACTGGGGAAGTGAGGGCTCAGCAAAGTAAAAGTCCCTCATACAACATCCAGTGAAGAGGAGCTAACAGGTCTGGGATGGTTAAGGTCTGTCCTGTGCTCTAAACCACCATGTTCTGCTGCCTCTTGTGCACACCTATTTTAACTTAGAGGAGCCTCAGCTTGTCTGTCTCTCAAATGGGAATGACACTATTTACCTCTCAGGATTGCCATGAGAATTACTGCATATTTGTAGAGTGCTTAGCTCTGAAGAGACGCCTTAAAAAAAAAAAAGTTGCCTCGTGGTGATAGGAAATAGATTTGTGAGGTCAGTTGAGAGGGCCTGGGGAGAGGAGGCAGAGGAATGGACTCTGAGAAGTGGAGACAAAAGTGTCCGGCACAGGGTCTCCTGGCCCTCCCAGGCTCCCCTGACTGCCCCTCTCTGTCTCTCTCCACTGGCCCTGCCCAGGGTGGACTCCATTATGCTGGTGGAAGAGGGCTTCAGCGTGACAAGTGTGGATGCCAGTGACAAGATGCTGAAGTATGCGCTTAAGGAGCGCTGGAACCGGCGGCACGAGCCCGCCTTCGACAAGTGGGGTATGCAGGTCTAGCCAGGCCCCCCCAGCCCGGTCACCAGGAATACTGTTCATTCTGCCTGGGGCTCCTTTAAGTCGGGGTGGGGGTGGAGTGTTGTGTTTTCCTCGGGGAGACAGCAAAATTTCCTCGGGGAGACAGCAAAATTACTGTAATTTCTCTGAAAAGCAAGGCTTAAGCTCCAGAATGAGACACTGGGTGTGAAGAGCTGGTTTTAACTGTGTTTATGGCATCTTGTCCCTCCCCTCAAAGAAAAGCCCATAAGCACAGAGCCCTCCTTCCGAACCAGGGTTCCTCCTCCCTTGATCCCTCTTCTCTCCTTCCCCTAACCGAACGGGGAGTTTTTGTGTCTTAAGAAGAATCCCAGGCAGGACTGCACTTGGTGGAGGTGGCTGCTACTGGTACCATGGTGCCTCCCTGATTCCTCTTTCCCTTCCTGGCCCCCAGTCATTGAAGAAGCCAACTGGATGACTCTGGACAAAGATGTGCCCCAGTCAGCAGAGGGTGGCTTTGATGCTGTCATCTGCCTTGGAAACAGTTTCGCTCACTTGCCAGACTGCAAAGGTGAGAGAGGGTGTGGCCTTGGGCATGGCCCCCGCCTTGAGCTGTACCCCCTTTCACAGACCTCTGGGCACCTGCTCTGCAAAGCAGACTCTCTGCCTCTCTCTGATTTGGCTCTGGCACCCCTGGGGAGGGGAGAGATGGGAGGGAGACTGGTGCTGGGGGCCCTGAGCAGATGGAGCCTTTCTGCCCCTGCCTGGCGCTCAGGGGACCAGAGTGAGCACCGGCTGGCGCTGAAAAACATTGCAAGCATGGTGCGAGCAGGGGGCCTGCTGGTCATTGATCACCGCAACTACGACCACATCCTCAGCACAGGCTGTGCACCCCCAGGGAAGAATATCTACTATAAGGTGGGGCCCTCTGGGGGTGGGGGTGGGGTGGAGGGAGGGTCCAGTGGCCCCAAGGTAGGTTACAGAGACTAACGCAGCCTGCCCCACCACCTACAGAGTGACTTGACCAAGGACATCACAACATCAGTGCTGATAGTGAACAACAAGGCCCACATGGTGACCCTGGACTATACAGTGCAGGTGCCGGGGGCTGGCCAGGATGGCTCTCCTGGCTTGAGGTACCACTTGGCTCAGTGGGGGTGAGGCAGTAGTTGGGGAAGCTGAGGTCACCAGCCCTCATGGTTGCTGGGGGCTCTGTTACAGTAAGTTCCGGCTCTCCTACTACCCACACTGTCTGGCATCCTTCACGGAGTTGCTCCAAGCAGCCTTCGGGGGCAAGTGCCAGCACAGCGTCCTGGGCGACTTCAAGCCTTACAAGCCAGGCCAAGCCTATGTTCCCTGCTACTTCATCCACGTGCTCAAGAGGACAGACTGAGTGTGGCCTCAGCTCCCACAAGCCTCCACCCAGGCACTGCTAGGCTCTGTCTTGAAGATCGGGACCAGCAGCCCCACACTAGGGCCAGCCTCTAGAGCAGACTACAGCTGGGGTGCAGGGATGTGGGTTACGCAGATGGAGGGTAAACAATATAGTCTGTGCCTTTTTCAGTTCCTGCATGCCTTATGTTTATGTCAGAAGGATCAGACTCCCACGATGCCCAGCCCCCCGCCCGCCCCCAGGGCTTACTCCTCCCATAACCCTGCTCTTTCCCACTCCAACCTTTCATGCCACACCACCAGTAGGGGGAGGGACACGTTTTATTTTCAGCCACAGAACTAGCCCTCTTAGGGCCCAATCCCCAGAACCCAAGGCCCTGGCCCTCCTCCTGAGCAGATGGGCCTTCCTCTTAAAGCCAGCCTGGAAGGAGGGGCAAGTAGGCAGGAGATGTCTCTTGAGCTCTTGCTGCTGTCCCAATGCCACTTTGCACCCCAGGATCTCCTGGAGGGAGGTGGCCTCCAGGTGGGTTGGCAGCAGCCTGAGGAGGAGCCCTTCCCTCCCAGATCTCTCTGTGGGCTATCGAGGTACCTGCAGCCATGCTGAGTGGGGTCCCAGGCCCTGGGGGGCTCCTAGCAGGCAGCAAACTTGTGCTGGATGCGCTTGTACCGGAGCAGCTCCTGTTCACTGACTGATGGTTGCAGCCGGGCGGCAGCCTGCAGCAGGTCCTCCATGGTAAGCATCAGTGCTGAGCTCCCTGGCTCCAGCCCTGGAGATGACAAGGTGGGAGGTGAGGCCAGATTCCCCATCCCGGCTAGGGAACAGAGGCTGTGGTCTATGCCCAGGCAGGGGAGAGCCCTGGGATGGTGCCTTCCTGCTCAGGGTCTCCTAGATGTCAGTGATCTTCCCTCTGAAATCCAGGACTAGGTTTGTCTCCCACTCGTTTTCTTTTCCTTAAACATTTTTTTTTTTTTTTGAGATGAGGTCTCTCTGTGTTGTCCAGGCTGGCCTCAAACTCCTGGGCTCAAGCGATCCTCCTACCTCAGCTTCTCAAGTAGCTGGGACTCAGGTGCACCCAGCTCCCCACTGGCTTTCTGGTTGACCTCTCAGGCCGGCAAGTGGCTCACCTTCCTCCAGGTCATGAACCCTGCGTTTGAGGGCAGCTGTCATGGCATCAGAGCAGAGAGAGTAGAGGTCCGCACCTGTCAGCTGGGGAGGGCAGCAATCTAGCACGTTTACCAGGCTCACAGATGGCTCTAGCTTGAATCTGTTGTGGGATACGGGAAGAAACAGAGTTGGCATCACCTCCTCCCTCAAAAGCCAGTGCTGACCAGCTCATTCTGCATGTTGCATGCATCCCCTAAGCATCCCAAGGCGCAAGCCCTTTGCAGTCTTCTTTTAACAGGGCATACTTGCGTGTGATGGCACTCAGAACACGTAGCTGGGAGGCCCGGTCCTCGTTTGCCCCCACAAACACCAGCTTGTCAAATCTTTAGGGAGATAGGCAGGTATAAGTTTCAGGGAGCCCAGCCATGAGGGGTGGAGGCACAGAATGAAGGTGGAGGTAAGCAGTACAAGGGGACCACCTGCCAGGCCGCAGAAGGGCAGGGTCCAGGAGATCTGGTCTGTTGGTGGCTCCGATCACAAACACATCCTGAGTGCTGTGCAGCCCATCCAGCTCGGCAAGGAGCTGAGACACTACCCTGGAGTGAAGGGAGCAAGGGCAAGAGTCCTTGGTGTCCCCCTTAGACTCTGCCCCTGCCTGTGGTACCTCTCCTTACAGGCAGTCTCATCAGGGCCCTCCACTCAGCTGTGCCCAGTGTGCCCCTCCAGGTAGGCCCCCATTCTCCTCAGTGGCCCCTGCCCAATTTCATGGCCCCTTTCAGCTTCCATTATATTACCTCAGAACTGAAACAGCAGGAACTTCTATCTCTGGACTCTTGAAGACTGCTGTGAGCTTTCTCATCTCCTTTCCACCCTGGACCCCCCAGCCTCCATTCCCACTCAGACCAACACCTGTCCATCACTCCTCCAGAATCTCCACTTCGCCCCCGGCTTGGGGCCAAAGAGTCCAGTTCATCAAAGAAGATAATGCACGGAGCTGCAGCCCTGGCCCTGGCAAACACTGAAGAGAGATTGGGGCCCACAGGAGGGTGAAGCTCGACTTGCAGGGGGTTGAAGTTAGGCAAGAGCAGGGAGGGAAACTGGGGTCTGACAATATAGCACTGGCACCCCAGGTACTAGACCCAGCTGGGCAGGAACATGACTTGTGGAAAGGAGGACTAGGAATGACCATGAGTAGCCTGGCAGTGGGGGTGGCTCGGGGGCCATCAGGATTTGGGAAGCATGGGAAGCCCTGCCCCTCCCTGCTCACTCACCTTCCCGCACATTCTCCTCACTTTGGCCCACATACATGTTAATGAGCTCTGGCCCCTTCACGCTGAGTGAGAGGATGTAAGGTGAGACCCGTCAGATGCACATACATACAACTGACCTCTCGGGCAGCCCCTCCTGCTCCCCAGCATGCTGCAGCCCCTGATCCACCCGCCATCCCTTCCAGGCCCCCTGGCCACCTGAGGAAGGTAAGGCTGCACTCAGTGGCTACTGCCTTGGCCAGGAGGGTCTTGCCGGTGCCAGGGGGCCCATGGAGCAGAAGGCCTGAGCGTCTTAGGCCCAGGCTCAGTAGCTCAGGGTGCTCCAGGGGGAGCTGAATGGTCTCCAGGATCTCCTTCTTCACCTCCTGCAGCCCACCTACATCATGCCAGGACACTGAGGGGATCTAAGAGATGGAAAGTGCATGGTTGGGATATGCTCTTGGAGGGGCTCCTGTCCCACCTCCAAGGACTTGGTCTCCACCTTGGGGGCTCCAACAGCCTGGGAGTGAGCTGTCTGTTGTAGCTCCAGTGCCTGCCCAAAGTCCTCAGCCAGGAGGGGAAAGCCAGCAGCACACAGCTCCCCCTCATCCTCCTCAGTCAAGCCACCTGCCAAACTGCAAAGAAAAACACATGGAGGCCTCCTCCCCACCAACATCCCATTCCCTTCCTCACCACCCACCCATCTACATCCATTTCCTCTTTCTGCCTTTCCTGTGCCCAACTCCTCTTACCCTAAGTTCTTGATCCTGGTGCAGGCTGCCCGGCTGCTGTGGGTCAGAAGAGCATAGAGATCCCCTACCACAAAGCCCTAGGGAACCACAGGAAAGGCCACATGAGCAGGGCACAGTAGGTAGGAACCTTCAGGGACCATCCCCCAGTTGGAGCAGTTGGAGCAGAGGCCCTCTGTTGATGCCTTAGGTTTTTTTTTTTTTTTTTTTTTTGAGATGGAGTTTTGCTCTTGTTGCTTAGGCTGGAGTGCAGTGGCAAGATCTCGGCTCACCGCAACCTCCATCTGGGTTGAAGCGATTCTCCCGTCTCAGTCTCCCGAGTAGCTGGGATAGGCATGCACCACCACTCCTGGCTAATTTTGTATTTTTAGTAGAGACGGGGTTTCTCCATGTTGGCCAGGCTGGTCTCGAACTCCCAACCTCAGGTGATCTGCCCACCTCGGCCTCCCAAAGTCCTAGGATTACAGGCGTGAGCCACGGCGCCCAGCCTGGTTTTCTATTCTCACTCACAAGGCAACAGGACTGAGTTCTTGTAACAAAAGCCAGGGACCTCCTAGGGAGGGCCAGTACTCTGCCTTGATACTCACTGCACACCGCCGTGCTAGCTGTGCCAAGTTCACCTCCTGGCCCAGGGGAAGATGGGCAGTGAGGGCCCGCAGGATGCTGAACCGCTGCCCCTCTGATAGAGCAGGCACCTCCAGCTCATGAGGAAATGCTGTCTGCACATCAGCAGGCAAGTCTTGGGCCCGGCTTGTGGTGGCCACAACCATGAGGGGAGGGCAGCTGCAGACAGAGGAGTGTACTGGGGGTAAGAATGTGGTTGACAGCTCCTGTGGACTGCCTTGTCCCAAAGTCAGCACAGAACGGCAGGGAAGTGAGGTGGGTGCTAGGATGGGGTAGGGAGATGAGCACCTACCCCAGTTCCTAGATGGGGGAACTGTGTTTCCCCATCACATTGAGGGCAGAGGCTTTTTCTTTAACCAACTGTTCCCCAATAAATGCTAGACCACAGATTCCTCCCTCTGGATCCCTCTAAGACACTGAGCTCAGGGCTGTCTAGAGGGCAGCCAAATGGGTGCTAGATGACTGAGAAGTCACTGAGGGGTGAGAGAAGGGAGGAATGAAAGGCTGAAAAGTAGGAGGGCTGCTCCCCCTGCCCCCGTTTTTGTTTTTCTTTTTTTTTTTTAAGACTGAGTCTTGCTCTTGTTGCCCAGGCTGGAGTGCAATGGTGCAATTTTGGCTCACTGCAACCTCCACCTCCTGGGCTCAAGCAATTCCCCTGCCTCAGTCTCCCAAGTAGCTTGGATTATAGGCGCCTGCCACCACGCCCTGCTAATTTTTGTATTTTGTGTGTGTGTGTATGAAGGAGTCTCACTCCGTTGCCCAGGCTGAAGTGCAGTGGCGCGATCTCGGCTCACTGCAAGCTCTGCCTCCCAGGTTCACGCCATTCTCCTGCCTCAGCCTCCCAGTAGCTGGGACTACAGGCGCCTGCCATCACGCCCAGCTAATTTTTTTTTTTTTTGTATTTTTAGTAGAGATGGGGTTTCACCATGTTAGCCAGGCTGGTCTTGATCTCCTGACCTTGTGATCCGCCCGCCTTGGCCTCCCAAAGTGCTGGGATTACAGGCGTGAGCCACCGCATCCGACTTAATTTTTGTGTTTTTAGTAGAGACGGGGTTTCATCATGTTGGCCAGGTTGGTCTCGAACTTCTGACCTCAGGTGATCCACCCACCTTGGCCTCCCAAAGTGCTGGGATTACAGGCGTGAGCCACCACGTCTGGCCAGCCTCCTCGTTTTGACAGGCCCAGCTCTGTATAAATACCTGTTGAGGGGGTCCTCATCAAGGAGGAGGTGACGCAGCGCAGCCACCACACGGGCATCCTCACCCAGCCCATCGCGGTCCCGGCCCAGAAGGTCCACGGCTGTGAGCAACAGCACTGCAGGCCGGCAGCGGCGGGCCCGGGAGAAGATGGCCTGCAGTTTTGTCTCCACAGCCCCACTACTGTCTGCGCAGAGGCTGGAGCAGGGCACCTGGGGAGGGGATCCCAATGGGTCTGTGAGCAAGGGGCAAGCATGACAAAGGCAGGAGAATAAGGGGAGGAGGAGTTGGAAGATGTGAGCCATCTTTTTCTCTGGAGGGCAGGGATGGGGAAGATACCCTGGCCAAGTCCTACGTCTTTTTTACCCTATCCCATTCCCTGGACTGTCCACCACTACCTTGCAACCCCCTCCTTCTTGAAAGTACCCCTCTGTAGCTGAGCATCATGGGACTATACCTGACCCACTGGGCTGAAGTGTTAGGGTCTGTGAGTAGACAGAGGAGGGAGTGGAGAGGAAGCAGCAGAGAAGGAGAACATGAGCTAGGGAGGGGAAGTAGTTGGGATTCTACTCTCCAGAGACCCTCACCTTCAGTAAATGGAGCCCAAGTTGACTACAGGCAGCAGCAACTACTGTGGTCTTCCCACAGCCCGGGGGCCCCCGTAGAAGGACACTGCTAGTTCCTGTCAGCAGGGCACCCCTGCAACCAGAGAACATTCATCTCCTTCATTTTGCCCAAACTTTAGAGTCCCCAGTAACACAGGGTCCTTTGAATCTATAAAGCAGATACCCTGTTTTTCTCTCCTTGAGCCTCGCCTACCCCAGGCCAGGGCTGTTGCCATGTAGTGAGGCTGTGTCTCCCACATCACCTATGGTGCTCTGGCCGGGGCATCCAGCATATCCAACAGCCAAAGACTAATTAATTCCCTTTGGCATTGCTGTGCTGCCAATAAAACCTCAACTGTTATGACTGGTCTGAATGGTACTGAGAGGCATTGTGGTGGCACTGGCGGCGGTTGGGGGTCTGCGTCCACACCTGGGCCACTGGTATAGGGAGTTGTGTCCTTCAGGCATTGTCAGGGGGGGCGGGGGGCGGTCTGCGTCCACACCTGGGCCACTGATATGGGGAGTTGTGTCCTTCAGGCATTGGCAGGGGTGGGGGTGTCTGCGTCCACACCTGGGCCACTGATATGGGGAGTTGTGTCCTTCAGGGCCAGGGCAGTAAAGTCCAGGATTGCTAGTGAGCTCCCCAAGGGGAAAGGCAGTTTCAGAAACAGATGCCCCTGCTGGAGATTCTTCCTCCAGAGCCAGTCCTGGAGGACAGAGGTTATCCCAGGAAAGGAGCGTGGGAACTGGCTTACAGAAAGGAGTGGGCTGGTGGCCTGGTCTGGACATACTGGTTTGAGGAAGGTACTCCCAATCCCACTCTGTCCAGTTCATTAGGAACTACCCATTTGGCTGCTGCTCCTCCAGGGATGTTCTAGCCAGGCTTTTCTCACACCCTGGGGTGATGACCTCACTCACCCTGGCTGGAGGCGAGGCTTCAGGACAGCACAGAGTTCAGACACCAAGGCCTCCAAGCCTGGAGGAGACAAACTGCTCCA
The DNA here is from genome assembly GCF_047675955.1 of Chlorocebus sabaeus. NCBI lineage: Eukaryota > Metazoa > Chordata > Mammalia > Primates > Cercopithecidae > Chlorocebus > Chlorocebus sabaeus. Next base: position 43,193,230 of record NC_132920.1, read on the forward strand.
GAGAGTGGATTTCTCTGAAGGAAGCCATGGAACAGGGCTCAGGGTAGAACCCACCTGTGAAAGGTAGGAAAAAGCTTTCATTTCTAAAAATTGTTTCTACCCCCTGTGCTGGTCTACACCCATCCCTGGGGCCTCACCATGTACAAGGAGGTATGAGTGGTGTCGGCCAAGTAGGCGCTGGCTGGCCCATCTGGAGCTTCCCCAGCTGTTTTCTTCACTTTAAAAAACATTTCCCGCCACCTGCAGGAAAAAGGCGCAATGAACCCCAGACGCAGAGTCCAAAAACGCCCCCTCCTCAAGGACAAGGTTTCTCAATCACAGAGGACAAACAAGAGCACCACAAGTACGTGTCCCGAGTCATGGTAGGGAAAAGGAATGCAGATGGACTTTCTCCTCTTCCTGACAGACCATACACACCTTGAGGGCAAGAGCTATGCCTGTCCCTCTGCATCCCCCATGACACCCATGAGAGCTCTGAGGGGGTGTGTTTCTCCAGGCATGTGGCCTACCCACCCACACCAATGGGAGAAGCCGCTGCTGCACTAAGCAGTGGATCATCTGATTATTTCCACTGGCTTCAGTCTCCCCCTCAAATACACAGCCACCCAGGCCCCAAAAACCCCAGGGGGAAGGGTCCCTTGGCTCTTATTCAATAATCCACAAAATGTCATTGCAGGTAGAGTCCTTAATAATGCCATCTGATGAATAACGGTTCTGTATTCTGGCTGCACACTAGAATTATCTGTGTAACTTTAAAAACTAAACATTTCTCACATATTATGTGATTCCATTCAGTAGAACAGCAGTTGCCATTGGCTAGGAGGGAAGCTATAGGGAATGACTGGTAATGGGTGCAGAGTTTCTTTTTAAGGTGTTGAAAATGTTCTGGAATTAAAGAGTGATGTTTGTTGGTTGTACAACCTTATGAATTAAAAAATTGAATTATATACTTTAAAAGCATGGTATTATGGTGTGTGAATTTTATCTGTTTTTAAAATTAACCTTTCTCCTTCCTTTGTGAAGAAAAAAAGCACAGGCTCTAGCCTCACCCTGATTCTGCTCCAATAGATATGGGGTGGGGCTTAGGCACCTGTATTTTTTGAAAGCTTCCCCAGCAATTCTGATGCAAAACCAGGGCTGTGCAGTCGTTGGCGAGTATCATAGTGAGTTAGGGTTATTCAACCTACTAACAGGGAAGAGGATGGGTAGCAGGAACAGCTACTAACCCAATTTTCCAGATAAAGAAATGATGAACTACTTCCCTCTTTAATCCTCGGGCAGCAAGGCAACGACAGAGCCAGGCTATAACCTAGTCCTCTTTAAGATCTAATCAGGCTGCAAATTCCTCTGCTCACACTGCCCCCCAGTCTCCAAGCTGCTCTCTCTAGCAGCAAAGGGGTGTGAGAGTACAGCAAGGTGGAGAGGGAATCATACCAGGTTAGTATTATGAAACTCTTCTACGTACTATAGTAAACCTAGAACATCAGGAAGCCTGAATCTGCCTATAATTAATTATAAACCCTAGATGACAGTGGGCCTCTAACCTAGGATCTCGATCAAGTTCAACAGCTGAGTCATAGTGTGTATGACTCAACATGGAAGCCCTGCATGGGAATGAGATGGGGGACAGCACTGTGGCGTAGGGAGACACTACCTTCCTCAGTGGAGGGTGGTTGGACCACCTCAGTGAATAGAAAGGCCAGAGCTCTGGACCCTATGTGGACACTGCTAAGGAACACTGGGCTGTGCTCCAGCTAGCCAGATAGGTGATAGTAGAGCTGGCTCCCATGCAGCCTGCTTTGGGGAAGTGGAGCACCAGGGAAAGGATAGAGAGGCTACACCACCAACAGTGGAATTCCTTTGCAGGGCTCACAGGAACTTCTGCAGGGCTTCCCTTCTCAAGCCCAGTGCAGCTTAAAATGCTCACCTGTATCTGTCCTTGGACCCATTGGTTTCCTTGCTTTCCTTGCGGGGGAAAGAACTATGTGCTCAGCACTCAGGAGGAAAGCAGGGTTCTACAGAGTTGAGACAATAGAGAACTGGCTTGCCAGCCTGTCTCATGAGGTTCTAGTGTCTATTTTCCTTTGAAAGTACAAAGAGTGGGCATTCTGTAGTTTTCCTACTGAAAGCTAGCTCAAAGACGTTTGCTAAATTTAAGACAGGAGATAGAGGTGGGAAGTGACTGCTAAGTGCCAGCCTGGCATTTTCCACCAGACTCGTTGTGTACTTAATCTGGAAAACCTTGAAGAGGTGACATGGAGCCTAATGGGGTTACACGGGGCACCACCACTCTGAGATTGGGGGTACTGAGCAGTGGCCAGAACCAAGCCCTGGATATTGACCAGGGATGAATCAGGCACTCCAGACAAGGACTCTCTCTCCTGGCAGAGGACCCAGGCTGGCTATGCCACAGACCTTGGACATGAAGGCTGTTATGCATGGGTTAGTGCATCTATCAGTTGTGCTCTCCTAGTAAACTGCTACAGGAAATGAGTTCAGAATACAGGGGATGCTGGGATACAGGGCTACACATTTTCCTCCCTATGCATAAGGCTAAAGCAGTGTCTCAAATCTTTGCCTCAACATTTTACATGGAACCTCTGTGGTCAGAGTCAACAGCAGGAGAAAAGTTGGATTCCTTATTTTGGGTTCTTGGCTCGGTTATGCTCTATTTCTCATTCTCTGTTGATAGGAAAGGGTAGCCCTCTCAAAAACAATAGAAATCCCCCTTTCCCGTTTTCAGAGATAGGACTGAGAAGTAGCTTGTGCACACTCCATAGTTAAGGCAGAAATCAGAGCCTGTATATCCTTATGTTGAGATATGGATGGTATGACCCAAGTCTTGGTCCAAACAACACCAAGGCTGAGAATGGAAAGGAAGGAATCCCGTCTTGGTCTAGGCCATTAAACTCTTCTTTAAAATAAATAAATAAATAAATAAATAAATAAATAAATAAATAAATAAGATGGTCTTGCTGTGTTACCCAGGCTGGAATTCAGTGACACGATCTGGGCTCACTGCAACCTCCGCCCCCCAGGTTCAAGTGATTCTCCCGCCTCAGCCTCCTGAGTAGCTGGGATTATAGATGTCCACCATCACACCTAGCTAATTTTTGTATTTTTAGTAGAGACAGGGTTTCACCATGTTGGCCAGGCTGGTGTTGAACTCCTGACCTCAAGTGATCTGCCCACCTCAGCATCCCAAAGTGCTGGGATTACAGGTGTGAGCCACCACGCCTGGCCTAAACTCTTCTTAGTGCTTTGCTTTACATAGGGCCACCAGTCAGTTTGAGGATAAACACCTCCCAAAGCCAGCAGTGAGGGTTCTTTTTGTTTGGTTGTTTTTTGAGACAGTGTCTAGCTATATTGCCCAGCCTCTCGAGTAGCTGGGATTACAAGTATGCGCCACCATGCCTGACCAGTTCTTAACCTTTCTTCAGTCATACACTTGTTTGGGAACTGAAGGACTGGTGAATTTTCTCTCCAAAAAAATGTACACAGACTTGGGGTGAGTTGCGCACAACTGTAATCTCAGCACTTTGGGAGGCCAAGGCAGGCAGATCACTTGAGCTCAAGAGTGCGAGACCAGCCTGGGCAACATGGCGAAACCCTATCTCTACTAAAAATACAAAAACCAATAGCTGGTCGTGATAATGCGAACCTGTAGTCCCAGCTACTATGGCAGGGGCAGTGCTGAGGTGGGAGAATCACTTGAGCCATGGAGGTAGAGGCTGCAGTGAGCTGTGTTTGCACCACTAAACTCCAGCCTGGGTGACAGAGCAAGATCCTGTTACACACACACACATACACACAGTACATGACAACAAAATCCTCTTGGGCACAAATTACATATGATTTGCAGGGAAGGGATTGTAGAACCCATGCAACAAGGTTACAAATCCCAGCTATAGGACAGAAGGCAGCTGCATACCTGGGCAGTTTCTCTGGACTTCCTTCCAGGATCTCTACTTGCCCAATTGTTGGCACACACAGAACATCCCCTTCCTGGACTACCCTGCAACACAGCAGTGGCCCTGGTCAGGTCACAATGGGAGTAATGAGCATGTGTTCATTACCACAAGCCCACCCCCAACATGCAGACTACTTCCACCCAGAGATCTACTGCCCACCCAGAGATCCCACGCAGTTCTCCAAGGAACAAGTCAGACTTAGGATGAGCTAGGGGAAATGGTGGAGAGACTAGAAAGGGGGATCAGAGACAGATGAGAGGCAGAGCAGGATCCTGGCTCTTTTAGAGCCCTCTTTGATCAAAGGTGTCTCTGTTTGGAATGTCCAAATTAACCTCATGGTTCAGATTTCTCTTCTGTGGTCTCCCTGATATACCAAGAGGCACCTACCACAATCTAAAATGTGGCTTCTTTTTTTTTTTTTTTTTTTTTTTTTGAGATGGAGTCTCACTCTGTTACCCAGGCTGGAGTGCAATGGCGCGATCTCGGCTCACTGCAAGCTCTGCCTACTGGGTTCACATCATTCTCCTGCCTCAGCCTCCTGAGCAGCTGGGACTATAGGCGCCCGCCACCATGCCCCGCTAATTTTAGTTTTGTATTTTTATTAGAGACGGGGTTTGGTCTCTACTAAACCCCAGGATGGTCTCAGTCTCCTGACCTCATGATCCACCCGCCTCGGCCTCCCAAAGTGCTGGGATTACAGGCGTAAGCCATAGTGCCCGGCCACAAATGTGGCTTCTTTTAACCAGGGCCTCTGGGGTACCTGATTCTAAGGCATGGGATAGGAGGAATGTGATGAGGGTGAGATGCTATCCTCCTTAAAAGCTTAGGTAGCTAACCTGGGTATCTGAAAGTGCCGGTAAAGAACACCATCATAATTTCCATTAGTGCTGTAGTGGGGAGAAGACACAATTTCGATGTATAACTCTCTGGCAAATGGAGGCCCAGGCAGCAATGAGCAGCTTCCTTTGTCTTCAGGGGCAATGGAGCCTTCCAAATACCTCTATTAGAGAAATAACCGCCACGTTATAACCTTCTCCTAAGGGGACAGGCTCTAACCTGTCTCTTAGCAGCCAACATGTCTATTTCCATCCTGTCTTTCCCATAACCACAAGGCTTGTGGAAGGTGGCACCTGAGGTAGCAGACCTGAAAACCTCTCCGTCTAATGGGTACCAGGAAGGGAATGTCACCTCCTATCCCCACTCTGGCTCCAAAAAATTTTCTCGGTAAAGATAACCTTTCTGTGACACCTTTAACTTGGCCCAGAGCCTGTGAAATGGTAAAGACATTTATTCCCACAAGACCTATGAGTGACACCAGGCACCCACTGGGATTAACATTAAGTGGTCATTAGTGGGGAACCTCTGAATTCAGGCTGTGGGAAAAGCTGAAAGTGTTGGTTCAGTGGTTGGTTGGTTCAATGAGCCCTACTCTTGAGTACTCCAGTAGTTTTTCCTCCATTCAGGAGGAAACCTACATCCACTCCCTTTCACATGTATCTTGTATCTCTACCTGACATCCCATAGTATTAACTGGCTGCTCTAGTATTTCCCAGTAGAACTCTCTACAATGGAATGGTCTATATCTGCATGTGCTATTGAGCACTTGAAATGTGGCTAAAAAGATAAAACAAAACAAAACAAACAAACAAAAACAAAGAAATGTAGCTAAAGCAACTAAAAAACTGGATTTTAGTTTTTTTTTTTTTTTTTTTTTTTTTTTTTTTGAGACGGAGTCTCGCTCTGCCGCCCAGGCTGGAGTACAGTGGCCGGATCTCGGCTCACTGCAGGCTCCGCCTCCCGGGTTCACGCCATTCTCCTGCCTCAGCCTCCCGAGTAGCTGGGACTACAGGCGCCCGCCACCTCGCCCGGCTAGGTTTTTGTATTTTTTAGTAGAGACGGGGTTTCACTGTGTTAGCCAGGATGGTCTTGATCTCCTGACCTCGTGATCCGCCCATCTCGGCCTCCCAAAGTGCTGGGATTACAGGCTTGAGCCACCGCGCCCGGCCTGGATTTTAGTTTTGTTTTTTCTCTTTTTTCTGAAACTTTTGCTTTGTTGCCCATGATGAAGTGCAGTGGCACAGTCTTGGCTCACTGCAACCTCTGCCTCCTGGGTTCAAATGATTCTCCTTGTGCCTCAGCCTCCTGAGTAGCTGGGACTATAGGCGTGCATACCACCATGCTGGGCTAAATTTTGTGGGTTTTTTGTTTTTTGAAACGGAGTCTCGCTTGTCATCCAGGCTGGAGTGCAGCAGCACGATCTCGGCTCACTGCAACCTCCACCTCCCGGGTTCAAGGGATTCTCCTGCCTCAGCCTCCCGAGTAGCTGGGACTACAGGCATGTGCCACCACATTCGGCTAATTTTTTTTTTGTATTTTTAGTAGAGATGGGGTTTCACCGTGTTAGCCAGGATGGTCTCGATTTCCTGACCTTGTGATCTACCCTCCTCGGCCTCCCAAAGTGCTGGGATTTAATTTTTGTATTTTTTAAAATAGAGATGGGGTTTCGCCATGTTGGCCAAGCTTACTTTATTTAGTTTTAGCTAATTTAAATTTAAAAAGCCACAAAGTGGCTGGTGGCTTCCATATTGGACAGCACCATCTAAACCATATATCTAGGTCCTTAACTGAACACTACTGTATTTGTCCCCCTAAACTCAACTTTCATTTTTTCTTTTTTTGAGACAGAGTCTTGCTCTGTCACCCAGGCTGGAGTGCAGTGGTGTGATCTGGGTTCACTGCAGCCACCACCTCCCAAGTTCAAGCAATTCTCCTGTTTCAGCCTCCCCAGTAGTTGGGTTTACTGGTGTGCACCACCATACTGGGCTGATTTTTGTATTTTTAGTAGAGACAAGGTTTCACCATGTTGGCCAGGCTGGTCTGGAACTCCTGACCTCAAGTGATCTGCCTGGCTCAGCCTCCCAAAGTGCTAGGATTACAGGCATGAGCCACTGCGCCTAGCCGCCTTTTTTTTCACACAATGAAGGTTTATTTTTTTGTCACTTTTATGTCTGTTATGGTGAACTGGTGCCTCCTTACTCAGTAACCTATGAAAATGGAACAACTATTATCTGTTCTACAACTTTCTTCTTGAAGTAAAGGCAGAAACCAAAAACTTCCCTTGGATGTATTTAATAAAATATTAAAATTAAATACCAGGCACCAAAGATAATAAAGACTCCTTTCCTTCAAGGTATTTACAATATATAATTGGGGATTAGACAGATTATGTAATCATAACAAGAAAGAATAAAATAAATGCCATAAAAAAGATAGAAAATGCTATAGGAGGAAGTGCTAAATTTGTGACTGCAAGATCATGAAAGGCTTTGTGACAAAGGTATCATCTTCAGATGGCTCTTGAGGGAAAGAAGGGTAGGATTTTAACAGATGAGGCTGGAATAATAGGAAACAATTTGAAGTCAAGGATAAGCAGGAGCAAAAGCAGAGACATCATTCTCCATATTATAAAGCACAATACCTAATACATTGTAACAGTTCAATAAACTAATAAGATTGAGTAGATTAACATACACACCTGAAACCTCACTTTTTTTTAAATTTTGACGCAGAATTTTCGCTCTGTCGTCCAGGCTGGAGTGCAGTGGTGTGATGTGGGCTCACTGCAACCTCCGCCTCCCAGATTCAAACAATTCTCCTGCCTCAGCCTCCCAAGTAGCTGGGATTACAGGCATGCACCACCACACCCAAACCTCACCTTTCACCTGAATGAATGAAAGCCTTTCGTATGCCCCACTACATTATGGAGGCTTATGATATTTTGATTATAGAAAATGCATAAACAGGCCTGGTGCGGTGGCTCACACCTGTAATCCCAACACTTTTGAGTGGATCACCTGAGGTCAGGAGTTCCAGACCAGCCTGACCAATACGGTGAAACCCCGTCTCTACTAAAACTTACAAAAATTAGCCGGCGTCGTGGCGCGAGCCAGTAGTCCCAGCTACTCGGGAGGCTGAGGCAGGAGAATTGCTTGAACCCGGGAGGCGGAGGTTGCAGTGAGCCGAGATTGCGTCACTGCACTCCAGCCTGGGCAACAGAGCAAGACTCCATCTCAAAAAAAAGAAAGAAAAGAAAGAAAGAAAAAGAAAATAGATAAATGAGGCTAAGAAACATTATCATTATTATTATTTTTGAGACGGAGTTTCACTCTTATTGCCCAGGCTGGAGTGCAATGGCGCGATCTGGGCTCACAGCAAGCTCTGCCTCCCGGGTTCAAGTGATTCTCCTGCCTCAGCCTCCCGAGTAGCTGGGATTAGACGCATGTGCCACCACGCCCGGCTAATTATATATATTTTTATAGAGACGGGGTTTCTCCATGTTGGTCAGGCTGGTCTCGAACTCCTGACCTCAAGTGATCCGCTGGCCTCGGCCTTCCAAAGTGCTGGGATTACAGGCGTGAGCCACCGCGCCTGGCTAGAAACATTATGTTCAAAGTCCGGGATAATATGGAGCACGAGTCCTAAATGCTACGGCTCTAGTCTTCCAATTCACCTAAGACACAGAAGAGGGTATAAGGGAGAGGAAGCACTTTTGACCTCAGTCCTTTATCCTACCTGAATTCTGAGCTCTCCCACTTCCAGGGGGTCACAGCCAAGATTAAAAGCCAAAGTGGCAGGGACGAGCGCCAGTCCGTCAGCGAGGGGCTCTCCCAGCTGCCCAGAGCCGGGTCCCAGTCTATCAGAGAGGTCCCAGCGAGGTTCTAGGACCTGCACCCTGGCCAAATGCGGCCGTGAAGTGTTCGATGACTCTCCGGCCCGGGTCACCCACACCCATTCGCCCTGGAAGAGGCCAAGGCCACGGAGACAGCTCCGGCTCACCCCTAGTGAATCTCCAGTCCCTCCCAGAACTCCCTGCAGTCGCCGGACTGTGCCAGAAACCGCAAAGGAGGACACCACGGGCGGGGGTGGGGGCCGACTGCTGTCCCCAGACTCTGGGCACAGTCTGGCCCGCCCGCGGAGCTCAGTCACAGCCAGCCGAGTCCCTGGGCCTAGCAGCCCTTGCAACGCCGGCCGCGTCTCCAGCACCCGCGGTCCGGGCACTGGGAGGGTCTCTCCGCGCCTCACCAGCAGCGGCCCGACTCGTGGTCCGAGCCCAGGCCCCACAGAGGTGCCAAGCAGTGCCCAGCCTAGCGCTGGGGGCCGCCGCACCGGCCGCGCCCGCACCCAGGCCCCGGAGCCTAGTGCCAGGAGCCGCAGGAGCGCGCGGCTAACCAGGAGCTGCGGGGGCCCGGGACCCTGCTCTTCGGTGCCCGCGCCCGGCCCCTCCAGGGCTGCCACCAGCAGCGCCGGCCCTGCCGGGCTCTCCCCTGCAGGCCTCAGGGCCAGCACCAGGCCCAGCCCCGCCGCCGGCCACGGGCCCCCGGGCGGCAGCAGCACTGCCAACGGGGGTGTCTCGGTCGGAAAGGGCTCCAGGACCCGCAAGACAGCCAGCGCCATGGTGACAGGAGACCAACGAGGAGGGTGAAGGAGGGCGGCTTCCGGAGCCAGGGAACTAGACCACTAGTGTGCGCGAGCGCCGCTTCCGCTTCCGTCAGGGAAGGCCGGAGGAAAAGGGGAGGGGCGTCGGGTGCCGCGAGCTTGTTCTGAGAGGGTAAGCTGCACCCCGAGGCGGATTGGTCTGTGTCGTGCCTGAATGGCAGTAACGTTCATCACTGCTGTTGCGTAGCGTTTACGCATGCGCCCTTTGAACCTGTGCTTAAGGAATTTATCTTTGCCTTCTACGGAAGTAATGTAACTATCTTAACTATCTTTCCTCGTAGCATGAACCTAACAGTTTATTGACTGATAAATGAACAGTCAGCATGCTCGGGATGACTGGGCCTAGTGCTGGGAGCTCTAGGTGAAATATTTCAGAAGGAGTCCGCCCCTCTGCGGAACTCCTGCAGCTTCCCCTGTGGAACTGTGAGCACTGAGGTTTGAGGGTTGCAGAAAAGGTTGCAGGAGGGAGTAGCAGGATTAGAAAACTGTCTCACACCTGCTTATAGGTGTATAGTGGCTGCTGAGTGAATTACTAGATGTGATTCATACAGCCCTGGAGTTCTTGGTGCCACCACACATGTTCCAGCACATCTGGCACAAAACCTATGTTCCAGGACTTCTTGCCCTGTTCGTTGTTCTTTTTGTTTCACTCCCACCAAACTTGAAGACAAAGCAGCTTCCTTTCTTCACCTCCCAAATCCTTGTAGATTGGAAACCCATTCACTTTCTATCGTAGAGCGGGGCAGGCAGCAGAGCAGGCAGAAGGAAAGGAGTTGAGCTTCTGTCAGCACGGCACCAACAGTCGACTTCCTGCCTGTTCTGTTATATAGATTCCATCCTTCTCTTCACCTCCATTCTTCTGTACAAGACACTCAGCTAGTGGTAGGCCACATTTCCTTTTTTTTTTTTTTTTTTTTTTGAGACAGAGTCTTGTTCTGTCGCCCAGGGTGGAGTGTAGTGGTCGGATCTCGGCTCACTGCAAGCTCCGCCTCCCAGGTTTACGCCATTCTCCTGCCTCAGCCTCCCCAGTAGCTGGGACTACAGGCGCCCGCCACCTCGCCCGGCTAGTTTTTTGTATTTTTTTGTAGAGACAGGGTTTCACCGTGTTAGCCAGGATGGTCTCGATCTCCTTGACCTTGTGATCCGCCCGTCTCGGCCTCCCAAAGTGCTGGGATTACAGGCTTGAGCCACCGCGCCCGGCCCACATTTCCTTTTTTATGGAGACAGGGTCCTACTCTGTCACCCAGGTTGGAGTGCAGTGGCACGAGCACTGTTCATTGCAGCCTCCACCGTCCCAGGCTCAAGTGATCTCCCACCTCAGCCTCCCCAGTAGCTGTAGCTGGGACCACAGGCACACGCCACCATGCCCATTAATTTGTTTTCTGTTTTTTCCTTTTTTTTTTGAGACGGAGTTTTGGTCTTGTTGCCCAGGCCAGAGTGCAATGCCACGATCTCAGCTCACTGCAATCTTACCTTCCCAGGTTCAAAGAATCCCCTGCCCCAGCCTCCCAAGTAGCTGAGATTACAGGTGTGTACCGCCACACCCAGCTAATTTTGTATTTTCAGTAGAGATAGGGTTTCACCATGTTGGTCAGGCTGGTCTCGAACTCCTGGCTTCAAGTGAGCCACCTGCTTAGGTCTCCCAAAGTGTTGGGATTACAGGCATGAGCCACTGCGCCTGGACTAATTTTTTATTTTTTTTTTATTTTTATTTTTATTTTTTTTTGAGACGGAGTCTTGCTCTGTAGCCCGGTCTGGAGTGCAGTGGCCGGATCTCAGCTCACTGCAAGCTCCGCCTCCCGGGTTCACGCCATTCTCCTGCCTCAGCCTCCGGAGTAGCTGGGACTACAGGCGCCCGCCACCTCGCCCGGCTAGTTTTTTTTTTTTTTTGTATTTTTAGTAGAGACGGGGTTTCACCGTGTTAGCCAGGATGGTCTCGATCTCCTGACCTCGTGATCCGCCCGTCTCGGCCTCCCTAAGTGCTGGGATTACAGGCTTGAGCCACCGCGCCCGGTCAATTTTTTATTTTTTGTAAAGACAGTTTATCTGTGCTGCCCAGGCTGGTCTTGAACTCCTGGTCTAAGGAGATCCTCAGGCCTCAGCCTCCCAAAGTGCTGGGATTACAGGCATAAGCCATCATGTCCCACTATATTTCCAATAATTAACAATTATTTTCACTTACAATAAATGAATTGGATGGTGGCAATTTCCATTTTCTAGACCTTACATTCTCTTTCAGCTACTGCTCAGCTTTCTTTCTCTCTCTTCTTGAGGCAGTCTTCTATTTTGTACATTATACATTCCTGAAAATTTGAAAGCCAAATATATGAAAACTATTAGATTTGCATATTATAAGGGCTGGGTGAAGTGGCTCATAGCTGTAATCCCAGAACTTTGGGAGGCCAAGGTGGGTGAACTGCTTGAGGCCAGGAGTTTGAGACCAGCCTGTCCAACATGGTGAAACCTCATCTCCACTAAAAGTACAAAAATTAGCTGGGCGTGGTGGTGTGTGCCTGTAGTCCCAGCTACTTGGGAGGCTGAGGCAGGAGAATGGTGTGAACCCGGGAGGCGGAGCTTGCAGTGAGCTGAGATCACACCACTGCACTCCAGCCTGGGCAACAGAGTGAGACTCCGTCTCAAAAAAAAAAAATTTTTTTTTTAGAGTGCAGTGGCACGATCTTGGCTCACTGCAACCTCTGGCCCCCAGGTTCACGCTGTTCTCCTGCCTCAGCCTCCTGAGTAGCTGGGACTATAGGCGCCTGCCACCATGCCCGGCTAATTTTTTTTTTTTTTAAGTAAAGACAGGGTTTCATCGTGTTAGCCAGGATGGTCTCAATCTCCTGACCTTGTGATCTGCCCGCCTCGGCCTCCCAAAGTGCTGGGATTATAGGCATGAGCCACTGTGCCTGGTAGATATAACAAACATTTCTAACAGCATAGGTATCCACCCCCTGCAGTTCCCATTAAATGTTTTAACCAAATTCATTTCCTCTTGCCTAGAGACCATCAGGCTTCAGCTGATCATGCAACAAAGGTTCCAGCCAGTTCCAAGTGAAGACACCACCCCCGGCCATCAAAAAGCTACCCTGCCTCCACTAGACAGAGCAGGGTGAGAGTTCCATGATCCCCAATAGGTAGGGACCATCCCCCAAGCCAGCATGAAGCAGTTACAGAAAAAAGATCATGTGTCCCTCTGTCTCCCATAAAGATTGATGGAGATCACATCTCAGGGGGTAGATGAGGCAGGAAAATAGGGTCTGGAGGCAGGGAACATAAGGCCAATTCACACTTCAGCTGTAACAGGAAATATCCTCTCCCTAGGGCATACATCGTTAATAACTTTGTAATTGTAACTTTACTTCATCCTCTTCATTTACATAGGGTGTTCCCCAAGTAGAGGGTATTTAAACTCACAAAAATTCTGTAACAGGGCCTTTGAGCCCCTATGCTCATGCTCACTCCCATACTGTGGAGTGTACTTTCATTCTCTCTCTTTTTTTTTTTTGAGATGGATTCTTGCTCTGTTGCCCAGTCTGGAGTGCAGTGGCGTGATCTCGGCTCACTGCAACCTCCACTGCCTCCTGGGTTCACGCCATTCTCCTGCCTCAGCCTCCCGAGTAGCTGGGACTACAGATGCCAGTCACCACGCCCGGCTAATTTTTTGTATTTTTAGTAGAGACAGAGTTTCACCGTGTTAGCCAGGATGGTCTCAATCTCCTGACCTCGTGATCCGCCCACCTCAGCCTCCCGAAGTGCTGGGATTACAGGTGTGAGCCACCACGCCCAGCAGAAATGTACATGTTTTAAGGTCTTTCTTTCTTTTTCTTTCTTTCTCTTTTTCTTTCTTTCTTTTCCTTCTTTCTTTTTCTTTCTCTCTCTCCTTCCTTCCTTCCTTCCTTCCTTCCTTCCTTCCTTCCTCCCTCCCTCCCTCCCTTCCTCCCTTCCTCCCTTCCTCCCTTCGCTCAAGCAATCCTCCTGCCTCAGCCTCCCAAGTAGCTGGGACTACAAGCTTGCACCACTGCTCCTGGCTCTGTTCTAAGGTATTTGTATCCCCAGAGAGACAAGAAAAAAAAAAAAAAAAATATATATATATATGTATATATCTCTATCTATTTGTATATATATCTATATTTATATATATTTTGAGTCCACGGTGGAGTGCAGTGGTACGATCTCGGCTCACTGCAACCTCCGTCTCCCAGGTTCAAGAGAGTCTCCTGCCTCAGCCTCCCGAGTAGCTGGGATTACAGGCGCCTGCCACTACACCCAGCTAATTTTTCATATTTTTAGTGGAGACAGGGTTTCACCATGTTAGCCAGGATGGTCTCGATCTCCTGACCTCACGATCCACCGCCTCAGCCTCCCAAAGTGCTGGGATTACAGGCGTGAGCCACTGTGCCCAACCAAGAAAATGTTTTTTAAATGCTTAATTATAGTTCCTGGAGGTACCTCCAGTCCTAAACATGAAATTGTTCAGCCTCACATCTATAAAATAGCATGCAAGAGGTTGGGTGTGGTGGCTCAAACCTGTAATGCTAGCACTTTGGGAGGCCGAGGTGGGCAGATCACAAGGTCAAGAGATTGAGACCATCCTGGCCAACATGGTGAAACCCCATCCCTACTGGAAATAGAAAAATTAGCTGCGTGTGGTGGCGCGTGCCTGTAGTCCCAGCTACTCAAGAGGCTGAGGCAGGAGAATTGCTTGAACCTGGGAGGCAGAGGTTGCAGTGAGTCGAGATTGCACCACTGTACTCCAGCCTGGTGACAGAGCGAGACTCCATCTCAAAAAATAAATAAATAAATAAATAAATAAAATAGCATGCAAGAATGTACTAACCAGGAACCATGGCCTGTGTCTATAATCCCAGCTATTGGAAGGCTGAAGCAGAGGATCACTTGAACCCAGGAATTCGAGGCTATGATTGTGCCTCTGCACTTCAAGTGGGTGACAGAGCAAGACCTTGTCTCTTAAAAGATATAACATTAAAAGAAAAAAAAACTAAATAAAGAATGTTCTAGGTACCTAGATTCACATGGATGAAAGCTCCCATTTTGTAGTGCTACTATATGTGGCTTGGTCCCCTACCTCCCAGAGGAACCAAGGGCTGGATAGATGGTGCATGGGCCTAAAGAGGATATGCCTGCTTTACACAGTAGCAGGCAAGCTCTAGGCCTCAGGACTATCATGCTCCTTGAGGCCTTGGAGATGGGTAAAAACATCAGTTATCTTGCCTGGATCAGCACTCATACAGACACAAATACCTGTCCACAAATAAATGTCCTTTCCTCCCAAGCTTTTCTCCCAGCAGGTAACAGCTGGCATGTAGTCCACTGTGTGTTACCCTGAAATCGTCATTAGTCACCGAAAGCCAAATACTATTTCTGTAAGATCGCCAGGACCCTACATTTGCCATCTTCACTTCCTCGCCTCTTGATGCTCAATCTTCCACTCACTAAAAACGTTCTTCTACTCTCTTATGAAAAAATCACCCATAATCTTCTAATTGCAGAATCAAGGTGATGCTGTTCCATCTTTCTCTGACATTACTGACCAATTGTCTTTTATTTCCTTTGCCACTATGACACCAGTTTTCCTCCTACAACTCTGACCACTTCCGGAAATCATCCTCAACTCCTCCCTTTCCGTTACCATCCCCCCCCACACAATCCAATGAATCACCATATCCTGTTGATTCTACACATTTTCATGCTCCATCCTCTCTTCTCCATCCCCATGGCCACTGTCTTGTAACATTGCTCTCCTGGGTAAGGGACACAGGTGTTTTTTTTTTTTTTTAGATGGAGTCTTGCTCTGTCGCCCAGGCTGGAATGCAATGGTGCGATCTCGGCTCACTGCAAAACCTACCTCCCGGGTTCAATCGATTATCCTGCCTCAGCCTCCCGAGTAGCTGGGATTACAGGCACCCACCATCATGCCCGGCTAATTTTTGTATTTTTGTAGAGACAGGGTTTTGCCATGTTGGCCAGGCTGGTCCTGAACTCCTGACCTCAGATGATCTGCCCGCGTCAGTCTCCCAAAGTGCTGGGATTACAGGCATGAGCCACCGCGCCTAGTCTTTTTTTTTTTAATTATTATATTTTATTTTATATAGAATTTTAAAAATTTATTTTTTGTACATGAATAAATTCTTTAGTAGTGATTTATGAGATTTTGATGCAGCCCCATCGCCCAAGCAGTGTACACTGTACCCAATGTGTAGTATTTTGTTTTTTGAGATGGAATTTTATTCTTGTCGTCCAGGCTGGAGTGCAAAGGCATGATCTTGGCTCACTGCAACCTCTGCCTTCCAGATTCAAGTGATTCTCCTGCCTCAGCCTCCCAAGTAGCTGAGATTACAGGGATGTGCCACCACGCCCAACTAATTTGTATTTTTAGTAGAGATGAAGTTTCGCCATGTTGGTCAGGCTGGTCTCAAACTCCTGACCTCATGTGATCTGCCTGTCTCAGCCTCCCAAAGTTCTGGGATTACAGGCGTGAGCCATGGCACCTGGCCCCAGTGTGTAGTCTTTTATCCCTCATTCCCCTCCCATCTTTTCCCTCTGAGTCCGCAAAGTCCATTGTATCATTCTTTTTTTTTTGAGATGGAGTCTCGCTCTGTGCCCAGGCTGGAGTGCAGTGGCACAATCTCCACTCACTGCAAGCTCCGCCTCCCACGTTCACGCCATTCTCCTGCCTCAGCGTCCCATATAGCTGGGACAACAGGCGCCCGCCACCACGCCCAGCTAATTTTTGTATTTTTAGTAGAGACGGGGTTTCACCATGTTAGCCAGGGTGGTCTTGATCTCCTGACCTCGTGATCCGCCTGTCTCAGCCTCCCAAAGTGCTGGGATTACAGCCGTGAGCCAACGCGCCTGGCCCATGGTATCATTCTTATGCCTTTGCATCACAGGTTTATTCTTCTCTTTTTTTTGGAGATGGAGTCCCCTTCTGTCGCCAGGATGGAGTACAGTGGCACGATCTCGGCTCACTGCAACCTCCACCCACCGGGTTCAAGCGATTCTCCTGCCTCAGCCTCCCGAGTAGCTGGGACTACAGGCGCGCACCACGCGCACCACCATGCCCAGCTAATTTTTGTATTTTTCATAGAGACGAGGTTTCACCATGCTGGCTGGGATGGCCTCGATTTCTTGACCTCGTGATCTGCCCACCTTGACCTCCCAACGTGCTGGGATTACAGGCGTGAGCCACCGCACCCTGCCTAATTTTTGTATTTTTACTAGAAATGGGGTTTCACTATGTTGGTCAGGCTGGTCTCAAACTCCTGACCTCGTGATCTGCCCACCTCGGCCTCCCAAAGTGCTGGGATTACAGGTGTGAGTCACCGCACTTGGCCACACGCTTATTCTTTTTGTCGTCGTTGTTGTTTTGAGACAGTCTTGCTCTGTCGCCCAGGCTGGAGTGCAGTGTTGTGATCTCGGCTCACTGCAACCTCTGTCTCCCGGGTTCAAGTGATTCTCCTGCCTCAGCCTCCCAAGTAGCTGGGATTACAGGCGTGCACCACCACACCAGCTAATTTTTGTATTTTTAATAGAGACGGGGTTTCGCCATGTTGGCCAGGCTGGTCTCGAACCTCTGACCTCAGGTGATCCACCTGCCTCAGCCTCCCAAAGTGTTGGGATTACAGGCGTGAGACACCGTGCCTGCCTGGCTTACATTCTCTTTTAATCCTTTGTTTATACACGTCTGTGATCCACCAGACTGCGAACTCTTTGTGGGCATGAACTGAGTCTTATCCATTAGAACATTGACTTGAGCAGGGTGGCAAGTAAGGGATGGATTTCCTGAGACACTTAACAATGAAGTTGCTTTTCCACTGTGTTCCCAACTGCTCAAATCTAGCTGTTCCCCAATCCCAGTACACTTGCAGTAGGAACGGGGACCCTCTTCCTAAAGTTACACCAAGCCAGGGATTCTCATCTCACTTCGACCAGGTCCTAGCCCTGCCAGGCTTCCCCTTTGCTCCTCTGCAACTCCTGTCTAGGGAGGCGGGTGTCCTGGAAGGTCCTTGGGAGCTCCCTCCATCAATTTTGCATCCGCAATTAGCGTTACTTTACCCAGTGAAGAAAGGTGCCCTCCGTATTAGGGCTTCCTTCCTCCAATTCCGACTATACAGGGTAGCATAGTAGGCAAAGTGTGAGAGCCCCTTTAGAAGGAAAGAGCAGGGCTCCAAGCGCCGCGAAGAATGGCCGAGGCCGACGCACAGCAGACGCTGGAGTGCAGCAGTCCTAGCCAAGCTTGGGTTTCCCTTATCCCCGCCTCCTTCGCTAAGCTCGACCCACTTTAGGGCGGGACCACCCACTTCAGCCAATTCTGGAAGCCGAACCCTGGCGGTTTGTACTATTTCTTTCCAATAAGAAAAAAAGGAAGCAGCTTGGCTCCAATGACCAATCCGAGGAGGCGGCGCCTGGTTGTCAGGCAGTTTTGTAGGAGTTCGGGCCAATTGGAGGCGCAGGCACCGCTCGACCCGGGCGCTGCGCGCAGGCGGTGGCGAAGAGACGCCGAGCGGGCCGAGTGCGGCCGAGCAAAGCCGGAGCCGGAGCGGGGCCGCAGGAGACGGGCCGGGTCCGGACGGGCCGAGATGCCCTATAAACTGAAAAAGGAGAAGGTGAGCGTGGCCCTTTTTCCCGCACCGCCGCCTTGGAGCCTGCGCGGAGCTCTGGGAGGGGCCGGAGCCAGGCCCGGGACAGCCCCAGACTGACCCTCCCGTCCGGCCCCCGCAGGACTCCTGGGGCCAGCCCTACGCCCCCGCGACTGGCAGCACCCCCAGCTTGTGCCGCAGCTAGGACAGCTCCCCCACCTTGCCCGGAGAGACTCCCCCCACATACACCTCCCTCCCTTCTTCCCTTATCTTACCCCCGGCCCAGGGTAACCTCCTTCTTCCAGATCTGCCCCATTCCCAGGTCACTGTCCTGCTTTTTCTGTCCCCCCATCACCCCTGGCCCCGATGCCCCATCGGTTTGGGCAGCCCCTCATCTGAAACTGCACGTTCCTCCAGAATTGCCCCCTCCCCCCGCCCTGAGCAGCCCCTTTCCTCTTCCTACCCGCCTGGGACGGCCGCCCCACAGTCCCCTACGGCCCCTTCTCTTTCCATGCCAAGCCCCTGACCTAGAACAGCGCTGCTTTCTCTCTCCTCCACCCAAATCTGGCCTAGGCCCCTCCCTCTAGTTCTTCCTTCACACACAAACTTGTAAGCAGGACTGAGCCCTTCTGTTGATGGAACCTTACAACGACGGTGCTGTAAGGGACCTCTGAGCGCATGCAGTGCAATCCCTAATGGTACAGATGAGGAGACTGAGGCCCCGACAGGGCAAGGGACTTGTCCAAGGTCACACAACCTTCTGGAGGCCCAGCTGCAATATCAGGTCTCCTGACTTAAAGGCCTCTTTTGTATCAAAGCCCTCCTAACTGGCTCCCAGGTGCATCCTAAACCAGTCACCTTTCCAAATCTGAGTAGGCTCCACATCTTTATTCCTAATCCTAGGATAACCTTTGCATTTTTCCTTTTTTTTTTTTTTTCTTTTTGCACCGGTGCTGAATTTCTGCCTTTCCTGAGCTACACCGTCTTCAAATTGGGAATTTGCGCTCACTGTCAGATTATTGTTTCTTCTTAGCCTGCAGGCCAGCCACCCCTGAACACCCATGTCTTTATCATGATGTCCTGACACAGGCCATTTCTTTCTTTCTTTCTTTCTTTTTTTTGAGATGGAATTTCGCTTTTGTTGCCCAGGCTGGAGTGCAATGGTGCGCTCTCGGCTCACCATAACCTCTGCCTCCCAGCTTCAAGGGATTCTCCTGCCTCAGCCTCCCAAGTAGCTGGAATTACAGGCATGCACCACCACACCCAGCTAATTTTGTATTTTTAATAGAGATGGGGCTTCTCCATGTTGGTCAGGCTGGTCTTGAACTCCTGACCTCAGGGGATCTGCCCGCCTCGGCCTGCCAAAGTGCTGGGATTACAGGTGTGAACCCACAGGCCAGTTCTTAATGTTGCTTTCTTTCACCTTCTTCTACCTTGGTACCGCCTTCCTCTGTTCCTCATCCGTGCCTTTTTCTACCCTCTGTTTCCTGCTGTTGCTGAGGTCTGACTCAGAGGTGTGGTTCCTTTGAGGTACAGACTCACACAAAGGATGCTAGGATACCAGTTCCAGCCTCCCCCAGCTTCTCCTCTCCTGGGGCTGGCCCTTTTTGGTGGGGGCTGGCTCTGGCCTGGTGTTCTGGCCACCTGCTTGATGACCCCAGAGGTATATTGCTTTCATTTGCCCTCTGATTGGCTGGGTTACTGGGCTGCCATCTCTGACCTTTTCAATCATACTTTTTCTCCTGGGGTTGTTCTGTATTTGCCAGGCAGCTCTGATTCTGGGTTGTCCCCTTAACCTTTCAGGGCCTGAGGTTCTACGTACAGGGTTGATGATGGTGTACTACATGGTGAGCCTCCTGGGGGTAGTGAGCTGGACAGGGTTGTGTGCCCCACCCAGGCCCTGTCCTTGGGGAGTGGGCATGTGGAGGTGGTTTGGGTAGCTCAGTTGTAGACAATGCACACAGAAATCAACCACACCAGGGGCTAAGGGAAATGGAATTCGGGGAAAGCTGGTGAGGTCCCCACCCATTTGTAATTTTTAATCTGTTGGACTAGATACTGTCCCATCCCCAGAAAGCAATAGCCTACTAGTCTGTGAAGAAGACGACGAATTCCCAGTGAGACTAGCTAGGACCATGGGTGTAAGCGTTTGGTTGGGAAAGGGTGTTGGAAGGATTGGGGTGCATGGAGCCAGGCATAACTCTCACCTCCCTATAAGGTTTTTCTGCTCTTGATTTTCAGCTGCATTTGGCCTTCTTCAATGGTTGGCAGGCTCTGAGGGGGGTTGACAGTGTGACTGAGGTTTGCCTGGATGCCTGTGGGTGGAGGATCTTTAATGCTCTTCTGTGACCTGTCTCCTCTCTCCTGGCCATCTTTTACAGTTTCCTCTCTAAAGCTTTTCTGAGCCCTCAGTCAGGAGTGAACTCTCCTTTCTTTTCTGGATTTGCAGAGCACTTAGTAGGCCACTTACGGTCCTTTTGTGTTTGGCCTTGGATGGGAATTAATTGTGGACAAGCCTTTTCTTCCTCCTTGAGATAATAACTAAGTTTCATTTTGTTTGGCAACTCCTTTTCACACAGTAAGTAGGTGCTTAGTGGATAGGTGCTAAGATAATCTCTTGGAGGGATTCGCCTCTCTCCCCTTCCTTCATGTTCTCCTCTGGGACTTACCTCTTTTATTTTCCTGAGTAGGGTGCCCCTGCCCCCTCCGACTTTTTTCTTGTTCATAATAATAGTAATAACATTGACCAGCACTACGGTTTTCATGTGCCTTAACACTGTACTGAGGGAAGAGGGTACTAATATTGTCATCATCTAATAGATAAGGAAACTCTCTCTGAGATGAGGCTTAGAGAGGCTAGTTAACTTGTCTATGATTATATAGCTAGTAAGAGTTGGGCCCAAAACACAGGGCTGGGTCCAAACATGTTCGTGTTTTTTTCTTTTTAAGATGGAGTCTGGCTCTGTCACTCAGACTGGAGTGCAGTGGCACGATCTCAGCTCACTGCAAGCTCCACCTCCCGGGTGCACGCCATTCTCCTGCACCTCCTGAGTAGCTGGGACTACAGGTGCCTGCCACCGCGCCCGGCTAATTTTTTGTATTTTTAGTAGAGACGGGGTTTCACCATGTTAGTCAGGCTGGTCTTGAATTCCTCGCCTTGTGATCTGCCCGCCTTGGCCTCCCAAAGTGCTGGGATTAGAGGCGTGAGCCACCACGCCCAGCCTTTTTTTTTTTTGAGACAGAGTCTCACTCTTTTGCCCAGGCTGGAGTGCAGTGGCGCAGTCTCGGCTCACTGCAGCCTCCGCCTCCTGGGTTCAAGCTATTCCCTGCCTCAGCCTCCCAAGCAGCTGAGATTACAGGCACCTGCCACCATGCCTGGCTAATTTTTTTTGTATTTTTAGTAGAGACGGGGTTTCGCCATCTTGGCCAGGGTGGTCTTGAACTCCTGACCTCGTGATCCACCCACCTCGGCCTCTCAAAGTGCTGAGATTACAGGCGTGAGCCACTGCGCCCGGCCCAAACATGTTCTTTTAACCTCTGTTCTACACAGCACTTGATGGCTGAGCTGGGCTGAAGTATGTGTGCTGCACCTGTTCTGCAGGAGCCAGGGAGCAAGGGTGGTGGGCCTGGTTCCTCCACGCCCACTCACACCCACACACTAAGGCAGCTGGATCTCTCTTAGGCACATTCTTTGAAAGATATGTCTGAGGCATCATGCTGAGTGCTGTAGGGTGGGTGGAGGGGTACACAAAAGAATAAGCAGCTTATGATCTAATAGAGAGATCAGAGATGATGAAGATGGGTCAGCTTTGTCCAAGGGGTTCATATCTGGGGTGTGTGCAGACACCTCAATGTTGTGTCCTGCCTGCACCCTGCCCCCAGCCTATTTCTCTCCACCCCATGCTCTCAGCCACTGTCAAGGGTCAGTGTAGCCAGCAGGGTTAGTATACAGCAGGAGCGTGCTCAGCCCAGAGAAGGAACCCCTTCCCCCTACTGCATCAAGCTGCTCTACACCACACCTTTCTTCCTCCCCAAGAAGCCTTCCCCCTACTCCAGCCCACACAGAGCTCTCTTCTCCCTGAAATCCTTTTGCCCCCATAGTCACAATAACTTGATTTAACACTTCTCACTGAAGGGGCTTGGCTTCTATTGAATTGCACAATCTCAGAGCTGGAAGTAATTTCCAAGATCCTCCAGTCCTCATTAAAGGCTTGAATTTCTTTTGCAACATGCCTTACAGGAGGTCACCCAGCCCCTGCTTGAATGTTCTCAGGGGTTAGGGAGCTTTTGGCTTCACTAGGTGGCCAGTTTTAGTGCCATTGCTCCATGATAAAATTCTTGTTTGGAGCTTCAGCCCGACTTGCAACTTCAGCCCTTTGCTCTCATGCCTCTGGTCCATATGGACAAGTTGCATCCAAGGCAGGCCTTCATTTGTTTAAGATCCATCTTGCTTCTCCATCCCTCATGACTCCTCCCTTCCATTGTTAACTATCCCAGTTCCTGCAGCTGTTGGTCTTGGGACATGCCTTTGAATCCACTCCCAGTATGGGTTGCATTTCCCTCTAAGAAAAACTAGGATTTGTCATGGCCCCTCCCAAGCCTGATGGTCATGACTGAACCAGATCCTCCAGGATAGCCCTGTCAGTGCCAAGCAGTTTGCACAGGTCTGTTAACAGGATGGAAGGTCACGTGAGCTGCACATGGATGATTTGTGTTGAGCTTGAAGCCAGACCTAAATCCCCAAGTCTTTTTCACATTTTCCCCATCCTGTCCCTGTGCAGTTGCTTTTTTTGGCTCGAAGCATAGGAAGAGATGCTGGGCAGGCCAGGGCTCTGAGCCAGCTGCCAGGTTCCCAAAGGAGACTTCAGACTAGTGCTCACTCTTTGTAACAGTTCAGGTTTTACCTCCATCCCTGTCTCAGTGCTCATCAACTGAGGTGCTCTTGGCATTTTGGGTGGGACAGTTCTGTACCTGTTAGCATTCCTGGACCTTACTGATTAAATGCCGAGTAGCACCCTGTTGTCTGTGCGCTATCTGTGACATCCAAAAATTGCCTCCCAGTCTTTCCAGGTAGCTGTGAGGGGATAGTGGTGACTCCCTGCACTCCAGCATGAAAGCCTCCGGCACCCCTTTGACCATGTTAGCCAGAAGCCAGTGAGCAACTGTTCCCTGATGCTTTTTCCTTAAGCCTCCTCACTCTGGTTCTGACCTGAGCAAAGGACCTCCCAGACCCAACCTCTGCACTAGCCTAATGAGGTGAAAGATGAAGGAGCACTCTCATGCTGAATTAGTGTGTGTTTGGGGTAACTTCCTAACCAGATTCTAAACTCCTGGAGGGGCTGAATCTCCTTCTGTGTAGATCCCTCCACCCACCCCAGCTTGGCACAAGGTAGGTTCTAATTGAACCTGGACAGAGGATATTTGCAACAAAGATCTAAGGGAGCCAGATAAGACCTCTCCCTTTCCCTGGCATCTGCTAACTCTACCTTCATCTTCTCCTTTCAGGAGCCCCCCAAGGTTGCCAAGTGCACAGCCAAGCCTAGCAGCTCGGGCAAGGATGGTGGAGGCGAGAACACTGAGGAGGTAATGAATGTAGGCGTAGCCTTAGATATGATGTAGGTGCCACCCGCAACTCCATGATGGCTAGTGGGGTAGGGAATCCCAGGAGGTGAGGCAGAAGGGAAGGCTTCCATATCCTGGGAGGAACCTGGACAGCCCATCCAGACTGCGCTCAGGCAGGATTTCCCTTTGGTTGGTATAGACCAAATACATTCTCTAGTTCTTCAGACTCCCCAGAGATTCCTATGAAAGTTGTTTCTCTGCTTACCAACTTGGAATGTTGAGAATTCATTTTTCTTGGGGCAAAAAGCTGGAGGTTCTGGGATCCTGGGCAGAAGGGGAAAAGTCCACAGACACTTGATGGGGTAACAAGTGACTTCAGCATGACTCTGGGTGGGGCAGGAGATTGGGAGGGGCTGGTGTCCCTGAGTTGGGCCCAGCTGGGCCCACTGCCCTTGGTCCCAATTGAATGTGAGCATGACTAAAAGACAGTCCTGAGCAGAGGTCAGCGCAGCTTAGCAATCTCGGGCTATAAAGCAATAAACAGCAAGCCGAGAGAGCACCAGAAGAGGGAGAGACTTAAGGAAATATACAGTATATCCATGAAAGTTTGCGAGCGTGCACAATGGGATGCTTTGGATGGTGAATGATCCTGTGAACATACACAGCGAGCATCCACCACATCCTACCTGGAAACTGGTGATTGATGCTTTCTCTGCTTTCTCCCTCCTGCTCTAAACTGTTCAGAGGGATGGAGGAGAACTGGAAACAGAGCTCTCTAGTTATGGACAGGTCTTACGGTTTTTTGGGAGAAGAGATTGATGAGCATATGTTTGGGGTTAACTATGCGTTTAGATGTTTCTCAGTACTTCTGCTGATAGGTCACCTCTAGAGAGGCACAAACAGTTTTCAAACCTCATTTTAGGCCTCATTTAAGTAATCAGAAGCAGAGTAGGTTTTCCCCATTTTATAGACATGGAAGTTGAGGACCACAGAAGAGGAATTATTCTTTCTTCTGCACTTATGTAGTATTCTACTTTTTTTTTTTTTTTTTTTTTTTTTTGAGATGGAGTCTCTCTCTTGTTGCCCAGGCTGGAGTGCAGTGGTACGATCTTGGCTCGCTGCAACCTCCACCTCCCAGGTTCAAGCAATTCTCCTGCCTCAGCCTCCTGAGTAGCTGGGATTACAGTCATGTGCCACAATGCCTGGCTAATTTTTTGTATTTTTAGTAGAGACGGGGTTTCACCATGTTGGCCAGGCTGGTCTTGAACTCCTGACCTCAGGTGATCCACCTGCCTCAGCCTCCTAGAGTGCTGGGATTACAGGTGTGAGCCATTGTGCCCGGCCCTTATGCAGTATTCTAAATGTCTCTTTAATAATCCTTATCACTCAGCTCTGTGTCCATTTGTTCCCATCTATGTCTCTCAGACTGTGAACTCCAAGGGAAGGAGCTGTTATTCTGCATTGCTTCTTTCCTATCTCTGTGCACTTGTGCAATTGGTTCATAGTAAATGCTTCTGGGAAGACACACTCTGGGCTCAATATCCCTTTCAGGAATGATGACATTTGTGGGACCCACAGGGAAGGTGGTTGGAAGCTGGTAACTTGACATTGAGAGCAGCAAGAAACAGGATTTTCTAAGTCATGAAAATCCTGGGAGAAGAAGGAAAATTTAATGGGGAGTTCCTACCTTTTGCCTAACTAGCTCCTACTTCTTTAGTTCTTAGATGGGATGTTGTTTCCTTAAAGCAGCCTTTTTTGACCACCCACCCCTATCCCTCGCTAGGGCTCCTGTTAGTTACTCTTTTGGCCCTCAGTGCCTGGTAGCGCCGGTAGCACCTAAACACGACTGTAATGAAGTAATTCCTTGTGAATTCATTGTTTTATCGGCTGTCTCTTGTGTTAGCTAGCACAGGAGCTCCATGAGGCTCTCATTCACCCCTGAAGGGCCTGACACAGCAGAAGCACCTAGCATTTGAATGCATTAGTGAGTGAATGAGTGAACGAGTGAATGAACAGATGCACTAATTTCAAATTAGAGCTGGAAAGGACCTTAGGGTCTGACATGATCAGTTCATAGATGGGAAAATGAAGCCTGAACAGGTTAAGGAGTATGCTGAGATCAGCTGCTATGATTTATTCACTGCCTTTTAAACAAATATGCCCAAGACAATGGGTCTATTTCAAGCAATCTGGGAAAGGAGGGTGTTGAGTTCACCTTGGGATGTTTGATGAAACGCTGCTCAGGGTTCACAGATATGAGACGGCAGCAAGAATTATCCATGATTTTCTAGACATGTACTCATGTCTGGGATGGCAGGGGTATGCTGGAAAAGTTCGAGCTAGGATGTGAGGCTGTGGTCTTCAAAAGCTGTTTGGCACAGTCTTTCCCTTGCCCTTTTCTTGTCCGAAAGTTTGGGCTCTTCTAGCTAGTTTTGCTCTGTCAGGCATTTGCCAGAGCCTTTCTAATTGATCTAATAGTTATAGCAGTTAATGTGTATTTTATAGAGCAGTTACTTTGTGTTAGTTTCCTAGGGCAGCCATAATAAACTACTACAAATAAGCCAGGCACACTGGCTCACACCTGTAATCCTAATGCTTTGGGAAGCTGAGGTGGGAGAATTGCTTGAGGGCAGGAGTTTGACACCAGCCTAGGCAACATACAGAGACCTTGTCTCTACAAAAAAATAAAAAATAAAAAATTAGCCGGGTGTGGGGGTATGTGCACTTGTACTTCCAGCCACACAGGAGGCTGAGGTGGAGGATCGCTTGAGTCCAGGAGTTCAAGGCTGCAGTGGGCAATGATCGTAGCACCCTGCACTCCAGCCTAGGTGACAGAATGAGACCCTGTCTCAAGAAAACAAAACAAAACAAATTACTACAAATTGGGTGGCTTAAAACAATAGAAATAGGCCAGGTCCAATGGCTCACACCTGTAATCCCAGCACTTTGGGAGGCTGAGGCGGGTGGATCACCTGAGGTCAGGAGTTCGAGAGCAGCCTGGCCAACATGGTAAAACCCTGTCTCTACTAAAAATACAAAAATTGGACTGGGCATGGTGGCTCATGCCTGTCATCCCAGCACTTTAGGAGGCTGAGGTGGGTGGATCACCTGAGGTCAGGAGTTCGAGACCAGCCTGACCAACATAGTAATCTCAGCTACTCAGGAGGCTGAGGGAGGAGAATCACTTGAACCCAGGAGCCAGAGGATACAGTAAGCTGATGTCGCACCATTGCACTCCAGAGTGGGCAACAAGAGCAAAACTCCGTCTCAAAAAAAAAAAAAAAAAAATTAGCTGGGCGTGATGGTGGCACACCTGTTATCCCAGCTACTGGGGAAGCTGAGGCTGGAGAATTGCTTGAACCCAGGAGGCGGAGGCTGCAGTGAATGGAGATCGTGCCATTGCACTCCAGCCTTGGCGACAAGAGTGAAACTCCGTCTCAAAAAACGAACAAACAAAAAAACAGAAATATATTCTCTCTCAGCTCTGGAGGCCAAAAGTTGTAAAATTAGTGTCGGCAGGGCCATGTCCTTCAGAGGTTCTAAGGAAGAATCCGTTCCACATCTCTCTCCTAGATTCCGGTGGCTTTTGACCATCTTTGGCATTCCTTGTAGATGCATCACTTTAATCTCGCCTCTGTGTTCACACAGCATTCTCCTCCATGTGTCTGTGTCTCTGTCCGAATTTTCCTCTTGTAAGGACACCAGTCATATTGGACTTAGGTTTCACCCCAATCTAGTATGATCTCATTTTAACTTGATTACATCTGCAAAGACCCTGTTTCCAAGTAAGGTCACATTCACAGATTCTAGGTGGACATGAATTTGGTGGTGGAAGGGGGTAAGGGACAGAATACTGTGCAATACTATGTACCAGGCACCGTGCTAAGTACTTTGCATGCATTGTCTCATTTAACCTTCACAATACTCCCGTTAAATCCCTTTAATATTATTATTCCCATTTCATAGATGAAATTGAGGCTTAGAAATATTAACTGGGCACAGTGGCTCATGCCTATAATCCCAGCACTTTGGGAGGCCGAGGAGGACGGATCACCTGAGGTCAGGAGTTGGTCAGGCTAGTCAGCCTGGCCAACATGGTGAAACGCTGTCTCTACTCAAAATACAAAAATTAGCCAGGCGTGGTCAGGAGAATTGCTTGAACCTGGGAGGTGGAGGTTGCAGTGAGCCGAGATTGTGCCACTGCACTCCAGCTTGGGGGAGACAGCAAGACTCTGTCTCAAAAAAAAAAAAAAAGGAAATGTTAAGTAGCTTTTATTCAGCCAGTAAGGCAGTAAGGCAGAGCTGGAATTCAACCCAGGTCTGTGTGACTCTGGAGTCTCTTGTGGTCTTTAATGAAGTGATACTGCTAGCTCTAAGATTCTAGAAATAAATCCTAGAATAGAAAGGAGCCTCGGGAGATCAGATCAGACACTGTTGACCTGCCTCTGCAGGTAAGGGTCTTTCCTGATCTGTCCTTGGAGAAAAAAATTCAATGTCCTCATGCCTGTAATCCCAGCACTTTGGGAGGCCGAGGCGGGTGGATCACCTGAGGTTGGGAGTTCGAGACCAGCCTGGCCAACATGGTGAAACCCCATCTCTACTAATAATACAAAAATTAGCCAGGCATGGTGGTGCACACCTGTAATTCCAGCCTATAATCTCAGCTACTAGGGAGGCTGAGGCATGAGAATCGCTTGAACCTGGGAGATGGAGGTTGCGGTGAGCCAAGATCACGCCATTGCACTCCAGCCTGGGCAACAAGAGCAAAACTCCATCTCAAAAAAATAAAAATAAAAATTTAGTGTCATAGACTCCTGTACGTGCTGAGCCCTGTCCTGAGTCTGGAGTAGGGACAGAGGGAGGAATAAATTTTCCCCCACTTCAGCCTGTCCTCTCTGAGGTCAGAGTTGTTACTCTAAAAACCTTCTTGGTCTTATCAGTCCTCTACTTAAAAACCTGTTTTGGCATCTCACTGCTTACAAGTTAAAATCCAAACTCACTAGCATGGCACCCTCAACCCCTCTGAGCTGGCCCCACTCTTTTTCTAGCGTCAGTCCTGGCTTTGTGTCCCACCGAACTTCCCATATATTTATTTATTTATTTGTTTGTTTATTTATTTTGGAGATAGGATCTCACTGTGTTCCCCAGGCTGGAGTACAGTGGTACAGTCATGGCTCACTGCAGCCTCAACCTCTTGGGCTCAAGGGATCTTTTCACCTCAGCCCCCTGAGTAGCTGGGACTGCAGGCACGAGCCACTGTGCTCAGCTAAGTTTTGTATTTTTTGTAGAGATAGGTTCTTACTGTGTTGCCAAGGCTGGTCTTGAATTCCTGGACTGAAACAATCCTCCTGCCTTGGCCTCTGAAAGTGCTGGGATTACAGGTGTGAGCTACTGTGCCCTGCCCAACTTCCTGTCTTCTGATATGACAACCCCTTTATGACTCAGGATGCTCACAGATGCAGTTCCACTGGCCTGGACTGCTTTATTTCGCCTGTGTCTTTTTTTGCCTATTAAACTCATGTTTATTCTTTTCTTTTTTTTTTGAGATGGAGTCTCACTCTGTTGCCTAGGCTGGAGTGCAGTGGCGTGATCTCGGCTCACTGCAACCCCCGCCTCCCAGGTTCAAGCGATTCTCCTGCCTCAGCCTCCCAAGTAGCTGGGACTACAGGCACGCGCCACCGTGCCCTCCTAAGTTTTCTATTTTTTTGTTTCACCATGTTGGCCAGGATAGTCTTGATCACTTGACCTCATGATCCGCCTGCCTCGGCCTCCCAAAGTGCTGGGATTACAGGCATGAGCCACTGTACCTGGCCATTTAAACTCATGTTTATTTTTTAAGAGCCAAAAAAGAAAAAAATAATAAAAACCAAATCAAAAGCCACCTCTTCAGGGATATCTTCCCTAATTCTTCCAGGCAGAGTTTGCAGCTCAGCCCTCTCTGTTCTTGCATTTTCTTTGTTCAGTTAGCTGTATTTGTGTCTGTCCTGCCTAGTGGACTGTGAGCTCTTTGATGGCAAGGGCCATGTTTTAGTCACCTTTAAAATTTTTTTTTATGGTATAGAATTTGCATATAAACGTTTAATCTTTAATGCTTAGCATGATGTTCAGTTAATAATTGAAGGAAGGAAAGAATTAAGCAACACTAGATGGAGCTCTAGACGTCACCACTGGAGAGAAGGCCTCTGTGATTTTTGGGATTTTAAACTAAAATGATCTTCATTTATTAGGCCAGTTAATTCATTATGCAAAAGAAATACAACATTTAATCTTGGCAGTTTTTCTGTTAATTGTATGTTTCATCTTTCTCTTATATTAAATACTTTCTATAGTGCTTAAATTATATTTCTATCTCTTTATTTTTTATTTATTTAATTTTGAGACAGACTCTTGCTTTGTTGCCCAGGCTGGAGTGTCTCGGCTCACTGCAACCTCTGCCTCCTGGGTTCAAGTGATTTTTGTGTCTCAGCCTCCTGAGTAGCTGGGATTACAGGCGCCCACCACCATGCCCGGCTAAATTTTGTGTTTTTATTTATTTTATTTTTGTTTATTTATTTTTTGAGACGGAGTTTCACTGTTGTTGCCCAGGCTGGAATGCAATGGCGCGACCTCAGCTCACTGCAACCTCCGCCTCCTGGGTTGAAGTGATTTTCCTTCCTCAGCCTCCTGAGTAGCTGGTATTACAGGCATGCACCACCACGTCTGGCTAATTTTGTATTTTTAGTAGAGATGGGGTTTCTCCATGTTGGTCAGGCTCATCTTGAACTCCTGATCTCAGGTGATCTGCCCGTCTCAGCCTCCCAAAGTGCTGGGATTATAGGTGTGGGCCACCATGCCCGGCCGTTATTATTTTTATTTTTATTTTATTTTTTGAGATGGAGTTCCGCTCTTGTCGCCCAGGCTGGAGTACAATGGCGCGATCTCGGCTCACTGCAATATCCACCTCCCAGGTTCAAGCAATTCTCCTGCCTCAACCTCCCAAGTAGCTGAGATTACAGGCGCCTACCACCATGCCCGGCTAATTTTTGTACTTTTAGTAGAGACAGGGTTTCACCATGTTGGCTAGGCTGGTCTCTAACTCTTTTTTTTTTTTTTTTTTTTTTGAGGCGGAGTCTCGCTCTGTTGCCCAGGCTGGAGTGCAGTGGCGCGATCTCGGCTCACTGCAAGCTCCGCCTCCCGGGTTCACACCATTCTCCTGCCTCAGCCTCCCGAGTAGCTGGGACTACAGGCGCCCGCCACCTCGCCCGGCTAGTTTTTTGTATTTTTTAGTAGAGATGGGGTTTCACTGTGTTAGCCAGGATGGTCTCGATCTCCTGACCTTGTGATCCGCCCGTCTCGGCCTCCCAAAGTGCTGGGATTACAGGCTTGAGCCACCGCGCCCGGCCTGGTCTCTAACTCTTGACCTCTGGTGATCTGCTCGCCTCAGCCTCCCAAACTGCTGGGATTATAAGGGTGAGCCACCATGCCCAGCCAACTTTTGTATTTTTAGTAGAGATGGGGTTTTGCCATATTGGCCAGGCTGGTCTTGAACTGGCCTCAAGTGATCTGCTGCCTTGGCCTCCCAAAGTGCTGGGATTACAGACGTGAGCCACCATGCTGGGCCCCTGTCTCTTTATTTATATTTGAATATTTGGGTTTAAATTTTTTTTTTTTTTTGAGATTTTTTTTTTTGGGGGGATTACAGACTTGAGCCACTGTGCCCAGCCTGGGTTTAAATTATTAATGGCAGCTGTGTTCAGAATAGGCTGGACCAGGATAGGTTCGGAGTAGGCACATTTAGTTGGAATTTTCTGAGTATGAGTGTGGTGTGGAAATTCACACTGCCACTTGATTGCTGAAGGCCTGAATCTAGGAAGACTTCTTGGAGTATGGATCCTGTTCAGAGTTTGGAAGTGAAAGCAGTAGTACTTCAGGCGGAAGAGATGGCCTCTATGGAGTCCCAGAAGTGAGGGCCAGATACGGTGGCTCACACCTGTAATCCCAGCACTTTGGGAGGCTGAGGTAGGTGGATTGCTTGAGCTCCAGAGTTTGAGACCAGCCTAGGCAACGTGGTGAAACCCAGTCTCTACAAAAACTACAAAAAATAAGGCCAGGCACAGTGGTTCACGCCTGTAATCCCAGCATTTTGGGAGGCTGAGGCAGGCAGATCACTTGAGGTCAGGAGTTCGAGACCAGCCTGGCCAACATGGTGAAACCCTGTCTCTACTGAAAATACAAAAATTAGCTAGGCCTGGTGGTGCACGCCTATAATTCCAGCTACTCAGGAGGCTCAGGCAGGTGAATTGTTTGAGCCTGGGAGGCGGAGGTTGCAGTGAGCCGAGATCGCACCACTGCATTCCAGCCTGGGTGACAGAGCGAGACTGTTTCTAAAATAAAAAATAAAATAAAATAAATAAAATAAAATAAAATAAAATAAATAAAATAAGAAAAAATAAAATAAGAAAAAAATAAAATAAATAAGAAAAAATAAAATAAGAAAAGCTAAGATAAAATAAGATAAAAAAAGATAAAATAAAATAAAATAAAATAAAATAAATAAAATAAAATAAAATAGAGTCCCACAAGTGAAACTGGGCAGGACAAAGTAGCGAGTGGAGGATAGATTGGCCAAGTTGCCTTTGGTCAGTGTCCACCCCTGCTTTGATAGCTGCAGAAGCTTCTCAGGGGACTCACTTGCCTTCTACATCCAACCCAGGTGAACGGAGAAGTTAGAGGCTGGAGCTTCTAGGAGAAATGGTTGAATGCCCATGAGTAGGTGACATATCGCCCACCTCCCTCTGACATGCATGTTTCCTAGTGAAGGGTGAATAGACAGTGGTTACCTCATCGGGGCTTGGCAGCCAGGGGCTTTGCTGGCAGGAGCAGCTGTCTCTCAGATGCTTCTTGTGTCTGGATCTTGGGAGCCAATGGTCCTCATAAACCAGGGCAGCTCAGTGGGGTAGGGGGCAGGGCAGAGTAAGCCCACTCAGCTGCTCTCCAGCCACTCCAGCCTTCAATAATGCAATACTAGTATAGAAAAGACCTTAGATATCAGCTCATTGGGTGGGTTTTGTTTTGTTTGTTTTGTTTTGTTTCTGAGATGGAGTCTTATTCTGTTGCCCAGGCTGGACTGCAGTGGTGCGATCTCAGCTCACTGCAATCTCTGTCTCCCAGGTTCAAGTGATTCTCCCACCTCAGCCTCCTGAGTAGCTGGGATTACAGGCCCCCGCCATCATGCCTGGCTAATTTTTTGTATTTTTAGTAGAGATAGGGTTTTGCCATGTTGGCCAGGCTGGTCTCCTGACCTCAGGTGATCTGCCCGCCTCAGCCTCCCAAAGAGCTGGGATTGCAGGCATGAGCCACCATGCCCGGCCATTGGTGGGGCATAAAACCCTCTGTTCTCTCTAACCTTTACCGGAATAATGGTTGGGAAACCACTGATCTAGTCCTGCCACCTCTTTTTTTTTTTTGAGATGGAGTCTTGCTCTGTCGCCCAGGGTAGAGTGCAGTGGCGTGATCTCGGCTCCCTGCAACCTCTGCCTCCCAGGTTCAAATGATTCTCCTGCCTCAGCCTCCTGAATAGCTGGGATTACGGGTGCCTGCTACCGCACCCAGCTAATTTTTGTATTTTTAGTAGAGATGGGGTTTCACCATGTTGGCCAGGCTGGTCTCAAACTCCTGACCTCGTGATCTAGCCACCTTGGCCTCCCAAAGTGCTGGGATTATAGGCGTGAGCCACCGCGTCTGGCCACCTCTTTTTTTTTTTTTTTTTTTTGACATAGGGTCTTGCTCTGAATCCCAGGCTGCAGTGCAGTAGTGTGATTTTGGCTCACTGCATCCTCTGCCTCCTGGGTTCAAGCAATTCTCCCATCTCAGTCTCCTGAGTAGCTGGGGCTACAGGTGTGCACCACCACACCCGGCTAATTGTTTTTGTGCATTTTTAGTAGAGTCAGAGTTTCACCATGTTGGTCAGGCTGGTCTTGAACTCCTGACCTCAAGTGATCCACCTGCCTTGGCCTCCCAAAGTGCTAGGATTACAGACATGAGCCACTGTGCCTGGCTATCTTCTTGTTAGCAGAAAAAATTGAGGCCTTCCTTTTCCCTTTCTGGGAAGAATGCCTCTCTCTGGCTGCCTCCTCAGTGTGAGGTTTGTGGAAGTGCAGGGTGTCTGCATCTTACCTGGAAGGATGGAGTCTTGTCGTCAGGTTGGCACTGAGCCCCTCACCCTAGTATCACTAATGTTTCTCCCTCCAGACTCTGCTCCTAATGCTGTATAGCACCCTGTTCTGAGGATTCCTGAGTTGGGGCAGGAGAGGAAGAGCCTGTGGGGAGGAGCCTGGGCAGGAACTGAAATCTTTGGCTCCTGGTCAACCAACCAACCAAACCTTCATTCAATTCCTATTAGGTGTCTGTGCTGGGGGCACCCACAGGTGTACAAACAGGGTCCTGGCTTTCAAAGGACTTGCCATCTAGTTAGGGGAATGACATATGAAGAGACTAAGAGGTGTCACTAGGGGGTGAGCAGTCACAAAGCCAATGGAACAGACAAGTGGTATCAAAAGGAGGGGATGATACCCAAGGGCTGGAAAGATCTGAGAAGACTTTTTGGAAGAAAGTGGGACTTAAACGGAGTCTTGGAAGATGCAGTGATTTTCTAGGTCCCCCATTTTCTTTCTTTTCTTTTTTTTTTGAGACAGAATTTCACTCTTGTTACCCAGGGTGGAGTGTAATGGCGCGATCTTGGCTCACTGCTAAGATCAAGCAATTCTCCTGCCTCAGCCTCCTGAGTAGCTGGGATTACAGGCATGCACCACCTCACCCGGCTAACTTTGTATTTTTAGTTGAGATGGGGTTTCTGCATGTTGGTCAGGCTGGTCTTGAACTCCCAACCTCAGGTGATCTGCCTGCTTTAGCCTCACAAAGTGCTGGGATTGCAAGCTTGAGCCACTGTGCCCAGCCGGGGTTCCCCATTTTTAAGCAAGGAGGATAATGGACTCAACGGAACATTTGAGTTGTGCTAGCATAGGAAGGAGATTCCAGGCTGCATTCCTAAAACCTGGGTATGGGAAATAATAGTAATAGTAGTGGTGGTAGTAGAAGGTACCTCTTATAAAATGCTTCTTTAGGGCCGGGCACGGTGGCTCACACCTGTAATCCCAGCACTTTGGGAGGCCGAGGAGGGCAGATCACGAGGTCAGGAGATCGAGATCAGCCTTGTTAATATGGTGAAACTCCGGTCGGGCGCGGTGGCTCACGCCTGTAATCCCAGCACTTTGGGAGGCCGAGGCGGGCGGATCACAAGGTCAGGAGATCGAGACCATGGTGAAACCCCGTCTCTACTAAAAATAGAAAAAATTAGCCGGGCGCAGTGGCGGGCGCCTGTAGTCCCAGCTACTCGGGAGGCTGAGGCAGGAGAATGGCGTGAACCCGGGAGGCGGAGCTTGCAGTGAGCCGAGATTGCGCCATTGCACTCCAGCCTGGGCGACAGAGCGAGACTCCGTCTCAAAAAAAAAAAAAAAAAAAAAATGGTGAAACTCCATACTAAAAATACGAAAAATAATTAGCTGGGCGTGGTGGCGCGCGCCTGTAATCCCAGCTACTCCAGAGGCTGAGGCAGGAGAATTGCTTGAACCCGGGAGGCGGAGGTTGCAGTGAGCCGAGATTGTGCCATTGCACTCTCTAGCCTGGGCAACAGAGCCAGACTCTGTCTCAAAAAAAAAAAAGGGCTTCTTCAGTGCCAGGAACTGTTCATCTCTATCCTTACTATAGTGCTATAAGGTAGGTACGGTTGTCATCCCATTTTATAGATGAGAAAACTGAGGCACAGGCTCTCTGGATATTACTCAGCTAATAAGTGGCAGAGTGAGGATTGAACCCAGGCAGGCAGTCTGGCCCAAGCTGTTATTGAGCACCAGGCTCCACAGATAAGGGTTTGGTTGGGTATTTTTTTTTTTTTATTCAGAGTCTCACCCTGTCACCCAGGCTGGGGTGCAATGGTGTGATCTCAACTCACTGCATCCTCTGCCTCCCGAGTTCAAGCGATTCTCCTGCCCCAGCCTCCCGAGTAGCTGAGATTACAGGCATGTGCCACCACGCCAGCTAATTTTTTGTATCTTTAGTAGAGACAGGGTTTCATCATGTTGGCCAGGCTGATCTCAAACTCCTGACCTTGTATTCCGCCCGCCTCTGCCTCTCAAATGCTGGGATTACAGATGTGAGCCACCGCGCCCGGCCTAGTTGTTCTTAAGGCAGGGAAATGAAGGCCCGAAGCAGGGGAGAGTCTGGATACACACCAAGTGCTGACCCCCAACCTGCTTTTCTCCTACTACCACTCTCCCCCACCCTAAGGTGTGACTCATCTGCCATATGTAGAAAGGGAGACCGAAGACTCCAGATGCCTTGCCATGTCCAACACACGGGACCCACAGGCTGGACCCAGTGCTCCTCTCCTGTTCTCTCATCCCTAGATAGGTGACAAGTCCATATCATTGTTTTTATAAAAAATTCAGAGGATGCAGTTAATAACATTTCTGTCTTCCTCTCCTCCCCCATCCCAGAGGATTTCAAGTTCTTCTATTAGGCCAAGAGGTCACCTTTCCCCCGTATGGTGAAGGCACACAGCTGGACATGGCCTCTGCCTGGTCCTGTTGTAGTCTCTGGTTGGGGGCAAGGGCTGTCCTGTGGCTTAGCTTCTCTCCTCTCCCAACAGGGGGCTGCCTGGACAGTCCAGGAGTACCTGTGGGCAGACAGCCCTGCAAATACCTATGTTTAGAATTCTGAAAATGGACTTCATGGGGCTGTAACACCTGTGTCTGGGAGCTGTACCTTTAAAAAGGGATAGCTTTTAGGCTAGGCACGGTGGCTCACACCTGTAATCCCAACACTTTGGGAGGCCGAGGCAGGTGGATTAGTTGAGGTCAGGAGTTCAAGACCAGCCTGGTCAACATGGAGAAACCCCATCTCTACAAAACATACAAAAAGTAGTTGGCATGGTTGCGGGTGCCTATAATCCCAGCTACTCGGGAGACTAAGACAGGAGAATCACGTGAACCTTGGAGGTGCAGGTTGCAGTGAGCCAACATTGTGCCACTGCACTGCAGCCTGGATGACAGAGCGAGACTCCATCTCAAAAATAAATAAATACATAAAATAAAAAGGATAGCTTTTAAAAATTAGCTGCATTTCTCCAATTATAAAAGCAGTATCATAGTACACAATGGAAGTAAGGCAGAAGAAAAGCAGTGTCAACTTGTAGAAAATTTAGAAATGCAGAAGTAATCTAATTCTACTACAGGAGATAGTCATTAACACAGTGGTGGACTTGGGCTTGTTCTTACCCTTTCTGAACCTCGTTTTTGGTTCTGTGCATGTGTTTTAATGTGAGCTCATTTTGCGTATCTAGTTTTGTACTGTATTTATTTTTTGATGTATTTATTTATTTATTTTTTGATACGGAGTCTCGCTGTCTCCCAGGCTGGAGTGCAGTGGCGCGATCTTGGCTCACTGCAAGCTCCGCCTCTGAGGTTCATGCCACTCTCCTGCCTCAGCCTCCCGAGTAGCTGGGACTACAGGTGCCGGCCACCACGCCCGGCTAATTTTTTGTATTTTTAGTAGAGACAGGCTTTCACCATGTTAGCCAGGATGGTCTCGATCTCCTGACCTGGTGATCTGCCCGCCTCAGCCTCCCAAAGTGCTGGGATTACAGGCGTGAGCCACTGCACCTGGCCTATGTATTTATTTTTTGAAGACAGAGTCTCGCTCTGTCACCCAGGCTGGAGCTGGAGTGCAGTGGCGTGAGCTCAGCTCACTGCAACATCCACCTCCTGGGTTCAAGCAATTCTCTTGCCTCAGGCTTAAGCTGGGTCTACAGGCACCCACCGCCACGCCCGCCTAATTTTTTGTACTTTAGTAGAGACGGGGTTTCACTGTGTTGCCCAGGCTGGTCTCAAACTCCTGAGGTCAGGCAATCCACCTGCCTTGGCCTCCCAAAGTGCTGGGATTACAGGCGTTAGCCACCGCGCCCGGCCTTGTACTGTCGTTATTTAAGTTAGCATAGGAAGCAATTTTCTGTCATTGTGTAGTTTTAGACCTTTTGTTTTATTTCCAAATTTTATAAGTATGAAAACACATACATTGTTCAGAAAGTCAGATAGTACTACTATTGGGGTTGGAATGCAACTCTTAGCTCTTTCCTCATTAGATTCCTTTAGATTTTCACATTACATTATTTTCCTACTTTAGATTCCTTTAGATTTTCACATTAGATTCTTTTCCTACTTTTTTTTTTTTTTTTGAGATTTAGACATTATCTATTGACTTTCTACCATGGAAAATAAGTCCTCATCATTCTTATGCCTTTCTGCAGACGTTTCCCTTCCTCCAAAAATACCACCATTTTGGGCAAATTACTATGAATATGAAAATATTTTTTACAATGAAACTATGTATTACATAGTTTTTTCTTTTCTTTCTTTTTTTTTTTTTTTTGGAGACAGAGTCTCACTCACTCTGTCACCCAGGCTGGAGTGAAATGGCGCAATCTTGGCTCACTGCAACCTCCACCCGCCAGGTTCAAGCAATTCTGTCTCAGCCTCCCGAGTAGCTGGGATTACAGGCACCCGCCACCACACCCGGCTAATTTTGTATTTTTAGTAAGAGATAGGGTTTCACCTTGTTGGCCTGGCTGGTCCGGAACTCCTGACCTCAAGTGTTCCGACCCACCTTGACCTCAAGTCCTGACCCACCTTGGCCACCCAAAGTGTTGGGATTACAGGCGTAAGCCACTGCACCTGGTTCATAGTTTTCATAAATATAATATTAACTCCTGATATTACATTTGTTCATTTTCTGTTATAAATGAGGTTGTTAAAAGTATTTGTGCACAAAGCTTTTTTTTTTTTTTGGCCTGGCTCCCTCTGCCTCCTCCACAGCTTTTTTTTCTTTTTTTTAAATTTATGATTTTTATTAAGCTAAATTTCTAATAGTTAAGTATTAAGACATGGGAATGAATTTCTTTCTTTTACTTATTTAAATTTGAAAATTTTTATTTTTAGAGACAGGGTGTTGTTTTGTTGTTCAGGCTGGAGTGCAGTTGGTGCGATCATAGCTCACAGCAGACTTGAACTCCTGGGGGCAAAAGGGATCCTCCAACCTTGAGTGGCTGGAACTGCAGGCATGTGCCACCACACCTGGCTAATTTAAAAACATTTTTTTAGAGATGGGGTCTTGCTATGTTGCTCAGGCTGGTTTCAAACTTCTGGCTTCAAGTGATCCTTCTGCCTTGGCTTCCCAAAGTGTTGGGATTACAGGCGTGAGCCACCATGCCTGGCCTTTCTTTTACTTTTTTTTTTTTTTTTTTTTTTTTGAGACGAAGTCTCGCTCTTGTCCCCCAGCCTGGAGTGCAATGGCATGATCTCAGCTCACTACAACCTCCACCTCCCGGGTTCATGCGATTCTCCTGCCTCAGCCTCCCGAATAGCTGGGATTACAGGCGCCTGCCACCACACCCCGCTAATTTTTGTATTTTTAGTAGAGATGGGGTTTCAACATGTTGGCCAGGCTGGTCTTGAACTCCTGACCTCAGGTGATCCACCCGCCTTGGCCTCCCAAAGTGCTGGGATTACAGGTGTGAGCCACCACACCTGTGATTGAAGACTGTCACACATTCAGTAAAGGATCTTAAGTATACTGCTCAATAAATTTTAGGTATGTATCTGCCATGCACCACCTTGCAGGTCCAGTCAAGATGCAGGATGTTTACATTACTCAGAAGGCTCCTCATGTCTCTTCTTATTCCTCATGTGTCTTCTTAGCAATACCCACCCCGTTTCCCCTGGCAACATAATCACTTTTCTGACTTCTGTCACCATCAATCCATCAGTTAGCTTTACCTGTTCATGAACTGGAATGAACGTTTTGAAGGCTCTTGATGCACAGGCAGTGGGCATCTCTTTGGGAGATGTGACTTCTTGACTGCTCCCTGCCAGGGCTACAGCACAGTTATCTCTGTAAACCTGGCCTTAGCTCCTTCAGGACAGGAGACAGCTGCTCACTGCCCAGGCCTGTGCAGGCATAAACGGACTGGGGGATGGCCAGGCCCAGGGTGGGAGGCATATCTTGGGAAGTAGATTTCAACAGGTGACTTGTTTGACCAGGCCCAGCCGCAGCCCCAGCCCCAGCCCCAGCCCCAAGCCCAGTCTCAGCCACCATCGTCCAACAAGCGTCCCAGCAATAGCACGCCGCCCCCCACGCAGCTCAGCAAAATCAAGTACTCAGGGGGGCCCCAGATTGTCAAGAAGGAGCGACGGCAAAGCTCCTCCCGCTTCAACCTCAGCAAGAATCGAGAGCTGCAGAAGCTTCCTGCCCTGAAAGGTACTTTGCAACTGGTCACAGGGGTTGTTGTACCAGGTCTAGGGGGCATTGGGAGTTGGTGGAATGGAAGTTTTGGGGTATTTGGGGGGGAAGGGAGTTCCAGAGAATGTGGGAAGGGGGTGCCAGGGAGCAGGATGGTGGCAGGGTGGGTTAAGGGAAAGCCCTTGAAGGCAAGCAGGGCATCGCAGTGAAGGACTACAGAGGAGAACCTGACTGCTGGGGCCCCCACAGATTCGCCAACCCAGGAGCGGGAGGAGCTGTTTATCCAGAAGCTACGCCAGTGCTGTGTCCTCTTTGACTTCGTGTCAGACCCACTCAGTGACCTCAAATTCAAGGA
Source organism: Chlorocebus sabaeus (assembly GCF_047675955.1). Taxonomy (NCBI): domain Eukaryota; kingdom Metazoa; phylum Chordata; class Mammalia; order Primates; family Cercopithecidae; genus Chlorocebus; species Chlorocebus sabaeus. The sequence continues at coordinate 43,233,543 of NC_132920.1, forward strand.
GGTGAAGCGGGCAGGACTCAACGAGATGGTGGAGTACATCACCCATAGCCGTGATGTTGTCACTGAGGCCATTTACCCTGAGGCTGTCACCATGGTGGGCACAGGGAAAGGACACAGGGGGAACTGGCGGGGGGCTCTGGAGAAGCCCAGGTGGAGCTCTAACTGACCCTACCCCTCAGTTTTCAGTGAACCTCTTCCGGACGCTGCCACCTTCATCGAATCCCACAGGGGCTGAGTTTGACCCAGAAGAAGATGAGCCCACCCTGGAAGCTGCTTGGCCACATCTCCAGGTACCAGGGCAAGGGGGGCAGGTTGGCCCTGGCTGCAGGGAGTGGGGCAGTTGGAGGCCTGCAAGTCCTTGGGAACATCCCCTTAGTGGTGTGCCTTTTCCCCTATAGCTCGTGTATGAGTTCTTCTTACGTTTCCTTGAGTCTCCTGATTTCCAGCCAAACATAGCCAAGAAGTACATCGACCAGAAGTTTGTACTTGCTGTGAGTCCCTGAGTTCCTGTCCTTGCCTTCTCTTTCCATTCCATGCCCCACTCATCTGTCTCCCAGTGGCTCTTTCCCCTTATGCTGAATATATTGGGTTTCATCCATGTCTGGTATGAGGAGGCTATAAAGGGTTAAAAAACAAACAAAGAAACAAACAAAAAACCCTACTCTGGCCTTAAGAAACTAACAGCATAATGGTAGGAAACAAAAGCAACAGAGTACCTCTCTCTAGTCAGTACTGAGGCATCACTTTGGAAGTCTCAGTACAAATACAATAGAATCAGCAATACAATAGCATCACTCTGCTTTCTAAGACTTGCTGGCCCCCATTCCAGGGGACCTCTGCATTTCCCCTGGCAGGACCTATGTCACGGGGGCCCCACCTTCCCTGGCTGCTGCCTCACTGGCTGCTTTCCCTCCCTCATGCCCCTAGCTCCTAGACCTATTTGACAGTGAGGATCCTCGAGAGCGGGACTTCCTCAAGACCATTTTGCACCGCATCTATGGCAAGTTTTTGGGGCTCCGGGCTTATATCCGTAGGCAGATCAACCACATCTTCTACAGGTGAGGCCAGGAGCCCAGGCTTAGGAGCAAAGCATTCTGCTACTGAGGTGGGGTGGGAGCAGGGAGGTGGGGGGACTGTACAGAATGCTGGAGGGACATCAGGGGTTGTCAAGAGCCATTTTTCTTCCCTCAGGTTCATCTATGAGACAGAGCATCACAACGGGATTGCTGAGCTCCTGGAGATCTTGGGCAGGTGAGAGGCTGGGTGGGGGCACAGATGCCTGAAAAAGGTTGGGAGGATTGGTGCACTGAACTTGGATCTGACCCTTTGGTCCTAACAAATGTCCCTTAATTCCTAGCATCATCAATGGCTTTGCCCTGCCCCTTAAAGAAGAGCACAAGATGTTCCTCATCCGTGTCCTGCTTCCCCTTCACAAGGTCAAGTCCCTGAGTGTCTACCACCCTCAGGTGAGCTGCCTTCCTCTTGATAATGTCCAACTCAGGCAGCAGAGAAAAGAGTGGGCAGGAAGGTGTTCCAGCTGGGATAGGGGAAGCATAGGGAGCAGGGGGGATAATTCCTTCCCTCCACCTCCCTCCCCTTCCCTTCTGGGATCTTGCTTCTATCACTGACTTCTCTGAGAACTTCTAGGACCTACACCTCACCTCCTTTCTACCTCACACTTTTGCAGCTGGCATACTGTGTGGTACAATTCCTGGAGAAGGAGAGCAGTCTGACTGAGCCGGTAATTCCCCTTCTGGGCCCCAAGGCCCACCTCTTACTGTCGTCAGCATCACTTGCCAGTCTGTACCTACTGGGGGTGCCATAAGGGGGTGCTCAGGAGGGCTGTGACCTGACTGGTAACATGGTTTCCTCTCTGAAGGGGAAGCGAAACCTATATACACCTAGGAAACAGATCTAAGGCAAAGAAACCGGCAGCTGGCTGAGATTACCCAAACTGTGCCCACCAGGGTGGGGGAGAGATCAGGTAGGAAAACTTTCTGGAGACCTAGGCAGGTGCAAAGAATTTTCATCCCCATGCCTTCCTTGTCTCCCAGGTAATTGTGGGACTTCTCAAGTTTTGGCCTAAGACCCACAGCCCCAAGGAGGTGATGTTCTTGAATGAGCTGGAGGAGATTCTGGACGTCATTGAACCTTCCGAGTTCAGCAAAGTGATGGAACCCCTCTTCCGCCAGCTGGCCAAGTGTGTCTCTAGCCCCCATTTCCAGGTGAGACTCCAACCCAGCACATCCCAACCCCTGCCAGAAACTGAGAAGGTCTTGAGTGAAACGGGCAGCACCCACCGAGTCCGCCTCTTTCCACCAGGTGGCAGAGCGTGCTCTCTATTACTGGAACAATGAGTACATCATGAGCCTGATAAGTGACAATGCTGCCCGAGTCCTCCCCATCATGTTCCCTGCACTCTACAGGAACTCCAAGAGCCACTGGAACAAGTAAGGCGCTGGGGTGGGGCTGGGTGGTGGGGATCCAGTTTGGGAAACTTTGAGGGTATGGAAGAACTAAAGAGCCAGGGGTCTCACCTGGTCACCCAGCAAGTGGGGCTGATGTCCCCTACATATTGATAGGACCTTGAGGGGCTGACTGGAGCAAAAAAAAGCCTGCATACCAAGATCTCTGTGATACCAAACAGCAGGGCAGCGGCCTGTGTTATACCACTCCTTGGGGTCAGCTATTTTGCAGGTCCTATCACAGCTTTGGAGATGTAATTCTATGCAGTGAGAAGCTGATGTGACCCTCTTTGAGAGTCTGTGTAAAGAATCCCAGGGTTTTAGGCCAGGCACGGTGGCTCACGCCTGTAATCCCAGCACTTTGGGAGGCTGGTGAGGTGGGTGGATCACGAGGTCAGGAGTTTGAGACCAGCCTGCCCAACATAGTGAAACTCCCATCTCTACTAAAAATACAAAAATTAGCTGGACGTAGTGGCAGATGCCTGTAGTCCTAGTTACTTGGGAGACTGAGGCAAGAGAATCACTTGAACCTGGGAGGTGGAGGTTGTAGTGAGCAGATCATGCCATTGCACTCCAGCCTGGGCAGCAGAGTGAGACTCCGTCTTAAAAAAAAAAAAAGGCCGGGCGCGGTGGCTCAAGCCTGTAATCCCAGCACTTTGGGAGGCCGAGACGGGCGGATCACGAGGTCAGGAGATCGAGACCATCCTGGCTAACCCGGTGAAACCCCGTCTCTACTAAAAAATACAAAAAACTAGCCGGGCGAGGTGGCGGGCGCCTGTAGTCCCAGCTACTCGGGAGGCTGAGGCAGGAGAATGGCGTAAACCCGGGAGGCGGAGCTTGCAGTGAGCTGAGATCCGGCCACTGCACTCCAGCCTGGGCGACAGAGCGAGACTCCGTCTCAAAAAAAAAAAAAAAAAAAAAAAAAAAAAGAAACTCTCAGGGTTTTGAAAAGACTTTTCTGCTAAAAGCAAGCACACTGTGGTGCAGATGCAGTCTGTCATGCTGCATCTACATGCCCATCATGCTGCTGGGAGGCCATTAGTGTGGGTTAGAGAGTGGGAAAGGATGGGAGGTAGGCAGGGGTGAGGGAAGGATGGGGTGAAGAGCATGGGGTGAGGGAAGGATGGACACGTGGACCAATATTTGTGAAGACCATGAAATGCCAGTCTCAAACCAGGTGATTTGGCCAGAGCTCTCTTCTGATACTGCATAGAGGTTTGTGAACTGGACATAGTAAACGACAAAGCTCTTAGCAGAGATACCCCTGTGAGAGAACAAATTGAGTTCCTTGCACTAAGGGCAGGCTCTGGCCTACTCATCTTTCTTCCTGGTGGTAGGACAATCCATGGACTGATCTACAATGCCCTGAAGCTGTTTATGGAAATGAATCAGAAGCTGTTTGATGACTGCACACAACAATACAAGGCAGAGAAGCAGAAGTGAGTATCTCTCTCCCCGGGAGACTTTCATCTTCTACCACCAGCTCACTGTGTTTCTCTCAAGCCCAGACCCAATCCTACTTTTGCTCCTCAGGGGCCGGTTCCGAATGAAGGAAAGGGAAGAGATGTGGCAAAAAATTGAGGAGCTGGCCCGGCTTAATCCCCAGGTGAGGTTTTCCTGCCACTGCTGTGAACCGAGGGGCCAGCCCATCTTAAGCTGGGGGAGAGTTTGTTAGGGGAGGAATATGGGGCACACAGGCCTCCAAGCCTCTGAAGTGGCTCTCACCACTTGTCCATGTCTCCTCTCACCCAGTATCCCATGTTCCGAGCTCCTCCACCACTGCCCCCTGTGTATTCGATGGAGACAGAGACCCCCACAGCTGAGGACATCCAGCTTCTGAAGAGGACTGTGGAGACTGAGGCTGTGCAGGTGGGAGGGCAGTGTAGCGGGGTGGAGCAGAAATAATAGTTCTGGAAGGGAGAGGAGACGGAAACAGCACAGCCAAAGAATAAGGGGAGGAAACAATAGAATTCACTGGGAATTGGTCACCGTTCCTCTCCTTGTCCCTATTCACACACAGATGCTAAAAGACATCAAGAAGGAGAAAGTGCTGCTGCGGAGGAAGTCGGAGCTGCCCCAGGACGTGTACACCATCAAGGCACTGGAGGCGCACAAGCGGGCGGAAGAGTTTCTAACTGCCAGCCAGGAGGCTCTCTGACCCCTCACATTCCTACCACAGGGCCACAGCCCACTCAGCCCTGGGACACTGCCCCGGCCCTCCACACTCTGCTCCCTACTGGCTGACTTGGGGGAAGGCAGCGCCTCTCTAGCTACTCCAGGGAGGGGGATGCGGGCACTTGAAGCAGGGACACCCACAGAGCGGTCCCTCTTCTCCCCAAAAGGTGTTCATGCCTCCCTGTGGCTAGTACAGGCTGAGCACTAAGATGCTTAGTGCTCAGACAACCTGGGGATGCCTGTCCCTTACCTGCTCCTCACCCACAGCTACCTGAGGCTGCTCTGAGAAGTACACACAGGAATACATATGCTCCTCTATTCTTCCCTTCATCCTCATTTGAACGCCAGGTGTCTCCCCTCCTCTCTCTCCCCTGCAGAGGCACGTAGGGAACAGCGGAGATTATTCTCACCAAAGTTATGTCAAGCCCCATTGGCCCCTGGAGTAGCTGGAGGGAAGCCAACCCCCTGCAGCACAAACAGGCCCCCCAGCCGCAGCCGTGTGCTGGCAGATAGGGTTGTATTATTTTTTCTTACCCCATGCCTGACCAAGGGAGGTCAAAAGGAGAAAAGTATAGGCTGTGGACAATAACTGATGAATATAGGGCCCAGATGGACCAAGTGGGGCCGGAGAGGGATGAACAAACACCCTACCCCATGCCCTGTCTTTGGTGAGCAGCAGCCCTGGGGTCACAGACATGGAAGGGACCACCTGGGGCTGACTGCTTTTCTGTGCTGTTGGTTCCCAAAACTATAAAGAAGGAAGCAGGGAGCGGTGCCCCAAGCATGGCTCCTGCCAACACCTATTTATTTCCTTGTTTGTGCTATGCTGGGCAGGCCTTTCTCTTGTCCCTTGTAGGTACCTTGGAGGGGCCAGGGGCTGAGGAGGGCTGGACCCAGGTTCCAGGGGCGCAGGCAGTGCGGCTTTTGGCTGTGTACATAGGGTGCTTTATTCTCCACAGAGTGATACATGCTAAGGTGGGTTGGGCTTGGGCCGATGTCCCCATATGTACAGAACTGAATAAAGTGGGTCTCTGAGAAGTCTGATGTGCCTTGATGTGGAAAGGGAGATGGGGAAGATGGAAATGGACGTTACAACCAGGGATGTGTTCAGTCCTGTGCTGGTTCTGGCCTGGAATGTAGGAAGATAAGGCAGCTCTCACTGTGGTCACTTCCAAGCAGGGGATGCCTGCCGGGCTTGGAGGGCTTTCTGTACCACATCTTCCCACTGGGCATCCGATATCTCCCGAGCCCAGGCAGGAACCCCTGGCGCAGGCAGGCTTACTCCAGCCATCGTCCTTTTCACCAGCTCTACATGTTCTGAAATCAGAGCCAGAGGCCAGTCAGGTATAGAAATAATGGGACCAGCTCCCCTCCCCAATCCCTGAATCAACCCAGAGCCCTTGGGCTGGTAGGGTCACCAAATCCATCTTGTTACTTCAAGGCAAGCCTGCCCATCCCCAAAGCTAGCAGAAGAGCATTTCACTTGGACTCTGAAGTCTACAAAATCTTAGTTTACAAACTATCTTTTTAGGATAGGGTCTTCCTCTTGAACTTCCTTCTACTGACTCATGCCAGTTCATTTCCTTAGTAATTATTCTAGAATGAAAGAATGATCTTTTACCTGGGTCCATGGGAATAGAGCTGTGGTTGTTCAACGCTGTAGCTCCCTCCTCATCTTCATCTTCACTCTCTAATGGTGGGTCTGGCAAATGAAGCCCCAGGGCCTGCAAAGCCAGAGAAGACTGTTTGGGTCCAGGCTTTCAGGGAGTCCAGCTTCACCTGTTGAGGAACCATCCCTCCTCCACCCTACCTGGATTCGATCCTGGATGTCAGCAACTACATCTCCATCCCCCACTGGTGCCAGTTCCACCTCCTCTGGTTCAGGATCTTGGTTCAGGGGCTGGTAGGAGTAGCCAGCTGGGCCCGACCCCGTTTCCTCCTGCTCTTCCTCAGGCTCCTCACTGCTCCAATCCCCAGTGCCTTCTGAAGGGCCCTGATGTGGTCCCAGTTCCTCAGTCTGATTGGGGAAGATACGCTCAGGGCCCATGGTGTCTCCCCCTAGAACTACTGTTGCCATCCGGGTAGGGGCTGCAAGAACAGGAAGGCGGCAGGACAGGGATTGGATGAAACCAGGCCCATGTTCATCCTTTCATCATCTCTTTGTGGACTCCTGTGTGCAAAATAACTAGCTCCTCCCCAAGGCTCCTGCATCCTCCACCCCTCCGCCCCGCTTCCAGCCTGTCGTTCCTCCCCCTTAGTCGGGGCTCTTATCTTGAACCAGGCCCCATCCGCCTTGCTCCGCCACTTCCTAATTAAACGCCCAACCGGAGGCCCTGCCACCTCCTAAAAGACACCCCTTCCAGAATCCCGGCTCCCCCGCCACGCCTCCCCCGCGACTTGGGAACTCTGGGTCATCAGAGTCCCCTAAACAGGGCGTACCCGCCCCCTTCTCCCCTCTCCTAGAGGTCCCCCCCTGTACCGCCTGACAGATGCCCTTCAGGCCCCATGGGCTCCTCTCAAATGGCCCCAGCTGCGGCGTCCCCCACCCGCCCCCATCCGAATCCCGTCGCCGGTGTTTCCGCGCGCCTCACCCGCTCAGAGCCCGTGGCCTCTACTTCCGGCGGGGCAGGACGTGCAGAGGTGCCTAGTCCTCCAGCCCCGCCCCATGCCCATGATTGACACTGGCGAGGACGAGGAGTCCCCCCCACTTGCCCCGCCTCCGTCATGCCCAGCCCAGAAAACAAAGGACTGCATTACCCAGTGGCCTCCTCGGTCTTGACACATATTTGCACATGCGCAGAATCTCTCCTGCGCCCTTGCCCACTCCTCAGCCCTCTCGTCTCTCAGGAAACGTGTGGACTACAAGTCCCGGAATGCCTCGGGGACTTAGCTACTGCACGTGCGCGCACAGCTGCCCGCCGGAAGAATCGAGCTTGGCTGTGTTTATCTCGTTGGGGACTAAGGCGTCGGTTGGCGCGCAACGGGTTCTAGGCTGCAGGCAGCGCGAGGACCCGCGGCCCCGCCCCGGCTCGGCCTGGCAGGTAGCCTGGTATGAGTGGAAGGGCAAGGAAGAATTAGGGGGCTGAGGACGCGCTGTCTAGAGCTGGAGTGGCGGGGGAGGGGCCTGAGAGTGATGAGGTGGGGGTGGGGAGGGAGCTAGGGGGATGATGGGAAAGGAGAGTGTTAATGGGGAAAGCGGGTCTAGGTGAGGATGGCCAGGAGATGGGTAGGAGAGACCTGGTGTCTGGAGGAAGCAATGAAGGAAATGGGAAGGAAGACTGGGCTATGAAAACAGGGAAGCTGAGCATAGTGGAAGGGGAGGGGTGACTGGCGTGGTGGGCTAGAGGAGGCCGGAATGTCTGGAAGAAGACAGGGATAGAGTCATATGCAGGGAGGGATATCCGTGGTCAGGGCATGTTAATTTTTCTTTCCTTAGTGGAGGTGGGAAAATGGAGGGCTGTTGGGTGGAGCTTGGAATGGTAGGAGAAGGAAAAATGAGAAAACTGCAAAGCTCTCACGAGATCGAGAAGGGCGAGAAATGGGGAATAAAAAATGCAAGAGACCAGGCGGGTAGATATATTAAGGGAATAGAAGAAGCTTGAAAATGCTTGGTGGTGATGGAGGATTGGGGAGACCCAGGGATAAGAGGAGCCCCTGAGAGCCTGGGGGCTTGTTCTCCTTGAATTTGAGTTGTTCTTATGGCAGAGAAACTAAAAATTTTTTCTCCACCTTTGGCTGGAATTGCTTCTCTTCTCCTGTGCATATTTTACTTTACCTTGACATATCTGAAGGGAAGAATAGAGGATATAAGGAAGGATGGAAGATTTCCATTCTTAAGCCCATCGACCTCCTAACAATTTCCACAAGCCCAGACCCAAGATATTTTGGAGAGCAGGAGTAATGAAGTGAGAGTAGCTTCCTGCTGGGGCTATTTCAGGATGGGCCCCATGGCTATTTAAAGCTTGGGGTGTGGAGTTGGGGGAGGTTGGGTGGGTGGGACTAGCAAGCCAGCTGAAAGCCATGTCTCTTTCCTGCAAGGGGCCTCCCTTATTAGAGCTGTTTTTGTGCCTGAGGTTTTGCCTGGCCCTTTCCTCTGCCAGGGCTTCTTAAACAGGGAGCAGATGATGATCCACCCAAACTCAGGAGATGCCTGCCAGCAAAAGCATTGTCACTTGCAAGGATTTGCCTGAAAAAAACCTCAGATGTACCCAGGTGTACCTGCCACTAGGTTGACTGGTTGTGTTTAAGAGACCGTGACCGGCTGGGCGCGGTGGCTCACGCCTGTAATCCCAGCAGTTTGGAAGACCAAGGCGGGCGGATCACCTGAGGTCAGGAGTTTGAGACCAGCCTGGCCAACATGATGAAACCCTGTCTCTACTAAAAATACAAAAATTAGCCGGGTGTGGTGGCAGTCACCTGTAATCCCAGCTACTCAGGAGACTGAGGCAGGAGAATCCCTTGAACTCGGGAAGTGGAGGTTGCAGTGAGTCAAGATTGCGCCATTGCACTCCAGCCTAGGGACAAGAGTGATACTTCATCTCAAAAAAAAAAAAAAAAGACCATGACCTCTCATGCTCGATCTTTCTCTTGTCCTGCCCAAGGGCATTTTTTGCCTCCCTTCCCCTTTTTCTTTTTTTTTTTTTTTTTTTGAGACAGAATCTCGCTCGTCTCGCTCTGTTGCCAGGCTGGAGTGCAGTGGTGCGATCTGGGCTGACTCCAACCTTCGCCTCCCAAGTTCAAGCAATTCTGCCTCAGACTCCTGAGTAGCTGGGACTACAGGCGCGCGCCACCGTGCCCAACTAATTTTTGTATTTTTAGTGGAGCCGGGTTTCACCATGTTGGCCAGGATAGTCTCCATCTCTTGACCTCGTGATCCACCTGCCTCGGCCTCTCAAGGTGCTGGGATTACAGGCGTGAGCCACCGTGCCCAGCCCCTTCCCCTTTCCATTGCACACTCCCACCTCTATCCGCCTTTCAGGAGCCCAAGTTGTGGAAGACCTTGTTCCCTCTTTTCTACTGGAAATGGCTTGTTCTCTACCACAGTAGCAGGGATGGGGAAGTGGCAGGAGGAGAAAACCCTTCCCTCTATCCCCATCCCCCAAGCCTAAGCATACACATACCTTTCTGGCTTAAGTCCTGGCAGCATACCAGGCACAGCTGTCAAAGGAACTCCTTGTGCCTGTGGGGGGCCCTGGGTGACCCCAATGACAACAACTCAGCTTGACAAGAGCTCCCTGTGAGGGGCTAACCAACCACGGTAACATGGAGGTCCCTTCCTGGATCAGTCCCGCCCTATCTTGGGTAGGGGGATTGTTCTACTCTAAAAGCCTGAAAGCTTTTCTGCTTTGAGGCACTCATGCCAGCTTTCGATGGACTGTCTCAGGCTGGCTGGGCTATTAATAGCTGTGAGTATTTTGAGATCCCTTTCCCCACCTTAAAGAACACAGATTCTTAGAGAGGTGGCAGTAAGCAGAGCAGAGACAAGAGAATATACCATTTGGGAAGGGGCTTCAAGTTTGTGCCAAGCCAGGGACAGAGTGGAGCCTCCACGAGTAGGTGGTGACCATAATCAGCAGATTCTGAGCTGGCAATCAAGTGGGGGTGGCCCCACCCTTCACTGTTGGAGAACATTGGGCCAGGGCTAGCTCCCTGACCTCGGCAGCTCCCTTGGGGCAGGGCCAGCCACCTGAGCTGTGACTAGTGTCCCTGTGGAGGGGTAGTGTGGGAGGGCCACCAGGGTGACACTTGGAGGCAAAGGCTGGTTCTGGGCAGAGTCACAGTGAGCTGGGCAGAAGCCTTGCCTGAGGATCCTGTGGCCCCAATTTGTGTGCAGGTAGCAGAGGCAGCAGGCCGTGCCGGGGGGGCATGTTGCTGTAACCAGTGGTCCAGGGGATGTTACGGTGGACAGTGCACCTGGAGGGCGGGCCCCGCAGGGTGAACCATGCTGCAGTGGCTGTCGGGCATCGGGTATACTCCTTCGGGGGTTACTGCTCTGGTGAAGACTATGAGACGCTGCGTCAGATAGATGTGCACATTTTCAATGCAGGTAAGCCAGTGCTGGGGCTGTCCCTGAGTCCCCACATCAGGGTGGGAAACAGGCTGCTGATGAGGTTTGACTGTGGTCTCTGGGACCAAGGGGATTGGGGACAAACATCTGGTTTGGGAAAGGTGGACAGCCTGGAGGGAAGTTCCCAGGGCTGAGCAGAGCTGTGCCCACAGTGTCCTTGCGTTGGACAAAGCTGCCCCCCGTGAAGTCTGCCATCCGCGGGCAAGCTCCTGTCGTACCCTACATGCGCTATGGACACTCAACCGTCCTCATTGATGACACAGTCCTCCTTTGGGGCGGGCGGAATGACACCGAAGGGGCCTGCAATGTGCTGTATGCCTTTGACGTCAGTGAGTATGGATCTCAGAGAGCCTATGTCCTTCTAGATGTTGCCTCAGTTGCCTGAGAAAGGTTTGGGTTGGGGGTCTTGGGGAGTAGAGTACCCCAGAGCTCAGGAGGGAGTGTCGTAGAGGGTGCTTAGTTGAGCCATTTTCTCATCTCCTTCAGATACTCACAAGTGGTTCACACCCCGAGTGTCAGGGACAGTTCCTGGGGCCCGGGATGGACATTCGGCCTGTGTCCTAGGCAAGATCATGTACATTTTCGGGGGCTACGAGCAGCAGGTAGGTCTGGGAATAAACTAAGAGGTTTAGGGTGGGACTGAGAAAGAGGGGAAGGGCAATTTTGGATAGTGAAATGGGAGGCTTTGGCTTGTTTGCACAAGTTTTGAGGGGAGGGATGGAGGGTCAGAGAGTGACCGTTGGCTCCCTCTTTTCTTCCTCCTTTTCTCTTCCTACTCAGGCGGACTGCTTTTCCAATGACATTCACAAGCTAGATACCAGCACCATGACATGGACTCTTATCTGTACAAAGGTCTGCTCTTTCTTTTTTCTCCCAAATCCCCACCCTCCGTTGAAGAAATGATAGGAAGCTCAGTCAGAGCAGATCCTCTTCCAGCCTTTGTTCTGACCCCTCCACCATCTCTCTGCCTCTGCCCAGGGCAACCCTGCACGCTGGAGGGACTTCCACTCAGCCACAATGCTGGGAAGTCACATGTATGTCTTTGGGGGCCGTGCCGACCGCTTTGGGCCATTCCATTCCAACAATGAGATTTACTGCAACCGCATTCGAGTCTTTGACACCAGAACTGAGGCTTGGCTGGACTGTCCCCCGACTCCAGTGCTGCCTGAGGGGCGCCGGAGCCACTCGGCCTGTGAGTGTTTGTTACTTCCCTGTGGAGTTCCCTTCCTGCCCTCTTCACACTCTTGATGTTTTCTCTCTCCTTCCAGTTGGCTACAATGGGGAGCTGTACATCTTTGGTGGCTATAATGCAAGGCTGAACCGGCACTTCCATGACCTCTGGAAGTTTAATCCTGGTAAAGAGCACTGCGTTTAGGGCAGGAACAAGGAGCAATTGAGGTGGGAGGAAAAGAAAATAATCCTGAGGAGGTGAGGGATGGGGGTGGGGAAGATACCTGGACTAGGCAGGTATTGAACTTCCATATAAATTTCTCTTCAGTGTCCTTTACCTGGAAAAAGATTGAACCGAAGGGGAAGGGGCCATGTCCCCGCCGGCGCCAGTGCTGCTGTATTGTTGGTGACAAGATTGTCCTCTTTGGGGGTACCAGGTTAGAAAGAGAGGGAAGGGCTCAGGGAAGTGACCAGTGGGAGAGTGGGAGGTATTTGAAAAGGGGGTCTCATGGGTAGTTTTTGTCCTACTTTCATCTCTCTTTTGATCCTGACAGTCCATCTCCTGAGGAAGGCCTGGGAGATGAATTTGACCTTATAGATCATTCTGACTTACACATTTTGGACTTTAGTAAGTATAGTTACTTATTCCTGAATTGCTCCTGCCATCAAGGTCCCTGTCTTTGGGTGGTGATATCCAGGACTGGACCCTTTCCTCACCTTTGACCATCTCTTTTCCATAACTTCTCCCTTAAAGGCCCTAGTCTGAAGACTCTGTGCAAACTGGCCGTGATTCAATATAACCTAGACCAGTCCTGTTTGCCTCATGACATCAGGTACAGTGAGTGGCTGGAAGGGAGGGATTGGGTGAGCGTGAGTGAGCAGCACAGGTGTGACCTGATTAGCTTGGTCTCAGTATGGAGGAGACAGACATTATTGTTCTGCTGGAGATGTAGTGTACTTGTGCGAAATGAGATGGAAGGAGGTGAATTGACAGCCATCATATAAAACTGTCAGCAGAATAAATTATATGAAAAAAAAATCCACCTCAACAGCGTCACTTTCTGAGACCTAAGCTTATACAGTTATTTTTGTGAACATGCTGAGAACTGATTAAATCTTAGAACCTAGCTGCAGAGTAAAGACAAGTTTAGGAGCCTCTGGATCACATTGGTTCCAGAAGATCTGGCTGCTTCCCTTTGAATTTAATTCTTAGGTTCCAATTAACCACCAGATGTTACTTTATATATAATTTTTCAGGTTCAAGTTAACCACCAGATGTTACTTTGTATATAATTTTTCCTGTCTGGGTCATTCTGAGATACTTCCTCTCTTTGTATCAGTTCAGTTTAACTCTTGCTGGCTGGGCATTGGGCCTCACACCTGTAATCCCATCACTTTGGGAGGTTGAGGTGGGCGAATCACTTGAGGTCAGGAGTTCGAGACCAGCCTGGCCAACATGGTGAAGCCCTGTCTCTACTAAAAATACAAAAATTAGCTGGGTGTGGTGGCAGCCACCAGTAGTCCCACCTACTTGGGAGGTTGAGGCAAGAGAATTGCTTGAACCCGGGAGGCGGGGGTTGCAGTGAGTCGAGATTGTGCCACTGCACCACTGTACTCCAGCCTGGGTGACAAAACGAGACTCTCAAAAAAAAAAAAAATAAATAATAATAATAATAACATGGTCTAATGGGTGGGGAAGGCCTCAGGAAGGATAGGAGTGCTGAGTCAGAGCCTTAAAAGGATGGGAGTTGAGAGCAAAAATGGGTATTCCTGGTGGAGGTGAGGCATTCCTGGTGAGGGTAAGGTGGAGGGGCTGTCTGGTTGGCTCTAAGCAAAGCAGGAAAGGCAGGTTGGGATGTTGACTGACATGTTTACACAGATCTCAGGTGCCTGGACACTAGAATATATATATATATATAAAAAAAAAAACCATAAACTGGAAATCCATATGAGCTTGGAGGTAGAGGAGTGTGTGGTGTTGGATTTGGTGGTGGGTGGGTTCTGATTGTTAAACCTAATAGGGCTGTTAAGTAAGAGATGGCTGTGGGTGGTTGAGCTTTAGGAAGTTGGAGGGACTGGTGTGTTTATAGCTTGGTTCAAGCATCCCTGGGCTTGGGCTGAGGGCCCCCTCTTCTTTCTGTCTGTTATTGTTGGCCTTCCAGGTGGGAGCTGAATGCCATGACCACCAACAGCAATATAAGTCGCCCCATCGTCTCCTCCCATGGGTAGGAGGAAGTTTCTGCCACCTCCCCTCCTGAGCCTGCTGTCATCTTCACTGCCCCTGCCCATCTGTCACCCACCTGCTCCTTTGACCCCTGGACTTGGTATACCTCCATGTGGAGTTGTTGGGCGAGAGGTGTTCTCTGTGCTGTGAATTCAGTGGGGAGCTGTAGCGGGGTGGGGGCCAGGTTCCTCCCCCCTTGGGCCGAGGGCCCCTTCCCCTTGGTGCTCTGTCCCCATCCACCTCCTTTCAGCTGCTCCTGGGCCTCAGCTCTGCCCAGGGCCAGCCAGGTTCTGTTGGGAAGGGAAGGGAATGGGGAGAAGGGAGAAGCAAGCAGTGTCTGAGCCTCAGGAGCTTCCCCCTCCCCCTTTGCCTATCCCGTCCCCCTGCTTGAGCCTTGAGCCTTGACTGGGAGCTGAAAGGAGTTGCAGCTGTTGGCATGAGACCTCCTTCTCCCCGTCTTGGGGAGGCGGGGACCAGCAGATAATCCCATCCTTCCTTGAGCTGTCGCTGTACCCTGAAGCTCAGCCAGCTCAGATTTTATAAAAATTAATTAAAACCTCCAAACATGTCGTGTGTTTTTGTGGAATACGGTGGAGAGGGCTGGAATTTGCAGTGGGGGCAGGGTGCTGAGGACAAGCACCCTGAGGTTCTGGCTTCTCAGCCAAGGGTATTAGGAAACCAAATGCCACCAAGGCCTGGCCCAAGCTTCTCGGGCTTGGAACCCAGCTCCCTGCGACTCGGGCAGAAGGTTGCGACAATCTCTCCAGAGTGGGCTATCCTTTGGGCCAGCTCCCTGGCCCCGCGCAGTCTATTTTCTGCCCAGTCGTCACTGGGAACGCCGGAAGAGGCGGGGCGGGGGTGGGGCGGAGGCTGCCGTGGGCGGAAGCGGCGCCTTTTGTCTTCCGAGCGCTACTGCACGCTGATGCCTGGAGCTAACCGCCGCGCCGCGGCCGGCGCCGGGGCCCGACCTACTCGCGGGGGCCGGGACCGTGAGGAGGACGGCGAGGGCCTGGAGCCTGGGGCCGCGGCCCGCGACTTACTGAGGGGTGAGGGCACGGGGCGGGGAGGGCTGGGGAGGAGAAGAGGACTCCCAGGCGGGGCCCCGAGCCTGCAGAGACCGTGCCAGTAAGACTGCCAAGTTCTCTGAGAGGCTGACGCTACGCTAGGGGCGCCCCCGGTGCAATGGAAAGTGGGGGTGAGAGGAATTGCTTCCGGGATTAGGACATCCTGAGAAGTTTCTTCACGGCAGGATGAGAGTTTTCGGCAATGGGGAACGTATGTGCAATAGTATGGAGGCAGAAAAAGGCATGGATGGCAGCTGAAGGCTTAGTAGGTCAGAATTCAGCAGATTCCGTGGACTTTGTTTTTTTAATTTTTTATATTTTTTATTTTTTTGCGACAAAGTCTTGCCCTGTCGCCCAGGCTGGAGTGTAGTTGCACCATGACGGCTCACTGCGGCCTCGAACTCCCGGGCCCAAGAGATCCTCCTACCTCAGCCTCCCGAGTAGCTGGGACTACAGGCGCGTCACCACGCCTGGATGGATGGTTTTATTTATTTATTTAATGTAGAGACAAGGTCTCACCATGTTACCAGGTGCCAGGGCTGGTCTCCAATTCCCGGGCTCAAGTGATCCACCCCTCTCAGCCTCCCAAGGATTACAGGCATGAGCTACTGGGCCCAGCAAATGCTGCAGGCTTTTTGTTAAGGCACAGTTCTAGCTGCTGGAGATACAGTTGTGAATGAAGTAGTCAAACACTCCTGTCCTGGCCGGGTGTGGTGGACGATCACACCTGTAATCCCAGCACCAGGGGAGACTGAAGCAGGAGGATCGCTTGAGCCCAGGAGTTCAAGACCAGCCTGGGCAACATAATGAGACTCCCCTTTTCTACTAAAAATAAAAAAATGTAGCCAGGGTGGTGGCCCACGTCTGTATTCCTAGCCACTGAGGAGGCTAAGGCATGAGAATAGTTTGAGCCCAGGAGGTCGAGGCTGCAATGAGCAATGATTAGGCCACTGCACTTCAGCCTGGGCAACAGAGCAAGACCTTTTTTCAAAATAAATAAAATTTAAGTCTGGGCGTGGCTCATGCCTGTAATCCCAGCACTGTGGGAGGCCGAGGTGGGTGGATCACAAGGTCAGAAGACCGAGACCATCTGGGCCAACATGGTGAAACCTGTCTCTATTAAAAATACAATAATCAGCTGGGCTTTGTGGCGCACCTTAGTCCCAGCTACTCAGGAGGCTGAGGCAGAAGAATCGCTTGAACCTGGGAGGTGGAGGTTGCACTGAGCTGAGATAGCGCCACTGCACTCCAGCCTGGTGACAGAGTGAGACTCCGGCTCAAAATAAATAACATTTGAGGCAGACAAGTAAATTATTACATTAAAAGGCAATAAAACACTGAATTATAGACTTTAAAGAACTAGATTTTGTGGAATATGAATTATAGCTCAATTTTTTTTAAGGTGATAGAGGATATGGAGAAAAAATAAAGCTGAGGAGAGGTTGCAATTTTTTTTTTCCAAGATAGAGTCTCGCTCTGTTGCCCAGGCTGGAGTGCAGTGACATGATATTGGCTCACTGTACCCTCCACCTCCCAGGTTCAAGCTCTTCTCCTGCCTCAGCCTCCCAAGTAGCTGGGATTATAGGCACCTGCCATCATGCCCGGCTAATTTTTGTATTTTTGTAGAGACGGGGTTTCACCATGTTGGCCAGGCTGGTCTTGAACTCCTGACCTCAGGTGATTGATCCGCCTTGGCCTCCCAGAGTGTGGGGATTACAGGTGTGAGCCACCGCACCTGGGTGAGGGGTTGCAGTTTTAAATAACTTAGAGAAGACCTCTTTGGGAAGGTGATTTGAATAAAGGCTTGAAGGAGCTGAGGGAGGAGCTGTACCTATGTACAGCTTCTAGGGGAAGTATACCAAGCAGAGCAACATGTGCAGAGGAACTGAGGTGGGAACACACTGCTAGGAGACACGTTGAGAGGAGTGAGAAGGAGATGAGTAGATGAATTTAGAGACATGACAGGGGCCAGGTCACTTGGGGGCTTCCAGGCCATTATTAAGGCACATGGCTTTTACTATGAGCAAAATGGAAGCCATTGGGGACTTTTGCCTATAGGAGTAACATGATCTGAAGTTTATGTGTGGGAGTGATAAGATCTGATTTTATTTTCAATGCCTCTCTCAGGCTGAATTGGGGCGCATAGCTTTGAGAGGAGTGAGACTGGCGGGTTGGGAGGCTAGAGCACTGATTGAGGTGAGAGATGCTGAGCGTATGGACCAGGACACTGGCAATGGTAACTGAGCAAGGGAGGCAGAGGCTCTTCTGGAGAAACCCGTGAATGAGTAAAAGAGAGTGGAAAAAGAAGGGACTATGGTTGGTCCACCTTTGACCTTACATATACACCTTCCTTAGCAAGATGAGGCCCCAAGTTGCTGAAAAAGTTGGAGAGTTAGGTGTCAGTTTAACACTATTACAGCCTCTACTGCCTAGGACTTGTAATAATGATTGGTCTGATGGGGTATTATAAAGGATTAGGTAGCTAAGGAATGGGGATGGGAAGATGTCTTTTCTGCAGTGGGACATGCTGAGCTGAGTTGTATGTCCCTCCCCACTTCCACAGGCACATCTAACATGTCATTTGAGGAACTGTTGGAATTGCAGAGCCAAGTGGGGACTAAGACGTACAAACAATTGGTAGCTGGAAACAGCCCTAAGAAACAAGGTTCTAGACCACCTATCCAAAATGCATGTGTTGCAGATAAGCACAGGTAAGCAAGGCTTGCCCTAGAAGTTGGAAGATAACTGGGACCTTGAATAGGTGTATGTTGTCTTGGGTGACAAGTGGGAAGTCTTTGACCAACACTGGAGTCCTTTTGACTTGGCCTTTAATTTCTCCATAGGCCTCTGGAAATGTCAGCCAAGATCCGAGTACCATTTTTACGTCAGGTTGTTCCCATCAGTAAAAAGGTAAGGAAGAAGGCCAGGCACGGTGGCTCATGCCTGTAATCCCAGCACTTTGGGAGGCCAAGGTGGGCAGATCACAAGGTCAGGAGTTCCAAGACCAGCATGACCAACACGGTCAAACCCCGTCTCTACTAAAAATACAAAAATTAGCTGGGCATGATGGTGTGCGCCTGTAGTCTCAGCTGCTTGGAAAGTTGAGGCACAAGAATCGCTTGAACCTGGGAGGTGGAGGTTGCAGTGAGCCAGGATCATGCCACTGCCTTAAACCCTGGGGGACAGAGTGAGACTCTGTCTCAAAAATAAAAATAAGAAAAAAAGAGGCCGGGCATGTTGGCTCATGCCTGTAATCCCAGCACTTTGGGAGGCTGAGGCGGGCAGATCATGAGGTCAGGAGATCGAGACCATCCTAGCTAACACGGTGAAACCCTTGTCTCTACTAAAAATACAAAAAACCTAGCCGGGCGTGGTGGCGGGTGCCTGTAGTCGCCGCTAGTCGGGAGGCCGAGGCAGGAGAATGGCGTGAACACGGGAGGCAGAGCTTGCAGTGAGCCGAGATCGTGCCACTGCACTCCAGCCTGGGCAACGGCGTCTCAAAAAACAAAAAAAAAAAAAAGAAAGGTGAGGAAGAGACAGGAAGCACTTTTTCTCAGTGAAAGGAGATTGAACAGTTGTGTATTATATTCTCTCTGTTCTCTCCAAAGGTAGCCCGGGACCCTCGCTTTGATGATCTGTCAGGGGAATATAATCCTGAGGTGTTTGACAAAACATATCAATTCTTGAATGACATCCGAGCGAAAGAGAAAGAGGTACACAGCTTGAGACTGGTTTCTGGGGAATTTTATGGGGTGGAAAACGAGGGCACGGGTTAGACAGTTGGGCAGGGGGAGCGGGAAGTGTAGTGGTGGGCAGATTTAACTTTCTCCAATTCAGTTCATATTCAAATCCTGGCTCATAAGTTTACTAGCTGTGTGACTATTGACATGTTACTTAATCTCTCTATGCTTTAGTTTTCTAATCATAAAAAATAAAATAATTACTGTCTCAGAGGCCAGGTGTGGTGGCTCAGCCTGTAAGTAATCCCAGCACTTGGGGAGACTTGAGGTGAGCAGATCATTTGAGGCTAGCAGTTCAAGACCAGCCTGGCCAACATGGTGAAACCCCGTCTCTAGTAAAAATACAAAAATTAGCCAAGTGTGGTGTTGCATGCCTATAGTCCCAGCTACTCGAGAGGCTGAGGCATGAGAATTGCTTGTGCCCTGGAGACAGAGGTTGCAATGAGGCAAGATCATGCCATTGCACTCCAACCTGGGTGACAGGGCAAGACTGTCTCCAAACAAACAAAGAAACAGACAAACAAGTAGTTACTGTCTTGGTGTTATCAGGTTAATATATGTGAACTTCTGGCCGGGTGCGGTGGCTCATGCCTGTAATCCCAGCACTTTGGGAGGCTGAGGCAGGTGAATCACGAGGTCAGGAGATTGAGACCATCCTGGCCAACATGGTGAAGGTAGTCTCTACTAAAATACAAAAGGAGGAGATCAAGACTATCCTGCTCAACAAAGTGATATTTAATCTCTACTAAAATACAAAAAAAAAATTAGCTGGGTGTGGTGGCGTGCGCCTGTAGTCCTAGCTACTCGAGAGGCTGAGGCAGGGGAATTGTTTGAACCCAGGAGGCGGAGGTTGCAGTGAGCCGAGATCGCACCACTGCACTCCAGCCTGGTGACAAAGCAAGACTCCGTCTCAAAAAAATAAAAAATATGTGTGTATATATACATATTTTTTTATATATATACACACACACATATATGTGAACTTCTTAGGATAATGCTTTACCTAAAATTTCAGCTAACATTTGCAGAATGCTAACCATGATATTCATTTTCCAATGGGGAGCTTGTGAAAAAACAGTTGAAGAAGCACCGTTCAGGAAAGGAGCATGAGAAACTGCAGCAACTGCTTCAGCGAATGGTGAGTGGGTAATAATCGTGGCGGGTAATGAAAGCAATTAAAGGTGGGGAGATATTCACAGTCCCTCCTATTCACACATCTCATCTTTGCTCCTTAGGAGCAGCAAGAAATGGCACAGCAGGAGCGAAAGCAACAGCAAGAGCTGCACCTGGCCCTGAAGCAAGAACGTCGGGCTCAGGCCCAGCAGGGCCATCGGCCATACTTCCTGAAGAAATGTGAGTTGGGCACAACTGTTGCTAACAGGGACAGGGGTGCGGGGCCCATGGTGGTAGAGTCCTGTGTTGGGGTGTCCCTGAGCCCCTTTAAGGAAGGCATGAAGGCTGGATCCCATGGTAACTTGGGAGGAAAGTAGAAATAGTAGGGAGTTGTTGTTTGTAACCGGTCTTGTATCCCTAATTAGATCATGGCAGGGATTGTCACCTTTATCTCTTGGTCTACACTCCCCACTTCCCAACCCCCCCCCACAGTGAATTTTATCTCTCAGTCTACATGTGCGCGCGTGCACACACACACAGTTTTATCTTTTGGTCTACACACACACAATCAGTTCTATCTCTTGGTCTACACCAGACACACACACACAGAGTCAGTTTTATCTCTTGGTCTACACTACACACACAGACACACACACACATGGGCCAGGCACATAGGTATTCATAGTTGGTTGAATTGAGTAGGACTGAGATCATATAAAAAGTCATCAGTTGGGCTGGGCACAGTGGCTCACACCTATAATTCCAGCACTTTGGGAGGCCAATGTGAGTGGGTCACGAGGTCAGGAGTTCGAGACCAGCCTGGGGGCCAACATGGTGAAACCCCATCTCTACTAAAGATACAAAAAAATTAGCTGGGCGTGGTGGCGCACACCTATAATCCAGCTACTCAGGAGGCTGAGGCAGGAGAATCACTTGAGCCTGGGAGGCGGAAGTTGCAGAGCCTAGATTACACCATTGTACTCCAGCCTGGGCAACAGGGCGAGACTCTGTCTCACAAAAAAATAATAATAATAAAAAAAAAAAAGTCGGCCGGGCGCAGTGACTCACGCCTGTGATCCCAGCACTTTGGGAGGCTGAGGCGGGCAGATCACGAGGTCAAGAGATTGAGACCATCCTGGCTAACATGGTGAAACCCTGTCTCTACTAAAAAATACAAAAAATTAGCTGGGTGTGGTGGCGGGTGCCTGTAGTCCCAGCTACTCGGCAGGGTGAGGCAGGAGAATGGCGTGAACCCGGGAGGCGGAGCTTGCAGTGGGCCGAGATCGCACTACTGCACTCCAGCCTGGACAACAGAGTGAGACTCTGTCTCAAAAAAAAAATAATAATAAATAAAATAAAAGTCACCAGTTGGGCCAGGCGCAGTGCCTCACACCTGTAATCCCAGCACTTTGGGAGGCCGAGGAGGGCGGATCACAAGGTCAGGAGTTCAAGACCAGCCTGGCAAACATGGTGAAACCCCGTCTCTACTAAAAATACAAAAACTAGCTAGGTGTGGTGCCATGCGTCTGTAATCCCAGCTATTCAGGAGGCTGAGGCCGGAGAATCGCTTGAACCTGGGAGGCGGAGATTGCAGTGAGCTGAAATTGTGCCACAGCACTCTAGCCTGGGCAACAGAGCAAGACTCCGTCTCAAAAAAAAAAAAAAAAAAGTCACCCGTTGGCCAGGCACAGTGGCTCACGCCTGTAATCCCAGCACTTTGGGAGGCCAAGGAGGGCGGATCACCTAAGGTCAGGAGTTCAAGACCAGCCTGGCCAACATGGCATAACTCTGTGTCTACTAAAAATGCAAAAAAATTAGTCGGATGTGGTGGTGCATGCCTGTAATCCCAGCTACTCCGGAGGCTGAGGCAGGAGAATCACTTGAACCCAGAAGACGGAGGTTGCAGTGAGCCGAGATTGTGTCACTGCACTCCAGCCTGGGTGACAGAGCAGGACTCCGTCTCAAAAAAAAGATAAAGGGGCACCAGTGAGCTTTAAAGAACTCATGTATCCCAGCATAATGGCTTGGAGTTACTGACCTGGTTTGGGAAAGAATAGGGGCTTCCTTGTTTGCTCACCACCTTTCATTCTGCCTGTCATTTAGCTGAGCAGCGCCAGTTGGCACTAGCTGAGAAGTTCAAGGAGCTGAAACGCAGCAAGAAATTGGAGAACTTCTTGAGTCGAAAGAGGCGACGAAATGCAGGCAAGGACAGGAGACATCTCCCTTTGAGCAAAGAGTAAGAAGGAACTATCCTCTGCTCTGCCACTGCCCCAGGGAGACATGAATCTGTGAGGACAGATTTGGCCGTGGCTGGTTTCCATTCAAGGGCAAGGATCATAGCTGCCCTTGAATCTCATTGCCTCAGAGAAGACTAGAGGGCTCTTGGACTATCCCTAGGGCTACACAAGAAGAATAGTTCAGCCTTCTGTCATGCCACACAGCCTCAGCTTGGATCTGGTTTGTTGTGTCCTTGTGTTCTTTCTCATCCTTGCCTTAAACCAGGGATTCTGATACCGAAGAAGAGGGGGTCAATGAAGACCATGGAGTCTGTTCATGACTCCCAGGGCTGGGACATTATGTAGGAGCCACTTCATAAACATTCTCTTTACTCATCTTTTTATTGTTTTTTTGTGGCCTTTTTGTGTGTGTGTTTTTTCCCCCCCGAAACAGAGTCTGCTTTGTCACCCAGGCTAGAGTGCAGTGGTGCAATCTTGGCTTACTGCAACCTCCACCTCCCAGGTTCAAGTGATTGTTGTGCCTCAGCCTCCCTGGTGGTATGTGCCTGTAATCCCAGCTACTCCGGAGGCTGAGGCAGGAGAATCACTTGAACCTGGGAGGCAGAGGTTGCTGTGAGCCAAAATCGTGCCACTACACTCCAGCCTGGGCAAAAAAAGTGAAACCCCCCCCCCCCAAAAAAAAAAGTCTCAAGTAGATGGTGTCTCCAGGGACCTGGCAGAAGCAAATGTAATCCTTTCTTGAGGATTGTTCTTTAAACCCAGGCCTCAAGGAATTCTTTCAGTTAAAATTTCAAGGAATATGAGCTTACAGTTAAAGCACACAAGGAAAGAAACCACCATGAGCAAGAGTCATTAGGAACAAAGGGCAACAGGATCAAACTGGCAAAAATTAAAATGTGAGAAATATAAAATAAAAAATACAAAATGTCATGTTTAAAGAAAAAGTGTGACAAATTAATGTCAAAAGGTACTAAACTGGTGTGATTAAAAAGTAAAACTTAAGGCTGGGTGTGGTGGCTCACGCCTGTAATCCCAGCACTTTGGGAGGCCAAAGCGGGCAGATCACGAGGTCAGGAGATGGAGACCATCCTGGCTAACACAGTGAAACCCCGTCTCTACTAAAAATACAAAAAATTAGCCGGGTGTGGTGGCGAGTGCCTGTAGTCCCAGCTACTCAGGAGGCTGAGGTGGGAGAATGGTGTGAACCTGGGAGGCAGAGCTTGCAGTGAGCCAAGATTGTGCCACTGCACTGCAGCCTGGGCGACAGAGCGAGATTCCATCTCAAAAAAAAAAAAAACTTAAAGCCTTTTAAAAATGAAAAGTAGGGCCAGGCACGGTGGCTCACGCCTGTAATCCCAGCACTTTGGGAGGCTGAGGCAGGTGGATCACCTGAGGTCAGGAGTCCAAGACCAGCCTGGCCAGCATGGTGAAACCTCATCTCTACTAAAAATACAAACAATTAGCCGGGTGTGGTGGCGCATGCCTGTAATCCCAGCTACTCGGGAGGCTGAGGCAGGAGAATTGCTTGAACCCAGGAGGTGGAGGTTGCGGTGAACCGAGATCGCACCACTGCACTCCAGCCTGGGCAACAAGAGTGAAACTCCGCCTCAAAAAAAAAAAAAAAAAAAGAAAAGTACACTACGGGAAGTTAGAAACTTTATGGTTAAGCAGCAGATTAGACTTCTCCCTAAAGGGAGAATGAACTGGAAATAGGTCTGAAGTTACACAGAGGGAGCACTGACAAACAGAGAAATGGAAACTAAGGAAAAGAGGTTAAAAAACATGGAAGAGGCTCGGCGCAGTTGCTGACACCTGTAATCCCAGCTTTTTGGGAGGCATAGGGAGGATCCCTTGAGGTCTGCAGTTGGGGACCAGCCTGGGCAACATAAGGAGACTTTGTCTCTACAAAAAAAATTAAAAATCAGACATGTGACACATGCCTATAGTCCTAGCTCCTCTGGAGGCTGAGGCTGGAGGATTGCTTGAGCCCAGGAACTGGAGGTTGCAGTGAGCTGTGGTGGCATCACTGCACTCCAGCCTGGGTGACAGAGCAAGATCGTCTATAACATAACAAAATGGAAGATAAAACAACTATGAGATTTGACACAATCAGAATTGCAGGAAAGAATATTTCAAAGAGGCTGGACATTTTCTAGAATTTTTTTGAGACAGGGTCTCCCTCTCGCCCGGGCTGGAGTGCAGTGGCACGATCTTGGCTCACTGCAACCTCTGCCTTCCAGGTTCAAGCTATTCTGCCTCAACTCCCTGAGCAGCTGGGATTTCAGGTGTATGCCACCACACCTGGCTAATTTTTGTATTTTTGTAGGGAAGGGGTTTCACCGTGTTGGCCAGGCTGGTCTCAAACTCCTGACCTCAAGTAATCCACCCGCCTAGGCATCCCAAAGTGATAGGTTTACAAGTGTGAGCCACTGCACCCGGACAAGATTTTTTTTTTCTTTTTTAAGGCTAGATAAATCATAAGCTATGGAACATTTGAAAGTCTATCCAGCCTGGGCAACATGGTGAAACCCCATCTCTACAAAGAATACTCAGGCGGCTGAAGCAGGAGGATCACTTGAGCCTGGGAGGTCAAGGCTGCAGTGAGCCATGATTGTGCCACTGCACTCCAACCTGGGTGACAGAGTGAGACGCTTTCTTAAATAATGCCTATCTTAAAAGCTCTATTCCCCCAGTTAGGAGACTGAGGTGGGACAATCCCTTGAGGCTAGGAGTTCAAAGCTGTAGTATGCAGTGATTGCGCTTGTGAATAGTCACTGCACTGCAGCCTAGGTAACACAGTGAGATCCTGTATCTTTTTTTTTTGAGACGGAGTCTCACTCTGTCGCCCAGGCTGGAGTGCAGTGGCTGGATCTCAGCTCACTGCAAGCTCCGCCTCCTGGGTTCATGCCATTCTCCTGCCTCAGCCTCCCAAGTAGCTGGGACTACAGGCCCCCGCCACCTCGCCTGGCTAGTTTTGTTTTTTTTTTTTTTTTTTTTTTTTTAGTAGAGACGGGGTTTCACCGTGTTAGCCAGGATGGTCTCGATCTGACCTCGTGATCCGCCCGTCTCGGCCTCCCAAAGTGCTGGGATTACAGGCTTGAGCCACCGCGCCCGGCGAGATCCTGTATCTAAAAGAAGGCAGCTCTTGGGCCAGGCACGGTGGCTCACACCTGTAATCCCAGCAATTTGGGAGGCTGAGGAGGGCAGATCACAAGGTCAGGAGATCAAGATCATCTTGGCTAACACGGTGAAACCCCATCTGTACTAAAAATACAAAAAATTAGCCGGGCATGGTGGCGCGCGCCTGTAGTCCCAGCTACTCAGGAGTTTGAGGCAGGAGAATTGCTTGCACCTGGGAGGTGGAGGCTGCAGTGATCCCAGATCGCGCCACCGCACTCCAGTCTGGGCAGCAGAGCGAGACTCCATCTCAAAAACAAAAAAAAAGGTAGCTCTAATGAAAAGGAATAGAAGTAGAATCAGAAGTTAGGACATCTATTGCTTGATGCTTCTGGGATGGGGAAGATGTAGTTCTGGTGATAGAAACGGAAGCTGCCGCATAATGGGAGATGAAGGAGAATCTGCTCTCCTGGTGATTGTAACCCTAGGGATGTAGCTACTGGGACAGGGGGAAGTGGGGGACCCAGTGCTGCAGGGTCCCTATTGTCACATATGTCAATCCTACTTTAAAGTCAAAGAATGGATTCTGGCTGATAAAGCCTATCAGAATCACGGTGTTGATGTGAAGGTGCCACATAGCCACCAAAATATGTTCTCTACTTTCTCGCTTCACTCTGATTAGCTAAGTCTTGGTCATATGGCTTTACAGCACTGGGAATACCAGGATCTGGTCTTTTATAGGGTAGGAGGTGGGCCCTATCTTCTGTGTAGATTTGTCGTGGGGAGTTTCCCAAGCATGGGAAATGGGCTCAGATGATGTGGTTATAAAATGTGAATGTCCACTAAAAGGCAGTCAGTGTTAGCTACCCTAAGCCTTCAAACTGCTGCTTTTCCCCTTCAACAAGGACCAAGGTGAGATACTGGAAAGCTCTGAGCTTCAGCTGTTGGTTTTTGGTTTTCGTTTTTGATAATAGTTTTATTGAGATATAGTTCACTTAACTATACAGTTTACCCATTTAAAGTATACAGTGTTTTTTAGTATATTTACAGAATTGTGCAACTATTACCACAATTTTGGAACATTTTTGACACCCCCCCCCCCCAAAAAAAACCCCGTATGTCCTTTAGCAGTCATCCTCAATCTCCTCAGCCACTCATCTACTTTCTGTCTTTATAGATTTGCCTATTTGGGACATTTCATATAAATGGAATCTGTATGTGGTCTTTGCTTGATTTTGTTTTTGGGGAGGTGGGGGCTGACTACTTAGTCTTGACCAGCCAAGGTCCTAACCCAGCTGTAGAAATATAAGGAGTCACGGCTATGAGGGTGGCCTCACAATGGGCTCAGGGTAATCAACTTCTGTCCCCTGAGTTATCTTAGAAATGAGGCCAACTGTCTGCCCTCTAGAATGGATGGCTCTGAGGGAGAGAAAGGTTCACATCCTTCCTGGTGCTGGTGACAGAAGGCTGGACTGTGCCTGAAGTCAAAGCTTCTCACCTGGATTTGGGCAAATCATGGAGTTCTGAGTCTTGGGGTGGGGTGAGATGTGTGCTGAGGAGGGCAACACAGGAACTGCACTGCAGATGGCGACATGCAGGGTTTCAAGGCCAAAGCTGGTGTGTTCTTCCCTTAAGAATTGCTATAGGGGCCGGGCGCGGTGGCTCAAGCCTGTAATCCCAGCACTTTGGGAGGCCGAGACGGGCGGATCACGAGGTCAGGAGATCGAGACCATCCTGGCTAACACAGTGAAACCCCGTCTCTACTAAAAAATACAAAAAAAAAAAACTAGCCGGGCGAGGTGGCGGGCGCCTGTAGTCCCAGCTACTTGGGAGGCTGAGGCAGGAGAATGGCGTGAACCCGGGAGGCGGAGCTTGCAGTGAGCTGAGATCCGGCCACTGCACTCCAGCCTGGGCGACAGAGAGACTCCGTCTCAAAAAAAAAAAAAAAAAAAAAAAAAAAAAAAGAATTGCTATAGGCCGACTGTGGTGGCTCACGCCTGTAATCCCAGCACTTTGGGAGGCTGAGGTGGGTGGATCACCTGAGGTCGGGAGTTCGAAACCAGCCTGACCAACACGAGAAACCCCGTCTCTACTAAAAATACAAAATTAGCTGGGCGTGGTGGCACATGCCTGTAATCCCAGCTACTCGGGAGGCTGAGGCAGGAGAATTGCTTGAACCTGGGAGGCGGAGGTTGCAGTGAGCCGAGGTCGTGCCACTGCACTCCTCCAGCCTGGGTGACAGAGCAAGACGCTGTCAAAAAAAAAAAAAAAAAAAAAAGAATTGCTGGAGACTTTTTCCATTGCAGATGAGCAGGAAGGCACCCCATGGGAGACCGGCAAGGTGACTGAGTAGGATGCCCAGGGGCTGATGAGGGCAGTAAGTTCAAGGCATAGCCTGCAGCTCAGCCCAGGGAGGAGGCCTCGGGACAGTAGCAGAACGGGGCTATAGTGCAAGTAGGTCCTATCATCTGCCCCTGCATGCACTGCATGCTGGCCTGACTACTGGACCCCAGAGCAGGAAGCTTCTTTGAGTTTCTGGTGGAGAAGGATAAGCTCATAAAAAGCAGGAAAGTCCAGAGAAGGGCAAAAAGCTCTGGCACTTGAGAGCGAGCTGAAGAATACTGGGCCTGGGCCAATAAAAGGCTATAATCTCTGGTACCAAGGTGAAGAGGCACTAAGTGACAAGCTGCAGCAACCGCAGTGTGCCTGGGCCCACTGTGGCCCAGCCTGCTGCTGCTGCCTGTCTGGACTCTGCCCCAAAGGGCAGCTGTCGCTCAGCAGGCTGGCCCCTGCTGTGAGAGCCAACACCATGGGAACAATACTGCAAAGCAAGCACTAGGGGGCCGCCTCTGCCCTCTGTATTATGGCTTCATCCTGAGCAGCCTGACTCCCACAAGCCATGGCCTTTTTTCCCCCTAGACTTCAGATCTCAGTCCTGGTGGCACTCAGTTCTGTCTGGCTTCTGTGCCCTCCTTTACCACCTGACTCTCATCCCCCTTCCCCCTCCTTCCATAGCTTTTTCTGTCACCTCTGGGCTACAAGCCTTGGGATGCCTGGGTCATCCCTCCTTTCCTCCTCCCCAGTAGTCCTGCCAAGACACAGAGCTGCACCTTTGGCACGGGATCCCCTGGCCTGACCTGAGCTGCCCTGCTTCAGCAGGGGTGGTGCCAATGGAGCCAATCATAGTAGCACAAGCAAACCTCCCCAACAGTAGTGGCAGGATAGAGGCTCACCTATGGGGATAGTTAGGGGTAGGAGTTTTTGCCTTTTCTAAAATAGAGACAGGGTCTCTGTTGCCTAGGCAGGAGTGCAGTGGGTATTTGCAGGCACAATCCCACTACTGATCAATCAGCATTTTGAGCTGCTCTCTCTGACCTTGGCCAGTTCACCCCTTTTTATTTTTCTTCTTCTTCTTTTTTTTTTTTTCTGAGACAGAGTCTCGCTCTGTTGCCAGGCTGGAGTGCAGTGAAGCAACCTCAGCTCACTGCAACCTCTGCCTCCCGGGTTCAAGTGATTCTCCTGCCTCAGCCTCCCAGGTAGCTGGGACTACAGGCACACGCCACCATGCCCAGCTAATTTTTGTATTTTTAGTAGAGATGAGGTTTCACCATGTTGGTCAGGATGGCCTCAATTTCTTGACCTCGTGATCCGCCCATCTCAGCCTCCCAAAGTGCTGGGATTATAGACGTGAGCCACCATGCCTGGCCGCCAGTTCACCTCTTCTTAGGCAACCTGGTCCCCTGCTCCTGGGAGTTCGCCATATTGTTGCTGAACGTGGTGCAGATACCCGAATGGCAGAGCACACTGCAGCCCAGAACTCCTGGGCTCAAGCGATCCTCCTACCTCAGCCTCCCGAGTAGCTGGGACTAAAGGTGCATATAGCGCCGTGCCCGCAGGGGTAGTTTTTCTTTCTTTCTTTTTTTTTTTTCTTGTTCTTCCAGATCCCTCATTTTGAGAATCAAGGGGTAGGAGTTTGATGACAGCATGTGCATCTCTGCAGGGACAGAGAAGGGGTGGAGGCAAAGGAGTGGAAGAAAGGGGCAAAACGGAGGAGCTTGTGAAAGTAAGAACTGTGCTAGAACTTTCTGAGCCTACGCCATCAGATGGAATACACATTTCAGGTTGCTGGGTGCCTGCAGCGGCCACAGGGGTCACTGACCTCACCTTCATCATGTCAGTCTTACTTAGGGAAGGCACCAAGGAACCACATTCACTGCTGGGAGTAGTAGCCAAAATAGGGACTCACTGGCAATGCCTTTATTCACTATGTCAAATACTTCCATACCTGTTACTCGTCGGAGTCTTACAGTGACTGGGCCAGTTCCACAAACGAGGAGAACTGCTCAATAATCTGCCCAAGTTACAAACCATCTGGTGAGTGGCCAAGTTGGGCTTGGATCTCCAGCCTGCCAGATGAAAGCACTTCTGACCACACACCTCTGAGAAGGGGCTGAGTGCCATCATCCTGCCTAGTCCCCTCAATCTCTCTGCCTAGAGGGGGTGCTAAATTGCACCTGACTCCCTCTGCCTTTCTCCCAGTCTACCATCCTCACCCTAACAAGACCCTTGGCATATCATGCAACAGACTCAGTGCCAAAGGCTCCTTCCTCACCAGCCGGGAAAGCCCCCGCCACCTCCCAGCTCAAATCTCTAGCAGCTGCCAAACACACATCATATAATCAAACTCTCAGGTTTTATTTCTGTAAAAGCTCCAGCTCTATCTTCCCCTGACCCCAAGTCCAGGGCTACCGGAAGGTAGAGAAGCTCTGGGTGGCAGTGCAGGAGGCATAGGGCACACCCCGGGAGCGAATCTGCAGGGTATGGAAGGTGAGGGGTGGGTTGGGGCCTGAGGAGCCTGGGTTCAGGGACTCGGTGTGAGGCTCCATGACAGTCACAGGGACTGCATAGGACAGCACCTGCGGCCGGTCATCATGGCGTCTCAGCGTGCCCTTGCCCAGGAGGTGCAGGATGCAGGAGAGGACGTCAGTGCTGCTGCAGGCAGACCCCCTACCAAGGCTGCTGACCAAACCCCTGGGAGGACATGGGCCCTTCTGCCAAGCCTCCAGCACCTGGTGTCGGGGAGGAAGGGACAAGCGGTAGGTTAGAGGCACCTGACCCTTCCTTGCTTGAGCTTCCACTCCAACCACAGGCTGCTAGGACAGGATGCCCCAAGGACACCAGGTGCATCCTGACTTCACTCCTCACACTCCTACAGGGTACATAGTGAACCACGTGCTTCACCACACGTGGACCCACCTTGTTCCGTAGACTGTTCCCCCAACCCCAGCAAAGATCCATCACCCACAGTGCCCACCCCTGCCTACCAGACAGACAAGCTGGTCAATGTGCAGCCCCTCATCCCCATGGGCCTTGAGGATTCGGACGATGAGGCAGTTCAGAAGATTCCGTCTCTTCTCCAAGTTCCGGCCCTCTTCACCCTCAGCTTGCAGGTACGTCTGAGGTGGGATGAGCCGCACAATGTCCCATCTCGACCTGGGTTCCTTGCTGTCATCTCGAATCTTGAGGACCCCTGAAATAAACACCGATCACTCACTCAGTGGAGAGCCCATGAGAAGCCTGGCCCTGCCTCAGAGCAGAGGCCCCTCTGGCTCTAAGTGCATACCTCCTGGTATATCCTTTTGCTCATGAAGGTCCAGGGGGCCTCTTGAAGAGGTGAGGGGCCCAATCGCCTCATTAAGCATGTCTGCGGAGAGCCCTGAGAGCGCCAGCAGACTCTCCACAGAGACCGCCTTCAGAGAACAGATGGGAGACATTCAGGGCCTCCCCAAGGAGTGGAGAGAAGAGGATGGAGGGAAGAAGCAGAGGGAGTCAAGGTTTCAGGAAGAGAGGCACGGGACAAAGTGGGAGACAGGAGAGAGGTGCAGCAGGGCTGGACCACCTTCAGGTCGTTGAGATACAGCAGTAGCCACATCTGCACGGTGGACACATGCAGGGTCTGGTTCCCAAACTGCAGCTCAGCCCAGCCCAGCCACGTCCACTGCAGTCGCCTCTGTGAGCCTTGCTTGAGGGCAGGATGGCTCTGACCTGGTGACGTACCAGGAAGGGGGAGGGAGACAAAGAGCAGGGGAAAGGAGGGAGTTGGTGTTGGAGGGAGGGTGCATGCTGGTCAAGCTCTGTTGATCTCTACAGGGCGTGTGACCCCAGCATTTATGGACACTGGAGCTCCTGGTCTGAGCTTCCAGATCTCGGCCTTCTCTGGGCCTGCCTCCATGGCGAGCCTCAGGTATCTGGGAGCTATCCTATGCCTAGCCTGGTGCCAGGCAGGTTCTCATCAGTGCCTTCGAGGATTGCCCCGTGTGTTTTTAGGGAGACTAAACCATGAAGGGAGGAAGGACTAGGGCTCTTATCAAGCTGGAATATTGTGACAGGAAACAATGTCTCCCCTATTAGGGGGCTCCCTGACCACAGGTCTGAGCCTCTTCCCCCTCCTGTGTTGCTGCCAGCTCAGGGATCAGCCCCCAGTGGGGAGTTTAGGATGACAGGTGACTGACCAGGAAGGAGCCAGACACTCCTTCCTGGTGGCCTCAGGTGCCTCCTGCCTCCATCCTCCCCGTCACCCACAAAGAGATTCCCAGGTCTTATTTTAAAACAGAAAAGACAATGATCTGGGGATCAGGTATCTGACAGCACCTGCCACCCTCAGCCACCAAGCTCCTGCCCTTTCTTCTCAAAACCACTGTTTTTCCCATGGCCTAGGGAATTCTTATCCCTAAAGACTATCTCTCCCTGAATCTATAAAAACAAAAATTAAAAATTTAAATTAAAAGACCAACTTTTTTTTTTTTTTTTTTTTTTTTTGAGATGGAGTCTCACTGTCACCCAGGCTAGAATGTAGTGGCACGATCTTGGCTCACTGCAACCTCCGCTTGTGGGTTGAAGTGATTCTCCTGCCTCAGCCTCCCGAGTAGCTGGGACTACAGACGTGCACCACCACACTCAGCTAATTTTTGTATTTTTAGTAGAGACGAGGTTTCACCATGTTGGCTAGGCTGGTCTCGAACTCCTGACCTCAAGTGATCCACCCACCTCGGCCTCCCAAAGTGTTGGGATTACAGGCGTGAGCCCTGTGCCCAGCTACAGACCATCTCTTTTCACATCAAGCCTCCCAACATCAGGGTCTGCCCCCAACCCCAGGTCCTTTCCTAGCAGCCCACCCTCTCCCCAGTCCCCTCTGCCTGGCTACTCACTCTTGTTGTAGAAGTTGGAGTATCTGTTCAAAGTGCCCCTCAGGTAGGAGGGCAGGCAGGTTCTGGGGTTCAGTGTGTGGCAGATTGAGGCAACAGGCCAGCAGTGTCGGGACAGGACAAGCACAGACACTTCTGGCATTGCCCCTTCATAGTAGAGGTCCTCATTCTCCTCTTCTTCCTCCTCTCCCTCTGTCACATCCACCGCTGCTGCTGCCCCAGCTCCCTCTTCCTTCTCGCTCTTGTACTCCTTGTCACTGGCCCTATGGCCCACCTGAAGGAGCACAGGGTTCCCAGATGCCATGGCCTCCTCCAGTCTGCTCCACGCCCATCTTCCCCCTACCTTCTCATTTGCTCATCCCTTCCAAGGCACTCACCTGTATTTTCTTCTCTGTATCCTCCAGCTTTAGGAGTTCCTGATCCAGCCGCTGGAGCTGGTAGACGTGGAACTGGCGCTGTAGCTCCTTAGAGGTGCTCAGGCTCTGCAACATCTGCTGGGGGAGGCGGTTGGGGAAGCAGGGACCAATCTGCTCCAGCACGGCCCCCTCCAGCCAGCTCGAGACCACGCCCAGGAGACGGTCCGCCATGTAGTGCCTACAGTGCATGCAGCCCGGGCCAAGCCTCAGTGTGGGCACCAGTGTGGCCCAGCCTCCCACTCCAAGGCTCCAGCCTGGCTCTATCCCAGACTTCCAGGCCCATGAGCTGGCTCTTCCACCATCATCCTGCCTCCCGCCAGCACCCGCTCCTTAGGTCCACACTCACTGGTAATAATGCTCAAACGTGGTGGCTATCTCCAGGCCGGAGAAAATCAGGACAGCTTGCAGGCACTGCTGCAGCTGTGCCAGCCTCTCCATTTCCTGGGCTCCACCAATCCGGCTGCCCTGGATCTGCTGGTCAATGTGCCGGGCGAACTGCTCACTCACCTGAGCAATGGCAGAGCACAGGAAAGCCATGAATAAGCAAGCAGAGCAGGTGAGTGGGGAGGAGGGACGAGGGTCTGGAAAGTAGATATGAATGCTGGCAGCTTCCTAAGGTGGTTGGTGCTTTCATACAACTATTATATACGATCATTAACCATTGTACACATTAGCAATATTAACAATTATGGAAAGTGTCTTTTCACATTGTGTCTAAAAATTCAAACTAATAATAATCATTCAAAATGAGAAAATAAGGCCAGGCGCACTTCACGCCTGTAATTCCAGCACTTTGGGAGGCCGAGACAGGCAGATGGCTTGAGCCCAGGAGTTGGAGACCAGCCTGGGCAACATGGCAAAACCCCATCTCTACTAAAAATACGAAAAAATTAGCTGGGCATGGTGGCACATGCCTATGGTCCTAGCTACCCAGGAGGCTGAGAGGACCACCTGAGCCCAAGAAGTTGAAGCTGCAGTGAGCTGTGACTGCACCACTGCACCCCAGTCTGGGAGAGAGTAAGACCCTGTCAAGAAAAAAGGAAAGAAAGAAAGAAAAGAAAGAGAGAGAGAGGGAGAGAAAAAAAAAGAAAGGAGAGAGAGAAAAAGAAGGAAGGGAAGGGGAAGGGAAAGGAGTGGTGGCTCATGCCTGTAATCCTAGCACTTTGGGAGGCCGAGGTGGGTAGATCACGAGGTCAGGAGTTCGAGACCAGCCTGACCAACGTGGTGAAACTCTTGTCTCTATTAAAAATACAAAAATTGGCCAGGCTAATTTTTGTGGTGGCCTGTGCCTATAATCTCAGCTACTTGGGAGGCTGAGGCAGAAGAATTGCTTGAACCCGGGAGGTGGAGGTTGTGCTGAGCCGAGATTGAGCCTAGTTACTGATAAACTAGGACTGGAGGCTACACAAGGAGCCTCATGCTCCTGCTGCTCTTTACCCTGCTTTCCAGCTTGCATTTTAGTTCATCAATTGTGGTTTTTGTTTTGTTTTGTTTTTGAGATGAGTCTAGCTCTGTCACCCAGGCTAGAGTGCAGTGGTGCAATCTCGGCTAACTGCAACCTCCACCTCCTGGGTTCAAACGATTCTCCTGCCTCAGCCTCCCAAGTAGCTGGGACTACAGGCATGTGCCACCATGCCTGGCTAATTTTTGTAATTTTAGTAGAGATAGGGTTTGGTCATGTTGGCCAGGCTGGCCTCAAACTCCTGACCTTAGGTGATCTGCCTGCCTTAGCCTCCCAAAGTGCTGGGATTACAAGCGTGAGCCACCACACCTGGCCACTATTTATTTTTTAAACTTCTTTTTTTTTTTTTTGAGATTGAGTCTTGTTCTGTCACCCAAGCTGGAGTGCAGTGGCGTGATCATGGCTCACTGCAACCTCCGCCTCCCAGGTTCAAGCGATTCTCCTGTCTTGCCCTCCTGAGTAGCTGGGACTTCAGGTGTGTGCCACCACACCCAGCTGATTTTTTAAATTTTTAGTAGAGACAGGGTTTCACCATGTTAGCCAGGAGGGTCTCGATCTCCTGACCTCGTGATCCACCCACCTTGGCCTCCCAAAGTGCTGGGATTACAGGCGTGAGCCACTACACCCAGCCAATTTTTTAAGCTTCTTATAACATGGCTATATACTAACATATGTTCATCATAGAATGGGAATGGAAGGGTGGGTCATTTGGAGGAGGCGAGGAAGGAAGAGTTTGTAGGAAGAGACCCAAGGATGCAGCAAGGGTGGAGGCTTACATGGGCAGCTTTGAGAAAAGGGAGCTTCAGCAAGGCTCCCGCACAGCCATTCTGCAGCGCCAGCAAGAAGGCTGCCCGCGGCCCAAACAGTTCAGAGCTCGAGTTCTGCAGAATATTAAATTGCTCACAGTAGCGTGGCACAAAGTCATCATCCCGCCAGGATGAGGTCAGAAAATTGTTCACCTGGAAGGAAGGGGCAGGAGCATGAAGACACAACCCAACATGCCACCATTTTGGTGTCCCCTCTCTCCCCCAGGCCCGCTCCTGTCCACCTGCTTCTCCACCACGGCTTGCCAACAGCGCGTCAGGTTTCTCATGATGCTGCTTGAAAGGCCCCGGGTAGCCAAGGAGCTCCAGTCGTGGCTTCTGTTTCTGCCCTCTGTGGAGATCAAGAAAGTGGCAGAGGCAAGGAGTGGGCAGCCCCTCCACTCCAGTCGCTATCCAAGGGGGTGCCCTGAGGCCTTTCCTGACATGCTGCCACCCAAAGTGATGTTCATGGATGGAGGTGACACAAACCTGGAAGATGAACAGGCTGAGCACATAGGGAGGAGAAGGATGGGGATGGACAGAAGTCTGTGGTATACACGTGGGGCCCAGGAAAATGCTCCTGACTAGAGCTCCCCACCTGAATCCCCACTACTCACTGGGCCGAGGAGTGGCCGCCACAGGAGGGGGTGCCTCGCAGGGCTCGACATGCACCAGCAGGTGAGTGAGACGGCGCACCCGCGAGAAGAAAGCTGGGCCGCGGCTCTGGGGGTTGAAGACAGCTTCCTGACACTCCAGGTACTGTTCCAGCAGCCAACCCAGGGGGCTAACGCCATCCTCATCTAGAGGGTGAGAAAAACAAACCAAGGCACAGCCATGTCTGCAGGGAAGTGGGAGAGGTTGGGCTGAACAGGAGTGTGGAGATAGAGCAACTGGACGAAATGATACAAGGGAGGGGCCAGGTAGGGTGGTTTATGCCTATAATCCCAGCACTTTGGGAGGTTGAAATGAGAGGATCGCTTGAGGCCAGGAGTTTGAGCCCGGCCTGGTCATCTTTAAAAATAGTAAATAAACAGGCTGGGCACAGTGGCTTACGCCTGTAATCCCAGCACTTTGGGAGGCCGACGTGGGCAGATCACAAGGTCAGGAGATCGAGACCATCCTGGCTAACACGGTGAAACCCCATCTCTACTAAAAATACAAAAATAAGCCAGGCATGGTGGCAGGTGCCTGTAATCCCAGCTACTTGGGAGGCTGAGGCCAGAGAATGGCATGAACCTGGGAGGAGGAGTTTGCAGTGAGCCGAGATCACACCACTGCACTCCAGCCTGGGCGACAGAGTGAGACTCCATCTCAACCAAATAATAATAATAAATAAAAATAATAAACATTTAAAAAAATAGAAAACGCCAGGCGTGGTGGCACATGCCTATAATCCCAGCACTTTGGGAGGCTGAGGTGGGCGGATCACCTGAGGTCAGGAGTTCGAGATCAGCCTCACAACATGGAGAAACTCCATCTCTACTAAAAAATATAAAATCAGCTAGGTGTGGGTCGGGTGTGGTGGCTCACGCCTGTAATCCTAGCACTTTGTGAGACTGAGGCGGGTGGATCACCTGAGGTTGGGGGTTCAAGACCAGCCTGACCAACATGGAGAAACCCCATCTCTACTAAAAATCCAAAATTAGCCGGGCATGGTGGCCCATGCCTGTAATCCCAGCTATTAGGGAGGCTGATGCAGGAGAACTGCTTAACCCTGGAGGCGGAGGTTGCAGTGAGCTGAGATTGCGCCATTGCACTCCAGCCTAGGCAATAAGAGCGAAACTGTCTCAAAAAAATAAAATAAAATAAAATAAAATAAAATAAAATAAAATAAAATAAAATAAGCCAGGCATGGTGGCACATGCCTGTAATCCCAGCTACTCAGGAGGCTGAGGCAAGAGAATTGCTTGAACCCGGGAGGCAGAGGTTGCGGTGAGCTGAGATCGCGCCATTGCACTCCAGCCTGGGTAACAAGAGCGAAACTCTGTCTCAAAAAAAAAAAAAAAAAAAGATATGAAAAGAATGATAAGGGAGTGGGTAACAAGGTACCTTCTGCACTTATGGTGTCAGCTGATACTTGAGAGACATAGGAAAGGGGGCAGCCCCTGGGCTATGAGAAGACGGCACTGGGATTACAAATGCAGGTGCCAAAAGG
The DNA here is from genome assembly GCF_047675955.1 of Chlorocebus sabaeus. Classification (NCBI taxonomy): domain Eukaryota; kingdom Metazoa; phylum Chordata; class Mammalia; order Primates; family Cercopithecidae; genus Chlorocebus; species Chlorocebus sabaeus. Next base: position 43,270,956 of record NC_132920.1, read on the forward strand.
GCCAGAACATAATCCAGGTGGTTCTAGGGTAGAGCAAGAAGGAGCTAATTAGTGGAGCCAAGCCCTGAGATAGTAATGGGTCCAGGTGTCAGGATAGTTACCGGGAGAGGTGATGTTCTGCACCACGGGGCTGACCAGGGCCTCCCAGCAGGTCTTGCCCAGAGCTTGGGCAGCCTCGTCATCAGGGAGGAAGCGGTCAGCAAAATTCTGCTCCTGGCGCAGGGCCCCGTTCAGTCTGGGGGTGAGAATGGAGGAGGAAAGTGTCAGAGGCTTGAGGTATGTGTTATCTCAGTGTCCACCCTGCCTAAGACTGCCAGTTAACCTCCAGCACCCAAACTGAAGGCCCCCCTGGTACTTCAAAACTGCCCTGTGCTAACTAGTATATCCTATTCCCAGCCCACTGGAGAAATTTCTTCTCTTTATCCTTTCTTCCCCTCCCACAGCTCAGAACACTCCAGCCCCCTCCCCACGCATATTAAACCTCCATCTCACGGCTTAAATGGACCCCTGCCTGCCAGCTGTTTGCAATAGCCTTACCTTTCCCACAGACACAGGCATACACGCACACTCTCACACACCTAGAACTCAGGTGCAGGAGGCTCCTGCGGTCCTCTGCCATGTCCTGGCTCCAGGCCTGTGCCCGAACCATGTAGAAGAGGCGTGTGTGACGACAGAGTTGCTCCCGGAACACTGGCCAGAACGTGGGCTTGGGGCCTAGGATCTCTAACCCCCGAATGCGCGTATCAATGCCACCCTGAAACACACACAGGACTATCTTCACTCGCCCCACACACTCCTTGGGATGGGCTGGGGTCAGCTATGCCCTCGAGCCTCACACCTGGAGCTGCTTGAGACCCAGGCTGGTCCTCTGGCTCAAGATCTGCCCGTTTATGGGGCTCAGAGCCCCCTACCCAGGGCCACACCCCACATCCCTAGGCCCACCTGCTGGCAGCGCTTTATGCGGATCTGGATGATGGGCCAGAAGCGGGTCAGGTTCTCCAGGAGGATCACCCGGCTGGCAGAGGGCATCACATTCACCTGGCAGGGGGGCAGAGAAGGCTGTCACCTCTACACGTGCAGATGGGAGTGCTGAGCCAAGTTGGCTCTAGGCTCCAGTCCCCTCACTTGTTTCCCTCCCTTCCCCAGCCCTGGGATGTGTAGGGTCCGGAAAAAGCTATCCTCATTGTCCACCCTCACTGTTTGGGGCCTGGTGGCACAAGCACAGGGATAAAGGACACTACTTTCTGTGGGGCTCAAGACAGGTGGGAGTAGAAAAAAGTAGGATAGGGCCAGATCGAAGCAGGAGGGCAGATCCTGTGAGGGGTGGGGTAATGGCTAATGGCCCTGGGGCCCTACCGAGTTGAGTTCCGTGTGAAGAGAGCTAGTGCTATCACCCCCACACACCACCACTCGGGCCGGCATGTAGCTCGAGTCCTCGCTAGCCACAAGCAGAGTCAGTTGCCTGGGAGTGGGGAGGAAAAACCATTTGGAACTTGCAGACAGGGCCCATGGCCAAGTCCAGGGGGGTGGTGCGTCCCCCAAAATAAACACAGGGGCGTCACAGGAAAGCGTAGGTGTGTGGCAAAGCACATGCATGGGAGCGTTACCTGATGAGGACGCCCTGGTGCATGTGCAGGGTGATGTAGTGGGAGCCGGCGCTGCCGTTGGACTCCCAGTAGGTCTTGGGGTTGTGGTCCGTCAGCTTGCTGGCCCGGTGTGGGTTGGAGGACACCTCCACCTTCTCCCAGCACTTGTCCTCCTTCACTTCCACACTGGAGCCTGGGGGTAAGTGGGAATGGGTGGTGGTCACAGCCAGGTAGGGTGTAGAGGGGAAACAAACATAGGTATGGAGAGGTAGAGCAACAGGGCAACAGGCACGAACCCTGGCATAAGTATCTGAGGAACACATCAAAGAAAGGGATGTTGATGGACCGTTGGGTTCGTCTGTGGTCTTCAATCTGGCCCAGCACCATCTGCAGCCAGAACATCAGAAAGAAGGGACACGGGGGCAGGAGGAACACGGAGAGACACATGGAAACATGGATGAAGGAGAGACCAAGCAGCAGTGGGACTTCCTCTACAGCACCAGCAGAGCAGGCCCAGACAGGGAAGAGGGGCAGGGAAACAAATGTCCCAGGGTCACTAGAGTCACCTGTTGTTCCCAGCCATGGGAACACAGCCCTTACCCGCCACTGCTTGGGTTTCATATTCTGATGCTACTCTGAGCCCACAAGCTCCCCTTCCTTCTGACCTGGATGCAGCCTCCCAGGATGTTGGTGATGAGTTTGCGGTAGAGGTGGGCATGCTTCTCACACTTGAACACCATGTCCCGCAGCTCCTGAGCCAGCTCCAGCTTTCCCAGGTGCTTTTCCAGGGCCTTGGAGATGGCGTCTCTTGCTCCCAGCTGATTCAGCACCACGGCATAGTCCCTGCTCACTGAGGTCAGGCGGTGCAGGAAGAAAATCAGTTCCTGGAGCACCTGGGTGGGGACATAAAGGAGGAGATGAATGAAGACAGGGCGAGGGCTGCAAGGGCATCTGCAGTAGCAGGTACCCACTGTGTACTGGGTGCTGGGGGTGCTACAGTGAGCAAGGCAGAGTGAGGAAATGAAAAGAAAGGGATGGGGAGACACAAGAGCCAGGTGGTTAGAGAACTGAAGACAAACCAAAATGGAAAAGGGCACAAGATGCCCTGCTACTCTAGGGTTCTAGGCTGCTGATTATATTGATAAAAACTGCAGAGAGCATCCCTGGGTTCTTTCATCCAGGCCCCACTGTCCCAAAAAACAGTTGTAGGGCTGTATTTTGAGATGTTCAGGCACAGACACCTGGATGGCTGGGAAGGGACTGACAGGGACTGGGTTTGTGTGTATACCCAATGAGCCTGCCTTAGAAAGTAAATTCTACATAACAGCCAAAAATACAGCCACACTGCAAACACCTACTGTCACCATGACCCTAGTTCTCTGAGCCCTTCTGAAGCCTTCTGTGCCCAGGACTTCTCTGTAGCTTTTGCAGGGGACTCTGGTATGTGATGGGCCCTCTGCATCCTTCATCCCCCTTTCTCCCACAGGACCAGCCAAAAATGGAGCTACTGAAGCTCTTAATGTTCTATGTAATAATATCTCCATATCCTTTTGTGTAAAAAAGAGAGTGGCAAGATCACACATTTGGGTTTGCTTATATTTGCATAAGGGAACATGGGAATGATACGTAAATTAATACAAGTAATTACCAGTAAGGGGTGTGTGGGGGACACTGGGAGAACAGGGATTTGGGTGAGAGCAAGAATTCTCAGTGTATACCTTGTTAGAGCGTTTTGATTTGTGAACCATGTGAATGTATTACCTATTTAAAAAAAATAAAATTCAATTTTAAAAGCAAAACTCAAACTAAGAGCCCAAAGGCTCTATCACACCCTCCAGAGCCTTGCCCAGTGGGTGTGCCTTGCCAGTGGCTGCCTTTATCCTCTCCCCCAGCCTCTCCCCAGAGCAAGGCAGGGGTACCTCTCGATCAGTGTTTGGGGACCGCAGGCAGGCCATGCAGGCATCCACGGCCTCGTGCCAGGGGAGCAGCAGTGCCTCAGGGAAGTCTACCAGCTGCTTCAGGATTCTGGGGGCAGAGAAATGTGCAGCCAGCCTCATAGACCCCCTTTCCCCTCAGAGATCCCACCTGTCACCACGCTCTTACCTCAGCACAGTCAGGTGCAGGGCCCTGTTAGTCTCTGGAGCGTCCAGGCTCTGCATCAGTGCCAGGAAGGGCTGGGGCTGCCGCTGCAGCTGCAGCAGGAGTGGCTTGACCTTGTTCTCCTGCGTCCCCTCTGAGCTGAGGGCTTGCTCTAGATCCAGGAGGATTTTCCCAGCTGGACCATAATCCTCCACGAGATGCTGCAGCGGAGTGTTGGGACTCTGAGATGGGGGTTCTTTTGCTACAGGAAGAGGAGAGTCACAGGAATTGGCCATTGTTAGTAATGTGAAGGCTCAGAAATAGATTCATAACTCTCAATGTTTTTCTCTAATTTCTCCTAAAAAATGTTTTAAATTTTTTAACCCCCGCCCCCCCGCCCCCCGCAAAAGTCAGGTTTGGGGATCTAATCTCTTAACGTCCTTGTAAGACAGCTTTATGACAAATTTTATTATTTATTTATTTATTTATTTATTTATTTTTTGAGATGGAGTCTTGCTCTGTCACCCAGGCTGGAGTGCAGTGGTGCCGTCTCGGCTCACTGCAACCTCCGCCTCCTGGGTTCACACCATTCTCCTGCCTCAACCTACCAAGTAGCTGGGACTACAGGCGCCCACCACCACGCCCGGCTAATTTTTTTTTGTATTTTTAGTAGAGACGAGATTTCACCATGCTAGGCAGGATGGTCTCAATCTCCTGACCTCATGATCCGCCCGCCTAGGCCTCCCAAAGAGCTGGGATTACAGGTATGAGCCACCGCACCTGGCCTTTATATTCTTAAAATAGCAAAGTAGCTTCATCTGCAATCAGGAGAGCACTTCCCTTTATTTCAAAGCATGGAGTATATTCTCTACAAGAAAAAAAGCTAAATGTGGGGGCTTTTATAAGTTTTCAAAATTATCTTGCAATTTTCTAACTTTACATCCTCCTTCATTCTTTGAGGGAACACAGTGCCCGCTTCTCCATTTGTTGCTTCTCTCTAAGTTGCAGATTCTAAGGTGGCATCACTTCCAGAAAGGACTGCATAAAAGTCAGCACAGACATCTCTCCTGTGCTAATGCCCTGAAGGTGTGTCGACTCAGCTGCTGTGTCTGGCACCCACCTTCCACTTTGGTTGCATCTTCTGAGTCCTTAACCTGGGCCTGAGCTTGCAGGAGGACATCTTGTTGGGCTCCTAGAAGGGATGGGTAGGCTCGGTGCCCTGCTAGGGCTTCAGGCCCATACTTCTTGTAGACACGGCAGTTGATCAGGTCCCTGAGGGCACTGTCATTGAGTCGCTGTGGCAGAGTCAGCAGCAAGTCCTGGGCCAATTCTATGGGCACGGCCAGTTCAGCTAGGATCTCATCATCCAGAATCTGCCATCAAGGAGAAGCTCTCATTGCAGACAGCCCTGCCGGCACAGAGGACCCAGGGAGCACTTGGTAGAAGTGGGGCTCTCTCTGCACACATACCCTCCATCCTGATCTTCTCAGCTGGCAGCTGGCTCCTCCCAAACAGCTCATCAGCCTCTCCCACCTCTGAAAATTCCAGACCCCTCCTCTGCAGCCCCTTCCACTCTCTGACCTCCACTTTTCATCCTGTGCCTTTCAAATGCTCTATACAGTCCAGCCCTTGCAATAGAGCCCTCCAACCTCTGAGTGCCTCCAGGCTGGCTCTACCTCCCCATCTAGGTTCTCCTGGAGGATCTGGAGAACCTCCTGATGGTCAGGTCCATCCAGCTTTTTGATGAAGAAGAGGAGTTCCCACCACTCAGCTAGGGTCAGGTGTTCACACTCCTCAGTGTCCTCATCCTCAGGCAGCACATAAGGCACAGCATAGAGTTCCGTCATGGGCCTCCAGCGCCAGGCAGGCAGGGCTGTGGAAATGGGCCGAGGGGCACAGGGATGTCACTAGCAACTGAGCAGGACCACCGTTACTCTGCTCAGAGCTGACCCTTGCTTCCTCCCTGAGCTCACCTCTACCCAGGACTCTACTGGCCACCGCCCCTTGGTACTCATCAGCCTCAACCATGTCCTCAGTGTCTTCCTCAAAGCCCAAGATCTCCAGCATGTGCCAGTGCACCCAATAGGTGCGGCCTGTTAACTCCCACAATACCTGGAGGATAGGGAAAGAAAGAGAGGGAAGGGGAAGGGAGGACTCACTAATGACTGGCTGTGGCCCAGTACTGAGGACTTACAGCCCTCAGGGTGACCACCTGGCCAGGTTTTAGAAAAACCTTCATGTAACAAAACAGCAGCATATGGAGAATACACACACACACAGACACATACACACACACACACACACACACAAAGGATGCCCTCTCCTTTGGGGGATGGGCCTGTCTCTCCTCTCACCCTATCTTTCACAGCTTATGCCCCCACACTTCCTATTGGCCTCTACCACTCCATCTCCCTGACCCTGACTTTTGGAGGAGTCTGGCTATATCAGTTTCTTCCTGTGTGAGTCTTCTTGACTTCACAGCCTCCTAAACCCAGATTTTTCCAGCTCTCAGAATGGCCCGCCTCTCAACTACTGACTCTTTTTCACCATCCCAATCTTATAGAACGCTTTCTCTTTGGGTGGCCTGCTGGAGCCCCTCTGTATGGAAGTCCCAACTCTGCCCCACCCCAAATAGACCCCTAACAGTGTCCCACCACCATATGCCACTCACCTGCACAGGAGGCACGCCGTTGTTGCTCTGCCGAAACTCGCCCTCATCCCCGGCACTGATCTCCTCATAATCATCCAGCATCCGCACTCGCATCCCCGGCTGCAGCGTGTCCCGCACATACAAGGCATAGGTATTGCCACTTGCGAACTCAGAACGAGGGCGAAAACGTCTTGACCTCCTGAAGGAGGGCTGAGCCTGGGCAGTGGGGAACCCTGGGCTCACATCTGCCAGCTGAGGCTGGAAGATGGAACTGGGGGACCGTGCTGAGCTCCTTGGTCTGTCTGTGGCCTGGTCCCAGCGCATGGCTTGCACCAGCTCCGAGATCAGGGTGCCCATGGCCATACTGAACTCCAGCTCCAGTTGACCCCTCTTCCCACTCAACTCCTCAGGAGCAGAAGTGTTCTGGGCTCCTGGCTCCGCAGCACTGTTGTTCAGCTGATCCAGGAGCGAGGTGACATGCAAATACCGCTTCACCAGGGAGAAGAGCACCCTTCCTGGGACCTGTGGGATACAACCTTTGGCCTACATCCACCTTGTCCCAGTTTAAGACCCTCTCTCCATACCATCCTCTGTAGATAGGTACAAAGGCCTGGTCCCTAGATCTTGTTCACAAGCTCCCCCCACCTTACACCCCCAAAGGTAACCTGTGGTAGCTGAATGCCCTCGAAAGACATGGGATGTTCAGAGAGCGTGGCCTGTGCAAACAGTGCTAGCAGAGCACAGCGGCTGTCAAAATCCAGGTGTTTCTCAATGGCTTCCTGTTGGCTCAGTGACAGAAGGATTTGAGTCCGGGTCCCTGTAACCCATATCCCAATTAGTAACTTCTCCCTAATCTCACCCTTCCTAGAAATCGTAGACCCTCTGTTCTTTCAATCCAATCCTTTTGCCACCACACAATGGGAAAGAACTGATTTGCTTCAAAAGCTAAAATTTGACAACTTATATACATACACACATGCACATAAACACCATCTACAATAGTCTAAACTGTAAATTCTTCCTTTGCATAAAAAGCAACTAATTAATACGAGGTTATTGAAGATAGTCTTTCCTCTTTTGGCAGATAACCCCCACCCTCACTCCCATTCCCACCTCCTTTTCTTCCAACTCTAAGAGAAGGGCAACAGAATCATTTACGTACTGATGAGATCAGAGGCTCCTGCCACAGTGTCCTGTGAGTCCCTGAGCCGACCCAGCCCTTCTGCTTTCCCTTCCTCCCCACAATGCCCCTCACCAGCATCATGGGAGGACAGGGCTTGTATCATCCGGCCTGCGCTCCAGCGAATCTGATAATCGGGACTACTCAACATGTGCATGAGCAAGTCCAGGACTCTTGGGTCCTTGAATACCCCAGTGAGGGGCTCGATGCTGGCATAGGCGCTGAGCACGTGGACAGTGTGAAGTAGAGGAGCAGGAGGGATGGTGCCCACACACTCCTCCAGCTGCCGAAGGGCTCTCTGAATGAGGGACTTCACATCGGTTTCCATCTCCTCCAGCACAGATTTGTCCAGGGCCCCAACCTCCCCTGCAGACTCCTGGGAGGGCCCGATGACCTGGCCATCCTCGCCCAGCATCTTGTGGCAGTTGGCATAGATCTCATCCTTGGACATCCACAGCAGGATGTGCTCAGCCTTGCAGTCCACTTGGCCAGAGCCCCCGTCACCCTCCTCGCCACGCCGCAGGATGAGCCAACGGATCTGGTACTCAGGATGCCCATCATGGCCCACTCGCTGGCGGATCAGCTCATCAGGATAGGCATGTAAGCCAGGCCCCAGGGGCACCCTGAATTCCCTGTAGCGGAGTTCCCCCACCATCCTGGCACCTGGAGCACACAAGGAAAAGAGAACAGACAAGCTAGAGTAAGGAGAGGTCAGAAAATCAAAGACATCCAGGAGGTGGGGAAGCAAATGGCAACAGCTGTCAGGCAGGGTGGGGTAAAGCCAGGCCCAGGAGTTGCATGCTGCACCCTGAGTCGGGGCAGGCCTAAGCAGAGAACACTGGGGTGTTCTGTTGTGAAATAACACAAAATTTGGGGGCTAAAAGGTCCCCAAGACCCTGCGGCCTGGAGTGGGTTGGTTTGGAACAGTGGGTAGACTAGTGGGGGCAGGCAGGGCAGCCTTGGAGTTACAAGTGAATCCCAAGGCCTTGGAAGAGGCAGCTACCCTGGGGATATGTGAAGCCCAGAGGGGTATGTTTGGGAGGGAGATCGTGTGTGTGGAAAGGGGTGCTGTCTCTAAGGATTGGAGCATGGGAGTGTGAGACCCAAGTTAAGAGTCCCGAGATCGCAGGGTTAAGAGACCTGAGAAGGCCGGGCGCGGTGGCTCAAGCCTGTAATCCCAGCACTTTGGGAGGCCGAGACGGGCGGATCACGAGGTCAGAAGATCGAGACCATCCTGGCTAACACGGTGAAACCCCGTCTCTACTAAAACTACAAAAAAAACTAGCCGGGCAAGGTGGCGGGCGCCTGTAGTCCCAGCTACTCGGGAGGCTGAGGCAGGAGAATGGCATGAACCCGGGAGGCGGAGCTTGCAGTGAGCTGAGATCCGGCCACTGCACTCCAGCCTGGGCGACAGAGCGAGACTCCGTCTCAAAAAAAAAAAAAAGAGACCTGAGAACTGGTGGTGGAGTGGTAGGGCAAGGCGCGTGGACTGGCAGGAGGCACTGGTGGGTTGGAGGCGCCTCTGACTGGAGCGACTGGAGCAACTGGAACAAAAGGGCTGGTGGGGGCGCCGCGAGACCCAGGGCAGGGTGCACAAACAAGGTAGGTGAGGGGCGCGAGGCTTGGGGGACCGAGGTTGGAGACCCGAGAAGCCAGGGGCGCGCGGTAAAGTGGGGGAGGGGGGATTAGGCCCCATAAACTAGAACCCCGAGGCACGGTAGGATGGGGAACCGAGGTTGGGTGAGCGCGAGGCTCGATGGGCAAGTGGGCAGGAGAGGAGGAGCAAGGGGCCGCGGCGGGGCTCTGGCCACCTCAGAAGTCCACCGGGGTCCTGGCGCGAGGCCTGTCCTTCACAGAGCAAGGGACGCGGCACAGATGCTGGCGGCGAGTCGGGCCCCACCTGGGCCCCGCGAGGGGGTCGAGACGGAGAGACGGGAAGGGGCGTGCCTCTGCGAAACAGAGCGGCACCCGCCTGGGTCGGCAGCCACTGGGGCAGGGCGGAGCCTGGTCCCTGCCAGCGTCTCAGCCAGCCAAAAGCCACGGCTCATTTCCGCCGGACCCAGCGGAAAGCTAGGGGCCCTGGGAAAGGGCCGGGGAGGAGCCGCGGATGCCACCTTGGCGACGCAGCACCTCCTCCTCTGCGCCGCCCTTTCCTCTTCCTTTTGTCCTCCCTCCTGCGGAAGTGCCCTCCCTGTTTCCCAGTCACAACTGGAAAAGGCCTTGGACGTCATTTATTTCCACCCCCCGCTCCATTACCTGTAAGGGAATTGGGGTGGGGACAGACCCAGTGTCCTGTACTTTCTTTTCCTCCCACACTTTTTACTTCTTTTCCCCACGTTCAGTCTGTACCATCCCCTCCCGCAAAACACCAGTAACAGATTACAGGAGGGAGAGGCATTTTATTAGAGTACAGGGATATCAGCTTTGGGCAGCAGCAGAAGGCAGCTTCACGTAACTCTTCATAGGGGGTAGTGGCCGAATCTTTCGGCCAGCCCAGCCCCCCTTGCGGTGCCATCGCCCACTGTTAGGCCTCTTGCCCAGCCAGCGGTTGCGACCTGCCTTGCCAATGACCCGTTTGTTATGATCAACGTTGGATACTCGGCCTACTGTTGCTACGCACGTTTCCAGCACCTGACAGAGAAAACAGATGGAGATTCTATACAATGTGGGGGAAAGAGCTTGACAGTGTTGACAGCAAAACCCTTGGGGGGCTTCTTAGACTCAAGGAGAAGAGAGGAAAAAGGAAAAGCACAAGATGGTTGAAGCTAAGTGAAGGTCCTACAGTAGGAACTAGGTAGTTGAAAACAAAGAGCTGGGCGCAAGGACTCATGCGGGTAATCCCAGCACTTTGGGAGGCCGGGGCTGGAGGATCACTTGAGCTCAGAAGTTCGAGACCAGCCTGGGCAACATAATGAGCCCCCATCTCTATAAAAATAAAAAATATTAGCCAGGGCCAGGTGCAGTGGGTCACACCTGTAATTCCAGCACTTCGGGAGCCTAGGCAGACAGATCGCTTGAGCTCAGGAGTTTGAGACCAGCCTGGCCAACATGGTGATACCTTGCCTCTACAAAAATACGAAAATTAGCCTGGTAGAGTGGCATGCACCTGTAGTCCCAGCTACTTGGGGGGCTGAGGCAGAATTGCTTGAACCCAGGAGTTTGAGGCTGCAGTGAGCTGACTGTGCCACTGCACTCAAGCAATAGAGACCCTGTCTCAAAAAAAATTAGGGTCGGGCGTGGTGGCTCACTCCTGTAATCTCAGCACTTTGGGAGGCCAAGGCAGGCGGATTACGAGGTAAGGAGTTTGAGACCAGCCTGGCCAACATGGTGAAACCCAATCTCTACTAAAACACAAAAATTAGCCAGCTGTGGTGGTGCATGCCTGCAATCCCAGCTACTCAGGAGGCTGAGGCAGGAGAACTGCTAGAACCTGGGAGATGGAGGTTGCAGTAAGCCAAGATAGTGCCACTGCACTCCAGCCTGGGTGACAGAGCAAGACTCTGTCTCGAAAAAAAAAAATTAATTATGGTGCCAATCCGACAAAGCACACCTAAGTCATGTGACAGAAAAGGACAGCCTCAGCTCAAGGCAGTTCCTTGCATCATAAAACACCTGGGACCTACCTACCCCAGACAGGAAAGTTATATTCCAAAAATTCCTCCTTTGCTGACCCCTCCCAGCCATACCCATACACACCTGCATCTGCCTCTTAGACGGCAGCTGGATAATGGCTGTGCCATTCACCTTCCGCAGTAGCACACCACACGTCCCTGGGGAAAGAAGCTGATTTGCCACCCTCCACAAAACGGGGGGGTGCAGAGGAATTTACACAGGGGCCACACCCCACATGCTGCCCTTGCTTTGCTCTTTAGGAGCAGATACACAAAGAAGGATGCATGCTACATTTTAGGTCAAAACACATGCATATCTTCATCCTCATGTTTCTTGTTTTTTCCTTAATTTTCTCTGCCAGTACCAGATGTGGAACCATGGGTTCAGACTCTCCTTGCCTTTCCAAACTATAGAACCCAGGCAACTCCTTTCCCCATACCTGCAGCTCGGATATATTGGGCACCCCGGCCTGGCTCACTTTCCACGTTGTTGATGAGGGTCCCCACAGGCAGAGCCCCAAGAGGATGTGCATCCCCTTCCCGAGCAGCAACTAAAAGACAGGATTTCATTAGCTCTAGAACCTTTGCCGCCTCCAGCCCACACATCTGGTAGCCATCTCTCACCTGCCATTCTGCCTATGTGGTTAGAGTTCAAGACTGTATCTCCAGCCTGCATGTTTTCTGTGGCGATGATCCAGCGTTTCCGGCTGCCCCCAGCAAGCAGAGCTATGTCTGCTGACCTGATCAGGGTGAGGGACAGGTAAGCAGACCATCTAGGCAGCCCCACATCTCCTGAGAAGCTATGCAGATATTCAGACCATTCTATCATCATCCCACATCCCAAACTTGCCTACAGGGATCATAGCGGACTTGGATAACCTTCTCCTCAAAGGGTCCTGACTTGGTCTCCTCAGGCCGGAAACGCAGAAAATCAATCATGCGATAACGTTGCTTGTGGCCCCCACCAATACCATGCACCCGGATTCGGCCTGTGGTTTAGGACAGTTGGGGGATATGATTCAGGTGAGAGTAGTTCAGTTTCCAGCACTGGGACCCGGCCCATTCTCTGCCAGAGAGCACTGCTTACAGAGAATGATCAAAATTTGCACAGTACACTGGAGTAAGGAGGGTCAACACCAACATGAAGCTAAGTGAAAAAACATTACTGAAATTGTATAAAACTTCCAGATAAAATATTTTCAAATTACTGAAATCAGTAAGCTTACTGAGAGTCATGTAAATCATACTCAAATAATTTCAACTGTTATTTTTTGTGCATGTGACAGGGTATCACTCTGTTGCCCAAGTTGGATCCTGACCTCAAGTGATCCTCCCGCCTTGGCCTTCTAAAGTGTTGGGATTAAAGGCAGGAGCAACCACACCCAGCCTGTTATAAATATACACATTTTTTGAGACGAGTCTTGCTCTGTTACCCAGGCTGGAATACAATGGCGTGATCTCGGCTCACTGCAACCTCCACCTCCTGGGTTCAAGTGATTCTCCTGCCTCAGCCTCCTGAGTAGCTGGGATTACAGGTGCCTGCCACTACGCCTGGTTAATCTTTTTTTTTTTTTTTTTTTTTCAGTCAGAGTCTTGCCCTGCTGCCCAGGCTAGAGTGCAATGGCGCGATCCTGGCTCACTGCAGGCTCCACCTCCCAGGCTCAAGTGATTCTCATGCCTCAGCTTCCTAAGTAGCTGGGATTACAGGACTGCACCACTACACCTGGCTAATTTTTATATTTTTAGTAGATATGGGGTTTCACCATGTTGGTCGGGCTGGTCTTGAATTCCTGGCCTCAAGTGATCTGCCTGCCTTGGACTCTCAAAGTGTTGGGATTATAGGTGTGAGCCACTGCACCTGGCCAATTTTTATAGTTTTAGTAGAGACGAGGTTTTGCCATGTTGGCCAGCCTGGTCTCAAACTTGTGATCTCAGGTGATCTGCCCACCTCAGCTTCCCTAAGTGCTGGGATTACAGGCATGAGCAACCTTACCCAGTCTGTTATAAATTTTTGAAGGGTGTGAAGGAAAATGTCATGGCACATCCTGTGTATGGCCCATTTTCTTCAATTACCCAAATTATCTTCAGAAGTACAGACCAATTACCTTTTGCTTTGTATTCTACTCTCTGGTTCCTGTGCACATACTACATGCAAAAGGAGCCAAATAAGTGCTTTTTAATTACATTCCTCTGCCTTACAAGGTACAAGTGTGTCAATATACAGATCTAGGGTCTTAACATGTTTTTCCCTTTGATTGCTTAAATCCCCTTGTCCTTGCTCCCACCTGTGTGGTCTCGGCCCCCAGACTTCCTCATCTTCACCGGTGCAATGGTGTACTTGGTACGACTCTTCCAGGACACAAAGTTGGCATTAAGGGCCACAGAAGTAAGGACTGGGCGGCAGGGGAGCAACATCAAGGCAGAGGGCTGTTGGAGGAGGGCATTGTTCATCATCTGAGGATAAAAAGACATCTCTTTCATTTGAAAGCTAATTGAAGGCAAAGCATCAGAGAACCAAGTCAGAGGGCACTGATCAATTTTAGCTTGCAGCCCACTTCCTCCTGGATGTATCCCAAACCAGCTATCCAAAAACTCCACCCTTCACAGCTTGCCCAATAATGTTCTCCCCATGATCATCTCCTTCCAAATTTGGCCCAGAACTCTCCATCTCCAGGAATCTGTTTTTACCTAAACAATTCCCTTCTCCATAGCTGGTAACTTCCATACATCCATGTATCACCATCAGTGCCAATTCCTTTTGCCCTCTGCATTATGTTGCTGGGAATTATTCACATACGAATGGAGGGGAGGGGTCATTTCACTCTTGTTCCTTGCTGTATTCCCAGCATTTCAGAGTAGGTTGATTTGGATTTGAATTTTAAACATGCATCTGTCAAACTCTACCATAAGCAGCTTGAGAGCTCCAGAGGAGCAAGACTTACTTCTCTTTTGCGTGACTCACCAGTCACCCACCCACTAGGACCTCAGGATACCTTCCCCTGAGGCCACTGTTCTTTGTATCTTGCCCTGCATTCTCTAATATCAGCAGTAACTCATCCTTGTAGGTATCATATCATAATGGTTAAGAGCACTGGCTCTGAAAGACAGACTGCTTAGCTCTGATAGTTGTGTGCATGACCTTGGACTCCTTATCATTTTCCTCATCTATAAAATGGGAATAGTAACTGCCTTATAGAGTATTTAAAAGGAGTTCATTTATTTGAAACGTCTATTACCTATACCTGGCTTATCAGAGGCACTCGATAAACGTTAGTTATTACCGAAACCTGTACAACCGGTGATCTGTAAAGCACTTTCACCTTAAGTATCTCGTCTGAAGAATTTCGCCCTATGAGATAGCAACACTTGTGGAGGAAAAAGCTGAGGCTGAGTGTGCCTTATCCATGGTCATGGACCTGCGTGACTCCTGACCAGACTTGCAACCCCCGCCTCGCATCCCCGCAGACCCCATCTCCGGTAGCCCGAATGGAAGCAGCCTTCTTCCCGGGTAAGATGGATTACCTGGGCGGCGGGGAACAGACTCGGGGCAGGGGCGGCGACGGTCGGGGGCGCCAGGCTCAGAGAGCGCAGAGCGCGGGTCAGTGCCCACAGGGCCATCCGGCTATCCAGGGCTCAGCACGCCACCCTTTTAGCCAAGCTGCTCGGCGCTTCTAGATGACGTTGACTGTCCGGCGCCGTCGCTCCGCAAAACGTAAACGGAGGCGGGCAGAAAACTGGAGCCCAAGCAGGATACACACCTCCTTTCCTACCTGAACGCGGTGAGAGCCAATCCGCGGGCAGCTCTAATGTCCCGTGACTAGGAAACAGGCCCCGCCCCCAGACCCGTCAAAACAATTGCCTCGAGCGGCAGCCATCATGGATTTAAAGGGGCAGTACCGGCAAGAGCGGCAGCCAGACCGGCAGATTGCAGGTGAGTCTTTGAGGGTACCTCTGAGGCTGAAGGTTAAGGTCTTTGCCATCTCTTATTCTCGCACTCCCAGAAAGATAAACAAACCCCCTCCAACCGACCTTACAAAACTCCAGGCTCAAAAACTCCGCCCTTCGCGATTCTTCCCCGCCCCTCGGCGTCCAGACAGACAGATAGCCGGCCTGCCCCGCCCCCTGCGCCACCAACTGATTCAGTGACCTCGGGGTCGTTAGGCCTCCAGGTCCTCGCTGGAGCTGCGGACCTCGGTCGTCCATCCACACCTCCCCCCTACCGCCCCCGCCCATCTCATTCTCCCAACCCTGGGCCCCAGGGCAGGTCGACAGCCCGAGGCACTCCTCTACTGCGTTTCCAGGCCCGGGAGACCCTCCTTGCGACCCGGCAGCCGTTCAGCAGACCTCCCATTCTTCCCTGCATCATCGGGCATTAGGGGGCACCCTACGGTGATACCTCTCAGAGCCTATTTGTAGGTGACCGTGACAGAGACAAAGCCATTGAAGTGACTGGGTGTGGAGTGACCAGGTGTTCCTCCTTCCCCTTTCCCAGACATGCCTCTTGCTGTAGGTCTCTGATTAAGTCTCTCTCTCTCATATTCCTGGGAGACAGTAGCTCCCCAGGCCTGCGATGAGAGAGGCTGGCTTGGGGAAGGAGAAGGGAATTGGGCGTCTTTAAAGACCTGTAGGCAGAGGGAGTGAGGGAGGGAGGCTGTTTGTCCTGGGTGGGGCTCTGTGCCAGGTCCTCTGGGTAGCTGTGAAGTGGTGAGGGAAGGGGTGGGAACGCTGGACTTCTGGACTTTGGGCAGGGCAGATTGTTCTGATTCTCTGGCTGCTGAACAGTTTCTTCCGGGCTCCGGCCTGAGTGCCACAGCCAGGGCCTCTGCTCTGTACACAGGTAAGAAGACTTCAAAGATGAGAAACAAGACCCTTCTGAGGAAGTGGGAACACAGTCTGGGTCCTGGGGGGTGGGAAGTATGGGTTGAAGGTAAGTAGGAAAAGATGTAGGACTGACCAGGTTTGGAGATGCTGGGCTTAGTTCTGCAGGTGATGCAGCCTGAAGACCTTGAGCTTTCTGGGACCCTCTAATGTGGATCCTGCAAGGAAGGCTCCTGTTTTCTTCTTTTCCCTTTCTTCCCTGATTTAACTTTGCAGAGATTCCTTCTCTTTTTTCTAGATCCTTGCATTATTTTCTGCATAATCCCACTTTAGCCCTGTGCCCTTTGAAGCTCTCCCTCAGATCCTCTGTGATCTCCATAGTGCTGTCTCTCATCACTGGATAACTTTTCCTAACTGAGGCTCTAACTGCTTTTCTGTTCTCTTCCTAAGTCCTGAATCCTTCTGCTAGTTCTAAGCACCTTTGCTCCTACTATAGTCTTTCTTTATTTAAGTCAATTCATCTCCCTCTCACTTTGCCCACAACCTTAACTTTGAGTTTAGTGATCTGGGCTCCCTACCTGCTGGTCACTCACTCTCTCCAAGTAAGCCACAGGGTCACTCTTTCTTTTGTCCCTTCACTTGGATTCCCACCACCCTCTGAGAAAGTTCTCAGCTTCTGTGTCTCATCTTTACGCCAGCCGAACTATGTTGTTTCTCTCTAGACCGGGCAAGGTCCCCCAGGCCAGGATGTCAGGCCTGGTGTTGGGGCAGCGGGATGAGCCTGCAGGCCACCGGCTCAGCCAAGAGGAGATCCTGGGGAGCACACGGCTGGTCAGCCAAGGGCTAGAGGCCCTGCACAGTGAACACCAGGCCGTGCTGCAAAGCCTGTCCCAGACCATTGAGTGTCTGCAGCAGGGAGGCCATGAGGAAGGGCTGGTGCATGAGAAGGCCCGGCAACTTCGCCGTTCTATGGAAAACATTGAGCTCGGGCTGAGTGAGGCCCAGGTGAGAGGGCAAAGATGGTGCCAAGTGGTCCAGGGTGGATGGAGGAGCAGGTACCTGATTGAAGGTTTGGGGTTGCTTGGGATCACCTCACTCTAGACGTTTGCATCCATTCATTAAATATGTATTA
The DNA here is from genome assembly GCF_047675955.1 of Chlorocebus sabaeus. Taxonomy (NCBI): domain Eukaryota; kingdom Metazoa; phylum Chordata; class Mammalia; order Primates; family Cercopithecidae; genus Chlorocebus; species Chlorocebus sabaeus. The sequence goes on from NC_132920.1 coordinate 43,288,012, forward strand.
AGTCACTACTGTGTGCCAGAATGCTTTTGGTCACTGAAGAAATACATCATTGAACAAAATTGTAAAAATCTTTGCCATCTTGGAGCTTACCTTCTAGCTGGGGAAGACAGACAATACCTAAATAAATAATGATTTGGTATGCCAGAATGATAATTGCTAAGGATAAAAGGACCAAAATAAAGCAGGGAAGGAAACTAGGGACTGTGGAGAGAGGGTATAATTTTAGATAGGGTGGTCAAAAAAGGTCACCCTTTTTTGAAAAGGTGACATTTTGGCAAAGATGTGAAGGCGAGGGGAATGAGTCATGTCTATTAAACAGGGGAAGGGCGTCCTAACCAGAGAGAGCAGCAAGTGCAGAGACTCTGAACGGAAGTCTGCCTGGTGAGGTCAGTGAACAGCAAGGGGCCAGTATGGCTGCAGTAGAGTGAATGAGGGGAGGGAGATGGATCAAGTGGAACTTGTAGGCCATCCCGAGGACTTTTATTTTACTTTTTTTTTTTGAGATGGAGTCTTGCACTGTTGCCCAGGCTGGAATGTAGTGGCACCATCCTGGCTCACTGCAACCTCTGTCTGCCAGGTTCAAGCGATTCTCCTGCCTCAGCCTCCTGAGTAGCTGGGACTACAGGCGCGCACCACCACACCTGGCTAATTTTTGTATTTTTAGTAGAGATGGTGTTTCACCATGTTGGCCAGGCTGGTTTTGAACTCCTGACCTCATGATCCACCCGCCTTGGCCTCCCAAAATGCTGGGATTACAGACGTGAGCCACTGTGCCTGACCCTGATTTTACTTTGAGTGAGATGGAAACTATTGGAATGTTTTTAGAAGAGGAGTGATGTGGTCTAACTTGGCATCATCTGGTTGCTGGGTTATGAATAGACAGTAGGAGAACAAGGGCAGCAACAAGGAGGCCAGTGAGGAAGTTATTGTAGTAATTTGGGTAGGAATTGATAGTGGCTTGGCCCAGGGTGACGGCAGTGGAGGTGGTGGGAAATTGGATTCAGGGTGTTTTGAAGGTAGTGCCACTGCTACACCCCCACCTTCTGGCACCTTTGTGCCCCTGCCAGTCTTGCTACGTCCCAGTAGGCTCCCCTTCCACCTGTTCCTGAATACTCCCACCCAGAATCTGGAGCTCAGGGGATATGCCCATCTAGGTGATGCTGGCTCTAGCCAGCCACCTGAGCACAGTGGAGTCAGAGAAACAGAAGCTGCGGGCTCAGGTGCGGCGGCTATGCCAGGAGAACCAGTGGCTGCGGGACGAGCTGGCTGGCACCCAGCAGCGGCTACAGCGCAGTGAACAGGCTGTGGCTCAGCTGGAGGAGGAAAAGAAGCACCTGGAGTTCCTGGGGCAGCTGCGACAGTATGATGAGGATGGACACACCACGGTGAGTGTACGCAGGCGAGACTGGCTAAGGGGTGGGCAGCCAGGAGTTACCACAGACATGGGGGAAATTGCCCCATCATCCTCAGGGTCCATCAGCTCTACCCAAACTACTCTTACCTGAAAGAATTCCTTTTTCAGCCCTGACACCAACTCCAGGTGACAGCAAGGGGAAAAACTATATTCAGCTAATTCAGTCAACATGTAATGAGATGCCTCCTATGTACCAGGCATTGTGCACTGCACTGGTGAGTGGGGCACACAGAGTTCCTGCTCTCACAATTACAAGCTTGTGAGGGAAATAGACAAGCACCTGGACAATTCCAATCCAGAATCCTGCATGCTACAATTAGGGAAAGCATAGCCCAGTTGAGCATGACCCTCCTAAAATTTGCTTTCAAAATGTGTGAATTTTTTTTTTTTTTTTTTTGAGACGGAGTTTCATACTTGTTGCCTAGGCTGGAGTGCAATGGTGCAATCTTGGGTCATGGCAGCCGCTGCCTCTCAGGTGCAAGCAATTCTCCTGCCTCAGCCTCCCGAGCAGCTGGAATTGCAGGCGCCTGCCACCACACCTGGCTAATTTTTGTAGTTTTACTAGAGATGGGGTTTCACCATGTTGGCCAGGCTGGTTTTAAACTCCTGACCTCAGGTTATCTGCCCGCCTGGGCCTCCCAAAGTGCTGGGATTACAGGTGTGAGCTACCATGCCTGACCCAAAATCTGTGATATTTAACCCTCATTCAACAGAGTGCAGTGATGCCATCTCAGCTCACTGCAACCTCCGCCTCTGGCGTTCAAGCAATTCTCGTGCCTTAGCCAGCCAAGCAGCTAGGATTACAGGCATCTGCCACCACACCCAGCTAATTTTTGTATTTTTAGTAGAGACGGAGAGTTTTGCCATGTTGGCCAGGCTGGTCTCAAACTCCTAGCCTCAAGTGATCTGCCTGCCTCAGCCTCCCAAAATGCTGGGATTATAGGTGTGAGTCACCGTGCCTGGCTGAGAGTGTGTTTTCTTCAGATGTATCTGTAGGGAACAAGTCTTATCCATGAAAACACGTATATGACAAAATACAAAGCAGCAAGTGCTCAGTGCTGGATGAGTGGTTCAGTCAGTGTGGGAAGAATTTCACAGAGATATGTCTCTGAGAGCTGGAATGGTCTAAGAAGAATTCATGGAGAAAGCAGGGAGCCTGGGCAACATAGTAAGACCCCGTCTCCACAAAAATTAAAAAAATTAGCCTGATGTGGTTGTGTGCACCTGTAGCCTCAGCTATTCGGGAGGCTGAGGTGGGAGGATCGCTTGAGCCCAGGAAGTAGAAGCTGCAGTGAGCTGTGATTGTACCACTGCATTCTAGCCTGGGCTGTTGCCAGACCAGAGACTCTGTCTCAAAAAACCAGCAAAAAAATCGAGGAAGCAGGGTACAGGGATGGGTAGGATATAGGTTGGATTTCCCATTTCAGTGGGTTAGGATCCATCCCATTTGAGATGGATTTTGCAATTTCATGATGAGGAAGAGGAAGGAGCTTTTTAGACTGGAGTGCAGGGTGTCATGGATAAGGCTTACAGCCTGGAAAAGCTGGTCTCTCTCAGGGAAAGTGAGTAGATGGATTGCACAGGACACATTGGTGAAGCTGGGTAGGAAGGTTGGTGTTTGGATGAGGCTGCAGTTCCTGATGGGGAAAAGCAGATTTTCCTAGTGCAGAATAGGTTAGACGGTGAGGGAGGGTTATGCAGTAAGTCCAGAATGAGCTGTGCAGATGATGGGCACCAGGCTGAGCTAGACACTTTTTGGGTACCTGTCAATAAGATCGGACATACTCCCTTCCCTCAGGAGAGACAGGACAGACATATAATCAACATAAACACACAGAGATCAGCATAGGTCCATAATTACAAGAGTTAAGGAGAGATTGAGGGTGGTTAGAAAGGAAACTTTTTTAAATCTTTTTTTTTCTTTCTTTTTTTTTGTTTTGAGACGGAGTTTTGCTCTTGTTGCCCAGGCTGGAGTGCAATGGTGCAATCTCGGCTCACCGCAACCTCTGCCTCCTAGGTTCAAGCGATTCTCCTGCCTCAGCCTCACGAGTAGCTGGGATTACAGACATGCGCTACCACGCCCGGCTAATTTTGTATTTTTAGTAGAGATGGGGTTTCTCCATGTTGGTCAGGATGGTCTTGAACTCCTGACCTCAGGTGATCCGCCCACCTCGGCCTCCCAAAGTGCTGGAATTACAGGCGTTAGCCACAACACCCGGCCAGGAAGGAAATTTTCTGTATGAGAAGGAGGGGGAAGTTTTCAGATTGTGTCCAAAGCATCTCTGGCTGTTACAAACCAGAGGCCTGGGCTTGGCTGGGCCAGTTGCTAGCCTTTCCAGGGGCAGAGACAGGAACAACAGTCTTCTCCTATGCCCCATCTGTCTGTGATTTCATGGCTTAGAGGGGTCACTGAGGAGGCTACTAGGTAGGGATATCTTGGCCCTTAATGTTGCTGCTTCCCTTCCAGGAGGAGAAAGAAGGCGATGCCACCAAGGATTCCCTGGATGACCTCTTCCCTAATGAGGAAGAAGAGGACCCCAGCAATGGCTGTGAGTCTGCCTCTGGAATGGGATGGTGAAAAGGGGCAGCAGGAGGCTGGCCCTAGCTGTGGCCCACCCTGTACACAGGACACTCACCATCTGGAAATAGGTTATCCACTTTTTCTGGAGACAGGGCAGGGGCTGGGCTAGTACTTCGATTTCCTCAGCCTCCCCACTGAACAAACATGTGTTAAACACTGAGTATGTGCCAGGTACTGTGCTAGGCACTAGGAGTACTGAGATGGAAATGGCATAGGTCTCACCAGTAAGGAGTTCACAGTCTAGTGGGAGAATAAACCTGAGATGGGGAGACTATGAGCCCCTCAAGGGAAAGAACTAGTTTTTTTTTTTTTTTTTTTTTTTGAGACAGAGTCTCAATCTGTCTCCCAGGCTGGAGTGCAGTGGGCCAATCTCGGCTCACTACAACCTCTGCCTCCTGGATTCAAGTGATTCTCCTGCCTCAGCCTCGCGAGTAGCTGAAACTACAGGCGTCCACCACCACACCCGGCTAATTTTTGTATTTTTAGTAGAGACAGGGTTTCACTGTATTGGCCAGGCTGGTCTCGAACTCCTGACCTCATGATCCACCTGCCTCGGCCTCCCAAAGTGCTGGGATTATAAGCGTGAGCCACTGCACCTGGCCAGAACCAGGTCTTTCTTACCTGTGTACTCCTGGGACATCCCTTGGTTCATATTTATTAAATAAATGTTTGTTGAATGAATGAATTACTGGGTGAATAACTGAGGTTGTGATGGGCACAGGTCAAGGGAGTGGATAAAAGAATAGTGCTTGAGGCAGGTCTAATATTGAGAGCCCATGTTGGGGCAGGCATAGGTATGGAACAAGACGTGCAATGGGGAGTGGAAGGGCAGACAGCAAAGGAGAGAGGAAGAGTCCTTTGTTTATTTTCTGTGATGGTTTAGTGTCCCGTGGTCAAGGTACTGCAGCAGCTCAGCAGGGTGGATATGAGATCCCAGCAAGGTTGCGGACGTTGCACAACCTGGTGATCCAGTACGCAGCCCAAGGTCGCTATGAGGTGGCCGTGCCACTCTGTAAGCAGGCACTGGAGGACCTGGAGCGCACATCAGGCCGTGGCCACCCTGATGTTGCCACCATGCTCAACATCCTTGCTTTGGTGTATCGGTGAGGACTTCCCTCCTCCAGTGCCCAGATCTTCCCCTACATTCCCACCTTGGCCCTCCCCTGGCTTTCATTTTTCCTCTTTACAGGGTACCTCTCCTGCCTGTTGGGCCTCCCAGATACACCCCACTCGGGTGCTTCTTAATGTGCCAGAACTCTCACTTTTCCCATACCTAAGCATTTGCTCATTCTTTGGGATCACTGTTCCTCTAATCTCTTTTGGGGAGTGCTCTCTCCCTCTCTTCCCCCTGCCCTCTCGCTTCCTATAACTTGTGGCCTCCTCTTGCGATGGCAGTGCCCTGCATTCTGGTATGAGTATGTAAGTGAAGCCCCCTTACTGTCCACACCAGGCTTCCTGTCTCCTTATGGAGGTCCCCAGTCCTTAAATGTACTCAGTCCTCCCAAAGGGAAGGAGGGAAGAAGAAGGCTTGCAGGCAGAGTTCAGGGTAACTCCTGTCATTTTTGTCTTCTTCCAGGGACCAGAATAAGTATAAGGAAGCTGCCCACCTGCTGAATGATGCCCTCAGCATCCGGGAGAGCACCCTGGGCCCTGACCATCCTGCCGTCAGTATTCCTTGCCCTCCCTGCCCCACACTCCACACCCCACACCCCATACCATTGCTGTTTTGGCCTCTCTTAGCTCATCCATCTGCTGCCCTCAGTCCACTCACTAAGGGTGCTGAGAAAGGAGGAGTAAGAAGTCCTTTCTTCCAGGCACTGTCCAGTGATCCTAGTGCTTAATTCTCTGAGACTCAGTGACTCCTTTTTATAACGAGTATTTTGCTTGAACTTAATTCATAGATAAGTCATAGGTAAATCCATATATGATTTCTACAAAAGTTAATATACTACTTTAGTAAATATAAAATAAAAAAAGTAATTTATAAGAACAATATATACAATGTAATATAATAAGATAAAAATACAAAACAACAGTAACTCTATTGAGTACAACTTTGTTAAAAGAAAGCAAAGTGGCCTGGGCGCAGTGGCTCACGCCTGTAATCCCAACACTTTGGGAGGCGGAGGCAGGTAGATCACAGGGTCAGGAGTTTGAGACCTGCCTGACCAACATGGTGAAACCCCGTCTCTACTAAAAGTACAAAAATTAGTCGGGTGTGGTGCCACATGCCTGTAATCACAGCTACTTGGGTGGCTGAGGCAGGAGAATCACCCAGGAGGTGAAGGTTGCAGTGAGCTGAGATCTCGCCATTGCACTCCAGCCTGGGCAACAGGGCGAGACCCCATCTCAAAAAAAAAAAAAAAATTGCAAAGTGGTCTGATATATAATGAATGATTCTGGATTTAGAAGACCAGTAAGCCATTCCATACGAGAAGTACTAGAAAAATAAGACAGCGGCTGGGTTCAGTGGCTCATGTCATGCATGTGATCCCAGCACTTTGGGAGGCCAAGGCAGGAGATCACTTGAGGCCAAGTGTGGGAGACTAACCTGGGCAACATAGCGAGACCCTGTCTCTACAAAAATTTAAAAATTTACTGGGCACAGTGGCGTGCACCTGTAGTCCCAGCTACTTGGGAGTCTAGGGTGGAAGGATGACTTGAGCTCAGGAGTTTGAGGTTACAGTGAGCTATGATCATGCCACTGCACTCCAGTCTGTATAGCAGAGTGAGCACCTGTCTCTTAAAAAAAACACTGAAAATATAGGTGGACACTTTATTAAAGTACAGTATTATAAGAAATCACAAGGGTTGGGCACGGTGGCTCACGCCTGTAATCCCAGCACTTTGGGAGGCCAAGACGGGCGAATCATGAGGTCAGGAGTTCAAGACCATCCTGACATGGTGAAACCCCGTCTCTACTAAAAATACAAAAATTAGCTGGGCGTGGTGGCAGGCGCTTGTAATCCCAGCTACTCGGGAGGCTGAGGCAGGAGAATCTCTTGAAACCAGAAGGCGGAGGTTGTAGTGAGGGGAGATCGAGATTGAGATCGTGCCACTGCACTCCAGCCTGGGCAACAAGAGTGAAACTCTGTCTCAAAAAAAAAAAAAAAAAGAAATGACAGACCAGATTTATTTGTGTGTAAGAGAAAGAGACTGGGCACAGTGGCTCATGCCTATAATTCCAGCACTTCGGGAGGCCAAGGCAGGTGGATCACCTGAGGTCAGGAGTTTCAGACCAGCCTGGCCAACATGGTGAAACCCCATCTCTACTAAAAAAATATATATAAAATTAGCCGGGCATGGTGGCATATGCCTGTAATCCCAACTATTTGGAGGCTGAGGCAGGAGAATCATTTGAATCCGGGGGGTGGAGGTTGCAGTGAGCCAAGATCACACCATTGCACTCCAGCCTGGGCAATACAGCAAGACTCCATCTCAACAAAATAAAAAGCAGCCCAGTGCTGTGGCTCACTCCTGTAATTCCGGCACTTTGGGAGACCAAGGTGGTCGGATCACCTGAGGTCAGGAGTTTGAAACCAGCCTGACCAACAAGGTGAAACCCTTTCTCTACTAATAATACAAAAATTAGCCAGGTATGGCAACATGCACCTGTAGTCCCAGCTACTCGGGAGGCTGAGACAGGAGAATTGCTTGAACCTAGGAGGCTGAGGTTGCAGTGAGCCAAGATCATGCCACTGCACTTCAGCCTGGGTGATGGGGCGAGACTTTCTCTCTAAATAAATAAATAAGTACAAATAAATAAAAGGAAAGAGAGAAACAACCTTAAGTAGGGATATCGGCCGGGCGCAGTGGCTCATGCCTATAATCCCAGCACTTTGGGAGGCCGAGTTGGGCGGATCACAGGGTCAGGAGATCGAGACCATCCTAGCTAACATGGTGAAACCCCGTCTCTACCAAAAATGCAAAAAATTAGCCAGGTGTGGCGGCGTGTGCCTGTAGTCTCAACTACTCGGGAGGCTGAGGCAAGAGCATGGCGTGAACCCGGGAGGCGGAGCTTGCAGTGAACCGAGATTGTACCACTGCACTCCAGCCTGGGCGACAGAGCAAGACTCTGTCTCCAAAAAAAAAAAAAAGAAAGAAAAAAAAAGGTAGGAGTATCACACCAAAGCAAATGATAGAGTTGTCAATGTACAGAAAATGAAAAATGAAAAGTTTTTTTTGTTTTATTTTTTGAGACAGAGTCTCACGGTATCACCCAGCCTAGAGTGCAGTGGTACAATCTCGGTTCACTGCAACCTCTGCCTCCCAGGCTCAAGTGATCCTCCTGCCTTAGCCTCCCAAGTAGCTAGGATTACAGGTGCATGCTACTGTAATTTTTGTATTTTAGTAGAGATGGGTTTTCACCATGTTGGCCAGGCTGCTCGTGAACTCCTGACCTCAAGTGATCCACCTACCTTGGCCTTCCAAAGTGCTGGGATTACAGGTGTGAGCCACCGCACCCAGCTAAAAAGTTATTTATTTTTTGTTGAGATGGAATTTCACTCTTGTTGCCAGGTTAGGGTGCAACATGGCACGATCTTGGCTTACTACAACCTCTACCTCCCGGGTTCAAGCAATTCTCCTGCCTCAGCCTCCCAAGTAGCTGGGATTACAGATATGTGCTACCACGCCTGGCTAATTTTGTATTTTTAGTAGAGACAGGGTTTCTCCATGTTGGTCAGGCTGGTCTTGAACTCCTGACCTCGGGTGATCTGCCCTCCTCGGCCTTCCAAAGTTCTGGGATTATAGGCATGAGCCGCTGCGTCCAGCCAAAAAGTTATTTTTGAACGTGATCTGTGTGAAAATAATTCCCTATTAGGTATGACATATCATAGGCAGGGATGATGTATCTCAGAAATCATCCTCCTATCTTGATATCCCATCAAATATCAATGCTTACATTTAGTGTTTGGATGTCCGGCAGGACATTCAAAAGTTGGCAGAGCTGTCTCACACATGCAGAACATCTATAGCGTTCTTGCCTCCTCAAAGGTAATCATCATGGCAACCAAAAAAAAGGAAAAACAACAACAACAAAAAAACCACCTCCAGAAATTTCTTAAAATCCCCTAGAGGGCGATACTATCCCTTAGCCTCAGAGCCATCCTGTTCAGCAATTTCCCCTCCCTTCAGCCCCTGGCTCCAGGGTAGTAGAGTCTTTGTCTCTTAGAGTTGTGCAGTGATTGTGGGGCCTTGCTGGGAGATGGGGAACCTCAGATTCCCATAGGTCATTTGCAACCCAAATGTCTGATGGGGACCGGCCTGTCTTCATAGGTGGCTGCCACACTCAACAATTTGGCTGTGCTCTATGGCAAAAGGGGCAAATACAAGGAGGCAGAGCCTCTGTGCCAGCGGGCACTGGAGATTCGAGAAAAGGTACCCATGCCCTCTCTCCCTTCTTCCCTTGTTGCTGTGACCCTTCTCTACATGGCTCCTCTGGTCTAACACTCCTCTTTCACTTTTTTTTTTCTCACCCCCATCTCTGCCTTGTTCTCTCTTCCTTCATTTCCATTCCTCTGCTTTCCACATGTGTGTGCCTACATGCAAGCAGACACGTGTGCTTGTGCATACACATGTAATCATAGCCATTTATCCATTCCTTTGTTCCCTTTCAGGTCCTGGGCACTAATCACCCAGATGTGGCAAAGCAGCTGAACAACCTGGCCCTCTTGTGCCAAAACCAGGGCAAGTATGAGGCGGTGGAACGCTACTACCAGCGAGCACTGGCCATCTACGAGGGGCAGCTGGGGCCAGACAACCCTAATGTAGCCCGGACCAAGAACAACCTGGTATGGGAGGAGGGGACAAAGTAGGTGGAATGAACGGGAAGGAGAGGCCACCTGGGTCCTAGAGTTGGGAAGCATCACAATCTGGCACACTGCTCTCATCAAGTTTGTGCCCATTTCTGGGGCTGCCTTTGCGGATGAAGGATCTGCTTCGTTCCGGTTATAGAAGCTCCACAGCTTCTTGAGAGTGGGCTGGGAATACCCTTGACCCTGCACCTGGAGAAGGAGGTGTGAGAAAGATCTCTGGGGAAAGTCACAGAGACACCGAAAAGTGGAACTCCCTGAGCCTGGTGAAGACGTTTTCTGGAAAAAAAGAAAGAAAAAAAAAGAAGACCTTGCCTCCCTCCATGTTTTGTTCCTGTATTTTTGCCTTTCTGTCTTCTAGGCTTCCTGTTACCTGAAACAGGGCAAATATGCTGAGGCTGAGATACTATACAAAGAGATCCTGACCCGTGCCCATGTGCAGGAGTTTGGGTCTGTGGATGGTGAGTGGTGAGGGCTTGGGGAAGGGGCTGTGGGAAAGAAAAGAAATGCAGACCAAAGGTCGGGGGTTAGGCCACAGTGGTTCCCAGGGGGAGCCAGACCCCTTCAGTCCAGCCTGTCAGCCTCTGGGTCCTGGCTCTCCGACACTGTCTAGCTCCGATCTCTAACCTCCCCACCCCGTGTATCACCCCCAGATGACCACAAGCCCATCTGGATGCATGCAGAGGAGCGGGAGGAGATGAGCAAAGTGAGTGGGGGGAAGGGGGGCCAGCCTGGGGAGCTCAAGGCTACCAGGGTCTCTGTCTTACTCCTTCCATTAGCCCAACTCACACTTCCCACCCCAGCACCAGCCCCAGATGCATGGTGTCCTCCCCAGCCCAGCCTGCACCCTAGCCCCATGCCACCGTGCATCCCAGCATCTCTGTATTCTTATCTTTGGCTCTCCCTGCCCTTCTCTCTGGCCTCTCTCTGTCCTGCAGAGCCGGCACCATGAGGGTGGCACACCCTATGCTGAGTATGGAGGCTGGTACAAGGCCTGCAAAGTGAGCAGGTGAGCTGCCAGTGAAAAGCCAGCTTGGCCTCCGATGCCCTCCATCCAGGCTCTTAGCCTCCCAGACCTTTTCCCTTCCTCCCGTAGACTTTCCCTGAGCTTTAGCTCTGTTCCCTCTCCTATTTTCTTATTTTTTTTTTCCCTCTTGTCTTGCTTGGAAGACAAATGTTTTCTTTTCTGAACCCATTTTCTCTTCCTTCTCTGGTCTGTTTCTCACCACAGCCCCACAGTGAACACTACTCTGAGAAACCTGGGAGCTCTGTATAGGCGCCAGGGAAAGCTGGAGGCCGCTGAGACCCTGGAGGAATGTGCCCAGCGGTCCCGGAGACAGGTCAGAAGCCCAGAGGGGAAGGGAGGTCCTTGAGGGAAGGGCCCTGGGGATGAGAGACTGCTGAGGTTTCTTGGGAGTTTCCTAAGAATAAGCGGAAAGGCTGATGAGGCCAGGAAGGAGAGGAAAGTGAGGCAGTGTTGTGATTGTGGCTGTTTTTAAGCATGTTCTTACCCCCTACCTGCACTTTGTGGTCAGGACTCTAATTTCAAGATTCACTAAATGGGGATATGAAGGAGAAACCCTGCCCTTTCATAAGGAGGGGCCTGGGTGGTGTGGGTGAGAGGAGTGAGGTGGGGGAGAGCCTAAGTCAAGAATTTCTCAGATTGTGGGTCTCAATAGTAGGTTGTGAAATCAATTCAGTGTGGGCTATGGGGCTAAAAAGATATACAGATCTATATATAGCAATGCATTGCAAATAGAAAAGGTGAGTATTGTTCCAGTAGGCATATATTGAGACATCACAAGGAAAAATGTTTTCCTTGCAGTGGCTGATGGTGAAAAAAATTTGAAAGCCCCATCCTGAGGAGTTAAGGAGTAGGAAGTCCCAGGTCCTTCCTTTTCCTTCCAGGGCACTGACCCTATCAGTCAGACCAAGGTGGCAGAGCTGCTTGGGGAGAGTGATGGTAGAAGGACGTCCCAGGAGGGCCCTGGGGACAGTGTGAAATTCGAGGGAGGTGAAGATGCTTCTGTGGCTGTGGAATGGTCTGGGGTAAGTCTGATCATTGCCTTTTCATCTCTCCTGCCCACTCCTGCTGGTGGTGGTGAGAGGCTCTTGGCTATGCTGTCCCAGTTTAGGTAGTGTATCCCTTCAGGGGTATCTCTGGGAGCAAGCTTTTGACCGGACTTTTATTTTCAGTCACTGGGCCTTGGTGGTGGGGGATGTGTGCAGAATAAATGCTGGGACTAGACTCAGAAACCCATCTGTGTGGGATCCCTGTAGCTTTCATTGCTCACCCCTTTCTGCCAGGATGGCAGTGGGACCCTGCAGAGGAGTGGCTCTCTGGGCAAGATCCGGGATGTGCTCCGCAGAAGCAGTGAACTCCTGGTGAGGAAGCTCCAGGGGACTGAGCCTCGGCCTTCCAGGTACACATGGAAGTCAAGATATGGTAAAGTGGCTGGGTGCTGTGGCTCAAGCCTGTAATCCCAGCACTTTGGGAGGCCGAGGCGGGTGGATCACCGGAGGTCAGGAGTTCGAGACCAGCCTGGCCAACAAGGTGAAACCTCATCTCTCCTAAAAATACAAAAATTAGCCAGGCGTGCTGGTGGGTGCCTGTGATCTCAGCTACTCGGGAGGCTGAGGCAGAAGAATTGCTGGAACCTGGGAGGTGGAGGTTGCAGTGAGCTGAGATCATGCCATTGTACTCCATCCCAGGCGACAAAAGTGAAACTCTGTCTCAAAAAAAAGAAAAGAAAAAAAAAAGATATGGTAAAGCAGGCAAGTAAAGTAAGCCCTTGCCTCCAACTCCTCTTGGCCCCTGGTCTCTGGAGAGGTATCTTGGAGAGAAACAGGGAGGAAGTCAATGGGACAGCCATGGAGAGAGAGTTTGGATAGAATGGGTGCCCCAACTTGGGGGATGAAGGTAGCTGAGATACTGGTTCCTGATGCAGATAAGAGAAGTTGGGGGAGGGGATAGAGGGGAGGCAGTGATTTGATTTTGTGTGGCAGTGCTCAAGAGGCCACAGCTTTAAGGCCACTCAGGAGGAAGAGAGGAGGCCTCAGTTCTTCCATTTTCCATTGTAGCAGCAACATGAAGCGAGCAGCCTCCTTGAACTATCTGAACCAACCTAGTGCAGCACCCCTCCAGGTGAGAGCAGTGCTTGTGAGCATATTGGTGGGTAATGAAAAAAGAACAGCCAGTGAGCAAGCCCAGTGGAGTAAGGGAAGTGGGGAGACGAGTCATCTGGGATAATGATGAGCCAGGGGATTGCAGTTATTAAGGAATCAGGCAGATAGCTTGTGGTGAGTGATGACCACCAAGGGACAGTTTCAGGCCAGACATAGCAAATAAGTTAATAAGGAGGGAAATAGGAATATTCTTTAAACTGGTACTTTGGAATTATGAATAATTTAAGAATTATTTGGAGATACTCATTTTTTCATCCTGCAGCCACCTTCATAGTAGATGAGAATGGAAAAAGAAAAGTATTAAATAATCCCCATCTGAGAAAACAGTAATGATATTTTAATGGCAAATGACTTCTTATATCAATACACTCAGAGTATATGCCAATATTCATGTGGTTCTTCCAGATAGCGTCTCCACCAGATTGTGGCCTTCTGGAAAACCCTAGCAGAGGCTAAACAAAGTCCCAGGTCCAGAGATAGACTGGTCCAGAGATAGATGTGATCCTAGGTCCAGAGATACACTGTGGCCATGGGATGGATGGACTCCAGGAGACAGTCTTTGGGAGGCTGAGGTCCCTGAGCTGATGGGGTAGTGTTGTCTGTTTCAGGTCTCCCGGGGCCTCAGTGCCAGCACCATGGACCTCTCTTCAAGCAGCTGACATTCAACCCAGTCCCCAGGTCTGCTGGGTCCCCCTACCCCTATAGCCCTCACAGCATTCCCCATTGCTCCTGGCTCTTCCCCACCCCTAGGTGGGACAGTGAAGGGGAGCAGTTTAACCAGAAGATTGCTGCTGCCCTTAGGGTTTCAGCTCCCTCCTCAGGAATCCCTCTTAGGAAGGACCCTCAGGACACCCTCTCCGCACCCTGTGGTCCTCTAGAGTAGCTAGCTCTGAGGCCCCCAAGGTGGGTACAAAGCAGGTATGGCCCTCAGAGATGCAGCCTGCTGCTGGCTTTTCAGTCAGAGGGTTGAGGGCTGGCCAGCCAAGCTGCCTTGCCTTGGCTGCTCTTATTCCCTCCCTCTGCTGTTTCACTTCAGGTCCATGTATTTCACTTTTCTTAAATAAAAGAATCAGGTAACCTTTCTGCGACTTGAGTCCTGATTGAAGAGGGTATGAAGCAGGGCTTATGTTGGGGCCCTTCACAGAGGGTGAGGTGCAGTGATGGATGGGGCAGCAGGAGGAGTGTTGATTCTTGGATCTCTCTTCCCTTCCTCCCCTTGTTTGTATCATCTCCAGCAGGGCCATTAGGAAAGCATCTGGGGGATGGGGAAGAAGGAGGCCCACAACCCAAGGAAAAGGTGCTGTGGACTGGGTTGTCAGGGACATGTGGTGGCCATGTGGCAGGACCCTGGAGTCCTGGCGCCACTTCTTCTGGCTGTGAGGCCCTCTGTGGCTGCCATTCGTTCTCCCAGCTGCTTGGGGGAAGGGAGGACTAAGCAGGCCTGGGGGGCCCTCCGGAGCCAGAGGGGAGACAAGGCACTATCCATCCCCTCTCAGCATATCTTGGAGGCCTGAGCAGCAGCTGGGGCCCATCTTCTAAAGCTTGACTCCTCCTGACCCGCCTCCTACACCCCTTGCTGCTTTCACAACAAAGAAAGAATGTGGGGGTGGTGGCTCGGGGGGTGGGGGGTGCCTGGAACAAGGGTTGTGCTGGGCCTCCCCACAGCTGGAGACTTGGCCATACCCTGACACAGCCCAGACTGCCTGGAGATGGACTTGGGATGAATTTGTCAGTTTAGCAGCCTTCAGCCTGGCTTTCAGAGCCCAGCGTGTTTCTACCTTTGGGTTCAGATTGGTCTAGAGCCAAACCAGACCCCAGTCATGCACCCTTCAGCCCCTCTCCGGGCTACACAGCATCTTCAGGTTACTCTGCTGGGGGACATTAAGGACACCGTGCTGTTCTGGGTCTGCCTGTAAGATTTTGGGTTGCTGAAGAGTGGGTGGGGCCCACCTCTTCCACTGCCCCCACTTGGAGAATTCTGGGGGAACTGTTGGCCAGAGCCTCCAGGTATGCACAGAATGGACCATTCTCCCCAGGGTCCACGGCATCTCACAAGTCACTTAGGTTCTCCCGGATCCCTGCAGAGTCAGTGGTAGGTACAGCAAATACCCCTCTCAGGTCCCCTGCGCTCTCCTGAGCCTTGCTCTCTCTGTTCTCCATCCCGCTCCAGACCCCTCCCCCTACTGAGCTCCTCCCCGCCTCGGCGAGGAGGGGGCGTCGAGGGGGCGGGGCGCCGTGCGGGGGCCAGAGGGGAGGGGGCGTCGTGGGGCGGGGCTTGGCGGCGGCAGCGGCGGCGGCGCGCGAGGACTCCGAGGTACCGGGCGCGCGCGGCTCCGGCTCGGGACGCCTCGGGGTCGGGCTCCGGCTGCGGCTGCTGCTGCGGCGCCCGCGCTCCGGTGCGCTCCGTCTTCTGTGCCCGCCGCGGAGCGCAGTCTGCGCACCCCCTGTGCGCCCTCAGCTCCTTTTCCCGAGCCCGCCGCGATGGGAGCTACACGGGGATCCCTGGCCAGACCCCGCCGGTTGCCTTTGCTCAGCGTCCTGCTGCTGCCGCTGCTGGGCGGTGAGTCCCCGAAAGCTGAGGGCACAGAGCTTGGGAAGCGCGGGAGTGCCCGTGGGCAAAAAGCTGCACCTGGGGAGGTGGGTTTGGGCGGCTGGAGCGGCCCTGGAGTGGTGGAGAGGCTCGCTGGGGGTGCAGGCTCGCGGCGGAAGGGCGCAAGGAACCCGGGGGCCGGGAGGCTGACGAAGCCTCCAGGGACTCGGTCAGGTCCCCCTCCCACCCGCGCCGCGGGGACGCATTTCCAGCCTCACTGAGTTTTTGTGGTCTGAGCCGAGAGTTTGCTCGAGAACTGCCGAGAGTTGCCGGCTCTCGGGCCCAGATGGGGAGTTTCTTGTTGGGGGAGAAAAGACCACCCGCACCCCCCGTGGGGGGTGCGATGGGGAAAAGGGAGCCCCCCCACCCCACCCGGCAGGGTCAGCCCAGGTAAGAGTGGCCGGTTTGGGGCCCGATGCCGGACAGACCTGCGGCGCGCAAAGCGCGGAGCTTTGTTACCTACGCTGACCCGACGCTCCCGGCTTCCCTCTTCCAAGTTCCTGGGCAAAGCCGGGACCCCAGATGGCCCTGCGGGTGAGGGCGGAAGAAGGGAAGAATTAGGGGCCGCCCCATGGCTTCTAGTTACTGGTCTGGAACCCTGCGCCCTCTCCGTGCCAGGGCCGAATCCGGGGATCCGAGGGTCCCAGGCTGTCGCGGTGACTAATGTGTGAAGGCCGCTGCCAAAATCGGGCATGGCCTGGCTGCAAAGGTACGGACGGGGTTTGTTCTGCTCCTTCCTGGATTTCCATCCTGGCTGTCCTCACAGAGGAAAGGAAATCTTTCTAAGGGCAGAAAAGCAAAAAGAACTCATTCTGGCTTTTCTTGGGGGGCCTTAGTATTTTAACGCGGGTGTGGCCCTCATCACCAGGCAGACAGCACCGCCCCCCCCAACTCCCGCAGCTTTTATTTCCTGGCTTGGTCACACCTAAGAGTCACCACTGAGGTGTCGAAGTGCCTTACAGGAAAGCATCAAGCCACCCGCACATCCCAAACAACCCGGACTGGAAATAAAGCCCCCCAGCCTCCAAAACACTCTTTGGTGGTCCTCGAAGCAGCTTTCTCTTGGGGAGCTCTGTCCGGAAGACCTGTCCTAGGTGATCACTTCCCACCTCCTTTGAAGGTGGCAATGGGAACGGCATGGGTAGGGAACTGCCTTTCTAATACCTTTTTGGCCTGCCAGCTGTGGAGGGGTTTTGGTGCTGGTGGAATCAACATCTTCCCTGCGCCCAGTTGTAAAACGAGAGGTAAATGTAACCCAGGAAAGAGAGTAAGCTCCAAGGATTTGGAGGAGGTGTTTGGAGTTGCCCCATGTTTCTTGTGATGTGTTTGGTGGTTATTGCTCGTGGCAGAATCCACATCTGCTCCCAGAGGAAGTATGGAACTTTTTTGCACAGCCAGGATGGGGGCCCAGCCATCTGGGCGAGCAGCCCGAGCTCACGGGCCTCCTGGCTCTCCTGGTTGGGTTTTGGTGTGTGGGTCTGCCCAATGAGGCTGCCTTCACTGCTGCTGTTCAGAGTTCTGGAGTCAAGGGGAGTGTCTGGTGAAGATGGGGCTCTTGCTCAACAAATGCTAAATTCCTAAATTCCTTTCATGAGAAGATGACTCTGATGTTAATTGACTTAATCTGGTGACTAGTGTTTAGTGTGTGCGTGTGTGTGGGGGGGATCCTGTTGGGGGAAGTTAGGGCAGGCTGAGGGCTTAGGACAGGAGGTCTGTAGTCTCCTTAGGGGTGGGGGGATGTCTTGTGCTCAACAAAGGAACATTTTAATGAGAGCCTTAAATCAGTTCCACCAAATGTGCCTTGTTGTGGAACCTGTCCATATGCTGTAAACAATTTCAGCAGAGGCCGAGGCGCCTGTTGTCTTCTAGTGAAATCCTGGGACTCAACCCACCCCCAGACGCATGACTTCAGGGGGCAACGATTTTTTTAATAGATCACAGTAGATTTTTCCATCTCATTGTTTGTGTAATTAACTGGAGTTGTAGTGAGATCCCACTGTTAATAAGGCTGGAGTAAGGAACCTAGGCTGGCTAGGTTTGTGGATTAGACCATTTTAAAGTCTGGGTAATTATGCCATAAATGGCTGAGTTACTTTCGGCACTTTAAGATGCTGTTGTAATAAATATGGAGGAGAAGGAGGAGGAAGAGGAGGAGGAGGAGGAGGAAGAAGAGGAGGAGGAGGAGGCTTAATGTTTGAAACTTGGGATTCTCAACCCCAACCTCTTGGACAGTCAGATGTGGTCACTTCCTCATCCCGATTCCCCTCCCCCTCCCTGGTTTCTTTCCTCCAGGTTCTTGTTTCTTTGGGGAAATTGAGTCGTCATGTTCTGGGATAGGCCGTCTGCAGATTCCTCAAAGCTCTACAGCCTGTAATTCAGGCCTAGGAGTTGCTTTTATTAGTGATGGCTTTTCTCAGCTGTTGGGAAGTATGGTGGCAGGGGGAGGGTGTTCTTCATGTCACTTGTCAAATGATAAACTCCTGGTGTTCAGAGCAGCATTGAGTGGTGGACAGAGCTCAAGCAATGGATATAAAGTATGGTCCTTCCTTGGCATCTGCAGGGAATTGGAATAGGACTCCCTGAGAATGACAAAATCCAAGGGTGCGGCCGGGCTCAGTGGCTTACGCCTGTAATCCCAGCACTTTGGGAGGCCGAGGCGGGCGGATCACAAGGTCAGGAGATCGAGACCATCCTGGCTAACACGGTGAAACCCCTTCTCTACTAAAAATACAAAAATTAGCCAGGTGTGGTGGCGGTCGCCTGTAGTCCCAGCTGCTCAGGAGGCTGAGGCAGGAGAATGGCGTGAACCTGGGAGGCGGAGCTTACAGTGAGCAGAGATCGCACCACTGCACTCCAGCCTGGAGGACAGAATAAGACTCTGTCTCAAAAAAAAAAAAAAAAAAAAAATTTTCTGTAAATTACGTGTAGTACCTATTACAGTGGAAATGCTATGTAAATAACTGTTGTATTTTTAATTTGTATTCTTTTTAATTGTTGTATTGTTTTTAATTTTTATCTTCCCCCAATGTTTTTGATCCTCTGTTGAGGGATGTGGAGCCCAGGGATGAGGAGTGTATCTGGCAAAGCAGCAACTCAGACTCATTGGCAGGCCCTGTACCCCTGGACAAACCTCTTAGCTTCTCAACCTCTTCTATAAAGGGCTTCCTAGAGTTGTGCTGAGGATTAAATAGAATGAAGTAGGCCGGGTGCAGTGGCTCACGTCTGTAATCGCAGCACTTTGGGAGGCCAAGGTAGGCGGATAACCTGAGGTCAGGAGTTCAAGACCAGCCTGGTCAACATGGTAAAACCCCATCTCTACTAAAAATACAAAAATTAGCTGGGTATGGTGGCACACACCTCTAATCCCATCTACTTGGGAGGCTGAGGCAGGAGAATGGTGTGAACCCGGGAGGCGGAGGTTGCAGTGAGCTGAGATTGTGCCACTGCACTCCAGCTTGGGCGGCAGACTCCATCTCAAAAAAAAAAAAAAAAAATTTATACACACACACACACACACACCCCTACCCCTTTCTTGGTCTTTCCTCTGTGGTGTGCTTCAAAGATTCTTTCAGCTTTACAGTCATTCCCAACAATGGACATTTTACCTACTGGAACCCTCCATTCCAGTCCAGCTGGACTATTTGCCATCTCCTAACACATACCTGGTTTTCTCTGACCTTTCTTTCCTTCGGGCGAGTCCCCGGGTGTACACTGCCTTCTCCTGTCTCTCTGTTGCCCAGCCCCACTGCCTCTTCTTCCCTGAAGCTGTCCTATCTCTCCTGCCAGAAAGTAGACACCTGTAGAACTTCTGGACTGTCATTCTTGCGACACCATCCATATTTTTGCCCCTGATGGGTTTTGTTTTAATTTACTGAAGGGCTCCCCCATAGAGTTTAGTACAGTACTTATTTATAACAGGTTTTTATGTAGGTTTTTTTTTTTTTTTGAGATGGAGTTTTCCTGTGTCTCCCAGGCTGTAGTGCATTGACTCAGTCTTGGTTCACTGCAACCTCTACCTCCCAGGTTCAAGTGATTCTCCTACCTCAGCCTCTTGAGTACCTGGGATTACAGGCATGCGCCACTGCACCCAGCTAATTTTTGTATTTTTAGTAGAGACGGGTTTCACTATGTTGGTCAAGCTGGTCTCAAACTCCTGACCTCAGGTGATCCGCCCACTTCGGCCTCCCAAAGTGCTGGGATTACAGGCATGAGCCACTGCACCCAGCCGATATAACAGGTCCTCATGTAGGTTTATTTCAAAAGTGAATGAACCATTTGGGTGCAGGGCAGAATGATCAAGGGTGGGGTTAAATAACCCCTTGTATCCTAGGCATTGGGAGTCTTTTGCACCCTCCCCAGCTTCTTTGGGTTGGGGTTGCCTGTTCCTCCTTGTGCCTTCTCTACAGTGACCAAATTAAAGATCAGACCTTCCTTCCCTGATCCTGGGCTGACTGGTTTTGGTGGTGGCTTTTCTGAGTTTTGATGTGGTGGGGCTTCTAGCTTTCTGCAAGTTCTGTGCGTGGGCAAGCACCGCTACATATGAAGCTGATTGCAGCTTAAAAACTGGTGCTAAAGTTGCTTCCTCAGAGAACTGTGTAGGGGCCTAGAGTATCTATAACTGCGCTACTTGAAGTAAGACCCAGGGCCACATGGCATCAGCATTCCTGAGAGCATGAATTAGAATCGCAATCTGCAGTTTTTTTTTGTTTTTTTGTTTTTTTGAGGTGGACTCTCGTTCTCATTCTGTTGCCCAGGCTGGAGTGCAGTGGCACGATCTTGGCTCCCTGCAACCTCTGCCTCCCGGGTTCAAGCGATTCTCCTGCCTCAGCCTCCTGAGTAGCTGGGATTACAGGCACACACCACCACGCCCGGCTATTTTTTTTTTTTGTATTTTTAGTGGAGACAGGGTTTCACCATGTTGGTCAGGCTGGTCTCGAACTCCTGACCTTGTGATCCACCCACCTCGGCCTCCCAAAGTGCTGAGATTACTGGGATTATAGGCGTGAGCCACCATACCCTGCTGCAATCTGCATTTTAACAAGATCCTCAGGTGACTTTGTACCCCAGAGTTCCAGAAGTCCTGGCCTAGGCTTCCTTCTTTATACAGAATCTCAAGGCACATAGCTTTCTTGTTGCAACAGTATAAATTGGGAGCTGAGATCCTGCACAGTATTTGAAGATTTGCTTTAAATAACTTACTTCATGTGAACACTCCTTGGGGTGATGTGCACGCTTAAAAATTACCTCCTTTGGGTTTAACTTGAATTAGACTTTGTCAAGAAATTTCTCCATTAAATGTGTGACTCTAGAAAGTCTACAATATTCAGCCTGATGTTTAGTTCCTCTCAAAACCTCAGCTTTTCCTAGAGGAAAATACGACTGATTTTATAACGAAAGTCAGTGGAGAAACTGGATTTGTTAGGCAGAAATTTGGTTGACAGACAACTTTTCAGGAATACATTTGGTTCATAAAGGGAGGCATGTCTCCGCTGGGCTTTGACAGTTGTAGTGTTGTTAGTCTTTGGAGCATTTCATATTCTGGAGTGAGGGGGTTTGTGTGAGTCTGTGTTTAAGCCAATGCAGCTTCTGTGAGACTCGTCTGGGACAGAGGTTGGCCGGTTCAGACTCTAATATTGGAGCCAAGAGCAATTTGGGGCCAAGGATTCAGTCTTTGGTGTTTTCCTGATGGAAGAAAGGGTCATTAAACAGGGTCGGGTGTCCTTGGCCTGCGTCCCTCAACCTCCTGCTCTCCCTAACCTCAGTAGATGCCTCTCTGCTGCTGTGCCTGGGCACTACCCCTGGCCAGAGTCACATGGTGGGGTTACAGACTCAGGGCCACAGTTGCTGGCGCTGGCCCTCACCTTGCCCTGGAGCTGCCGCCTGCTCCTCTCCTCGATTCCTGCTCTGGCCCCCATCTGCCTGGTCCTTTTTCTGAGGGTGTGAAAGTACTGCCATTGTAGCTGGTTAGAGTCGTATGTTGGAATTCTCTGAGTTCACTACTGAGCCCCCTGGCACTTTGGTGGAGCTGGCCCGAGAGCTGCCACAGCTAATCAGTGGTTTGAGGAAGCCCTCTGTAGTATGTCACTTTTTCCATCCTCTTTTCTCCTCTGCATTTAGGCCATTTCCCTCCCAGTAATGTTACACAAACAGCAGTGGGGCAGGGAGGAAGCTTGGTTCGAAGGGCTGACACGCACACAGGCGCCTTTCCCCTCTCGCTACTTGGTTTGACATTGCTAAACTCTAATCTGCTGTGTGCATTAACTGGGGTATGTGTTGAGTGAATGCTCAGGTGACTAGAACGTCATCCACCAGGTGTCCTGCAGATCCCAAGCCCCTGTTACAAGTGTAAGCCTTGATAAGTGGGATATGCACTCACAGGTTTGGGTGTGTATATAATTTCTGAAGACAAGGTTCCGAGTCGTGGGGTAGGGATTGTAAGTCACATATTAGGAAGGTATAGATACGTGTTTCTCAAAGACGTAGAGTGGAGAGTATAGTGAGAGGGCAGGTCACCAAAGTACTGAAGAAAATTTTAGTTTCCTGGGCCTTACTGCAGACCTGCCCATCAGAATTATTGAGGGAGAGGCCAGAAAATGCATTTTATTTTTTTGTTAGATTATGTTGTTTTTGAATAGCCAATCCAGTTACATAGGTCAGATTTCTAAAGGAAACTGCATTTTAATTTTTATTCATTTATTTTTGAGACAAGGTCTCACTCTGTCACCCAGGTTGGAGTGCAGTGGTGCAATCACAGCTCACTGCAGCCTTGTCCTGTTAGGCTCAAGTGATTCTCCCGCCTCTGCCTCCCAAGTAGCTGGGATCACAGGTGCATGCCACCGTATCTGGCTAGTTTTTTCACATTTATTTTTTATTTTTAGTAGAGACGAGGTCTTGCTGTGTTGCCCAGGCTGTTGAACTCCTGGGCTCAAGCAATCCTCCTGCCTCTGCCTGCCAAAGTGTTGGGATTACAGGTGTAAGCCACCATGCCCAGCCTGGAAACTGCATTTATAGAGCTTCCTGGAGATTCTTACTTACGCTTAAATGTGAGAACCATTGAGTAGCCATAAGGAGAATTTGTCAGTCTGAAGTGGAGGTGTGGTGTTGAGAAAAAGGGCAGTATTAATAGTGGGGAGCTTAGGAGGGAGTTCATTCAAAGTGCTTGAGTGTCTTCTATGGGTGAAGCTGTCTGAGGAGCCATGGGACGCAGGAGGAAGACAAGATGGAGAAACGTAAATCAGATGAAGTATGAAAGACACCATTTGGTAAAGTGCTAAGTAGAATAGAAGTACATTCCAGAATGTGTGGGATGGTAAGTCTGAGATGTAGGAGCAAATGGGGGTGGGAGGGCTTTAGAGAGGAGAGAGGACCCGACCTTGCTGAATAGATGTAGTCAGTGATGGTCTCAGAATGATGTAAAGTCATCAGACCAGGATTCTGAAAACCTGGGTGGTTCTGTTCTACTATCACACAGCAGCCATAAGTGATGAAGTAAGAGAAGAGACATCTATAGACCCGTGACACCAGTTTTTCTGTATTCTGGTCCTGGATCAATTGCTGCATACCCACATGACCCTGAGCTGGTTAGTTAACCTTTCCGAGCCTCAGTTTCCTCATCAGCACAATACAAGTGATGCTTTTGCCTGCCTTGCTGGCCCCTGTGAAGTTGTGATATAATGCTCTTCAGCTGTGGAAATGGGTGACCCCTGGGAAGCAGCCCCTCTGGCTAGCCCTGATGGTTCTTCCCAGAGACATCCTGGCCAGCTGTTTCCTTTTGAGGGGTCAGCCTTTTTTCTTTTTTCTTTTCTTTTTTTTTCCTCCCCTCCCCTCCCCTCCCCTCCCCTCCCCTCCCCTCCCCTCCCGTTTCTCTCTGTCACCCAGGCTGGAATGCAGTGGTGTGATCTTGGCTCACCGCAACCTCCGCCTCCTGGGTTCACACCATTCTCCTACCTCAGCCTCCTAAGCAGCTGGGATTACAGGCGCCTGCCACCATACCCGGCTAATTTTTGTATTCTCAGTAGAGACGGAGTTTCACCATATTGGTCAGGCTGGTCTTGAACTTCTGACCTTGTGATCCGCCTGCCTTGCCCTTCCAAAGTGCTGGGATTACAGGCATAAGCCACTGTGCCTGGCCAGAGGTGTCAGCCTTTCTCTCCAGCCCTCTGACTCTAGAATGGTTTGCTGAAGGCTCAACAAAGTGCCTCTTGACTAGCAGCCTTAGAAATGGTTTTCTCATTTGGGCCAGATGCAGTGGCTCATGCCTATAATCCCAGCACTTTGGGAAGCTGAGGCATGCGAATCACCTAAGGTCGGGAGTTCGAGACCATCCTGACCAAAATGGAGAAATCCCATCTCTACTAAAAATACAAAATTTGCTGGGCATGCCCGTAATCCCAGCTACTTGAGAGGCCGAGGCAGGAGAATGACTCAAACCTGGGAGGCCGAGGTTGTGGTGAGCTGAGATTGCGCCATTGCACTCCAGCCTGGGCAACAAGAGCGAAACTCTGTCTCAAAAAAAAAAAAAAAAGAAAAGAAAAAGACTGGCTTCCTCATTCAAAAGCACAGGCTTTCTAAATGGGTCTCAGTATTCCAACAGCAACCCAGAAATATGGGAGCCACACACAGCCACATTTTCCTGGTGGGAATTCTCCCTCTGTCTGTCTCAATAGCAGATTCTCCCAAGGGGTGGGTTGGTGCTGCTTAAGGGCCACTGTCTCTCCCGGCATGCTGAGGTTCTCAGGGAATGGGTAGTGAATTGTGCTTCATGCAGCCTAGGCAGACTTTTATGATACCCAAGGGAGGGGTTTCTATAATCACTGGATGGCTGTGGGGGTTTCCCCAGTTCGCGACTCTGTGTAATTTGTGGGAACTTCTGTCTATGCTGTGGGGAGGTTCCTGAGGTTCTGTGTGGCCAAGGGCAGTGGGCTCCCCTCATGCACAGCCTCCCCTCCAGGAGACACTCTGGCTTCTTTTTTTTTTTTTTTTGTCTCCTCCTTGGGGTGGTGGCGGGGCAATGAGGAGAACGGTTGTGTGCCTTTGGGACTGCTGAGGTGTCCCAGCAGCTAGTTCGTACGGTACCTTTGTGCACATTACAAATAAGTACTCCCAGTCGTGGGTGCACTGGGAATCGTGGGCGCACTGGGAGTCGTGGGCGCGCCTGTGATCCCAGCACTTTGGGAGGCAGAGGCAAGTGGATCACTTGAGCTCAGGAGTTTGAGACCAGCCTAGGCAACAAGACGAAACCCTGTCTTTACAAAAAATACAAAAAAACTAGCTGGGCGTGGTGGTGCACGCCTGTAGTCTCAGCTACTCAAAGGCTGTGGCGGGAGGATTGCTTGAGCCTGGGACGTCAGAGCTGAAGTGGGTAAGCTGTAGTGTGATTGCACCACTGCACTCTAGCCTGGGCAACTGAGCGAGACCCTATCTCAAAGAAAAAAAAAAGAAAAAAAAATATCCCTTCCTCCAGGTAGATGCAGTCCTGCACCAGGGTTCAGGCAGCATTTCAGTGTTGGTTCTTTGGTCAGACATCTTGAGCAGTGCACAACCTGTACAGTCAAAGGTGGCTGTTCCATTGGCATGAAGGCCTTGCAACTAGTGGCTCTTTGTTTCCCAGCCGATGGACCAAGATGATTTTGATGCCTCTGTTCTAATGTGTTTCGAGTGAGCCCTCTTCACTACTGTTCTGCCTCCGATGGTGGTGGGATGGGACAATCCTGCCTGTAACATACAATAGGAGAAGCCCATGAGGATGCGGCCCCATTACTGTACCCACTGTGCATTGTGTATCTGTGGCTGCTGAAGTCTTGGCCTATTTCTGGGCCCTTTTCTCTGTGAGAGGATTTTGCTGTCTTGCTGATACAGGCTGCTAGCCTTACGTGATAATTGGTGTGGAAGGCTGGCTGAGTCCTTGGGAAGAGTGAGCTGCAGAGTTTATTTCACATTTTGTTAAGGAGCTTTCAGTTTCCCTCTCTCCCGTTTCCTCTCTCCCTGGGGACACTAGGGTCTCCAGGTAAAGTTGTGTGGGCATTCCTGATTTAGAGGAATTCCTGCAAGAGAAGTGATAGGACCTCAGTCCCAAAGGCGGGTCTTGGGTCTTGCTAAGCTCCAGAGCTGGGTGTCCTGGTGCTGTTCATACCTCTTGAACCTGAGGAGGCACCAGGAGGAGCACTAAGCTCAGTGTTGGAAGACATGGACTCTCCTTCCACATTTGCCTGAAACTGCTTGTGTGACCATGGGCAAGTCCCATCCTCCTCTCCAGGCTTCAACTTCAGAACAGAAGACCTTGGAGGGCCCTTGCTGAGGCTCACTCAGTGTGGCACCTCCAGCCCTATTTCTGCTACACCTTACAGGCTCTCCTTACCCTGGGTTTAGGGAGAGCACTTTAAGGGCTGCTTTTTATTCTGGAGTCTCTAGTGCGTGGGCACAGATGTGTTTAGACTTGACCAACTGGTGATGTGAGTATTAGGGTATAATTTTCTGGGTGCAAAGGGTGCTGTAAAGATTTAGGGGAGAGAGTATTTGACAGGGAAAGAAAAGAAACTGAGGCACAAAAGCACAATCTGCCCAGCACGACAGAGCTGGTGAGGAACAGGGCTGAAGCCAGTGTGGTGGTTCACACCTGTAATCCTAGCACTTTGGGAGGCCAAGGCGGGAGGTTTGCTTGAGCCCAGGAATTTCAGACTAGCCTGGGGAACATAGTGAGACCCCATCTCTACGGAAAAGAAAATGAAAGAAAAATTAGACAGCAGTGGTGGCACATGCCTGTGATCCCAGCTACTTGGGAGGCTGAGGTGGGAGGATCACTTGAACCTGGGGGGTCAAGGCTACAGTGAGCCAAGATTGCACCACTGCACTCCAGCCTGGGCAACAGAGAGAGACCCTGTCTCAAAAAACACAGAGTGCTGAGACCAGAGTGCCAGTCCCTCCTGTGCCTTCACTTAGAGTCCTTGTATGTCCGGGTGTTACTGTGCTATGATATGCTGCACACATGGCCAAGTGCAGTGGCTCACACCTGTAATCCCAGCACTTTGGGAGGCCAAGGCAGGTGGATCATGAGGTCAGGAGTTCCAGATCAGCCTGACCAACGTGATGAAACCCCATCTCCACTAAAAACACAAAATTAGCTGGCTGTGGTGGTGCGTGCCTGTAATCCCAGCTACTCAGGAGGCTGAGGCAGGAGAATGGCTTGAGCCTGGGAGGCAGAGGTTGCAGTGAGCTGAGATCATGCTACTGCATTCCAACCTGGGTGAGAGTGAGATGCCATCTCAAAAAAATAAATAAATAAAAAGAGTTATGGTGAAACTATATATAGTCTAAAAGGCTAGGGCACTGTGCCTAAATCCCAATGGCTTGAGCTTTTCTCATGAACCCATGAATCCTTAGCCTCCTCCTCCTGGTGCTGCTGGAAGGTCACAGGCAGTTGCAGGCCCTGGCTTGTAGGTGCATTCCAGATCATTGCTTCCTGCTGGGAGTTGTACACTGAGCAGTGCTGTGGTGGAGACCACGTAGGAGGTAATAGAGTCATCCCCATAGTGGTTAATAGAGTTTGCCACCTCATACTACTTTTGTGTAGGTAGATGTGCCCACGCTTGGTGCTCCAGGCCCTGCCCCATAGTAGGGGCCTAATGATGTAGATTTCCCTTTAATTTCTGACTTTGGAGTCAAGTCTTTTAACCCTCAGGAGTGTTCAGGCGAGGTTGGATCATGACCTTGACATTCTGGGAGATGCCACTTTTCTTGTGCCAGGTGTATCTCTCTTTGGTGAACTGTTGACCGCTCTTGGTGATTCTGCTGAGTTTGTTCTTCTGCTTCTGAGGTTCTCAGACTCCAGTGTGGGAACCTATGTTCTATCACGGGAGGATCACGGGAGGATGCGAAGGGAGGATGCAAAGGTGATGTGATTCCATTGTAGCTCATCTGTTTACAAAGCTGGGCTTTTTCCCACCTAGAAGAAGAGGGAGAAGGCTCCGTCAGGCCAACAGATCCTTAGAGAGTGCTAGGGTGGCATTTGAGATTCAAACCTAATTTTCAGCTACCTGAAAAACAAAACAAATCACAAAGAAAACATTGTCTTACAACCTCAGGGGGAAGAAAAAAGGAAATGCCGTCGATCTCTTATAGTTCCAGCACAAAGAACAAAGCATTCTATCAGTTTAGTTCCTTTAGCAGATTAAACCAGTTGTTAAACTGACCAATTAAAAAAATGCCCAGCTACACAGCAGCTTTTCTGCCCATGATCTGAGCTCCTCCTCTACCCCAGGGATCCAGGCCTCTTACAGGAGGAGTACTGAGGGGAGGAGACTAGGCTGGGTCCTGGAACAGCCCTGGAGACCTGCAAGAAGGGCTCTCTCTCTCTTTCTTGCCTATCCCCCCTCCCCTTTAGCAAAACTTCTTAGAACAAAAGGCTGTTATTTAGTAAACACCTGCACCCTGTTTTGATGGAGTGTCCTGAGCTGTGTGGTAGACTGGGAAGAACAGGGTGGGGACCTTGTCCTTTGTTTCTGCCTGTGTAAGAGGCTGGGGTGCTCTCAGCGGCTGTGCAGCCTCCTGTGCCTTTCCTTACCGTCTACCTTTGTCTGAAGGGCCTTTGAACATGGCTTGAGAGATCCTGCGGAAGCCACCAAGCCAACTTGCTCTGTCTCCAGACAGCAGTTTTAGGCGAGTCTCTACTTGGGCCTTTCCAAGAGAGTCCCTTTTCTAGGCGCTGCACAGCTGCTGCTGGTGACCCAGAAAGGGGTAGGAGAGCATGGGCCCAGCCTAGCCTTGGTGCGGGTGGCACCCCTCTCTGCCCCTTCCTACTTTGCCTGGATCAAAGGAGCCTCCTCAGGGAGCAGGAAAATACCTCTCCCAATAGCCCCACCAGTGAGTAAACAGCTGGGGCCTCTTGCAGCTTTTGAAGCATGGTGCTTCAGGCCTGGAGGAATGCAGAACATTTCATTTTAGGGGTGGACTTAGGTTTCCACCGCTGTCGGTATTTGCAAATTTGAAACAAATGCCCTCATTTAGCAGCAGGCAGGCTGGGCAGTAAACTGGGGCTGTTTAAGGGCGTTTATGATGGTCACAGGTATTTGTGGAGAGAGGGACCCCAGCAGGTTTGGGAAAAGATAGAGGGTTTATGGTTAGGTGGGTTGTACAAAGACCCTAGCCAGGTCTCCGGTGGAGGTTGTTGTTAGGTGGGCTTTGTCATAAAAAGCATTGCCGCCTCCTGCTCCCCCAGGAAGTATCTCCTTCTGGCAGACAAAGGGGTTTGGGATGGTGTTTATCCTCAGGGTCTGATGCTCAGGGCCTTGTCCCTCCCGCTTGGTTGCCAAAGTATCAGATTTCCAATGAACCCTTCCTTCTCCTACTCCCAGGACTTGAAAGGCTCGTTAAATGTGCTTTATATATAACAAGTTGGCTGAGAGGTTCCCCCCTCACTTCCAGCCAGTTTTGCAAGGAAGGAGCTAGGGAAACCTGTTTTCTTTTTTTTGTTGTTTCTGGAAGTAGGATCTGTGAAGGTGCACTTGAAGAAAGACCCTGATTTTAGGGATCAGCCAAGTCAGGGTTATTTGCCTCTGATGGGTCAGCGTAACCAAGAAGGATCTGTCTGAAGCCTGGCTGCCTCCTCTTTGCTCCCTGCTTCCCAGGGAAATTCAGAAATCTGTTCAGGAACTGACTTCTGGCTCTACAACTTACTGGCTGAGAGACCTTGGTTTACTTCATTTCTCTGAGCCTCGGTTTCTTCCTCTTTTTTTTTTTTTTGGAAATAGAGTCTCACTCTGTCGCCCAAGCTGGAGTGAAGTGACGCGATCTTGGTTCACTGCAATCTCTGCCTCCCAGGTTCAAGCAACCCTCCTGACTCATCTTCCCAACTAGCTAGAACTACAGACCCATGCCACCATGCCTGGCTAATTTTTGTATATTTTGTTTTAGTAGAAATGGGTTTTGCCATGTTGGCCAGGCTGGTCTCGAACTTCCGACTTCAGGTGATCAGCCTGCCTCGGCCTCTCAAAGTGTTGGGATTATAGGCGTGAGCCACCGTGCCCAGCCGGTTTCCTCTTTTTTTTTTGAGACGGAATCTCGCTCATTGCCCAGGCTGGAGTGCAGTGCAGTTGCGTGATCTCAGCTCACTGCAACCTCTGCCTCCCAGGTTCACGCCATTCTCCTGCCTCAGCCTCCTGAGTAGCTGGGACTACAGGTGCCCGCCACCATGCCCGGCTAATTTTTTATATTTTTATAGAGATGGGGTTTCACAGTGTTAGCCAGGATGGTCTAGATCTCCTGACCTCGTGATCTGCCCGCCTCAGCCTCCCAAAGTACTGGGATTACAGGCGTGAGCCACCGTGCCTGGCCCAGTTTCCTCTTTTGTAAGATAGGGATAATAATACCAGTCTTGTTAGAGTTCTTGCAAGAGTTGAGTGAGATGGTACTGCATTTCATTAACTCTTAGATGTTTTTTCTTTTCACATTTGCACATCTTTGAAATTGGGATGTAACTTATAATTAATTACAGTAGTCACCCCTGATCCGTGGTTTCATTTTCTGTGGTTTCAGCTACCCACGGTCAAAATATATTAAATGGAAAATTCCAGAAGTAAACAGCTTACAAGTTTTAAGTTTTATGCCATTCGGAGTAGCATGATAAAAATCTCTCGATATCCCACTCCATCCCACCCAGGACATGAATCATCCCTTTGTCCAGTTTATCGAATGTCAGGGTATCAGAGTGCTTGTGTTCAAGTAACTTTTTAAAATTTATTTTATTTTTGAGATAGAGTCCTGCTCTGTGGCCCAGGCTGGAGTGCAGTGGTACGATCTCAGCTCACTCCAACCTCCACCTCTCGGGTTCAAGTGATTCTCCTGCCTCAGCCCCCTGAGTAGCTGGTATTACAGGCGCGTGTCACCATGCCCAGCTAATTTTTGTAGTTTTAGTAGTGATGGGGTTTCACCATGTTGGTCAGGCTGGTCTTGAACTCCTGACCTTGTGATCCACCCACCTTGGCCTCCAAAATGCTGGGATTTAAGGCGTGAGCCACCGTGCCCAGCCTAATGTGCCTAATTTATTTATTAATCTTTGGAGATCTGGTCTTGCTCTGTTGCCCAGGCTGGAACGCAGTGGTGCAGTCATGGCTCACTGCAGCCTCAAGACCTCCTGGGCTCAAGCGATCCTCCCACCTCAGCCTCCCAGGTAGCTGGGACTGCAGGTGTGTGCCATCACGCCCAGCTAAATTTTTGTAGAGATAAGATCTTGCTCTGTTGCCCAGGCTGATCTTGAACTCCTAGACTCAAGCAATCCTTCCACTACCTCAGCCTCCCAAAGTGCTGGGATTGCAGATGTCAAGTGCTTAATGTATAAATGAAATTTTACTGTAGGTATGTATATATAGGCAAAAAACATACCATTTGGGGGTTGTTACTATCTAAGGTTTCAGACATCCACTGGGGGATCATAGAACATATCCCCCCCGGGATATAACATTATGTCTTAGTTCAACTAGTACCACTTTGTCCTCTTGGTGCAAATAAATGATGGAGCATCTTCTAAATTCAGTATATGTGAAGGACTTAGTCTGTGATCTTGCGAATGCTCAGTAAAAGATGACTATAACTGTGATGGTTATCTGTGGAGGTTATACCTGTGATGGTTATCTGTGGAGGTTATAACTGCGATGATTATCTGTGGTGGTTATAGCTGTGATGGTTATCTGTGATGGTTATAACTGTGATGCTTATCTGTGATGGTTATAACTGTAATTTACAGGCCTAGTTTTGCTTCCCATCTACCAGTAACTTTCAATAAAACCCATTTTCCTTTTAGTCTGGCATGTAAATTACAAATGATGCTTAAGGCATAAAGCATCATGCTAAGTATTGCGTGCATGTGTGTATGTTGGTGGCAGGTGGCTGGTGACTTTAAGCCTTCATAAGGCAAGAGATGTTTACAAGAGGAGGTAGGTATCCCTCAGAAGGCACACAGTCTGTCTATTATGGAAAGAATACAGTGACTCTCTGATGACAGGTTCTCCTTTTTTTTTTTTTTTTTTTTTTTTGAGACGGAGTTTATTCTTGTTGCCCAGGCTGGAGTGCAATGGCGCAATCTCAGCTCACTGCAACCTCCACCTCCCGGGTTCAAGCGATTCTCCTGCCTCAGTCTCTAGAGTAGCTGGGATTACAGGCGCCCACCACCACACCTGGCTAATTCAGTCTCCAACTTGAAAGACTGAGCTGGGGGACACTGGAGGTTTACTCCAGGAATGGATTGCTGGTAGGTGAATCAAGACAGAATCTGAAGAGAGTGATTAACAAGACAAGGGTACAGAGAAGACCAAAGAGAGGCACACAGTAAATGTCAGGAGCTCAGAGGATGGAGACCTGGCTTAGGCAGGCAGGAGACGGACAGGAGATGGTAGCGTTTTCTTCCCCAGCAGCACACTTGTGTGAGGCTGATTTTGACTTTGTGGAGACAACTGGTTGCCATCCATTCTACTTTGTGCTACCCAAGCATTACTGAATGACACTGTCACTGGTAGAGGGTCGTGACTGCAAGTGTCCAGGTTCTTGGTGTTTTGAACAAAGAATTGGACAAAACCCCCAGCAAAGCAAAGAAACAATGAAGCAACAGAAGAACGAAAGCAGGGATATATTGAAAATGAAAGTACACTCCACAGTGCCAGAGCAGACTCAAGCAGTGGCTTAAGGGCTGGGATGCAGAATCTTCCTGGACCCAAATACCCCCTAAAAGTTTCCTACTGGCCACTTCATGCAAAGGTCATGCTCCTGTGCAAACATCTGATTGGTTGGAAAAAGCAACCAGTCAGTGGCTAGGGTGAAGTTACAAAGTTATATTTCTATGCAAAGGAAGACTGGGCCAGCATGTCAGTCTGATTGGTTGTGGATAGCAACCATTCAGAGGCTGGAGTGAAGTTACAAAGTTGCAAATGAAGACAGGATCTGCACTCAGTATGATTGGCTGCAGACAGCCAATTTCCCATCTGCCTGGCAGAAAGGTTCAAAGGGAGTAGTAGCCGCTGCTCTTTTTGTTACTTAGGCCTGCAAAGTCAGGGCTTTCATTTCAATTTAGTTGGAGGACATAGGTGTGAAACAGCCTTAGGTTCGCTTCCTGCAGACCCTATTCTCCTGCTTCACCACCTTTCCCCCTTCAGGCACATTGTAACTTCCCAAAGGCCAAGGAATTCTTTGTTTGGTTGAGTTCTGGTTCATTTGATGGTGGGGTGGATTGGTTATGGGGTTTATATGGTGGATGAAAGGAGAAAGATGTGTCCCTTTTGTATGAATATCAAAAGCAAAATTGTTTTTTTAAAATAGATTGCTGGCCAGGCCATGGTGGCTCATGCCTGTAGTCCCAGCACTTTGGGAGGCCAAGGCAGGCGGGATCACCTGAGGTTGGGAGTTCCAGACCAGTCTGACCAACATGGAGAAACCCAGTCTCTACTTAAAAAAAAAAAAAAAAAAAATAGCCAGTTGTGGTGGTGGATGCCTGTAATCCCAGCTACTCGAGAGGCTAAGGCAGGAGAATTGCTTGAACCTGGGAGGTGGACGTTGCGGTGAGCCAAGATTGTGCCATTACACTCCAGCCTGGGCAACAAGAATGAAACTCTGTCTTAAAAAAACAACAAAACAAAACAAAAACCAGTAGATTGCTGTGTAGATGTGTGTGTCAAGCCTTCTACCTGTTCACTTCTGTAGCCTTAAGCACTTTACCACATAGGGGTTTCGGAAAGCATTCTTCCTGCGTGGTCACTGAGGCCCAGGAAGGAAAGGGGCCAATTAATGGAAGGCAAGAACTTAAGAGTCCCAGGGGCTAGGAGACTCAGCCCCTCGATTAAGGAATGCTCTTTTCTGCTGCGGTTGGCTTTCTATGAGAGTGTTCTGAATAATAAGGTATTATATAATAGATGATGTGCCTTAACTGATGGGGAAGAACGGCATTGAAATGTTCTTCCTGATTGTTTTAAGAAAATTGCAGTGCTCTTTTTCTGAAAGACGGATGTACAGCTAAGGGCATTTTTGATGCAATATAACTTATTTTTGGAGGCCCTCTAAGATACAATGAGAAACTTTTTTCTGTTGGGGAGACTGATCTTGTCTTCTCTGTCCTGTGAGGGTTGAAAGGGGCCAAGTCAGCCCCTTTTTAAACCAAGTCAACAAATATTTCAAAGCCCTTTTTATGTCTAAGGCAGCTAGGCAGATATGTGTGGGCTCTCAGTAGTCCTGAGTTTAGCCAGTTGCCTAGTTTGGGTCTAATGCCCTCTGATTCCATATTTGCATCCACGACCAAGAAAGCCTAGAGAGAGCCTGCATGGACCTCTGTGGGTCTCCCGCCAGCAGCTGGTGAAGACGTGGCAGCTGAATTAACAGCTGCCTGTTCTGGGCCAGGGCTGCTATCTCAGCCCCGGGGAGAGGTGTTGATCAGGCTGACAGGGCAAGAAATCCCCCTGAGCCTCAGGTTGGAAAGAAATTAGTTAAAAGTTGCTCTCAGACTCCTGAAAAATTGCTTTCAGTTTTTGCTGCCAAAAGAGAACTTCGAAAACAGGGTGTAAATTGGGTTCTTTACACTGTCTCTGTTTTTGTCACTTCCTTGCAGTTGGTGAAGGAGGGCCGGGATCCAAGCGAGCTTTGCGGGTTCTCTTTCTGAGTTCCTCTGGAACCTGGCCTCAGGTGAAGGGTGGGGGTGGGTGGTGACCGTACAAGCCTTTGAGGTGCCTGGGACCAAGCCCCATACCTTAGATCAGATAAATACCTTTTGTTTTTCCTGCTCACACTTTCCTCTGCCCTGGAGCCAGAGTCATAAAGAGGTGGAATTGTGAAGGTCTGCACCTGGTCGCTGGGGTGGTGGGTGGGATGGAGATCTTCCCTTGTGCTCTGCACTTCCTGCCTTTTGCTGCTGCTGCCCTGGGTGTGCAGGGGTCTGCCTGGGCTAGCCTGGGCACCTGTGGCTCCGCTGGGCCAGCCTGCCTGCCTGTCCGGTAGGGCCCTGCCTGAGCTGGACTGTCAGCAAGCTGGTGAAACCGGCTGCACAAATACGGATTTCGCTTCAGGCTAAGTGTTTTGTTGCTGAATCATTTGCATTCATTAAAAGTAGTGAAGGGTAAGTGATATTTAAGGCAACATGACCAGTTTGCTGGAGGCCTGGAGGCCACTGCCTTAGAACCTCATTAAGAATTCTTGGGACCTTGGAGAGCAAGGGAGCAGCTCATTCAAAGCTTGGTTAACTTTTGACTGCTTTGGGCATAGGCCAGCTACTAAAATATGAAAAATGTTTGCCCAGCAGCCCCCAGAGCTTGGCCAGACTGCCCTGGCCAAAGAAAACACACACTTACAATTCATTATTTAGCCTCCTCCTGTGCGCTTGCTTGCATTTCTTCCTCTCCAGGGACCTTGCTGAGTTGGGGGCACCAGGTTGGGTAGGGGGGCAGGAAGGCCCCTGCATCTTTTAAGGGGAAGCTAAGCCTGAAGCCAGTGCTGTCTATACTCCCTCACCCCATTCTGCCCCCACTTCCCTGGTTTATTTCACCAGTGCCCTACTGGTGGACTTCAGGTTTGTTTTGGAGGGTTTCCTATTTTAAACAATACCACCACAAATATCCTTGTATCTGTCTTTGCCCTTGTGCTTGTATATCTGTAGGGCAAATTCCTGGAAGTGGAGTTGCTCTGTCAAAGGATATGAACGTGTCAAAATTACATACACGATTTTGTATTTGTTATTTTTGTGGAGAGGGAGATTATAGCTTTCATCAGATTCTTAACAGGTTTATGACCAAAAAAGTTTCTGAATCACTGTTCTGCAGTGGGCCTGTGAAATTCACACAGAATAATCTATAAAAATTGGTAAACATGGTTCAAATGCGGGGCATTGCTGGGATGATCAGATAATTTGTCATCCAAACATCCCCACCTCCATGATTACTAATTATGCCGAGATGGCCAGATAACCCAGGGTTGTTCAAGTAACTGGCAGTGTGGGAGCCCAGTGCCCACTGGAGATTTTTTTTTTTAAGCGTTAGAATTAATGTTTTATTGTCACACAGATGGCAACTGGGTTTATGTCTTCATATTTTATATTTTTGTAAATTAAAAAAATTACAAGTTTTAAATAGCCAATGGCTGGTTATGTTTTCAGAAAACATGATTAGACTAATTAATTAATGGTGGCTTCAAGCTTTTCCTTATTGGCTCCAGAAAATTCACCCACCTTTTGTCCATTCTTAAAAAACTGGAATGTTGGCATGCATTTGACTTCACACTCTGAAGCAACATCCTGACAGTCATCCACATCTACTTCAAGGAATACCACGTTGGAATACTTTTCAGAGAGGGAATGAAAGAAAGGCTTGATCATTTTGCAAGGCCCACACCACGTGGCTGAGAAGTCAACTACTACAAGTTTATCACCTGCGGTGTTCAGGGCTTCCTGAAAAGCGGCCTTGCTCTCGATCTGCTTCACCGTCTTTGCTGCTGGGGTCTGACGAGCAGCTGTAAGGACCGATGGAAACGGATCCAAAGCACCAGACCGAGCTTCCCCACTGGAGATTTTATCCCTGATCTTTGAGACTGTGTCTGTTCTCTGTTCACCAGTTAGCGCTGAATTATCTGCTGCTTTCTATTTTCTATTTTATCAGGTATGTTCTTTTTGTGGCCTGCAACTTGATGATAAGGTTGATCCAGTGGGTCAAAGTCTTGTCCTCAGTTTTCCCACGCAGCCTAACCCTGCCTCAGCTGCCCAGTGGTAGCTCAAGACGTTTTTGGATTCCAGAGACCAGAATTCAGTTGAACTTTTCTGAACTCTGTTTCTTCATCTGTAGAATGGAAATGGTAATATCTGCCTCATGGGTTATGGTGAGGGTCTAGTGAGGTGTGTGTTTCAAGGGTTGCTGTTCTGGGAGGTGAACTTGAGAGACACTCAGCATGAGCCCCGAACTCCTCCTCAGCATGGACTTGGGGACCCTTAAGGCACTGCTTGCTGCCTAGATTTGTTTATTCCTCTTCTCCATTGATTAGTATGCCCTTCACTGCTCTCAAATCCATTTCCTCTCCTTTAGTCTCCTAGTCCTGGGCTTAGTTCACATCCTGTCATTTCTCTCTTGGAATGCTGCTGGAAAAAAGAAGCAAACTTTTTTTTTGAGACAGAGTCTCACTCTGTCGCCCAAGCTGGAGTGTAGTGGTGCAATTTCAGCTCACTGCAACCTCCTTCTCCTGGGTTCAAGCAATTCTCCTGCCTCAGCCTCCCAAGTAGCTGGAATTACAGGCGCCCACCACCACGCCTGGCTAATTTTTGCATTTTTAGTAGAGATGGGGTTTTGCCATGTTGTCCAGGCTGGTCTCGAACTCCTGACCTCAGGTGATCCAGCCGCCTAAGTCTTCCAAAGTGTTAGGATTATAGGAGTGAGCCACTGCGTCCTGCCAAGTCAATATTTTTAAAAGTAGTAAATGGTATGCTACTAGAATTAAAAAGCAAGAAATAATCTTTGCAGATCATAAGAGGTGAAGAAACTAAATGAAATCATATTTACAACAAAAGAAGCAGCATTGTAGTATTAAAATGTGAAACAGATAAAAGCAAAGACAGATATGTCAGTCATGATGATAAATTTCAGTGGAATAAGCCTCCAACTGAAATGGAGTTTAGATTGAATAAGAAAGTTTCATGTTCTTTACATGATACAAACCTATAATAATGGCAAAGTTTGTTTTATTTTTTCTAACTTTAGGCCAATGGATTAATTTATTTTCATTTATTTCAGTCTTGTTTTTAGGAAATAATTTAAGATTATTAATTTTCTTTTGAATATAACTTTGAAGTTAATAAATTTGAAATTAAAAATATAAAATAGATAAGTCATTTAGGATCCAGTACTTAAAAAAAGAAAAAAAAAAGACATGACTTTGGCATTTCTATTGTAGAAAAATAAAAGAACAATAGGCAAAACAAAGAAAAAAAAGAAGCTTTAATTTCATTCATAGCTTCACAACTATTTTTCCTTTTTTTTTTTTTTGAGACAGTGCCTCACTCTATCACCCAGGCTGGAGTGCAGTGGTGCAATCATGGCTCGTTGCAGCCTCGACTTCCCAGACTCAAGCAGTCCTCCCACCTCAGCCCCCTGAGTAGCTGGGACTACAGGCACACACTACCATGCCTGGCTAATTAAAAAAAAAATTTTATAGAGTCAGGGTATTGCTGTGTTGCCCAGGCTAGTCTCAAACTCCTGAACTCAAGCAGTCTGCACAAAGTGATGGGATTACAGCCATGAGCCACTGCTCCTGGCCCACAGCTATTTCTTGAGTACATTCTAGGTACCCAGTAGGTACTAGGGATATAGATAGAGTGGGAAACGAGAAGGACAAGTTCACTGTCCCCAGAGAGCTTACCATTTAACAGAGAGGGCTACCATTTAAGAAAGTGTTTACTAATAGTTAGAATTGTGACCATTGTGATAGGGAAATATTTTAATATTTATCAGGGGTTACCATGTTTGGTGCTATAATAATAAATCTGTGCCAGGGAAATATAATGATTGAAATTTATTAAAGAATCTGGTTGGTTGGGCCAGGCGCAGTGGCTCACGCCTGTAATCCCAGCACTTTGGGAGGCCGAGGCGGGCGGATCACGAGGTCAGGAGATCGAGACTATCCTGGTTAACACAGTGAAACCTCGTCTCTACTAAAAATACGAAAAATTAGCTGGGCGTGGTGGTGGGCGCCTGTAGTCCCAGCTACTCGGGAGGCTGAGGCAGGAGAATGGCGTGAACCCGGGAGGCGGAGCTTGCAGTGAGCCGAGATCACACCACTGCACTCCCAGCCTGGGCAACAGAGCGAGACTCGGTCTCAAAAAAAATTATTAGAGGATTTTTTAAAAGATGGTTTTGTTCTTTATTGTTTAAAACTGATTTTTTGGGGAATACAGCTGAAGTTCCCAAATACTTTATAGGAGTTTATGAAATATCTTTAATTTGGCCGTGTCCAATTTATATACTTTCCAAAATACTGCAGATTGTGAACAGCACATTATTATACAAGATCACGGGGGAAATCCAATATTCAGAGTAGTCTACAAATTTGTGTGTATGTGTTTGTGTGGTTACCAGAGAACTACCAAAAACCAACTGCTTTTTAAATCCTGCTGCATAGTTCAAGTGTCTTGCCCTGACCAATCTAATGAGTTGATTAACTGGTCCTTAATACTTAACTAAATAAAAAACTAAGCAGATGTGAAAAAAAAAATTGAATAACTGGATAGACCAGTAACTGTTAAAAACGACTGAAAGAGTTGTATCAAATAGTTTTGAGGGGAAATTTTGAAAAATGTTGAAGAAGTAGAGCCTGTAAATGCTTTGTAGAGACTGTGACAGAGCCAAGGAACAGATGGACAACAGCCTGTGTGTGTCACAAAGTTGATATAGCCTTGTTCTCAAATGCTGACAGTGCAGAAAAGAAAACCACACTACTTAGAAACGTTGGTGTAAAAGTCTAATATAGAATACTCGAAAATTAAATCTAACACTATGATAAAGGATAATGTACCATAAAGAAGTAAAGGATGTATTCCCAAAAATGCATGGATGGCTTACCCTTTATAATTCATCAACATAAGACGTCAGAGGTGGCTGGGCATGGTGGTTAATGCCTGTAATCCCAGCACTTTGGGAGGCCGAGGTGGGCAGATCATCTGAGGTCAGGAGTTTGAGAACCAGCCCAGCCAACATCGTGAGACCCTGTTTCTACTAAAAAAAATACAGAACACCACTCGACCCTCCATGTCGTGGATTGATTGGTGTGCTTGCCTCCAACTCTGGAGGTGGGTGGTTCGAGCCATTCTGGGGAGCATCTCTTGGCCAGGTAAGGTGGCTCACGCCTGTAATCCCAGCATTTTGGGAGGCTGAGGTGGGCGGATCACCTGAGGTCAGGAGTTTGAGACCAGCCTGACCAATATGGTGAAAGCCCGTCTCTACCGAAAATACAAAAATTAGCTGGGTGTGGTGGCAGGTGCCTGTAGTCCCAGCTACTTGGGAGGCTCAGACAGGAGAATTGTTTGAACCCAGGAGATGGAGGTTGCAGTGAGCCAAGACTGTGCCACTGTACTCCAGCCTGGGTGAAAGAGCAAGACTCTGTCTCAAAAAAAAAAAAAAAAAAAAATTAGCCGGTTGTCTTGGCGGGTCCCTGTAATTCTGGCTACTTGGGAGGCTGAGGCAGGAGAATTGCTTAAACCCAGGAAGTGGAGGTTGCAGTGAGTTGAGATCCCACCACTGCATTCCAGCCTGGGCAACAGAGCAAGACGTTGTTCCTCCTACCCCTACCAAAAAAAAAAAAAACCTCAGAGGTGTCACACAATTCTCTCAATAGAGGCAAAAATGACACTAGATATAAATTAACGTCCGTTTCTGATTAAAAAAAAAAAAACTGCCATCATTATACTTAAAAATGAAATTCAATGCTATTTGCATTAA
Source organism: Chlorocebus sabaeus (assembly GCF_047675955.1). NCBI lineage: Eukaryota > Metazoa > Chordata > Mammalia > Primates > Cercopithecidae > Chlorocebus > Chlorocebus sabaeus. The sequence goes on from NC_132920.1 coordinate 43,328,033, forward strand.
AGAAGTCACTAAATTAAAATAATAAAGTCACTACTATTTATTATTCTTTTAGCTGAAATAATGCTATAAGAAAGAATATAGCCAGGTGGCGTGCACCCATAGTCCCAGCTAGTTGGGAGGCTGAGGTGGGAGGACTGCAGCCTGGAGAACTGAGCAAGACCCTGTCACTCACAGGAAAAAAAAGACTAAAAGTCTAAATAAAGTTAATGTTTTTGCAGAGGTACCTTTTTTACATGGGAAACCCAATTATCAACTGAAAAACTACTACAATCAGTGAGAGAACTGAGTCATTTGGGCAAATACAAAACCTACACAAAACCCAGAAGGTTTGCTACTTATCAGCAAGTAACCATTTAGAAAATACAACAGGAAGGCCGGGCACGGTGGCTCAAGCCTGTAATCCCAGCACTTTGGAAGGCCGAGACGGGTGGATCACGAGGTCAGGAGATCGAGACCATCCTGGCTAACACGGTGAAACCCCGTCTCTACTAAAAAATACAAAAAACTAGGGCTAGGTGGCAGGCGCCTGTAGTCCCAGCTACTTGGGAGGCTGAGGCAGGAGAATGGCGTAAACCCGGGAGGCGGAGTTTGCAGTGAGCTGAGATCCGGCCACTGCGCTCCAGCCTGGGCGACAGAGCGAGACTCCGTCTCAAAAAAAAAAAAAAGAAAAGAAAATACAACAGGAATATTTATCCTTTCACAGAATCAATAAAAATAAAAACAAAAATTCTCAGGCATAAACCATTATAATGGAAACTGTATTGACAGCATCAGTAAATACCCTTCTGCCTTCTGAGTTTAAAACCAGTCGAAGGAGGTGAAAGGGAGGGAGAAAAGCAGACAGACAGACCAGGGATTGGATGAGCAAGCAACAAGGCTTTAATCTGAAGTGGATAAATGTCTTATTCATCCTTGAATTAGGCAGACTTACTCCCTTGTCATAGCAGTTCTGGAGTATTAACAGGTGTGTGTGTGTGTGTGTGTAGCTACCTATAAAAAATGTGTGCTTCCTGCAGGTGGAGCAGACGCCCTACTCCCAAGTGAAAGGAGGAAGGGTCGGAGTCAAATATGTCCAATCAGACGTTTCCCTCCTTGGGGCTGATGGAAGGAGGTGGAGTGAGGCTGGGAGTGATGCTTCAGTTACGTCCCCCTTTACCTGGACTGGGGAGGAGTTGTTCTTCCTTAAAACTTCCTTTGTTCTCTGAACTCACAGCCTTAACCTTTGAAGGCACTGGGCGCCTGGGGGCATGACTCTTCCCTCCAGGGAAGGGGCACAGCTGTCCGGCAGCTATTCCTGCTTCTACCTTCACTAACCACTTCACTATTCTGTTCCCACCTTCACTATTCCTTCGGTGAATCCTTCTAGGACACCTGGAGAACAGAGTAGATTTTCCCTAGAAGGCTCTCAAATGGATCAAAATAGGACAGTATTTAAATTAATTTTGAGGCAAGTCTGCACCCAGGGGTGAAAATTCTCACTCCCATCTGTTTTCTCAAATCGTGTGCAAACACTTTTTCTTCTTCGGTGAAGTAGCAATTAGGAACAGGAACCTTCACTGTCTTGTTCACTGCTGTATTCTTAGTACTTAGAGCAGTGCCTGGCACATATAAGTCATTCAGTAATTTAATGACCATTCTGGAGGAGGGAGGGTGAGGGCTACATGTAATCCAGAAAATCAGATCTTATATTTCTGATCTTATTAATTACAAAATAATAATAAGGTAACAGTAAATAAGGAAAATAAGGCAACAAAGTTGAACATAAAATGGACAATAAGAAATTTAGGACAATAAAATATCTCATATTCTGTGTTCCCCAAGTACCAATTTAAATTGAAATCTTGGTTGGGGGTGGGGAAGAAATTTAACCAGTTAAAAATGAAAAATTGCTTTATCTTCTTAAGGAGAAACAATGCTAGTTAAAACAAACTTTTTAATTATTATTTATTTATTAATGAGATGGAGTCTTGCTCTGTCACCCAGGCTGGAGTACAGTGGCATGAGCTGGGCCCATTGTAACCTCTGCCTCCCGGGAGGGAGTAATTCTCCTGCCTCAGCCTCCCGGGAAGCTGGGATTACAGGCACATGCCACCACGCCTGGCTAATTTTTGTGTTTTTGATAGAGATGGGACTTCACCATGTTGGCCCAGGCTGGTCTTGAACTCCTGACCTGAAGTGATCTGCCCACCTCAGCCTCCGAAAGTGCCGGGATTATAGGTGTCAGCCTCCATGCCCAGCCACAAAGTATTATTTTATGTCTCTCAGGTTGACAAAGATATTAAGCAACAGTGTTGGTTAAGAAAGCATAAATTGGCCGGGCACGGTGGCTCAAGCCTGTAATCCCAGCACTTTGGGAGGCCGAGACGGGCGGATCACGAGGTCAGGAGATCGAGACCATCCTGGCTAACCCGGTGAAACCCCGTCTCTACTAAAAAAATACAAAAAACTAGCGGGGCGAGGTGGCGGGCGCCTGTAGTCCCAGCTACTCGGGAGGCTGAGGCAGGAGAATGGCGTGAACCCGGAAGGCGGAGCTTGCAGTGAGCAGAGATCCGGCCACTGCACTCCAGCCTGGGCGACAGAGCGAGACTCCGTCTCAAAAAAAAAAAAAAAAAAAAAAAAAAAAAAAAAAAGAAAGCATAAATTAGGACAACTTTTTTTTTTTGAGACGGAGACTTGCTCTGTCACCCAGGCTGGAGTGCTGCAGTGGCGTGATCTCCGCTCACTGCAAGCTCCGCCTCCTGGGTTCACACCACTCTCCTGCCTCAGCCTCTCCAGTAGCTGAGATTACAGGCACTTGCTACCACGCCCAGCTAATTTTTGTATTTTTAGTAGAGAACGGGCTTCACCGTGTTAGCCAGGATGGTCTCGATCTCCTGATCTCATGATCAGCCTGCCTCAGCCTCCCAAAGTGAACTTTTTTTTTTTTTAGAGGGAGTCTCTGTCGCCAAGACTGAAGTGCAGTGGTGCAGTCTCGGCTCACTGCAACCTCCGCCTCTCGATTCAAGTGATTTTCCTGCCTTAGCCTCTCAAGTAGCTGGGATTACAGGCACCCGCCACCACACCTGGCTAATTTTTGTATTTTTAGTAGAGAGGGGATTTCGCCATATTGGCCAGGCTGGTCTTGAACTCCTGATCTCGTGATCTGCCCGTCATGGCCTCCCAAAGTGCTGGGATTACAGGTGTGAGCTACCACACCCAACCTGCACGACTTTTCTGAAGAACAATTTGTCACTTGTCTTTTTTTTTTTTTTTTTTTTTTGAGACTCGCTCTGTCGCCCAGGCTGGAGTGCAGTGGTGCGATCTCGGCTCACTGCAACCTCCGCCTCCCAAGTTCAAGCGATTTTCCTGCCTTAGCCTCCCGAGTAGCTAGGACTACAGGCGCCACCACGCGTGGCTAATTTTTTGTGTTTTTAGTAGAGATGAGGTTTCACCATGTTAGCCAGGATGGTCTTGATCTCCTGACCTCATGATCTGCCCGCTTCAGCCTCCCAAAGTGCTGGGATTACAGGCGTGAGCCACCGCGCCTGGCCTATGTTTTTTTTTTTTTTTTAAAACTTCTCTGGAGATAATGCTGGATATCATTTATGAAAAACTTGAAATTATATTCTCTTTGTTCCCATTCTCTTTGGAAGTCATCCTATAGAAACCCTCTCATTATCAATGTGCATAGATGCCTGTACAGAGAATAAGAATATTCTTTGTAATGGTAAAAAAAAAAAAAAAAAGGAAAACCATCTGAATGCCCATTACTAGGGTATTGGATGAATAGATTATGGGTAATTGATACAGTGAAATAATACACAGTGGTTGAAGTGAATGAGGTAGAATTATATGAACAGACATGGAAAGACATCTGTGGTTACCTGTATAGCAAAAAAAAAAAAAAAAAAGCAACTTGCAGAATATCAGATATTAGAGGGTGAATTGTGCCCTCCCAAAATATATGTTGAAGTCCTAAGCCTCAGTACCTGTGAATATGACTTTATTTGGAATTAGGGTCTTTGTAGATAAAACCAAGGTAAGATCAATTCATTAAGGTGAATGACGAATCCTATATGACTGGTGGCGCCCAATGAAGAGAAGAGGCCTAGAGACAGAGGTACACTACAGGAAGACAGCTTGTGATGGCGAAGGCTGAGGTTGGAGTGATGCGGCTACAAGCCAAGGAGCACCAGGGATTGCTGGCAGCCACCAGGAACAAGGACAGAAGCGTGTGCCCTCCAGAAGGAGCCGACCTCACCAACACTTTGATTTTGCACTTTGGCCTCCAGAGCTGTGAGAGGATAAATTTCTGTTATTTTAAGCCACCCAGTTGCGGTAATTTGTTATGGCAGCCCTGGAAAACTAATAGAGCAGATATGGCATTATCCCATAGCCATGACTTCTGTGATTGTGCCTGCCATTCTCTCCATGACAAAGAGCTTCTTCAGTCCATTTCCTACCCTAGCAACCACCTCCTTGGAAACAGGGACTCATTGTGGTTGTGATTTTTTTTTGTTGGGGGACAGCCTGAGCAGGGTGGGTTTATATTTCACCTCCTTTGCCTCCTTGCCCCAAAGTGGTGTTCTAATGGCCTCTTGCTGTACTTCCTTCTCCTCCTCCTCTTAATTCTGAGCATCCTGAATTACTCAGAGTTTTCTGATCATGCCTGGTCTTTGTGCTTCTGACTTGCTCTATTTGCCAACTCCCATTCCCTTTTTTGTTTGTTTGTATGTTTGTTTTTTGAGGTAGGGTCTCGCCCGATTACCTAGGCTGGAGTGCCCTGGCACAATCACAGCTCACTGCAGCCCTGACCTCCTGGGCTCAAGGGATCCTCCTGCCTCAGCCTCCCAGATGGCTGGGACTACAGGCTTGCACCACCATGCCTAGATAATGGAATGTTACTGTGTTGCCCAGGCTGGTCTCGAACTCCTGGCCTCAAGTGATCTCTCTGCCTCGGCCTCCCAAAGTGCTCAAAGTGCTGAGATTATAGCAGGCATGAGCCATCACACCCGCCCCTTTCCTTCATACAACCTTATGTTGAAAACCCTTCCAAGATTCCTCCCTGACTTATTTTTTATTTATTTTTTATTTTTATTTTTTGAGATGGAGTCTTGCTCTGTCACCCAGGCTGGAGTGCAGTGGTGTGATCTCGACTCATGGCCACCTTGGCCTCCCGAGTAACTGGGATTACATGTGTGGCGCCCAGCTAATTTTTTGTAATTTTAGTACAGATGGGATTTCACCATGTTGGCCAGGCTGGTCTTGAACTCCTGACCTCAAGTGATCTCCCCACCTTGGCCTCCCAAAGTGCTGAGATTATAGTTGTGAGCCACCACGCCCAGCCTCTTCCCTGACTTTTTTTTTTTTGAGACAGAGTCTTGCTCTGTCGCCCAGGCTGGAGTGCAGTGGCATGATCTCAGCTCACTGCAACCTCCGCCTTCCAGGTTTCCGAAGTGATTTTCCTGTCTCACCCTCCTGAGTAGCTGGGACTATAGGTGTGCACTGCCATGCCTGGCTAATTTACGTATTTTTAGTAGAGGCAGGTTTTATCATATGGGCCAGACTGGTCTGAAACTCCTGACCTCAAGGTGATCTGCCGTCCTCGACCTCCCAAAGTGCTGGGATTACAGGTGTGAGCCACCTTGCCCAGCCTCCCTAACTTTTTAATCCCCTGACTCTGACTTGGATGCTTCTATTTTGTGTCCTTTGCACCCACCCATCATCCTGTGTGATAATACATTATTGTAAAGCCTAGGGGTTAGATAGACTTTCTTCAGGCCAGAGGACCTGAGATTTGAAGCCTGCATTTGTTACTCAACAGCTATGTGATGTTTAGCAAATTGCTTTACCTTTCTTTGCCTCCATTTCCTCATCTGTGTAATGGGGAGCATAGTACCTACCCCACCAGATGGGCATTAGCATTATAAACAAGTTAATATGGTTAAGTGTTTGGAACAGTGATAGTAAGTGGTCAGTAAGTGGTAGCTATTACTTTAATTATATGTTTACTTGCCTGACTTTCCCACTAAACTGAGACACTTAAAGGCAGTAAATGTGTGTTTCTCTTTCTGTCCCCAGTGTCTTATGAAGTATTTGGCACATGGTAGGCTCTAAGTAAATGATTGTTGAATTAATAATGATAATTAATATAATTGCCTACCAGGATCCCATATTGGGCTTTGACCCTCGGCTGGTTCCACATCATGTTGGGATAATGCTACCAAATTATCTGGCTTAGTAAAACCACCACAAATCAACCAATATTTCCTGAGCACCTCTCATGGGCAAGGCAGCTGCCATGGAGGAGACCAAGTGTGAGATCTGCACCTGTCCTCAGGAAGCTTAGAATCTGGTGAAGACACAGTTGTAAGCACATGAAATGTTAAATAGCAGTATTAGGGTTTTAACAGTATTTACGGGAGTAATAGAAGATACAGAGAATGCGTGTTCACGATTATTATTTCAGTTGGTGGCACATTGTTATCTAACTTGTGTCTTGTTTTCCAAATTTGTTCTAGAAAGCTGCTTGAACTTTTTTTTTTTTTTTGAGACAGTCTCGCTCTTGTTGCCTAGGCTGGAGTGCAGTGGCACAATCTCAACTCACTGCAACCTCCACCTTCCAGGTTCAAGCGATTCTCCTGCCTCAGCCTCCTGAGTAGCTGGGACTACAGGTGCCTGCCACCATGCCAGGCTAATTTTTGTATCTTTAGTAGAGACGGGGTTTCCCCATGCTGGCCAGGCTGGTCACAAACTCCTGACCTCAGGTGATCCGCCTGCCTTAGCCTCCCAAAGTGCTGGGATTCTAGGCATGAGCCACTGTGCCCAGACTTGTTAAACTTTTCAATAATGGATTAGATGTAGAGGCTTCATCAAGTTCAGATTTGATTTTTTTTTTCCCTTCATGTGTATTTCCCTCAGTAGATACAATATCTGGTTGTCTCTTTGGAATGAGAAGCTATCACTAATCATTGCTAGATCCATTATTTCATTAGGGAGTTGTAAAATGATGGTATTCTGTTTATTAGCTGGAAACTTCTATAAACACAAATCTCCCCTCATTAATTGTTTGGTTACCCAGAGATATAGCTGTTCAAGAAAAGGAAGAATAAATGCTTGATTCTTTACCTGTTTTCAAAATAATGAATTGGTTTTCTAACATTCTTCAAAGGTGGCCAGTGGGAGACTTTGGGTGTTTTGTGTTAAGCATCATTGTGCACTTACGGATTTTAAACCTGTTTGATGTGTTTTAGTCCATGTGGTTCTTACCCTTACAGATGCTTAAGTGGTCCTATCATTGGCTGATGCGAGCCTCTTTAAGCTGAGCCTGAACCTTTTTATTTATTTTATTTTTTTAAGGAGATAGGGTCTTGCTATGTTGCCCAAGCCGAACTTGAACTCCTGGGCTCAAGCAGTCCTCCCACCTGAACCATTCAAGTAGCTGGGACTACAGGAGCATGGCACCATACCCAGCAGGCCTTGAATCTTTTTTTTTCCCCTGGACCTTTTGATGAGACCTGCTAGTCTTTGCTTGTTTCCTTGTATGATAAGATGGAGTTCTAGGCTTCTCTTGTGCATTTCCTGTCCCAAAACTGGAATCAGCCAATTCTGCAAGGAGAAAGGACATAAATTTTTTAGAACATTAGTACAATATAACCAAACCATTTTCCAGAAGGGAATTATTATAATTTATATTCCCGTCAGCAAAGTAGAAGGACTATTTTCTCCATATGCTCACCAGCGTTGAGTGTTATTTTTAAAATCTTGGCCTTCATTTGATGGGTAGAAGAACTTGTTCTAATTTACATTTCTTAGATTACTAGTGCATTGGAGTATTTTCTTTTCTTTCTTTCTTTCTTTTTTTTTTTTTTTTTTTTTGAGACAGAGTCTTGCTGTATCACCCAGGCTGGAGTGCAGTGGCTTGATTTTGGCTCACTGCAACCTCCGTCTCCTGGGTTCAAGTGATTCTCCTGCCTCAGTCTCCTGAGTAGCTGGGATTACAGGCGCGCACCACCATGCTCAGCTAATTTTCTGTTTCAGACCTGCTACCTCTGTTACCATGTGAATTTTCTTTTTGCAACAAGCCTATGAGGCCAGTACTGTTATTAGCATCTTTCATTTTATTTCTTTTGAGACGGGTCTCGCTCTGTCACACAGGCTGGGATGCAGTGGCACGATCATTGCCCACTGCAGCCTCAATCTGATCTCCTGGTCTCAAGTGATCCTCCCACCTCAGCCTCCTGAGTAGCTGGGACCACAGGTGCATACCACCATGCCCAGCTAATTCTTTTTTTTTTTTTTAACTTTTCAGTAGAGATGAGGTCTTACTGTGTTGCTCAGCCTGGTCTTGAACTTCTGAGCTCAAGCAGTCCTCTCACCTTGGCCTCCCAAAGTGCTGGGATTGCAGGCGTGAGCCACTGTGCCTGGCCTATTAGCACCATTTTATAGATACAAAAATGAAGGCATGGAAAGGATAAACAGCTTGTCCAAGGTCATACTCTTGGTAAGTGAGGGAGTGTATTTGAATATAGGTAGTCAGACTCCAGTCTCTGAACTTTTAACCTCATCTCCACCCTGCACCTACACTGTATGCCAGTGCCTTACAATTATATATTTTGTAAACTTTCCAGAGGCATTTCATCCTTGTAGAGGCCCTGCAGGATAGACAGCAGGTGTTGCTGCTAGCCAGTTTTTAAAATTTATTTATTTATTTATTTATTTATTTATTTATTTATTTAGAGATGTAGTTTCCCTCTGTCACCCAGGCTGGAGTACAGTGGCGTGATCTCGGCTCACTGCAACCTCCGCCTCCCAGGTTCAAGTGATTCTCCTGCCTCAGCCTCCCAAGTGGCTGGGACTACTTGGGAGTGTCTCTTTGTCTGTGTCTCTGCATGTTGATCTCTTACCTCCTCCATCGGTCTGCCAGGGCCTGGGTCTCACATTGTCTCTCTCTCTCTCTCTGTCACTCTCCGCTTCTCTCTCTTTGTCACTCTCCCCTTCTCTCTCTCTCTCTCTCTCTCTCTGTCTCTGTCTCTCTGTCTCTCTCTCTCAATTTCTTCTGTTCCCTTACCACCACACCTGGCTAATTTTTGTAGTTTTAGTAGAGACGGGGTTTTACCATGTTGGCCAGGCTGGTCTTGAACTCCTGACCTCAGGTTATCTGCCCACCTCAGCCTCCCAAAGTGCTGGGGTTACAGATGTGAGCCACCACACCCGGCCCCATTTTAGATTCGGGAAAACCAAAGCCTAGACAACAAGATGACTTACTCAGAGCCAAGTCTAGGATGCAGGTCTTTCTGCCTTTGGTGGCTGGCATCAAAGTCAAAATCTTTGAGCCTTTTTTTTTTTTTTTTTTTTTTTTTAAGAATGGGGTCTCAGTCAGTGGCACAATCATAGCTCACTGTAATCTTTTTTTTTTTTTTTTTTGAGACGGAGTCTTGCTCTGTAGCCCGGGCTGGAGTGCAGTGGCCGGATCTCAGCTCACTGCAAGCTCCGCCTCCCGGGTTTACGCCATTCTCCTGCCTCAGCCTCCTGAGTAGCTGGGACTACAGGCGCCCACCACCTCGCCCGGCTAGTTTTTTGTATTTTTAGTAGAGACGGGGTTTCACCGTGTTAGCCAGGATGGTCTCGATCTCCTGACCTCGTGATCCGCCCGTCTCGGCCTCCCAAAGTGCTGGGATTACAGGCTTGAGCCACTGTGCCCGGCCATCTCACTGTAATCTTGAATTCCTGGGCCTATGTGATCCTCTCGCCTCAGCCTCCCCGGTAGCTGGGACTATGGGCATGTGCCACTGTACACAGCTAGTTGGTTTTTTTTTTTTTTTTTGAGACGGGGTCTCGCTCTGTCGCCCGGGCTGGAGTGCAGTGGCTGGATCTCAGCTCACTGCAAGCTCCGCCTCCCGGGTTCACGCCATTCTCCTGCCTCAGCCTCCCGAGTAGCTGGGACTACAGGTGCCCGCCACCTCGCCTGGCTAGTTTTTTGTGTTTTTTAGTAGAGACGGGGTTTCACCATGTTAGCCAGGATGGTCTCGATCTCCTGACCTCGTGATCTGCCCGTCTTGGCCTCCCAAAGTGCTGGGATTACAGGCTTGAGCCACCACGCCCAGCCGTTTTTTGTTTTTTGTTTTTTGGTTTTTTTTAGAGGCAGGGTTTTGCTATGCTGCTTAGACTGGTCTTGAATTCCTGAGCTCCTCCCATCTCAGCCTCCCAAAGTGCTCTTTGATACTCTTCGGAACAGTATTGCCCTTAGACAGATACAAACAAGGTATTTTCCTGTGCCAGGTGTGGTGGCTCACACCTGTAATCCCAGCACTTTGGGAGGCTGAAGCGAATGGATGGCTTAAGGCCAGGAGTTTGAGTTCGAGCCTAACCAACATGGTGAAACCCCATCTTTACTAAAAATACAAAAATTAGCCAAGTGTGTTGGCGCTTGCCTGTAGTCCCAGCTACTGGGGAGCCTGAGGCAGGAGAATCACTTGAGCCCAGGAGGTGGAGGTTGCAGTGAGCCAAGATCACACCTCTGCACTCCAACCTGGGTGATAGAGTGGTACTCCAGCTCAAAAAAAAAAAAAAATGTTTTTCTTTTCCCTTTTCTCTCTGGGGTCTAGTGAACACAAGGTTTTACCTAAGACTTTTCTGGGCACAGTTGTTTCTTTCTGGCCCTAGGGAGGGCCAGAGGGGCCCTCTTGGAGCTGGGTATGTGCCTGCCTTTGGGATCTCACAGTCAGAGAGGCCTGGCCCTTTCTGGAAGCTGAGTGCTTTGCCCTTGCTTAAGGAGCAGCAACTTAAGCTCCAAAAACGGGAGGACTGCTGGGTCAGGGGTTCTGGAAAAGTTGGATGGAAACTGCTCTGCTGTTGCCTCATTTCTGGCCTAATGGCTCGGACCATTTTAGATGTCAGGAAGTGTAACAGTACGGTGCATTTATTGATGAATAATGGATGAGCCCAGGGAAGGTACTGTACTCTTCCTGGTGAATTATTTACCAGGAGCCTCTAATTTGAGGGCTCTCCATTATAAAGGGTCTGAATCTGGTGTATATATAGAGCCTCCACCCCTCTTTCACTCCCTCCCACCTTCCACCAACAGACAAGCTATAACCTTCAGGATCTAGCGTTACCCTGGGCAGCCCTGAGGCCTGTGGCCGGGGCCCTGCGGCTGCTGGAGAGGGTGGTGGGAGGGGGTGGGCAGGGCCCCTGCTACCGGAAACAGAACAGACCTGCCAGGGGCAGCTGGGGTAAATGTGGGGCTGAGGCCTGCCCTGCAGGCTTGGAGAGCCCGGTGCATGCACACATGCGCATGTGTCACATGTGCGTGCTATTTCTTGTCTCTTTGTCTCTGTCTCTCTATGATTCTATGTTACTTGATCTCTGTCTCTCAGTTTCTCTCTGTCTGTGTCTCTGCATGTTGATCTCTCACCACCTCCATCTGTCTGCCAAGGCCTGAGTCTCACATTGTCTGTCTGTCTGTCTGTCTGTCTCTCTCTCTCTCTCTGTCAGTCTCCCCTTCTCTGTCTCTCTCAATTTCTTCTGTTCCCTTATCTCATCTCCCTGTCTCCCTCTGTCTCTCTCCTGTCTGTCTCTGTCTGTGTGACTTTGGAGGTCCATAAGAGGCACCCCCTAGAATGGGGGCACAGCCAGTTCTTGACTTGAGTGAAGCCAGATCTCAGTGCCTTCCGGACCTTGACGGAAAGATCAAGGGAGTAAGCATGAAATAAACTTGAGGTTTTTTGTCATTTTTTTGGCTATTCAGTTCAGTGATTGCATCAGCCACCCCTAGGAGCCCTTTTCTCAGCCGTCCGTGTATGCTTTATGCTTTATGTTTCCCCTTGAAGTGGGTTGTCCTTAGGCTTTTGGCATCTGGTGATGAGTTGCAAGATTTTGGTGCTTTTAAAAATAACTTATTTGGGAGGCCTAGGCAGGCAGATTGCCTGAGGTCAGGAGTTCGAGACCAGCCTGACCAACATGGTGAAACCTTGTCTCTGCCAAAAATACAAAAAAATTAGCAGGGCGTGGTGGTGCGCACCTGTAATCCCAGCTACTCAGGAGGCTGAGGCAGGAGAATCACTTGAACCTGGGAGGCGGAGGTTGCAGTGAGCCGAGATCTCGCCATTGCACTCCAGCCTGGGCAACAAGAGCTAGACTTTGTCTCAAAACAAAACAAAACAAAACCAAAACACTTTACAAGGAGTTGCTTCTGTCCTTTATTCATCAGTTTGTATTTTTTCATCTATTGTTATTAATTAGAAGATTAAAATATTTATTTTATGTCTTTAGCCAGAATACTTTTTCTAAACAGGTGATTTTTTAAAAAGTATGACTCTTTTTTGGTTATTTTCCTTAAAAATAAAGGACCAATCATTAGTAATGTAGTTAAGAAATTAAATAAGATTAATGCATTAAAATATGCATTAATATTTAAAATATAAACTTATTAGGAAGCTTATATTTTAAGCAGTAAAATGGAGTTTGTAAGGAGTCTAGGAAGTATCTGGGAAGATCTGATGGTTTGACTGTAACTGAGCAGGTGGCCTGTCCCCATCCCCCGACACCCCCAGGGCTCACCTAATAACACTGGGCTGGCTCCACTACCTGTGAGTAATATTTGAGCAACAACCTTGGTTGCAGCTGATGGCTCCTGCAAGATCTCTTCCCCTCGTCTCTGGTGCATTGTTATCTCAACATTTTCCCAGCCACAGAGATGGCTGTGAGGAGAGCTTTTGATGGCAGGAGCAGGTCTGCGTTCAGAAAGGGGCAGTGGGGGCCGGGTGTGGTGGCTCACACCTGTAATCCCAGCACTTTGGGAGGCCAAGATGGGCGGATTGCTTGAGGTCAGAAGTTCAAGACCAGCCACAGCCAACATGGAAAAACCCTGTTTGTACTAAAAATACAAAAATTAGCTGGGCGCCGTGGCCGTTGTCAGCTACTTGGGAGGCTGAGATGGGAGAATTGCTTGAGCCCAGGAGGCGGAGGTTGCGGTGAGCCAAGATTGTGTCACTGCACTCCAACCTGGGTGACAGAGAGATACTCCATCTCAAAAAAAAAAAAAAAAAAAAAAAATGAAGGGGGCAGTGGGCCCTGTGCAAAATCCCGCTCCATGCCCCTCTCCCATGGACCTGGGTCCATGAGTGTTCCCTTGCCCCTCCAAGCTCGTGGCTCTTCTAAGCACCCTCCAGCCCCCTCCCTCAGTCTGGAGCCTTCTCTTTGTGTCCCAGGTTGGGCCTAAAGTCTACTCTTATAGGCCTGAGTGGAGCAACCCCCTTGTAAGACCCCTCCCCAGAAAGAAGAGTTGGTTTCCAGAAACAGCTGTTGCCCAGACAGGTGGAGACACTGTGTTCCCCAAAGGAAGGGTAGCAGGAGGGGTCTTTGAGAGAGGGTCTGTGGCTCTGCTCCCAGCCAGCTGGCCAGCCGTGAGAAGGGATGGCCAGGCTGCCCAGGGGCATGTTCACCTCCTGCACATGTGCTAACATTGCCTCATGTCCCCGCAGCCCGCTGCCACAGGCACTGGGCGGCTTGTGCTTTCCACATCACAACATAGCAAAGTGATTTCCTCACATTCCCCACTCTTGTCTGCTCCGGGAAGTGGTTTGCAGAACGCTTCTAAATATAAAAGTATGAGACTGATTCTTTCTCTTATCCCTTTGAAACCAGCCGAGGTCCAGCCTCTAGTCACTTTTTGGGCTTGAGTGGAGGAGGAAGAAGGCCAGGAAAAGCTGGTTTTGTGTGTGTGTGTGTGTGTGTGTGTGTGTGCACGCGTGCATATGGATACATGTGCATGTGACCAGGTTCTGAGGATACCCAGAGGAGTAGTGGAAACACGTGAGGGTGAGTAGGTGATAGAGGCCAGGGCTGGGTGCTGGGGCATGCAGAGGAGAAGCTGTAGACTTCAACTATGTTTTTATTTGTATGTAATCATGTATTTATTTATTTTTTGAGACTCAACCTCATGGTATCGCCCAGGCTGGAGTGCAGTGGTGCGACCTTGGCTCACTGCAACCTTCGCCTCCCGGGTTCAAGCGATTCTCATGCCTCAGCCTCCTGAGTAGCTGGGATTATAGGTGCCCGACACTACACCTGGCTAATTTTTGTATTTTTAGTAGAGACGGGGTTTCACCATGTTGTCCAGGCTGGTCTCAAACTCCTGAACTGAGGTGATCTGCCCACTTCGGCCTCCCAAAGTGCTGGGATTACTGTCAGGCGTGGGCCACTGCACCTGCCCTAGACTTCAACTGTGGACAGCTCTGTTCAGCCACCTGTTTAAAAGAGCATTCATTTGCATCTCCCCCAGAAAAGCCCAATACATGAATCTGTTGGGGAGAAGAGCAGGATGTAGGAGAAGGCCACAGAGAAGGATCCTCAAAACATAGTGCTGAGTATGAACAATGAGTAGGGAGCAGGTGAGAGATCTTGCAGGACTGTTAACATGAGTAAGAAATACCTGCCGGTGGAACACCAATTGCATTTTACAAGAGCACATGCAAACAAAAGGACTCATGTGAAACACAATAGATTGGTTGTGGAGGGAATGCGGGTAACAGGGAATTAGTGAGTGAAATGAGAAGCAGCCAGTGCGGCATCACAGAAAGAAGGCAGACTTGGGAGTCAGACAGATCCAGGGGCAGCTCCTGAGCCTGCCATTTACTGGGGCATCCTTGACTCTGGTTTCCTTGTCTGTAAAATGAGGCTGATGGTGTTGAGGGTTCTCTGGATCAGAAATGTGTCCTCTAGGCCAGGCGCGGTGGTTCACATCAGTCCCAGTCTCTTCACCAGGTGGGAGGCGGAGCACTTTGGGAGCCCAAGGCGGGCAGATCACCTGAGGTCAGGAGTTTGAGACCAGCCAACATGGTGAAACCCCGTTTCTACTAAAAATACAAAAAATTAGCCAGGCGTGGTGGTGGGCGCCTATAATCCCAGCTACTGAGGAGGCTGAGGCAGGAGAGTTGCTTGAACCCGGGAGGTAGAGGTTGAACCAAGATCATGCCATTGCACTCCAGCCTGGGCAACAAGAGCAAAACTCCGTCAAAAAAAAAAAAAAAAAAGAAAAGGAAGAAATGTGTCCTCTATCAGTCAGAATCCTATGAATTAAAAAAAGAAGAAGAAAAAGGCAGTGTGTCTGCACACAGGCTCTGGCAAGAAGTGGGCAGTCAGAGGAACCAGGCAGCCAGAAGCAGGTGGTCAGATGGACCTTTTTTTTTTTTTTGAGGATGGAACTGTTTCTCTCTGTGATTCAGTACAGCAGTCACCAGCCACCTATGGCCCGTGAGCACTGGACGTGTGGCTAGTGTTACCGAGGAAATGAATTTTCAATTTTATTTCATTTAAATTAAATTTAGGCTGGGCACATTGGCTCATGCCTGTAATCCCAGTACTTTGGGAGGCCAAGGTGGGTGAATCACCTGAGGTCGGGAGTTCGAGACCAGCCTGGGCAGCATGATGAAACCCCATCTCTACAAAAAATAAGCCAAATGTGGTGGCACCCACCTGTCGTCCCAGCTACTTGGGAGGCAGAAGTGAGAGGATGGCTGGAACCCAGGAGGTGGAGGTTGCAGTGAGCCAAGATCATGTCACTGCAGCCTGGGTGACAGAACAAGACCCTGTCTTAAAAAAAAATATATATATATATATATATGAGAGAGAGAGAGAAGTTAAAATATTCCTTAAACCTGCTCTGTCCAATATGACAGCCCTAGTGACATGAGGCTATTTAAATTCCTTATATCACTCAAGGAATTTGTGATCGCTCAAGCGATCCTTCTCTCTCGGCTTACCAAAGTGTTGAGATTACAGGTATGAGCCACCACAACGAGGCTATTTTAACTTCTTAGAAGCCAGAGAAGATTTTCCTTACTGTATGGGATTGAGGCCACCTATCCCCAAAGGTAGGGTGGATGAGGCAGGGTTGGGTGCAGGCAGGGTGTAAAGGGCATCCTCCCCACCACCAGGAATTTGGGGTGAAGTGCTATGGCCGCTCTGGCCAGGTCTGCAGGCTGTGCTTCTCAGCCTGGATTATTGGTCTCCCAGGCGGGAGACAGAGATGGGTGAAAAAGGATCGTAAATTGGAATTTATCAGAGTATTCTGAGCCTGTTTTGAAAATTAATAATTAAACTAAGGCCACAACCAGTCCAAGGTAGTGGTCCTGGCCTGTCTAGTTCACCCCTGCCTCTGTGGGAAGGACCCTGGGAAGGTGGCTCCCAGGCTCCACCCTGGCACCGTTCTCCATGGTGGACTCTGAGGGATCCTGCACATTGGAACCCCTGGGAGTCAAAGACCTGGGAGTGCTCTGGGTCTGAACTCCTCCAATGAATGGCTGTGGAGCCCACAGCAAATCTCTTCCCATCTTCCCTGGGTGATCAGGGGCTGGACTCCTTGTCCTTTTGCATCACTGGGAGCACTGGCTGAGCACCACAGAGGTCTTCCTGAGGCTGAGCTCATGGCATTTTTCCCAGTCTCCTGTTCCAGCAGCCCTGTTGCCTTTCCTGGGATGTATATTATTTCTGCAGGCTCCTCACTGGCATCTTCAGGAGACAGCTGGCTGCTGTCTGTCTCTCTCCTCTTGGGGCCAAGAACGGATTTGGGGCCAGATCCGTTCCCAGGCATGGAGGGTGCTGAGAACTTGTGGTTCCCCTTGGCAATTCTGTTCCAGGTCCTCCTCCCTGCATTCACCTTTGGAAGGGGTCTCCTTAGTCCAAGGGCTTTTGAATCCTGGGTTCCACAGTTCCTTAGAATTTCTGGGGTTTTTAACTTTCTTGAAAAATAGGCAGACTTTTGTGCGTCTATACTTAATGTGAATTTCATTTAAATATCATAGGGAGGGACTGTAGGCTGATAAAGCGTTACTAAAATTGGTTTCAAGGCTACCATTTTCCAAGTGAAAAAACTGAGACTCAGAGAGTAAAATTAAGTTGGCCAAGATGGATAAATGTAGATGTAGGACAATATTTCAGGTCAGATGAACATTTGAGTGACTTTATTCCCCCACACATGCTCTCAGGGTATTTACTGCATGTCCCAGGCACCAGAGGGGCACAGATGTCTCACACTGGACACAAGTGTCTACGCTTCCCTCCAGCTTACTAGCCTGGGGGATAAAGCTCTCAGTCACAGCAGAGGCAAGAGTGTCAGGGTATCCCAGGCAATGAGATTTCAGTGCAAGTGTGTGGCCAAGGAAGGAGATGGCAAAGGCAGGTCTCCTGGGGAGGCTGCGCAGGGCTGAGCCGAGGAACAGAGCAGCTCATCAGAATGATGCTGAATCCCTGTTTGCAGCCCCCAGGTGCCTCAGATCCCACACACCTGCTGTTTGTTAGGTCACTCTTAATCCCTCCCAGGCCTGGTGCTGCGTTTACTAAGTGGGCTGTGGGGCTTGCTGTGCGGATGGTGGGTGGGGGAGATTCTGGGGAATGGGCCCCCATTTCTGTAACTACCTCTGCGATTCATTGCAGCCAGTCCAATGTTAGGTCTTGGTGACTGTTCAGTTGCATGCTCTCATTTCTGTAATTTTACAGATAGGATTGCCTGGGAGGAAGTGGCGATTGGCCAGGGTCACCCTGATTAGTGACTGTATCGAACCAGAACCCAGGTTTCCCTAACTTATGTTCCTTTCATCTCATCACTCCACCTCACTCCAGCTGCGTTTTTCATTCATTGCTACTTCCTAAGGGACTCCACAGCCATTTAAGGGTCACTAAGGGCAAGAGGCATGTACTGGGTACAACCCTTCCAGCCCCAGAAGAAAACAGGCGGGGGCCAGGGGCTGATGGTGACCCCTGGCTGGGGAGCACCTTACGCCATGTGCCACGTTTCTGGCTTTTTTTTTTTTTTTTTTTTTTTGGACTACGTTGCTCAGGCCGAACTCCTGGCCTCAAGGGATCCTCTTGCCCCATCCTCCCAAGTTGCTGGGATTACAGGCGCTGTGCCTGACTCAGCTGGCTGGCATTTTTGTCTCTCCATGCTTGGATACCACATGATGCTGGACCCAAGGCCTTACTCCTGCCGTCAGAGGTTAATCTGCCCCCTCCAGGGCCTCCTGGGAGTGGGACAGGCAAGTCTGAGTTTCGGTTCTCACCCGAGATCTAAGAGCCGGCCTGCTAAATTGTCTGCCCCAGTCCTTGGTGATCCTGTTCTGTTTCTCTAATCTGGATGTGGGAACCTCTCCAGATACTGATATTAAGTCCCAGGATAGGAAAACTCAGCAGGGTCCCTGGCTCTGCTCCCTCTTGCCCTGCTTAGGGCAAGGGCCGGGATGGATTTTGGAGGGCTGCTGTTGGTGAACCTGGGACCTTTTATAGACCCTGGGAAGACAGAAGTGGAGCAGAATTTTGTGCTCTGCAGCTCACTGGGTCTTGGAGTCAGCTTGTCCATCTTCAGTGACCTCTGAACCCTTATGCTCTGGGCCCACCATCAGACAGTCTGGGTTGCTTGCACTGAAGCTGCATACAGTGTACTGGTAGTAGTCGGGGGAGACATTCTAAATCCTCAGAGTCACAAATACCCCTGCAACATTTTGTGTTTCTGCCAATGTGAGTGAAAGGGAGATGACTGGACTTACTGTTCATTCAAGTGACTTATTCCTGCAGTGATTGAGACTGTTCTTCAAAACATTACAAATGTGGCCAGGCGTGGTGGTGGCGGCTCATACCTGTAATCCCAGCACTTTGGGAGGCTGAGGCAGGAGGATCACTTCAGCCCAGGAGTTCAGTACCATCCTGGGCAACCTAGGGGGACCCCAATTCTGCAAGAGAAATTTGAAAATTAGCTGGGCATGGTGGCACATGCCTGTGGCCCCAGCTGCTCAGGAGCTGAGGTGGGAGAATTGCTTGGGCCTGGGAGGTTGAGGCTGCAGTGAGCCGTGATTGCACCACTGCATTTCAGTGTGGGGTGACAGAGTGAGACCCTATTTCAAAAAGAAAAAAATGTCTCTGGGCCACACACCTTTGGGGTGGCTCAAGAGCAGTCAAGAGTATCAGTCAGATCTTCAAGGTATGAGGTGCACTAGGTAAGCTATTCTGGGGTTGGGGAGGCACCCTGGGCCCTCTGACTTGGCCTTCAGAGTTTCCAAGTGGTGGAGACGTGAGAGGAAGTTTGTCCTCTGTGGGTCAGGGAGCCCCGGGGCTGCTCTTCCCCTGGAACACTTATGCTTCTCAGGTTGAGGGCTGCTTCTTCTGACCCGTGGCCTGGCGCTGTCTCCCTACACTGGGAAGCTGGCAAATGTCTCCCTTGGGGGTCTATGTATGCCCTACAGGAGCCACCCACCTTGGCCTGGACTCTAGGGGCCATCTGGCAGTCAGGATATCCCCTACAGGGACCTGGGCTGTGGAGCCAGGGACTGAGTCTTTTTTTTTTTGAGATGGATCTTGCTCTGTCACCCAGGCTAGAGTGCAGTGGCGTGATCTCAGCTTACTGCAACCTCTGTCTCCCTGGTTCAAGCGATTCTCCTGCCTCAGCCTCCTAAGTAGCTGGGATTACAGGCATGCGCCACCATGCCCAGCTAATTTTTAGTAGAGATGAGGTTTCACCATGTTGGCCAGGCTGGTCTCGAACTCCTGACCTTGGGTGATCCACCTGCCTTGGCCTCCCAAAATGTTGGGATTATAGGCGTGAGCCACCGCACCCGGCCAAAGGACTGAGTCTTTAGTGTGGTGCTGGTGTGGAAGAGTCAGACGCATATGTATGGCTGGTTGACTTTGGGTGTGGGAGATCCTGCAATTACTCAGAGTCATGCTCCACCATGCAAAATCCCCATGCCTCTGTGGAGCACACTCCTGGAGGACTTCTGGGCTGGTAGCATCAAGCTCCTCACTCAACCAGTCTTTCTATCGCACCCTTGTCCTGAGACATCTGAAGGATGGCATTTTCTTTCACCATGTTGGCCAAGCTCAAACTCCTGATCTCGTGACCCACCCTCCTTGGCCTCCCAAAGTGCTGGGATTGCAGGCGTGAGTCACCACGCCCGGCCAGATGGCATTTTCTTTAATGAGAGAGAGAAGTTGATTGACAGAATCGAACAGTGATGTGTGGCAGATTCTGGGGCCTATATAGGTCCTGGGGGTGTTTTTCCTAAACCAGGAGTTCTAGCTCCTGAGAGATGGGGAGTGGCCCAGATGGATCCTTGGATTGAAGCAGCCAAAATTACGTAGAGTGGGAGTGCTTAGGAAAAACTTCCTGCTGCTCTCTGCTCTGTGTAACAATTGTGTTTACACATATGTATGTGTATACACGCACACATAGACATACATGGGCCGGCTGGGCCCGAGCCCAGAGAGCAGCACGGAGGGTGGGCATCAGACCAGATGCTGGCGGGGGTGGGGGTGGAGGGCAGGCGCAGGAGACGCAGGCAAAGTGAGTGTCTGCGTATAGATGGCTGTTAGGGAGCCAAGGAAATGGCTTGGAAGATGTCCCTATTGGGTGTTTGCAGCTCCGGCTTTGTTGGGGTCGGCGCCTGGTGTCGGCAGATGGCCCTGCCTGCCTGTCATTGCTGAGGGCTTCTTGCCTGCTGAGCCCGGTGCGGCAGGATCCTACAGGGGAAGCAGCACCCTCTGTGTTTTGTGCCATGTATGGGCTTTGCGAATGTGAACCCGTTAGCCCTCACTTAGGCGGGATGGTGGGGCCACTGTCCTCATTTCACGGCAAAGAAGAAGCATGCAGAGGCCACAGTAAGGTAGCGTCACTAGTCAGCAGCAAAGTTGCACATGGAGCTGGCTGCCTCCGGGGTCACGTGGCCTGCATCTCCATGGGGGCTTGTGTGCAGTGGAGGGGGTTGCGTAGTGTGGCCTGATGACGAAATAGGAGGCAACCTTGGGAAGCCCGGGACCTTTCCCAGACCACAGTTCTGGGGGCATACTCAGGTCAGGGGAAGGGGACAGGAATGTGCTGGTGACTACATCACCTTGAGGCAGGTACCACCTCCATCCCGAAATGCCTGCCTTCTCTGTCATTGCTGTCCTCCATTTTTTGTTATCAGCAAAGCTTCTGACAAAGCAAAAGTAGAGTCCCTTACATCCCAGCTCCTTTCTTGGAGTCTGACCTTTCTGCCAGGGCTCCTTTGTCTGCTTACCCAAAACAAAACAGCGGACCAAAGCCGGGCACAGTGTGGCTCATGCCTGTAAGCCCAGCACTTTGGAGGCCGAGGTGGGAGGATCACTTGAGCTAAAGAGTTCAAGACCAGCCTGGGCAGTAGGGCAAAACCCTGTGTCTATAAAAATCTAGCCAGGCATGGTGGTGCACACCTGAGGTCCCAGCTACCTGGGAGGCTGAGGTGGGAGGATCACTTGAGCCCTGTAGGTCAAGGCTGCAGTCAGCCGTGATTGCACCACTGTGCACCAGCCTGGGCAACAGAGTGAGACCCTATCTCAAAAATAGCCCAACAACAAACAGCAGACCAATGTCCCCTCCTGCAGGCTGGGCAGATGGCCAGGCTGGGCACACCACAGACTGTCTTCTGAGCAAACATGGGTGCCACAGCACTGGGCTAACCTGAATAAGGAGCCTCATGGTTGAGGTGCTTATAGCAGGGGCCAGGGGCTTCAAGCAGGCCTGGGAGCTGCATTTTCTGCCTTTTGAAACATCTACCGGGCGGGGTGGCTCACATCTGTAATCCTAGCACTTTGGGAGGCCGAGGTGGGCGGATCACCTGAGGTTGGGAGTTGGAGACCAGCCTGACCAACATGGAGAAACCCAGTCTCTACTAAAAATACAAAATTAGCTGGGCATGGTGGCGCATGCCTGTAATCCCAGCTACTTGGGAGGCTGAGGCAGGAGAATCGCTTGAACCCGGGAAGCAGAGGTTGCCATGAGCTGAGATCATGCCATTGTACTCCAGCCTGGGCAACAAGAATGAAAACTCTATCCTTCTCCACCCCCCCCCAAAAAAAAGAAAAGAAAAAAGAAACATCTAAAGTCTATCCCAGCCAAGCACTAACCAGGACCTGCTGTGAGCTGACGTCAGGACAGAGGCCCCCTCGGGGCCAGCTTTGATGTTTCCTAGGCCCAGTCGTTGGGGCGCAGGGGGCTCTGAGTGGCAGTCTGGGAATGCAGCATCTCTCACCACAGCTATGGAGCAGCCCAGTCCCAGCCCCAGGAGTGGGTGCTGGAGGCTGAGCTGGGGGTGGCCAAGGCTGAGCTGGGGTCTCTGAGTCATGCTGTCTCTCCTCCCAGCTTGGGTTTCTGTGGCAGGTGGTCTGTGGTTCCTGCAAACCCAGGTCCCCTTCCCCTCTATCCCACCCACCACCTGCTTATTCCCTTTAGACTTCTCTGCTGTGGCGGCTCCTCCCCGTCCAGGGTCTGGGAGTGGTCCTGGCACTTGGCAAATGGAGAGCTTTCTAGTCTTAGAAGTTGAGTCCTTGAGCAGGAAGGGTGATCATAAGAATATTAACAGTAGCTGCCGTTTACTGAAGGTGAACCCTTTGCAAGGCACTTCATGTGTTTCCAGGTTTACAACTCATGACAGCCTTGTGAGAGAGGCAGAGGAAGCTGAGACACAGTCTGTGTTACTTGTCCAAGGTCAGACACACTGAATGTAACAGGTCAGGATCTGAGCTCCCCCTGTCTGATTCCAGCCCCTTAACTGCTCCTGCATGTGGGTGAGACTCCTGGCTCCCCACCATGTCTGCAGAAAATGAGCGGGGAAGGTGGGGGCTTGCCCACACTTCGAGGGCAGATGATCTCTCTTTGGTCTTTGACAAGGCTCCTGGAGTTCTGGGTCAAAGGTCCTAGGATTTTGGGCAGGGCGCCGTGACTCATGTCTGTAATCCCAGCACTTTAGGAGGCCAAGGTGGGTGGATCACTTGAGGTCAGGAGTTCAAGACTAGCCTGGCCAACATGGTGAAACCCTGTCTCCACAAAAAATACAAAAATTAGCCAGGCGTGGTGGCGCGTACCTGTAATCCCAGCTACTCGGGAGGCTAAGGCATGAGAATCGCTAAATCCGGGAGGTGGAGGTTGTAGTGAGCCAAGATTGCGCCACTGCACTCCAGCCTGGGTGGCAGAGTAAGTAAGACTCCGTCTCAAAAAAAAAAAAAAAAAAAAGCTCCTAGGATTTTGGTGAGTCACATTTGCAGAAGCCCACTGGGGACTCAGTCTGATTCTGCTCATCTGCGTCATGAGAGGTGCTCCAGAAGTACTCTGTGTATCAGTTCTTGCCCCACACTTCCTTCGAGGTCACTTCAGTTCAGGCAGTGCTTGCTGGGTGCCTTTGTGTGCCTGGCATTGTCTGCAAGAGGTGTGTCCACCTCACTACCTGGCAGTGGGGAATGTGACTCCTCATTGTAGGATCAGATGCTTTGAGGGTTGTTTCTGAGTCTCTGGGCGGAGCTGGGAAGAGCACAGAGTTGGCTGCTCTGAGCTGCTTCCAGCTCCACGACTGGGTTTTGTGTCAGGAGATGCGGGCTGGCACCTATGAGCTCATTGGGAGATGGACCAACACCAGGGGCAGCCCCTCATCTGGACCCAGGATGGGGGATCCTGGAATTGTCTTGACACTGACTTTATGAGGAGACTGATTCTCATGCCGTAAAGAACAGAACCCCATCTCCGGGGACTTGGATTAGTTTCCAGTGGTTTGGGAAGGGATGGAAAAGACCCCGTTAGTACCTTTCTGCACTTGCCCAGCCAGTTTGGCTCAAGGCAGAGCCTGCTGCTTCGTGTAGCAGTTCCAGGTGGCCCGTTTCTTCTTCTGGGGTGGGGGATCGGGGAGTCCTCTTCTGTGTTCAAGGCCCAGTGGCTCCAGGCCTCTGCAAGGCGCCCACGTGGGCTAAGAACAAAGCCCAGTGTGTTGCTCCTGCCGCCGCCGTAACCATGCCACCCACCTGCCTGGCTCTGCCCTCCGCCTCCCTAAACCCATCTGCCATGCAGTGTAGGCTTCTTCCTCTTTCCTTTGTTCCCACTGATTGCGGTTCCACCTTTGGTTGCAGGGACCCCGTGGCCAGAGCTGAACTATAATGGTACAGGAAGGGGAATGGCTTCAAGTGGAACTCTGGAACCACAGAGAAGCTGACCTTGGCCACAGATAGATTCTTAGGGATAAAGAACAAGACATGGGGCCGGGCGCGGTGGCTCACACCTGTAATCCCAGCCCTTTGGGAGGCCAAGGCGGGCAGATCACGAGGTCAGGAGATTGAGACCATCCTGGCTAACATGGTGAAACCCTGTCTCTACTAAAAATACAAAAAATTAGCCGTGGTGGCGGGTACCTGTAGTCCCCGCTACTTGGGAGGCTGAGGCAGGAGAATGGCGTGAACCCGGGAGGCGGAGCTTGCAGTGAGCCAAGATCTCGCCACTGCACTCCAGCCTGGCTGACAGAGCGAGACTCGGTCTCCAAAAAAAAAAGAACAGGACATGGGGATGGCTTGTCTTTGGCAACAGCCCAGGTTTCTAGAGAATACTGGCTTCTCCAGTGATGGGGTGGGTTTTTTCAAAGAAGCGTCTGGGGAACGTTGGGTTGCAGAGCATTTGTGGGTGAGATTCAAAGCATCCCGTCTGTGGCCACCTCTGATGCTGGCACTGAGTGAATGAAGCCATCTTTCCAGGGTGCTGTTTGGGTCATGATTTAACTTTACTAAACCTCCTGATTCTGGATTAGGGGAAAGTGACCTGCAATGTCCCTGGCTCCTCAGCCTGGCATCAAAACCTCCTGTGTTCTGACCCTGCAGGCCCAGGCTCTCTTTTGCTGGGAAGCCTCCCTGTGCAGCCAGCCCTCGGGGATCCCTTCTTCCTTCGTGCTCCAGAGTCACTACTGCCTGCCCACCCCATTCATTTGGCATTTATGTGACTGTAACTGTGTTCTGTGTGCCCCTCTAGTCTTGAGACCTTTTGAGGAGAGGCTACTGTGACTCACGCCAGTAATCCTAGCACTTTGGGAAGCTGAGGTGGGCAGATCACCTCAGGTCAGGGGTTCGAGACCAGCCTGGCCAACATGGCGAAACCCTGTCTTTACTAAAAATACAAAAATTAGCCGGGTATGGTGGCTCATGCCTGTAATCCCAGCTACCTGGGAGACTGAGGCAGAAGAATCACTTGAACCCAGGAGGTGGAGGTTGCAGGGAGCTGAGATCACCCCACCACATTCCAGCCTGGGTGACGAGCGAAAAAAGAAAAAGAAATCTCAAAAAGAAAAAGAAAAGTTTTTCAGGGGACTCTTGGAATTGTGGCATCATGATCCTTCACACCTGCACTTGTTGGATGCCTCCTCCATCCTTATTGGATGCACAGGGTGGCCTGTGTTAGGACAGAGGCTAGCTCCCCCTGACCCTGCCTCTCCTCTGTCCGCATCTACAGGTACCCAGGCAGCCATCGTCTTCATCAAGCAGCCGTCCTCCCAGGATGCACTGCAGGGGCGCCGGGCGCTGCTTCGCTGTGAGGTCGAGGCTCCGGGCCTGGTACATGTGTACTGGCTGCTCGATGGGGCACCTGTCCAGGACACGGAACGGCGTTTCACCCAGGGCAGTAGCCTGAGCTTTGCGGCTGTGGACCGGCTGCAGGACTCTGGCACCTTCCAGTGTGTGGCTCGGGATGATGTCACTGGAGAAGAAGCCCGCAGTGCCAATGCCTCCTTCAACATCAAATGTGAGAGCCAGGGGGGCTGTGCCCAGTCCCCTTGTCAGACCCTCAGTGACTGAGGCCTGGGGGACCCCTTCCTTGCCTCAGCTTCTCCCATTTCCAGTTAAATGGGGCAGACAGAATGCATTTATTATCAGCCCTTTTTGCTCATGTGGATAAGAGGGAATTAAAAGTTACACTTTTCCAAAAATTTTTTCCTTCAAGTCTGGGGCCCATTTATCTGCTGCATGCTTGTGCAAATGGAAAGGATGGCTGAGCCCTTGGCCAAGTGTCAGACTTGACCTGCCAGGGACCAGGCAGGCACTTAGCATCTGGTACCTGTAGCCCCAGCCTCAGCCTCCAGGGCTTCCTTGTGTCTGTTGACACAGAGCCTCGAGGTTCCACAGCTTCCTGCTTGTCCTCCTTGCCCTCTGCCTTCCCGCCCTTGCCCTGCTCTGCCCCTCACTGCAACCGTGGCCTCTGCTACAGGGATTGAGGCAGGTCCTGTGGTCCTGAAGCATCCAGCCTCAGAAGCTGAGATCCAGCCACAGACCCAGGTCACACTTCGTTGTCACATTGATGGGCACCCTCGGTAAGGAGTCAAGGAAGTGGGGATGGGAGAGGGTTATTCCAGACAGGGATGTCTCCCCAAATCCTGGACTCTATGCAGATGTTACCTCGCTCCATTCTGTGACCACTCCTTCCATCACCACAGTGTTCTTCACCCCGCCTCCCCCGAGATGTTGCCCTATACAGGCCCCTGGTGACCTGAAGAGTGGGCCACATTGTGTGTAGAGCTGAGAGATCTAATCTCAACTTGATTCTGTCCCTGAATCAGAATCACTGTGTGCCCTTGTGCAAGTCCCTTTCCCTCCCCAGTCCCCATTTCTCCATGTATAAACTGAAAGGTCTAGCCCTGACTCTCTGATTCTGTATCCTCTCCACTGGCCACTGAGTACTCCTCCCCCCCACTGCTGACTGTGTCTGCCCTGCAGGCCCACCTACCAATGGTTCCGAGATGGGACCCCCCTTTCTGATGGTCAGAGCAACAACACAGTCAGCAGCAAGGAGCGGAACCTGACGCTCCGGCCAGCTGGTCCTGAGCATAGTGGGCTCTATTCCTGCTGTGCCCACAATGCTTTTGGCCAGGCCTGCAGCAGCCAGAACTTCACCCTGAGCATTGCTGGTGAGCCTGGGGTGGGGGCGGAAGGGATGAGGTGAGTACAGGAGGGCCTCACCACCCAGCCTGCCTGCTCCCCCATCTTTCCCTCTCCAGATGAAAGCTTTGCCAGGGTGGTGCTGGCACCCCAGGACGTGATAGTAGCAAGGAATGAGGAGGCCATGTTCCATTGCCAGTTCTCAGCCCAGCCACCCCCGAGCCTGCAGTGGCTCTTTGAGGATGAGACTCCCATCACTAACCGCAGTCGGTAAGGCATCTGGCTGGGAGCGTTCCAGTATCATGTACCACACACATGCGTTCTCTAGAAGGGGGTGCGGTTCGTATCACAGACATCACAGATTTGTACATGTATTATTTCAAATTTCCAACAGACACAGTTGAATGTTTTGCTTTTATAAGATGAGTCTAACACAGGGAAGAGTCTCTAGGAAGAGCTGTTTTCCAATTTGCACAAAGGCCCTCTGAGCTGGTGGTGGTTCTACTTCTCTCTCCCCACTGCCCACATGGGTCATCTGGGATGGAAGGGTAGAGACCCCAGGGATGAGAGAGACACAGGAGACCTGGTAATCAGGTGGTCACAGTCTAGATAGCATGATCCAGTGTGGCAAAGACATCTCACACACACACACACACACACACACACACACACTCTTTTTGGAGGAAGCAAACACCTCTAGAAGGTTCCAGCCCTACTGCAGGGACTTCTGTTCTTACCTGGACCCTAGGAGAGCATAGAACACCTTTGTAGTATCGGGCATGACCATGGTCCTTGGGGGTGTGACTTCCTAGGCTAGGGACTTGGATGCCACTTGGCTTCAGCCCTGAGGACATCATCAGTAGCCTGCCTGGTATGGCTGAGGGGTATCTGACTCTGGAGCTGGGTGCCCTATCAGCGTGGCCCTGCGGGATGGTGGCTCCACTGTCTTGACAGTTGCACATGGTGGTTACTCTGTGTATTAGACCATTTTAATGCTGCTGATAAAGACATACCCAAGACTGGGCAATTTACAAAAGAAAGAGGTTTAATTGGACTTGCAGTTCCACATGGCTGGGCAAGCCTCACAATCTTGGCAGAAGGCAAGGAAGACCAAGTCACGTCTTACATGGATGGCAGCAGGCAAAGGAGAGAGAACTTGTGCAGGGGAACGCCTCTTTTTAAAACCATCAGATCTTGTGAGACTTACTCACTATCATGAGAACAGCATGGGAAAGACTTACCCCCATGATTCAATGACCTCCCACTGGGTCCCTCCCACAACACGTGGGAATTATGGGAGCTACAATTTAAGATGAGATTTGAGTGGGGACACAGCCAAACCATATCACTCTGTCTCTCACCTGCATTGTCATTTGCCTCATCGCTTCCCGAGCTGATCTCTTGTAGTTGGAACACACACCTGCACATACACCTGAGCAAGTGTATGCAGGCACACACACCAGTGTGGAGTGTCAACTTCCTTCTCTCTGCCCTGTTCCTGGTCGATTCCTTACTACATTTCCGACTTTTGCAGGAAAGGGGTTCCCTTGCATTCCTTTCCAGAAGTAGGCCTATTGGCCACTTTCTCCAAATTGCACTCTCCCCTCTGCAGCCCCCCACACCTTCGCAGAGCCACAGTATTTGCCAACGGGTCTCTGCTGCTGACCCAGGTCCGGCCACGCAATGCAGGGGTCTACCGCTGCATCGGCCAGGGGCAGAGGGGCCCACCTGTCATCCTGGAGGCCACGCTTCATCTAGCAGGTGAGTCTCTGGGTCTGGGGTGCTGACGTGGGGACTGCCTTTAACATTTTTGGCACATAGAGATTTAGGCTCCTGTTTTTACTCAGCAGCTTGGAGGGCAGGGGAAGAAGCGGATGCTGGGGGTAGGAGGAGGAGATGCAGAGGGCTTCAGGGGAGGGTTTGTGCTGGAAAAGGGCCTAGGCTTGCTGTGGGAGAACATCATGTACCCTGAGACCCACAGTAATCGGGCCATTCCTCCCACTTACATCCTTGCAGAGATTGAAGACATGCCTCTATTTGAGCCACGGGTGTTTACAGCGGGCAGCGAGGAGCGTGTTACCTGCCTTCCCCCCAAGGGTCTGCCAGAGCCCAGTGTGTGGTGGGAGCACGCAGGAGTCCGACTGCCCACCCATGGCAGGGTCTACCAGAAGGGCCACGAACTGGTGTTGGCCAGTATTGCTGAAAGTGATGCTGGTATCTACACCTGCCACGCGGCCAACCTGGCTGGTCAACGGAGACAGGACGTCAACATCACTGTGGCCAGTGAGCACCTTTGCTCTGAAGGTTAAGGAGAGGTGGAGGGGAACGCAGGTCTGGGTGTGATGGACAGAGGCTTCCCTGGTGCTCACCTGAGGCCCTCTCAGTTCTGGGCCCTGCAGGCTTGGAAATCAGTTCACTACTGGGAGTCGGAGTAGACAGTAGAGAGCCAGGCACAGGGGTTAGGGTGGGTGCCCCGGAGGAAATAGTGACAGTCCTCATAGGAAAACAGTCCTCTGGGTGCAGAGGAAAGAGCAATGGACTAGGAGTCCAGAGACCTGGGTCCCACTATGCTCCCAACGCACAGAGTGACGATGGTAGCAAATCACCCACCTTACTGGGGTTCAGTCTCCTCATCCATAAAATGGAGCCAGTAATCTACCTACCCCACAAGGTGGTTGAAAAGGCCAAATGAAGTAGATGAAAATGATTTTTCTTTTTCTTTTTCTTTTTTGGGAGGTAATGTTGGACAAAATTATAGGTGATTTTAAATTTGTTTAAGTTTGTTATGCTTTCCAAATTTCTTTACTAAACATATTACTTATGAAAAAAAGGGGGAGAAAAGCAAGAAATATGAATGAAAGTACACATGATAAACCGTTTATATCTGGCTGGGCGTGGTGGCTCATGCTTGTAATCCCAGCACTTTGGGAGGTCGAGGGGGGTGGATCACAAGGTCGGGAGTTTGAGACCAGCCTGACCAACATGGTGAAACCCCGTCTCTACTAAAATTACAAAAATTAGCTGGGCGTGGTGGTGCGTGCCTGTAATCCCAGCTACTCAGGAGGCTGAGGGGGAGAATCACTTGGACCCAGAAGGCAGAGGTTGCAGTGAGCCGAGATCGCGCCACTGCATTCCAGCTTGGGCGACAGAGTGAGATTCCACCTCAAAACAAAACAAACAAAAAAAACCCTTATATCCTTGCTACAGGCATAGGGATTTGTTTACTTATTTATTTATGCCACGCCTTGTTCCAAACCTTTCGTGGTAGTTTAAAAGGATACACAATAAAAATTACAATATGCACACAGAGACACATACGTACAAACTATTTTACAATCTGCTTCTTCCACTTACCTTTATATTACTATTATCTTTCTGAGTGGGTAACTTTGCAAAAAGATTTGAATATGAAAGTGGCTTTGTAAATGTGAAGTTGTGATGCTAGTGTTCCCATTAGGATACTGAAATCTTAGAAGACATGCGCCCACGCTCAGGCAGTGATTTGGGTGGGAATCACAGCACACGTGTAACAGGTGCTCAGGACACTCACAGTGCAGGTGCAAAGGCAAGATGCACAGTCAAGCCTTCCTCCAGTTGAGGTCTGAGAATCACCTGCTTTCATTAGGGATACTTTTTCTTTTTTTTTCTTTTCTTATTTGAGAAGGAGTCTCACTTGCTCTGTCCCCCAGGCTGGAATGTAGTGGCGTGATCTTGGCTCACTGCAACCTCTGCCTCCCAGGTTCAAGCGATTCTCATGCCTCAGCCTCCCAAGTATCTGGGTTTAAAGGTGTGTGCCACCACACCCGGCTAATTTTTGTATTTTTAGTAGAGGCAGTGTTTTGCCCTGTTGGCCAGGCTGGTCTCAAACTCCTAACCTCAAGTGATCCACCTGCCTTGGCCTCCCAAAGTGCTGGGATTACAGGCGTGAGCTGCTGTGCCTGGCCTCGTTAGGGATACTTTTTAAAACGCAGGCCAGGTGCAGTGGTTCACACCTATAATCCCAGGCTTTGGGAGGCTGAGATGGGAAGATCTCTTGAGCCCAGAAGTTTGAGACCAGGCTGAACAAGATAATGAGACCTTGTGTCTACAGAAATTTAAAAACTTAGCTAGGTATGATGGTACACACCTATAGTCCCAACTATTTGGGAGCCTGAGGCTGGAGGATGAGCTTGGGAGTTGGAGATTCCAGTGAGCTATGATCACAGTACTGTACTGGAGTCTGGATGACAGCAAGACTGTCTCCAAAAAAATGTCTAGGACATTGCTGGAGCCTTGAAAAAAAAGAAAAACATGCAGAATTCGGGGCCCCACTCCACAGCTCCCAATCCAGACTCTAGGGGTGGGACCCAGGCAGGTGTGTATTTAACAAGTGCTCTGGGTGATACTTCATGTGTGCTCAAGTTTGGGAACTACCGGCTTTAATCAGTCATTCCACAGATGCTAACTGAAGCTGACACTGACTGAGCCACACCAGTGTCCCTTGCTATGCTCTGAGAAGGAGGCCTGTGGCATTTGAGAGTGTGTGATGCAAACAGGGCCAGATCAGGTGCTGGGTGTTAGAGGCTATAGCCCAGAGGATGGAGAACTCTGGGAATGCAGTCAGTCAATAGAGATTTGTCGAGCACTTTCCTTGTGCTAGATCTGTTCCCAGTACTGGATGCAACTGTGAACAAAGCAGGCAGAAGCCCCTCTCCTTGTGGAGTTCATATTCTGGTAGGGGTGACAAAGCCAGTAAGAAAAGCTATCAAATGAACAAATATAATTTTAGGTGCCAGCAGAACAAGGGAGAAAAATAAAATAGGGCAAGTGATAGAGAAAGGGCAGGGCCAGAGGGAGTTTAGGGAAGACTTCTGTAAAAGGTGCATTTGAGCTGGTATTTAAATTAAGAAGGGAGCCAGCCATGTGATAGGCCCTGAGATGGAGATGGCCTTGTATGTTGGAGGAACAGTAGTCGCCTGTGTGGCTTGAGTTGAATAAACGATGTTGAGAGGGGTCGAAGTTGCCTGAGAGGTGGAAACTGGATTACCTAGGTCTTGTAAAAACCTAGTAAGGACTTTGGCTTCGGCATCAGTTATCCATTGCTACATAGCAAATCACTTCAAAATGTGGTGGAACTTTGGGAGGCCAAGGCAGGTGGGTTACTTGAAGTCAGGAGTTTGAGACCAGCCTGGCCAACATAGTGAGACCGCCGTCTCTACTAAAAATACAAAAATGGTTGGGCGCAGTGGCTCACGCCTTGTATTCCCAGCACTTCGGGAGGCCAGGGCGGGTGGATCACAAGGTCAGGAATTTGAGACCAGCCTGAGCAACATGATGAAACCCCATCTCTACTAAAAATACAAAAATTAGCCGGACATGGTGGAAGTGGAGGTTGCAGTGAGCTGAGATCGCGCCACTGCACTCCAGCCTGGGCGACAGAGCGAGACTCTGTCTCAAAATAAAATAAGAAATAAAAAACCTCACAAAAATTAGCCAGGCGTGGTGGCACATGCCTGTAATCCCAGCTACTTGGGAGACTGAGGCAGGAGAATCGCTTGAACCCAGGTGATGGAGGTTGCAGTGAGCCGAGATCGCACCACTGCACTCCAGCCTGGGCGACAGAGCGAGACCCTGTCTCAAACAAAACCAAAACCGTAGTGACTTGAAACAACAAACAACAGCCATTGACATGCTTATGATTCTGTGGATAGGTTCAGATGGGCCTGCTCGTCCACCTGGTGTGCTGTCAGCTGGGTGTACACATGTTTGTGGTGAGCTGGCTGGTCCCTGGTGGCCTCACTCACCTGTCTGGCAGTTGACTGGGGGTATTGACCAGGGTGCCTTAGTTCTCCTCCACATGGCATCTCCCGTAGGCTAGCCCAGGCTTCCTCACCTGGTGGCTGGGTTCCGAGAGGGCAAAAGTGGAAGCTGCAACACTACCACTGTGTTCTGTTGGACAAGGGGAGTCAAGGTCACCCAGATTCCAGGGACTAGAAAAATATACTATGACCTAGTGCAGTGGTTCACGCTGCAATCCCAGTACTTTAGGAGGCGAAGATGGAAGGATTGCTTGAGCCTAGGAGTTTGAGACCAGCCTGGGCAACGTGGCCAGACCCTGTCTCTACTAAAAAAAAAAAAAAAAAAAAAAATTAGCTGGGCATGGTGGTACGCGCCAGTGGTCCTAGCCACTTGGGAGGCTGAGGTGAGAGGGTTGCTTGAACCTGGGAGGCTGAGGCCACAGTGAGCCATAATGGCATTACCGCACTCCAGCCTGGGTAACGGGTGAGACCCTGTCTCACACACACACAAATAAATAAACTCCACCTCTTGATGGGAAAGTGTCAACATCACATTGCAAAGAGATGAAAGAGATGGGAGGATTGTTTATAACTATCATTGCAAACAGCCTACCACACCACATTGGATGGGAAGACCTTGCAGGGTTTTGAGTGGAAGACTGATTTTTCAGAAGATCACTCTGGCTGTTTTGAGACTAGAATGTTAGGACCAAGAGTATAAACAAGGAGACCCATTAGTAGATGACTGTAATAGTCTAGGGGAGATACTGAAAGGAGCTTGAACAGAGGCAGTAGTGGTGGGGGTAGGTGGTCAAATTCAGGATATATTTAGGAGCCCCAGTAGATAGGGTTTGTGTAGAATGAGTGTGATGGGGGTGGGGTATAGAGAGAAGACAAGGCTAGCTTTTTGGCTTTCTTAATTGACTGGATAGTTCTATTGACTGAGACAGGGAAAATGAGTGAGTAGGTTTTGGAGGAAGTCAGGTGCTCCCTTTAGCACACGTAAAGTTTGAGATGCCTGTTGGATATCCAGTTGGAAATGCCAGTAGGCAATTGGATTTACAGGAATCAGGATGTAGTTTTGGGAACCAACCATTCATATTGTATTGAAGGTTGTGGACTGGATGAGTGAATGTGACTAAAACAGAACAGATTTCTGAGGACTGTGCCTTGGCATTTTATGGTGTAATAAGAACAAGGGGCCGGGCGTGGTGGCTCACGCCTGTAATCCCAGCACTTTGGGAGGCCGAGACGGGTGGATCGCGAGGTCAGGAGACCGAGACCATCCTGGCTAACACGGTGAAACCCCGTCTATAAAAATACAAAAAATTGGCCGGGCGCGGTGGCTCAAGCCTGTAATCCCAGCACTTTGGGAGGCCGAGATGGGCGGATCACGAGGTCAGGAGATCGAGACCATCCTGGCTAACACGGTGAAACCCCGTCTCTACTAAAAACACAAAAAACTAGCCGGGCGAAGTGGCGGGCGCCTGTAGTCCCCGCTACTCGGGAGGCTGAGGCAGGAGAATGGCATAAACCCGGGAGGCGGAGCTTGCAGTGAGCTGAGATCCGGCCACTGCACTCCAGCCCGGGCGACAGAGCAAGACTCCGTCTCAAAAAAAAAAAAAAAAAAAAAAAAAAAAAAAAAAAATACAAAAAATTAGCTGGGTGTGGTGGTAGGCTCCTGTAGTCCCAGCTACTTGGGAGGCTGAGGCAGGAGAATGGCATGAACCCGGGAGGCGGAGTTTGCAGTGAGCCAAGATCGTGCCACTGCATTCCAGCCTGGGTGACAGAGCGAGACTGTCTCAAAAAAAAAAAAAAAAAAAAAAAAGAACATGAGTTTTGGAGTCACATAGACGAGAGTTTTAAATTCTGTCACTATTGAGTATTAGCACATCACCATTATTTCTTCTTCTTTTTTTTTTTTTTTTTAATTTGAGATGGAGTCTCTCTCTTTTGCCCAGACTGGAGTGCAGTGGCGTGATCTCAGTTCACTATGTTGGTCAGGCTGGTTTTGAACTCCTGACCTCAAATGATCTGCCCGCCTTGGCCTCCCAAAGTGCTGGGATTACAGGTGTGAGCCACTGTACCCAGCCACTATTACTTCTTTGAACAATCTGTTTTCTTAGCTGTAAAATGGGTGTTGGAATACATATCTTGGGTTTTTTTGTTTTGTTTTTTTAGAGATGGGGGTCTCACTCTGTTGCCCAGGCTAGAGTGCAGTGTCTCATAGCAACCCTCCCGCCTCGGCCTCCCAAAGTGCTGGGATTACAGGTGTGAGCCACCGTTCCCTGCCTACCATGGGAATTTATAACTAAGATAATGTTAACTAAGTTAATTAATGTGACAATTAACTAAGATAATGTTCAAAACATGTTGGTGGCCGGGCGTGGTGGCTCACGCCTATAACCTTAGCACTTTGGGAGGCCAAGGAGGGAGGACTGCTTGAGACCAGGAGTTTGAGACCAGCCTGGGCAACATAGCAAGACCTCATCACTACCTAAAATACAAAAATTAGCCAAGTATTGTGGTGCATACCTGTGGTCCCAGCTATTTGGGAGGCTGAGGTGGGAAAATCACTTGAGCTTATGAGTTCGAGACTGTAGTGAGCCATAACTGTGTCACTGTACTCCAGCCTGGGTGACAGAGTGAGAACCTGTCTTAAAAGAAAAAACAAAAAAAAAAAGGTGCTGGCACCTGGGTCTTCCTTAAAGGGAAACTCCTGCCATCTGAGTAGCATGGGGCTTCTGAACTCAGGGCCTAGAATGGTAGTAGAATTTCTTGGAGTTGGGTCCTTTGGTTTTGGAGACCTGTGAAGCAGCCTTCACTGTTTCCTTCCTGTCCGTCTAGCTGTGCCCACTTGGCTGAAGAAGCCCCAAGACAGCCAGCTGGAGGAGGGCAAACCCGGCTACTTGCATTGCCTGACCCAGGCCACACCAAAACCCACAGTTGTCTGGTACAGAAACCAGATGCTCATCTCGGAGGTGAGAAAGAAGAATGTTACTATTGGATGGGCGGGGCCTTCCCTCCACCTGCCCTCTTCTGTGCTCACCTCCATAGCACTCTTTCCCTGGAGGCGGCCTCTAGGGAGAGGTGGATATGGGTTCAGTCTCCGAGGCCTCTCACCTGTGCTGCAGGACTCACGGTTTGAGGTCTTCAAGAATGGGACCTTGCGCATCAACAACGTGGAGGTGTACGATGGGACATGGTACCGTTGTGTGAGCAGCACCCCAGCTGGCAGCATCGAGGCGCAAGCCCGTGTCCAAGTGCTGGGTGAGCCAGCATGTCTTGGGGGAGCACCCTTCCCAACTAGGCAGGAGAGGAAAGGGGAGGGAACAGCAGGCCTGGCCACAGCCTCTCCAGCAGCCCCAATTCCTCCTCTTTCCACCCACCCTCTGCTGAAACAGAAAAGCTCAAGTTCACACCACCACCCCAGCCGCAGCAGTGCATGGAGTTTGACAAGGAGGCCACGGTGCCCTGCTCAGCCACAGGCCGAGAGAAGCCCACTATTAAGTGGGAACGGGCAGGTGGGTATAGTGCCAGCATAGGGTGGGGGCAGGCAGGGCAGTCCACTGATCAGATGCATACCTGAGGGCCCCGCACCGTGCCCAGAAATGTGGAGATTAGACAAGCAATGCAGGGCTGATGTATAGTTGAGTTAGGAAGGAAAAAGCCAGACACAGAAGAGGTCAGATTACAGCCTTGGACAACATGGAAGACGACTCAAGGCAACAAGTGACTGGATTGGTCCAGACAATGCTATAAAGTCCTCCCTTCTCCCTTTCCAAAATCGTTTATCTTTTCCAACATAAAAATTACATGGAGGCCGAGCACAGTGGCTCACACCTGTAATCCCAACACTTTGGGAAGCCGAGGTGGGTGGCTCACTTGAGGCCAGGAGTTTGAGGCCAGCCTCAAACTGGTTTCAAACATGGTGAAACCGCATCTTTACTAAAAATGCAGAGGTTAGCCAGGTGTGGTGGCACATGCTTGCAGTCCCAGCTACTCAGGAGGCCGAAGCAGGCAGAGGCTGCAGTGGGCCGAGATCATGCCATTGCACTAAAGTCTGGGTGACAGAGTGAGACTCTGACTCAAAAAAAGAAAACTTACATGGGCTCCTTTAGAAAATACTGGGAGAGGCTGGGCGCCGTGGCTCAAGCCTGTAATCCCAGCACTTTGGGAGGCCGAGGTGGGCAGATCACGAGGTCAGGAGATCGAGACCATCCTGGCAAACACAGTGAAACCTCATCTCTATTAAAAATACAAAAAATTAGCCAGACGTGGTGGCGGGCGCCTGTAGTCCCAGCTACTTGGGAGGCTGAGGCAGGAGAATGGCGTGAACCCGGGAGGCGGAGCTTGCGGTGAGCTGAGATCACGCCACTGCACTCTAGCCTGGGCGACAGAGCAAGACTCTGTCTCAAAAAAAAAAAAACCCAAAAAATTAGCCAAGGGTGGTGGCACATGCCTGTAGTCCCAGCTACTCGGGAGGCTGAGACAGGAGAATTGTTTGAACCTAAGATGTGGAGGTTGCAGTGAGCCGAGATTGTGCCACTGCAGTCCAGCCTAGGCAACAGAGCAAGACTCCGTCTCAAAAAAAAAAGAAAAAAAAAATAT
Organism: Chlorocebus sabaeus; assembly: GCF_047675955.1. Taxonomy (NCBI): domain Eukaryota; kingdom Metazoa; phylum Chordata; class Mammalia; order Primates; family Cercopithecidae; genus Chlorocebus; species Chlorocebus sabaeus. Next base: position 43,365,082 of record NC_132920.1, read on the forward strand.
TAGTTGGTAGAAAAAATGCACAGTCCTGCCATTTATTGTCTTTGGGTATATGTCTTCTTTTTCTGTGTGTATGTTTTTCTTTTTTTACCTAGCAGTTTTATTGTATATATAGTTTCAGTTATTAAATTTACATGATCGGCCAAGTGTGGTAGCTCACACCTGTAATCCTAGCACTTTGGGAGGCTGAAGTGGGAGGATTGCTTGAGCCCAGGAGTTCAAGACCAACCTGGGCAATATAGGGAGACCCTGTCTCTACAAAAAATTAAAAAATTAGCCAGGCATGGTGGTGCATGCCTGTAGACATGCTTATTGTAGAAGTAGACAATACAGATAACTACGTAGTTTTTAAAAATATTTTTAAAAAGTGTTTATTTTTATGTTTTTTTATAACTGTAATTTTATACCCTCTTTTACTTACCATTGTCAAGCATTTCCCCACATCTTTATATACTCTTCATGAATATTTGTTTTGATGATCCTAATAATATTTTAACAATTAGATTCACTGTAATTTACTTAACTGTTCCTTAAATGTTGGAGATGTGGATTGTTAACTACCCACCCACCCTCTTTTTTTTCATTACTGCAATAAACATCTTCTTTTGTTGTAGTTGTTGAGATGGAGTCTTGCTCTGTCGCCCAGGCTGGAGTGCATTGGCGTGATCTCAGCTCACTGCAAGCTCCGCCTCCCTGGTTCACACCATTCTCCTGCCTCAGCCTCCCGAGTAGCTGGGACTACAGGCACCCGCCACCTAGCCCGGCTAGTTTTTTTGTATTTTTTTAGTAGAGACGGGTTTCACCGTGTTAGCCAGGATGGTCTCGATCTCCTGACCTTGTGATCCACCCGTCTTGGCCTCCCAAAGTGCTGGAATTACAGGCTTGAGCCACCGCGCCCAGGCTGCAATAAACATCTTTAAGCCAAAGTTTTTTTCTGGATTTAGGTTTATTTCCTTTGGGAAAGATTCCCAGAATTGGAATAATTACACATGAAAGGGGGAATGAACATTTTTATAGCCCTTGATGTGAGTTGCCAAATTGTTTTTTAAGAGGTTGGACCAATTTTGACATTTCCACCTAGAGTGAGAGAGTAGAGTTGTAGATTTTGAGGAGGAAGTAGGCTCCCTCTGCTCAGGTCTGGGGGAACTTTTTGGGAGAGGTGAGGCTCAAAATGGATCTACAGCCTGGGATGGCAAAGAGCGGGAATGGGCTCTAGGAGGGAGAAGTGACAGGCAGCGGGGTAGGAACAGGGCCAATCTGGGCCCAAACAGAGTCCGGTTTGGCAGAAGTGAAATGTCACACAGGGCAATAGGAGGAAGAGGTGAGACTGAAGAATTGGAAGAGGGGTAAATAACGGGGGGCTTCTAACACCTGGCTGAGGAGTTTGGACTTTGCCTGTGAGTGGTCAGTAGTGATGGTGTGTTTTGGAGTTGAGGTGAGGGACTGAGGCATTGTCAGCCATCTGTGTAACCCTGATCCTTTCCATAATTTCCCTTTGTTACTCCTGCAGATGGGAGCAGCCTCCCAGAGTGGGTGACAGACAACGCTGGGACCCTGCATTTTGCCCGGGTGACTCGAGATGACGCTGGCAACTACACTTGCATTGCCTCCAATGGGCCGCAGGGCCAGATTCGTGCCCATGTCCAGCTCACTGTGGCAGGTGCGACCGTGGCAGGGCCCTTGGGCTGGGAGGGCTCTTTAGGGTAGCACCATGTACCCTGCCAGCCCCTTGGCTCACTCCTCCCTGCCCCTCGCTGGTCTCTTTCCTTCCAGTTTTTATCACCTTCAAAGTAGAGCCAGAGCGCACGACTGTGTACCAGGGCCACACAGCCCTGCTGCAGTGTGAGGCCCAGGGGGACCCTAAGCCACTGATTCAGTGGAAGGGCAAGGACCGCATCCTGGACCCCACCAAGCTGGGACCCAGGTAGGGCCGCCTCCCTCCCATACCCGCCCCTCCTCTCCTGCAGTGCCCACTCCCTGCGAGCTGGCCAGCGCTGTGGCTTCTCCCCTGGCAGGATGCACATCTTCCAGAATGGCTCCCTGGTGATCCACGACGTGGCCCCTGAGGACTCAGGCCGCTACACCTGCATTGCAGGCAACAGCTGCAACATCAAGCACACGGAGGCCCCCCTCTATGTCGTGGGTATGGGCTGGGGAGGGGTGTCCTGCACAGGAAGTGGTAGACCCAGACATTTGTCACCTTGTACTCAGTCAGCCCCTGTGTACAGAACATGCCACAGAAGTCATTTTTGTGGCAGGGGAGGAGATTCGGCCGTCTCACCATGCCACTGCACAGTCTTAGAGTCCTTGCTCAGAGCCGGGCTGTCGTTTATTTAACATCCCGTGGTCGGTGGGTGTGTGTGTGTGTTGCAGGGGAGGGTGTTCTCTTCCTACAGTGCTGCCTCCCAGGTTCCTGCAGCAGCCACACATATCTCTGGGTGACTGGGGAGCAGGACCAGGTCAGAATGCAGTAGGACAAGGTTCTTTTCTCCAGGAGGCCCAGAGAGAATGATGGGTCCAGTAAAAGGCCCTGAACTTAACTCTGTGCCCCTGGGAGACTTATTTCTCCTCTGGGGACTTGTTTCTACATCCACAGGTGAAGGTGGTTTAAATGAGAAGCTCTCAAACTTTCTTGGTTTGGCAGCATTATTTTTCTAGACAAAGTATAATGTGAAAGTTTAAATGGATGAAAATGAAGTGAGGAGGCCCCTTGGTGGGAGCCAGTGGGGGGATCCTGCATGGTCTCTCTCCCTTCATTCCCCCAATGCCTCTTGAGACCCCTCGGTGGGGGCCATTGAAAGTTCCCTAGACCAGCAGATCCCTTCTACAGATCTGTTCATTGAAAAACCTGCTCTGTGCCAGGCAGTGCCTGGAATTCTAAACCTGAAACTCCCAAATGTTGCTCTTGGGGCCTGGGTTACATTATCAAGTCCCTTGGGAAGCTGCTTTTTTTTTTTTTTTTTTTTTTTTTTTTTTTTTTTTTTTTTTTTTTTTGAGATGGAGTCTTGCTGTGTCGCCCAGGCAGGAGTGCAGTGGCGTGATCTCAGCTCACTGCAAGCTCCGCCTCCCGGGTTCACGTCATTCTCCTGCCTCAGCCTCCTGAGTAGCTGGGACTACAGGCGCCCGCCACCACGCCCGGCTAATTTTTTGTATTTTTTAGTAGAGACGGGGTTTCACCGTGTTAGCCAAGATGGTCTCGATCTCCTGACCTCGTCGTGATTCACCCACCTCGGCCTCCCAAAGTGCTGGGATTACAGGCTTGAGCCACCGCGCCCGGCGGGGAAGCTTCTTAACAAATAGCGTAGGTTTGTGGTGGCTCCCTGACAGGTGTGCGTATCTGTGTCGCCTGCCTTCACTTGCGATGCAGAGCCAGCTTGGGAACCCCTGGCCTCATCTCCTTCAGAGTCTTCCTTTGACCTCAGTGGGGCATGAGGACCTGCTGGCCCTTGTTAAAGCCAGTGAAGGTGGTGACCCTCCCGGGCCATCTGTTAAGTTGTCCCGTTGATGGGGTTGGGAGGAGTTAGTGGAGAAGCAGGGCTTGTTTTGCTTAGCAGCGCCTGCCCAGACCCATCTGTGTGTGTCTCAGACAAGCCTGTGCCGGAGGAGTCGGAGGGCCCTGGCAGCCCTCCCCCCTACAAGATGATCCAGACCATTGGGCTGTCGGTGGGTGCCGCTGTGGCCTACATCATCGCTGTGCTGGGTCTCATGTTCTACTGCAAGAAGCGCTGCAAAGCCAAGCGGCTGCAGAAGCAGCCCGAGGGCGAGGAGCCAGAGATGGAATGCCTCAACGGTGAGGGGCCCTGGAGGGGGAGGTGGTACCCGTGTGTAGGAGCTGAGCGCCCTCCCGCGGCCACGGAGGGGAGAGCGCCAGCCTTCAGGAAACCGAGCGGCTGTTGCTGGATCTTGGAGCTGGGGCTGCCACACCCCTAGTGGGAAGCCTGGAGTTGGCTGATTCCTAGGGCCTTGGCTTCTGAGCAACCTGGCTTGAGACTTCTTCATTGGAGCCCCTGGGACCAGCTTCCTATGATTCCCTGCTGTTTCCTCCTCCCAGCAGGAAACCACAGATATCATTAGTATACATATACATATTGCTGTTGCACGTCTTGTTTCCCCCCATGAGTCTAAGAGTTCCCCCAAGGGCAGTCTTTCCGTTTACTTCCCTTCTCCTATCCCCACTTCCCTGGACTGGGAGCTCCCTGAGGTCATTACTGGGTCTCTCCTATCAGCTCAGGTGTTCAGGAGCAGGGTTTGGGTCTCCATTATTGTGATTTTCCCTTTGTGCCTGTTTAGGACTTTGCCCAGTAGAAGGCCCCATGAAAGCAACAATCTTTATGTGTAGCTATGGTGTTCAGGGACCAGTGATTCAGATTAGATGTCTGCAGTTGGCTCCATCTCAGAGGTTGTAATCAGCTGCATCACTAAGGGGTCATACCCTAGGGGATGCCCATACCTCTCCCACCCAGCCCCAGCCCCATCATTTTATCATTTGGGCTTGCCCCTTCATGTGGAGTACTGTGATTGGACCCAAGTTGGCAAGAGTGGAAGACCAGGGGACAGAACAGAAATCCCCGTGGTGGCCAGAGTGTCAGGTCTCATCGTGACGCTCCTGTCCTCCTTCTTCCCAGGCGGGCCTTTGCAGAACGGGCAGCCCTCAGCAGAGATCCAAGAGGAAGTGGCCTTGACCAGCTTGGGCTCCGGCCCCGCGGCCACCAACAAACGCCACAGCACAAGTGATAAGATGCACTTCCCACGGTCCAGCCTGCAGCCTATCACTACGCTGGGTATGTCGCCTTGACTACAGCTACCCCTGCCTAACTGCAAGTCACCCGCTGCGTCTTGAGGCTGGGTACAGGCTAGTGTTCCGAAGTCCCTGAAACCTAGAATGTTAGAGGGGGACGAAAGTGTAGGTAGAGATCTAGCCCAGTGTGGCCCCAGAGCCTGTTATTCACTGCCTTTCGTACAGATTTTGTCATTCCTGTGTACTACCTGTAGTATTATTTACTTGATGTTTTATTTAAATTGACTCTTTAAAAAAACAGACAACAGAAAAGCTAAGTTACCTTTGTTGTAGGAAAAAATATGAGAAATCACGGGTTTGTTGTAGTTTTTTCCTAGCATACGTTAAGACATGTTTACCATGAGCCACCAAAAATTCTCATGCGAGTCACCCTTTGGAAAATGCTGAATATTAGTCCAACCCTTTTATTTTGCTGCTGGAGACACTGAAGCCTAAGGAGGGAGGGGGTCACAGCGGAACCGGGTCTCATGCCCAGCCCAGGTGGGTGAGTCCCCACTGTAGTAGAGGCTGGGTCCCTCCCCCAGGTCAGGAGCTGCCTCTGCCTGGGTAAAGGTGGTTGGCTGACTCAGACTGTACCCACAGGAAAGAGTGAGTTTGGGGAGGTGTTCCTGGCAAAGGCTCAGGGCTTGGAGGAGGGAGTGGCGGAGACCCTGGTACTTGTGAAGAGCCTGCAGAGCAAGGACGAGCAGCAGCAGCTGGACTTCCGGAGGGAGTTGGAGATGTTTGGGAAGCTGAACCACGCCAACGTGGTGCGGCTCCTGGGGCTCTGCCGGGAGGCTGAGCCGCATTACATGGTGCTGGAATATGTGGACCTGGTATGCTGTTGGCAGGGGACGCGGGGGTCTCGGGTAGGGAGGGCAGTGTCCTACAAAGGTGGGAGTCAGGGGCTGGAGCACCGTGAAAACCTTGTCTTGTGCGGTCTCAGTCGAGACCTCACCTGCCTGCTGTTACACCTTGCCCACCTTGCGATGCTCAGCTTCTCACTGGGACTTCTCACTGTCACACTGCAGGGATGCCTTCCAGGTCATCTTCTCTGACTCCTGTTTTCTTTGGTTTGTTATTTTTTCCTCCCCAAAAGCTTGTCCCCACTTGAGAATAAATATATCAGAACCCACTTTCCTTCCCTCCTTCCTAGCACCACTTGTGACATGAGTGTTACCCCAGCCACCAGCCTTCTCCTCTCCACTCAGGGCATCATTCCCAGAGCTGCGCCTTTCTCTTCATTCCCCAACTGGTCCTAGCCCTCACCCCATGGTCCTCAAACTGCTGCTTGTCAAATCCCTAGCTCTGGGGCAAGAGCAGGCAGGAGTCCTATCAATCTTTCCATTAACAAGTACTTAGTGCAACTGGGCACAGTGGTTCACACTTGTAATCCCAGCACTTTGGGAAGCTGAGGCAGGAGGATCACTTGAGACCAGGAGTCTGAGACCAGACTGGTCAACATAGCAAGACTCTGTCTCTACAAAAAGTTAAAAACAAACAAACAAGTACTTATGAATGCTTGATGTATGTTTCTGCTGCTGGCGTTCTCCTCTGTTTGTTTCTATTAAATTGTAAAGCTCTGGAGGACAGGGGTTTCCTCTTCGGAATATTTGAGGACAGAGGGTAGGGGACTGTTTTCCTCTTGGCTCACTGAAGATAGGGGCTCTGCTGCCCCACCTGTCTGGAGGTTCCCCTTGGGGTAAAAATGCCAATTCTCCTCTCTTTCTGACTGAGAGAGCCTCTAGGAGACGTCTCCTGTATGTTTTTAAAGTTCTGTACTCGCAGTGAACTTTCCCCAGGAAAGGGGCCCAGGCTAGCTTAGGCCTTCTCACTGCCTCCCCAGGCAGGAATTCTGCGAGCACCTGCTTTGTCTGAGGCTTTACAGCCAATGGCTCTGCACTGACCTGAGCATGATGCCTGGCTTTTCCCTTAGGGAGACCTCAAGCAGTTCCTGAGGATTTCCAAGAGCAAGGATGAAAAATTGAAGTCACAGCCCCTCAGCACCAAGCAGAAGGTGAGGACGGAGTGAAGGAGGGAGGGAGAGGGTGCCCAGGGAGCAACAGAGGCACCATTTATTGAGGGCTCTCTATGGGCCAGGCCCTATGGTAAGAACTTCACATCTGTTACCGTAATTATCATGGTAGTCCTCTGAAATATATACTACTATCCCCATTTTGTGGATGAAGACATTGAGGCTTACGAGGTTGTATGACCTGTCCCAGGTCATGTATCCTGGAACTGGCTTTGCATTGCCATGCTGGCTTCACGGAGAAGAGCTACCCTCGGACCTTGCCCCTGGGCAGGAGCTTACATTGGAGCAGGACGCCTGCCCATCTGCAGTGAGCTCTGAGCTGGAGAAGCAGCAAGCAGTCCGAGTGCAGGGGCCTGCTGGGCTAGGTGTGGGCCTGAGCTTGTTTCTTCAGCTCTAAGTGGAGAAGACTCTTCTGTGAATGGGCTGCCTGCCTGGGTTTCCCCGTCTGTGGTTTGCATCTTGCCCTCTCCCTTGGGTTGTAGCTGCCCAGGCTTTCCTTCTAGTTTTCCTCCTGCCTTCTGCGCAGAGATTGTTCTGGGCACAGAGCCCTGGCTGGGGCCCCTGTGGTGGAGCAGACCTCAGTTGAAATAGTGAAGAAGGGAAAACTTGCCTGCTACCCCCTTCCACCTCAGTCCATACCTTTCCAGTGCCCGGGGCTTGCTGTGGCCCGGCCCCTTCTTCCTTCCCTCAGGTTCTTGTCCACAGCCGCCGCCTCTCCCCTCTGAAATGGATCTACTTCCTTCCATGTGACTGGAGAGTCTGCTTCCAAGCTGGCAGTGAAATGACCTCATAAACCAAATCAGAGCTCGGGGCAGGGTAGGCAGAAGGCTCTGCCCTTTCTCCCAGGGGACCATTCCTTGCCTGCTAGGCTGTCCCAGGTCACAGACTCTAGAGGCAAAACAGAAAGGCATGGCTGGCAGATGAGTCAGGTGAATGGGACCTTGGCTGCCCCCAGTCTCTGGGGAAGCAGCTCTGTGCCCTTCAGGCTGGCCCCCTCTTATTACATGTGAATTTACTAAGACCCAGACAGGACAAGTGACCTGGCCTCCTGACACCACACCCCTACTTCCATCCCCATGAAGCTGCAGGAACTCTGTATAGTGGCTGTAGAGGAGAAGCCACAGGATGGGACTTGCTACACCAGCTAAGTGAGATTTCAGGACTGAAGAGCTCACAAATTAGGACACTCACAGAGCCAGTGAATCCTCACAGAGCCAGGTGTGGCCCCAAGGGCCCTTGGGAATGCAAAATTAAAACAGGCATCAGCTAGGTGCAGTGGGAGGCTAAGGCAGGAGGATTGCTTCAACTCAGGAGTTTGAGACCAACCTGGGCAACATAGCAAGACCCGGTCTCTATAACAAATAAAAAGGTAACCGGGCACGGGGGCGTGCCTGTAGTCCCAGCAACTTTCAAGGCTGAGGAGGAAGAATTACTGGAGCCCAGGAGGTTGAGGCTGCAGTGAGCCATGATTGCAGCACTGCACTCCAGCCTGGGCAACAGAGCACAATCCTATCTCAAAGAAGAAAAAAAAAATGGACAGGCATGTTGCCCTTGGGGCACTTATGATCTAGCGGAGAGATTAGGTACATGAGTATGACCTGTGCCTTACAGACTTGAGGTAAAACAGAAAGCAAGTGGGAGGCCTTAAGAGATGTTGAAGACACCCATGTCCTTCAGGTGGACAGATGGTTGTGGTTAACAAAGAAGTTTTCCTAGTAGAGAAAACCATTTAAGTTTAGTTTGCAAGGACAGGAAGTAGTTGAATGGCAGGAAGGGAATGGCTTCAGGAGTCAGGGGAGTCAAGGTGGGATTCTCTGGCTGGGTTGAGACATAGGCTTACAGGAAGTCAGTTACCTTTGTCATGTGATCTAAGGCACTCTATTTGACTGCAAATCATTACCATCTTTGCTAAACATCTTTTTCACACTTTTTTTTGCCATAGTGTCTTAAATATGATGGGGGAGCTTTAATAAGTTGGGTTCTACACTCTCCAGGGACAATACTCTGCATTACATAGAGAGGATGCTTTAAAAAAAAAAAAAAAAAAAAAAAGCAGGGCGCGGTGGCTCACACCTGTAATCCCAGCACTTTGGGAGGCCAAGGCAGGTGGATCACAAGGTCAGGAGTTCGAGACCAGCCTGGCCAACATGGTGAAACCCCATCTCTACTAAAAATACAAAAATTAGCCAGGCATGATGGCAGGTGCCTGTAATCTGAGCTACTTGGGAGGCTGAGACAGGAGAATCACTTGAACCCAGGAGGCGAAGGTTGCAGTGAGCCAAGATTGTGCCATTGCACTCTAGCCTGGAAGACAAGAGCGAGACTTTGTCTCAAAAAAAAAAAAAAAAAAAAGAAAAATGCAGGCCAGGCATGGTGGCTCATACGTGTAATCCCAGCACTTCGGGAGGCCGAGGCGGGCAGATCACTCGAGGCCAGGAGTTCGAGACCAGCCTGGCCAACATGGGAAACCACGTCCCTACTAAAAGTACAAAAAGTACCTGTGCATGGTGTCACGTGCCTGTAATTCCAGCTACTCGGGAGGCTGAAGCAGGAGAATAGCTTGAGCCTGGGTGGCGGAGGTTGCAGTGAGCTGAGATCTTGCCAGTGTACTCCAGCCTGGGCAACAGGAATCAAACCCTGTCTCAAAACAAAACAAAAAAAAGTAGATTTCTGGACCATGACTCAGAAGGAGGGAATTAGAGAGTATTTAAGAGTGAGGTCTGAAGACCTGAATTTTTCAAACAAGCTCTCCAGCTAATTCCTAAGCTCATTAAAGTTCAAGGAGCCCTGGTGGAGACTAGTAGCTTTGAAATGCTTTTTGATTATAATCCCTTTTAGGAAATGCATTTTAAGATGGTACGGTAGTATATGCCTGTAATCCCGGCTACTTGGAAGGCTGAGGCCGGAGGATCCCTTGGGCCCAGGAGTTTGAGGCCAGCCTGAGTGACATAGCAAGACCTGCATCACTTAATAACAAAAAAGGAACGCATTTTACTCATGATCTAGTATGCAGGCTCATGTAACTAAAATTAAACTTTCACAACATTGTGTTTGATGTGCTTGATGTTTTCTTTTTTTCTTTTCTTTTTGAGACAGAGTCTTGCTCTGTTGCCCAGGCTGGAGTGCAGTGGCGAGATCTCGACTCACTGCAAGCTCTGCCTCCTGGGTTTATGCCATTCTCCTGCCTCAGCCTCCCGAGTAGCTGGGACTACAGGCGCCTGCTACCACGCCCAGCTAACTTTTTGTTTTTTAGTAGAGATGGGATTTCACCATGTTAGCCAGGATGGTCTCGATCTCCTGACCTTGTGATCCACCCACCTCAGCCTCCCAAAGTGCTGGGATTACAGGCGTGAGCCACCGCACCCGGCCAACACTTGATGTTTTCTATCCTGTCCTCTTTCTATTTATTTTTATTTTTTTTGTAGAGATGGGGGTCTCGCCGTGTTGCCCAGGCTGGTCTTGAACTCCTGGGTTCAAGTAATCCTCCTGCCTCAGCCACCCAAAGTGCTGGGATTGCATGCATAAGCCACCATGCCCGGCCTCTTTTCTATCCTTTTTTTTTTTCCTCAGTCCACTAAACTGGTTTCGAGACCCATGTGGGTCTCGATCAGCAGTTTGAAAAGCACTGCTTTTGAGGATTCCATGAAAATGAAAATTCTTGGGGAAGATGAACTAAAACTTGTAGGTACTTTATTGTGCTAATTATGTAGTGAGCTGCTCTGTCACTTTATACTCCTAGGACCTAGAACAGAAGGGGGAAAACTTAAATATTCTAGGGAGGTGGAGTGGTAGGCAGGGTGTTTCCTGGCCAGCTAGAGTTGGAACCAAAGTGCCATATTGGGTGTGAGTGGGCTGAGGGGAGCCTCAGGAGGATTTTAAGAGAGCAGTGAGGTAGTGATAGAAATCAAAGACATGGGTCCTGGGTGTTGGCATAATGGTAGGTAATGCCGTCTAGAGTAGCTGATAAGACGATGTCAGAGAGCTGTAGTTTGTAATTGCTCCGTGGATCACCTGTGAACTAATGATGCGATGAGAAGCAGGATCAGCTTAGCACACCTGGTGGACCACGCTTTATGCAGTCAGATGCCGTGGCAGGAAACAGAAGGCCTCTTGTGAGAAGATCTCAGTAGCATCACAGTGGGTTAGCCAGAACATGGGCAAACCCCTGGGGTGTTAAAATTGGAAAGGAAGGGGTGGGTCTGATCTTTACCAAAGAATGGGTCTTTTATAACAGTATTTGAGAATTAATCCAGTGGCTATCTGATGGCATCTTGCCCAGCGTCAAGGAAACACCTAATTGGCTTGAGTCTAACAGAATTCTCTTTTACTGCCCTTGCTTAGCCAGTATTTCCGGAAGCACCACCTCTCTGGAAAGATAGCAAGCAGTTACCATGCCAAGTCCACCCTCTTCTGTTTACCTTGACTAGCAGTAGATTGTTTAGCTTGTGAGCCAGATCAGAGAGAGCAGGCCGAGGGGACTCACAAGTCTGATGAAGGCACGTTACCAAAACCTTTGCCTGCCGCTTACAGAGAATCAAGCAAGGTTGGACAATGCCCTGGGATTTTGAAACCTGAAGTGGAGTTGGCTGTGTTTATGATGGCCACTGAAGCAGCCCGGCCCCTTTACCACCAGTGCACGTGGGGCGTTCTGAGGACGGTGCTCCAGGGGTTATTTTAGAGATGTAGACTCAGCTTTTTTTTTGAGACGTAGTCTTGCTCTATCACCCAGCCTGGGATGCAGTGGCACGATCTCGGCTCACTGCAGCCTCCGCCTCCCAAGTTCAAGTAATTCTCCTGCCTCAGCCTCCCAAGTAGCTGGGACTACAGTAGCCCACTACCATACCGGACTAATTTTTGTATTTTTAGTAGAGACAGGGTTTCACCATAATGGCCAGGCTGGTCTTGAACTCCTGACCTTGTGATTCACCCACCTTGGCCTCCCAGAGTGCTGAGATTACAGGTGTGAGCTACTGCACCTGGCCAGACTCTGCTTTTCATGGAGACCCCAGTGTACTTCCCAGAGAGGCCCAGAATCCTGGCAGGCTATCCACCCGCCATCTTCTTTTTTTTTTTCTTTTTAAGACAGAGTCTCGCTCTGTTGCCCAGGCTGGAGTGCAATGGCGCGATCTCGGCTCACTGCAAGCTCCACCTCCTGGGTTCACGCCATTCTCCTGCCTCAGCCTCCCGAGTAGCTGGGACTACAGGTGCCCGCCACCACGCCCAGCTAATTTTTTTGTATTTTTAGTAGAGATGGGGTTCCACCGTGTTAGCCAGGATGGTCTCAATCTCCTGTCCTCGTGATCTGCCTGCCTAGGCCTCCCAAAGTGCTGGGATTACAGGGGTGAGCCACCGTGCCCAGCACCCCTCCCTTTTTTTTTTTTTTTTTGAGGCAGAGTCTCCCTCTGTCGCCCAGGCTGAAGTGCAGTGGCGTGATCTCAGCTCACTGCAAGCTCCACCTCCCAGGTTCACGCCATTCTCCTGCCTCAACCTCTTGAGTAGCTGGGACTACAGGCACCCACCACCACGCCTGGCTAGTTTTTTGTTTTTTTTTTTTTTTTTTTTAGTAGGGACGGGGTTTCACCATGTTAGCCAGGATGGTCTCGATCTCCTGACCTTATGATCTGCCCACCTCGGCCTCCCAAAGTGCTGGAATTACAGACGAGAGCCACTGCTCCCAGCCCACCCACCCTCTTCTTTAACCTTCCTCACTGGTTACACGTTTAGTTGAAAGCTATCCTGAGATTTTGTGTCTTCACTGTTGATAAAGAAATGTACCAAAAGTAGCCAGGCACAGTGGCTCAGGCCTGTAATCCCAGCACTTCAGGAGGCCGAGGCAGGCAGATCATTTAAGGTCAGTTGGAGACCAGCCTGGCCAACATGGTGAAACCCCGTCTCTACTAAAAATACAAAAATTAGCCAGGCATGGTGGCGCGTGCCTGTAGTCCTGCTGCTTGGGAGGCTGAGGCACAAGAATTGCTTGAACTTGAGAGGCGGCAGTTGCAGTGAACTGAGACTGTGTCACTGCACTCCCGCCTGGGCGACAGAGTGAGACTCCGTCTGGATGAGGTTTTTCCCAACTCTAATTACGTCATTCATTTAGCACCTCTGCATTAATGCGCTGCCTGTTAGAGCTTGATCAGGCAGCACTGATCAAGATGATGATGGGAATGTACCATATCTGTGCTGGTCAGTACAGTTGTCACTAGCTTCATATAGCAACTGTACACTTGGAATTTGGCTAAAGCAGCAGCAGAACTGAATTTTGTTTTGTTTTGTTTTGTTTTGTTTTGTTTTGTTTTTTAGAGACAGTCTTACCCTGTTGACCAGGTTGGAGTGCAGTGGCAGGACCTCGGCTTACTGCAGCCTCCGCCTCCTAGGTTCAAATGATTCTCCTGACTTCGGCCCCCTGAGTAGCTGGGATTACAGGTGCGTGCCACCACACCTGGCTATTTTTTGTAATTTTAGTAGAGATGGGGTTTCACCACGTTGGCCAGGCTGGTCTCGAACTCCTGACCTCAAGTGATCCGCCTGCCTCGGCCTCCCAAAGTGCTGGGATTACGGGCGTGAGCCACCACACCCGGCCTGAATTTATTTTATTTTATTTTATTTTATTTTATTTATTTATTTATTTATTATTTATTTATTTATTTATTTTGAGATGGAGTCTCACTCTGTTGCCCAGGCTGGAGTGCAGTGGTGCGATTTCGGCTCGCTGCAAGCTCCGCCTTCTGCGTTCACACCATTCTTCTGCCCCAGCCTCCCGAGTAGCTGGGACTACAGGTGCCCGCCACCATACCCAGATTATTTTTTTGTATTTTTAGTAGAGATGGGGTTTCACCGTGTGTTAGGCAGGATGGTCTCAATCTCCTGACCTCATGATCGACCCATCTTGGCCTCCTAAAGTGCTGGGATTACAGGCATGAGCCACCAACTTGGCCTGTATTTTATTTTTTGAGACAGGGTCTCATTCCGTCACCCAGGCTGGAATGCAGTGGTGCAGTCATGACTCACTGCCACCTTGACCTCCGGGGCCCAAGTGATCCTCTCACTTCAGCCTCCTGAGTAGCTGAGACTACAGGCACCCACCACCACACCTGTCTAATTTTTAAATTTTTTGTAGAGATGGGGTCTCACTATGTTGTCCAGGCTTGTCTCAAACTCCTAGGCTCAATCAGTCCTCCCACATCAGCTTCTCAAACCGCTGGAATTACAGGCCAACATGAGCTATTGTGCCAACCAGAATTGAATTTTAAACGTACTGAGTTTTAATTAACTTAAAGCCAGGTGCAGTGCCTCATACCTGTAATCCTACCACTTTGGGAGGCCAAGGTGGAAGGATTGCTTGGGCCAGGAGTTTGAGACCAGCCTAGGCAACAAAGTGAGACTGTCTATAAAAAGTAAAAATAGGCTGGGCGTGGTGGCTCATGCCTGTAATCCAGCACTTTGGGAGACCGAGGCAGGGGGATCACTTAAGGGCAGTTCAAGACCAGCCTGGCCAAAATGGTGAAACCCCGTCTCTACTAAAAATAAAAAAATGAGCAGTGCATGGTGGTGGGTACCTGTAATTCCAGGAAGATCACTGGAACCCGGGAGGCGGAGGTTGCAGTGAGCCTAGATAGTGCCACTGCACTCCAGCCTGAGTGACAGAGTGAGACTCAGTCTCTAAATAAATAAATAAATAAATAAACAAATAAAATTAGCCAGGCATGGTGGTGTATGCCAATAGTTCCAACTACTATGGAGGCTGAGGTGGGAGGATCACTTGAGCCTGGGAGGTTGAAGATGCAGTGAACTGTGATTGCGCCACTGCGCTCCAGCCTAGGCAATAGACACCCTGTCTCTCAAAAAACAAACAAAAAAAAAGTTTTTAATTAAATTTAAATAGCCACATGGGGATAGTGGCTACTGTATAGGATAGCACAGATTTAGACTTTTTTTTTTTTTTAAACTTTATAGCTTTGTTTTTAAAAACTTTTTGATTGGAACCCACATTAGCAAAAAGTATATTTTGCATCACAACCCAATACACACATACGTATATATTTTTATTTTTTATTTTATTTATTTTATTTTTTTAAGATGGAGTCTTGCTCTTTTGCCCAGGCTGGAGTGCAGTGGCGCGATCTCGGTTCACTGCAACCTCCGCCTCCAGGGTTCAAGCAGTTCTCCTGCCTCAGCCTCCTGAGTAGCTGGAATTATAGGCGACTGCCACCACACCAAGCTAATTTTTGTATTTTTAGTAGAGATGGGGTTTCACCATATTAGTCAGGCTGGTCTTGAACTCCTGACCTCATGATCCACCCACCTCGGCCTCCCAAAGTGCTGGGATTACAGGCGTGAGCCACCGTCCCCAGCCCTATATTTTTAAGATGAAAACATTTCATGAATGATGTTCATATTAAGTGTGATGCACTCTATTTTCTATTCCCTTTTTTTTTCTTTAATGCTGGCTAAGATTCCCTAATTTGGTTTTATGACATACAGATTGTGACCATAGTTAGCAAACCACCAGTGGAGGCAGTGGGGCCCACAGGGATGTCACTGGCCAGTGCCCAAGAAAACCAAGAAGAGATGTCTTTGGAGTGTCCCCTCTCATAGCATTCGGGCTTGGCACCTCTGCTGGCCGTCTTGTGACCTCTGGGAGCCAGGCAGGAGAATCTGCTCTGAGCTAGCCAGGGATGCTGAAGGGCCAGCTCAGTAGCCAGCAGTCCCACCTCTGTGCCAACTGTTGGGCAGACAGTCCATCAGCAGTGATGTGACCCAGAGAGGCGGCTGCAGTGGTAGGGAAGTGCCAGGCTTTGGCACTAGCCTCGCCATGGGCGCCTCGAAGAAGCTGAGGCTGAGCCCTGCCTCACAAAGCACGTGTGGGGAGAGGCAGCCGGCCTTGTGTGCCCACAAGGCCGGTGCCCACCCAATGGCCCTTCCCCTTCTCTGTGAATAGGTGGTTTCTTATTTGCACTAAGTGACCTGGCCGCAGCACCCCATCAAGAGCCCTGCTTCGGCCAGCCCTGTTATATTCCACCAGCACCCACTGTATATGGCACGTGGTAGATACTCAGTTTTTTTTTAAAAAAGAGATAGCATCTCACAGTGTTGCCCAGGCTGGCTTTGAACTCCTGGGCTCAAGCAATTCTCCCACCCCACCCTCTTGAGTAGCTGGGACTGCAGGTGCCTGGCTTCAATTTATATTTGTTCAGTGCATTCATATATACTTTGGAAATGTTAATGTGGCCGGGCGCGGTGGCTCACGCCTGTAATCCTGGCGCTTTGGGAGGCCGAGGCGGGTGTATCACGAGGTTAGGAGTTCTAGAGCAGCCTGGCCAACATGGTGAAACCTCATTTCTACTAGAAAAAATACAAAAATTAGCTGGGTGTGGTAGTACGTGCCTGTAATCCAAGCTACTTGAGAAGCTGAGGCAGGAGAATCGCTTGAACCTGGGATGGGGAGGTTGCAGTGAGCCAAGATCACGCCACTGCACTCCAGCTTGGCAATAGAGCAACACTCCGTCTAAAAAAAAAAAAAAAGTTATTATAGTTTAGTTATGTTTCATGTATAGTGTATAATATATTCACATTGGCTCAAAATTCAACAAAGAGTATTAGTGAATGAAAAATCTCCTCAGCTCTCTTACACTTTGGAAAAGAGTTGGGCATTATTTTGTATCGCTAGAGATATTCATATTCTAGACTTCCTCTTAGGTCTCTTAGAGAAACTCATACATGTGTACACTTATAAAAGTGTTCATAACACTGTTCTGAATAGCCCCAAACTGGAAACAACCCATTGGCATTAGAATTAAAGTCTGAGGCCGGGTGCAGTGGCTCACGCCTGTAATCCCAGCACTCTGGGAGGCTGAGGCAGCCTGATCACTTGAGGTCAGGAATTCAAGACCAGCCTGACCAACATGGTCCTTGTCTCTACTAAAAATACAAAAATTAGCTGGGTGTCGTGGTGGGCACCTGTAATCCCAGCTGCTTGGAAGGCTGAGGCATGAGAGTCACTGGAACCCGGGAGGCGGAGGTTGCAGTGAGCTGAGATCATGCCACTGCACTCCAGCCTGGGCGACAGAGTGAGAACCTGTCTCAAAAACAAACAAAACAAAACAAAACAAAAGCAGGGCATGGTGATGGACACCTGTAGTCCTAGCTGCTTGGAACACTGAGATTGGAGGACTGCTTGAGCCCAGTTTAGAGGCTACAGTGAGCTGTGATCGTGTCACTGCACTCTAGCCTGGGTGACAAGCAAGACCCTGTCACTTGAAAATAAAAAATACCAGCTATGATTTCTGCCCGCTCACTTTTCACTGGACAGATCGTTGCTATGTGTGTGTCCCTAGGCCCATGTGGCACTCACTTAATCTGGCACTTGCTGTGTCTTAGCATGGTGTCAGACACTTTAATTTGCTTAATTCAGTCTTCTAACAACCCAGGAAGGCAGGTACGTTTATTATCCCCATTTTACAGAGAAGGAACATGCGGCTATCGTGCTTCTGGGCTTCCTACGCAGCACACCAATAGCGTTGAAACCCTACCAAGGGTTGTGTTGAGGGTGGTCAGCTTGACGCCTAGTCCTGGGCTGCTCTCACAGGCCCCTTTATCTCTCCAGGTGGCCCTGTGCACCCAGGTAGCCCTGGGCATGGAGCACCTGTCCAACAACCGCTTTGTGCATAAGGACTTGGCTGCACGTAACTGCCTGGTCAGCGCCCAGAGACAAGTGAAGGTGTCTGCTCTGGGCCTCAGCAAGGATGTATACAACAGGTAGAAGGGCATGCGTGGGGTGGGGGCTCCCCATTTTTTCCCAGAGGGTGAGGGGCAGAGGACAGATAGTTTAGGGGGTAGTGGGAAAGGGTTTAGTCCCTGCTTAGTCCAAAGTTGGAGGGCCTGGGATAGGAAAGAGCTTTCTCATCCTTTTTCCAAAGGTGCAGCAGGGTTCCCACCCAGTGCACACTCTTGGTGGTTGTACAATATCTCTAGTGATTAAAAGAATAAATAAATCTTTTTTAAAAATAGGCAAATATGATAAGGATTTATATGGCTCCCTCTGTAACTTCCTGAATTCAGTCATTATTATTTCGAAGTCTGAGACTTATGCCTCAGTCCCCCTGCCAGAGCTTGCTCTAGACAGCCTATGTGGGCTCTGCAGCGCTGCCGGGAACATCCCCTCGAGTCCGCCTGGTTTCAGGTCACCCCCATTTGTCTGACTATAGCTGTAGTGAGGATTGGTTTATCACTAATAAAGCTCTTTCCATTTAATGGTTTTTAGTTTTTACATTTTTACAACCAATATAGAAAGTACGTATGACTATTAACTTTTCTGTTAACATTTAGGCAAAGTTTGATTCTTAATGGAATTTTTTAACCGTCAAACCCCATGTGGTTACCTCCAGATTTTGTCTAGTGTACTCCCATGCTCAGCATACATGTGACCAATTTCTTGGTGTCTGTATGTAGAAGAGCTGGGCCCTGGCTTGGGGATGAGTTCCAGATGGGGGGATGAGGCTGCAGTGCCAGGCCGCGCTTCCCACCCCACCTAACCCCTGGGTTGCTTCTCTCCTGCAGTGAGTACTACCACTTCCGCCAGGCCTGGGTGCCGCTGCGCTGGATGTCCCCTGAGGCCATCCTGGAGGGGGACTTCTCTACCAAGTCTGATGTCTGGGCCTTCGGTGTGCTGATGTGGGAAGTATTTACACATGGAGAGATGCCCCATGGTGGGCAGGCAGATGATGAAGTGCTGGCAGGTAGGCAGCCGCACTGCTCGGGGATGATTCCAGATGGGGCCTGCTCAGGGCCCCAGGGCCGGTTCCGCCTACCTCCCCTCTCAGGGCTGCTACTGAGCAGGCACACAGATATGACCACTCTGGTTGTTAAAATACTGCAATACTTTTTTTTTTTTTTTGAAACGGAGTGTTGCTGTGTCGCCCAGGCTAGAGTGCAGTGGCGTGATTTCCACTCACTGAAACTTCCATCTCCTGGGTTCAAGCAATTTTCCTGCCCCAGACTCCCTAGTAGCTGGGATTACAGGCACGTGCCTCCACGCCCAGCTAATTTTTGTATTTTTAGTAGAGACGGGGGTGCTTCACTATGTTGGTCAGGCTGGTCTCAAACTCCTGACCTCGTGATCCACCCGCCTCGGCCTCCCAAAGTGCTGGGATTACAGGCGTGAGCCATCATACCCGGCCAGAAATACTGCAATACTTCTATATTGTTGGTAGATAGCTTTTGCCCCCAGTGCCCACTCCAGCCACTCTGACGCCTGTCCGCCGACCCACTTCAGCTCCTGTGCATGGACCCCGTCTTACCAGCTGGAGTGAGCGGGGCCAAGGCAGTCATCTTTTTCCGTTGCGAGTACCCACCTACTACTGGCCAGCATTGCCCCAGAGGCATCCTTGGGGGGCTGCTTGTATGAACTGCAAGCTCCACAAAGTGTTGAACAAGTTGTTGAATGTTTTGGCCAACAGTGCACCTGCTGTCTTCCCTATAGATTTGCAGGCTGGGAAGGCTAGACTTCCTCAGCCCGAGGGCTGCCCTTCCAAGCTCTATCGGCTGATGCAGCGCTGCTGGGCCCTCAGCCCCAAGGACCGGCCCTCCTTCAGCGAGATTGCCAGCACCCTGGGAGACAGCCCCGTGGACAGCAAGCCGTGAGGAGGGAGCCCAGCGGGCTGTGCCTCAGGATGGCGTGGGCAGGGGAGGACATCTCTAAAGGGGAGCTCACAGCATGATGGGCAAGATCCCTGTCCTCCTGGGCCCTGAGGCTCCTACCCTAGTGCAACAGGCATTGCTGAGGTCTGAGCAGGGCCTGGCCTTTCCTCTTCCTCACCCTTATCCTTTGGGAGGCTGACTTGGACCCAAACTGGGCAACTAGGGCTTTGAGCTGGGCAGTTTTCCCTGCCACCTCTTCCCCTATCAGGGACAGTGTGGGTGCCACAGGTAACCCCAATTTGTGGCCTTCAACTACTCCCCTTGACCAGGTCCAACTCTGCCACTCATCTGCCAACTTTGCCTGGGGAGGGCTAGGCTTGGGATGAGCTGGGTTTGGGGGGAGTTCCTTAATATTCTCAAGTTCTGGGCACACAGGGTTAATGAGTTTCTTGGCCCACGGGTCCCACTTGGGGGTCTAGACCAAGACTGTAGAGGACACAGCAAGTGAGTCCTCCCCACTGTGGGCTTGTGCACACCGACCCAGACCCATGTCTTCCCCACCCTTCTCTCCTTTCCTCATCCTAAGTGCCTGGCAGATGAAGGAGTTTTCAGGAGCTTTTGACACTATATAACCCGCCCTTTTTGTATGCACCACGGGCGGCTTTTATATGTAATTGCAGCGTGGGGTGGGTGGGCATGGGAGGTAGGGGTGGGCCCTGGAGGAGATGAGGAGGGTGGGCCACCCTTACCCCACACTTTTATTGTTGTTTTTTGTTTGTTTTGGTTTTTTTTGTTTTTGTTTTTGTTTTTACACTCGCTGCTCTCAATAAAGAAGCCTTTTTTACAACCTGTTTCTGAGATTCATTTTCTGCTCTTGCTCGTGGAAGATGTTCCTTCTTTCCCCACTGATCAGAAAGGGCTGTGTAGGGGCCGGGTGCAGTGGCTCATGCCTGTAATCCTAGCACTTTGGGAGGCTGAGGCTAGTGGATCACCTGACATCAGGAGTTCGAGACCAGCCTGGCCAAAAAGGCAAAACCCGTCTCTACTGAAAATACAAAAATTAGCTGGGCATGGTGGCAGGTGCCTATAATCCCAGCTACTTGGGAGGCTGAGGCAGGAGAATCGCTTGAACCCAGGAGGCATAGGTTGCAGTGAGCCGAGATCACACCACTGCAGTCCAGCCTGGGAGACAGAGCGAGACTCTGTCTCAAAAAAAAAAAAGAAAAAGAAAAAGGGCCATGTGCTTTCATGGAGTCTGGTGGGACTTGGACAGGATGAACCGGTAGATACTGGTTCTTCTCTCCAGTTTGCAGGCAGGTGAACATGCAGGCATGAAGGAGGCAAGATCACCTGTTGTCTGTGCAACTCTATGCAGCCCTCTGTCACCTAGACGGGCCTAATTCTTGAGCTCAGATGGGGAGGGTATAAATGTGAAGGGGAGCAAGTTAGAGTAGGATTGGAGAAGGAGCTAGTGACAGACTCAGGTCTCTGAGTCCTTTCAAGACCCTAGGAGGGAAGCGAAGTAGGTAGAACCAAGCAGAGAAATGGTGCTTAATGCCTGGATCTTGTGTCATCATTTATCCTCTGCCTCATTCCAGTAACTTCAACCTGGTTCACCATCCAAAAGAAATGAGTCCTGAACTCCAAAACTGCTCTAGTTCCTTCACTCCTCACCAAACTTCTGAATAATAAAAATAACAGCAGGCCAGACATGGTGGTTCACACCTGTAATCCTAACAATCCTAACACTTTGGGAGACTGAGGCAGGAGGATTACTTGGACCCAGGAGTTTGAGACCAGCCTGGCTAACATAGTGAGACCCTGTCTCTACAAGAAATTTAAAAATTAGCCAGGTGTGATGGCATGAACTTGTAGTCATAACTACTGAGGAGGCTGAGGCAGGAGGATCACTCGAGCCCAGGAGTTTGAGGTGGCAGTGAGCTATGATCACAACACTGCACTCCAGCCTGGGTGATCAAGTGATATCCTGTCTCAAAAAAATAAAGATAAAAACAGGCTGGCCGGGCACAGTGGCTCACGCCTGTAATCCCAGCACTTTGGGACCCGAGGTGGGTGTATCACGAGGTCAGGAGTTTGAGACCAGTCTGGCCAATATGGCGAAACCCTGTCTACTAAAAATACAAAAGTTAGCTGGGCGTGGTGGTGCACACCTGTAGTCCCAGCTGCTTGGGAAGCTGAGGCAGGATAATTGGTTGAACCCGGGAGGCGAAGGTTGCAGTGAGCCAAGATTGCACCACTGCACTCTAGCCTGGGTGACAGAGCAAGACTCTGTCTCAAATAATAATAATAATAACAGGCCACAGGCACAGTGGCTCATGCCTATAATCTCAGCACTTTAAAAGGCTAAGGTGACAGAAATGCCTGGGCAACATGGCTAGACTCCATCTCTACAAAAAATTTTTTAATTAGCTGGGTGTGGGGCCGGGCGCAGTGGCTCACACCTGTAATCCCAGCACTTATGAGGTCAAGAGATAGAGACCATCCTGGCCAACATGGTCTCTACTAAAAAATATATATATATATAATTTAGCTGGGCATGGTGCATGCATCTGTATTCCCAGCTACTCAGGAGGCTGAGGCAGGAGAATCGCTTGAACCCGGGAGGTGGAGGTTACAATGAGCCAAGATTGTGCCACTGTACTCCAGCCTAGCGACAGAGTGAGACTCTGTCTCAAAAAAATAAATAAAATAAAATTTAAAAAAATAGCTGCGTGTAGTGGAGTATGCCCATGGTCTCAGCTATTCTGGAGGCTGAAGAGGGAGGATCTCTTGAACCCAGGAGGTTCACACCACTGCACTCCAGGCTGGGTGACAGAGCGAGACCCTGTCTCAAATGAAAAAAAAAGAAGAAAATAATGTTTTTGAAGACTTGCTCTGCACTAGTCACTTAATATGCCTAATCTCATTTAATCTCTGCCAACTACTCTGTTAACCAGATAAGATTATTTCCATTTCACAGATTAGGAAACTGAGTCTCAAGGGAAGTCAGGTAGTTTGCCCATGGTTACACAGCTTAGTAAGTGAGCCATAGTTGCCAGTATACACCATGCAATGCATCCTTCAGATGTGTTGAAGTGGGGAAATTTTTTCTAGTGCAGTGTTTTTCAAACTCTGGGTTGCAACCAGCATTAAAAAAGAAAAAAAGGGGAAAAAAGAAACATAATAGGCATATCAGAATACATTGTATACTTTTTTTTTTTTTTGAGACGGAGTCTTGCTCTGTCCCCCGAGCTGGAGTGCAGTGGTCGGATCTCAGCTCACTGCAAGCTCCGCCTCCCAGGTTTACGCCATTCTCCTGCCTCAGCCTCCTGAGTAGCTGGGACTACAGGCACCAGCCACCTCGCCCGGCTAGCTTTTTTGTATTTTTTAGTAGAGATGGGGTTTCACCATGTTAGCCAGGATGGTCTCGAACTCCTGACCTCGTGATCCGCCCGTCTCGGCCTCCCAAAGTGCTGGGATTACAGGCTTGAGCCACCGCGCCCGGCCTACATTGTATACTTTAAGGGGAATTGTTGTTTTACAAAATGTTATATTTGCTGCATATATGTATATATTGGATAGTATGTTAGTTAACTGTTGGATGGTGATACTGCATAGTAATCTCCAAATCTTACTAGCTGACAAGATTTTTTTTTCTGACTCATGTATCTGCAGGTTGGTGAGGGTTGGCTGATTTTGGCTGTGCTTGGTGCCAGGCTGGAGGTCTGGCTTAGGTCTAGTCTGCTGGCACCCAGAGCATGTTCTTATGCAGTGGCAGAGTGCAAGAGGTCAAGCCAAACCATGCAAGCACATTTCAAACCAGTCTGAGCTGGCACCATGGCATGTGCCTGCAGTCCCAGCTACTTGGGAGGCTGAGGCAGGACATTCACTTTAAGCCCATGAGTTTGAGGCTGTAGTGTGCAATGATTGTGCCTGTGAATAGCCACTACACTCCAACCTGGGCAAAATAGACCCCATCTCTGAAACACACACACACACACACACACACACACACACACGTCTGTTAACATTTTATTAGCCAAAGCAAGTCACACAGTAAAACCCAACATCAACACCGGTAGGACCTGCTGCAAAGTCACACAGCAAGGATGTTGATGTATAATTCCAACAGAAGGTGTGAAGAGTTGGGAGCAATAATCTAATTGACCACAGGTTGCAATGTAAAAATGATTTCTGACTGGGTTGCATGCAGAAATATTTGAAAGGCACTGCTCTGGAAAGTCATTAATTACTAAATCCTCTTCTAACTCTTGTTCTTCCTTGAGCAGTCCATAGTGGCTAACATTGTTGGCCACACCTTCCTCTTCAGAGACTCTCCTCCCTCACCTTTTTTTTTTTTTTTTTTTTTTGAGACGGAGTCTCTCTCTGTCACTTAGGCTGGAGTGCATTGGCGCGATCTGTGCTCACTGCAAGCTCCGCCTCCTGGGTTCACGCCTTTCTCCTGCCTCAGCCTCCCGAGTAGCTGGTACTACAGGCGCCCGCCACCAGGCCCGGCTAAGTTTTCGTATTTTTAGTTTAGGGGTTTCACCGTATTAGTTAGGATGGTCTCAATCTCCTGACCTCGTCATCCACCCGCCTCAGCCTCCCAAACTGTTGGGATTACAGGCGTGAGCCACCGCGCCCCGCGCTCCCTCACTTTTTTACACTGTCAGCAGTTTCTCTGGCCAGTCCTTCTCCAGCCCTGGCTGAGGCTTCTTTTCTTTCTTCCCTCCCCTCCCCTCTCCTCCCCTCCCTTCCTCTCCCCTCCCTTCCTCTCCCCTCCCCTCCCCTTCCCTTCCCTTCCCATTCCCCTTTCCTTTCTTTGACAGAGTCTTGCACTGTCGCCCTGGCTGGAGTGCAGTCGCGTGATCTCCACTCACTGCAAGCTCCGCCTCCCAGGTTCACGCCATTCTCCTGCCTCAGCCTCCCGAGTAGCTGGGACTACAGGCGCCGCCACCACTCCCGGCTAATTTTTTGTACTTTTAGTAAAGACGGGGTTTCACCATGTTAGCCAGGATGGTCTCGATCTCCTGACCTAGTGATCCGCCTGCCTCGGCCTCCCAAAGTGCTGGGATTACAGGCATGAGCCACCGCGCCCTGCCTAAGGCTTCTTTTTCTCCTGCCATGGCTATTCTCCTGAGACTGTCATTGCCCTTCCTTTCACTCCCTCACGCCCTCCCTTCCTTCCTTCCCTCCCTCCCTCCCTCTTTCCTTCTTTCTTTCTTTCTTTTTTTTTTTTTTTTTTTTTTTTTTGAGATAGGGTCTCACTCTGTCACCCAGGCTGGAGTATAGTGGTAGATCATGGCTCACTCCATCCTCAACCCACCAGGTTCAAGGGTCCTCCCACCTCAGCTTCCCAGTAGCTGGGACTACAGGCGCCTACCACCAAGCCCAACTAATTTTTGTATTTTTCATAGAGATGGGGTTTCACCGTGTTGCCCAGGCTGGTCTCAAATTCCTGAGCTCAAGCGATCCGCGTGCCTCAGCCTCCCAAAGTGCTGGGATTACAGGCATAAGCCACCACACCTAGCCTATTTTTGCTTAATTTTATTATTATTATTATTATTTTAAGAGGGTGTCTTGCTCTGTCCCCCAGGCTGGAGTGCAATGGCTTGATTTCGGCTCACTACAACCTCCACCTCCTGAGCTCAAGCGATTCTCCTGCCTCAGCCTCCCTAGAAGCTGGGATTACAGGTGCCCGCCACCACACCCAGCTAATTTTTTTTTGTATTTTCAGTAGAGACAGGGTTTCACCATATTGGCCAGGGTGGTCTCAAACTCCTGACCTCAAGCGATCCACCCACCTCAGCCTCCCAAAGTGCTGGGATTGCAGGCATGAGCCACCGCGCCCAACCTATTTTTGCTTAATTTTAAAAGAAAAATATAAAAGTCATATTGATGGTCAAACAAGTCACATGGTACAAACTTATATAAAGAAAAAAAACACACCCCTGTCCTCCCAAACCTTACTCTCCATAGGTAAGCACTATTAGTGTTTGGTTGTGTGGCTTTCCAGACTTTTCCTGGGCACAATGACTCATAAATTCTTTTCCATTACTTCTAATGCTGCCATCGCAATTGGTACCCTCTTTGCCTCTGTGCAAAATGATAAATCCCTGGGTAAAGGTTAATTCCAAATGAAAACAGATTTAGGATATTTTGATAGTATTTTTTTTCTTTTTTTGAGACAGGGTCTTACTCTCACCCAGATTGAGTGCAGTGGTGCCATCACGGCTCACTGCAGCCTGGGCTCAAGCGATCTTCCTGCCTCAGCCTCCTTAGTAGCTAGGACTACAGATGTGTGCCACCGTGCCCCAGCAATTTTTTTTTTGTTTTTGTTTTTGTTTTTTTTTTTTTGAGATAGAGTTTCACTCTTTCACCCAGGCTGGAGTGAAGTGGCACGATCTTGGCTCACTGCAATCTCTGTCCCCCAGATTCAAGTGATTCTCCTGTGTCTCAGACTGCTGAGTAACTGGGATTAAAGGCATGCACCACCAGGCCCGCCTAATTTTTATATTTTTAGTAGAGATGGGGTTTTGTCATGTTGGCCAAGCTGGTCTTGAACTCCTGACCTCAGGTGATCCATCCGCCTAGGCCTCCCAAAGTGCTAGGATTACAGGCAGGCATGAGCCACCTTGCCTGGCTGCGTTTTGTTTGTTTGTTTGTTTGTTTGTTTTTAAAGAGATGGATTCTCAGTATGTTGCCCAGGCTACTCTCAAACTCCTGGCCTCCAGTGATTCTCCCAGCTTGACCTCGAAAAGTGCTGGGATTATAGGTGTGAATCACTGTACCCAGCCATGACAGTAATTTTTAAAAGCAATCCTTAATTTTTGTTTTGTTATTAGTTGGGTGATAAAAATCAGACGAAAGAAAGAAAGGTCAGGGTGGAATCTGTGTGGTGTGAGAGATCTGGCTGAAATTCCCATGCACTTCCAGAGGCCCTTCATGGTCTGGGGTGGACATGAGCTCCCATCTGTTGCAAGGGGCTACTCTGATCAGGCCTTTTTGGAGGAACATTTCAACTTCACATTTCAGAGCAGCCAGGCGGGAGCTTGCCTGGGCTCAATAGGCTGCATGGGGTCTATGGTAAAGTGGAGAGCAGATGCCTCTTCTGTGGCTGTCATCAGCTCCAGGTTATAGTGCTCCAGTGGGTACCTAGGCCCAGTGTTACCAAAAATTCTGATTTTTTTTGAGAGAGGTCGGATATTCAGATTTTCTTTTCTTTCTTTCTTTTTTTTTTTTTTTTTTTTGAGAAGGAGTCTCACTCTGTAGCCCAGGCTGGAGTGCAGTGGCCCCATCTTGGCTTACTGCAACCTCTGCCTCCCAGGTTGAGCCTCGGCCTGTCGTGTAACTGAGATTACAGGTGTATGCCACTATGCCTGGCTAATTTTTTTTTTTTTTTTTTTTTTTTTTTTTTTTAGTAGAGATGGCTTTTCGCCATGTTGGCCAGGCTGGTCTTGAACTCCTGACCTCAAGTGATCCACCCGCCTCAGCCTCCCAAAGTGCTGGGATTACAGGTGTGAGCCACCACGCCCGGCCAGATATTCAGATTTTTATGTAAACTCTCATGATTTTTAAATGTTATAAGGTCCAAATAAAACACCTCTATGAGACAGTTTTTGATTTTGACTTTATCCCTAGCAATACTTTTGGCTCTGGAACCTGCAGTAATCTGATAGTGTGGGTATTGGTCTCCTCCTGACTCCCTGTGGTGACAAAGGACATGAAGATGGGTCATCTCAAGCGGACAGAGAAGCTGTGACACTAACACTGGTGTGCAATGACCCAGGAGTTGGGAGAAGTTGGAGAGAGGGCAGCCTATTTGGAGGGAAGCTAAGGACTGCGTTCTTCCCAGACACGCTCCCTTATAGATGTGGCAGACAGCAGTTGTCCCTGCTGAGGGATGTCACCCCTGCATGTGTCTAAACTAGGGGACTCAAATGAAAAGGTCTTTAGAGGGCAGGTGGGAATGAAATCCCAGGGCTTTGGCTGTAATATTATGGTGCTTAGACAAAACATGACCCCAGGCATCATTTGTGGTCCCTAAAACCCTTCTGGAACCTATTTATCTGTTTGACCTGTTCTTCCTCTTGGGCTAACACATTCCATATGTTTAAGTACCTGTTGTAAAGAGTAAATTAGTGGGGGGAGGGGTGACCTCTTTAAAACTATTGGGGGCTGGGCGCAGTGGCTCAGGCCTTTAATCCCAGCTCTTTGGGAGGCGGCGAATCGCTTGAGCTGAGAAGTTTGAGACCAGCCTGGGCAACATAGGGAGACCTCATCTCTATATGACAAAAAATACACACTATATTTTATTCACTATACACACTATATTTTACTGATCACTTGCACATATTTTATTTCTGTATTTCTCAAAGTTTTTGGATTGTGACTCGCAGTAAGAAATGCAGTTGATCTTGTCATCCATTACACACATACACTGAATTATAAGAAATTGACAATATCCCACCTTCTTGACCTATAAAATGGCAATTTTGTAGGGTTCAACCTATATATAATGCAAACAAACATTTTATGTAACAATATTTGCCCTTGCTTTTTGTGATACTCATTAATTTATTCTTTTAAATGTTGATTGTAGTATACTGAATTGATATCACTACCACTACCAGTAATGACTAGGTTACAATCAACTGCTTTATTTGATCTTCATAATTTTTCAGGCAGGAATAATCACTCCCTCCCATCCTCTTAAACACGCCAAGATGCTTTATCCCTAGGATGAGGCAACTTACTCCAGGTAACTCCTATTCCTAACCACTGACCAATTACTCTGCCCTTTAGTCTTTTTTTTTTTCAGAGTCCATGAGGCATTTTATTTGTAAATATATGTATTACATCCCTAGAAAAAGAATCCCAGGATTTTCCCTCCTGTGTGTTTTCGTCTTGCTTCTTCATGGTCCATGATGCCAGCTGAGGTTGTCAGTACAATGAAACCAAACTGGCGGGATGGAAGCAGATTATTCTGCCATTTTTCTAGATCTTTGAGTTGCACATCAAATCTGGGGCTGATCACTCCACACTTGTTTAGCCTGCCTGTGAGGTTCACAGCAATTTTCCCAGCTCTGTGATCATCAATGATTTCAAATTCGCCAACGTAACCATGCTTCATCATCCAGTGAGAAACCAGACGATGACTTTGGAGCACGGCCTAATAAGCACCTGGAGTTTGCCTCTCTTTTCGGCATTGTTGGTGCTCTTGAGAGCATCAGCCAGAACATTCATGCGCACCATTGTGGCGGTGCGGAAAGATGGCGGAAAACCTTTAGTCTTTATCTCATTAAATCTGCATTAAGAATTTCATGGAATAGGCCAGGCATGGTGGCTCACTCCTGTAATCCCAGCACTTTGGGAGGCCGAGGTGGGTGGATCACTTGAGGTCAGCAGTTCGAGACCAGCCTGGACAACATGGCGAAACCCCATTTCTACTAAAAATACAAAATAGCCGGGTGTGGTGGCGGGCACCTGTAATCCCAGCTATTTGGGAAGCTGAGGCAGCAGAAGAATCGCTTGAACTGGAGAGGCAGAAGTTGCAGTGAGTCGAGATCGTGCCAGTGCACTCCAGCCTGGGTGACAGAGTGAGGCTCTGTCTCAAAAAAAAAAAAAAGAAAAAGAAAAAGAAAAAAAAATCTCATGGAATGGATAGCAACATTGATTAATATTGCGTTTGGAGTGATCAGATCACTTGTCACTTGTTTCCAGGCACAGGGCTTACCAAGAGGCAGATTCCAGATTTAAATAATTCGGTAACAGCAAAGTCCATGCTATTTTCACTGCTTTGGAGAAAAGATCCAGACCCAGAGCTTGAACCTCACTTTGCAGCACCCCAGTTCTATTCTTTAATTTTTTTTTTTTTTTTTCTGCCAGGCACAGTGGTTCATGCCTATAATCCCGGCACTTTGGGAAGCCGAGGGTGAAGGATAGCTTGATGCCAGGAGTTCGAGACCAGTCTGGGCAACATGGCAAAACCCCATCTCTACAAAAAATACAAAAATTAGGCCCAAGTGGTGGCGCGAACCTGTAGTCCCAGCTACGTGAGAGGCGGAGGTGGGAGAATCGCTTGAACCCGGGAGGCGGAGGTTGCAATGAGCTCAGATCATACCACTGCACTCCAGGTTGGGCGACTGAGCGATACCCTGTCTGAAACTTTTTTTTTTCTTTCTCCAACGGGCTTTCCAGAGAAGGGTGTGTAGGTGCGTGTGTGTGCGTGAGCGTGCTTGCTTGCTTAAACTTTCTGTCGGGCCACAATTTCCCGTCTTTGCACTGGCTGCAGGGTGGGCTTTATCCTCGGGACGTCCCCCTCCCCCAGCCCAGCCTGCAGCTGGAAGTCTTCAATGATCTCCGTCTCTCCTCCCTGCCCGCCTCGGGACTGGGAGACCGATCTCTGTCTCTCGCCCTCCCCTCCACCCGCCTTTTCCAGATGTATGTCTGCCAAAGACCCCCCAGTGCAGAGGATGATGAATGAGGACCCGCGAGCCAGCCTGGTGGGAAAGTGTCGTCGCCTACAAAAGCAAGGGAAAGGGAGGGGAAGTTGGGGGGAGGGGAAAAGTTAGAGCTGAGCTGCTGGGGTGCTACGAGTCTGGACACCGGGGATCCAAGCTCCCTCCGCTCAGCCAATAACTGTGCCTCCCTTAGGAAGGCGTGAGGAAATGCTCCAATCAATCCCTGCACTCCGCCCTTGGAATTTGGGCTGTATTTTTTTAATTGACTGCAAACCCCACAATCCACCCAGGGGTTTCCCCAGTGTTTGTCTCTAGCGGTCCCGGTGCTGGAGCCCATTTCCTAGTGCTGCTCCCTCTCTTCCGCAAGACTGCGCTCCAGTCCCAGGCTGCTTCTCCGCGGGTGCCTCCCAAACCGTTCTATCATTCTCGGGTTCAGGGAGGCGGAGTCGCGCCTGCTCTCCGGTTCCTTTAAGAGGCGTCGGCTCCACCCCTCTCGGAGTCGCGGTCTGACGCGAGAGGACAGGAACGAGTTCGGTATGTCTATGCAAATAAGCGCTCCCCTGCGGACCAATGGGGAGCGGAGGTGCCGGAACCATGGACCAATGGGGCGGGGGCGCTGGGGCTCACCATATAAGGAGCGGCCTCGCCATAAAAGGAAACATTGTATCTCTTTATATGGGGGGAAGGGTCGGGGGATCCCTCCGCCGCCAGCGCGTGGTCCCGGCCCCCTCCACCCGCCGTCTCGGCCGCGGCCAGCAGCCCCTGCCCCCCGGGGGACGCTGACGGCCGCCGGGCGCGCCGCCCTAGCAGACGGACAGGGGGCGCTGCGCGCGGCCTGGGGCAACCCGGGCCACAGGGGCAGGAAAGTGAGGGCCCAGGTCGGCCCGGGCGTGCAGGGGCCCCGGGTTCGCAGCGGCGGCCGCGGCAGCGATAGCGGCACTAGCAGCAGCGGGAGTGCCGGGTTGAGCTGGGAAGCCGATGGCGGCGGCGGCTGCGGCTCCGATTCCTCGCTGACTGCCCGTCCGCCCTCCTGCATCGAGCGCCATGTTACCGAGCCAAGCTGGGGCCGCGGCGGCTCTGGGCCGGGGCTCGGCCCTGGGGGGCAGCCTGAACCGGACCCCGACGGGGCGGCCGGGCAGCGGCGGCGGGACTCGTGGGGCTAACGGGGGCCGGGTCCCCGGGAATGGCGCGGGGCTCGGGCCCGGCCGCCTGGAGCGGGAGGCTGCGGCAGCGGCGGCAACCACCCCGGCGCCCACCGCGGGGGCCCTCTACAGCGGCAGCGAGGGCGACTCGGAGTCGGGCGAGGAGGAGGAGCTGGGCGCCGAGCGGCGCGGCATGAAGCGGAGCCTGAGCGAGATGGAGATCGGTATGGTGGTCGGTGGGCCCGAGGCGTCGGCGGCGGCCACCGGGGGCTACGGGCCGGTGAGCGGCGCGGTGAGCGGGGCCAAGCCGGGTAAGAAGACCCGGGGCCGCGTGAAGATCAAGATGGAGTTCATCGACAACAAGCTGCGGCGCTACACGACCTTCAGCAAGAGGAAGACGGGCATCATGAAGAAGGTACCAAGTCGGCGGGCTGGCTGGCCCCGGGGCCCGGGAAGGGTGGGGATGCGCAAGGGGAGCCCGGGAGGACGGCAGAGCCGAGGCGGAGGTGAGAGGCGGCGAGTCCGCAGGAGGTGTGTGGGAGGGGATGGCTCCTGCCCGGGGAGGGCCGAAGGGGAGGGGCCGCCGGGGAAATGTGGGGAGAGGGGAGATCCCGCGAACGCCGGGAACCTTGGGGAAAGGCGCAGAGGTGGGAGTGACCGGCGCGAGAGAGGAAGAGGGCCCTTGCTGAGTGGAGGTTTGAGGAGCGGTCATGGGAGGCTGCGAGGCTGCCGGGGAGGTGGATAATGAGAAGCCGGGATCAGTAGGTCCAGTGCACTCCGGTGTTCGGAGGAGGGCGCCGGAAAAGCAGGGAGCAAACGAGAAGGTATGGAGGTGAGGAGGCTGGAGCTGCATGACAACAATGAGCGAGCATGTGTGGGAGGAAATGGGCACCACGAGAGTAGTGCTGGTTGGAAGGACAGGCAGGGTTAGGGACCAGGTAAGGGAGCGGGGCAGGAGAACTGGTGCTGCCCTGAGCAGCAGGAACCTAGTCCCGCACCGGCTGTGAGTGTTCCATGGCATCCGCTGGGAACCACATGCTCCTGGCAGGACCCGCTGCAGAATCTCCTGCCGTTAGGACAAGTGGGGTTTCCAGCCCTAGGGAGAATCTATGCATGGATGGGGTTTGGGGGAAATCAGGGAGGCTTGCAGAGGTACCTAGGAATTCCTCTTCTGCCAGCCAGTGAAAAGTGGTGAGGAAAGGAGTCATTTTGGAGTGTAGATGATAAGGGAAGGGATGAAAGCAGAAGAATTGGGAGACAAGTAGCTGGATCCTTGGGAACACTGGCTGGTGTTTATTTCTGTCCCATGTAGAAACCGGAGCTGCTTCCAAGGTGGTTCGTAGAACTTTGTTGGGAGAGTATGGCATCTGTGGGGCCATCCTTGAAGGTCCCCTTCCTGGGCTCATGGCAGGATGTTTAGTGCTAATCTAGGTCTCGTCTCCCCTCACTCCAGACACTGTTGTATCAATGTCCCTTGTCACTTGATCATCAGTGGAGAAGGTTGTGGGGGGAGGTAATTAATGAAGGAAAATTCTCTTCTCCCCTTCCGTAACCTTCTTCCCAAGGCAAAGTAAAAAAGGCAGTAAAGTATTACAAGACAACAGGAGAAACTAGGCTATGGCAACAAGTTGGAGCCTGTGCAGTTTCTGGAAAGAAACATGGGACAGTTGGAGCTTAAGTGGTCCCTTATCACTAATGTACAAATTCCAGTGTGATAGGTAGGGATCCGTCCTGGTCCCTGTGACAGTGAGAATGGTTGAGGCTCCGGGACTTTCCAGGCACTAAGCTGCGTTGGGAGCAGCTATAGCTGAGTCCTTCCGTATCCCCTGAGGTTATATGTTCCATCACTGGGAGGCTATTACTGTTTGCTTGGGGTATCTTCAGGTCAGTGGGGCTGCTCCTCAAAGGAGGAGCATTGGTAGTTTTGCTGCTTCCAGAGATCCTGATAGGACACCCTGCCCCCAGAATCACTAGAGACGAAGGTCATTATGGGAATGGGGGAATGACATCACTGTATATATTTTTTTCCAACTTCTCAAAGAAGGTAGAGATAAAAAGTTTGCTGACCTGCCCATCTCCGTCCTCACCCCTCAGGCCTATGAGCTGTCCACGCTGACAGGGACACAGGTGCTGTTGCTGGTGGCCAGTGAGACAGGCCATGTGTATACCTTTGCCACACGAAAACTGCAGCCCATGATCACCAGTGAGACCGGCAAGGCACTGATTCAGACCTGCCTCAACTCTCCAGACTCTCCACCCCGCTCAGACCCCACAACAGACCAGAGAATGAGTGCCACTGGCTTTGAAGAGACAGATCTCACCTACCAGGTGTCGGAGTCTGACAGCAGTGGGGAGACCAAGGTGTGTTTGCGTTGCCTATGTGAGAGGAGGGAAGGGAGGGGGGTCCCTCTCTCTTTCTGGCCCAGGGCAGGTGGATAGGTACCCACTGATGTGGAGTGGAGCCGGATTAACGACCCTTGTCCTAGGGGACAGGTGTCCATCCTCACTTTCCTGATAGAAGACCGGCCCCCTAGATAAGCGGGCGGCCTCCGTGCCCATATAAGGCCGGCTCGGGCTCCACGCCGGCCTCCCGCCCGCAGCCCGCCTGCCTGGCAGGGCCTTTGCATTCCTCCCGCCAGCTGTCTCCCCGCTAGGGGCGGGGGTGTAGCTTAGCCCGGCCCTCCGGGCTTGGTCGCCAGGGAGTAGAAAGGGAGCACTCCGGTTCCAGGGTCCTGAGAACCCAGCACTCTTAGCAGGCGGGCTAGTTGACTGGACCGGGGACTACCTTACAAGCCAGCCGCCTGCCCTTTCAGGGTGTTGGGGGCCTGGGCAGTTAGGGAACGCATTTGCCTGCTGCTAGGGATGCCTGCGCTGTTACTCCTCCCCCTTCCTTTTCCCGGTAAGGAGAGGGGGTGGGGCTTCCTCCCTTGCTGTCTGGGGAGCTCCACCTTCCGGGTGGCACTTAACTGACTGGCCAATGGGAGGAAGCGGTACTGTTTGCCTTAGCAACGCCTCCGCCAATCAAGGGTCTTGGGCCCAGCTGCCAAGCAAACGTCTCGTGCTGACCCACCCCCCCAGCCTTTGAGCTTCTGGTTGACTCAGTTCGGGTCTGGGCTTGGTGGCTTGGTTCTCAGTTTCCTCCTTCCCCTTCTAAGAAGGAAGTCTTCCTGAGGAGAGAGTCAGTGCTGTAGGCTCCCCGCTCTCTTAGTGGCATATCATCTGTAATAATTTTTAAACTTTTATAACAGTAGGGCTCATTTATTCCCAGGAAATTTTGTTGGATGAGTACATTCTTTTGGTAGTTTACATCTTGGGTGTTTGACATATAGTGTGTCATTGCCAGACCCTCAAGATCTCTCTCAAACTCTAAGTTCCCTGAGAAACTCTCAGTTCATATCTCAGAAGCCTGACAAATTAGAACTGGAAGAACTCTTAAAGAAAACATAGCAGCCCAGCCCCCTTATGCTTATAGAAGAAGAAAACCGAGGTTCAGAAAAGGGGAGTGGTTATTTCAGGGTCACTTAGATGGTCATTACCAGAGCTAGGAACAGACTTTGGTGTCCTGACTCCCCAGCCAATGGGATTATCACAGTCAACTGGAGCAGAGGACTCGGGATTATAATGATGAAAATGATAATCATCATCATAAGAGCAGCAAGTATTTATATTTTTTTTATGTGCCAGGTACTGTTTTCTAAGTGATTTACATATGCTAACCTACTTAATCCTTAAAGCAACCTAAGGGGTAGGTATTATCCTCCTTTTACCGATAGAAAACTGTAGCTGAGTATATCAATAACTTACCCAAGAGTGAGGCATCAGGTAAATGTGGCGCTGGGATTTGAACCCAAGCTCACTGGTTTCAGTCTGGGTTCTCAGTCCACACAAAACTTCTGCAAAGGCAGGGTCTGGTAGAGGCTCATTGCTTCATCTTTACTCTGGGTATAGGACACACTGAAGCCGGCGTTCACAGTCACCAACCTGCCGGGTACAACCTCTACCATCCAAACAGCACCTAGCACCTCTACCACCATGCAAGTCAGCAGCGGCCCCTCCTTTCCCATCACCAACTACCTGGCACCAGTGTCTGCTAGTGTCAGCCCCAGTGCTGTCAGCAGTGCCAATGGGACTGTGCTGAAGAGTACAGGCAGCGGCCCTGTCTCCTCTGGGGGCCTTATGCAGCTGCCTACCAGCTTCACCCTCATGCCTGGTGAGTCACGAGGGGAAGGGAGAGATTCGTCCTCTCTGGGGCAAATCAAGCATGCTAAGAGTGTGTTTAGGGCTGGCACCAAGAGAACCTCTTTCCCTGCTCAGAAGGAAGGTGAATAGGGGCCAGAGCCTGAGAGAAGCCTCTTATGTCCCGTTGGCAGGCATACCTCTGCCCACTGAGACCCCTGCTGTCCTTGTCAGTAAGTTTCAACCGTATATTCTGGCCCTGTCTAGCTACCCCAGCCCCGTGCCCCTATTGCCACAGGGCAGTAGACGTTTCACCACTTCCTGCCTTGACTGGAAGGCAGATCATGTCCTTGATGGGTTATTGCCAGCTCTTGGGTCAACTGAGGAAAAGAGAGGCAAGGCCCAGGGCAGGAGGAGGAGGGATGGGCAAGAGCAGAGTGTGGAAGCCCCCAGAGGGGAGATTCGGGCATGAAGGGCCTCTTTGGCTTCCAGGAAAGATAGTGACGGGAGTTGGAGACCAGTGTGCCAGACCCTGGGACTGGGGTGTCCATGGGTACTTGGTGGAGGTGGCAATTGGGTGGGACAGAGCACAAATAAGACTGTGTTTCGCAGGTGGGGCAGTGGCCCAGCAGGTCCCAGTGCAGGCCATTCAAGTGCACCAGGCCCCACAGCAGGCGTCTCCCTCCCGTGACAGCAGCACAGACCTCACGCAGACCTCCTCCAGCGGGACAGGTATAGCTTGCAGCCCTGTCACCCTCCCTCCCTGCCTTCCCCCACGAGGCCTAGCAGTAGGTGCCCAACAGTAACCCTCCTATAACTAAAGTCAAGGGATTTCTTAAAGTGGAGATTGAGGCTTTTGGCCTAATAATTATGGGAAAGTCAGGTGAGGATGACTGAGTTTTGAATCCCGCCCTGCAGTGGGCTGTGGATTCCAGAAGAAAATTAGGGACCATTGATGCTACCTTCTCATTCAGATGAGGAGCCTGAGGCCTAGAAATAAGAAGTTACTTGCTCAAAGACACGTTTGCTTAATTATCAAGAAGGACTTAGAGAGCAATTTTCTCTTTGTGTGAGGGTCTTACAGGTTTTGAGTAGCCACAGTTACCCTCAGGTATCTCTAGACATTTTTTTTTTTTTTTGAGACGGAGTCTCGCTCTGTCGCCCAGGCTGGAGTGCAGTGGCCGGATCTCAGCTCACTGCAAGCTCCGCCTCCCGGGTTTACGCCATTCTCCTGCCTCAGCCTCCCGAGTAGC
Organism: Chlorocebus sabaeus; assembly: GCF_047675955.1. NCBI lineage: Eukaryota > Metazoa > Chordata > Mammalia > Primates > Cercopithecidae > Chlorocebus > Chlorocebus sabaeus. Next base: position 43,401,564 of record NC_132920.1, read on the forward strand.
TGGGACTACAGATGCTCGCCACCTCGCCCGGCTATTTCTTTTGTATTTTTTACTAGAGACGGGGTTTCACCGGGTTAGCCAGGATGGTCTTGATCTCCTGACCTCGTGATCCGCCCGTCTCGGCCTCCCAAAGCGCTGGGATTACAGGCTTGAGTCACCGCGCCCGGCCTCTCTAGACATTTTAGAAATGATGAGATACTCTGAAAATAAAGTTAATTTTAAGTTCTTATTATTTATAACCTTATTACTCAAAGTGTGGCCTGTGGACTGGGAACACCCAGCATTACCTGGGAACTTGTTGGAAATACAGAATATTGAGTCTTACCCCAAACCTACTGAATCAGAGTCCAAGGTTTTTTATTTTTTTTTTGAGACAGAGTCTCGCTCTGTCGCCCAGGCTGGAGTGCAGTGGCGCGATCTTGGCTCACCACAAGCTCTGCATCCCGGGTTCACGCCATTTTGCTGCCTCAGCCTTCCGAGAGCTGGGACTTAAAGGCGCCCGCCACCATGCCCAGCTAATTTGTTTATATTTTTGGTAGAGACGAGGTTTCACTGTGTTAGCCAGGATGGTCTCGATCTCCTGACCTCATGATCCACCTGCCTCGGCCTCTCAGAGTGCTGGGATTACAGGCGTGATCCACTGCGCCCAGCCCAGAGTCTGTGTTTTAACAAGATTCCCATATAATGCACATTAACATTTGAGAAGTGCTTGTTTGAAAGGTGAATTTGTTAGCTGTGCATTAAGAAGGAGGGAGAATGAAAACAAATAAAAAATAAGATGTTAGAGTTCCCTAAAAGGGGAGTATCTGAGTTTTCTGAGAGTAGGTCAGTCATAATCTTTGTTTTTCCCAAGATTTGGGACTTAGAGAATTCAGCAGATAGACAGTTGAATAGTACAATGTGATAGGATACAATTAAAGATTGATGCTGTTGTGTTCAAGAAAAAATAGGCTTTTCTTAGTTGATGATGGAGCGGAGGAATAGTCGTGTCTAGCTTCTGACCTGGGAAATGGCAAGAGGGCTCTGGGGGCCTGGAATTCCTAGGGAATGGGAGATATCAATAGGGACCAGTACCGAGCTGACACATGTCTGTGTTTGCCAGTGACGCTGCCCGCCACCATCATGACGTCATCCGTGCCCACAACTGTGGGTGGCCACATGATGTACCCTAGCCCGCATGCGGTGATGTATGCCCCCACCTCAGGCCTGGGTGATGGCAGCCTCACCGTGCTGAATGCCTTCTCCCAGGCACCATCTACCATGCAGGTGTCCCACAGCCAGGTCCAGGAGCCAGGTGAGTAGAGGAACAGGGCTAAGGAAAGGAGGACCGTTTCCTTCCTTATACACACACACACACGCACACACACGTATGCACTGATGCCTACAAATATTTCTACCCAAATACAACACAGACTTGGATGCTTACATACACATTTGGACACCCATGCACACTTGAACACTCACACCCACATGCACCCTCAGACACTGGCACCCTTTCCCTTGGCCTCTTACATCTGAGACTCCCCCGGTCACTTGTGCATTTGTCACCACTCCTCTAATATCTGGAAGTTTCAACAAACAATTTGAGTATCTCCTGTGGTTTTCCAATGTAGGTGGCGTCCCCCAGGTGTTCCTGACAGCATCATCTGGGACAGTGCAGATCCCTGTTTCAGCAGTTCAGCTCCACCAGGTAGGCAGGGATATCTTTCACCCCATCCCAGATAGCCACTTCTTTGTCTTGACCTTGGGGGATCCTGTTACCAGTTCATCAAAGCCAAAATCCCTAGCCTGGAAGCCCATCTGCTTTTCTGCTCAGGCCGGTGGTTGGCAGGCAGGGAAGCCAGGGGAGCCTGAGCTGGCTGGCCAGTCCCTGCCTCTCCTCATTCACCCCCTTCCCTCCAGATGGCTGTGATAGGGCAGCAGGCCGGGAGCAGCAGCAACCTCACCGAGCTACAGGTGGTGAACCTGGACACCGCCCACAGCACCAAGAGTGAATGATCCGCCCGCCGCCCTGGACAGATGGCCCAAGGGACGGCACCACTTATTTATTGTTGCCTTTTCACGTTTTCTTTATACACACGTTGACGGGCCGCAGGAGGGAGGCGGGGAGGAGGAACGGGCAGCCACAGGACTGAGCCCTCTCACTCCAGCCAAAGAAATGGGCCTGCCTGCCTCCACCCGTCCTCCCTCAGCCTCCCCTTCTTCCCGCCCCACCTCCCATTTCTGTTGCTGGAGGGGCCATCCTCCTTCCTGGGACCCCCTCGCCAGCTTGGCTCCATGTTTGCCATGAGTATTAGCTTACCCAATGGGACCGTGCCCTGCCTCCCCACACACAGGCCTTCTGTGGGGCTGGGCACTGTGTCCTCCTCTGAAGAAGCAGTTGGGGCCCTCTTGCTAGCCTCCTTGCTGACCCCAGGTCAGCCCTGTGTCTGCCACAGGCTGGGTCAAAAGAGCCCTGCCCCTGCCCCTCAGGGGGCCAGCTGGGGAGACAGGGGCTTCTTCCCTCACACTGCTGCCCTCTGCCCCTTCAGTTCCTGAGTAGCTGGGCCTGTGCACTGGGCAGGTTCCTGGGGCTGCCTGCCCTGCCTTGCCGCTCCCCTTGGACCTCCAGGGGATCCTGGGTTGGAGGGAACCACCAGCGTTCCCTTCTCCCCCTTGTCTTCCCCCCTCTCCTCCCAGCTGCTTTACTTAAAGTTGATTTTGAACTTTTTATTTGAGGAGACGAAGTGAAAACAAATCTATAAATATATATTTTTAAAATATTTAACTTTTTTTTATGGCGTTTTTCTCGTCCCCCTCCCTGCCCAAACTCCCCTTCCCTGGGGAGCCCAAGGGCTCCCCAGAACTGGCTGGGCCCCTGGGGGCAGAGCCACCCCACGAGCTCGGGGTCCGCCAGTGTGTGGGGGAGATTCTGGGTTTGCCCAGTCCTGGGTTGTTTCCAGGAGAAAGCCGGGGGAGGGGCCCTCAGGCCATGCCCCAACGGGGTGGGGAGGGTGACCCACAGCTCTGGGCCTCTTTTTGCCCTTTAGGGCTGTTGCTAGGGAGAGGGAAGAGGGAGACCAAATGTCGGGGTGGGGGTGGGAGGGTGTCAGGCGGAGGCAACTGACTTCATTTGTGCCACACGCATGGGCATTGCAGCCTTGTGCTGTCCCAGGCCTGCAGCTGCCTGGGGCCCAAGTTGCAGTGAGCAGGGTGGGGTCTGGGAGGGGGTGAGAGGCAGGAATGGGGGTCAGAAGAAGTGGGAGCAGCTCTTGGGCTGAATGCAGCCAAAGGGGAGCCAGAAATGGGCAGCTCTCCCAGGGAGTGAGCAGCTACTGTAACTTTTTTAAATTAAGACAAAAAGCCTTGAAGAAAATGAATTTATTTTTCTAAGTGTAACCTCAGTATTTATGTAATTTGTACAGGGGCCATGCCCCACCCCCCTCCTCCCCCTTTGGGGTAGACCTTGAGGGTGGGCCAGCATAGGGGGGAGGGTCTTTTACCCTGTGTCAGAGCCTACCTTCACCACCTATATCCAGAAAGGGAGCTTTTTCAGAAACGGGGCAGCAGTGGGGTGAAATTTTCTTAACCCCAAGACTGCCTTCAGTAGGAACAAGCTGGCTTCTGTGATTAGGTGAAGGGGTGGGGGAAGATTTTACGCACAGCCTAGTTATCAAGGGGATGATTTGCCGACATGTTTGAGAACCCCCTAACCTCTAACCCTCATTGCTGTCTTGCCCCAGTTTGGGGTGCCAAGATGGAAGTCACCTTTCTGGGCTTTCTCCTGGAGATAGCTGGGGCTTATGGGTGGCTTTCAAGGCTGGGGCATGGCAAATCAGGGGCCAGAGAGCAGGGGAGCTTGGGACTCAGGTCTGTAACTGCCCAGCCCCTTTTCTCTGCTCTTGTTTCACTCCACCACCACTCACTCACTCCCTACTCCCCCACCCATGGGAGGAGACCTTTGATGAATTCTTCCTCTCCTTCCCACAGAAGACAGACCCCGTGAGTGAATCAGGCAAAGTGCTTATAATGTGTGTTGTGTGAGCGTGGCCTTGGGAGGACATACGTGTGTCAGGGATGAGTTGAGGTGGCATTTTTATGTGCAGCGACCCTTGGTGTTTCCCTTCCTCGGTGGCTCTGGGGTATGTGTGTGTGTGTGTGCCTGAGTGTGTGTGCGTGAATGTGAGTGTGTATGTCAGTGGTTTCTACTTCCCCTGGGATGCTGACCCAGGAATAGTGGACATGGTCACAGTCCTATGTACAGAGCTTTCTTTTGTATTAAAAAAAAAATACTCTTTCAATAAATGTATCATTTTTGTGCACAGACTGTGGGGTCTTTGGCTCTGTTTTTCTACTTAGGGAGGGACGGGGGTATGAACGCGAGGCAAACTACTAAAATTGCTGCTCTGAGTAGCGAACCGGGCTGCTTGATGAGAACGGTAATGCTAAGGTGTGCTTTGGGCAGTTTAATTCTATACGATTTAATTTAAGGAATGTTTTGCGGGGGGCCGCGGACCTTCTCCCTGTGCGTGGTTTTGCTAGGTGTTAAGGCCAACGCAGAGGAGCAATTATAATTAACAGGAAAAGTGACACAACTAATTCAAAGCATTGCTAAAGGGTTTGGGAAACTCATGGGCACGTGACCTACTGAAAAGTCAGAAAGGACAGCCTTAAGGTGGGAGTGTGCGTTACTATGTTTCGTCAGCATGATCGCTGTGATGGGAGAGGGAGGATTAGGAGAGCCGACCCAGTGAAGAGGAGGGGGCTTCTTCCTGCTAAGAGAGGAGCAACGTGACCTCGATCCCGGGCTCCGCCGGGAGCGCGCCCCCACGACCCTCTCCCCATACAGCCGCCGCGGTAGCACGCATGCTCCACTAGCGCGCTGTTCCGCCACGCTCGGCGTGGGCCGCGGTGGGACCCGTAGGTGCCTGGCCGTGCGTGCAGTCGCCGTGTGACCCGGAAGGGAGCTCTGAAGAGGCGGGGCCAGGACGGCGGGACCGGCCGCTGGGTCCCAGCGAGGGCTGAGCCGGGCGGTGGGAGGTGAGAGGAGAGTTCTGCGCCGACCCGGTCCCTCCCCTTCTCCTGTCTCCTCCCCGGTTCTTTAGCCACTGTCCATGGGGCTGACGAAGGGAACGAGGTCTTGCTCTCTGAGATTCACTGGATCTTTTCAGCTTCTTTGAGCCGCGCCCCCAAACATCCTCCCCCCTCCCCCCAACCTGTTCCCTCTGCAGTGCTGGCCTCCTCCACGGCTCTGCAAGCTTGGGCTTGACCTTGCTATCTGCTGGTCTCATCCCTGCGTCCAGACCTCACCCCCACACCTCAGTTCACTGTTGCTCTCCTAGGCCCACATTACATCCCCCCACCTCCTCCTATCCGATTGTTTTACTTCCCCCTGCTGCTAATCAGTTGCCCGCTGGCACATCGCTGGTTACCATCCAGGCTTGCCCCCCATCCTAAGTGGACCCCTACTTCCATTGAGGTCCACATCCTTCTTTCTCCCTCCTCTTCACTTCTACTCTAATCTTCTGTCCCTGTACCCCAACATGGCCCCTGCCCTGACCACCCATATCTTCATCTGGGTTTACCTTCTTCCATTCTTATTCTCACTATTCCCTGTTGCTCCTGCACTGCTTCATATCACTCGTATCTTTCCTGATCATTCCACTCCCATTTATAATCGGTCTTAATAACTTTGCATTTATTTGATGACTCCCCTACCTTCTCCATCTAAGAATAATAATAGATTATGTTTACTGAACACTCATGTGCTAGATGCTGTTCCAAGTGCTTTACATACATGATGTTTTTTAAATTCATGAAGTAACTATGAATATTACTACCATCTTGCAGAAGAGGAAACAAGCTCAGAGGTTAAGTAACTTGTTCCAAACTATGCAGACAGTGAGACAAAGAGCCAGAATTCAGAGTCACATTTATCTGACACTAAAATCTCTGAATATTGCTTCTTTCCTGACCTCATTTCCTACCTTTAACCCAGTGATTGCCACCTCTATCTTATCTGCCTGACTTACTTAGATCTTTACCATACATACAGCATAAGTGCAGGGTGGGACCTGGTCATCTTTCCCATCATTTTATCTGGTCCCTAGGGCCCTCCCCCTTTCACAAGACTTGAAAACACTTTTCCTATCCAGTCATTTGCCCCAACATCCCAGCCTTTTGTCATCTCTGTTCTCTGTATCTGCCATGGCCCACCCTTTACATCCACCTTGCAGCTTTACTCTGTCATTTATGCTCCTTGTTGTGCCCCTCCGCTGTCCTACTTTTCCTCACATGTTCTGACCCCACTGCCTCTCATGCTGCTGTGCTTCCTGTCCACCCATGTCATCCTTCTAAGTCCTAATCTGTAACCCTCAGCCACCCTGCTATCCTGCCTAAACTATCTTGCTTAACTGTCACTGCTTATTGTTACCTTGCCTATTATTCTTTTCATTATCTTTTTGTAAACTCCCCTTCCTCCCTTCCTCCCTTCCTCCCTTCCTTTCTTCCTTTCTTCCTTTCTTTTTTGACAGAATCTCGCTCTGTTGCCCAGGCTGGAATGCAGTGGTGCGGTCTTGGCTCACTGCAACCTCCGCCTCCTGGGTTCAAGTGATTCTCCTGCCTCAGCCTCCTGAGTAGCTGGGACTACAGGCATATGCTACCACACCTGGCTAATTTTTGTATTTTTAGTAGAGATGGGGTTTCACTGTGTTGACCAGGCTGGTCTTGAACTCCTGACCTCGTGATCTGCCCACCTTGGCCTCCCAAAGTGCTGGGATTATAGGCGTGAGCCACCGGGCCCAGCCAACTCTTCCATTTCTTAAATCTCTTCATCCCCTCACTGTCTTCACTCCATTCTCCTTCTGTTATAAATCCCAAAGTATGTTCAGCTATTTATTCCATCCTATTTTTTGCCTTTTCTGTTTGGCCTCCTAAATTCTACCATGCAGCCTACCGATCACCACCCACCTTCTCTGTGTCTCAAGATTCCACCCCCTCTGTATTTTTTTTTATTTTCTCATACTGCCTTATCTTTCTCCTTATGTATCCCAGGAGGTCAGGATGGTTGGGGAACGGTATGCTGGGGACCTCATGGTGCCTTTAGGGCCTCGGCTGCAGGCATATCCTGAAGAACTCATTCGACAGAGGCCTGGGCATGATGGGCATCCTGAATACCTGATCCGATGGAGTGTCCTGAAGTGTGGGGAAGTGGGCAAAGTGGGTGTGGAAGAAGGCAAAGCAGAGCACATCCTCATGTGGCTGTCAGCTCCTGAGGTCTACGCCAACTGCCCTGGGCTGTTAGGTGAGCGGGCACTATCTAAGGGACCTCAGCACGAACCAGCTGGGGTTTCAGGAAGCTTTCCTCGAGATCCAGGAGGCCTGGATGAAGTGGCAATGGGAGAGATGGAGGCTGATGTGCAGGCGCTGGTACGCAGGGCAGCCAGGCAGCTGGCAGAAAGTGGGACCCCAAGCCTCACGGCTGCTGTGCTCCACACCATCCATGTGCTCAGTGCCTACGCCAGCATCGGGCCCCTCACTGGTGTCTTCAGGGAGACAGGAGCCCTGGACCTGCTCATGCACATGCTGTGCAATCCTGAGCCTCAGATCCGCCGGAGTGCAGGCAAAATGCTGCAGGCTCTGGCAGCCCACGATGCTGGTAAGAGACAGCCAGGGAAGAAGGAAAACAATGGAGAAAATGGGGCCACAGGGAGTAAGAACAGAAAGAGGAGAGATTTCCTAGCTCTGTAAGAACACCTAGTATTTGGTGAATATCAATTTGATGCAAAGGAAAAATACAGATTCATAGGCTATTTCAGGTATATAAAGAGGCTAAAATGATAGCCTCTGGCTTATCTGTTCATTCTCAGTGCATTGACCAGAGAAGAGAATAGGATTTATCTGTATTTTTGAAACTGGATTGAGATTTATTAGTTGGTTTTGAAATCAATTTGGTGGGTTACAACCAACATTTTTTAAAAAACTTAAGTCATTAGTGTGTAGCACTTAGTAGGGGTAAATTTTGTACCATAAAATATGTTTCAGTTATATGTATGTATGTTTGTAACAGGTTACCATGTAAAACATATTTCTTGCTGTAAGTCTTAGTAACAAAGTTTGAAAGCCTCTGGGATAGGAGATAGAATCTAGGAAAGGCAGGGAGAAAGTACTGGGGATTGAGGAGAAGATACGGATTGGGTATGGATTACAGGGAGTCGGGCTCACGTCCTTCTGTCACTGAGCCAGCAAGATGGCATCGAGCAGCACATGGATTTTGACAGTCGCTATACATTGCTGGAGCTGTTTGCAGAAACCACATCCTCTGAAGAACACTGCATGGCCTTTGAGGGCATTCATCTGCCTCAGGTACACTACCAGCTGTAGGGAAATGCTGTGTACAAGGGCTGAGGCATTATTTCTGAAAACGTGGTTCAGGACTGAATGTTAGCACCAGAGCCATCTGGGAACTTGTTAACATGAAGGTTCATGTCCTCCCTCTCAGCCCCTCTCCATTCAGAATTTCTGAGATGAGAACCCAGAAATCTGTGTCTTAAGACACTCCCTGTGCCTTTCTTACACAAATCAAAGTTGGAGAACTACAGGCCTGGGGAGAAGGCCTTTATATTTTTCTGTAGAGGAGGATACTGGGGGGAAAGGGAGAGGCTAAAGCCAGGAAGAGATGAACCTGTCCCAAGTATTGTGTCTTACAGATCCCAGGAAAGCTGCTCTTCTCCTTGGTGAAGCGCTACCTTTGTGTCACCTCCCTCCTGGATCAGCTGAATAACAGTCCAGAGCTGGGAGCTGGAGACCAAAGCTCCCCATGTGCCACAAGAGAGAAAAGCCGGGGACAGCGGGAGCTGGAGTTCAGCATGGCTGTGGGCAATCTCATCTCTGAGCTTGTGCGGAGCATGGGCTGGGCCCGGAACCTCAGCGAACAGGGCATGTCACCTCCCCGGGCAACCCGGTCCATCTTTCAGCCCTACATTTCAGGCCCCAGCCTTTTACTCCCCACCATTGTCACCACCCCCAGAAGACAAGGGTGGGTCTTCCGCCAGCGCTCTGAATTCTCCAGCCGTAGTGGCTATGGAGAATATGTGCAGCAGACGCTGCAGCCGGGGATGCGAGTGCGGATGCTGGATGATTATGAGGAGATCAGTGCTGGGGATGAGGGCGAGTTCCGGCAGAGCAACAACGGCATTCCCCCTGTGCAGGTGGGCAGCACATGGTGGTGAGACACTGTTGGGAGTTTATTTGGGGTGGAGTATAGCTGGGACTTCATACAGCGGACTCCTGCAGGCCACCCAAGAAGAAACCCCCTTGGGGAATTGGAATGATACAAGGGGGTTGGCATTTGCGGGGGGTGCATTTGGAGGGCTGAGAAAATCTGGCAGGGTGTGGGGTGTGGGTGGACTGTAAGTTCATGGGAGACTCACCCAGGAAGCAGAACTGATAAATGGAGATACCTCCCCACCACCACCAGTGGAAGAGGCTAGGAAGGAGTGTGGAAGCAGAGAACATCATGGTTAAGAAGAGGCAGGGCCCACTCCTGATAAAGGAAGGAAGCCTTTTGCCATATGGGAGTTTTTCCAGGCTTAGCCAGCTGTGTATGTGAGGGTGCGCCCCAAATCTATGCTTGGGCATGTCCTTTCAAGCCTTCACAGGCCAAGGCTCAGATGGTTGAGCCTTCTCTATTCTGCCCTCTTTCTTCCTCCCTCATACCAGGTTTTCTGGCAGTCGACAGGCCGCACTTACTGGGTGCACTGGCACATGCTGGAGATCCTGGGCCCTGAGGAAGCCACTGAGGATAAGGCTTCAGCAGCTGTGGAGAAGGGGGCAGGGGCTACTGTGTTGGGCACAGGTGAGCCTAAGAGGGGACATGGATAGCATGTCTCTGAACAGAGGAGTAGTGACTGGGATGAAGCCACTTCTGACCAGGAGCAGTCCTAGGGGTCCAGAAACGGACCCCATTCCTGAGGGGTGCTGATCCCCACCATGCCTGTGTCCTCAGCATTTCCCTCCTGGGACTGGAATCCTATGGATGGGCTCTACCCTTTGCCGTACCTCCAGCCCGAACCTCAGAAGAATGAGAGAGTGGGATATCTGACCCAGGCTGAATGGTGGGAGCTGCTTTTCTTTATCAAAAAGTTGGACTTGTGTGAGCAGCAGCCAATTTTCCAGAATCTTTGGAAGAACGTGGATGAGGTATTATAGGCCTGAGATACCTGGGGATTTTCTAGTAGGGTTAGAGGTGGGATTCTCTAGAGGGAGTTTCAGATAGGGGATACCACTAGGGGGAGGCTGGAGCTAGAGGTTAGAGTTAGGAGAAGTCCTGCTGGGGGGTGGAGGCAAGTGCTGTGAGGGTTTAGTATGTAGAAGGTGTGGGGGCGTGGTGGGGAGTGATCACCCTTCCCGTTACTGACCCCAAGACCTTTGTGTCTGCTTATCTCTTAAACGTATACCCCTTCTGTTGACAGACCCTGGGTGAAAAGGCCCTAGGTGAGATCTCTGTGTCCGTGGAGATGGCTGAGAGTCTGCTGCAGGTTCTCAGTAGTCGATTTGAGGGCAGCACTCTCAATGACCTGCTCAACTCCCAGATCTACACCAAGTATGGGCTGCTGTCTGATGAACGAAGCAGCTCGTCTACTTCACGAAATCACTCCTGTACCCCAGATCCAGAAGAGGAGTCCAAGTCAGAGGCCAACTTCTCAGAGGAAGAGACTGAGTCCCCCAAAGCAAAGGCCGAGGCCCCTAAGACAGAGGCTGAGCCCACCAAGACAAGGACTGAGCCCCCCATGGCACAGAGTGATTCGCAGTTGTTTAACCAGCTTCTGGTGACTGAGGGGATGACCCTGCCCACTGAGATGAAGGAGTCAGCTAATGGTGAGTCAGGTTCTGGGAGGAAGCAATTGGAACAGGTCCTGGGTGGTCTCAGTAGAAGAAATGGATAGTCAGGATCGAAGGAAAACCATGGAAGGAGGTCATTTTTGCAGGGGAAAATGCCTTGGAACCATGTGTCCATCTTCTTCCTTTTGACCTTGATTGTATTTAATTAACCAGCGCTCCCTTCAGTATCTCTGGAAAAGGAGGGTCCTTTTTCTGTGGTGTCTTCATCTCCTTTGTTTGATCATTAGATCCCTGACACAGAATTGGAAAACCATGCAAGCTGCAGTAGCCGATAATGTATTTAAATATTGGTAGGATAACTGGGCTTGACTTTAAAGACTTCTAACTTCAAGGTGCCACAGTTCTTTTAGCCATTGCCTTTTCCCACCAATTTCAGAAATGGCCAGAGCCTTGCGGGGTCCCGGTCCTCGCAGCTCCCTGGATCAACATGTGGCAGCGGTCGTGGCCACTGTGCAGATATCCAGCTTGGACACAAACCTGCAGCTTTCAGGGCTCTGTGCCCTCTCTCAGGCTGTGGAGGAGGTCACTGAGCGGGATCACCCTCTGGTCCGTCCTGACAGATCACTGAGGTTAGCATATTGGGGAGGGAAGAGGTTTTGGTTGAAGCTGTAGGTAAAGGATGGTGGTAGAGGGGAAGGAGCTTTGAGATCACGAATTAGAAAAGCTGGGGATGAGGGAAGGCTCAGCCTGAGGAGCAGCCGAGCAGGAAGGAAGGTTGGATGTTTTAATGGCTCGTATTCTTGGAGCACTTCTGTTATGCCAGGCACTATGCTAGTATTTTTTTTTTTTTGAAACGTAGTCTTGCTCTGTCACCCAGGTTGGAATGCAGTGGCCGGATCTCGGCTCACTGCAAGCTCCGCCTCCCGGGTTTACGCCATTTTCCTGCCTTAGCTGGGACTACAGGTGCCCACCACCTTGCCCGGCTAGTTTTTTGTATTTTTTAGTAGAGACGGAGTTTCACCGTGTTAGCCAGGATAGTCTCGATCTCATGACCTCGTGATCCGCCCGTCTCGGCCCCCAAAGTGCTAGGATTACAGGCTTGAGCCACCACGCCCGGCCAGTGCTAGTATTTTACGTGCATTCTCTCATTAAATCCACCTAACATCGGAGGAAACGTTGGTAATATTTATCCTATTGTATGGGTGAGGAAACTGAAGCTTAGAGAATGTAAGTAACTTGCTTAGAGTTTTACAGATAGCAGAGCCAGGATTCAAACCTAGGTCTTTTTGGCTCTAGAACTGGAGTTTTTTTCTCTTTCTTTTTCTTTTTTTTCGTCCCTTACTTTTTTTTTTTTTTTAACACATTAAACCTTAAAACCTACTTTATTTTAAAAGTTTTTTCTACTTTTATTTATTTAATTAATTTATTAATTTATTTTTGAGACGGAGTCTTGCTATGTCGTCATGCTGGAGTGCAGTGGTGCGATCTTGGCTCACTGCAACCTCTGCCTCCCGGGTTTGAGGGATTCTCCTGCCTCAACCTCCTGAGTAGCTGGGATTACAGGCACGTGCCACCATGCCCAGCTAATTTTTGTACTTTTAGTAGAGACGGGGTTTCACCATGTTGGCCAGGATGGTCTCAATCTCCTGACCTCATCATCTGCCCGCCTCGGCCTCCCAAAGTGTTGGGATTACAAGCGTGAGCCACCACGTCCAGCCCTCTACTTTTAAATTATACAAATAACACGCAACGTATTCTCATTTTATTTATTTATTTATTTTTATTTATTTCCTTGTTTTTGAGACACAGTCTCACTCTGTCACCCAGGCTAGAGTGCAATAGTGTGATCTTGGCTCACTGCAACCTTTGCCTCCTAGGTTCAAGCAGTTCTTATGTCTCAGCCTCCCAAGTAGCTGGGATTACAGGTGCCCACCACCATGCCTAGCTAATTTTTGTATTTTAGTAGAGACGAGGTTTCACCATGTTGGCCAGGCTGGTCTCGAACTCCTGACCTCAGATGATCCAGCCTCCCAAAGTGCTGGGATTACAGGTGTGAGCCACCATGCCCAGCTGGATTCTCGTTTTAAAAGATCTGAAGAATGTAAAAACATAGGAAGGCCGAAGTCCTTTCTCACCACTGTTAATCAGTCTACTATATCCTATAGATTTGCATTTGTAATTGTGTGTTTCGAAATAGAGCATTTTCTGAGTCTGTGCTTTAGTCTGTGTAATCACATTCTACATGGTTCTACAACTTTTTTTTTTTTGCCCTCACTCAGTGCCTTAGAGGGCTTTCCATATCAGTCTGCGTGGAGCTGCCTCATTATGTTTATTGCTGCATAGGACCCTGCAGTGTGGTTATCTCCAATTTCAAGTGCAGTGTTCTAATGGGTCTGTTTTTCCTTAACATCTGCCAACACTGAATATTGTCTTGTTTTTAAATCTGTCTAATTGGCAGCATTTTAAATGATTGGTATCTCTTTGTTTTAGTTACCTAGTTCTGGTAAAGTTAGGCATATTTGCATACATTTGTTCTGTTTTTTTTTTTTTTTTCCTGTAAATATTCTGTTCTTATCCTTTGCCCACTTTTTAATTGGATCTTTGCCTTTTTTAATGTATTTATAGGAATTTTGGTTATTCCTTTGTTATTTATGTTCCAAATATTTTGCTTGTCTTTTTTTTTTTTTTGAGACGGAGTCTAGTTCTGTCGCCCAGGCTGGAGTGCAGTGGCGCGATCTCGGCTCACTGCAAGCTCTACCTCCTGGGTTCACGCCATTCTCCTGGCTCAGCCTCCCGAGTAGCTGGGACTACAGGCGCCCACCACCGCGCCCGGCTAATTTTTTGTATTTTTAGTAGAGACGGGGTTTCACTGTGATCTCGATCTCCTGACCTCGTGATCCACCCGCCTCAGCCTCCCAAAGTGCTGGGATTACAGGCGTGAGCCACCGCGCTTGCTTGTCTTTTAAAAAATCATATTAGCTTTATTTTGTGGTTATAGAATAATACATACTCAGAGTAAAAAAGTTAGAAAATTATTAAAATAAAAATTATCTGATCATATTCAAGTGAGATTGACAGAAAAAAATCTGAAAGCCATTAAGGCAGAGACAATCACTGTTAACATGTGGGTAAACATCCTTATATATTTCTGTATCTATTCATATGTATTACCCATGTATATTGTCTAGTATATAAGAAATCATGGCCATGGAAGGGGATATGTATTTAAAGCCTATTTCACACTGTTGTCATTATAAAACTTCTTAGAAAAGATAGATTAAAAGCAGAACTTTCTCAGTACCTTTATTTGCCTTCTTTCCCAGAAGTTCTCCTTCTGTGTTTTTTCCCCTCATAGTTCCCAAGCCACCTCCTCAGTTGGCGTCGCTGTCACTGTTAAGCAACAGTCAATACCTGCTATTTTCTCTCCTGACCCTCACCCTGATCTAGGGACTCTAGAGGCACTTCTTCCTCGTCTCTTAGATCAGCATTTCCACTGGCACCTTTGTCTAGCTCCTGCGCTTGTCTCGTAATTTTGTGTATAGTGTTTTTTTCATCATGCTAGAGTTTCAGACTGTTTGTTGCTACATTTTTCAGCTTTTTTATGGCTTCTAGACTTTGTGTCCTACTTAAAAAGATCTATTCTGTTCCGGGATTATAAAAATATTTCCCTATATTTTCCAAAAATACCCATGATTTTGTATTTTTAAAATTCATTTAAAAATTAATTTGCAGTTTATTTTTGCAAATGTTGTGAAGTAGAGCTCCAGCTTCAGTGTTTTCATATGGATAGCCAGGTATCTCTAAATTGCATTGTGTGTGTGTGTGTGTATATGTGTGTTTTGTTTTGTTTTTTTTTTAGAGACAGGGTCTCAGTCTGTTGACCAGGCTGGAGTGCAGTAGCAAGATCACATAGCTCACACAGCCTCAAACTCTTAGCCTCTAGCAAACCTCCTTCCTTATCCTCTCAAGTAGCTGGGACTACAGGAATGAGCCACCACACCCAGCTAATTTTTTTTTTTTTTGTAGAGATGGAGTCTCACTATGTTGCCCAGGCTGGTTTCAAACTCTTGGCCTCAAGCAATCCTCCCACCTCAGTCAACATTACCTTTTGTTTAATTAGTTATTTTGAGACAGAGTCTTGCTTTGTCGCCCAGACTGGAGTGCAGCGGTGCAATTCTTGGCTCACTGCAACCTCCGCCTCCTGGGTTCGAGCGATTCTCCTGCCTCAGCCTCCAGAATAGCTGGGATTTCAGGCCCACGCCACCATGCCTGGCTAAATTTTGTATTTTTAGTAGAGATGGGGTTTCACCATGTTGGCCAGGTTGGTCTCGAACTCCTGGCCTCAAATGATCCAACTACCTCAGCTTCCCAAAGTGCTGGGATTACAGGTGTGTGTCACTGTGCCCACACAACATTATATTTTAAATGGTTTTTCCTTTTTTTTTTACTGGCTTGTATACCACCCTTATCTCTCATCTATTGATCTATTTAGCTACCCTATATCAGTTCCAGGGTTGCAGTTATTACAAGTTTATATTTATATTTTGATAATAATAGGCAAGTCTACCACTTTTTTTTTTTTTTTTTTGAGACAAGGTCTCACTCTGTCAACCAGGCTGGAGTACAGTGACATGATCACAGCTTGCTGCTGCCTCGACCTCCTAGGCTCAGGTGATCCTCCCACCTCAGCCTCGCAAGTAGCTGAGACTACAGGTACAGGCCACTATGCCAGATAATTTTTTGTAGAGATGGAGTTTTGCCATGTTGCCCATGGCAAAAGCCATGGGCTCAAGCGATTCGCCCACCTCAGCCTCCCAAAGTGCTGGGAGTACAGTCATGAGCTCCTGCGCCTGGCTACCACTATTTTTTTCTGAACATTTCCAAGGCCTGGATCTGCCTGTCACAGTGTTTTTAAAAACATTTTAGGCCAGCACTTTGGGAGGCCAAGGCAAGTAGACTGCTTGAGGCCAGGAGTTCGAGACCAATCTGGCCAACATAGCGAAACCCCATCTCTACTGAAAAACAATACAAAAAATTAGCAGGATGTGGTAACACGCACCTGTAGTCCCAGCTACTCGAGAGGCTGAGGCTTGAGAATCACTTGAACCTGGGAGGTGGAGGTTGCAGTGAGCTGAGATTGTGCCACTGCACTCCAGCCTGGCAACAGAGCAAGACTCCATCTCAAAAACAGACAAACAAAACCACCTTTTAGGCATTTTGATTAGCATCACTTTGAATTTATAGATTTATTTGAAAAGATGAGCCAGAGTTTGTAAACATTTTTTCTACTGCCTCCTTCATTAGTTGAGGAGCCACAGGCAGTTTGGCTGCAGAGGGGAGGGGATTGGGGTGAGACTGGAGCAAGGAGAGCAGGTTTGGGTGGGGCAGAGAGGATGGACTAGCTCTCGGTGGATGGGATTGGTTAGGGAATCCGATGATGCCATGGCTGGGAGGTCAGGCAAGACTCCTTGGGATGGGGAGCCCCAGTGTCTCTTCTCTTGTCAGAGAGAAGCTAGTGAAGATGCTGGTGGAGCTGCTGACCAACCAGGTGGGAGAGAAGATGGTGGTGGTGCAGGCCCTGCGCCTCCTTTACCTGCTCATGACCAAGCACGAGTGGCGACCGCTCTTTGCCAGGGAGGGTGGCGTCTATGCTGTACTGGTCTGCATGCAAGAATATAAGACTTCTGTCTTGGTGCAGCAGGCTGGGCTGGCGGTGAGTACATTGGGCCTGGTGGGAGAGAACAGTGGGCAAGACAGGCAGATTGGGGACTACTGATCTTGAGGAAATACTTTGGTGCTTCAGACCAGTGAGTAGATTTTGGAATGGAAAGATGGAGATGGATTTAAGAGTTTGATCCGGACATTCTTGGGGATTGAGTGTTTGGAAAAAGGAAAAAGGGAGTTTTGGAGTTATTTTTGGTGGAGACAGGATCTTGCTATGTCGCCCAGACTGATCTTGAACTCCTGGGCTCAAGTGATCCTCCCACCTCAGCCTCCCAAAGTGCTGAGATTATAGGCATGAGCCACTGTGCCAGGCCAGGAGGCTTTTTGTTTGTTTGTTTGTTTGTGACAGAGTCTCTCTCTGTTGCCTAGGCTGGAGTGCAGTGGCGCTGTCTCAGTTCACTACAACCTCCACCTCCTGGGTTCAAGTGATTCTCTTGCCTCAGCCTCCTGGGATTACAGGCATGAGCCACCATGCCCGGCCCAGGCCAGGGTTAAGAATGACTCCCAGGTGTAAAATTAAGCAGCAGGGTTGCATGAAGTGGCCGTTTACTGAAAGAGAATGTGGCAGGAGGAGGAGATATGGGGAGAAGGTCAGGAGTTGAGTTTTCAGGTATGTTGAGTGTTCCTGCCTTTTTAGTTATGATTAGGTGTCTGGTTAAAAACTAATTTTCTAGATGTGACCAAAAAGTTTTTTTTTCTCCTCTTTTATCCAAGTGGCGCCCTTATGTAGAAAATACTCTGTTACTAGATTTGGGTAAAACAAAGCCAGCATTGCCATTGCCCAGAGAATCGGGAAGGAAGGCCCTTATCCAGAGTAGCTTACAGAAGAATTGGCTTACTGGTTACTCCAGACAGAAGTGCTGGCCGGTAGGGTGGTGCAGGCAGAAGAGCTCTGTATAGCCTGAGGGTTCCTGAGGGAGACAGGCAGGCTTTGGCCAGAGCAGTTCTGAGAATGTATTCCAGTAGTATAATGGCAGCAGCATGAACGGGAGCACATGTCCTCTTAGAGCGGGCTGTCCTGGGAGAGGCCAGGAGGCTCCCTTCCATTACCTTCCCTCCTGTTCCCTCTCCTCCTGTCCCCTCCCCTCCCGTCCTCTCTCCTCCTGTCTCCTCCCCTCCCCTCCCCTCCTCCCCTCCCTCCCTCCCTCCTCCCCCCCCCTCCCTCCCTCCCTCCCTTCCTTCCTTCCTTCCTTCCTTCCTTCCTTCCTTCCTTCCTTCCTTCCTTCCTTCCTTCCTTCCTTCCTTCCTTCTTTCCTTCCTTCCTTCCTTTCCTTCCTTTCCTTCCTTTCCTTCTTTTTTTTTTTAACGGAGTCTTGCGCTGTCGCCCAGGCTAGAGTGCAGTGGCGCGATCTCAGCTCACTGCAACCTCTGCCTCCCAGGTTCAAGCGATTCTCCCATCTCAGCCTCCTGAGTAGCAGGGATTACAGGTGCGTGCCACCATGCCCAGCTTAATTTTTTGTATTTTTAGTAGAGACGGGGTTTCACCATGTTGGCCAGGATGTCTTGCTCTCCTGAGCTCATGATCCTCCCGCCTCGGTCTCCCAAAGTGCTGGGATTACAGGTGTGAGCCACCACATCCAGCCTGGGGGTACTTTTCTTTATGGGACCAAGAGCAGCCAGTCATTCATAGTCTAGACCATCATGCTCAAAGAATTCCCTGATCCTCTGAAATTACATGACCAAAACATAGCAATTGCCATCCACTATAGATCATGGCAAAAAAAATAAATAAATAAAAATGGCTGGGTGTAGTGGCTCACGCCTGTAATTCCAGCGCTTTGGGAGACCAAGGTGGGTGGAACACCTGAGGTCTGGAGTTCAAGACCAGCCTGGCCAACATGGTGAAACCCTGTCTCTACTAAAAACACAAAATTAGCCGGGCATGATGGTGCATGCCTGTAATTCCAGCTACTTGGGAGGCTGAGGCGAGAGAATTGCTTGAACCCAGGACAGGGAGGTTGCTGTGAGCTGAGATCGCGCCATTGCACTCCAGCCTGGGTGACAGAGTGAGACTTCATCTCAAAAAAATCTTGCCCTGAAATAAAATTATGTCATCTTGTTAATAACTTAAAGTCTACAGAACTCAGCTAACTGGGGCAGGGTGGTGTAACTACAGGGAGAAAGCTTCATTGAGAAGTAGAAGTCTTGGAGGGTCCAGGCCTTACAAGAGGGATTGTCCTGAGAATTATTTCTAGCCCAGTCCATCTCTCGTGGGTTTCTTGTAGAAAATCAACCCTTTCACCAGGAGAGACAATTTCTGCTGTGATTGTGCAGTATCTATTTTAATTTAATTTTTCTCTATAGTCCCAGCAAACAGGTTTACACGTTACAATAATTTTTCCTATAATGCCAACCACTGCCTGTGAGACAACCAGGAAGTCTTGTCTAGAAGGGCTGGATACTGGCTAAGGCCAGGAGACACAGGTTTTGGAGACTTGGCGTATAGGTGGTAATTGAAGCAATGGGAATGAACCTGGTTGCCTCAGTGTGGGTGAGTGCAGAGTCCAGAGAAAGGGGACAAGGAACCTCAGTTCCTTGGGGCAAAGGAACACCAGAGAGGTAGGAGAAATGCCAGGAGGATGTGAAGTCATGGAGCTCAAGGGAAGAGAGATTTTGCAAAGGAAGGAGTGCAAGTGAGATGGGAGACAACTGTGAGAAGCCCCTGAAGACAACTAGATGCTGGGAGGGGCACCATCCTGAGGGGAAGATACAGGAGGGGTGGCTGTCCCACTCCGTAGCCTTGGTGCTGCGAGCCTGGGGGCCAAGAGGAGTGGAAGGCTGATTTTACCATCCAGTCTCAGGGTTTTTTGTTGTTTAGTTTCTTTTTTCTTTTCCTTCCTCCCTGCCTCCTTCCCTCTCTTTGTAGTGTTTGATATCCCATCACTACCTCTTCCATTTCTGTCTCCTATTCTACCTATTTGCAAACAGCTCAGGTGCCCCAAAGTTTGAGGTCTAGAATGAGGCTTCCCTTTCTTCCTGGTGGCTTTGCCCCCTCCTCACTCTGCTCTCATATCCCCTTCACAGGCACTGAAGATGCTGGCCATCGCCAGCTCCTCGGAGATCCCCACTTTTGTTACTGGCCGAGATTCTATCCACTCTTTGTTTGATGCTCAGATGACCAGAGAGATCTTCGCCAGCATCGACTCAGCTACACGCCCGGGCTCTGAGAGCCTGCTCCTTGCTGTCCCTGCAGCCGTGATCCTCATGCTGAACACTGAGGGGTCAGGGCGTTACCCTCCCAACTCCAGGCTCCTGCTTAGTCCCAAACCCTGCTACTCCTGTGCTCCAGGCTCATGTTCTCCACAGAAATTCCCCTCATGTTGTCACCTCTGGATTAAGCAATTGTTGTTGGAAGAGAATGCAAGTGGATTGGGGATAGGGAGATTCCCAGAGAGGGCAGAGACACACTGACCTCCCTTTATGGGTTTGGGAGGAGTGGCCTGAGGTCAGGGGATCAGATGTCCTGGCTCAGAGGGCCCACTGGAGCCCTTTGCTCCCTAGCTGCCCAGCCCTCTGTGCTTGCTTTGCTGCTTCCATTGCATTCATGGTCTCTAAGGTTCTTCCTGGTCACCTCCCTCCTCCCAGGTGCTCTTCTGCAGCGAGAAATGGCTTGCTCCTGCTCAACCTGCTTTTGTGCAACCACCACACTCTGGGAGACCAGATTATAACCAGAGAGCTGAGAGACACGTTGTTTAGGCACTCAGGGATAGCACCAGGGACAGAACCTATGCCTACCACACGCACCATCCTCATGATGCTTCTCAATCGCTACTCAGAGCCGCCGGGCAGCCCTGAGCATGCAGGTATCATTGTGGAGGGGTGGTTTTGCAGAGGAATCACACAGTGCCAGCCAGTGACCATGAAGGCTAAGGTTTACATATCAGCTCCTTACTGGAAAGATACAAGGAGACTTCAGGAAATGAGTGAGCATTGTGGTGCTCAAGTTAGGTCTTAAGTAGAATTTCCCGACCAAGAAGAGGGAGACTGTGGAATATGTGCAAGGAAATTGCTGTTGCCCAGGCTGAAGTACAGTGGCACAATCTCAGCTCACTGCAACCTCCGCCTCCCGGGTTCAAGGAATTATCCTGCCTCAGCCTCCTGAGTAGCTGGCATTACAGGCGCATGCCACCACGCCTGGCTAATTTTTGTGTATTTAGTAAAGACAGGGTTTCACCGTGTTGGTCAGGCTGGTCTTGAACTCCTGACCTCATGATCTGCGTCAGGCTGGTCTCGAACTCCTGACCTCATGATCTGCCCGCCTTGGCCTCCCAAAGTGCTGGGATTACAGGCGTGAGCCACTGTGCCTGGCCTAAGTTTGACTTTCTCTTCACAGAATAGGGAGGCCTTCTTAAGAGGAATTATAATTTATGGTACAGAATGCTTGTGCCTGGAAACATTAAATATTAATACTGGGGAAGAAACCCTTTGTGATTGAAAAACAAGTGAAAACCTAGAAGTATGGAGGGATATTGAAATAGGAAATATGTGGCCGGGTGCAATAGCTCACGCCTTTAATCCCAGCACTTTGGGAGGCTGAGGCAGGCAGATCACTTGAGGTCAGAAGTTTGAGACCAGCCTGACCAATATGGTGAAACCCCATCCCTACTAAAAATACAAAAATTACCCAGGCATGGTGGTGGGTGCCTGTAATCCCAGCTACTTGGGAGGCTGAGGCAGGAGAATCGCTTAAGTGCAGGAGGTGGAGGTCACAGTGAGCTGAGATCACGCCACTGCATTCCAGCCTGGGTGATGGAGCGAGACTCCATTTCCAAAAAAATAAAAAAGAAAAATAGGAAATATGTATGTATCTTTTAGTCTGTGTACCTAAAGCCACCATGCAGGTAGTACAGGAATGTAATCATCATAGTTAATATTTACTATAGCTAACATTTTTCATTTTTTTTTTTTTTCCTCTCGAGACAGAGTTTTGTGCTGTCACCCAGGCTGGAGTGCAGTGGTCGGATCTTGGCTCACTGCAAGCTCTGC
Organism: Chlorocebus sabaeus; assembly: GCF_047675955.1. NCBI lineage: Eukaryota > Metazoa > Chordata > Mammalia > Primates > Cercopithecidae > Chlorocebus > Chlorocebus sabaeus. Next base: position 43,423,095 of record NC_132920.1, read on the forward strand.
CTCCCAGGTTTACGCCATTCTCCTGCCTCAGCCTCCCGAGTAGCTGGGACTACAGGTGCCCGCCACCACTCCCGGCTAGTTTTTTTTGTATTTTTTAGTAGAGACGGGGTTTCACCGTGTTAGCCAGGATGGTCTCGATCTCCTGACCTTGTGATCCGCCCGTCTCGGCCTCCCAAAGTGCTGGGATTACAGGCTTGAGCCACCGCTCCTGGCCTTACTATAGCTAACATTTAATAATACGACTATAAGAGATTTAAAATGTCTTGTGTTTAACCTGACAATGCTTGCTATACTAGGTTTTTTTTTCTTTTTTTTTTTTTTTTTTTTTTTTTTGAGACGGAGTCTCGCTCTGTCGCCCAGGCTGGAGTGCGGTGGCCGGATTTCAGCTCACTGCAAGCTCCGCCTCCCAGGTTCATGCCATTCTCCTGCCTCAGCCTCCCGAGTAGCTGGGACTACAGGCGCCCGCCACCTCGCCCGGCTAGTTTTTTGTATTTTTAGTAGAGACGGCGTTTCACCATGTTAGCCAGGATGGTCTCGATCTCCTGACCTCGTGATCCGCCCGTCTCGGCCTCCCAAAGTGTTGGGATTACAGGCTTGAGCCACCGCGCCCGGCGGTTTTTTTTTCAAATGTGATTAGGTTTGTATTTGGGATCAGGAAAGAAAGTCCCCCATAGTTTGGTTAAAAACTGTAGACATCCTCAATATAGAAAGAAAATTTTGGGGTGATTTTCTGGACCTCCCCAGTTCTCAGTTTGGCAAACTGTTAAGACTCTTCATCCACATTTTTCCCTCCGGTGTGTCTGGCTGCAGCACTAGAGACCCCCATCATCCAGGGTCAGGATGGGTCCCCTGAGCTACTGATTCGATCCCTGGTTGGGGGCCCATCTGCAGAACTACTCCTGGACTTGGAGCGTGTGCTGTGCCGTGAGGGCAGCCCCGGGGGTGCCGTGAGGCCCCTCCTCAAGCGCCTCCAGCAGGAGACCCAGCCTTTCCTCCTGTTGCTGCGGACTCTGGATGCTCCGGGGCCCAACAAGACCCTGCTCCTGTCTGTGCTGAGGTGAGAGGCCTGTTGAGGCACCATGCATTGGGACGAGGGAAACTGGCAGACTTCAGGGACTTGACTTGTTTCTTTTCTTTTCTTTTTTTTTTTGAGACGGAGTTTCACTCTTGTTTCCCAGGCTGGAGTGCAATGGCGCGATCTCAGCACACTGCAACCTCCGCCTCCCAGGTTCAAGCGATTCTCCTGCCTCAGCCTCCCGAGTAGCTGAGATTACAGGCATGCGCCACCATGCCCAGCTACTTTTGTATTTTTAGTAGAGATTGGGTTTCTCCATGTTGGTCAGGCTGGTCTCAAACTCCCGACCTCAGGTGATCTGCCCGCCTCAGCCTCCCAAAGTGCTGGGATTACAGGCATGAGCCACTGCGCCTGGCCTGACTTTACTTGTTTCTATCCCCTCACCAGGGTCATAACCCGACTGCTGGATTTCCCTGAGGCAATGGTCCTCCCTTGGCATGAGGTCTTGGAGCCCTGCCTCAACTGCCTGAGTGGCCCTAGCAGTGACTCTGAGGTACTAGAACCCTGGTAAGGGGAAGGGAGGGATGGGCAGCATCTGAGGCACCAACTTCCTTGTGAGGCTCTGGAGGGCACAGCAGAGCCTTTCTGAATGGATCTTGGGGCACTGGGATGGGTGTAGGAAGAGGAAGGGTAATGTAATCTAAGAGTCTCCAGAACTGGGATCTTTGAAGTATAACCCATTTTGATGATTTTAGATTTGGATTTTAAATTCTGGACTAAGGAGAAGCCCACATTCACCAATCCAAACAGCTCTCCTCCCTTCAGGGTTTGTGCATTGGAGAGCAAGGCTCAGTCACCAGGGTTAACATAGCTTGGCCCGGCAGGAAGCAGCCTGGAAAGCTATGCCAAAGCTCTGTTCTGCCAACTCACTCTGGAGTCCCAGCACTCCTCTATTTAACTCCACCCTGACTTTGGCACTCTTGTTTCCCTGGGCATTGGCATGTCTCCGCGATCTCAGCCACAACACTTCCTCTACTGAACCCTCTCCTCAATCCTTACATGTCCTACCTCTTGTTTCCTGTAAATGAATCTATGTGGCTCTGGACTCAGATTGTTCAGGAGCTGACCTGCTTCCTACATCGCCTGGCCTTGATGCATAAGGACTATGCTGTGGTGCTCTGCTGCCTGGGAGCAAAAGAGGTCCTCTCCAAAGTCCTGGACAAGCACTCAGCTCAGCTGCTGCTGGGCTGTGAGCTTCGGGACCTGGTGACAGAGTGTGAGAAGTACGCACAGCTCTATAGCAACCTCACTTCTAGCATCCTGGCTGGCTGCATTCAGGTGAGGAGCAGCTGTGGGTATGCAGCTGAGAGAATGCAAGTCAGAAGCAGGGGAAGGGGATTCACTGTGTTCCTCTTTGGTATCCCTGTTTGGCACAGGTTGTAGCAAATCTGGGGCACTTGTTTCCTAACCTTGACTCTACATGGTTCTGTCAAAATGTGGGGAGAGAGGAGTTGAGTGTACCATTGACCCTTTACTTTTTCTGTCGACCTGTTTCTGGGTGTTTCTCTGTGTTCCTCCCTCTCCCCTTCCTCATTCTCCCTGATGTTCCGGCTGCAGATGGTGCTGGGCCAGATCGAAGACCACAGACGAACCCACCAACCCATCAATATCCCCTTCTTTGATGTGTTCCTCAGGCATCTCTGCCAGGGTTAGTGCCCTCATCTGCTTTCTCCTGGCTCCCATCCAGTGTCTGTTCTCCCCTTCCCTTCCTGCTCCCTAGACCTTTTCCTTTTCCCTCTCTCAACTAACCTGGCTGTGACTGCCACCCCTTCCCACTTGCCCCCAGGCTCCAGTGTGGAAGTGAAGGAGGACAAGTGCTGGGAGAAGGTGGAGGTGTCCTCCAACCCACACCGGGCCAGCAAGCTGACGGACCACAACCCCAAGACCTACTGGGAGTCCAACGGCAGCACCGGCTCCCACTACATCACCCTGCACATGCACCGTGGTGTTCTTGTTAGGTGTGAACACACATACGTGAATGTTCTGCTGTGCCCCAGGATATTTCGCCAAAGCACCCAGATACACACAACCCCAGCTATAACCCACATGCCTGAGGGACACACTCAAACCTATTTTGTGCAGTGAACACATAGACACATTGACCTGCCTTAGCTGTGCTGAGTATAGACTTCTCCTCACTCCTGGAATCTGGTGACCTGTACCCCAACAGGTACAGATGGCACTGCCCTGTGCTTAGTGTTGAGGGAGATCAACAGCTCACTTATCCATTTCTCCTGTGGGCATTTGTTTAATGCCAGGCATTTGTGTCAGGCACTGTGCAAGGGACTGGAAATAGAAGGGCAATAAGATATGGTACCTACATTCCAGCTGGGGAGCTACACTAGAAAATCAAGTAAGAGCACAGAGTAAGAAAAAGCATTGCTGTCCACATGTGGACCTGAGACTGACAGGCATCAGAGCAGACTTCCTTCTGGAAGGAGGGGGTGACTGAGCTGGGTTTTGACATTGAAATTAGGTAGATAAAGAGGGGGCAATATTCTAGGCACAAGGACAGCATATGTGTGAAATGGAAGTAAGAAACTGTATTTGGAAGGACTTTAGTAGTCATGTTTGGCTGCAATGAAAACTGTATATCTAAGTGGCAGAAGATACAGGCCAGAAAAGTAGGCAAAGGCAGATCACAAAGTGTTTTGTGAGCTAAGCAGTTTGAACTTTATTCCAAAACTTGGAGAGCCATTAGAAGATTTTAAGAAGGGAAGAGAGAAAACTAGATTTTTTTTTCTTTTTCTTTTTCTTTTTTCGAGACAGGGTCTTGCTCTGTGGCCCAGGCTGCAGTGCAGTGGCACGATCTCGACTCACTGCAAGCTCTGCCTCCTGGGTTCACGCCATTCTCCTGCCTCAACCTCCCGAGTAGCTGGAACTACAGGCGCCCGCTGCCACGCCCGGCTAATTTTTTGTATTTTTAATAGAGGCAGGGTTTCACCGTGTTAGCCGGGATGGTCTGTCTCCCGACCTCATGATTCACCCGTCTCGGCCTCCCAAAGTGCTGAGATGACAGGCGTGAGCCATCGCGCCCAGCCAAAAACTAGATTTTTTTTATTGAGAAAGCTCACTCTGGCAATTATGGGAATTACGGTTGGAGATCAGAAGAAAGAGATGGAAGGTTTATGCAGTGGTCTAGTAGAGAAAGGATCCATGTGTTCAGTTAGACAGCAGGAGTGGGAATGGACTGGGAAATCCTCAGAGGTGGAGTCCACAAGGCTTGCCTTTGGGTGAGGGAAGCCATGAGAAGGTGAAGGCCACAGTGACAGTATTCTAGTTGAGTACTGGGTGCACAGAAGTTTTATTTCCCAGGGGAGAAATAGGAATCGGGACAAGTTTATGTGGACAGATGATCATTTCATTTGGGCATGTTGACTTTGAGGCACCTATGGGACATGACATGACCTGTTGGGGACACAGCATGAAAGCTCAGGAGAGTGGTCTGGGATAGAGATGTGGATTTGGAGTCCTCTGTATTAATTTTCAGTTGAAACCATGGGTTTAAATTAAGTCACTTTGGCGGAATATAAAGGGAAGAGCAGAGGGTCCTGTGGGGACAGCTGCGTCAGGAGCCAGCAGAGAAACAGGTGCCCGAGAAAGAAGTGGTGGCTTGAAATAGTTTTGAACTAAAACCAGGGCTCTGGCCTTTTTATTTCTTTCTTTTGATTTTTATTTTGTAGAGGTGGGGTCTTGCAGTATGGCCCAGATTGATCTTAAACTCCTAGCCTCAAGCAGTCCTCCCACCTCAGCCTTCCAAAATGTTGGGATTACAGGTGTGAGCCACCATGTCCAGAGGCCAAGCTTTGACTGTTTCCTTTCTTCTCTCCCAGGCAGCTCACTTTGTTGGTGGCCAGTGAGGACTCAAGCTACATGCCAGCCAGGGTGGTGGTGTTTGGGGGTGACAGCACCAGCTGCATCAGCACTGAGCTCAACACGGTGGGAACCCTTGTGCCCCCCTTCACCTTGCTCCACGTCTTTCTTTTTGTCCCAGTGCCTGTGGGAAGGACCTAGTCCCTGGGGAATGGTGACATCCCTTCCTCCTGGGAAGGCATTGCCTTGTAAGCAGTGAGAGTGGGATTAGGGATGCAGAGCCACGTCCATCCCTGGGCTCTGCAGGAGAAGTGAAGGGCACACACCATGACCAACTTGGTTACTGTCAACAGTTTTTCCAACCCTGTTTCTGCAGGTGACAGCTCTCTCCTTTCTCTCTTCTCCCTTGCCCTGCCAGGTGAATGTGATGCCCTCTGCCAGCCGGGTGATCCTCCTGGAGAATCTGAACCGCTTCTGGCCTATCATCCAGATCCGAATAAAGCGCTGCCAGCAGGTGGTGCCAGGGCATCAGCCGGGGCTGAGGAGGAGGAGGTGGCACAGGGTGTCCAGAGTGGCTGCTTTCTCTAACATCTAGAGGCCAGGGCTTTAGCCAAGGTTTCTCTTTGATCTGCTTGGGAGATGGCCCAGGGACCTGTTGAGTCCCAGAGATGTGGGGATGTCCTGAGCAGTTCTAGGGAGCTCAGGGCAGGAGGCTTGGCTTTGGTAGTACTTAGTGGCTCAAGAGGCTTAGGTGACAGATAAGTCTGTGCATGTTCCAGGGCGGCATTGACACCCGGGTTCGGGGTGTGGAGGTCCTGGGCCCTAAGCCCACATTCTGGCCACTGTTCCGGGAGCAGCTGTGTCGCCGAACATGTCTCTTCTACACAATTCGGGCACAAGCCTGGAGCCGGGACATAGCAGAGGACCGCCGGCGCCTCCTCCAGCTCTGTCCCAGGTGGGTGGGGCCTGAGGAGGGAAGATGGGTAAGGGAACAGGGCACTAAGAAGTAGGAGGGATGCCTCTGTGGGAGTCTGGAAGGGAAAGCTGCAGCCAGAACATGAGGGGGAAGTTGAACATAGGTGAGAAGTTTGTGTTGATTGGGACAAGTCAGGTCAGGGACCAAACGGGGTGATTGGGAGCTGATCTGCACTTGAATGGAGGCCTCTGGGAAATCAGTGCCTTTAATCCTCCACCGTGAACTGTTTGTTCCCAGACTGAACAGGGTTTTGCGCCACGAGCAGAATTTTGCCGACCGCTTCCTCCCTGATGATGAGGCCGCCCAAGCACTGGGCAAGACCTGCTGGGAGGCCCTGGTCAGCCCCCTGGTGCAGAACATCACCTCTCCCGGTAACCATGCTGACACCTGGCCCCACTAACCAGTTCCTTGTCCTTATTCCCAGGGATCACCTGAGTTAATGCTCTTGGTTCTTTTGGTTCCTGTCTTTGTCCCTGAAGGCCTGTCACCTCAATGTTCCTCTCTCCTTCCTGCCCCAGGCACTGCTCCCTGAGACTCTGGTATTTGAATCTTCCCCACTACCCCATCCCCGCCCTGTTACCATCTCCCATGACTCCAGCTGAAGCAAACCTTGGTGAGGGGAGGACTCGGGCCCCACTACCCCTCAAGCCTTTTTGTACAATTGATCTTTCTCCCTCCTCTGCCCTGGGCTGTCTGTTGTCCCATCTCCCATGGAGACCTGTTCCTGACCTGTCTTCTTTCAGATGCGGAAGGTGTGAGTGCCCTGGGATGGCTGCTGGATCAGTACTTAGAACAGAGAGAGAGCTCTCAGAACCCCCTGAGTCGAGCAGCGTCCTTTGCTTCTCGAGTTCGTCGCCTTTGCCACTTGCTGGTGCATGTGGAGCCTCCTCCTGGGCCTTCTCCTGAGCCATCCACTCGGCCCTGTAAGTCCCAACCGTGGCCAATAGAGCTTAGACTGAGGGCAGTGGTGTATCTGGCTCCCTTCTCCCTGGATCTTACTCTTGCTGCTTTGCTACCAGCCTTTCCAGGCCCCTGAGACTTCCTGGCCTTTCCAGGAGATCACTACCCAAGACCGGTGTACTCACCTAGAGGCTGAGATGAAACCCCTTCCTTCTCCCTCTGTTTCTACAGTCAGCAAGAACAGTAAGGGTCGGGACCGGAGCCCGGCGCCTTTGCCAGTGCTTCCAAGTAGCAGCCTGAGGAACATAACCCAATGCTGGCTGAGCGTGGTGCAGGAGCAGGTGGGCAGAAGCAAGCAGAAGTCTGCGGAGGGGAGGGGCTGCTCCTTTTATGTCATTTCTTGCCTTTCTCCTCAGGTCGGCAGATTCCTGGCTGCAGCTTGGGGGGCCCCAGACTTTGTGCCTCGTTACTGTAAACTCTATGAGCACTTGCAGAGAGCAGGCTCCGAGCTGTTTGGGCCTCGGGCAGCCTTCACGCTGGCTCTGCGCAGTGGCTTCTCTGGCGCCTTGCTGCAGCAGTCCTTCCTCACTGCTGCTCACGTGAGTCCCACCAGCTCCCCACAGGGCTATAAGGTCATGTCCCAAGTTCATCTCTTTCTGCTCTGCCCTTTCACCTCCTTTCGCTCCCCAGTCTCCTCCACTCCCTCATTCATGGTTTGCCCATGCCCTTTCCACTGCCCCCAGATGAGTGAGCAGTTTGCCAGGTACATTGACCAGCAGATCCAGGGTGGCCTGATTGGTGGAGCCCCTGGAGTGGAAATGCTGGGGCAGCTTCAGCGGCACCTGGAACCCATTATGGTCCTTTCTGGTCTGGAACTGGCCACAACTTTTGAGCACTTCTATCAGTGAGTGCAGGTCTGGAGGGGTAGGGGATGGGAGGCCTAGATCTGGAGAGTGGACAGATTGAGTCTTATAGGGGAGATGAGAAAAGAGGCTGTGCAGAGGAGAGAGAAAGATGTAGATGGCTGGCCAGGTGCGGTGGCTCACGTGTGTAATCCCAGCACTCTGGGAGGCCGAGGTGGGCACATCACCTGAGGTCAGGAGTTCAAGATCAGCCTGACCAACATAGTGAAACCCTGTCTCTACTAAAAGTACAAAAATTAGCCAGGAGTGGTGGCGTGGTGGCGGGCACCTGTAATCCCAGCTACTCGGGAGGGTAAGGCAGGTGAATTGCTTGAACCCGGGAGGTGGAGGTTGCAGTGAGCCAAGACTGCGTCATTGCATTTCAGCCTGGGTGACAAGAGCGAGACTTCGTCTCAAAAAAAGAAAAGAAAAAAGTAGAGGTGGTCATGCATTGGTGGAAAGGGAGTGGGAGAGAAGAGGTGAGGTAGGGTGTGTGACTCAGGCAGAGGGACAGAGGGACCTACATTCTCGAGGGGGAGGCTGGGCCACGCTGCCACCCACACTGAGGCTTGGCCCGGGCTGTGTGTGCTGCAGGCATTATATGGCGGACCGTCTCCTGAGCTTTGGCTCGAGCTGGCTGGAAGGGGCTGTGCTGGAGGAGATTGGCCTCTGTTTTCCCAACCGCCTCCCCCAGCTGATGCTGCAGAGCCTGAGTACCTCTGAGGAGCTGCAGCGCCAGTTCCACCTCTTCCAGCTCCAGCGGCTTGACAAGTTGTTCTTGGAGCAGGAAGATGAGGAGGAAAAGAGACTAGAGGAAGAGGAGGTAAGAGCAGGGAGAATAGGAGAGTGAGAGAAGACTAGACCAAAGAAGGGAGCCCAAGGGCCCTTGAAATCCTTGTGTCCTTCAGGAGGAAGAGGAGGAAGAGGAAGCTGAGAAAGAATTATTTATTGAAGATCCAAGTCCAGCCATTTCTATACTGGTCCTGTCACCACGCTGCTGGCCGGTCTCCCCACTCTGCTACCTGTACCATCCCAGAAAGTGCCTTCCCACAGAATTCTGTGATGCCCTTGACCGTTTCTCCAGTTTCTACAGCCAGAGTGAGGAACTAGGGAGAGGAAATTGGAGATTGGGGTGAGACTGGGGGTGGCAAGAAAGGAAGAGGAGAGGACCTTTGGACAGGATATAGATATGAAGAAAAATATCAGCTCCTACGGAGGGATGAGAAAGCATGGGTTGTAGTTTCATTAATTTCTGCTCTCATCAGTTCCTTTGACTTTCTATGAATTTGTTCTGTTTTCTTTTTCTAACATTGATTTTTAGTCTTTTCAGACTTTTTTCCAAATAAAAGTTTTTAAGACTTCATTTCCCCTCAATACTGCTTTAGTGGCATCCTATAAAGTTTTAAAAGATTTTTCTTTTTTTTTTTCTGAGATGAAGTCTCACTCTGTCATCCAGACTGGAGTGCAGTGGTGTGATCTTGGCTCACTGCAGCCTCTGCCTCCTGGGTTCAGGTGATTCTCCTGTCTCAACCTCCCGAGTAGCTGGGACTACAGGCGTGTACCACCACACCCGGCTATTTGTGTATTTTTAGTAGAGACGGGGTTTCACTATGTTAGCCAGGCTGCTCTCGAACTCCTGACCTCAGGTGATCTACCTACCTCGGTGAGCCACTGTGCCTGGCCAAAAAGATTTTTCAGATTGGAATATAACTAGTATTCAGTAAAGTGCACAAATCTTAATTATAAGGCTTCATAAATTATTATATTAATATACACCCATGTATCTACCTCCCTCACACCCCCATCAAGATACAGAACATTTCCAGCATTGTGGAAGGCTCTCTCCTTCATGCCCCCTTTCCGGTCAATGTCTTCTTCCAGGAGAAATCATTATTTTTAACCTTTATCACCATAGATTTGTGCCTGTATTTGAACATCATGTAAATGGAATCATACAGTGTTCTGCTGTGTCTGATGTCTTTCATGAAACATACTGTCCATGGGAGTGATCCAAGTTGTCAGGGGTATCATTCGTTTATTCATTTCTTTTGCTGAGTCATATTCCATTGTATGGATGTATTTACCCTTTCTGCTGTTGATGGACATTTGGGATGTTCCATAAGTTTTTATTATGTATTATTTTTATTATTGTTTAGTTCTAAGAATTTTAAAATTTCTATTATTTTTTCTTTATTTTGTTTTTCAGAAGAATATATTTTTAATTTCCAAACAAGTTTTTCTTCAGTTATTTTTTTGTTTTATATTTCTACCCTCATTCCCCTGTGGCCAGAGAGCATGGTTTCTATGATTCTGAATCTTTGCCGTTTATTGAGACTTCTTTATGGCCTAGTAGATGGTCATATTTTACCTGTTTCATGTGTGATTAAGAAGAATGTGTATTCTTAACTGGATTCTACATATTTCACCAAACTGACCTTGTTAATTGTTTTGTTTACATCTTCTGTAAAGTTAGTAGTTTTTGTCTACTTGATCTACTACTGAGAGAGGTGTGCTAAAATTACCACTATGATGGTGAATTTTTCAAAATTGCTAATCATACTGGTTTTACTGTATATATATTTTTTGGCTATTTTGTTAGAAGGTTAAAATAGTTTAACATTGCCATCCAGTAGAACTTTCTACAATGATGGAAAAATTATTTTCTGCACTATTCAGTATGATAGTCATTGATGGAAATTAAGTACTTGGAATGTGGCTAATATAACCGAGGAACTAAATAATTTCATTTAATTGTAATCAGTTTATTATTTTATTTTATTTTTATTTTTTTGAGACAGAGAGAGTCTTGCTCTCTCACCCAGGCTGGAATACAATGGCTTGATCTTGGCTCACTGCAACCTCCGCCTCCTGGATTCAAGCGATTCTCCTACCTCACTCAGCCTCCTGATTAGCTGGGATTACAGGTGTGCACCACTATGCCTGGCTAATTTTTGTATTTTTAGTAGAGACGAGGTTTCACCATGTTGGCCAGACTAGTCTCAAACTCCTGGCCTCAGGTGATCCAGCTGCCTTGGCCTCCCAAATTGCTGGGATTACAGGCGTGAGCCACCGCGCTCAGTCATAATCAGTTTAAATTTAAATAGTTACATGTGGCTGATGGCTACTATGATGGACCATGCAGGTTTAGAAATTCCAGAGTCAATGAAACATTATTATGAAGTGACTTTCTTTCTAATAAAGCTTTTTGTCTAGAAGTCTGTTTTTTTCTGGTATTAATAGTATACCAACTTTCTTTGGTTATTGTCTTTCCAGTTTATCTTTTTCTATTTTTAGCTTTTTGTTTTTGCATGGAGAGAAGTTCTTAATCTTTTGCATACCTTTTTTTTAAAATTGTGGTAAAATATAACTAGCATAATAATTGCCATTTTAACCATTCAGAGTATGCAATTTGTCCTTTTACTTGTATTTTTTGAGAGGGGGTGTCACTCTGTCACCCAGGCTGGAGTGCAGTGTGACGATCTTGGGTGGCTCACTGCAACCTCCGCCTCCCAGGCTCAAGTGATTCTCCCATCTCAGTCTCCCAAGTAGCTGGGACTATAGCTGTGCACCACCACTCCCAGCTAATTTTTGTATTTTTTGTAGAAACACAGTTTTGCCATGTTGGCCAGGCTGATCTCGAACTCCTGGACTCAAGCGATCCTCCCGCCTCAGCCTCCCAAAGTGCTGGGATTACAGGTGTGAGCCACCGTACCTGGCTTCCTTAAACTTTTTAATAATGAAAGTTAGATCTAGAGGTTTCATCAGGTTCAGATTTTTTTTTCTTCGTGTATATTTCTGTGTATACCGCACCTGGCTTATTCCTTTACTTAAAAAAATTTCTTTGGAAATAATTTCAAATTTACAGAAAAATTACAAGAATAATACAAAGAATACCTACATACTCTTTATCCAAGTTTACCTTTTGTTAACATTTTGTTAACGTTTGCTTTTACCATTTGCCCTTTGTTTATGTATATGTGTGTATATATGTATGTATAGAGAGACTTTTATTTTTCTGAACCTTTGAGAATAAATTGCATATATGCTGGCCTTTTGCCCCTAAGTACTTTAGTACATATTTCCTAAGAATAAAGGCCTTCTCTTATATAACCACAGTTCATTTATCAATTTCAAAAATTTAACTCTGGTATAAGTATTGTGATCTATTTTCCATATTCTATTTTTTTTTTTTTTTTTTTTTTTGAGACAGAGTCTCACTCTGTCCCCCAGGCTGGAGTGCAGTAGTGCTATCTCAGCTCACTGCAATCTTCGCCTCCCAAGTTCAAGTGATTCTGCTGCCTCAGGCTCCTGAGTAGCGGGGATTACAGGCACCCACCACCACGCCTGGCTAATTTTTGTGCTTTTAGTAGAGACGGGGTTTCACCATGTTGGCCAGGCTGGTCTTAAACTCCTGCCTCAGCCTCCCAAAGTGCTGGGATTACAGACATGAGCCACCGCGCCCAGCCTCCATATTCTAATTTTTCTTTTCTTTTCTTTTTTTTTTTTTTTGGAGTCAGAGTATCACTCTGTAGCCCAGGCTGGAGTGCAGTGGCGTGATCTCGGCTCACTGCAAGCTCCACTTCCCGGGTTCACGCCATTCTCCCACCTCAGCCTCCTGAGTAGCTGGGACTACAGGTGCCCACCACCACGCCCAGCTAATTTTGTTTCTGTATTTTTGGTAGAGATGGGGTTTTCACCATGTTAGGATGGTCTCGATCTCCTGACTTTGTGATCTGCCCGCCTCAGCCTCCCAAAGTGCTGGGATTACAGGCATGAGCCACCACGCCTGGCCATTCTAATTGTTTCAACTGACCCATCATGTCTTCTATGACTTCATTTTTTTGTCCAGGAAGGGATCAGTCTAGTATCACCTGTAACATTTAGTTGGCATGTCTCTTTAGTCTCCTTTAGTCTGGAATAGTTCCCCATCCACCATCCTTTGCCTTTTATGACACTGACATTTCTGGAGAATACGGTCCTTTTACTTTTTTGTTTGTTTGTTTTGAGACAGAGCCTTGCTCTGTCGCCCAGATTGGAGTGCAGTGGCACGATCCCAGCTTATTGCAACCTCTGCCTCCCGGGTTCAAGTGGTTCTTCTGCCTCAGCCTCCAGAGCAACTGGGACCACAGGCGCACGCCACCACGCATGGCTAATTTTTTTGTACTTTTAGTAGAGACAAGGTTTCACCATATTGGCCAGGCTGTTCTCGAACTCCTGACTTCATGGTCTGCCTGCCTTGGCCTCCCAAAGTGCTGGGATTACAGGCATGAGCCACCGCGTCCGAGCCCTTTTGTATTTTTTATTTTATTTTATTTTATTTTATTTATTCATTTATTTATTTATTTATTTATTTATTTATTTTGAGATGGAGTCTTGCTCTGTTGCCCAGGCTGGAGTACAATGGTGCAATCTCAGCTCACTGCAACCTTCGCCTCCCAGGCTCAAGCAATTCTCCTGCCTCAGCCTCCTGAGTAGCTGGGATTATAGGTGCCCACCACCACACCCGGATAATTTTTGTATTTTTAGTAGAGATGGAGTTTCACCATATTGGCCAGTCCAGTCTCAAACTCCTGACCTTGTGAACTGCCCACCTTGGGCTCCCAAAGTCTGGGACTACAGGCGTGAGCCACATTCCTGGCCTACTTTTTAAAAATGGTTCCTCATTTTAAGTTGGTATATTTCTTCATTAGATTCAGGTTATGCATTCCCGGGCAAAATATTAAGTATGTGGCAGGCATGTACTTCTCAAGGCTTTACACCTTGAAGCACACAGTTTTCATCTGCCCCTTCTTTATGAGGTTAATTTTGTCAACCTGGCCAAGAGGTTGTTTGCTTTCTCCACTCATATAGTTAATATTTTTTCTCCTTGCTACAATTAATAAGCGGTCTGTCAGGGAAGATACTTTAAAATCATGCCAGTATTCTACTTTTGTTAGAATTTCCCCTGGGATTGTTTTGCTTTTAACTTTGCCATACCCTTTGTGTTTTAGGCACACGTCTTATAAAAACCTAGAATTTGGCCGGGCGCGGTGGCTCAAGCCTGTAATCCCAGCACTTTGGGAGGCCGAGACAGGCGGATCACGAGGTCAGGAGATCGAGACCATCCTGGCTAACACGGTGAAACCCCGTCTCTACTACAAAATAAAAAAACTAGCCGGGCGACGTGGCGGGCGCCTGTAGTCCCAGCTACTCGGGAGGCTGAGGCAGGAGAATGGCGTAAACCCAGGAGGCGGAGCTTGCAGTGAGCTGAGATCCTGCCACTGCACCCCAGCCTGGGCGACAGAGCAAGACTCCGTCTCAAAAAAAAAAACAAAAAAAAAAAACTAGAATTTGTTTTTTGTTCAACCTGACAATCTCTTTTTAAGATGTCAATTTTAGCCCATTATGAGTAACAAATTCGTAATAAATTCATAAATAATAAACTCATAATGAATTCATTTATTATTCATTAATTAATTGGCTGTTTCTAACTTCTCATTTTGTGTTTTTGTTTACTCTTCTTGTATTTAAAGAAGAATAAATTGAGCACCTATGTACATATGATTCCACCCTGGGTTTTTGTGCTGTCTTTTTTCTTTTGGATTGATTGATTGTTTTTAAAAAATTTATTTTTTGTCTATATCAGTTTTAGAACTTAGGCATTCTATTTTTATAAGTGAATACCCTTGTATTTTTAACCTGAATCCTTGATTAGCTAATATCACTTCCTACCTTTCTGAACAATAAAAGGATCTTAGAAAATCTTAACTCCAGCTCTAATTCCCATATTACTTATTACTGTTGTTCCATATTTTAGAATTATCTTTTTTTAACCTCCAACATTGTCATTGTTATGATTTATTCAGGGATATTTACATTTGCCACCATGCCAATTGCTTTAGCCACCATTTCCTTTGCCTCTTGATCCTTCTTCTTTTTAAAATACATCTGCTAGAGAAGTGCCTTCAGGCCGGCCATGGTGGCTGATGCCTGTAATGCCAGCACTTTGGGAGGCTGAGGCAGGCAGATCACCTGAGGTCAGGAGTTTGAGACCAGCCTGGCCAAGATGGCAAAACCCTGTCTCTACTCAAAATACAAAAATTAACCAGGCATGGTGGTACACGCCTGTAATCCCAGCCACGCGGGAGACTGAGGCAGGAGAATTGCTTGAACCTGGGAGGCGGAGGTTGCCGTGAGCCGAGATCATGTCACTGCACTCCAGTCTGGGGGACAGAGTGAAACTCCGTCTCAAAAAAAAAAAAAAAGCGTCTTCATTGAGGAGTTTGGTGGAAAACCCTACCAGTTTTTTTATTTGTCTGAGAAGGGTTATTTTCACCCTCATTTAAAAAGTCTTTTTATTATAAATTTCAAGCATATACAAATGTAGACAGACTAAACTCCAACATATATCAGCTCATGGCCAATCTTGCTTCAATCTGTACTCCCATCTATTCCCCCCCAAAATTTAAAAGATAAGTGCTCTTTCTTTTTTTTTTTTTTTTTAAAAGATACTACAATTATCAAATATTTAGAAATTTGCAATTTGTATCAAATATACAGTCATTGCTCATATTTCCCTGATTGCCTTGGAGTTTTTTGGTTAGTTATTTTGTTTAGTGAGGATCCAAACAAGGTCCATGCATTGCATTTGGTTGCATTATCTTACATCTCCCTTACTCTATAGGTTTCCACCTCCCGTTTTATCCTCCTTGCAGTTATTTCTGGAGGAAAGTGGGTTATTCATTCACAGGCTGGATTTTCCTGATTGCATTCACGTGGTGTCTTCAAGCATATTCCTCTGTCTCCTTTATTTCCTGAAAACTGATTTGTAGGTGTAGAGGCTTATTCAGATTTGGGTTTGATTTCTTGGGCAAGAACGCTTCAGTGGTGGTATGTGTCCTTTCACCAGGAGGCAGGTTCAGCCTGTCTCCCTTTGTGATGTTGAGACGAATCAACGGATTTCAGTGTGTCAGTCATGTCTATACATTACATGTAATTTTCCATCAGCTTTTCACCAGGCAGGCATTTCTACCATTGCTTAGGTCTATCATTTCATTAGGGGTTATGAAATAGTTATATCTAGTTCTGTCATTCCTTCTTCATGTATTAGCTGGAATGCTTTCAAGAGAAACTTCCTTTCACCAACTGTTTATTTACCCTGAAGTCCGGTTTATACAAGAAAGGCTTGATGGTTTCCTCTTCCAATTATTTTTAACTAGTTTTAAAAATAATGTGTTGGTTCTCTAGTATGTTTTAAATATAACCAATGGGGTCTTTTAAAAACATATCATTATGAACTCATAGATTTTAAAATATTTTGTGTGGTTCCATCACACATTGCAGATTTTTTTTTTTTTTTGATGCTCTAATTGTCCCGTCTTTGATCAGAGAGCATCTCTCAGGTAGGCTCTTGGTCCCTTTAATACTCCCCCTTTGACAGCTTCCTTGCTTTCCAGTATGAACAGATGTCTCAGGCTCACCCTGCCTGAGCTGTGAAACAGGAGGAGGAAGAGATCCAGCTTAGTGGGTCTTTAAAACTGTGAGCTCCTTGAGGGCAAAATGCAAGTGCTTTCTCTCTGGTGTTTTTGCATGGAACCTGCCTGGCACAGGGCTAGGCTCTGGGTCTAGAGATGGGCTCCTAGTTACCTGTGGCTCACCAGGGAGGCAGGTGCAGAGAAGGCTGAGATCTGGAAGCTTGACAAGGTATCTCTCTGTCTGAAAATGCTGGGACCCTCCTCCCCGCAGGGACTAGTAGGAGCAAAGCTTGACACCTCAACCCCTTGTTTCGCCCATTCCGTGTCTCCACCCTTCTCCTTGACACTTGCCTAGGTCAGAACCATCCAGTCCTGGACATGGGACCACATCGGCGACTGCAGTGGACGTGGCTGGGCCGGGCTGAGCTGCAGTTTGGGAACCAGACACTGCATGTGTCCACCGTGCAGATGTGGCTGCTGCTGAATTTCAATCATACAGAGGTGCTTCAGCCCTTAGCCTCTCTCTGTCTTCTCTGCCACCTTGTCTGTTGCTCTTCTCCTCCTTTCATCCTTCCTCCCCTCTTCTTTCTTTTCTTTCCTTTGACTACTGACTGGGCATTTCTCCTCATCAGGAGGTGTCAGTAGAGACCTTGCTGAAGGATTCTGCCCTCTCCCCAGAGCTGCTGCTCCAGGCACTCGTGCCCCTCACCTCGGGGAATGGCCCTTTGACCCTGCATGAGGGCCAGGACTTTCCACGCAGGGGTAGGTCACTGGGGACCGGGCTGAGCCTCTGCTGCTGGTCAGGGGGTTGCCCTCAGGATAGAGGGACTGTAGTAGGGGTGAGAATGGGGTCATCTTAGTCCCCATTCATCTGTCCCTCTGCCTCCTCCGGTACCTGACCGGGAGCGGGTTCCAGGTGTGCTGCGGCTTCATGAGCCTGGGCGCCAGCGCAGTGGGGAGGCCCTGTGGCTGATACCTCCCCAGGCGTACCTGAACGTAGAGAAGGATGAGGGCCGAACCCTGGAACAGAAGAGGAATCTCTTGAGCTGTCTTCTTGTTCGTATTCTCAAAGCCCATGGGGAAAAGGGCCTCCACATTGATCAGCTGGTTTGTCTGGTAGGCAGAGAGGGGACCATGAAGTTGGGGGAGGGAAGGAATCATGCTTGGGATTGGGGATGAACACAGTGAACTCTTTCAATGTAAGACTTCTGTAGGGTGACATTTCCATCTGGGTTTTCTGTGCCTGACAGAACAGATAGGAGGTAAAGATAAGGCATGAGTGTTTACCATGTGCCAGGCCCTATTCTAAGAGTTTGCATGATTAAGTCATTTAATCCAGCCGGGCACAGTGGCTCATATCTGTAATCCCAGCACTTTGGGAGGCCAAGGCGGGCGGATCACTTGAGGCCAGGAGTTTGAGACCAGC
Organism: Chlorocebus sabaeus; assembly: GCF_047675955.1. Taxonomy (NCBI): domain Eukaryota; kingdom Metazoa; phylum Chordata; class Mammalia; order Primates; family Cercopithecidae; genus Chlorocebus; species Chlorocebus sabaeus. The sequence continues at coordinate 43,440,640 of NC_132920.1, forward strand.
TTGGCCAACAAGACGAAACCCTGTGTCTACCAAAAATATAAAAAGTAGCTGGGCATGGTGGCACATGCCTGTAATCCCAGCTACTTGGGAGGCCAAGGCATGAGAATCGCTTGAACCCAGGAGGTGGAGGTGGAGGTGAGCCAAGATTGTGCCACTGTACTCCAGCCTGGGCAACAGAGCAAGACTCTGTCTCAAAAAGAAAAAAAGTCATCATTTAATCCTAACAACAATCCTATAAATGTTATTTTATTTCATTTGACAGATAAGAACAGTGAAGTATGAGAAACTTAGTAGTGGCCAGGCGCTGTGGCTCACGCCTGTAATCCTAGCACTTTGGGAGGCTGAGGTGGGTGGATCACTTGAGGTCAGGAATTCGTGACCAGTCTGGCCAACATGGTGAAACCCCATCTCTACTAAAAGTACAAAAATTAGCTGGGTGTGGTGGTGCACACCTGTAGTCCCAGCTACTTGGGAGGCTGAGGCAGGAGAATCCAGGAGGCAGAGGTTGCAGTGAGAGATGGTGCCACTGCACTCCAGCCTGGGCAACAGAATGAGACTCTGTTGGAAAAAAAAGAAAGAGAGAGAAACTTAGTAACTAATCTACAATCACACAGCTAGTAAGTGGCAGAGCCACCAGACACCGTGGCTCATGTGAGAGGATCACTTGAGTCCAGAGTTTGAGGGTGCAGTAAGCTATGATCATGCCCCTGCACCTTGGCCTGGGTGACAGAGCAAGACTGTCTCTTAAAAAAAGAGGCGGGGGAATAAGTGGCAGAACTGGGCATTGAGCCCAGCAGCCTACTTCCTAGGTAAAAGTGGCCTTATTGTTTCTTTCCTCCTATCCAGGTGCTGGAGGCCTGGCAGAAGGGTCCAAATCCTCCTGGAACCCTGGGCCACACTGTTGCTGGGGGCGTGGCCTGTACCAGTACAGATGTGCTCTCTTGCATCCTGCACCTCTTAGGCCAGGGCTACGTGAAACGGCGTGATGACCGGCCCCAGATCCTGATGTATGCTGCTCCAGAGCCCATGGGGCCCTGCCGGGGTCAGGCAGATGTCCCTTTCTGTGGCAGCCAGAGCAAAACCTCCAAGCCTAGGTAGCCAACCCCACCTGACCCCTTGCAGTGAGGTGGGAGAGGTTGTCATGCCAAAACCAATATCCCTTGTGGAGAAACACTTCCCTTCTTTCTTTGTCTAATCCCCTTTTCCCTATCCCTATTATTTCCCTAACTTTGATAGTTTTTATTGACCCTCCCAGCACCACCACCCCTTTCCAACTGGGGCCTGCAAATATGTATTGATTGCTAACTATGTACTCTACTCAGTTAAATATACAAACTTTCAGGAAGTTTGTTCTACAGAGGAATTTGCCATAGGATTTCACTCATCAGCCAGCATCCCTAAAGCTTTTTAATGTTCTTTAGAAGCTGTTATGGCCCTGCTTTTTGTATCATGCTGTTTGCATCATGTGTAAAGTGAATTATCTCGAGTAATCTTTCTCAAACCTCAACAAGGAGCTAGTGTTAAAATGCAGATTTAACAGCAGAGCTCTCTGTGATGCCTGTGCTGCTGGTCCACAGACCACACTTGAGCAGTAAGAATGGAGATTGCTGTTCTCACTACAGGTGCTGCCACCATTTGGGGTGAGACCTACAGTGGGACTGTCCCATCAGCTATTGGTCTTTTAGCACCCTGACCCCTAGATACCTATTTTTCCCCAGTCATTGCAACAGCCAGCCCCACCCTGACATTTACAAATGCTTCTGTGGAGGACCTACTCTGACGGTTGGTTTGGGTGGTTATCCTGAGGCTGGTTAGGCAAGCGAGCAAGTATGCTCAAGTAGGGAGCTGGGGGCCAGGTGGGGTTCAGTTAGTAGGCTGGATAACAGGGCAGGAATACTGACTTCTGCTTCTTCCCTCCCCACAAGCCCAGAAGCTGTGGCTACCCTGGCATCTCTACAGTTGCCTGCAGGCCGCACCATGAGCCCCCAGGAAGTAGAAGGGTTGATGAAGCAGACGGTGTGTCAGGTGCAGGAGACTCTGAACTTAGAGCCAGATGTCGCTCAGCACCTTTTGGCTCATTGCCACTGGGGCGCTGAACAGCTGCTGCAGAGCTACAGTGAGGACCCTGAGCCACTGCTGCTGGCAGCTGGGTTGTGCGTACCCCAGGCCCAGGCTGTACCCGCACGGCCTGACCACTGCCCTGTCTGCGTGAGCCCTCTGGGTTGTGACGACGACTTGCCCTCTCTCTGCTGCATGCACTATTGCTGTAAGGTGAGGCCCCGCCAGCATTGCTCCTGCCCCTGGCTCTCTGCCCTACCCTAACAAAATTCCTTGGGAATTCTTGGGTTCTAGCCCAGCACTGCCATTTTGATCACCGGGGCAATAGCGGATTTAGTCTCTTAGTCCCTCTTAAACTAGTTTTGTCATCTGTAGATGGTACCACCTGCCTTGACACTCTAAAGGGTGGTGATTAGGATCTAGCGATATGTATCAATGGTTCTCCAGCTCAGCTTCATATTATAATCACTGGAAGCTTTTATAAGTCTTAATGCCCAGACAATACCTCAGACTAATTAAATCAGAATCTCTGGAGGTGAGAAATCTGGAGGAAGTTTTAAAGCATCCTCACGGGATTCCCATTATCAGCCAAGTTAGAATAAGAGATATATGTGTAAAATAGATGTCAAGGCACTTTGTGAAGTGTTTGCAAAAGTGTTAGTAGATTGGCAATAACTCTAGTTTGTGGTTGCCCTTATCACCATTTAAGTCCCCTCATCTCAGTGCACTATCACTACTTTTATCATATACTCTCACTTAATATAAAATTTTTTTTTAAATGGGCCTGGTGAGGTAGTGTGCACGCCTGTAATCAACTTACTTTGGGAGGCTGATGTGGGCAGATTGCTTGAGCTCAGGAGTTCGAGACCAGCCTGGGCAACACGGCAAGACCTCGTCTCTACAAAAAACACAAAAATAAGCTGGGCATGGTGGTGCACACCTATAGTCTCAGCTACTCGGGAGGCTGAGGTGGGAGGATCACCTGAGCCTGGGAGGCGGAGGCTGCAGTGAGCCAATATCTCACCACTGCACTCCAGCCTAGAGGACAGAGTGAGACCCTGCCATAGGGTCTTCTTGCTGTATAGGCTTGCTTCTGTACAGTGGACACAGAGAAGCTTGCAGATGGGGAGTGAGTCATCTTCAAAAGTAAAAAAAAGTAGGGCTGAGGTACAGAGAACCTGGAGCACTGAGTCCGATATTCCCTGCCTCACAGCTCTTTAGAACTGGTGCCAAGCCCAAACACATCAGCTTAGCAGGAGGGGCAGTCCTGGTTGCCATGAATTCCAGCTGCTTCTCCCAACAGTGTTTCCCCAGTAGTGGGTGATAGACGTGTCTGCATGTGCTTGTGTGCACATGCATGCGTGTGTGTGTGTGTGTGTGTGTATTCTCCTTTTCTCTTTCCCTTTGGCTCTGCTTCTGGCTCCTCCTCTCACATAGTTGCTTATGCTCCCTTTACCCCAGGTTCTTAATTATTTCCTTTACACTTCTATTTTTTCATTCAACAAATATTTCTCATGGACTTATGTGCATAGCATTGGGTGCTAAATGAGGTATTGAAAAAAATCCCAGCAAGAAATGACCAGAGAGCTAATAATATTGATGGGAGCTCACTCTGAGCCAGACATTGTGCTGTTTACATGCATTATTTTACTTAATTCTCATACTAGTTACATGAGGTAGGTGTTTTTGTTACTGCCATTTTTCATGACAGAGGGAGACACTTGGAGGTGAAGTAATTTGCCAAAGGTCAGGATTTGAATTTTGGCAGTCTCAAGCAATCCTCCCGTCTTGATCTCCCAAAGTGCTGGAATTACAAGCATAAGCCACCACACCCAGCCTGACAGTGGATTTTATTTTATGAGAAGCCATGGTGGGTTTAAGCAGAATAGTGATATGATCTGGTTTATATTTATATTTATTATATTTATTTATTTATTTTTATTTTATTATTATTTTTTGTGATGGAGTCTCACTCTGTCGCCCAGGCTAGCGTGCAGGGGCGCGATCTCAGCTCACTGCAACTTCCGCCTCCTAGGTTCAAGCGATTCTTCTGTCTCAGCCTCCTGAGTAGCTGGGACTATAGGTGCCTGCCACCACACCCAGCTAATTTTTTGTATTTTTAGTAGAGACGGGGTTTCACAGTGTTAGCCAGGATGGTCTCGATCTCCGGACCTCGTGATCCACCCGCCTCGGCCTCCCAAAGTGCTGGGATTACAGGCATGAGCCACTGCACCTGGCCCTACAGTTTTTAAAAGATTGCTTCTGCCGTTATATGGAGAAAAGGCTTGGATGGAGCAAGAGTGGAAGCAGAGATGCCCATTTGGTGACTGTCGTACTAGAGGCAAGAGATGGTGGTAGTTTGGACTAGGGGCAGTGGCGATGAGAGGGGGCAGATTGGGACACATTTGGAAGTGGAGCTGATGGGATTTGGTGGGGTTAGATGTAGGGGCTTCAGAGAGGGAAATCAAGGATGGTTCCTGTGCTTTTGACCTGAGCATCTGGGTGGATGGCATGTGTCATCTTTACTCTGTTGTGGCCCTGTGAAATTTGAGCTGCTTGTTGGACACCTGTGTGGAACTGGCAGGTAGACAGTGGATTTTTGAATTTGGAATGAAGCGGAGAGGCCTGGCAGGCCTTACCCAAAGAGAAAGAAGCAGACCCAGGGTACCAAGCCTGTAGAGATATAGAGATGGGGGGTCGCAGGAGTTTGAGACCAGCCTAGACAACATAGCAAGACCCTGTCACTACAAAAAATAGAAAAAAAATGTACCCAGGCATGGTGGTGCACACCTATAGTTCTACCTACTCAGGAGGCTGAGGTGGGAGGATTGCTTAAGTCCAGGAGATTGAGGCTGCGGTGAGCCATGATTGTGCCACTATCCTCCAGTGTGGGTGACAAAGCGAGACCCTGTCTAAAAAGAGAGAGAGAGAGAGAGAGAGAGAGACAGATAGACAAGGGGCCTAAAAACCAGGCAGATGAACAGGCTGATTGAAAAGCCCCTGCTGAGGAGGAGCCCGTGCAGCATTAGTCACAGCTGAGCGGCACAGCAGCAACGCAAGAGAAGCAGCAGGACAGCTCCCAGGGTGAGCCCCACCACTTGGGTTGGACAATAGTCATGAGAGCAGCTGGGGGTCCCCAGACTGAGATGCCAGGTCAGAGGGGGATCCTGAGGCACCAGTGTGCCTATAAGAGTAGGGTCTGAATTCAGAGAAAATTTTCCCTGTTCTATCTCAAAAATGCAAGAATTTGCATTCAATTTCCCAGCCTTGTCTGGGTTTGTTTCAATGCAGAAAGGGTTTTGTTACCTTGGTCTGGTACTTTGAGTAAAAACGATCTAGTCAGGTGCTTCACATTTATGCTGCAGCTTTGATATGACAGACACACGGTCTCCTGAGGGTTTAGACCCATCATTTTGGAAAGCATGGCCATAGGCAGTGTGAGAGGCAGGGGTCGTTCATGGAGTATTGTAGGAGGCTCAGATGGCTGTGACGGCTGCTCGTGCATAGACCAAATGGATGGTGTGGGGGAGAGACCGGGAGAGGAGACCATGGATCAGAACAGGCTCTCACAGTGGTTTAGGGATGAGGGGATAATGGCCTGATTTAGGATGGGGGAGTGACATGGGAGCAAGAGAACGATATGAAGATTCCGACACTGGTGACGAGGGGGACCGTGGTGCAAGTTGATCAGGGTTTGGGGGAAACGCAATGGGCAAGTCAGTTTTGTAGAGAAGAGGCTGGGTCTGTTGGAGGCGTGAGTCGGAGACAGGAGCATCCAAACAGTCATTGGAGATAAGCCACTGGAGTTGGGAGGAGAGACCAGAGCTGTGTTGTCAGCCACCCAGGCGACCCATTTCCCAGGCCTCCTTTCTCTCGGACCTTCCTGCTCTCTGCATACCTTTCTTAGAATTTGAATCATTCTCCTTTTTCTTGATTATTTCTACCCATTCTCTCCTTGTCCATCCCAACAGTAATTATGATTAGGCAAATACACAGCCTACCCCATCCTCAAAGACAACTGTAATTTGGGCCAGTCTCAGTGAAGCCGGAGAGAGGAGTCAGCATTGTTTGATGTAGAGGCAGGCTTGTCTCTGGGCTTCCACGTTGTAGTGGAGGGGAAGGGAAGGAGGGATGCTACCTTAGTTACCAGGATACTCCCCCTGTGCTGCTCCCACACTGTCTCTGAGCAGCCCCTCCTTTTGTCCCTCCCAGTCTTGCTGGAATGAGTACCTGACAACTCGGATAGAGCAGAACCTTGTTTTGAATTGCACCTGCCCCATTGCCGACTGCCCCGCCCAGCCCACCGGAGCCTTCATTCGTGCCATCGTCTCCTCACCAGAGGTCATCTCCAAGGTATCCTCTCTCGTCTGAGAGAGGCTCCAGTGCAGAGCCAAAGGAGTGTGCCCCAGGGAGTGGGCTGAGCTATGGGGTCTGGGGGCCTGGAGGTGTGGCATCCTGGAGAGCCATGCCCTCACCTTGTGGCACCTGCGTCTCCACAGTATGAGAAGGCGCTCCTGCGTGGCTATGTGGAGAGCTGCTCCAACCTGACCTGGTGCACCAACCCCCAGGGCTGCGACCGCATCCTGTGCCGCCAGGGCCTGGGCTGTGGGACCACCTGCTCCAAGTGTGGCTGGGCCTCTTGCTTCAACTGTAGCTTCCCTGAGGTGGGAGTCCCACACTGGCCCTGACCCTGAGCAAGGATTCACACTCCTTCCCTGCTTAATACCCCCTCCCTGCCACACACACAGACTGTGACTTGTCCTTCCTCAGCTTCTGCCACCCAGTTGAGCCCTGTTCTTCTTCCTGGAGCCCTCCAAATGTGACCTGTGCCTGCTCCCCCCTCTCCTGTGCACACCAGCCGTGCTGTCCTCGGGACTTAGCTGTGTCCCTACCACGCCCTCTTGCCCTAGGCACACTACCCTGCTAGCTGTGGCCACATGTCTCAGTGGGTTGATGATGGCGGCTACTATGACGGCATGAGTGTGGAGGCACAGAGCAAGCACCTGGCCAAGCTCATCTCCAAGCGCTGTCCCAGTTGTCAGGCTCCCATCGAGAAGAACGAGGGGTGCCTGCAGTAAGAAGGGGGGTACTGTGGGGAGCCAGAGGGCAAGGGGAAGGGAGGAAACCTGGCAGAAGGAGGGAGGAACGGGCTTAGTGTAAAGCTCAGCAAAAGAGGGTGGTTCCTCAGCCGCCCCTCATGTGGCAGCCTCCACAGTGGCTTCCTGGATCTTAACGTTCCTTTTCCCACTTGTAAGTCCACACTGAGCAGGGGTGCATTCAGCAGGGCTGGGTATGACTAAGGAGACTTATCAGGGCAGGAGCAGAGGCCACAGCATCAGCAGCGGTGCATCTGGGCCCTTGGCATTCCTGGCATGCCCCTGCCCAGAGGCAGGAGTCCCTGACCAGCCAGCTTCCTCCATAGCATGACCTGTGCCAAATGTAACCATGGATTCTGCTGGCGCTGCCTCAAGTCCTGGAAGCCAAATCACAAAGACTATTACAACTGCTCTGCCATGGTAAGGCGCTGGGCACTGGGGGAGGGCAGAGACCCAGAGCCGTTGGGGAGGGGTGCTGTTACCAGGTCCTGGGCAGACCAGGCTCCGTGCACAGTGCAGCGTTCTGGCTGTTGGGACAGAGGCTCAGTGCACGGAAGACAGCCACCTGGGCCTGCAGATGCTGGAAAGTCTGTTCATAGGGAAATTCAGCTCCAGAACAGGACTTCTCATACTGAGGTGGCTACAGAAAGGCTGGGGAGGGCCAGACACTCTCAGGAGGCAGCAGGGCAGAGCAGGGACCCTGCAGTCAGAGCCTGGCTGTGCTGCTTAGCATGTGGCTTTGAGCAAGTTCATTTGCTTCTCCAAACCTCAACAGCCTCTGCAAAAGGGGTGAATAATATGACCTACCCCACACAGTCTTAAGGACTGAATGAAGATAACCAGGGGAGGTATAGAAAGGCCTCCATGAATGTTGCCTTTTCCACTTATTAACTCCTTCCTGTCCAAACAAAACACCCAATAGCCCACTCAACATATCCTTGCTAGGTAAGCAAGGCAGCTCGCCAGGAGAAGCGGTTTCAGGACTATAACGAGAGGTGCACTTTCCATCACCAGGCGCGGGTGAGCCGGGAGGAAACAGCGGGTAGATGCCTGCAGAAGCGGGGTGGGGTGGCGGGGTGGAGGGGGGTGGGCTGAAGGTCTGACCGGGCAGGTGGTGCTGCGCCACCTGTGCTGGTGCTGATACACCTTCCTCCACACAGGAATTTGCTGTGAACTTGCGGAACCGGGTATCTGCCATCCATGAAGTGCCCCCACCCAGATCCTTCACCTTCCTCAATGATGCCTGCCAGGGACTGGAGCAGGCTCGGAAGGTGGTAGTGGGTGGGGGAGGAGGGCAGGGGAGGGGCGTGCCAAAGGGGTCTGGGGAGCTTGGCTGCTTTCATGGGACTTGCCTGGATGAAGGGAATGAGGAGAGGGCAGGCGGGAGAGCTGACGGGAGCCCTTGCAGGTGCTGGCCTATGCCTGTGTGTACAGCTTCTACAGCCAGGACGCAGAGTACATGGACGTGGTGGAGCAGCAGACGGAGAACCTGGAGTTGCACACCAATGCCCTGCAGATCCTCCTGGGTGAGCCACCCCTGCCGGCCAGGCCCTCCTCCTGCCTCCCCCCCTCTGTTGCACAGCCCAGCCCCTCCCAAACAGGTCAAGCCGCAGCCCCACCTTCCCTCTCTCCTCTTCCTCTTCATTCTTCATGGCCTTCTCACTGCCTGGCTGTTAAAGTTCAGGTCGAAAGCCTACATTGTAAGGTGCCCAAGGGCGCAGATGTTTGCGGATGTTTCTTGGTTTCTGGTCTCTACCCTGCTCCCCTAGGGAGCTTCATGAGAATGTCTAGAGCTGCACCTGGCGCTTGGTAGATGTTCCATAGGTGTTTGTTGGAGAAAAGAATGGATGAGAATGAGAAGGGAGGGAGCCTCTCTGTCTGCCCCCTCTGCAGAGGAGACCCTGCTGCGGTGCAGAGACCTGGCCTCCTCCCTGCGACTCCTGCGGGCTGACTGCCTCAGCACGGGCATGGAGCTGCTCCGACGGATCCAGGAGAGGCTGCTTGCCATCCTGCAGCATTCCGCCCAGGTACTCCCTGGCCCAGACCCCTTCTGCTCCTGCGTTCTGCGGGAGTTGTGGTCCTCCTGTCCCAGCACAGCCCCTGCCCTGGGGCGAGTCCAGAAGGAAAGGCAGCAAAGTGGGTGAATGGATGTTAGGAGACCTGGGTGCACATCCCGGCTCCTAGGCCAACCTGCCTGATGCTGCTGGACCCTATCATTTCACCTCCTGGGGATTCCTACAAAATAAAGGAGTTGGCTAGCCCACATCAAGGGTATTTGGTCAGGTGCCTATCAGAATCACTTGGGGAACTTTTCCAGACTATACTTCCCAGATATGGATTTGAAATCCTAGGAGTGGGCATCAGGGGATTGGGGTCACTGGAGCAAGGGCTCTCCCAGGCTCTCTCCAGCTCTAATGCACTGATGCTGAGTCTAAACTGAATCCTGTCCTCTGGTTGCTTACTGACTAGTAAGTCACGTGGGCAGAAAAGACATACATAGATTCTGTAAGCTCTTTAAGCACAGGGTGGTGTGCCTCACCCTGGTACCCCGTATCTCTGGAGACCATCCGTGAGTGAACTCACAAAGGCAGTGGTTCATGAAGTGCTGTGCTGGGAGGGGAGGAGTCCTAGCAAGAGCTTGGCCCTCACAGAGCATCAGTGGCAGGAATGCTGGGTCCAAAGGCCCCACGCCCTCTACCTCCTACTTCCCAAATCCTTCTGTCTGCTCACCAGGATTTCCGGGTTGGTCTTCAGAGTCCATCAGTAGAGGCCTGGGAGACAAAAGGACCCAACGTGCCCGGCAGTCAGTAAGTGGGGTGGGCAGAGCCACGGAGGAGGCAGTGGGACATGGCAGCCTCCTCTGGGCTGAGTGTGGTGGCTTTCCCTAGGCCCCAGGCCTCCTCAGGGCCAGAGGCGGAAGAGGAGGAGGAAGACGATGAGGATGATGTGCCCGAGTGGCAGCAGGATGAGTTTGATGAGGAGCTGGACAATGACAGCTTCTCCTACGATGAGTCTGAGAACCTGGACCAAGAGACTTTCTTCTTTGGTGATGAGGAGGAGGATGAAGATGAGGCCTATGACTGAGGGGGCAAATGCAGGAAACACCTAGAGCCGCCCCAGAGTCACGGGGCTGCGGGGGCGGGAGCTGCCCCTGTTTGTCATGGGGAGGGGATTCCCAGCGTCTGCAGTGCCTCTTTCTGTTTATTGAATAAAGGCCTCTTTCTCACACACGTCTCGGAGCAGGCTGACAGCTTCACCAGGGGCCAATCAGTTGCCACTGCCCTGGCCCCACATCCACCCACACCCCTAATCTTTACTGTTTCCTTTAGACCTCTGGACTCTTCTATCCTCCAAGAAGGCTCAGAGCAGACTCATCTGACCTAAGCTGATAAAGGGAAGTGAAGTTTGGCATGGAAAGGGCCAGGTGCAGCCCCAGCCCAGTTCAGGGGAGACAGAGTGGGGTGGCCACCCCCAGGAACAACCTTCCTCCCAACTCTTTTTTTTTTTGGTTCTGAGATGGAGTTTTGCTTTTGTCCCCCAGGCTGGAGTGCAATGGCTTGATCTCGGCTCACTGCAGCCTCCGCCTCCCGGGTTCAAGTGATTCTCCTGCCTCAGCCTCCTGAGTAGCTGGGAGTACAGCCATGCATCACCACGCCCGGCTAATTTTTGCATTTTTAGTAGAGATGGGGTTTCCCATGTTGGCCAGGCTGGTCTCAAACTCTTCAGCTCACGTGATCCGCCCGCCTCGGCCTCTCAAAGTGTTGGGATTACAGGCGTGAGCCACTGCACCCAGCCTTTCCTCCCAACTCTTGGCTCACTGCAAGCTCCACCTCGTGGGTTCACGCCATTCTCCTGCCTCAGCCTCCCGAATAGCTGGGACTACAGGCACCCGCCACCACGCCTGGCTAATTTTTTGCGTTTTTAGTAGAGACAGGGTTTTATCGTGTTAGCCAGGATGGTCTCAATCTCCTGACCTTGTGATCCGCCCACTTCAACCTCCCAAAGTACTAGGATCACAGGCGTGAGCCACCGTGCCGACCCTCCTCCCAATTCTTAAGTGTTCCTGGGGAGGAAGGGGCTTGAGGGCATTTGGAATTGTCCTCCTCTCGGCCTAGAGATTTCTAAAGCATCTATCTTGAAGTGAAGTGTGGCAGGACTCAGACAGAAAGTTAGGATTTTAACTGTACCTTTTAATTTGCTCCTGGGGCTAAGAGGAAGGAAGTGTCTGAGAACAGAAGAATTTAAGAAAGTGAGATTAAGTCAAGTGGGTGGGTTAGGGGAGGCAGCCACCTGCCCTGGAGGATCAGCCTCGAAGTATCGATCCAGCAGCGCCTCCACCTCTCCCTCCTCATAGTCCCACACCTGGAACCGAGAGCCATCTGCTGCTCCCCGGATCATGGCCGAAAGCACTGGAAAGGGCAGGGAAAGGTGGAGCTGCCTCCCATCCCCACCCTCACAGCTCCCTTCCCCCTTCCCTGTTGAGGGAGGCTCGGTGCTCAGAGCCCACCAGGGAAGGAGCTGAGGGCTGGGTCCACAGAAAGCCAGGAGGGAGGCTTGGGGTGCTCACCGCGGCCAGACTGCGGGCGGAACAGGCATAGGATCCGCTTGTTGAAGGCCACAGCCCGGCCCAGCTCATAGCCTACACCCAGGGATGGCTGTGTCACTTCTGCCACGACCACTGGGAAGAAAGACGAGAGGAAGCCTCAGCATTGGGGGCACTTGGGGTTCATAAGGAAGATGGCGATGTGGCTGTGGTGAGGAGGGAACTCTGGGAGTCCCTTCTAGGTGTGGAGGCTGGGATGTCCAGGGGAACCCAGCACTCCAGAAGAGTTAGGTGCTGGAAGGAGGGAGCGCCACTCACCATCTGCCTCCTGCAGCCACGCCAGGTCCCGCTCATGGATGAGCCTGTCACCCCCAGCAGCCTCTTCCCCTGTGTTGAGGGAAAGCTGGTCAGGGACATGCCTCATGCTGGCTCCTCGTAACTCCTATGCCCTTGCATGTCTATACGCACCCTGCTTAGGGAGGGCGAGAGCCTTGTGCTAGATGACCTGACCCAACATGACGATCTCGTCAAAGCAGCGAGGAAATGAAATAGCCACAAAAAGAAAAATTCAGCCCTGTGCAAGGTGGGATGTGTGTGATTAGGGCCAAATGAGAACATGGGCAGCACATGAGAGTGATTAGGGAAAGGTGCATGGGCACTTAGCCAAAAGTAGGAGAGGCATCCTGGGCCCAGAAGGTAGGGATCTCAGGTCCTAGCTTGATTAAATGTTATCTTCCAGGACGGTGAGGCTCAGCCCACCACATCAGGTTAGGACCACTGGGGAGCTTGTTAGAAGTACAGATTCCAGGGCCAGGCATGGTGGCTCATGCCTGCAATCCCAGCACTTTGGGAGGCTGAGGCGGGTGGATCACTTGAGGTCAGGAGTTCAAGACCAGCCTGGTCAACATGGTGAAACCCCGTCTCTACTAAACATACAAAAATTAGCTGGGCATGATGGTGCACACCTGTAATCCCAGCAACTCGGGAGGCTGGAGCAGGAGAATCATTTGAACCCAGGAGGCGGAGGTTGCAATGAGCCGAGATTATACCACTGCACTCCAGCCTGGGCAAAGAGCAAAACTCTGTCTCAAAAAAAAAAAAAAAAAAAGTACAGATTCGGGCCGGGTGCAGTGGCTCATGCCTGTAATCCTGGCACTTTGGGAGGCCAAGGCAGTAGGCTCACAAGGTCAGGAGTTCGAGACCAGTCTGGCCAACATGGTGAAACCCCATCTCTACTAAAAATTAAAAAATTAGCCAGGCGTGGTGGCAGGTACCTGTAATACCAGCTACTTGGGAGGCTGAGGCAGGAGAATTGCTTGAACCTGGGAGGTGGAGGTTGCAGTGAGCGGAGATCACTCCACTGCACTCCAGCCTAGGCCACACAGCAAGACTGTTGTCTTGGGGGGGAAAAGAAAGTACAGATTCGAAGGCTTTATCCCAGATGATCAGAACCTGCATTTTTAACAGGCTCCCTCAGATAACACTAAAGACCTGGAGAGCCACCAGGCAGTCTGGATATACCATGAACTAATGAGCTATAAGCTTCAGGGTCCTCCACTTGCATAGGCCCTTTCCAAACCATCAGCAACTTTGTATTGTGATTTTTGTCTTTTTAAAGAGGTCTCCCAGAACTGCATGAGGTCCCACAAATTGTGGGTCTGCTCTTGGGTAGGGTAAGTGGAAACCACTTAAGGTTTTCTTAGCAGAAGCACAAGCATTCAAGACACAATTTTCAAACTGGAAGGATCTGCAAGATTCCAGACCAGCACATCAAAGTATGCTTTAGAGAAATCCAGCCAGACTCAGTGGCTCATGTCTGTAATCCCAACACTTTGGGAGGCCAAGGCAGGCAGATCACTTGGGCTCAGAAGTTCAAGACCAGCCTGGCCAACATGGCAAAATCCCGTCCCTATAAAAATACAGAAATTAACCAGGTGTGGTGGTGCACACCTGTAGTCCCAGCTACTTGGGAGGCTGAGGTGGGAGGATCACTCAAACCTGGGAGGCAGAGGTTGGCAGTGAGCTGAGATTTTGCCACTGCACTCCAGCATGGGTAATGGAACAAGACTGTTTCCAAATAAATAAATAAATGGAAAAAAGGAAAAACAAAAACCCAGCAGCCAGGAGCAGAACACAATAACAGCCTGAAAGAGAACATGAGGCCAGCGTGGGGGCTCATGCCTATAGTGCCAGCACTTCAGGAGGCCCAAGGCACCGGAGGATCACTTGAGGCTAGGAGGTCAGGACCAGACTGGGTAACACAGTGAGACTCCTGATCTCTACAGAAAAATTTTGAAAATTAGCCAGGCATGGTGTCGTGCCCCTGCAGCCATTGCTAATAGGAGGCTGAGGCTGGAGGATCGTGAGTCTAGAAGGCCGAGGCTGCAGTGAGCTATGATCACACCACTGCACTCCAGCCTGGGCGGCAGAGAGGCCCTTGTATCAACAAAACAAAAACGTGAGAGAGAGTAATAGCGAGAACTGGGGTCAGCTGGGTCTAAGAGAGTGCTGATGTCTTCACAGAAAAAGGAGAGGCAGGCGCTGGGCGGTGGCTCATGCCTGTAATCCCAGCACTTTGGGAAGCCGAGGAGGGCGGATCACCTGAGGTCAGGAGTTCGAAACGAGCCTGACCAATATGGTGAAACCCCGTCTCTACTAAAAGTACAAAATGTAGCCGGGTGTGGTGGTGCGTGCCTGTAGTCCCAGCTACTCGGGAGGCTGAGGCAAGAGAATCGCTTAAACCCGGGAGGCGGAGGTTGCAGTGAGCTGAGATCGTTCAACTGCACTCCAGCCTGGGCGACAGAGTGAGATTCCGTCTCAAAAACAAAACAAAACAAAACAAAACTTGGTGGGGAGGCAGGAGGATACCTTTCGTGTTGGGTGGTGGAAAAGATTCCAGCGGGTGAAGTGGGAACTGAGCCCAGGCAAAGCAGCCCAATCCACCTTCTTTCTCTTGCACCCTACAAACGCTCTGAAAGCAGCTGAAGACAGAGTTCTCCAAGAAGGAACCAAAGGTCAAGATAATGCTGAGAATGCCTTACACCCGCAGGCTTGCTGGGACCCACGCAGTCCGAGCCCCGGCCAGTTTCCTTCTCGGACTGGGGCGCTGGATGGAGCACCGGGGTAGGAGGGCGGGCTCCTGGCGCCGGGAGCGCAGCTGCCGCGGTATCAGGCCGGGACCCCGCCAGCCCAGCCAGGCTTCCGCCCGCGTCCCCGCAGCCCGCGTCCCCAGGGCCTCACCGCGCGCGCCCAGCTCGGCGGCCGCCACGTGCTCGGTGAGCACTGTCCCGAATCGCCGCAGCCGAGACACGATCCGCTCGTACAGCGTCCTGTCCTCGCGTCCGCCGCGAATGCTCCCGCAGAAGTACAGGGCCGGGCGGCCAGACTCCCCCAGCTCCCCACTCTTGCTGCGCCCCCGCACCCCGGCAGCAGCCATTCCCCAGCCGCCCGCGCTCTCCCGCGCCAGGGGGCGCCAGCCCGCGGCCACGTGACCCCGCCCGGCCCAGCGCAGAGATCGGCTGCTGAGTCCACACCTGTGGAATGGGGAAGACGAACTGGGAGGATCCAACCGGGACCCTCTCTGAAACACACCCTTCCCGGACTTGACGTTCGGATGCCTAATACGCACCTTAACTTGACCTTGTCCAAGCAGAACTTCCCCACCTCACCAGCTTCTGCTCCCCGCCTCCCCGCCGTCTTTCCCAGTTGCATCCTCCCAGCTGCTCAGGCCCAAGACCCTCGGAGTCATCTGGATCGTTCCCTTTCTCTCAAACTCTGCGTCCCATCCATTGGCAACTCGTGTAGATTCCTCCTTCCAAATCTGAAATCTCACCACCACCTACAGGGCCACTACGCTGGTCTAAGCCTCCTCCCGGCTCTCCACAGCCTCCTAACAGGTCTCCCCATGTCCCGAGCTGCCCAAGGTCATACAGAACCAGGTCCACCCACCTTTATGTCTACCCATAAGGTCGGGTTTTTATTGATGCTATTTCAATCACAAAAGTTAGGCACCACATGGAGTTCCCAAGAAGGCAGTTCTTCTTAGGACCACCTGTTCACTTGGTAGTCAGAGCCGTGGGCATGCAGGCTGGAGCCACTCCACAGGTCAGACTGTCTTGCAAACCACACATAGTATTATATGTAAGGATATAAGGATATAAATGTTACAGATGAAAATTTCACATCAAACACAGGAACATTTAACATCAAGAGAAAAGGGGTTAACGAACCAGTCCAAGGAGAGTGTTATGGACAGAGTCCTGGCCTGATGGGGATAGTCGTCAAGGGCTTGCAAGGAAGAGTCCTTGATTTGAGCAGAGCCTTCAGAGGCAGACACCAGGTGCTGGTCACAAGTGATAGCAAGACTCAGTCTGTTAAGGTGGCGGTGTCTAGCTGCTGAAGTCCTGCTCATTTTATGGCCCTTGAGTCCTCTGATGAGGACTTATAGTAAAGGGCGATGCCCTTATCTGATTGGGTGTTGTCTCCATTGGTTAGGTGAACATCTGGACCCTATTGGCTTGATGCCTTTTGAAATGTAAGATGGAGTTTTTAAAAACTTTATTTATTTATTATTTTTTGGGACAAGGTGCCTGTCGCCCACACTGGAGTGCAGAGGCACGATCATTGCTCACTGCAGTCTCACGATCATTGCTCACTGTAGCCTCAAACTCGTGGGTTCAAGGAATCCTCCCACCTCAGCTTCCTGAGTAGCTAGGACTACAGGCACATACCACCATGCTGAGCTAATTAAAAAAAAAAAAAAATTGGCCGAGCACTGTGGCTCACGCCTGTAATCCCAGCACTCTGGGAGGCCGACATGGGCAGATCACGAGGTCAGGTGATCGAAACCATCCTGGCTAACGCAGTGAAACCCCATCTCTACTAAAAATACAAAAAGTTAGCTGGGCATGATGGCACACACCTATAGTGCCAGCTACCCCAGAGTCTGAGGCTGGAGAATCGCTTGAACCCGGGAGGCAGAGGTTGCAGTGAGCCGAGATCACACCACTGCACTCCAGCCTGGGCAACAGAGTGAGACTCCATCTCAAAAAAAAAAAAAAAAAAAAAAGGTGTAGAGATGAGGTCTTACTATGTTTCCAGGACTGGTCTCAAAACTCCTAGGCCCAAACAATCCCCCACCTCAGCCTCCCAAAGTGCTGGGATTACAGGCATGAGCGAATGCGCCCAGTGATGGAGTCTTTTTCTAAGATGGAATTACTTATGTCAAGGGTTCTCTATACACCTCTCTTACCCTTCCCTGCTACAGTCTGCTCTCCACTCAGCAGCTAGAGTGATGTGGGTCAAGACCTTCCTCTGCTCAAAACCCTCCAATGGTTCCCATCTCACTTGGGGTAAAAACTGAAAACCCCACAGTAGCTCACAAGGCTCCAGATGATCCTACCACCCTCTTACCTCCCTAACTCCAGTTCCTATTATTTTCATTCTCTTCTCTGCCACCTCACTGGCTTGCTGGCTGTTCCTTAAGCATGTCAGCCATGCCCTTGCGTCAGAGTCTTTGCATTTGCTGTTCCCTCTGCCTGTAACCCTGTTCTCCCAGGTAGCTTCCTGGCTCACTCCTCATTTCCTTCAAGTCTTTGTTGACACTTTACCTTCCCTGACCACCCTATTCAATATGGCAGCCCTCCATCCGCCAGTTCTCTCTATCACCCTTCCCTACCTTGCCTTTTCTCCTTCTCATGCA
The DNA here is from genome assembly GCF_047675955.1 of Chlorocebus sabaeus. Lineage (NCBI taxonomy): Eukaryota > Metazoa > Chordata > Mammalia > Primates > Cercopithecidae > Chlorocebus > Chlorocebus sabaeus. Next base: position 43,458,038 of record NC_132920.1, read on the forward strand.
CCATATAACTTATTAATTATGTTGCATGTTTTTCTATACCCAGTAGAAGGTTGTTCACTGCTGTATTCCTGCATTCGTTCCCTTTCTCTTTCTTTCTTTCCTTCTTTCTTCTTCCTTCCTTTCTTTCCTTCTTTCTTTCCTTTCTTTCTTTTCCTTCCTTTCCTCCTTCCTCTCTCTCTCTCTCCCTTTCCTTCCCTCCCTCTCTCTTTTCTCTTTCTTCTTTTCTTTTTCTTTCTTTCTTTCTCTTCCTTCCTTCCTTCCTTCCTTCCTTCCATCCTTCCTTCCTCCCTCCCTCCCTCCCTCCCTCCCTTCCTTCTTTCTTCCTTTTTTTCTTTCTTCTCTTTCTTTCTTTTCTTTCTTTCCTTTTCTTTATTAAGAGATGGTGTCTTGCTTGGTCACCCAGGCTTGAGTGCAGTGTCATGGTCACAGCTCACTGCAGCCTCAAATTCTTGGGCTCAAGCAATGCTCCCTTCTCATCCTCCTGAATAGCTGGGACTGCAGGCGAGTGCCACCATGCCTGGCTAATTTTTTGTAGAAATGGGGTCTCACTATGTTGCCCAGGCTTATCTTAAACTTCTGGGCTCAAGTGATCCTCCCACCTCAGCCTCCCAAAGTACTGGGATTACAGGTGTGAGCCACTGTGCCTAGCCTATCCCCAGTTTCTAGAACTATGCCTGGCACATAAGAAACATTTATTAAACGTTTGTTGAATGAATGAGTGGTTTAAATGAGAGGATGAATTTCACAGCACTTCGTAGTCTGCTCAGCCCTATAGTAAGTACGTTGATAGAGGCAGTATATTCAGGGAGACAGGCAAGCACTCATTGTTCACCAATACTGATTTCACCCTCATTTTATTATGACAATCACAAATATATGACAAAACCTTCAAATGGAATGAGATAGTACGCAGTGGAAAGAAAGTCCTGAGACCCCAGCCCCACTCCCCCGAGGAAAGCTCCATCAGTGTTTTCTTCCGTATTCTTCCTGAAAGATAACTATTAAAGTACTGAAGTGTGCCATTGCAGAGAAGATGCAGCAATATGTATATTTTTAATGCTAAGATACAAAGGGGAGACAGAGATTTCAGAGTATTTCTGCCCACTGCTGTGCTGGGCCCAGCTATGTATACACAGACCATGGGGCAAACATGAAGACATAGCTGCACACCTGTCCCTCCCCCACCGGGTGCCCTCTCTCACGCACGCACAAACATGCATACACAGATTAGGAAGGAGGCCTCAGGTGCCAGCAGACTTGACAGGCAACCTCCCCAACACTCCTTATCCTCCTCACTCACACCTTCCCTCCAGTTCCCCCCAAAGACAAGGAACACACATGCACAGACACACACACACACACACACCATCTTGTTTCTGCCTCTGTATCTTTTTTTTTTTTTTTTTAAGAAAGAGAGTTTCACTCTTGTTGCCCAGGCTGGAGTACAGTGGTGCGATCTCAGCTCACAGCAACCTCCGCCTCCTGGGTTCAAGCAATTCTCCTGCCTTAGCCTCTGAGTAGCTGGGATTACAGGCATGTGCCACCACGCCCGGCTAATTTTTGTATTTTTAGTAGAGACGGGGTTTCACCCAAAGTGCTGGGATTACAGGCATAAGCCACTGTGCCTGGCCCCAGGAGGCCAGTCTCAATTCTGTTACTATCTCTGTGACCTTGGTCAGGTCCCTTAAACTCTCCAAGTCTGTTTCCTCATTCATGAAATTGGTAAGAAATGTTATCCTACCTTACTCACCTGGTTTGAGCATAGTGCAGTGAAGCATGTGAAGGCACATTAGAAAATATAGGCTAGGTGCGGTGGCTCACACCTGTAATTCCAGCACTTTGGGAGGCCAAGGCAGGTGTAGTGAGTGAGATAGCGCCACTGCACTCCAGCCTGGGAGACAACAGCGAAATTCGTCTGAAAAAAAAAAGAAAAAAGAAAACACAAAGTACTCAGGGGGTTTTTAGGGTGGTGAAATTACCCTGTATGATCCTATAATGGTGGGTACATGTCATTATATATTTGTCCAAACCCATAGAGTGTACAACATGAAGAGTGAACCCTAATGTAGTCTATGGACTTTGTATGATAATGATGGTCAATGTAGGTTCATCAGTCGTAACAAATGTACCGCTTCAGTGGGGATGTTGATAATGGCGGAGGCTGTGCATTTGTGGAAGCAGAGGTGTGTGGGAACTCTCTGTACCTTCTGCTCAGTATTGCTGTGAACCTAAAACTGCTCTAAAAAATAAAGTCCTTTTAAAAATAAAGTGCTATACAAATGTAAGTCATTGTTCAATTAAACAAAAATTATTTTATTATGGAAAATGTCAAATTTATATGCTGATACAGAGAATAGCTAAAGACTACATATATGATTCTATTTGACATGTCTAGAAAAGGCATGTTTGGTGAGACAGAAAGCAGACCAGTTGTTGCCTAAGGCTGGGGGTGGGAGCAGGAATTGCCTGCAGAGGGCACGAGAAAACATTCTGGAAGTGACAGAAAGGTTCTTTTTATTTTTTTGAGACAGGGTTTCACTCTGTCACCCAGGCTAGAGTGCAGTGGCACCATCATGGCATCACAGCTCACTACAGCCTCGACCCCTCAAGTGATCCTCCCACCTCAGCCTCCGAAGTAGCTGGGACTACAGGCAGGTGCCACCACACCTGGCCAAGTTTTGTTGGCAGGCTTGGGTGCTTCTATGAGTTTGCCCATTATACATCCTTCATATGAGTTTTGTCCTTCTGTGACAGGCTTATTTCCCCATAATGCCCTCCAGGTTCATTCATGTCTGATTTCAAAATATATTATTAAGCTACAGTAGGCCGGGCATTGTGGCTCATGCCTTTAATCACAGCACTTTGGGAGGCTGAGGTGGAAGGATTAATTGAGCCCAGCAGTTTGAGACCAGCCTGGGCAACAAGGAGGACCCCACCTCTACAAAAAATTTAAAAAATTAGCTGGATGTGGTGGCACTACGTGTGTGTATGTTTGTGTGTGTGTGTGTGTGTGTGTGTGTGTGTGTATAATGGAATATTAAACAGTCTTTAAAAAGAAGGAGGCCGGGCGCAGTGGCTCAAGCCTGTAATCCCAGCACTTTGGGAGGCCGAGACGGGCAGATCACGAGGTCAGGAGATTGAGACCATCCTGGCTGACACGGTGAAACCCCGTCTCTACTAAAAAATACAAAAAACTAGCCGGGCGAGGTGGGAGGCGCCTGTAGTCCCAGCTGCTCGGGAGGCTGAGGCAGGAGAATGGCGTGAACTCGGGAGGTGGAGCTTGCAGTGAGCTGAGATCCGGCCATTGCACTCCAGCCTGGGCGACAGAGCGAGACTCCGTCTAAAAAAAAAAAAAAAAAAAAAAGAAGGAAATCCTGCCATTTGCAACAGTAAAACTGTTCTTAACAAAGCAAAATATAAAGTAGAGAAAATAGTATGAGATTTAATAATTATCAGTTTATGGCCAGTCTTGTTTCATCTGTATTCATACTAAATTTCCTCACTGTACTATTTTGATGCAAATTTCAGATTACATTTTTCATTTATAAATATTTTTATATATGTCTGTAAAAGATAACTCTTTTTTACTAAAAATGTAACCAAGGCTGAGCATGGTGGCTCACGCCTGTAATCCCTAGTACTGTGGGAGGATTGCTTGAGGCCAAGAGCTGAAGACCAACCTGGCCATCATAGTGAGACACCATCTTATTAAAAAAAGGAACTAAAATATTATTATCATATCATAGCTAAAAAATTTAACAAGATTTTCTTAATATCATCAAATATTCCATTCGTGTTCAAATTTCTTGTCTTAAAATTTTGTAATTTATTTGTTTAAAATCAAGATCCACATATTATGATTGGTTGACATGCCTTTTAAGTCTATAATATATACATTTCCCCCGTATATTCTCTCTTTCTCTCTCTCATCCTGCAGTTTCCTTCAGTCTGAAGTTTGCCAATTATATCCCTGTGATGTCACTGAATATGTTCCTCTATATTCCTTATTTCCTGTACATTGGAGTTGGATGCAGAGACTTAATCAGATTCAGGTAGAATTTGGCTATTTCACAAGGGGTGTTGTGTAATCCTAACATGGGCACATAGTGTCTGGATGTCTCTCTGTTTTGATGCGAGCAACCATTGATACTCAATGCCCAGATGTATTTATCATTTATCATTCATTCATTCATGCAGAGGCATACCAATAAAATTATACTTTCATTATAAAATCAAACCCAGCTACAGAAAACCACCTAAACAAATGAATTATTATAAGACAAACACTCTTGTGATTCCCACCCATCTCATCTCAAAATAGATCTTCAACTACCTAGAAGTAGTTTCCATGTGCACCATCCCAAACAGCCCCCTTACTCCCTCCAGAAGTAACCACTGCCCTTACTTTTATAGTGAGGACAAAAAGGAAGGACATCATTAAACTTCCTTGTATTTCATTATGGTTTTATCACCCAAATGTGCATTTTTAGACAGTATAGTTTAACCTTACCTATTTTTACTTATCTTTTAGGTCCCTTTTATTTATTTTTTTGAGACAAGATCTTGCTCTGGCACACTGGCATGCAGTGGCATGATCATGACTCACTGTAGCCTCAACCTCCTAGGCTCAAGCGATCCTCTCACCTCAGCTTCCTGAGTAGCTGGGGCCACAGGAGCACGCCACCACACCTGGCTAATTTTTGTTAAATTTATTTTTATTTTCCAGAGAGAGGAGGTCTCACTAGGTTGCCCAGGCTTGTCTGGAACTCCTGGGCTCAAGCGATCCTCCTGCCTCAGCCTCCCAAAATGCTGGGATTATGGGCATGAGCCACTGTGCCCAGCCTTAAATTCTTTTTAATGTACAGGTTGGGGACACATTTTAAAAGCATTTATTTTGTGTGAGACATTCAATGGGCACTAACAGAGCTACAAAAAGGAGTAAAGGAGAGCATCTGAGACTTTAGACTCCATTTGGCTTTGGGAGGAGCCAGCCTTAGCTCAAGAATAGGAGAAATCAGGTTAACGCCATGCAGTAATGTGCAAAGGGCTGTAGTGACTTAAGGAAGGCAGAAATCAAGCATCTGGAGGAGCTCTTCCAGTCTGTCCTCACACTCCTGCCATGTAACACCCAGATCATATGTCTTCTTCTGGCCAAGAAGTAGCAAGACCTAGATTTACCCTCCCGTCTTTAACAACTAAAAAACTGAGCAGAATATATGAATACAGAGCAATAATGTTTGAACATTGGCCATCAGGCAGCACAGAACAGTACTGTATCGCTGAAAGACTGAAAACAAAGTAGACGAGCTTTACATTTGCCCCAGCTTATTGCCTGTGAGGTTACCAGGCTGCAGGATGGAGGAACCCAGGCTGAGCCTGGCTGTCTCTTTGACGGAGGAGATAGAGCTGGGAGTCCAGGGAGGCCAAGGCCTCTAGTTTGCAGGAGAGAGTACAGGACAGGAGAGAGAGCTCTGGAGAGGTTCAGAGGGTTCCATGAATAGATAGCTGAGGACTGATCAGCACATGTGTATGAGGGAACTGTCTGTGGTGGGGAAAAACATCTGAAAGCAGCAGAGTGAACAATTTTTGAGCTCACACAGGGATGGAACTAGTGCCTGTTCCTACTGGCACATATGGAAAATTCATAGGGTTTTGCCTTAGTGGCGAAAAAAATTAGGTTTTGTCTTAGCGTCAGAGAAATATTAGCCCTAGACTGGAGGCTGCTCTGATCTAACCTAATAAAACTTAAAAGTAAACTTCAAAAGGACCAAACTGGTTTCTCTTTTTTCTTTTTCTTTTTTTTCTTTTCTTTTTTTTTGAGACAGAGTCTCATTCTGTCGCCCAGGCTGGAGTGCAGTTGCGTGATCTTGGCTCGCCATTCTCCTGCCTCAGCCTCCCGAGTAACTGGGACTACAGGCGCCCACCACCATGCCTGGCTAATTTTTTTCATTTTTAATAGAGATGGGGTTTCACCATGTTAGCCAGGATGGTCTCGATCTCCTGACCTCGTCCTCCCAAAGTGCTGGGATTACAGGTGTGAGCCACCGCACCCGGCCCAAACTGATTTTTCTTTCTTTCTTTCTCTCTCTCTCTCTCTGTTTCTCTCTGTCTGTCTCTCTGTTTCTTTTCTTTTTCTGAGACAGCGTTTTGCTCGTTCACCCAGGTTGGAGTATAGTGGCATGATCATGGCTCACTGCAGCGTTGACATCCTGGACTCAAGCGATCCTGCTGCCTCAGCCTCCCAAGTAGCTGGGACCACAGATGCATGCTACTACGCCTGGCTAAGTTTTGATTTTTTTTTTTTTTTCTGTGGAGACAGGGTCTCTCCATGTTGCCCAGGCTGGTCTTGAGCTCCTGGGCTCAAGCAATCCTCCTGCATTTGTCTCCCAAAATGTTGAGATTCACAGGCATAAACCACAATGCCCAGTCTGTTTTTTTACTTCTTAAAAATTAACTGCAATCCAGAACAAAGCTGAATCATATTCACTGAAATATAAAAATATACAAGACTCAGCAAGGTAAAATTCACAGTATTTGGCATCCAGTAAAAAATTACTAGACATGGAAAGAAACAGAAAATATGACCCATAGTAGGAATAAAAATCTGTTGAAATGAATCCAGAAATTGTTTAGATAGAATTAGTAGAAAAGTGTATTAAAGCAGTCATTATAATGATTCCATATGTTTAAGAAGTTAGAAGAAAAAAATGAGTAGAGATATGGAAAATTTTAAAAGACCCAGATCAAACTTCCAAAATTGTAAACAACAGTGAAAAATACATTGGATGGAATTAATACTAGATTAGATGCTGTAAAAGAAAAGATTAATGAACTTGAATACATAGCAATAGAAACTATCCAAAATGAAACACAGCAAGAAAAAAGGCTGGGAAAAAGTAAAGCATCAGTGGGTTGTGGGACAAGTTCAAATGGCCTAATATACAGGGTAATTGGAGTCCCTGAAGGAAAGGGGAGGGCAGAAAAAATATTTAAGAAAATAATGGCTGAAAAATTTCCCAATTTGATGAAAACTATATATGCACAGATACGAGAATCTCAACAACCCCAAGCACAAGAAACATGAATAAAACTATGTAAAAAAGACACATCATAATCAAATAGCTTAAACAGCTAAATCCAGTGACAAAGAGAAAATCTTAAAAGAAACCAGAAGCCTTGGCCTGGGCGTGATGGCTCATGCCTATAATCTCAGCACTTTGGGAGGCTGAGGCAGGCAGATCATTTGAGGTCAGGAGTTTGAGATCAGCTTGACCAACATGGTGAAACCCTGTCTTTACTAAAAATACAAAACATTAGCTGGGCATGGTGGTGCATGCCTGTAATCTCAGCTACTTGGGAAGCTGAGACAGGAGAATCACTTGAACCTAGATAGTGCCACTGCACTCCAGCAGTCTGGGTGACAGAGCGAGACTCCGTCTCAAAAGACAAAACAGAACAAATTAAAAACAGACGCATAAAAGGCATAGATTTCATGCAAAGGAACAGAGATAGGATAATTGCAAATTTCTCATCAGAAAAAAAAATGCAAGTTAGAAGACAATAGAGCAACATTTTTAAAGTACTGAAAACAAAAATGAAAAAGAAACTAGAATTCTAACCCAACACTCAGATCAGACCATGTCTCGTCTTTGCTCAAAATTCCTCAGTGGTTTCCTATCTGAAAATCAGGCTCCCCAGGACACTGCCTCTGAGACAGAGACGATCATGCAGTAAGTTTATTGGGACGTGCTCTGGTAATCAACCTCTGGAGGACTGAAGAAGGCAAGGTTGCGTGGAACGGGGAGTTGAGCTCTGATGTAGTCTCAATAGAAGCCTCAGCTGTCCCTATTAGTTTTGAAAATGGGATGTCCCTTAGGAGGTGTCCCCAATTGAAGTAAGGGGGCCAGGCCTTTATACTTATCGATTGGATGTGGGATGTCCCAGGAAGGGGGCATGATCTTGAATGAGGCAGCTCCCTTGGCCAAAGGCAATTCCCAGAGAACAGGTCAGCTGAAAGCAGTCAGCCTTCAACATCTCATATCTGGGAGAATACGCACCTAGATTCTGAAGGGAGATCTGAATGGCTCTCCACAGTATCCACTACACTTCCAAAAACCAAATGGGTAAAATCTAATCTTAGCACGGCACACAAGATCCTTCATGATCTTGCACACGCCCACCCCAGCCTCATCTCATGCTGTCTTCTCAGCCTGGAAGTCTCTTTCATCCTCTGCCCTGGCCCCACTTCTCTGTTGGCAAACTTCTACTAATTCTACTAGTTCTTCAAATTACAGTTGAATGTGCCTCCTCCAAGAAGCCTTCCCTGATTACTCTTGCAGGCTCAATCATCCTTCCTCCCAACGTGGTGATTAGAACCGTGGACTCCAGGGCCAGGGATTGAATTCTAGTTCTGCCACTTGCTAGCTGTGTAACCGAATGCATATTACCTAACCTCTCTGTATCTTAGTTTCCTTGTCTATAAAACAAGGGATAACAATAGTACTCTTACCTTATAGGGTTGTCATCAGGATTAAATTAATTAACATATGTAAAATCAGAGTAGTGTCTGGCAGAAGTAAATAACTGATGCAATTGTTGCTGTTGTTGTTATTATTGAGACAGAGTCTTGCTCTGTCATCCAGGCTGGCGCGCAGTAGCATAATCACGACTCACTGCAGTGTTGACCTCCTAGGCTCAAGAAATCCTTCCCCCTCAGCCTCCCGAGTAGCTGGGACTGCAGGTGCACACCACCACACCCAGCTAATTTTTAGATTTTTTGTATAGATGAGGTCTCACTATGTTGCCCAGGCTGGTCTTGAACTCCCAGGCTCAAGCGATCCTGTTGCCTTGGTATCCCGAAGTGTTGGGATTATAGGCATGAGCCATTGCACCTGGCCCATTGTTGTTGTTGTTATTATTATTGAAGTTGCTCTGTGTGCATTTGTTGAAGGCATTAAGGAAGGAAGGAACTGGCTGGGCACAATAGCTCATGCCTGTAATCTCAGCACTTTGGGAAGCCAAGGTGGGCAGATGGCTTTGAGCTCAGGAATTCAAGACCAGCCTGGGGGAACATGGTGAAACCCCATCTCTACAAAAAAATACAAAAATTAGCCGGGGATAGTGGCTCACACCTGTAGTCTCAAGTACTTGGGAGACTGAGGCTGGAGAATCGCTTAAGTCCAGGAAGCAGAGGTTGCAATGAACTGAGACTGTGCCACTACACTCCAGCCTGGGCAGCAGAATGAGACCCTGTCTCAAAAAAAAAAAAAAAGAAAAAAGAAAAAAAAAAGGAAGAAACTGAAAGAGACAGGCGGCATGCAGAGTTTGTTGTTCAAGGAATGTTGGATTGTTGAGTTGTTGAGTAATCCAACATGTCAGAAGGGGAGTAATGGCCTTATGGGTCCATGTTGGGAAGGTGTTTTGATGTTACAGTAAAGAGTATGCATCTTATTTGGTAAGCAGTAAAAACCAATGGCAGTGTTTGTCCACAAATGAGAGAAAGGGCCAAAGAAAGAGAGACACAGGTTGAGCCAAAAGATAAAGCATATAGGTGGTGAGGTGAGAATTACACGTGACAGGTGGTGGATGAGAGTGTGGGATGGTCCCAGAAGAGGTGGGTAATGGGGACGTATGGGAGGATGGGTACAGGAGAGGGGGATGAGTTTAGAGGAAGGAGATATAAACATGTAGAGGATGGAGTGGGGAATCAGGCGACACTGATGGGTCAGGTGAGGAAGTTTAGAGACATACTGGGAGTGGGGAAGATAAAGGGTGATGGAGACAGGTGAGTTTTATGGGAGCAGGTAAGGAGTGATGGGGCTGTGCTGGGAGATGGAGTCAAGTGAGTGGCAGAGAGCGGTAAGGAGAACCTGAGAGCTGGAGCGGGACGGCCAGAGAATCCCAGGGCTGGAGGAGAGCGGAGCGGGGCCGGAGGAACGTGATGTCAGAGGAGGAGCGGTGATGTCAGAGCGGGCAGCGGGCGGTGATGTCAGGGCTGGTGCTGATGCTGGCGGCGCGGTGCATTGTGGGCAGCTCCCCGCTCCGCCGCTGCCGCCGCCGTCGCCCTAGGAGGATCGGGGCCGGGCCGGGCCGGGATGGTCCCGGTCGGAAGGCCGCCGCCGCCGCCGCCGCCGGAGGGAGCGGGTCGCCCAACGCCGCACTGAGCCGCCCCCGCCCCGCCCCAGCCCCGGGGGATGCGCCGCCCCGAGCCGCTGCCTCCACCGCCGCCGCAGCCGCAGCCGCAGCGGGCACAGAGCAGGTGAGGCGGGGCGGGGCGGGCCGGGGTCGGGGCGGGGGCTCCTTAGTGGGCTCAGGGGGCTTCGCCTGGCTCGCCTCCCAGCGCAGCCTTCTTGGGCTCCCCTCCGCGCTGCTGTCGCCGCCCGCTGGGCTGGGACGCTGGCCTACACCGCCTGGGCCGCGCCGAGGCCTGGAGCCGCTCCCTGTCCCCAGCACACAGACCTCCCTCCCCAACCCGTCCTCCCGGCACTTTGCTCCTCCCCACTCACCTCCGTCCCCTGTCCCCATGGCTTCACCCCTGGCTCTCCTGTCACCCCTGACGAGTCATTCGGCTGTCTCCATAACCTCCCTCCCTGTCCTCAGTCCCTCCATGCCTCCCACCTGTCTTCTTACCTACTTCCTCACCCCCTCAGCTGTGCCCAGAAATCCCTCCCATGGTCCTATCTCTTCTTTGCCTGTCATCATTATCTCTCACCAGTCTCTATCCTACCCACCCCCCTCCTCTAATCCTGTTGCTCCTCATCCCTGACATTCCCCTCTGCCTCCCTCCACACCTCTTTCACCTGTCCCCATCACCTCTCGCTGGTCTCCATCACCTCTCCTTACCTGGGCTGCCAGATTCCCACACACACCTGCTGACACCTTGCAGAGTTACACATCAACACTTGTATCCACAGGCCATGATGAGCTCCCACCACTTCCACATACTCCTATGTACCATCACTGGCCCCACATGATCCTACCTGCACTCTGACAGATATCCATACAAACTGCACAAGCCCTCCTCTTCACCATGCGCCCATGCTCCCATGCGCACACAGGGGCCTGAGGCGGCAGTAACGGGGCAACCAAGTATCGCGTGTTTGTATTATCCAACCTGGTCTCTGCTGAGCGTAGTCCTCAGACACAGAGAGAAGGATAGTGGAGAGGGAGAGGCAGGTAACCCTCATTTATCTTCCTGGCTCCACTCTTCCTTCTCTTGCCTCATCTCTTTCTTTTTGGTTTGCTCATCTATAAAATGGGAGCAGAACACAAATTTTCCTTATCAACCTAAGAGATCCACTGTCCCAGGACTGGAAAGCCCATCAGAGTTCACCCAGTTTAACTTCTGAAGGCTCCCTCCCACCAGTTCAATTGCTTCTTCAGTCTTGTCCTCAACCTGTCTCCTCCACCTTTTTTCCAGAAGCCCCATCCCTACCTCTCCCTTCATCCTGCCATTGCCCTCACTGCCCTTCAAATTCCCGATGCCCCATATCCCACTTTGGCAGAAGGAGGGAAGTCCTGATGCTCTGAAGTTGTGAGGATTGGAGGAAACAGCTCATCTTAGTCATTTGAAGAAAGAGAAAAGGAGTGGCAGCGTTCCTCCCCATGAAGATCCCTTCTCCATATGTCCACAGTGGCACATCATGAATTGGAAGGTGGTTTCCACACCTCCACGTCCCACCCTGTCCCCTATGGCAGGATGTCTAGATGCAGGAGCCCTGGGAAGTTATTTCATCCCGAGGAAAGGGGGATTTATGTAGTTTCTACCCCATCTATAGATCTCTTTAGCCACTTTCCTCCCCCCACCCACAACCCCCAAACCCCAGCCTAAGTAACTTCCCTCTTTCTCTATTTGTGACTCTCCAGGGTCATTGTGAAGGCACAGTAGTGTGCTTCTAAAAAATGTGAGGGAAAGAGAAGAGGAAAATATCCTGGTTCCAAATTCTGTCCTGGGTTGGCAGAGATCTCAGAAAGTCATGTCTTCTGGCCCCTTGCCTACACACATGCACATCACAGACAGACAGACACAAAACACACACAAGCACATACAGACACATAGATACATGTAGAAAAGCAGACAGACACACAGAAAAGATAGACAAAGAAAGACACACAAAGGCACATACACACACAGAAGGATACATGCACAGATACACATACAGACATACACACACGCATACATGGGCATTTCTCCGGTAACATGTGCCTGGCTCTCCCAACCCCTGCCATTGGGAAACTCTCCCTGATATCCAACTTCTACCTGTCCTAATTCAAGGAGAGCTGTGTTCTTTCTTGTTGATTCCTAAGCAGACACAGAAAGGTGTGGTCAGAGGCTCTCTCACCCCATGCCCACCCAGACCTGCTGTTCCCTTTCACTCCTCCTGCTTTCTGCTAGGACCCTCCCATTTTCCTGCCCTCCCCAATTCAGCCCACCTCTGTCCCTCTGGAGTGGCTACAAGGCTGCTGTCCATCTGACATCCATGTCTTGAGTCTCACTTGTGTTCACCTCATCTCTCATATCCTGACCTCCCAACCCCATGGTTGTGTCAGTGGGTTCAGCTCACCCTGAGAAAGGTGTGTGCCTCTCAGCACCTGCATTCCCTTCAGTTAACACCACCCTCAAAGGGCTTTAGTGCCTTCCCTCATTTTCTTGATTACCACATCTCTCAGGGCTGATTAGCAGGTCACGTTGGTGTGGGTGTCCCATGGGTCACCCCTTGGGTGGCAGGTCTTCCCTTTTCACTAAGCCTCCGTTGCACAACTCCATGGACATTTTGTGACACAGGGACTCCCCTAAGGGGGAGCCAAGGCCTAGGCCTCCCCTACAAGGGCGAGGATCCCAGTCTGGTATGCTCCGTTGGTCAGCAAGTTTTCCTGGCATCAGTTAGCATATCTCTCTTTCCCCTCAGCCTGTTCACTGTCATTTTCCTCTTCTTCATTGGTCAACATGTGTGTCCTGTTGCTGATTTTAACCATCTCCAGTTCGTAGTCTGTACCTCCCTTGCACTGGCCTTTATACAATCTTTCCTCTGGTAACTCCTGGAGCATCTGTCCAGCGGGACCAGGAAGAATGCGGGGCAGGAGTGGAGCTCCTCTCCTCCATTATCTGCCAGGTGGTCCCGGGTCCGCAGCCCGCCCTCACAGCCCCTCCGCCCTCCCCCTAGGTAGATGGCCCCCTCAGGGCAGGCCCTGCGGACACCCCTCCCTCTGGCTGGCGGATGCAGTGCCTAGCGGCAGCCCTTAAGGACGAAACCAACATGAGTGGGGGAGGGGAGCAGGCCGACATCCTGCCGGCCAACTACGTGGTCAAGGATCGCTGGAAGGTGGTGAGTGAGTGACCCGGCGGGGCAGAGGGAGGGTAGCGGGGAGGGAGGCGAGGACCTGAAGACTTGTTAAAACCAGTGCCCTCCGCTCCCCTACCCTAAGAGGGAGGTGCCTCTAAGCTCATTTGCATACTGCTTGCAGGTCATTATTTTTGCCACCACATGTGGACAATAGCTTTCTCCCAGTGCCCTCTCTCCAGCCCCGCCTTCTATCACCCCTCTCCCCGCTAGGTCACGTTGGTCAGGCCAAGCCTGGAACAACTCCTGGTTGGATGCAGGAGCTGCAGAGGCCAGTGTGGGGAGGAGGAAGAGCGGTGGGGGAGGGAGCTTTTTCTCTGACGGATCTTGGAGAAGGACAGTGGACGAGCATGTGTCCCTCCGCTTCCGCAGAGGACGGAAAGGCTTGTGTTTGGGGAAAGAGGCCCTGAAGGCTGCTCCCGCCGCACCCGCACTCCATCTTCTCCATCCAGCCTCCTCCCCTCGCCGGGTCCTGCGGCAGGTGCAGCACGGCGAGACTCCATCTCCCGGCGTGCCCTGCTCCTCCAGCCTAGGGCTTCGGGCTGCCGGGCCTTCTGGGAGTTGTAGTCTCAGCCTCCTCGGGAAGCGGGCCTGCCTGGGAGGGGGCGCGTGAGGGATGGGGGAATGATAGCGTTTGGGGAGGGAGACCTGCTGTAAATCACCCCCCCTTTTTCCGTCACTTAATAGCGCTCTGGTGTCCTCTTATTGTGGGAGCAGGATAATGTGGGGCGAACTGTGGGCGGCAGTGTGGGGGAACCCGTGTGTGAGCCTGTGGGACTGCACCGGAGTGGGAAGCCAGGAGGAGGGGAGGGAGAACAACAGAGGTCAGGTACACTCCGAGTCGTGTGTATGTGCGTGTGTGTGTGTGCGTGTGTGCTTGCGAGTGTGCGCGCCCGAGTGCTTTAGTGGGGGGAGGCTCAGCTCACGGGAGTGCGGGGTTGGAGAGGAGGGTGAGGCCCGGGTGCAGGCGGGTCTCCACGGCAACAGCCATCGGCCGTGCAGGTCCCCTAGAAGCCTAGAAAGAGGCAACGGTGGCGGCGTTTTCAGAGATGTCTCTGGGACTGGGGGTTGGGAGTGGAAGGGGTGAAGAGGAGGAGACTTCTAGGGGTCCTCAAAGGGTAAGGAAATGGGCTGTTTCTGTCCCAGAGAGGGGACTTCCTGAGAGGGAGAGTACAGAAATGGGGGAGGAAGAGCCAGGGAGGTAATAAAAGGAACGAGGATCTGGCAAAGAGAGGAGTGTTCCTCCGAGACCTCGGGGCCTCTGGCACCCCAGCTTAGTTTCTGGCGGATTGGAGGTAGAATGACATTTACACCGAAGTGGTGAGGGAAAGACAGTTTTTACACACATGTGAGTTTAGGCTAGAACTTTTTTGGATTTCTGAGGGAAGGCATGGAAGATGAGTGGGGAGCGAAATGGAGTGGGTAGCTGGGGGGAGGGCAAGCATGCCGACCTCTCCTCACCGTCGACCCCCGCCCCTGGAGAGTTAGAGAGGGTGAGGGGCCACATGCTTCCCTTCAACCTGTTCCCGGTGAGGATGGCACTGAGGTGGGAGGCAGAGCTCAAGAACCAAGGCAAACTGCCCATAGATCTCGGTGGCCAGGAGAAAATGGGGGTCAGTGGCACTAGATGTGGCATTTAAAAATAAATACGGGGACCAGGCATGGTGGCCCACACCTGTAATCCCAGCACTTTGGGAGGCCAAGGTGGGAGGATCACTTGCAGTCACGAGTTTGAGACCAGGCTGGCCAACATGGTGAAACCTCATCTCTACTAAAAATACAAAAATTAGCCAGGCCAGGCTGCGGGCACCTGTAATCCCAGCTACCCGGGAGGCTGAGGCAGGAGAATCACTTGAACCTGGGAGGCAGAGGTTGCAGTGAGCTGAGATCATGCCATTGTACTCCAGCCTGGGTGACAGAGCGAGACTCTGCCTCTAAATAAATAAATAAATAAATCCTCAATACTTGGCAGGTTGAAGCAGGAGGATCGCTTGAGCCCAGGAGTTCAAATCCAGCTTGGTTAACCTGTCTCTAAAAACATAAAATAAAATAATAACATTTTATTCATCTTGAGGGGTGCTTCTCAGAATCAGAATAGCAAACAATAATAGTAATAATGACAGTATTTGCTTTGAGCATTCGCTGTTTTCAGGCACTGTGCAAAATGCCTTATGTGCATTGTCTCAAGAACTTACCAAGTAGATTTGTATTCCCATTTATTAATCCCATTTCACAGGTGTGGAAACTGAGGAAATTGCTTAGCTAATTTGCCAAGTCTCCATGACTAGATCTGTCTGACAAGAATCAGCCCATCCAAGAATCAGGACCACTGAGCCAAAGAAACCTTTGTGACCAATTCTAGTCCAACTCTGTTCATTTTACAGAGGAGGAAGAGTGGAGGCTCAGAGAGTTTATGAAACTCACCCCAGGCCACCCAGAGCTGCACAAGAAACCAGGTCTCCTTCCTCCCGAGGACCAATGCTGATTCTATTGTGTCATATTTCTCCTCTAGTTTAGGGAGGTCCTTCAGCAGGGCCTGGGATCATGTAAAATTTAGCAGGAGTGAAGAAAAGGGAGATTGAGAGAATATTCTTATTACTGGACTGTGGGCAGGCCACATTGTGACTTTCTTGGGCCCCTTCCTCCATAAGAAAGTACTTAAAATTGTATTTTATGACTGCATTGGTATAAAGATGAATATATTAATATTATATACTAGATTGTTCTCTTTGACCTAAAGGTTCATTTTTTTTTCCCCTGATGATTTTTTATTTTATTTTATTTTTTTGAGACAGGGTCTCACTGTGTCGCCCAGGCTTGAGTGTAGTGATGAGATCTCGGCTCACTGCAACCTCTGCCTCCCAGATTCAAGCAATTCTTATGCCTCAGCCTCTTGAGTGGTTGGGATTACAGACACCTGCCACCACACCAGGCTAATTTTTGTATTTTTAGTAGAGATGGGGTTTCCCCATGTTGGCCAGGCTGGTCTCAAACTCCTGACTTCAAGTAATCCACCCTCCTCATCCTCCTAAAGTACTGGGATTGCAGGCATGAGGCACCATGAGGCCTCCTTTATGATTTTAAAAGAAATTAAAACATTTTCATGGACCCCCTAGAGGTATCAGGGGCCTAGTCACTGTGTCTCATGTATAAGTCTGCCCTAGCTGTGGTGAAAAGGAGAAGGGATGTTGGTGGAGTGGGTGGTGAAGACACCCAGTTCCCTGTCTTATGGAAGTTCCATAATGGGGGTGGGGGTGGGGAAGGAGGTGAGCAAAGAAGGAGAAATAGGCTCTGCTGGGAAAAGAAGGTGGTAGAGAAATACCCCAGGGCACCCTGGGAAATTGGGAAGTAGGTGTCATAAATGTCTTGGCTGTCCCGAGCCTTCCTGACTTATCTCTAGCAATGATTTCGGAGCCTGGCAGATCTGGGCTTGAATCTCAGCACTCACACTTTTAACGTTGATGGGTCCACAGTTTCTGTAACATTATGGATTCTGCAACATTATGGATTCTGCATTTGATTACCTGGGTTTAAATGAAACTTGGCATTTTTTTTTTTTTTTTTGAGACGGAGTTTCTCTCTTGTTGCACAGGCTGGAGTGCAATGGTGCGATCTCGGCTCACTGCAGCCTCGCCTCCCAGGTTCAAGCGATTCTTCTGCCTCAGCTTCCCAGGTAGCTAGGATTACAGGTGCCCACCACCACGCCCCGCTAATGTTTTGTAGTTTTAGATAGAGACGGGGTTTCGACATGTTGGCCAGGCTGGGCTCAAACTCCTGGCCTCAGGGTGATCCACCCGCTTCAGCCTCCCAAAGTGTTGAGATTACAGGCATGAGCCACCGTGCTTGGACCTGCCTTTGCTATTAACTAGCAGTGTGACGTGGGAAAAGGTATTGCACTTCCCGTGCCTTGGTTTTCCTTTTGTGCAAAATGGGGAATCACATGACCTTCATCACCTGTGTTGCCAGGAGCCTTTGGGGGTTAACTGAGATGACATCTGTGAGAAAAAGATGTGGTTGTCCCCTCCCCTTTGCCCTTTCCTGTGTTCTCGCACAAGCAAACCATAAAGGAATCTAGAAGATATGCGCATCTCCCCAGAGTTTAAAGTACCCCAGAGGCAGACAAGCTGTTGTTTCCCGTAAGTCTGAGTCTGTCCCCTCCTGACTCTGAAATCCTGCCTTTAAATTTCGTCTCCAGGAGACAGGAACTCTGGTTTCTCACTGTTCTTCCTCCTTCCTCTTTCCCTGTCTCCTTCCCAGACACAGGCACCTTGAAGTTCCCACCCCGCATTCTGCTTCTTTTCCAAATCTTCCCTTCCTGCTCCTGTATCTTTCTGGAGTGAGTTCAGTGGTAACCTGGGAATTCCCAGCCCTCCAGCTCTGCCTGGTCGGTCTTCCTCCCTCCATTTCTCAGTGTCAACCACCACTAAACAATCACAAGGCATCTGAGGGCTGAACAGATGTTTGGGGCAGGTTCAGAGATGCAGGAGGCTGAGCGGCCAGAGTCTGCAGGTTGATCAGAGTTATAAGCCAGCAGGACAGAATGAGAGTTTGGGAAGGTACACAGAGTGGACAGGCCCCCATTGAGGCAGCTCCCCGGGTGAGCATCGAGCTCTCCATCCTTCTTTCTTTTTTTTTCAGTGGACCTCCTCTGAGGTCATGTACATCTTTCTTAAACCAAACCAGTCTCAGCTTGGAAATCAGCACCTTCTCCCTGCTCCCCATGCCTGCCAGCAGATCCCTCACCCTCCAGGACCCCCGGGCCTCTGAGCTGAAATGATTTTGAGACCCTCCCCAGAACTCAGCTTTGCTCGACTCCCTGCCAGCTCTTCCTTCACTTTATTGTAGTTCTCCTCCCCGCCTTTCTCATGCCTGCTTTGGGAGGCTGGAGTGAGAGGCCAAGAGGGTCAGACCGCTGCTCCATTCCCTCCAGGCCCCAGTCCCACCACGCTCCCACAGTACCCCCTGCCCTGGAGAGGAGGCTCATTCTGGTTGTGGGCATCTGACCTAGGGAGTGATGTGAGCTTCCACATGAGCATGGGCCACGAACACCCTTTGCTGAATCCCCTTGCCCAAATACTCTCTCCTTCTTGTGACTCTCGGGGGGCTGCCAACCCCAGGAAGTGCCTGCTTCCCTGGGTAATCAATCCGCCCTGAGGGTGGGAGGTCCTGGAATTGGTTTTCCTTCTGGATAGGGGTTGCTCAGTCTACACAGGGGATGGAGGAACATGATATTTGTTGTCCTTCTAGAGAAGAAAAGGTCAAGGGCAGTCCAGGGTCCCCTCAGAATCCTACATTAGGCTTTCTCCATATCTATATGGGGTCACAGGTCTTTTACCCTTTCCTACTACCCACTCTGACATCTGGCCCTGTGTGTGTGTGTGTGTGTGTGTGTGTGTGGTTGCTCAGGAGCTGAGGTGTCTGTCCCAGGGCACTAGGAGTGGAGTGGGGTGCTGATGGGGTGGGGTAAAGAAGAAAGACATGAGGTTCTCCCCTTCAAAGATATCCCCTTCTGGCCAGGCGTGGTGGCTCATGCCTGTAATCCCAGCACTTTGGGAGGCCAAGGCGGCTGGATCACCTGAGGTCAGGAGTTTGAGACCAGCCTGGCCAACATGGTGAGACCCCGTCTCTACTGAAAATATAAAAAATTAGGACAGCGTGGTGGCAGGCACCTGTGGTCCCAGCTTCTCAGGAGACTTGGGCATGAGAATTGCTTGAACACAGGAGGCAGAGGTTGCAGTGAGCCGAGATTGCACCACTGCACTCCAGACTGGGCAACAAAGTGAGACTCCATCTCAAAAAAAAAAGACAAAAAAAAGATACCCCCCTTCCCCACCAATGAAGGATGCAACTCAGCAGCGGGTGGGATGAGGAGCTGTTCAGACTGATCCCTGAACACCCTATCCCCTCATCTTCATAGCTGAAAAAGATCGGGGGCGGGGGCTTTGGTGAGATCTACGAGGCCATGGACCTGCTGACCAGGGAGAATGTGGCCCTCAAGGTGGAGTCAGCCCAGCAGCCCAAGCAGGTCCTCAAGATGGAGGTGGCCGTGCTGAAGAAGCTGCAAGGTTCGGGCCTCGGGCAGGGGAATGGGAGGGAAGAGATGATGAAGGCAGGGGCTAAGAGAGGCGATGAGATCAGAAGCTAGGGTGAGGGAGGAGATGTGGTGTGGTAGAGGGAAGAGGGGATGGAGCCAGGAGCTAAGGCGGAGGTGATGGAGCCAGAGTCTAAGAGAGATGGGACCGGGGTCTAAGAGAGTGATGGAGCAGAAGGCCAGATTGGTGATCAAAGAAGTGATGAAGCTGGAGTCTAGGAGACATGATGAGGCTAGGGCCAGGGAGGTGGCAAGAGAGGCACTCACAGGGCCAGGAATCAAGAGGGACCAGGAATCAAGAGTGCACTAGGAACCCATCTTAGGGTTGGAAGTGAGGAAGAAAGAGTAACAGCTGGAAGATCTGTGTCTTTGCCCCTCAGGGAAGGACCATGTGTGCAGGTTCATTGGCTGTGGCAGGAACGAGAAGTTTAACTATGTAGTGATGCAGCTCCAGGTGAGTCCCCGTGGCCTATCCTCCCTCCCCTCTCTAACAGCTTGGGCCGTGACTCCAGGGTAGGGGAAGGGAAGGGAGACTGTGGCCCAGGGAGAGGGGAGTGGGCATGACCCTTTGGGGTGTGGCTGGGAAGAGTATCACAATGGTGGTGTCTGGGATGGCAGCTGAGGGTGAGTCTACCCACGACCTCCACCCCAATGCAGGGCCGGAACCTGGCCGACCTGCGCCGCAGCCAGCCGCGAGGCACCTTCACGCTGAGCACCACGTTGCGGCTGGGCAAGCAGATCTTGGAGTCCATCGAGGCCATCCACTCTGTGGGCTTCCTGCATCGTGACATCAAGCCTGTGAGCACTGCCCCAACACGCCTCTCTGTTCCCTCCTCCAGAACACACCCCCATATCTCTCCCTGGGCCTCCTGGTTTCTCCTCCGCAACCTTGGTTGGGACTTGTGATGGGACAGACTCTTCTCCCCAAGCCCCTCCTGCTCTCCTTCCCAGGCCCCATCTCTTCCTCTCCCCTGCTTCCCAGGAGCATGCACCCCTGCCTGCCCCTCGGCCATGCCCAGGCCTCTCCTCTGTTCTTCCCTTCTGTTCCTTATCCCTTGCCCCTGACCTGAGAGTCCTGGAACCTAGGAAGGTGAAGGGGGCTGGAAAAGGATGGAGGGATCGAGGGAAGGGGACTGAGGGGCTGGGGCTTGACAAGGAGTTCCAAGTAGCTGATTTTGTGGCATCTTGAATCTTTGTGCTAGGAAAAATCTACTTAAAGAGATGAAAACTGAGGCCCAGAAAGGTTAGTTGAATGGCGCAAGGTCACCCAGCAGGCCTGCTGCCTTGGGCAGCCACACCAGTTACACCAAATCACACTGCCCGGCTGGGGAGTCCCAAAAATGTGGAGCTGGACAGACTTGGCTGAGTCACCACTTGCTGTGTGATCTCAGAGATGCTCCCCAAGCCCTTTGACCTTCAGTTTCCTCATCTCTATAATGGGGATGATCACCCCCACCCCTCAGATGAGAGGCTGTGACCTGGTGCACACATGTGAATACTGACGTTTCCTTGTGGGCGAGTGAATGTGGGGCTGAAGGCCCTTCACCAGCTGCAGAGCTGTTTCTTGGTGCCCCTTGAGGTTGCCCAGCTGGGGTTGGGGCCCCCAGGGCTCACAGCTGCTGTCTCCCCTAGTCAAACTTTGCCATGGGCAGGCTGCCCTCCACCTACAGGAAGTGCTATATGCTGGACTTCGGGCTGGCCCGGCAGTACACCAACACCACGGGGGATGTGCGGCCCGTGAGTACCGTCGGGGCGGGGAGGACAGTGGAGGACTCCCCCTTACTCCCAGATCTGGGGACCCTTCACCCACTTTTCTTGCGCCTGCCTAAGCTGGCCTGGCCTTGTGTTCAGTGTCAGCACCACCCAGCTCTGGGGTCCACACTCGGCCTGTCCCCTCTCTCTGTTAGCCTGTACTCTTGGGGGATGCCACATCCATACCTTGTGATTTTCCTGCCCCCTCTGGGCAGGGAGCAGGGTCAGCAGGCGGGTTTAGGACTGGAAGGTCAGAGAGCAAGCCCGCCTCCTCAGCCAGGGGAGGTGGTCAGGGTGAAGAGTTAGACTTGGTGGCAGGGTTGAGAGGTGGCTGAGATGAGGGCATAGTGGGTGACGTTCTTGGTGTCCCTTCTGCAGCCTCGGAATGTGGCCGGGTTTCGAGGAACTGTTCGCTATGCCTCGGTCAATGCCCACAAGAACCGGGTGAGTGGCAAAGACCGGGCTGTGGGATATGGAGGTGGGAGGGGCAAGGTCAGGGTGCAGTGTGTTGCTGGGGAGGGGTGGGGAGAGGAGAGTGGGGCAGGGGCTGCACTCTGCCACCCCAGAGACCCTGGGTTGGAGGAAGGCCCCTCTGTGGCAGACTCAGCATCCCCTTCTTCATTTGTTTCGGGAACCCCATCCTCTCTGTTCTCACTACAGACCCCTGTCAGGTGAGGAAGCACACGTGGTAGTTTTGGCTGTGGGACTCTTGTGTGTGTTGGAGGGTTGGGGATGGAGCTGTGGCCTCAGGGAGACCCCAGTTCTGTCCTTAGGGGACTGGGTGTCAGGCCTCCCTGACAGATGCCCCTCAGAGAAGGGTCAGCCGTCCATTCCCAGGGAAGGACCTGAGAGCTGCGGGTGACTCCCTCCCCCCACCTCCAGGAGATGGGCCGCCACGATGACCTGTGGTCCCTATTCTACATGCTGGTGGAGTTTGCGGTGGGCCAGCTGCCCTGGAGGAAGATCAAGGACAAGGTGAGCCCCAGGCAGCTGGGTCTGAAGTGGCAGAAGGGGTTTGGGGGCAGCTGGGGCTCCATCTCCCCGTGGCCTCTTGCCTCTAGGAGCAGGTAGGGATGATCAAGGAGAAGTATGAGCACCGGATGCTGCTGAAGCACATGCCATCAGAGTTCCACCTCTTCCTGGACCACATTGCCAGCCTCGACTACTTTACCAAGCCCGACTACCAGGTAGGAGTCTGCTACCCTGCCCCTGCTCCCTAGACACCACTCTGTAGGTGACTGCCCCCAGCAGACCTCACTCCTGCTGAGGTTCCACGGCTCCGCCTTGTCCCCAAGCCTCTCCCCCGGTCTTCTAACTGCACTAAAGGCACGGATGCTCTTGTAAACTAGTCACAGCCAAGATTTATCAAGAGCTTACCCTGTTCTCAGTGCTTTTCACGTGTTAACTCATTTAAGCTTCCAAGCAAGCCTTTGATGATAATGAATGCTCCTTATATTTTTATTCCAGCTCTCTCTCTTTTTTTGGGGGGGACAGAGTCTTGCTCTGTCACCCAGACTGGAGCGCAGTGGCGCGACCTCTGCTCACTGCAGCCTCCACCTCCCAGGTTCAAGCAACTCTCCTGCCTCAGCCTCCCGAATAGCTGGGACTATAGGCATGTGCCACCACCCCCGGCTAATTTTTGTAGTTTTAGTTGAGATGGGGTTTTACCATGTTGGTCAGATGAACTCGAGCTCCTGACCTTGTGATCCACCTGCCTCAGTC
This sequence comes from Chlorocebus sabaeus, assembly GCF_047675955.1. NCBI lineage: Eukaryota > Metazoa > Chordata > Mammalia > Primates > Cercopithecidae > Chlorocebus > Chlorocebus sabaeus. The sequence continues at coordinate 43,480,943 of NC_132920.1, forward strand.
CCGCAAGGTGCTGGGATTACAGGCATGAGCCACTGTGCCCAGCCCCAGCTCTTAACAATTAATGAAGCTGGCTGGTGCGGTGGTTCACACCTGTAATCCCAGCACTTTGGGAGACCGAGGCGGGCGGGTCACTTGAGATCAGGAGTTCAAGACCAGCCTGGTCAACATGGTGAAACCCTGTTTCTACTAAAAATACAAAAATTAGCCGGGCGAGATGGTGGGTACCTGTAATCCCACCTACTCAGTATGCTGAGGTATAAGAATCACTTGAACTTGGGAGGTGGAGGTTGCAGTGAGCTAAGATTAAACCACAGCACTCCTGCCTGGGTGACAGAGCAAGACTTCATCTCAAACAAACAAACAAACAAATAAACAAAAACAATTAATGAAGCCAAACGCTTTTAAGTACTTTACATGACAACTCTGCGGGAGGCAAGTGGGATGATCATGCCCATTTCATAGATGAGGGAACTGAGGCCTAATATTGTGGTTAGGAGCAGGGCTGGGCTCAGGCACATCTTCTGACTCCGAGTCCAGTGCTCTTTCCAAGCCTCCATCACCACACCCCATGGGACCCATTGACCCTGATCAGAGAATGGGGAAAACATCAGCAGTGTTCTGCCTGGGATCCACTATGTACCAGGCACGCTGCTGCGCACTGTGGGAGCAGAGACAGCCTCAGGCACACAGGACGCACCCAATCAAGTGGGTCCTGTCAGCAGAGAGAACCTGCCTTGTGCTCTGGAGACAGCCAAGCCAGAAGTGGAGTGTTCTGGGGACCTCAGAGGGTCTATAGCTGTCTGCCACCTCCTGAACCCAGAGCTTCGTAGAGATGCCCCCTGATCTTGGCTTAGCCTCATGGGATCCCCAAGGCCACACAGCTGCAAGCACCCCCCAGGCTGGGGCCCTGTGCTGGCTGCCAGGGATGTAGAGTTGACAGATAGGCATGTGGACAATTCAAAAGGATGCACTGTGCCCTGTAGGGCAGCTGTATGGTGGAGAGAATATATGGTGAAGAGAAGGGAAGCTGCAGAGAGGAGAGGATAAGTGGGAGAGGTGCCCCAGCAGAGGGGCAGTCTGTGTAGAGGCAGCACCCATGTGTGGGTTTGGAAACTCCCAGTGGGTTGCCGGGTTGCCGGGAGTTTAGGGTTGCCGACATGGTGGAAATGGCAGAGGAGGTTTGGAGATGGTAACCAGGGGACAGATCTCAGAGGGTTCATGTCCAGTCAGTGGGGCTTAATCCAAGATGATAATTTGCATGTTGATTTGCATATCATGTGCATGTTTTCATTTAAAATCAATGTGCCCTTCTCCTTCCAATGCCCCCTCCAGGCCCATTCCTGTCCTGGAAGGTTCCTGTCTCCCCTCTATGATCCCAGCAATTGCCCCTTCCTCCTGGCTAGCCCCCGGGTCACCTCTTTGTCCTCCCACCACCCTCACCCCCTGCAGTTGATCATGTCGGTGTTTGAGAACAGCATGAAGGAACGGGGCATTGCTGAGAATGAGGCCTTTGACTGGGAGAAGGCAGGCACCGATGCCCTCCTGTCCACGAGCACCTCTACCCCACCCCAGCAGAACACCCGGCAGACGGCAGCCATGTTTGGGTGAGTCTCAGGAAGGGGAGCCACCAGCCACTGCCTGGAGCTGTTACCTAAGAGGGCAGGCGGTCCTCTCCTCTCCTCTCTTCCTACCTGGACTCGCTTGGCTGTCTTTCCTATCCTTAGTGGAGTTCGGGACTTCGGGAAACTCTGCCACGTCTCCACCCTCAATCTGATCATATAGTGAGCATCTTCCTCAGTGGGTCCCTGGGAGAGCAGGGAACCCCAAGTGAAATTAACTGAGGCCCACAGTTTATCTCTTTCTTATCATGCATATGCATGAATTTAACGGCCATGTCTTGAGGCCATACACCTGAAAGTTACAGCTCCTTTCCTCAAAGCACTCTCAGCTGAGTCTGGGATGTTTGAAATCGATGGGTCAGCAATTTCAGAACCATGTAATGGGCACAAAGACACAGGTGGTCCAGGGAGGAGCTGGAGTTAGAAGGGGCTCTCCACCCAGCCTCCAGGAGCGAGCCAAGGAGAGAAGTGGGCAGGGGCTTCAGGGGACATGTTTAGGGATGAGACTTAACAGTACGTGGTAGCACATTACAGTGCCCAGACATTGCTTAAAGAACTCTAAAGTTTAATCATCAAAGAAGATAAAATAAAAAAAAATTTAAGTGTATATTCAGGGCAACTTCATCTATGCTCCCAGACTGCAAAATAGTAATAAAAGAAAACTAATTTTAAAAGGAACTCCAAAGTGATTCTCCTTTTTAGACCCATTCCTGGGTCTAAAGGAGGAAGCCGGACAGTGAATGCCAATGGAAATCTGGCAGGTTCTTGAACAACAGCAGGATCCACTAAGCCAACAGAGCTAGATGGCGACATCTCCTTGCGGCCCCTGCCAACTTGAGGGTGGTCTGGTCTCAGAGGCTTTGTGGGCCAGCAATGGTGATGGGTCTAGGGACACTCTTACCCCTGACAGGACCCCCTCTGTGCCCGCTCCTAGGGGTGGTCTCCAGATCTGTGCTGGTAGGAGAGGGCCATGGGAGGAGAGGGCACCCCTACCAGCCTTGCCCATGGCTCCCTCCTGTCCTCTCCAGGGTGGTCAATGTGACGCCAGTGCCCGGGGACCTGCTCCGGGAGAACACCGAGGATGTGCTACAGGGAGAGCACCTGAGTGACCAGGAGAATGCACCCCCAATTCTGCCCGGGAGGCCCTCTGAGGGGCTGGGCCCCAGTCCCCACCTTGTCCCCCACCCCGGGGGTCCTGAGGCTGAAGTCTGGGAGGAGACAGATGTCAACCGGAACAAACTCCGGATCAACATTGGCAAAGTAACTGCAGCCAGGGCAAAGGGCGTGGGTGGCCTTTTCTCTTACCCCGATTCCCAGCCTTGGGTCCCCGCCCTGTTCCTCCTGAGCACCCTGTCCCCAACCATCTGCCTGCTTGTCCTGCCTCTGTTTCCCGGTCCCTTCCCGCCCTAGCCTCCCTGCGTCTCCCATCATCATCATCCTCTGTCTCCTTTACCCTGAGGAGACCATTCGCCCACAGCTGCCTCATCAACCCCAGCTCATGACACTCCCCTCTCCTGCAGAGCCCCTGTGTGGAGGAGGAACAGAGCCGAGGCATGGGGGTCCCCAGCTCCCCAGTGCGTGCACCCCCAGACTCCCCCACAACCCCAGTCCGTTCTCTGCGCTACCGGAGGGTGAACAGCCCTGAGTCAGAGAGGCTGTCCACGGCGGACGGGCGAGTGGAGCTACCTGAGAGGAGGTGGGTCTGGGACCAGGGGCATGGTTGGGGCCCAAGGCTCCCTCCGCCTTCACATGGCTGGTCTGGAGGAAAAGTCAGATGTGTGGCGGAGGTGGGCAGACCCTGGGAAGTGCTGAGAGGGTTATGTGTGGGCCTGGGGTCAGACTCAGTTGGGGCCAGAGACAGGGCCTGGGAAAGCCAGTAGGGGATCCAGAGAGGTCCCAGCTCATGCCAGGAAAGGGAATTGGGGGAGTGCAGGCTGCAGGAGGGACAGGCTGGGTGCCTGGGCCTAGGAAGGGTGAGGGGTGAGTTGGTTGGTAGGTGTGTGTGCTTCCAGAACCTCTTCTAGAGACTAATTATAGATGCTTCAAGTGCAGCCGAGGTAGACTGTCTTCAGCTTTGGGGGAGAGGGCCTGGGAATTGCTGGAAGAGAGGGCAGGGCAAGTTTTGGGGGTTAGGGCTGAGGAATCTGAAGTCATACAGGGGAGGGGACCAGCGGGAACCTAGTTGGGGAAAAGGAGCGTTTAGAAGCTAGGTGAGCCTTTGGGAGGGGAAGGTGGGAGGGTGGGAGAGTGATCTGTTGGCCTCAGATGGTGGGTGGACAACACAGGCCAGGGCCCGGTCCCCACCTGCACTGGTGGTGGGTGGGACAACATCAGGTGGGGAGGCCCCTGAGAGATGTTTCCACCTTCCCTTGGCCTCTGAGTGGGGCTTCACTCCGCAGTAGGACTGGGGCCTTCTCTGCACCAGAAAAGGGGTCTCTTCCAAAGACCCCGTCCTGGGGATAAGAGGGGTATCCTTTCTGGCATCCACTCCATGTGTCTCCTTGTGAGCAAACTCAGTCTTACACACTCACACAGGTTGGCTTACCTGGGACTGAAGACCACCCTTTTCGTCTGTGGTAGCCTGGAGTCCCTCTCCCTGGAGATGGAGAAATGAGGAAAGGCAGTTTGGGAAGGGGTATAAATGGAGAAGAGAGGTGGGAAATACCTTGAATGAGACAGTCCTGAAGGGCTGCCTGCTTTTAGGGAACAAGAAGCAAATCGGTTTGGCTCACAGTGAACCCCAGTTGCAGGGATGGTAGGGAAAGTTGAGGGCTGAACAGGATATCATAGACAGCAGAGGTTCTGGATGGGCTCTGGGGCTCTGGGGCACTTGGGAGCAGGAGACAGTACAAAGCAGTTGGGATTCAGATTTCCCACCCCACTGCCTCCTGTCTCCAGCCCTCTGTCTGAGCTCCCACTACGCACACACATGCAAACACACACGCGCGTGCACACACACACACACACGCACTACTAGCCCTGAGCCCTCTTTGGCACCCTTTCTCCCCCTTACGTCCATCAAAACAAACTGTGCCTCAGAAAGGAAATGATATCAGCCATTTACATGAGAGCATAAATATAAGACCCTAGGTGGCCTCTCTCAGGGATGTTTTATTTAAGTCTTTATTAACAAGTCAATAAAAATATTGTGCACAGTCAGATTGGGCAGGTCCCACGTAGGCTGGGGCAGGAGTATTTTGAGAAAGCCCCACAGGCGGTTCTGATCTGCACCCCTGCCTCTGCAGCTGAAGAGCCATTGAACCATAGGCTCGATGCTGGGGGAGAATGAAAGTCAGCCCCCTGCCCACAGCCTGAACATGAGGCAGTGGCACAAACCCAAGATAGGTTAGGCCTCCATGGTGGTTCTCAGTGGGGTACCCTGGCATTTGGGAGAGGGCAATTCTTCCTTGTGGAGCATCCTCCCACACACTATTGTACAACCAGAAATATCCTCCTCTTGGGGTTGGCATGGCCCCAAGTTGAGAAGCTCTGAAAGTAATGTGAGATTCACAGCACAGTTCAAGATAATGAGGCCGGGCACAGTGGCTCACGCTTGTAATCCCAGCACTTTGGGAGGCTGAGGCAGGTGGATCACCTGAGGTCAGGAGTTTGAGACCAGCCTGGCCAAAATGGTGAATCCCCATCTCTACTAAAAATACAAAAATTAGCAGGGTGTGGTGGTGTGCACCTGTAAGCCCAGCTACTCAGGAGGCTGAGGCAGGAGAATAGCTTGAACCTGGGAGGTGGAAGTTACAGTGAGCCAAGATCATGCTACTGTACTCCAGTCTGGGTGACAGAGATTCCGTCTCAAAGGAAAAAAAAAAAAAAGATAACGACAGAAGAGATATCCCAAGACAGGATCAATGCCCTTGGGGTAAAGTCAGATGGGACCCAGGCCCTGCCCAGCAGAGCTCACAGTCTCTTGGGGAGACAGATTGTGAACAGACATGAGGTTCACCCTGTGATGAGAGAGAGATACAAAGCACTAATCCTTGCAGGATGGGAAAGGCAGGCTACCTGCCCAAGGCAACAGCCAACCTGTATCAGACAGCAAAGGGTAGAAGGACAGGCTGTGTGTGGGGAGAGGTCCTGTGGGGAGAGGCCACGTTCTGGGTGGGCCGTAAGGGTGGAATCTAAGATGGGGCTGGTGAGGGAAATGGGGAGACAGCCATAGTCAGGCTGTGAGAGGCCTAGAGTATAAACCAAGGAGTGTGGACTTTGTTGTTGGGGGTGGGGAGTCACTGGAGTTTGTTGAGCTGGAACTAACAAGACCATCTTGGGAGTGATGAAACCAGCCAGGCAGGCCTGGAGGGTGGTGGCAGAAGAGGCTGGAAAGCCCTCTGTAAACTCAAGGGCCAGTTGGGTGTGTTTGCCTGGAAGCAGCAGGAAGCAACCACTGGTTGTGAGCACTGGAGAGGCAAGAACAAAGCTTGCCTGAGGAAGATTAGCTTCCCTAGGGTGGCCCAGGAGAGAACGTTCCTTGCACAGAAACCCGAGTTTATTTTCTGCTTGTTTGTATTCCTGGAGCACGGTAAGCATTCAAAAACATTTGTTGAATGAATGAATGAATGAATGAACTAACAAACGAACTAACAAAGCCTTGATAGGAAGTGAGGTTGGAGGCCTAGAGGTAACTGGCCTGGCCCAAGTTGGGAGGGGTACTGCGGTCAGGTTTCGGGAGTCACACCCCACCCTGCCACTGGCATGGGGTTCTTGGGGGTCCAGTGGGGCTGGGCATTGAGCCCCATGAGGGGTGGCTTTGCAGGTCACGGATGGATCTGCCTGGCTCGCCCTCGCGCCAGGCCTGCTCCTCTCAGCCAGCCCAGATGCTGTCAGTGGACACAGGCCACGCTGACCGGCAGGCCAGTGGCCGCATGGATGTGTCAGCCTCTGTGGAGCAGGAGGCCCTAAGCAATGCCTTCCGCTCGGTGCCGCTGGCTGAGGAGGAGGACTTCGACAGCAAAGAGTGGGTCATCATTGACAAGGAGACGGAGCTCAAGGACTTCCCTCCGGGGGCTGAGCCCAGCACGTCGGGCACCACGGACGAAGAGCCGGAGGAGCTGCGGCCATTGCCCGAGGAGGGCGAAGAGCGGCGGCGGCTGGGGGCAGAGCCCACCGTCCGGCCCCGGGGACGCAGCATGCAGGTGCTGGCCGAGGAGGACCTGCAGCATTTGCCGCCCCAGCCCCTGCCACCCCAGCTGAGCCAGGCCGATGGCCGTTCCGAGACGTCACAGCCCCCCACGCCTGGCAGCCCTTCCCACTCACCCCTGCACTCGGGACCCCGCCCTCGACGGAGAGAGTCGGACCCCACAGGCCCACAGAGACAGGTAAGGTTGGGCTTGTACTCCACTCCCCATCTCCAGATGCCCAGAGTCCTGGTGTGTAGGCCTGGGGTGCTCCACATGTGCTGGCACTACTGACCAGTAACCCAGCAGTCACAGGGCTGTGATGGAGGTAGACAGGCTTAAGGGTCTGAAACCATGTTTGGGGGGCAGGCAAGGCTCCCCAGAGGAAGTGCCCTCTCATTCTGAGTTGAGTCTGGCACTGTGAGCAATTAAGCCAAGTGACAAGGCGGGAGAAGGGCCTCGCAGGCCGTGGGTACAGTGTTTTGCACAGGCCGGGAGGGGGCGATCTGAGAGCACTGAGCTGATGGCACACTGCAGCAGCCAAGGCTGCGAGGTCAGCCCTGGGCCCCGCCACAGAGGGCCTTCAGGGCTACACTAGGGGGTCGGGGCTTGATGCTGCAGGTTTGGTGAGCCACTGAAGGCTTTTAAAAAGGAGTGCAACATGATTACATTGGTACTGTTGAATGATCATTGGGCTGCTGTGTGGAAAATGTATTGAAATGGCATGAAACGAGATGCAGGCAGGCCACGTGGCAGACAGTGGCAAGAGAGTGCCCCAGTGGCTTGGGCTGGGGTGGGGCTGTGGATGCGGGGCAAGGTGGATAGTGCTAAGGGTGTTGGGGATAGGCCAAGAGGGCTGTGATGGAGTGGGGGCCAGGGCTTCTCGTGTCTCGGCTGATGCTCTGAGTGGTTTTGAAGGGAGTGAGAATTTGGATTTAAATACAATGAACTGATCAGTGCAGTGACTCACGCCTGTAATCTCAGCACTTTGGGAGGCCAAGGTGGGCAGATCACCTGAGGTCAGGAGTTCGAGAACAGCCTGGCCAACATGGTGAAACCCCATCTTTACTAAAAATACAAAAAATTAGCCAGGCGTGGTGGTGCCTGCCTGTAATCCCAGCTACTTGGGAGGCTGAGGCACGAGAATTGCTTGAACCCAGGAGGCAGAGGTTGCAGTGAGCCAAGATTGTGCCATTGCACTCCAGCCTGGGTGACAGAGCAAGACCCTGACTCAAAATAAAATAAAATAAAATAAAAAAATAAAATAACATAACATAAAATAGGCCGGGCTCGGTGGCTCACGCCTGTGATCCCAGCACTTTGGGAGGTGGAGGTGGGTGGGTCACGAGGTCAGGAGATCGAGACCATCCTGGCTAACATGGTGAAACCCCGTCTCTACTAAAAATACAAAAAAATAGCTGGGTGTGGTAGCAGGCGCCTGTAGTCCCAGCTACTCGGGAGGCTGAGGCAGGAGAATGGCGTGAACTCGGGAGGCAGAGCTTGCAGTGAGCCAATATCGTGCCACTGCACTCCAGCCGGGGCGACAGAGCGAGACTCCGTCTCACAAACAAAAAACAAAAAACAAAGAAAAACAATAAAATAAAATAAAATAAAAAATACAATGACATCATGGAATCTAAGGGATGTCCATGTGTAGGTACCTGAGGCTCAGGAGAGGGATCGCAGCTGGAAATACAGATTTCGGGGTTTGGGAAACCATGGGAATGGGTGATGTTACCCAAGAGGACTGTATAGGGTGTGGAACCCAAAAGTGAGGGCGGAAGCTGAGAGGTGCTCACATCTAGGGGGAATGAGAGGAGAAGGAGCTCTGCATGATGAGTGAGAGGGAGAGGTCGGAGCATGGGAGGAGCATGGGGGAGAAGGTCCCTGAAATCAGGGCAGGAGATGTCTGGAGGGCAGCGGGGAGGAGTGGGAAGGGGTTTCCATGATCAGGGCAGGTTTCATGGAGGAGGTGAGCTCTGAGAGCCAGGTGGATGGCCATGGGGAGAAGTGGAGCCAAGGTGAGAGAGACTATAGTTGAGCACAGGGACAGGTGTGTTGGGTGCCCTGGAAGGGCCCAGTCTGGCTGCAGTGGCACCTCCTTGTGTGGGAGGACTGAGGAACAAGGCTGGAAGGGCAGGGAAGGGCCAGATGATGGCCAAATTGCAAATGTCTCATGCTATTTGGGTTATTTTCTTCTGACCAGGACAGGGTATCAGAATAGGAAGACAGCCACTGGCCTGGCCAGGCTTCGCTTGTGGGACAGAGGCTGACCTCTGACCTGGGAAATGGAGGAAAACTCTAGCACTGTGTGCCAAATGGGGTCCATGAACCCGCAGAGGGGCTGGAGAGAGTCATGGAGTGGATGCCGGAAGGGGCTTAGGGGCTGCGCCGCGTTCCACATAGTGGTCCCACGTTGGGGGCGTACACTCTTGGTGGCTCTGGGAAGTGCCCAAGTGTTGGGCCAGGGGCCAGTTCTACCACTTGCTCAGATCGGGAGGCCTTGCTTGGGATCACATGGGTGCCCTGGGAAAAGCAGCTGTGGGCAGGATTGCATTCAGACCCCATCCTAGCTAGAAGTCCCTTCTAGAAGAAAGGACCTCCGAGCTGTGGTCCTGGGGAATATGCATCCCGGCCTTGCCTGGACACTGGAAACTGGGGGCTCAAAAAGTGGGGCCCGTGAGTCCTCACCCAGAGAGGCCCTAGCTGGCCTGAGTTGGAGGTACAGCCCTGGCAGACCTGGCAGTCACGCGGGCTGGTACCACTGTGTTGTAACTAGCCATTGATCCCACCACATCCAGCACCAGTCAGCAGGAGAGGGAGCAAAATGTGTTTGGGGTCCTTGCTCCACTCCCATTCATTCATCCACACTCACTGAGCATTTACTGTGTGCCATGTACCACAGGCATCAGAGGCGACTTGCACAATAGGTTGTACCCGCAGAAAGTGCAGAGTCTAGGGAGGGTGACAGACAGTGTCAAGAGAGAAGGCCCAGAATTAAAGTCAGGAGACCGAGGTCTGGACCTGGCTCTGCCGTTCCCTTCCCAGTGACTGAGGGCCAGTCAGTGTCTCTTTCTGGGTCTCCAGGTGAGGGAGCTGAGGTTCTTCTGAGGTTCATCTCTAAAGTTTTTCTTACCTGCAGATTCCTACCTGTGTCCTGGGACTCATCCTCACTTTGGGGAATTCTGGCCAAGAGGGTAGGGAGAGAGAGATTTGGTGGGATGGGGAAGCACAAGCCGATTCTATAATCAGTCAGTCTTGGGCTTGGGTCCTGCTTGTGACAGGGACAGGCACTACCTGTGTCAGCAAGAGATGAGCTGTGTGTGTCTTTGGGGGTGAGGTGTTTGTGGGTCTCAGGTTCCCCACAGTGTACAGAATCGAGGTTGGTTAGCATTGTGCCCCTGCGCATGTGCGTTTGTGTCAGTGGAGCTCGAGCCGTGCACTGGTGGATGGATGTGTCCATATGTATGTGCCTGCAGGTGGGTGCACATGTTACTGCATTTGTGTAGAATATGCAGCAGGTCTGCAAGTGTGTACAGAACCACAGATGCCTAGAATGTCAAAGCATTTCTATTGATGATAACAATTGGAGTAATAATTCTAATAATGACAACAATAGTTAGCACCGTCCTAAGCACTTTCATGTTTATATGTATATTCCTCACAACAACACTATGAAGAGGGAATCTTGATTTTAAAAGTAAGAAAACTAAGATTCATAGAAGCAAAGTTTTTAGCCCAGCTGGTGAGGACCAGCTGGTAAGTGTTAGCACCAGAACTTGAACCCAGGCAGCTCGTTCCGAGATCTGAGCTCTGAGCCATTCCGTCTGAGGTCTGTGAGGTTTTTTTTTTTTTTTTGAGACGGAGTTTGGCTCTTGTTGCCCAGGCTGGAGTGCAATGGCGTGATCTCGGCTCACCACAACCTCTGCCTCCCAAGTTCAAGCAATTCTCCTGCCTCAGCCTCCCGAGTAGCTGGGATACAGTCATGCACCACCACGCCCGGCTAATTTTGTATTTTTAGTAGAGACGGAGTTTCTCCATGTTGAGGCTGGTCTCGAACTCCTGACCTCAGGTGATCCACCTGCCTCGGCCTCCCAAAGTGCTGGGATTACAGGCGTGAGCCATTGCGCCTGGCCTGAGGTCTGTGAGTTTAACAGAAAACATACAGGCCAGAGAGAGCAGATGGTTTGTGCAGGATTAGAGAGAGCCTGGAGCGTGTGTGTGTGTGTGTGTGTGTGTGTTGTGTGCATACCCACTGTCTGGGCCATGTCAGCAGGTGTGCCTGTGGGCATGTCAGTGTGCAGGGCAGCCTCTGTGTGTGTCTCTGGATGAACATATGGGGTATAACATGTTTTGCCAAGTACTTCAGGACAGCGGGGTGAAGCAGAGATCTTCCTTCATCAAGGGTAGAGGAGCAGGGAGAAATGGACCAGCCTATTTTTTTCTTCTGTCTTTGGGCTGGCCTGAAGGAAGTGGTGAGCCCAGCCTGGGCCTGTGGCAGGGCCTCCCAAATCTGGCTGCATCCTAGAATCACAGTTTTTGGGACTCTCCACCCACAGGCGGAGATTATGCGGCTTAGGGCAGGCAAGAACTCTCTGCTGAATTCCCTCTTCCCCGCCACCTTTTTGGAGGAGCCCTCTCTAGACCTAGCTCAATTTTCTCAGTGCCTGATGTGTGAACTTCCTCATAACACCAATCATTTAAACTATGAGCACCTACAACTCTGTCACCTGCACATGTGGGGAACGGGGAGGGAAACAGTGTGAAAGCAGGCACAATTGGGGCTATTTAAAAGTATCTATTGTTCTTTGGTGATGGTGTGTGTGTGGGTTTCCCCCCACCACCACACACACACCTGGCTTTCTTCTCAAGGAAATTTAAGGTGCAAATTAGGAGTGGCGGGAAAAGCTAGGGCAAGGGTGAAGCAGGCTAGCAAGTGTGTGATTTGGGGGAGGGCTGTTTGCCTGCCTTTATCGGTTGTCTCTGGCCGATAGCACAGCAGGTCAGCAAGCCCTGAGTACACAGACACTGCCCGGCAGGCACCAAAGCATTTCCCTGCCACGTGCTGGACAGTGTGCTAGGGGCTGGGGGACAAAGATGAATAAAGCTGCCCAGTCCTGCCCTTTTGGAGCTCAAGGTCATAAGCGGTAGGGTGGAGATGCAAAGGTCTAGAAAGATGTTTACAATCCAGGTCCATCAGGGAGGTAACAGAGCACTCTTATCTGCTAGAAGCTGGGAGCTTGCAGGGGAGGGAGCTGCAGTGGTCTCACACAGGTGGTATTTCAACTGGTGTGAAGACAAGCAGGTGGCCACAAGTGGTGCCCAGTCTGAAGGGCAAGAGCACTCTGGGATTCAATGCCATCCTATGAAAATCTGCCTGGCAGCTGAGCAAACTCTGGCCGGAATGTTAAGCCACCCACATGTACTGTGAGAGGGGGTTTTGGGCAACAGTGGTGCCTCTGTTCCTTGGTCTCTCTGGGTGGGCCTTAGACCCCTAAACTTTAGTGCAGATGAGACTAGCTCAGAAGGATCCTAGACTTGGCCAAAAAGAAGATGAAAGGGAAAGCAAGGTGGGAGCAAAGCCAGTCCTATTAGAATGTTCTCCCTCTTCCCTACTCTGCTGGAGGCTCCATGCCAAGTCCCTTGTGCCCCCACTTGACAGCAGCAAGGGATGCTGGAGCTGAGTGTCGCAGGCCCCCTCCTTCCTGGAGGAGCTGGCCCGGTCAGTCCTTGTTGCCACTGTAAAAGCTATTTCAACTGGCCTCAGTCTCAGGAAGAGAGAGGGTCAGGCTGGGAGAGGTCTGGTAACACCCTGGGCGCCATTTCTGCCCCCACATATCTGGGACACATCCACTTCACTCGGAGGGCATGGGGACACAGGGCAGGATTCTTCCTGAAGGAGATGAGGCAGCAGCTCTGCCCAGCCCCGTACACAGGCTGCTTGGTGGCTCAGCCTTTGAGGGGACAGGGGAAAAGCCACTTTCAAGAAAATACTTCAGTTTGCCCCTCCTCCTACGAGTCCATCCCTTCCCTCATTTGGAAGAGTGATTTAAAATTAGATACTAAAATGGCTCAGTGAAGAGTGCAGCATTTACTCTATGGCGGGTGCTGTTCCAAGTGCTGCATCTTATAACATTGAATCCTCACGACCACCCTTTGAGGTGGGCACCATTATGACCCCCATTTTACAGAGGAGGAAGCTGAGGCTCAGAGAGGTGCAGTAACTTGCTCAGATTTTAAGTGTTGGAGTTGGGATTCAAACAGAGTAATTGGGCTCTAGAGTCCCACCTTATGCCGCATTGTCAGCCAGATCCCAACACTTCCCTGTGATGGGACGGGGGGTACCAAGGCGGAGGGTGTACAGGGAACGTTTCTGAGACCTAATGAGTAGCACGGAATCTAACTGGGGAGACAGGCAGCACACAGTTGTCAACACATGGCAAGGAACTCTCTCAGAGCACAGAGCCACCTTCCCAAGAGAAAGTGTTCCCCAGTCCAGAACAACCCTGAGCTAGGTAGGACTAAGCCGGGAAGGCTTCTCGGAGGAGGTGAGTGACCATGGTCTCCTTGCAGAGACCATAGTGTGATAAGTTCCAGAGAGGAGGAGGAGGGGGAAGGGCGTTGGAGGCCAGAGCCTAGATTCTGAGGCAGGACTTTGGGGCGGGTGGTTTGCACCCTCCTCCACCCTGCCTGACCCCGCCCACTTGCCCGGGACGCCGGCGCCGCAGGGGCTGTGAGCGGTGGGTGGCCCCGGAGACGGAGCTGTCGAGTCTGTGCCTGACACCTCTTTTCCCTCCACTCTCTTGGTCTCTTTCAGTTGGAGGAGGACAGACTCTCGGGGCACTCCCTCCCGCGGTACAGCCCCCTGCGACGACTGGCGTCCTCCGTGTTCTCCTCCTCCACGCTGGAGACGGAGCATTACCCTCACCCCGGCGGCGGCGGCTCCTCGGGCTCCTCCGGTTCCCTCATTCAGCGCAGCCGCTCGGCCGAGAGCAGCCCTGTGCGGGCGCCCCACCGGCGCCACGCGCCCCTCGCTGCTGGCAACCACAGACTCATGCCCTCGGTGCTCCGCATCTCGCGGTCCCAGCTGCAGCAGGTGTGGGCCCGGTTCACCCACAAGACCTAGGCTGGGCCCCCCCCCTCCTGGAGGGGGCAGGTGGGGGGGGTGGGGAGCAGGCAGAGACCATGGTTCCTTCCCAGGACGCAATAATCACACACTCACACCCATCCCACCCCATCATGCAATACAGCCCCCCTAGAACGTTGGCCCAAGGTACTGTAATACTCCCACCCCAAGCAGAGTCTCCGTCCCACCCCCGCATCAGCTCCCTTTGTAGGTGCCAGCCAAATGGTGCAGGGAGGGGTGGGGCTGGTGGTACAGTTTCCAGGACAGGGCAGGGGCGCTCAGCTGGAGCCACTGGTGGGTCCGGAGTCCAGTGGAAAGTAAGGTGTCAGGGAGATGAGGCCTGCAGGGCCAGAGGCACTCTGGCATGGGCTTTGTTCTGTTTAATTTGTGATCTCTTGGCATGGCTGGGTCTGATCCACCCCGAGGGGCTGGCAGGAGACCAAGACCCTCCTTGTGTGGGGTGTGTGTGTGTGTGTGTGTGTGTGTGTGCCCGCGCGCGCGGCTCTGTGTATGGGATGGAGACCAGGGCAGCCAGGTTTGGAATGTGGTGGGGAGTGTTTCAATGCTCAGCGATGGGGGGAGGCAGCCCTGTGACCTAGCGAGACTTTCCCAGGCCATTGTCATTGAGGACACAGTTCCTTCCTCACACATCTTACCCCAGGAAGGCTCAGTCCATGGTAGGCTGCCCCTCCCCAAAGACACCTGTGCCATCACTCCCTGGTAGGATTGGATGTCTGTCCTCGGCTCCTCAGGAACTGAGGATGGACGAGAGGGACCTGGGATCCACCTCTCAAAGCAGGCTAGAACTGAGCAATGAGGAGACCCAGCTTAGAAGCAGTGGCAGCAAAGGTGGTTGTTAAGGATGAGGCGAGAAACCATGTATGTGCTTGTCAGCAAAACCAGTGTCTCAGGACAAATCCCAGGTGGGAGCAGCCCCACCTCTGCCCTTCTCAGAGGGTGACTCCTTCCTGTAGGTGCTCAGTGAGCCCCCAAGGGTGGTAGTGAAGACACAACAGAAGAAAGGCAGGTTGGATAGGGATCTGGACACTTGGGAGTGGGGAAGTGTCAGGATGTCAGCTTGCTCATGCCTCTTCTGCCCATTTCTCAGCCCCCAACTGTCACTGCAGGGAGCCCAAGGTTCCCTTTATTCATCCTGCCCATGTCAGCCAGCACCTTTTTTCCCTGGGGAATGGGGGTAGTAGCGAAGTGGGTGCCAGAAAGCGCAGTGCCTGTATGGGGAGGGGAGGAGGCCCGAAGATTTGCAAAATGTTTATTTCAGTGAGACAAACATACAGTGTCTGTATGTTTGCTTGTGTGCATGTGTGTACACTTGTGCATAAGAGTGTGCTTACGAATGAGCGTTTGTGCATGTGGAAGGGCTGCCATGGATGAATGCTCAGGCTGTGCACTGTGTAATTCCAGGAAGTGCCATTTATGCAGACCTCAACGTGACTGGCACGTGCCCAAGTTGCACAGTGCTGTATGAGTGTGTGTATGCATGTGTGTGTTAGGGAGCCAGAAAGATGTCTATGCAGTCATTGGTAGTTTCCTATGTACCTACTCTCATCCCAGCTTCACTCTTCTACCCCTCTCTCCCCATAACTTCTGCTTGGCCCATCAATCCCCCAGATGTCTCTGGTTAGAGTAGAGGCCTCAGGGCCCTGGCCCCAGCCTGGGGGTGCTGTAAGTGTGGTGGGCAGTGCCCTGGAGCCAAACTGTCCACACAGAGGACCACCATGGCTCATCCACACCATCCACATAAGCCACTCCATAGCCACACACTCTTTTCCCCAAAATCTTTCTTTGTAAGTCATTTTATTTGTTTATTTGCTTATTTATTTACTTATTTATTTATTTATTTATTTATTTATTTTTGAGGATGTCTGGGCCAAGAGCACCTTCTCCATCTGGCAACAAAAGTCAGATTTGGGTTCTAATACTTGTGCCCCGCCCCCACCCCATCTCAGCTGCTCACTTTTGAATCTCCCCAGACCCAAGCCTCTGTTGCCCTCCAGGCTGTTTTGGACGGCTTTGCACCCTGCTCAGGCAGTAGGCAGGAGAGGGTCAAGGTAGACCCTTTGAGAAGGGACAGAAAACAAAAAGCACAAAGGTGCGGGGGTGAGGCTGAACAGTGGCCCCACTCCCCTCCTGCTGGCACTGCCTCCCCCAGCCCCATCCTCTTGCCCTCCTCCCATCCACCCCAGGTAGTGGCAGGAGGTGAAGTGAAGGGAGCCTGCCCACCATCTGCTCCGTAAGTCAGTAGCAATGTGGGCAGGGACCCCCGCCCCCCCAATCTGGGGTTGGATGAAACCAAGCACTCTGTGATCCAGCATTCCCTTCTAGAGAGTTCCACTACCCAACCCTGAGCACTGCTCCATCTCAGTGACCCTGAGGTACTCTAAGATCCCAAAGTGCCTTGTGATATATCAAAGATGATGGCACTGGCTTCAGCCTCATTTTAGCATAACGTATGTATTACTGTTTCCAACACCTTTGGAAGTGGGAGATCCTGCAGCATTGAGAAGGTGGCTGAGTTTTCAAATAGACACCCCCCACCTCAGAACTGACACCTGTGGGAGAGGGTGTGTCCTTTGAAGCAAGGCCATGGTTCAAAGCATGTTGTCCTTTAGGGGGACATCTTTTTGTTTATCCTCCATGGTGGAGGGGAGAGTGTTTCGTAAGCCATAAAGCTCTGAGCTCACAGGTGATCTTAATAATATTATTATCTTTTCTGGGTAGCTCTGACTCTTGGAAATTGTTAAGGTCATCTAAGCCACTTGTGTTGGATCAAGTTCACGTGAAGCACAGCAGAGTTTCACATGGTTTGGGTCGAGTTGCCAGTCTCCGGTTCCCAGGCGAGGTGGGGATGCTGTGAGCCTGCAATATTGTCACTCTTGTTTTCTGAAGCATTTCCCAAGAGGAGGCCAGAATGTTTCAAGATTGATACCCTGCTTGGGGAAAGTGCGTAGCCTCTTCGGGGTCAGCTCTGAAAAGAGACAGCTGTCTTTGTTGTATTTTGAAAGTGGTGTTTTCGCACTTGATAGTCTCACTCTGCATTTAGTGGTGGCTTACAATTATTTGTGATTTTATTTAACAGCCACTGGCACACAGTGCTTATTATGTGCCAGGCAGTGATCTAAGCACTTTACAACATTAATTCATTTAAACCTCATAATAGCTTATGAGGTAGATCCCAGTATTATCTGCATTTAACAAATTAATCAGAATATTTTATTTACCAGAACATATAAAAAACCCACCCATGCCGAATAATTGGAGGTCGTGTTTGACAGGAGTTTGTGAAACATCTTGGTCTGTGTGTACTGGTTGGTTGATTGTCCTTTGCGGTGGGCTCCCTGCTCAGTCTATAGAGAAGAGGGGAGTTGTCAGCAAGCCATATTTTCCTTCCTTTCCCATTCCCACCTTGCCATGGGGTGGCATCCAGATGGGAGTCACTCCAGAGTACTGGGGTTGGTTGAAATGGCTGAACCCTGTCTCTCCAGAGACCTCCAACCCCTCAGTCCCACATGGCCCCAAGCAGCCCACAGCAGCTCTGGGGATCAGGTGGGCAGAGGAGGAGTTAGTGTGAGAAAGCAGGAGCTCCAAAACCTGACCTCAGTGGGATTGGTGAGGTCCTAGGGGTCAGGCTGACAGATGGGAAGACCCTGGCATCTGTGGGCACCGAATGGGTGTCACCAACTCACACATCAACAAGAGCCAAACAGTGTCAGGGAAGTGGCAGGTTCAGGGACTGTGGTAAACAGGGGAACTCCCACGCCCTTACCGTCCTCAGCTCAACCAATTGTTGCCACTATCTTCTAATTTTTATTTGAAATCTCCCAATTTTTAATTGTTGGCATCTAATTTTAAAAAGAAAAATCACTGTATGAATCAAACCAAAGTGGTTTACAGGCAGAGGTGACCTAAACTCATTTTGCAACCACTGTGAGCCTGAGGACTTTCCGCACCACTCTCTGTCCAGGGCTGCAGCACTCAAAGGTGACAGCGTTCTTGTCCAGGAACTCGAACCTGGCCAGTGGGGATGTGTAGTGTGTGCTGTGTGTATGCATGTGGTGTGCATAAGTGCCTGAATGAGTACGGGGGCCAGTGGACCTTTTTGTGGTGAGTGGGGGCCTCCTGGTGGGACTAGTATTTTCTCAAGGGAGAGGGACCCTGGGTCTGTGACAAATACGCTAGTAAATTTTCGATAACTTAATATACATCCCCCACACACTCAAGGCAGCTTGGGTCACAGCAATAACCACTGAACACTCTCATCCCAACCGCTAACATCCTGAACCCAATGATATCCCTTTGCATTTCCAGTTTTGGGGAAAACAGACACAGCCCTCCCTGCCCAGTGGGTGGGGGATGGTGGCACCTCTGAGCCATGCTGGTCCCAGGACCCCCGGACTCGGACTCGCTCTCTCTTCTGCCCTGCCTAGTTCCCTTTTTCTGGGGAGGGGTGGTGCTGTCTTGCTCAGGCAGTGGTGGGGGGAGCCTTGGGCCCCTGGGTAGGCAGAAGGAGCTGTGTAAATGTATCTATATGGAGTGGGCAGTGGAGGGGACCATACTTGGGGAGGGTGTGGCTCTGACCGGGGGTGGGGGTAACTCCAGTTGTGTGTGGGGAGCTTGGAAAATGCTGTATCCTCTGCTGTCCTTGGGTTGATGTGGTACTTGGGGATGGAAGTGTAGATCTCTCAGGAGGGCCTGAGGCCCATCCCACCCTACCCCAAACTCCACTTAGACCTGGGACACATTCAACTCAAGAGTCAGGAACCAGCCCACCCTCCACACAGTCAGCCCCTGAAAATGTCAAGCATCCTTCTTCCTACGGGAGAGGCTCCAGGTCTGAGGGCCACACCCCTCCAACATCCCTCTGGTTCCCCACACGCCATCCAGTGGGCATCACAGCCCAGGAGGCCCCGAGCCTGAGTGCCCGCTTCCTCCAAATGAGGGGTGGGGAAGGGGTGGAGAGGAGAGGGAAATGGAGCCCACAGGACTCCTTCCTAGAACCTACCTAGACTCTCTTCCACTCGGCTCCACCTTCAGTCCCACCACGCACCCTCCCTCCCTACACAGGCTGTGGGGGCGGGCAGTGGGGTCCACATGGCCAATCATTAACCGGCCCTCACACACTCACACTCACACTCACAGCCACACTCACACACTCTCCCTCCGTAGCTGCGCGCACTTCGCCCACTCTCCGGACCCTGCACTAGCAGCCCTGGCCCGGAGCGCACGAGGACTGCGCAGCCGGACCCCCGCAGGTCCCCAAACCAGGGCCCCAGTCCACCCGCCCGTCCCCGCGGCCAGCGCCACGAATGTACGGCCCGCCCCACACAGCGCCCCGCACCCCCCGCCGGACTTCGGCCCCGCCGCGCTCCCGCCCCGCCCCGCCCCGCCGCCGAGGCTTCCCCTGGGTTCGCGTCCCCCACCGCCCCCGCCGCCCCCGCCTTCGCGCCCGTTTTCGTTTGCTTTTCCGTGCTGCTGGCTGGCGGCCTCTGGGTCCCTGGCCCCGGGGCGGGGGCGGGCTGGAGTGGGGCTCCCCTCAGTGCTGCCAGGCTGGGGTGCGGATGGGGGCGGGGGGAGGCGTTCAGCTAGGTCTCCAGGCTCGGAGGGCCCCGTCGCCTCACCCCCCTGACTCCCGTTACCTCACAGCCCGTCGAGTTGCCCCCTACCCCCGCCCCAATAATTGGCCTTGCAATTGGATGCCAAAGAGCCCAGAGTTGAGGGGGAGCAGAGCTTTGAGCCCAGGTCTCTCAGAGCAACCCAACAGCCCCCTTTTTGCCCACGCCCCAGTCCGCGTCCCCTGCCCCATCCCACCACTGAGGGCCCTGGGGGTCCCCAAACATGCCCCCCCCATTTCCAGCTCTTCCCACCCCCACCCCGGAAAATAAAACTCAGGGACCAACATCTGCTTCCTTTGCACTTGCTCCGTCGACCCCGCCCCCCGCTCGGAGGGGCTTCCGTGGGGGAGGGAACGGGGCTCCGGGCCCTCAGAGTTCTCAGTGTCTAGCGAGGAGAGGGGCTGGCCCCTGCCCCCCGAGAATTGGGACTGGTGGGAGAGAGAAACTCAGCACCGGGGCCTAGCTGAGCCCCTTCCTGCGTCCGCAGACGCTTTCTAATTGCGGGGGTGGGGGGCGGAGTGGGGGAGGGATAGGAAGAGGATTAGCGAGAGGACCCTCGCGGAGGTCCTGAGTCCCAGTCGGTTTATTCCTGAGCCTTCCCCTCCCATCGTAAGTCCTTCCCTCGACCCTCCCTTTTGTACTGCAATAATACTGTATTATACGCTTGCACTATTCCCCGACCCTGGCCAGCGGAAGCATGCACGAAAAACTCAAAACCACACACTCACACGCACACACACACACACGCACACGAAGATGGGACGCTTTTTTTCTTCCTCTCTCTCTCCGGGGTGCGTTCTCCTTAGTGTACATAGCGGCGTCGGGGGTGGCCCCAGGCCCGGGTAGAAAAGCATGCACTGAGACCCCCGCCCCTAGACTGCGAGTACTGTACAAATCCAACACTTGAAATCGACACGCACACGCGCGGCGCCGCCACGGGGGTGGGACACGGACACGCACCCACGCGCACACGGCCGCACACGGGCGGGGAGGGGGCGCCCCGCCGTCACGCGTCGCTGTGCGAGGGATCTTGTGCCTTTTTAAGTCCCTGTATGTTAATGCAGACAATCCGGAGAGCTTGTGTACTACCAAATCCTGATTAAAGACGCCTTCCAGGAACCTGCGCCTCCGCCTGCTTTCTTTCACCCTCCCACTTCTTTTCCCAACTCTCAGTGTAGACCCTGGCTCTGAGGTCACCCGGCTGGGCAGAGGGCAGGGGCTAGTCTGTTGCTGACTCTGGGACTGAGGAGTGGGCAAGTTCCAAGTCAGTGGATGAGCTTCGTCCACACCTTAGCCAGGCAGCTGGGTGAGGAGGGCACCCCAGAGGTTTGGGCCTAGTTGAACTTGAGTCACCCTCGCCCTGCTGGCAGTCTCCTTTCACTGAACAGGTCGAGAGGGAAGGGGTGAGTGGACTCTGGTCTCTGGGGCTCAACTCCAAATTGCCAACTTCAGGGTGGGGATAGAGGGTGTGTAGAAGTAGGGGGCTGGACCCACCAGGCCCAGTGATCAGTTCTCTATGGGATCAGGCTTTTGAGACCAAGTGTCTGGTGGGACTAGAAAGCTAGGATGCCAGAGGCCTGTGACAGGACACTGCACTGAGGAGCCTCCCCTGGCCCTCTGCTACGATAGGTGATCTGAGAAATACAGGAGATGCAGCCCTGGCCTTGGGGGTGCCAGGGTGGGGGTGGTCCGCCAAGGAGGGACACTGGAGCATGAACTGTGAGAGGCTGGGGTTGGGGGTGCAGGGATAGAATGTGGGTTGAAGGAGAACTCAGTCAGCGGGAGGGGTGGGGCACTAGGACGGAAATAATGGCAGACTTCTGAGACTGGAGAGAGAGGGGAAAGGTGAGGAGGACAACGTAAAAGAGGAAGGCCCCCATGCCTCCACCCCATCCCCCACACTGACAAACAGGAAGGCAAAGGGGCAAGCTCCAGCTGTATTCCCAAAGCCCCGGGGCATTTAGAAGACGCCACCCACAAGCTGTCAGCTCCTTGCCCTGGGGCGGGCAAGGGTGGGTTTTGGACACAGAGATGTGGGGTCAAGTGTGTGCAGTTCTGCATAGACCTGGGGTAGGTGGCCATGTTCCTGGGTCATCTTACCCCTTCTGCCACCTTCCCCTTCCGCAGCACTCCTGGGTGTGGGGTGAAGTGTAGGGAGGGCTCTTGGCCTGTCAGAGATGTTTGGAGAGTGGTGACACAGACAGACAAATGCAGGTAGGGTCTGGGAAACGCGGTGCTGAGTGCGGAGCTGACAGAGGTGATGCAGGCACAGCTCACCTCCTCACAGGTGGAGCAGGGGCGTGGGGGGTGCTTCTTCCCTAGTGGAGGAGAGGGGATGGGAGGCGTGCATGAGGCAGTTTCTGAGAGAGGAGAAGGAACTGCTGTGAGAGGCACAAGCCCCCCACCTCAGCATGGGAGGAGTGGGGAGCCAGGGCTCACCCTCCTGCTTCCGCCACACTTTGCCTCCCAGGCCCGCATCTTCGACTTCGGGACCGTGGGCTGGGGTGCAGTGCTGAAGTCTGGAGCTGGCTGGGGTCCAGACAGGAGTGGCTCCATGCACCCTGTGTGAGGATTAAGGATGGGGCTATGTGGAGCCCCGTCTCCAGTGTTAGTGTCAGAAAAGTTTCTCCAAGGGCATGAGAGCCCAGTTTTGTTGGTGGCAACTGAAGCTCAGAATCTGGTCCATCCTCTCCCTTCACTTTTCCTCCTGACTGGAGTAAACATGGACTTGGGCTGGGCTCTGGAGCTGGTGAGGCCTAGCCCTCTAGACAAGGCACAGTGGATGGAGGGGCAGGACTGGGACTTTCATTCTCTCTGAGGGTATCGGTTTGATTGACCTGTCCTCCTCCTCTCCCCACAGCCCAACCCTTACCACGTATATGCCTTTGGCTGAACTCTGAATCACTAAGGAGCTTTAAAACAGCCAGATTTCTGGGCCTCATCTCTGACCTACAGAATCTAGGGGTAGGACCCAGGACTGTGCATTTTTAAAAAGCAACTCTGGACAATGCTGTGCCAAGCCAGGCCTGGGAACCACAATAAGCAGATGAGAATCATAAAGGTTGCTGCCCTGAGAAGGAAGCAAGGAGGTGTCAACTTTGTCAGACAGCTAAAGGGCCAGGCACACTGAAGGTGTCTGTGGATCACTGGCTGAGTGAATGAACTCAAGATCAAATGGGCAAATGGATGAATAATTCACTGGGCATCCAGGAGAGGCAGGGAGAGGGTTAGGCTACTCTCTGAGGAGGGAGGAATTTGAGCCCAGGCTCTGCCCCTCCCCAGCACAGAGCCAGATGGGGGAAGGGCAGAGGGACTTTGGAACCGAAAAGCCAGCATGCCCAGGTTGGTGTGGGGGTGGCGGTTATCCTTAGGGCAAAGTTGTCCTCACCGTGAGATTCAGGGCTCTTCCTCCCAAAAGGCAGAGGGTTCCAGGTATCCCCACATGGGACTGAGTGGGAGACACTGGAAAGAGTTTTGGGGCCGGGCGCGGTGGCTCAAGCCTGTAATCCCAGCAATTTGGGAGGCCGAGATGGGTGGATCATGAGGTCAGGAGATCGAGACCATCCTGGCTAACCCGGTGAAACCCCATCTCTACTAAAAAATACAAAAAACTAGCCGGGCGAGGTGGCGGGCACCTGTAGTCCCAGCTACTCAGGAGGCTGAGGCAGGAGAATGGCGTGAACCCAGGAGGCAGAGCTTGCAGTGAGCTGAGATCTGGCCACTGCACTCCAGCCTGGGTGACAGAGCAAGACTCCATCTCAAAAAAAAAAAAAAAAAAAAAAAAAAAGAGTTTTGGGTCCTGGGCCACCCTGGTGGATGTGCTTCACAACCTGGACCAGTGCCCAAATCTGT
Source organism: Chlorocebus sabaeus (assembly GCF_047675955.1). Classification (NCBI taxonomy): domain Eukaryota; kingdom Metazoa; phylum Chordata; class Mammalia; order Primates; family Cercopithecidae; genus Chlorocebus; species Chlorocebus sabaeus. The sequence goes on from NC_132920.1 coordinate 43,504,296, forward strand.
GCCCTTCTCTGTGCCTCAGTTTCCCAGTCTGATTTTATGACTGATCATTGATTTCCAGTTCTCATTCCTCCTCTCTCCCAGGTAATAGGAGGGGAGGACTTTGAGGCAGCAGAAAGGGTTTCACCTACAACCATCCAATGTGAGCACCGTGTGTGTGTGTGTGTGTGTGCGCGTGTTGCGGGGGCATCCCATCCTCTCCATGTGGCCTTTTCAGAGAGATCCAGGACCTGGCCAGAGAGCAAAGGAAAGGGTGTCTCTAACTAAGGTGCCAGGGATTAGAGAGGGACAATAGGCAAAGGTTCTGTGGAGAATGGGTGGCCTGGTGGAGTTAAAGGCCATCCCTACTGGGCAGGATGTGTCTGGTGCCAGTTGGGTGAGTTCAGAGGTGGTTGGGAGAGAGACATGCTCAGAGCTCTCTGTCTGTCTGCCTGTCCCTGACTCTCAGTGCCAACACCCACCCACCCCATGGTCCCCTCTCACCCGGGAGCTTACAGCAGCCCCTCCACCTCTACCCAGCCATTTTCTCTAGCTGTAACATTGGTGACTGGTAAAGTGTCCCAGCACAAGGCCTGGCGCAGAGTTGGTGCTTAGTGTTTGCTAAATGAGTGAATGGATTAATAAGAACGAATATTGTGTAGAAAAAGTACATTCTTCTGGACACTTCCAGCCTATATGTGGAGGGGACAAAGTTTTTTTTTTTTTTTTTGTTGTTGTTGTTGTTGTTTTTGTGTTTTTTGAGACAGTGTCGCTCTGTTGCCCAGGCTGGAGTGCAGTAGTGCGATCACAGCTCACTGCAGTTTTGATCTCCTCAGCCTCCCGAGTAGCTGGGACCACAGGCGTGCACAATCACGCTCAGCTAATTTTTGTATTTTTAGTGGAAACAGGATTTTGCCATATTCCCCAGGCTGAGGAAACTCTAGCAACCCTGTTTGAGCCAGGTAGGGAGCTTTCTGAGAAAGCTTTCTAAGAAAACTTTCTAACTAAGAAGAGTTTTCTAAGAAAGTTCCTTACCTGGCCCAAACAGGGTTGCTGGTGTCCTGTTGGAATCTGAAGCTATATTCTTGCATCACCCCCACCAAACCCTCACTGATGGTCTGATTACAGGGAAGATCATGGCAGTTGGGAAGGGGAGCAGCCACAGCCCTGGACAGACCCTCAGCACTGGAGGTCTCTGCCTTTCTCTCCACCTGGCTTTGTGCTGTTTGCATGGAGGCTTCGGCTGGCAGAGCCCCCTCCCTTCTCCACACCCTATTCTCCATAGGTGTGGCATCCAGGCTTTTCTGCCAATAACCTTCAAACCAAAGTGACAGAGCAGGAGGTGGGAGGTGAGGTGGGGAGAGAGCTAACATTTATTGAGCAACTGCTATATGCCTTTGCTTATATGACCTCATTTATGATCACAACATTTGTGGAATGTGCATATCCCCACTTAGTTTCCTGATATAGAGAAACTAAGGACAATCTCTATCTCATTCATACTTGATCCACAGATTCTTAGACTATAACATGGTGACCAAGACAAGAGACATTCAAAGACCACTTCTTGAAGGAGTGAATGAAGAAGCCCTCAGGGATCTCTGTGTAACAGGAGAGAAACCCTATAAATAAATGCATGTAAAACAACAGGTGGGAGATTCTCTCATGGAAAGATGTGAAAAACAAGTAGAAAAGGGAGAGTGAGTAAATCTGCTTGGTGGGTGGACAGGAAAGTTGACAGGAAGGCTTTGTCTCTCCTTTGCTAAGACCAGGAGCTGCTTGAGCTGGTCTTGAAGGAAGGGGAGCAAGTTATCATGTGCAGAGAGGGGGTGAGAGGGACCCCCAGGTGAAGGAAACTGCCTGGGCTAAGTGTGAGCTGGAAGATGCACTTAGGAACTTCTGGAAGCATCAGAATGGGTGGAGTGTAGGCAGGGGCAGGGGACCGAGGGTGTTGCAGTAAGTGAGGCCACAGCAGCAGGTAGAAGCAGGTCATAGGGTTGGGTGGGGGATTCATGCGCCAAGTCAAAGATCTGAACTGCCTTAGGCCAGGCGCGGTGGCTCACACCTGTAATCCCAGCACTCTGCGAGGCCGAAGCAGGTGATCACCTGAGGTCAGTAGCTTGAGACCAGCCTGGCCAACATGGCAAAACCCTGTCTGTACTAAGAATACAAAAAAAAAAATTAGCCGGGCGTGGTGGAGGGCACCTGTAATCCCAGCTACTGGGGAGGCTGAGGCAGGAGAATCACTTGAACCCGGGAGGCAGAGGTGCAGTGAGCCCAGTGAGCCGAGATTGCGCCACTTGCACTCCAGCCTGGGTGACAGAGCAGGACTCCATATCAAAAAAACAACAAAAAAAAAAAGATCTGAACTGTCTCCTAAGGACTGTGGCAGCCATAGCAGATTTGAAGCAGAGAGAGATGGAATCAGATTAAGTTTCAGGAAGATCACTCAGGCAGATGTAAAAAGCGTGGATGGCAGTACAGGATGGAGGGAGCAGGCCGGTGGCTGGGGAACCACCAGAGAGGGCAAGGCTGTGCTCGTGGGCCTGGGGTAGCAGACACAGAAAGGTTTAAGAAGGATGCTTGGCAGGACTCCTTGGCAGCATGGATGGGCAGGAAAGTGGGGGGGCAGGAAAGTGGGGAGGCAGGATATCCCCAGGGCTTCTGGTCTGGATGGGCTGTGTTCTGCTAGCTCAGGAAGACAGAAGCCCAGCATATTAGAAAACGCTAGCAAAGTGCTGGACACCATCAGCACTCTCCCACCATGGAACAAAGCTGTGTCAGCCATGGGCCCAGGGCATTGCAGGTGCCTGGGGATGTCTGTGTATTGAACAGGGTGGATGGAGCTAGAGCAAAGGAAACACAGCAGCCAAGGTCCTGAGCAGGTGGTCAGACCTTTCTAGTCTGGAAGGAAGGAGGCTAAGGGGGACATGGCAAGAGCCTAGAAAACCAAGATCACATTGCCAAAGGCTCTGCACAAAGCTTTGGAGAGGAAAACGGAATGGAGCTTAAGTATACCTGTCGAGGGCTGGACAAATTCCTGGCTGAGAGGTTGGACTGGAGGTCCAGGGGCCCAGCCTGCACTTTTAAGGGTAGAGGACAGCCACGCCTTTGCCCTTGTCCAGCACAGGATCTAGTGGCCCTGGGCAGCCAGCTCTCTGGCCACAGAGAAACTGCACACCCGGAGGTGGTACTGAGGGCATCTAGGAGCCAGCCTGGCAGAGCCCATCCAGGAAGTGGCGCAGACACCTGCCACCCATCTCTGGGCCTGGCTTTCTCATCTGTAAAAGGAAGGGCTGAGCTGCGTGGTGGTCGTGGTTCCTTTCAGTTTTCATTTTCTGTCATTGTTGCTGACTCGGGTGAAGGATGCACATGGCGATGAGAGGGGCTGGGGACATGGAGAGGCTGGGAGGCAGAAAGGCCACCAGGATCAGGGCCTGGGACTTCAGGGTACCTAGAGCATGGACAGTCATTCATCAGAGGTTTGCTGAGCACTCACTAGGTGCCAGAGACCATTCTAGGCCCTGAGGACAGAGCAGTGAACAAGACAGACCCAATGCCTGTGCTTACCTTTATGGAGCTCACACTCTGGTAGATGACTCAGGCCTGTGAGTCTCCTAGCTTGTGGGTGCAGTTGAAGTCTCCCTGGGTCCAGGAGGGTGGGTGACCTCAGAGGGTCCCTGTGTGTGCCCCTTGCAGGTGTTCTCCGTGGCGCCCCCATTTGAGGTGAATGGCCTCCCAAGAGCTGTGCCTCTGAGTCTGCCCTACCAGGACTTCAAGAGGGACCTCTCCGATTACCGAGAACGGGCGCGGCTGCTCAACAGGGTCCGGAGGGTGGGCTTCTCCCACATGCTGCTCACCACCCCCCAGGTCCCGCTGTCTCCTGTTCAGCCTCAGGCTAATGGGAAGGAGGAAGAGGAGGAGGAGGAGGAAGAGGAAGATGAGGAAGAGGAAGAAGAGGATGAGGAAGAAGAGGAGGAAGAGGAAGAGGAGGAGGAAGAAGAGGAGGAGGAGGAGGAGGAAGAGGAGGAGGAAGAGGCTGCGGCGGCAGTTGCCTTGGGGGAGGTGCTGGGGCCTCGCAGTGGCTCCAGCAGTGAGGGGAGTGAGAGGAGCACCGACAGGAGCCAGGAGGGCGCCCCGTCCACGTTGCTGGCAGACGATCAAAAGGAGTCCAGGGGCCGGGCTTCCATGGCCGATGGGGACCTGGAGCCTGAGGAGGGTTCCAAAACGCTGGTGCTTGTCTCTCCTGGCGACATGAAGAAGTCGCCCGTCACTGCCGAACTGGCCCCTGACCCTGACCTGGGCACCCTGGCTGCCCTCACTCCTCAGCATGAGCGGCCCCAGCCCACGGGCAGCCAGCTGGACGTATCTGAGCCAGGCACCCTCTCCTCTGTCCTCAAGTCTGAGCCCAAACCCCCGGGGCCTGGGGCAGGGCCGGGGGCCGGGACAGTGACCACAGGGGCCGGGGGCGTGGCAGTCACCTCCTCACCCTTCACCAAAGTTGAGAGGACCTTTGTGCACATTGCGGAGAAAACCCACCTCAACGTCATGTCTTCCAGTGGACAAGCCTTGCGGCCTGAGGAGTTCAGCACTGGGGGCGAGCTGGGTCTGGAGCTGGCCTCTGATGGGGGCACTGTGGAGGAGGGGGCCCCAGCGCCCCTGGAGAATGGCCTCGCCCTGTCAGGGCTGAATGGGGCTGAGATAGAGGGCTGTGCCCTGTCTGGGCCCCCGGGGGAAACCCCCTCAGCGATGGCCACAAACTCACTGCCCAATGGCCCGGCCCTTGCAGACAGTCCAGCCCCGGTGTCCCCACTGGAGCCCAGCCCTGAGAAAGTGGCCACCATCTCCCCCAGACACCGTGCTATGCCAGGCTCTCGCCCCAGGAGCCGTATCCCCATCCTGCTATCTGAGGAGGACACCGGTTCCGAGCCCTCAGGCTCACTGTCGGCCAAAGAGCGGTGGAGCAAGCGGGCCCGGCTGCAGCAGGACCTGGCGCGGCTGGTGATGGAGAAGAGGCAGGGCCGCCTGCTGTTGCGGCTGGCCTCAGGGGCCTCGTCCTCCTCCAGTGAGGAGCAGCGCCGTGCCTCTGAGACCCTCTCAGGCACGGGCTCCGAGGAGGACACGCCCGCCTCTGAGCCCGCAGCGGCCTTGCCCAGGAAGGCCGGGCGGGCAGCCGCCACCCGGAGCCGGATTCCCCGCCCCATTGGCCTCCGCATGTCCGTGCCTGCTGCAGCCCAGCAGCTCCCCAGCAGATCCCACGGCGCGGCCCCAGCATCGGACACAGCCATCACCAGCAGGTGAGAAACCGCTGCCAGCCCCAGGGTGGGCAGAGGGTGGCCACAGGCCTCCACCAGCAGGGGCTTTTCCAGAACCAAGGTCAGGGGCTATGGAAGATCAGGAGGGACCCTCAGTGACACCTCTGGTCCAGCACCTCCCAACTGTGCTCTGCCTCACTCTGATTCCGGCTCCAGCCCTGTTTACTGGGCTCAGGGGAATGGCTTCAGTAAGCATGTGTGGAGAGGGTGCTAGAGAGACCAGGCTTAGGAAAAGCTGATGGGGGCCAGTGGGTCCACACACAGCCTCTGGTATGCCATGGGGCATTGGAAGCCAAAGGATAAAGCCCAGTGCTTTGACTCCTTGGGAGAAAACATTTCATATTAATATAAACATAGGTATATTCTAGATTAGAATGCAAAATCCATGAGAATTTTAAAGATGAAATGAGGACCCCAAAGAAAGCCAGCAGCAGGCTATTCCAGCAGCAGCCTGGGAGCGTGTGGCCCCTCAAGGTCCTGCCCTGGAGGACAGAATGCCAGGCCTTAGTTTACCCATCTGTGCCATGGTCTCAGTCTCAGCTCTGAGGATGCAGGACTCCAGTGCTCAGTGCCCAGGAGGATTCTGAAATATTTCTCCTTGTCTTGTTTCTGTGCCCTCTTCTTTTCTCCTGACTTCTGCTCTCAAGCAGGCTCCAGCTGCAGACTCCCCCACGGTCGGCCACTGCTGCTGACCTCCGCCCCAAGCAACCTCCTGGCCGCGGCCTGGGCCCAGGGCGAGCCCAAGCCGGAGCCAGGCCCCCAGCCCCGCGCAGCCCGGGCCTCCCCACGTCCACTTCCGCCGCGCGCAATGCCAGCGCGTCCCCCCGGAGCCAGTCCCTGTCCCGCAGAGAGAGCCCCTCCCCCTCGCACCAGGCCCGGTCCGGGGTCCCCCCGCCCCGGGGCGTCCCGTCGGCCCGGGCCCAGCCTGATGGCACCCCCTCCCCCGGGGGCTCCAAGAAAGGACCCAGAGGGAAACTCCAGGCTCAGCGCGCAACAACCAAAGGCCGGGCAGGAGGCGCGGAGGGCCGGGCTGGGGCCAGATAATGACGCCCGCGGCTCTCCGCGGTCCCCCACCCTCACCCCGGCCCCCCACCCGCAGCCGGTCACACTGGAGCAGCTCCCAGCACAGCCTTACGCGCCCGACGCGCGCCACCCTTGGCCCCAGCTTTCCGCCTGCACCCGCGAGGACGCACGCGAGCACACGCGGCGCCCCGCCAGCCCTCAGGGCCGGTGGGGGACGCGGCACCGCGCCGCGGGGAGGGTCTGCCTCCCCTTCCTCGCCCTGTGTCCTCTCATCCTCCTGCCGCCGTCAGGCCGGCCAGCCTCACATCAGTCTCTCCGCCCCGGGGAAGGCTCAGCCACTTTTCATCGAGGACTCCACTTTTGGGGACGCCCGGTTCGTTCGCCCACCAGGCCTAGGCTGCTCTCCATGCTCCCCCAGCAACCTCTGCCTACACCTCCTGCGGCGCCTTGCCCTCCTCCGACCCCTTTCCAGCCAAAGTCCCCCTACCGCTTCAGAGAAGTAGCCTCAAATTCCAGAAGTGGAGGCTCCAGCCTCCCCCCGAGGGTCCAGCCCCACAGTCTTCTGGGAACCATTGTGGCCAGGGACGGCCTCTGGACTGCCAGGCTGGAGTTGGGGACCCAGGGGATATCGGTCTACTCAGGTGTGAGGGGGCAGGTCTGACCTGCCCCAAAGTTGACTCCATCCTGGACAACTCGGTGGGAGGCAGTGGGCAAGTGATCTTGGAGATGGGTGGGCAGGTGATTCTGTGGGCAGGGGATGTGCTCCCCTGCACCTCTGGGGTGCAGAAACCTCTTGCCTCCTAAATTTGGGTGGTGCCTCTGTGGGAACCATAGGAAGCGTGTGGGCTGCCTTCCTGGGCAAGTATTTCCCAGTGGGATGTTGGAGGGGGCTTTAACAAAGTTTTACTCCCTCCCCTGTTCCCCTGATCTAGTGCTCAGGACCCCTCACCATCAGGAATTCCTTCCTGTCATCTAACCTCAGTCCTGTCTACTGCAGTTCCAGCCAGCCTGCTCTTTCCTGAGTTCAGTGCAGGTGGAAAGTGGCTGGTTACCATCTTTGCGCTGGCCCTTTGGAGATTCGAGGACTCAGCTCTGGTGGGGTCACCCTCCCTGTCCTCCCTTCTGTGGGAGGGAGGGAGGGCTGGCTCAGGCATCGTCTCCCGCAATGGGCAGAGAGAGCAGAGAGAGGTCGACCAACAGACAGCTGGCCCCTGGAGGCAGAAAGGCCCTTCTAACTTCCAGATCGAATGCTTGAGTGATGGGTCCTCAGCCCAAGCCCACTCTTCCCTCAGCTCACCCTTCAGCCTGTTCCTTCTTGCCCCGACTCCAGCCTGTGCAGCCGCTCTACTCCAGGAATGGATGTGGAGACTCTTCCTGGGTTCTGGCTCCTGCATAGCTCACCCCACCTCATCATGAGCCTCAACTGCCTACATCTGGGGCAAGCAGCACACTGGCTGCAGATGGGACAGCCAGCCCTGCCTATCTGGACAGGCCCCTGCAGCCTCTGTCCCCTGGCCTAGCCTCTCTGTCCTTCCCTGAGTCACAGAGAGCAAGCCAAGACATCCAGGGAAAGAGGAAGAAAGGCCTTAGTGTGCCCCAGCGATCTGGCTGCATCCAGCCACCATCACCCAGAAGGATGCCCATGAGGCAGCTGACCCTGAAAGCACCCTCCCCCTCATGGAGAGTCAGCAGCTTGGGCAGCCACTTTCAGGCCACGGTGGTGGCTTCTCTGCAGACCAGCCGAGGGGAGGACTCCTGGGTGGACAGTCTTTGATATCCACCCTACGCTGATGCAGAAGCTCCCAGAACACTCAGGAAACTTCTCCGGACAGAGCCCTCCTTGTCAACTTGAGGCCCTCCCAAGGCCCTCTACTGCCCTCTGGGTCCAGCAGAGGGAGTGGAGGAGGGACCACTGCCTCCCACCTAGAGCTTCTCCGAATGACAATCAGCTCGTGCCAGGTGGGGACCAGGACATGACTCCTGGTGCCCAGGCCCTGGGCCTGCTCCTTGCCACCAACCGAACCGTGAATGTAGGGCCCCCAGCCTCACCTCTGCCCCAGGACCAACAACACCCTGGTTTGGAGCTGGGAGGAAGAGGGGGACCTGAGAGAGCCCCAGGTCCATTCTACCCCCAGCTTCACTCAGCATTGGAGCTGGCAGAGACGCAAAACCCAGTCTTCCCTTGGGATTCCGAACCACCCTAGGGCTCCCAACTGACCTCAGGCCTCTGAGTCTCTGAATGTCACCAGGTGAGGTGGGAGAGGTAAAGTGGGCCAGTGGGGAGGGGGTCACCTAAGGGACTCCCTCTGTGCCTCTCCCCAGGAAGGATCCAGGGCAGAGGAAGCCACATCTCCCGGTGCCCCCAACCCCAGCTGCAGCCTCTTCCCCCTAAGCATTCATTCTCTCCACCAGGCCTCTAGGTCCTGAGCCCTTCCTCTGTAAAAGTGTCACACCACCTCCCTCAGCACTTCCTGTCAGAAAAACCTATGTCACTGACTCAGATGCAGCGTCTGCTCACCCCAACACATGCCTTCCCTCCCCAGCCGCATCGTGCACGAAGGGGGCACAGGAGAGGAGAGGGGCTGTGCCCCAGGCTCCCTATTTCCCAGCTCCTCACAGGGGCCTGGTTTGCTCAGTCTTCTCAACTCCAGGGACTAGCCCTGGTGGGCATGGGGTGGGGAGCAGGAAGTTGCCCTTCCCCTCCCTCGGGAAGCCACCTAAGAATGTTTACATGCCAAACAGAATGTAACACCCTCCCCAAGCCCTTCCCAGTCACTGCATGGCCTCTGCCCATCCTGCACCTGTCCACCCCACCCCAACACCCTGGAAGCCACTGTCAATGATTAGATCGGGTCTCGGAAGGGAAGTAGCCATCACACCATTAAAAAGCCTGTGGACCTTTTTCTGTTGGCCTGGACTCTTCTTCCCTGCGGGAGGGCAGGCAAAACCCAGTTCCTGGGGCCGGGGCTGGGCAGGAAAGCGGAGCACAGGTTGGTGGGCAAGTGCAGAGGGACTGTCCTGGAGGCAGGGGAGGAAATGAAAGCTCAGGACAGACACAGGTAACTTGCTCAGGGTCACAGAGGAGGAAGAGGACTGTCCTGCTGTCCTTCTGACTGCAAAGCATACACTCTCACAGCCCTCTGGATGCTTCTCCTGAGGGCCAGAGAGTGAGTCTGGCTTTGTGCAGAGAGGCCAGGAGGAAGAATTTTTTAAATTATTTGTACAAATTGATGGAGTACATGAGAAATTTTGTTACATGTATATAATGTGTAGTGACCAAGCCAGGGTGTTTACAGCATCCATTACCCAAGTACAATACATTTTGGTTAAATATAGTCACCTTAATCTGCTTTTGAACAATGAATTTATTCCTTCTATCTAACTGTATGTTTATACCCTTTATTTATATTTATTTATTTATTTTTTGAGAGGGAGTCGCGCTCTGTTGCCCAGGCAGGGGTTCAGTGGCATGATCTCAGCTCACTGTAACCTCCGCCTCCCAGGTTCAAGTGATTCTTGTGCTTCAGCCTCCCAAGTAGCTGGGATTACAGATGGGCGCCACCATGCCCAGCTAATTTTTGTATTTTTACTGGAGACAGGGTTTCGACATGTTGGCCAGACTGGTCTCGAACTCCTGACCTCATGTGATCGGCCCACCTCGACCTCCCAAAGTGTTGGGATTACAGGGGTGAGTCACCACACCCTGCCTGTACCCTTTAATTCACTTCTTTTCCTCCTTGCCACTCTCGAGGAAGAATTTTCATTACCCCAAAGTTAACAGACAAAAGTGAGAGTGTTTGGAAAACCATGCAGTGTAGCAGCTCACAGACAACGTTATTATTATGAAAACATCTATCAAAATCACAAATGAGCATAGCTTGTGTCCCAGCTTCTCTGCTTTAGAACTGCATCCTATGGATGTACTTGTACACTTGCAAAATTACATGCGTCCAAAATTATTCACTGCAGTCTTCTTTGTATGGCTCCAGAAAGCCTCATCTGCACTTGTGAAACCCAGAAAGTTCTGAAAACTGGGATTTCTCCCATTAGATTGACACACACTCCCTTGTTATTAAAAAAAAAAAAACAAAAAACTGACAAGACCATTTATAATGTTTATTAATTCCACTTATCATCCATATTTGCAATGGAAACATTAACATGTTTGATGATGGGGTAGGTCCCATTAGGGTATTTTATTTTATTATTTTTTATTTTTTTGAGACGGAGTTTTGTTCTTGTCACCCAGGCTGGAGTGCAGTGGTGTGGACTCAGCTCACTACTACCTCCGCCTCCTAGGTTCAAGCTATTCTCCTGCCTCAGCCTCCCCAGTAGCTAGGGTTACAGGTGCCTGCCACCACGCCCAGCTAATTTTTGTATTTTTAGTAGCAACAGGGTTTCACCATTTTGGCCAGGCTGATCTTGAACTCCTGACCTCAGGTGATCTGCCTGCCTCGGCCTCCCAAAGTGCTGGGATTACAGACTTGAGCCACCGTGCCCAGCCCACCATTAGGGTATTTTATAATATATGGAATATGTGCTAAATTGCCTTTCTGAATATATATATATAGTTGATCCTTGAACAACACAGGGGTTAGGGGCACCGAGCCCCTTGCTGTTGAACATCTGCATATAATTTTTGATTCCCCCAAGACTTCATCAGTAGCCTACTGTTGACCAGAAGCCTTACCAATAATAAACAGTCGATTAACACGTATTTTATATGTTTTATATATATTATATACTGTATTCTTACCATAAGGTGAGCTAAAGAAAAGAAAATGTTATTTAAAAAACCATGAGGAAGAGAAAATATATTATTAAGTGGAAGTGGACCATCATAAAGGTCTTCATCCTCGCTGTCTTCACATTGAGAAGGCTGAGGAGGAGAAGAGGAGGGGTTGGTCTTGCTGTCTCAGGGGTGGCAGAGGCGGCAGGGGTAGAAGAGATGGAAGGGGAGCAGGAGAGGCAGGCACAAAACTTGTGACTTTTATTGAGAAAAATCAGACCAGTGCAGTTCAAACCCATGTTGTTCAAAGGTCAACCGTACATGTATGCACTTCTGATCCCAACAGTTTGGATAAGAGACTATGGACCTATAAAAGTTCAGAAGAAATCTAAATGCCCAACTGGGGCTGCTCAGTAGAGCATGGTCCACCCATAAAATGGGGCCCCCACCACGGGGTGATGTGAGACTCTAAGATGAAGGAGGCTAGCTGAGTGCTGTGGTGTGTCTGTAGTTTAGCCACTTGGGAGGCTGAGGTAGGAGGATTGTTTAAGCCCAGGAGATTGAGTCCAGCCTGGGGAACATAATGAGACCTCTTTCTCTAAAAAAATAAATGAGGAGTTGTCTCTTTGTATAGTATATACTTATGGACCAGTCTCCAAGACCAAGAATAAGAAAAAGAAGCATACATATAATGTACAACTTTATATCTGGAAACGAGGTAAAATGAGTGAGAGGTGTCTGGCCGCCGTGGGGCAGGAGAGCTGGGCAGAAAGGAAGCTTTGCTCTAGTGTACATACTGTGAGGAGTTTGTGAATTTTGAACCCTAGGTTCACTCGGTGTAAATCTTTCACCTCGTCAATATATAAACAACTTTGGTTCCAGGCCAGGCTCCTGGCTTTGCCTGAGATCCAAGGGAAAAAGGCCCACACTCGAAAAGTCCAGCTGTACCTCCAAGAAGGCCACTCCCTGGCATTAGAGAAACATCATGGCTCCTGGGACACTCTTTTCATTGGCGTGGATGCCAGCGTGCTCTAGGCCCTGATTCATCAGCCTTCAATGGAATCTCCATATGATTTCACTTTCCTTCTTGTTTAAACTGTCAAAAGCAGGACATACTTATGGTAAAAAGGCAAATGCTAAAGGCTTATAAAACAAAAGCCCCCTCCCTATCCACGAAGCTGACCACATAGAGGTAACTCTTGCAAATGGCTTGGTGTGTACCATTTCAGACCTTCCTTTTCCTATTTGTAATTAATAGCTCTCTTTCTGTCTATATATACATATTTATTATAAATAAAAAGAAGAACATATTATACCTACTATTCTGAAATATGTTTTGTTTTGTTTGTTTGTTTTTGTTTTTGAGACAGGGTCTCACTCTGTCACCAGGGCTGGAGTGCAGCAGCACAATCATGGCTCACTGCAGCCTCGACGCCCCTCCCCAGCCCTGGGCTCAGGTGGTCCTCCCTTCATATGTATGTATATATATGATGTTTTGGTGACTTTCTTCTTTCACTTAGCATGTTTTCAAAGTACTGCCGTATTGTAGCATTTATCAGTACTTCATTCCTTTTTATTGCCAAATAATGTTTTACTATATGGACATACCACATTTTGTTTGTCCATTTGTCAGTTGATGGACTTTGGGTTGTTTCTGCTTTAGACTATGATGAGTAATGCTGCTATGAACATTTGTGTACAAGTTTTTGTGTGGATGTATGCATTCACTTCTCTTGGGTATATACCTAGGAGTGGAACTGCTGCTGGATCATATGGTACAGATATGTTTAACATTTTGAATAATTACCAAACTTTTCCAAAATTGCTACATCATTTTACACTTCCACCAGCAATGATGAGAATCCTTGTGTTCTTTTTAAAGGCTACTCATATTCCATGGCATGAATGTTCCATAATCTATTTAACCAGCTCCATATTGATTTTTCATTATCTTTCTGACTTTTCACTATCTTTCTGACTTTTCACTATTTTCACTATTTCAAATAGTGCTAAACTTGGCGCTAGAACTTCTTGGCTCCAACCTATCTTACTTCTTCAAGTCTAATTCTAGGAGAAACCCCCCAAACAATTAAATAGATAAAAATGGTACCTTACTGTATTTTTAAATTTTCTTGATTATTGAGATTGAATGAATGAATGTCATGGATTATTCATTCATTATTTATTTAATCCATCTTTCATTCATCCAACCCATTAATTTAACTAATTCTACAGACTATTGCTGAGCCCAACATGTGCTAGAGGCTATGCCAGATGTTGGGCACTGACCAGGCATTGAGACAAAGCACAGCATGCCCTCAAGGAGGTGGCTGGGGCTGGGTGTGATGGTATGCGCCGGCAGTCCTAGCTGCTTAGGAGGCTGAGCAGGAGGATCACCCGAGCCCAGGAGTTCGATGCTGTACTGAGCTATGATCATGCCACTGTACTCCAGCCTGGGTGACAGAGCAAGACCCTGTCTCTAAAAAAAAACAAAAAAAAACAGTGATTGGAAATTAACTTTCATTTTGCATGTGGCATGTGCCTTGATACATAGGGAGGAACTCCCAGCCCAGACTGAGAGCTTCAAGGAAGACCCCCAGAGAGAGATGTGCCTCTTGGACTGAATTTTGAAGGACAAACAAACAGGAGCTGGTCAGACAGAGGAGATAACATTCCCGGGGGACAGGGGAGCAGCATGGGCAAAGTGTGGGGGGCGAGACTGCATGGAGTTCAGTGTGGGGAGTCACAGGCATAAATCGTGGACTGGAAGAGAGGAGTGACAAGGGAGCAGGGCCAGGCTTGGAGCCAGGGCAGGCTGTGCCAAGGAACAAGGCTTTAAGGCATTGCAGAGACACTCTGCCTACCTCCTGCCCCCAGCAGCCTGAGACTTGTCAGGCACATTCACTTCCCGGGGCCCAGCTTGGCTGTCAGGGACTACCTGATGCTCTGCATGTGAGGGCCTCCCTGGTCCCTGGCAGACCTTCTCCCTGTTCCCCCACAGAAAGACATTTCTTTGTCCCATAGTCAAAGAGAGGTGTGAGGGAAGGGGCACAGAGAAATACACAGCTTGAGCAAGGTTGCTCTGTCAGGGGCTAGATGGGAGCCACAGACCAGGGACATTTAGATGAGCCTTTGTTGATAGAGAGGGGCCCCTCAGAAAAGAGACAGGGGTGGGAATGTGGAGGGTCTTGTGTCTCTGATCACCAGACACTGGGGCCTGCTGAGATTTTCCCATGGCTACTGATGAGTCAAGGCCAGGACAAGAGATGAGGCCAACCCAAGGCTAAAAGACTTAGAACCATCTTTCTAAGTCCTCAGGAGTTTCAGGAGCCTGCTTATTGCCCAAGGTGATGAGGTGATATGGAAGGAGAGTGTCTGCATGGCCATGGGTTAGAGGTAATATGACGTAAGCCCATTTTCAGCAACTCCAGGTGGCATCTTCTGCATTTCTCCTCACCTTTAAACCGGAAGTGGTGTAACACCATCCATGATCACCATCACCAATTTTACCACAGTCCGCACCTCTGTCTTCATTATCCACCATTACTAGCTTCATCTTCGCTCAGATCGTAGACATTCTTCTCCCAAACTATACCATCACCACCACTAGGCTTTGAAGACATAATGATAAACAAAAGACAAGGTCCTTGCTGTCAGGGAGCTTACACAGCATCATCACCTCCTTCACCATCACCACCACATCAGCAACATCATCATTATCACCATCATTACCACCATCACCACATCACCACCATCATTACCACCATCACCACATCACCCCCACCATCGTTACCACTATCACCACATCACCAACATCATTACCACCATCACATCACCAACATCATTACCACCATCACCACATCCCCACCACCATCATTATCACCATCACATCCCCACCACCATCATTACCACCATCGTCATTACTATTATCACATCACCATCATTATTACCACCATCACCACATCCCCACTATCATCATTATTACCATCACCACATCCCCACCACCATCATTACCACCATCACCACATCCCCACCACCATCATTACCACCATCATCACATCCCCAACACCATCATGACGACCATCACCACATCACCATTACCACCATCACCATATTACCACCATCATTACCATCATCACATCCCCAACACCATCATGATGACCATCACCACATCACCACCACCATTACCACCATCACCACACCACCACCACTATTACCCTCACATCACCACCGCCATCATTACCACCATCACATCACCACCACCATCATTATCACCCTCACATCACCACCATCATTATCACCATCACCACATCATCACCATCAGCATTACAACCATCACCACATAACCATCATTACCACCAACGCATCACCACCATCATCATCACCATCACATCACCACCAGCATCATTACCACCATCAACACATCACCACCACCATCACCACCATCACCACACCACCACCACTACCCTCACATCACCACTACCATCTTTACCACCCTCACATCACCACCACCATCATTATCACCATCATCACATCATCACCATCAGCATTACAACCATCACATCACCACCACCACCATTACCACCCTCACATCACCACCACCACCTTTACCACCCTCACATCACCACCACCATCTTTACCACCCTCACATCACCACCACCATCATTACCACCATCACATCACCACCACCATCATTATCACCATCACCACATCATCACCATCAGCATTACAACCATCACCACATAACCACCATCATTACCACCATCAACACATCACCACCATCACCACATCACCACCAGCATCATTACCACCATCAACACATCACCACCACCATCATTATCACCATCACATCACCACCACCACCATTACCACCATCACCACATCACCACCACCCTCATTACCACCATCACATCACCACCACCATCCTTACCACCATCATGTCATCACCACCATCACCAGATCACTGTCACCAGCATTACCACATCTGTCACATAATCCTCATCAGCACCACTACCCTCATGACCACATCACTACTACCAGTGGCCCTGGTCCCATCCTCTCATCTCTACTTCAATCACCCCGTCACCATCACTTCCATCACCAGGATCCCCACCCTCCCTTACTATTATACCATCCATCCATCACCGTACTTACCACTGCAATTGATTTTGTCATTGCCACCATCAACAGTGTAAGAAATGATTACATGGGTTGCAGCAATGGTTAATGGTCACTGAAGCCCCAGTGGCGTGAACCCGGGAGGCGGAGCTTGCAGTGAGCCGAGATCGCGCCACTGCACTCCAGCCTGGGAGACACAGCGAGACTCCGTCTCAAAAAAAAAAAAAAAAAAAAAAAAGATGGGTAGGTCATCTGAGGTCACTTAATGGGGAGGGGGCAAAATAGTAAAAGGCCTAAAGTGTAAGAATTCCCTATTGCAAGCAATCTCAAATTGGTTATTCCAAGAATGTATTTTTTCCTGAACCCTCCAATATTTCTAGTAATAATTCCAATTAAGGAGTTATTTTTTCTTTTTCTTTTTTTTTTTTTTTTTTGAGTCAAAGTCTTACTCTTATACTGTACTCAGGCTGGAGTACAGTGGTGCAATCTCAGCTCACTGCAACCTCCACCTCCTGGGTTCCAGCGATTCTCCTACCTCAGCCTCCCGAGTAGCTGGGATTACAGGCATGAGCCACTATGCCTGGTTAGTTTTTGTATTTTCAGTAGATTCGGGGTTTCACCATGTTGGCCAGGCTGATCTCGAACTCCTGACCTCCAGTGATCCACCCGCCTTGGCCTTGCAAAGTGCTGGGATTACAGGCATGAGCCACCATGCCTGGCCAGGAGTTGTTATTTTTCCATTGCACAAGGCTCCTCTCCATCCAGTTGGGTATAAATGAAGGTCTCTACCTTGGCCTCTGAGCTCAGGTTAGAATTCCCATGTTGGAGGGGTTGGAGGATGGTTAAAATACAATCAAAATCAGCTCTTAACTGGTGATTCGGAGTTGATCTATCTATCCTCTGGTTAGACTCAGCATTTCATACCTGCCTGTCCAGCTCCATCATCAGCCATCATGGTCACTGTCACCATCATTCTTCAATGAAATTAGAGACGAGAGCTTCCATATGGGGTAGGGCCAGGGAATAAGATGGAGCCAGAAGTAAAATTAATGCCAAATTACTCTCTGTGGAAAGAGGCTGCAGATTTATTTATTTTTTATTTTTTGAGACAGAATTCCGCTCCTGTTGCCCAGGCTGGACTGCAGTCGCACGATCTCGGCTCACTACAACCTTCTGCCTCCCGGGTTCAAGTGATTCTCCTGCCTCAGCCTCCTGAGTAGCTGAGATTACAGGCGCTTGCCCCCATGTCCAGCTAATTTTTTGTATTTTTGGTAGAGACGGGGTTTTGCCATGTTGGCCAGGCTGATCTCAAACTCCTGACCTCAAATGACCCACCCGCCTTGGCCTCCCAAAGTGCTGGAATTACAGGCATGAGCCACTGTGTCTGGCCAGGGCTGCAGATTTAGATTTGAGTTTCCTAGGAGCCAATGTCAGGAGGGAGAGGTAACCACTGTATGATTATCAGCTATTTCTGATATTAAAGCAGGAAAGAAATTCCCATTGTGAAAACTAAGGGGTCACAGCCAATGGCTGAGGTTGGCCTCGTTAGCTGTCCTCTCTGGCTGTGGAAAAACTTCAGAATATTATCCTGTGGAGCCACTGGATGGGACATGGAGATGGGGTGACCACAAAACTTACCTCTCAGGAGCTGCAAAGTGTTATGGTGCTGTATACATTTTATATTAATAATATGATTACATAGTACTAAATGAGGGAGGAGCCAACAGTGTGAGGTCACATGTGAGTGAGGATGAGAGGGGTGGAGGTATCTCCCCTTGAGCTGGTCTTCAGGAGGCCTGGGCATTCACTTGGTGAATGAGGAGGAGGCCACATTGTCCAAGGGACGACACTAAGGCGTGACATGCCAATGCGCTGGTGTGTGCAGAGAACTAGAGGGAAGGGGGCATGTTGGAGAGGGGTCAGGGGTGGACTGGGGGAGAGAATCTGGTCCTAGGGAAGTCATAGGGGCCAAGCAAAGGAGCTGGACTTTCCCCCTCAGGCAGTAGAATCTGGTGAAAGGTTTTAAACAGGAATACGACCCTCTTCGATCTGTGTTTAAATGTTCACTGTGGCCGGTGTGTGGAGAATGGGTTGAAAGGGGTGACACTGGAGACAGGGAGGGTTAGCTTATTTTAACCCTCCTGTAAGCTCCCTAAGGGTAGGGACTGTGTCTGAGGCATCTATGTACCCTTCAGAACGGTGAAGACGCACTAGAGACTCAAACGTCTTTTCTTATTGTCACCCCGTCACTGTCACCACCATTAGCTGCCTCTTGCTTCACTCCATGGCTGTCGGCACCCCCATTAACACATGCCATGCCATCGGTTTAGCTCCCTTCCCAGAGCTTTCTCAGGGAGCCCAGCCTGGAGCAGACTGGGACATCACCAGCTCAGCAGCTTGGGTCAAAAGTGAGATTCCTGGTCTGGAGTCAGGGGACCCGGTCTTTTCTTCAGCTCTGCTGCTGAATCATTGTGTGACCCCAGCAGGTCCCCACCCTGTCTTTAGTTTTCTGACCTGTCCAAAGTAGGAGCTGGATTAAACTAGTGGGTCTGCCAGCCAAGTGTTTGGAGAATCAGATGAGAATAAACCGGACATTGCTGGTCTCTGCTGTACTTTTTCTGCAGGGACCATGATTGAGAATTGAGTGGGAAGGTCAGATTGAACATTGAGTCTTAGGTATTGCATGTGCCTATGACAAGACCTTGGTAACGCCCCCTCCCCCATTCCCTACCCCTCCAAAAGGTAATCTTAGGCATTGCAGGTACCTATGGCAAGACCTTGGCAATGCACCCCCTGCCATTCCCTATCCCTCCAAAAGGTAATTTAGGAAGCTGCTGGAAATAGGGGAATGGGACAGGCAGTTGGAACCATATGTATGGGGAGAGTCCCTGAGTGAAGTGGGAATGGGACGAGCGTGGGGCCCTCAGAGAGGTCAAGTTGCCCAGTGTGATCACAGGTGTGTCTCAGGCCAGGGCATCAGCTCCCAGCGGGGGAGAGGGATTCGAGGAGGCCTCATGGCTCAGCAGAAGGAAACCTGGTTAGGATCCAGCTTTCAGCTCTGAATCCTGGGCTGTCGGCCAGGCCATGGCTGTAGCTGCAAATAGGCAAGGCTGATCTAAGGTCTCATAGGACAAAGGGCACCCTGGGAGAGCTAGCCCCAGGCCCCAGGGGCCTCCTCTTCTTGGGGATCCTAGGAGCTCTGCTGACCAAGGGGGTAGGGGCTCACCTCCTATGCCATCACCCAGTTACCTCATCATGGTAGCCTTGGTCCTTGAACACTAATGGGTAAGCCCCAGAGCCACGAGCCAGTGACCTCTGAATGGATGGCTTCCCCTTCCCCCAGGCACCAGGCAAGACAGGTAGGGGTCCCTGGAGATCTGGTGGCTGGGGAGGGCCCAGTCCTGGGCCAGCCCCTGAGGGCTGGATTCTGGCTGCAGGCTCTCCACTCAGTCCATCCACTCCCGCCTCCAGAGTCCAAGGGTCTATGCGGTGGGCAGTTTGAGCTGGCTGGATACTAGAGGGAGGCTGCACCTGAAACGGTTGGTGGGTGAGCAGCATGAGTTTTGAGGAGCTGCTGGAGCAGGTGGGCGGCTTTGGGCCCTTCCAACTGCGGAATGTGGCACTGCTGGCCCTGCCCCGATTGCTGCTACCACTGCATTTCCTCCTGCCCATCTTCCTGGATGCTGTGCCTGCCCACCGATGTGCCCTGCCGGGTGCCCCTGCCAACTTCAGCCATCAGGATGCGTGGCTGGAGGCCTACATTCCCCGGGAGCCCGATGGCACGCTTAGCTCCTGCCTCCGCTTTGCCTACCCCCAGGCTCTCCCCAACACCACGTTGGGGGAAGAAAGGCAGAGCCGTGGGGAGCTGGAGGATGAACCTGCCACAGTGCCCTGCTCTCAGGGCTGGGAGTACGACCACTCAGAGTTCTCCTCTACCACTGCAACTGAGGTACTTAAGCCCAGAAGTTGAGAGACATGTGAGAGGGATAGCCCTGCCATTGCCTTGGGTGGTTACTGTATAGGCATTAGATGTATTACTTTACCTTGTAAAGTCTCAGCTTACCAATCTGTAGACGGGAGCTATGAATATAAGGCACTTTTAGTTCAAGGCTTGTAGTAACAGGCTCCTACACAAGAACTGTTATCATCATCATTAATTGGGAGGTGATTAAGGCAGGGAAGGGCTAAAGTGGCTTCACAGAGTTGGGACAAAGAGCTGAGAAGGCGATTTCTGCAGCAAGAGGTGGAGAAACAATAGAGGCCTTCTTTTCTCCCTTCCTCTTTTCCAGTCCCAGGTCGGTATTTACATAATCCATCTGGAGGTGGAATGTCGGTGGAGGCAGAGTCTCCCTGGGAGGCAGCAGGTCAAGGCCTTCCTTGGGAAGAAGCTGAGGCTGCAGGACTGGGGAGGGACAAACTTTCCTATTCCCCAAAGTGGCATGAATCGCTGGGAGGTTTATTATCTGGCACAGAGGTACCAGAACGGCAGAGCTTGCCTCAGAAGGCTCCAGGGTCTGGAGAGGAGGAGCTGGCGCTTGCTGGAGAGGGCTGATGTTCACAGCAGGTCCCTTTCTGCCTGTCCTTGCAGTGGGATCTGGTGTGTGAGCAGAAAGGCCTGAACAGAGCTGCATCCACTTTCTTCTTCGCCGGTGTGCTGGTGGGGGCTGTGGCCTTTGGATATCTGTCTGACAGGTGGGGTGAGGTACTGGGCCAATAAGAAACTGGCTGGGGGAACTTTCCCCCATTAGCTGGGGTATGAGCCTAGTCTACTATGTCTTAGAACCTCCTTCCACAGGGAACTGATCCTGCATGACCCCTTTGCAGGTTTGGGCGGAGGCGTCTGCTGCTGGTGGCCTACGTGAGTACCCTGGTGCTGGGCCTGGCATCTGCAGCCTCCATCAGCTATGTAATGTTCGCCATCACCCGCACCCTCACTGGCTCAGCCCTGGCTGGTTTTACCATCATCGTGATGCCACTGGGTGAGGCAGGCAAGAAACAGGCAGGACCTAGAGGGCTGGAAGAAGGCAGTTGTCAGAGTGAGACTGAGCCCATCTGGTCCTCACTAACCATCTTCCTGTCTCCTGCCCTGGGCCAGAGCTGGAGTGGCTGGATGTGGAGCACCGCACTGTGGCCGGAGTCCTGAGCAGCACCTTCTGGACAGGGGGCGTGATGCTGCTGGCACTGGTTGGGTACCTGATACGGGACTGGCGATGGCTTCTGCTAGCTGTCACCCTGCCTTGTGCCCCAGGCATCCTCAGCCTCTGGTGAGGACTGCAGGCAGCTGAGGAGCGGGAGATACAGGAAGTCAAAGATGAGATTAATCAGAGCCTGAGATTTGAAGATAGAGAGATCGAGAGATGAAGGGAAAGAGGAACAGAGTAAGTGACCAAGAGACAGAAAGAGACAGAGAAAAGGAGACAGAGAGACAGAGATCAACAGAAAGAAGATGGCAAGGAACAGTGAGAAGCAGAGAACAAGATAGATACAGAGAGACAAAGAGCCAAACATAAATTGAGGCTGGCAACTTGCAAGATTGGGGATAGGGGCAGGGCCAGCATGGGGGTGGGGAGCTCAGGCAGGAGAGTGGGAGGACAGGTAGCATGGGTACTACATTGCCTCCCAAAGATGACTTGACCTTGGGTGACCCTTCTGGATATGTCTACATGTCTGTCCCTCCTTCATCCTATTCCCTCCTGCCACCCATGGGAGAAGTGAGTGGCTGGTGCTGGGAGCTGGTTTTGAGGGTAAGGCCAATTCAGTAGAGTAAGGGACCCCCAGGCTATGGAGGACCTGGGCCTGGGCAAGGAAGTGTGGGAAGAGGTGTTTTATTGTCTTTATTATTTTTTTTTTTGAGATAAGGTCTTGCTGTGTCGCTGGAGTACAGTGGCACAATCACAGCTCACTGAAGTCGCAACCTCCCAGGCTCAAGTGATTCTCCTGCATTAGCCTGAGTAGCTGGGACTACAGGCGTGTGCCACCACACCCGGCTAATATTTATTTTTTGATATTTTGTAGAGACAGAGTCTTGCCATGATGCCCAGGCTGATCTTGAACTCCTGGGCTCAAACCCACCCTCCTGCCTTGACCTCCAAAAGTGTTGGGATTACAGGCATGGGCCATTGCACCCAGCCCAGAGGTGGCTTTTAAATTGGGCATTGAAAGATGAATAAAAGCTCATCAAGTGTGGAGGGCTTGGGGAGGGGCTGATGTTCCAGGCTGAGAAGACTGCATGAGCAAGACCCTGGAAGTTGAGAGCCTGTAGTATGTCCAGGAACATGTGGCTTAGGGTCATGACTTTCTGGCTGAAGGGCCTCCTGCCTATTCCTAGGTGGGTGCCTGAGTCTGCACGCTGGCTTCTAACTCAGGGCCGTGTGAAAGAGGCCCACAGGTACCTGCTCCACTGTGCCAGGCTCAATGGGCGGCCAGTGTGTGAGGACAGCCTCAGCCAGGAGGTGAGGGTGAATGTGTTTGTGAGCATGCATGTATGTGTGTGTGGGGGGGTGGGCTGTGTCAAGTGTCCCCTCCCACAGCCCACCATGTATGGCAGGAAAAGCCCCTGGGCCCCCATGGAGAGTTCCGAACTCTTTAGGATGTCCTACCTGGCTCCGGTGGGCCACATCCATCATTTGAGACCTACTCTTCTCACCTGCCATGTGCATCGCCACCCCTACCACTGCATATGGGAGGAATAGAGAGTGGTTGGGGGAGAGTACTGTATCCCATCGAGATCACATAGCCAACTCTGATATTACAACCTCACCTCCTTCCCTACCAGGCTGTGAGCAAAGTGGCTGCTGAGGAACGGGTGGTCCGAAGACCTTCATACCTAGACCTGTTCCGCACGCCACGGCTCCGACACATCTCACTGTGCTGCGTGGTGGTGTGGTGAGGAGGCTGGTGTGGGTGTGGTAGGAGGGAGGAGCAAACTCCAGGCTGGTGCTGAGTGTGAGAAAGGCTCTGAGGGACAAGTAGAGTGTCATGGTGGACGGCAGGAGGATAAGCCTCGGTGGGCGATCTGCCCAGGGAAGTCAGAAAATGAAGCAGGCAGCAGAGGCACATGGGTTCAAGTTCAGACTCCGACTCCCACTTCCTTACTTGGAAAGGGATGGATCACTTAGCCACTCAGAGCCCCAGCGTCCCTTCTGTAAAACGGACTGTTGTCAGTTCCATATCAGGGTTGCTGTGAAAATTAGGGTAAAGGTGCTTTGACCACTGGCGCCTGCTGCACACTCGGAGGGCGTTATGGATGTCAGGGAAGGTCCTGGTGGTGGGAGGGGGGTCACGGAGACAGAAAGAGATTGCCCTTGTAAAAGGCCAAGTCTTCCTAAGAAGAGAGGCCAAAGAGGAATGGGAAGGAGGGTCCCCCGAGTGGCACTGCAACTCCTTTCAGGTTCGGAGTGAACTTCTCCTATTACGGCCTGAGTCTGGATGTGTCAGGCTTGGGGCTGAATGTGTACCAGACGCAGCTGTTGTTTGGGGCCGTGGAATTGCCCTTCAAGTTGCTGGTCTACCTGTCAGTGCGCCACGCAGGACGCCGCCTCACGCAAGCCGGGACACTGCTGGGCACGGCTCTGGCGCTTGGCACTAGACTGCTAGTGTCCTCTGGTGAGCCCAGTCCCATAGGTCCTGCTCACCCCAGAAGCTGGGCCAGGAACCCTGCCCACTCCCCGGAGACCTACCTCCTGGCCAAGAATCCACTCCTCCCCACAGCTCCCCACTCTTACCCAGTGAGCTCAGACTCTCTGCCACTTAAGTTCAGCCCACTCTGGAGACTCTGCACCCTATCCAGAACACCCCTGGCTCTCCTCCAAGGCCCTCTCACTATCTGAACCCGCTTCCCTCCAGACATGAAGTCCTGGAGCACCGTCCTGGCAGTGATGGGGAAAGGTTTTTCTGAAGCTGCCTTCACCACTGTCTACCTGTTCACTTCGGAGTTGTACCCTACGGTGCTCAGGTAAGGAAACCTGCAACCAACCTGGGGTATGGGGCTTGTTAGTCACGCGTCTTAACCAACACTTCTACATACACACGCCACAGCCTGGTCTCTCTCAGTCCTTTTTTTTTTTTTTTTTGGTAGAGATGGGGTCTTGTTATATTACCCAGACCGGTCTCAAACTCCTGGCCTCAAGCGATCCTCCCGCCTCAGCCTCCAAAAGTGCTGGTATTACAGGCACTATTACAGGCATGAGCCACTGCACCCAGCCTCTCACTCATTCTTCACGCTACACCCAGAATACAGAACTAATCAGGGCCTTCTGTGTTTGCCCTAGTCTTGGAGAAGGCAGGGCATCTTATCTTCTGTACTATGTGACCCTAAGCCACGTCAGACATCCTCTCTGGGCCTCCTTAAGAAAACAGCCCCAAGGCCGGGCACTGTGGCTCACGCCTGTAATCCCAGCATTTTGGAAGGCCAAGGCGGGCGGATCACTGAAGGTCAGGAGTTCGAGACCAGCCTGACCAACATGGTGAAACCCCACCCCTGCTAAAAATACAAAATTAGCTGGGTGCGGTGGCGCATGCCTGTAATCCTAGCTATTTGGGAGGCTGAGGCAGGAGAATCGTTTGAACCTGGGAGACGGAGGTTGCAGTGAGCCGAGATCATGTCATTGCACTCTAGCCTGGGTAAGAAACTCTATCTCAAATAAACACATAAATTTTAAAAAAATTAAAATAAAGAATAATAATAATAAAAAGAAAATAGCCCCAAGAAGCCCCATTCTGCCCACCCCCATCCCATTCACCCCTGGAAGGCAGAGATGCCCTTGAGGACTGTCCCAAGGGCAACCCCTTGAAAGGCCCAGGGGGGTCTTTCAGCTAGCTATTGGGAGGTAGGAAAAGGAAACTTCTAAGCATCTGGTCATGGCAGGGCCTGTACAAACTACTGACCTTCTTCCTTCCACATCACTCTTTCCTTATCCCAGTCTGATGGCTTGTCTTCTCTTTCAGTGGTACCTGGTTGGTACTCTGTCAGAATGGGGGCCCTGTCCTCTGGTGGGTACTGGCTTGGGGATCCTGGCCTGAAGGTGGGTGGGAAAACCAACTGAAAGAAGTCCTAGTTTTCTTAGCTATATGGGGAGAAGGGAGTATCAGGGCCTGCCAACCCTGGAGAGAAGCCCTGTGGGGCATGATCCCAGGTAGGTGTGAACACTGTCTGCCTCCCTCATCCTCTTTCTCTGAACAGACAGACAGGGATGGGGCTGACTGCACTGGTGGGCCGGCTGGGGGGCTCTTTGGCCCCACTGGCGGCCTTGCTGGATGGAGTGTGGCTGTCACTGCCCAAGCTTGCTTATGGGGGGATCGCCCTGCTGGCTGCCGGCACCGCCCTCCTGCTGCCAGAGACGAGGCAGGCACAGCTGCCAGAGACCATCCAGGACGTGGAGAGAAAGAGGTGTGTGCACAGGACTGTGTCTGTGTACGTGTGAGCACATTCTTATGGATGCAGGTGCTCAGATACCTAACACTTTAGGATTCAGACAGGAAAATATATGCACATATGTACTTGGTGCATGTATGTGAGTGTGCACAGGTGAGTGTTTCAGGGTGCATGATTGGGGGGTATGTAAACTGCAAGCATAAATGTGTACATGAGTCCATATGTGTGTATGAACACAAATACATAAGGCTGTTCAGGAAGACGTGTATGTGTGCACACTCAAGTATGCCTACACATCAGGGGTGTGCACAAGCATGTGTGTGAGTCACTTGTATAGGGATTTGTATATCAGAAACTAGGGAGAGCCCTGGGACAGCCCTGATGGGGCAGGCTGGGGTGGTAGGCTCGGGGATTAAATCCCACCATTGCTCACGACTCCTTCCTCCCTAGTGCCCCAACCAGTCTTCAGGAGGAAGAGATGCCCATGAAGCAGGTCCAGAACTAAGTGGGAGTGGAGGCAGGCCCTCCACAGAAGCTCTGCAGCAGGGGCTGGGAGAGCAGAAGGGCAGGCCCTGCAACTCAGGCTGGGAGTATCGAACCCTCTGCCTAGGGCTGGAGTTGCCGCCAGTACCCTCTCCCTGTGCTCATCCAACCTTGATTATTTGGCTTCTAGGAACAGTTGACTTCCCAGAATGCAGTGGCTGCTGCGCACCCCTCTCATGGCTGGGGAGGATTCTGTAAATAAAGGTGCCCCTTGGGTTGGGGCAGTGGTGAAGAGCTGTGGGAAGAGCCCTGGATAGGAAGCCACCGAGTCTGCCCTGGGCTCTGATAACACCTTCACCATTAACTTGCTGTGTGACCTTGGGCATGTGGCTTTCCCTCTCTGGGCCTCAGTCTGTTCATTTCCCAAATGGATAATGAAGCTTCTTGGCAGGTTCTACCATAGGATCTGTTGCCACGCTCAAATGAGTTACTGAATAAGGTGCTTCTGCTTCTTCTAGAGATGGTGCTAAAGAAAGGACTAGCATATGAGACTTCTGGTACCAATGGGGCTAGTGGGCATGCTGTCCACTGTGTGGTGCTAGGACTGCCAATGCCAGGCTCAAGGGACAAAAAGAACAGCTTTTTGTTCTCATGGCTGGCCCTGCTACCTCCGAGGCACCCTGCAGGGCAATGCATGTCATCCCAACCCCTACACTCCCCATCCTCCAACCCACTGGTCTCATGCCCAAAGAAGAGTTGAAGGCATGGGAGCCAACATTTTATTGGAGAAGCCAGAGAGGCAGAAATTCAATAAACACAAGTTTTATGAGTACCTTGAAGCTCTAGAATGTGCTGGGGAAAGCGGTTGTGATGGCCAGGAGGAGGATACCCTTCAAAATGTGCTGTTCACTAACCAGATAGAAATGGGAAAGGGAAAAATTGGCAGAGAAAGTCTAGACTCTCTGGCCTACCATGGAACCTAGGCCCAGGTCCCCACGATCCCATCGTCCCCAACCCCATGGGACTGGAGATTTTTGTAGCTCCCATTGGATCATGAGGGGCATGATGGGAGGCCTGAGTTAGGGTGACCTTTTCTGTGAGCATCTCATTGGAATTTTATCTTCACTGGGTCATAGATGTAGCAGCCCACATCGCCAATGTTCACACCTGAGAGAGAGAGCCCTATCACCAAAGGCCTTGGGCCTGTAGTGCAGGGTTCAGGGCTGGAGGGAACTGGGGTGGGGGGCAGGGTATGCTTAACCACAGGGGAAGTTGTCCACACATCCCCACAGACCATGTACATGCCATAGTTTGGCCCAGTGTCTGGGATGGGGCTGCCCACCTTTGGGGCCAAACAGGTAGCCGTAGCAGGGGACGTGGCAGTAGGGGACTCCGTCATGCTGAGACACAGAGAGAAAGAGAGCTGTCTCAGCCTGGTTCTCTTCCCATTTCCAGCCTCCTCCCAACATAACCACTCATTCCTGCCCTGCTCACCTCGGCATGACTCCCAGCAGTCAGGGTCTTGCGGCAACGCTGGCACCTCAGACAGGGTCGGTGCCAATTTCTGCCTAATGACATCACCTTCTCAGCTGGTGGTGGAGAGAAGTGGTAGTGCTTCCATTCTAGGGGTAGAGTAGGGAGACCCACCTGCCTTGGATCACCTCCCTGCCCCTTGCTGCCCACCCTGTATCGCCCTCCCCAAGCTTTCCACTGTCACTTACCAAAATAGACAGGCTCCCCACAACCAGGGCACAGCGACGTCTCTCCAGTGAATGTCTTCATATGGGGAGGGCCTTTAAGGGGAAGAGGCCCCGGGTAGGTCTGAGGTGGAGATGCCCACCAGCACCTGCCTGCATATGGCACTGTCCTCTTCCAAAAGCCATGCTCATTCCAGAGTGCTCGACCCAGGCACCCAAGAGTCTGTCTTCTATAGGCCCGGAACTGAGCCCCCTTTGACTCCACCTCCTGCCCCATCCCTATGTGTATTAGGGACTACCTGCTTCCTTGTCATCCTCCCAGGGGCTCAGGTACACACCATCCCAACCCTGCTAGCAACTCAATCCTCAGGAAACTTGAGCTGACACAGGAGCTGGCCAGGGCATGGGTATCAGGTGTTGGGGAGCATAGTGTCACTGCCTACTTCAGGGAATGGAGGGAAGGAAGTAGGGACCAGAGGAGAAAAGCTGGAGAATGTGAGAGGCTGGCCTTATCCCAATGACTCCTCTCCTGTAGGTTATTCCTTCCACGGCCCTGGCCTGGGATAGACCTAAGTTCCTGGCCAGCTTTGCCTCTGACTAGCTTTGTGAATGGACAAGGTCATTTGCCCTGTCTGGATCTCACTTTTCTCACCTGTAAAATGCGAGGATGCAAGGAGAGGGGATAATGCTATCTGCCCAATTAACTGTTTTTTGTTTGTTTGTTTTTTGTTTTTTTTGAGATGGAGTCTTGTTCTGTTGCCTAGGCTGGAGTGCAATGGCGTGACCTCGACTCACTGCAACCTCCGCCTCCTGGGTTCAAATGATTCTCCTGCCTCAGCCTCCCCGTAGCTGGGATTACAGGCACCAGCCACCATGCCCAGCTAATTTTTGTATTTTTAGTAGAGATGGGATTTCACCATGCTGGCCAGGCTGGTCTCAAACCCCTGACCTCATGATCCGCCTGCCTTGGCCTCCCAACAATTTACATCTGAACTCAGCAGCTGACATGAGGGAATAGAAAGAAAAGAAAAGAAAAGAGAAAAAAGAAAAGAAAGAAAGAAAGAAAAAAGCGGGAGGTAGATAGAGAAGACTTTGCTAAGAACGAAGTTGTGAGAATATGAAGCAGAGGGCTGGGTAGGAGACTGCCACCTGGCCCACCCTCTGCTCCAGCTTGGGGAAGGGTCAGGAGGAGGACTAGGAGGAGCTGAGCGCAGCCTTACTTACTTTTCTTGCCTTGGGGGAGGCCAGTCCTTGGCCTGGGAGGGCTAAAGCTGCTGGGGCTGAGAGGAGTGGTGCTGCCAGGGCTGGGAGTGGGGGCGTTGTACAAGTAGGAGCCCACACCACCAATGTTCACCCCTGAAGAAAGAATAGGGGAGGTCAGGCTTGAGCCCCCAGCTCCCAGCCACCAGTAGGGTTCTGCTGACCCCTGGCCCCTTTCAGGCTGGTACTTACCCCTGGGTCCAAAGAGAGCCCCATAGCATGGCTTGTGGCAGTATGGCCTCCCGTTGTGCTGGGTACAAGCAGAGGGAAGTGGGTTACTCAGGGCCAGCGGGAGCCATGCCCCACAGGCCTTTCCTCCAGACAGGCTACCAGGTGTATCTGTCCACTGGCTAAGTCTGGTGGGCCTGGGAGGGGTGGGGGATGGGCTGGCATGACAATATTTCCACTATGGTCAAGGGAGGAAGAGCAAGAGCAGCTCAGGAGGTGATGCTGCTTCCCACCCATCCTGACTCCCAAAGCCATGGGATCCACAGTTACAACCCAGGTTCCCAAAATCCTGGCTGGTGTGGGGTCCACCAGGTGTGTAGCCTTGGGGTTGGCTACTGAGGTTCTCTTTGGCAGGTCTCCAGGGCTGAAGTTGGGGGTTGGTGCCTGGCGGGTGGGAGGCAGTGATGTAAACAGGGCAGTACTCCCTGGCCAGGCCTTACCTCTGCATGCCCGCCAGGAGACAGGACGCTGTGACAGCGCTCACATTTCAGGCAGAAGCGGTGCCAGTTCTTGCCCAGGGAGCTCACCTTCTCAGCTATGGAGGACAAAGTGGAACCGAGCTGCGAGGAGCCTGTCCAAGTTTGGGGCCCCTCCTTTCCCCCTTCAGCCCTCTAGGGAATTAGGTTGGCCTGCCCTGCTCCCTGGAGAGGAGTGTCTCCAGGAGGCCAGCTCCATCCCGCTCCGGTTTCATACTCCCCACAGAGCTCTTGGCGGAAGGGAGAAGACCCGAGTGGGTGCGGGTGGTGCGTAGACTACCAGCCGCTGCAAGTGAAAAAGGGTTTCTGGGACCATAGTGTGGCCAGCCCTCGCGTCCTCAGGGACGCGGCTCCCATTCGCCCCATCTTCGCCCCCTCTGCAGCCCGGGCCTCACCGAAGAAAACCGGTTGCTGGCAACGCGGACAGGTCCAGCTCATAGCTCCGCTCCAGGCAACGCACACGGCACACAGTAGGTACGCCGCCGCGACTCATTCCGCCCCCTCCGCTGGCTCCACCCACGGCTCAGCTTTGAGCCTCCCTGGGCTGAATCCGCTGTTCCTCAGCGCACATTGGCTACCAAAAATTTAGAACCACTCCACCTGGGAGACATACGGCTATTTCGCTGTTACTTCAAAGAGCATTAAAGCCTCGCTCAGACCCACGGGGAGGAGAGAGGATCTTGAAGCCGAGTGGACTCCAGACTGGGAAGGCAAATATGCAACGAAGACACCTGGATAGGGAGCACTAGTAGTTTCTGGAGCGGTAAGGACAGGAAAAATGTTCACAGTACAGACACCATTAAAACACTACTCTTGCCAAAGCAAGGGAGGAGGCATTCTTTGAAATGCTTTAATTCCACCTTGGCAATATAGCAAGTGGTTAAAAGCAACAAAATCTGGAGCCCATCTCTGGTACCCTACTCTTTGGCTTCAGGTAAATTACTTACCCTCCCTCTCTGCCTCCATTTTCTCATCTGTGCAGTAAGTATGGTAACAGTCTGTACCTCATAGGATTGTTATGAGAGTTAAACAGGTTACTACATGTAGAGTGCCCAAACAGCGCCTGGCATATAAATGCGATAACAGCTATAGCTATCACTATGATGGATTCACCTTAATAAACTCAAGACTCAGTTTGGAAGCTTCAAAACATGGTCTGTATACAGTCGTTTGCTCCTAAAGCTGTAAGGCGGCTGGGCATAGTGGCTGACACTTGTAATCCCAGCACTTTGGGAGGCCGAGGTGGGAGGATCACCTGAGGTCAGGAGTCCAAGACCAGCGTGGCCAACATGGCGAAACCGCGTCTCTACTAAAAATACAAAAATTAGCCGGGCATGGTAGCACATGCCTGTAATCTCAGCTACTCGAGAGGCTGAGGCAGGAGAATCGCATGAACCAGGAGGTGTGGAGGTTGTAGTGAGCAAGATCGCACCACTGTACTCCAGCCTGTGGGGACAAGAGCGAGACTCCATCTCAAAATAAATAAATAAATAAATAATAATGAACACCAACTACACATTTCTAATCTGGTTTGCTTTAAAATTTTTAAATATTTGTCTTTTTAATGAATGTGTTTATTTCAGGCAGGGTGTCTGTTGCCCAGGCTGGAATGCAGTGGTGCATCATAGCTCATTGCAGCCTCCAACTCGCCGGCTCAAGCAATCCTCTCACTTTAGCCTCTGGAGTAGCAGGGACTACAGACTCATGCCACCACACCTGGCTAATTTTTGTATTTTTTTGTAGAGATGGGGTTTTGCCATGTTGCCCAGGCTGGTCTCGAATTTCTGGGTTCAAGCGATCCACCTGCCTGGGCCTCCTAAGTGCTGGGATTACAGGTATGAGCCACCATGCCCAGATAAATATTTGTTAAAAGTAGTTCAATAGTGCTTCAAAGAATATTTCAAGAAATTTAAATCCACAGAATGAAAGAAAATATTTGCAGATCTGATAAGGATCTAGTAACTAGATTATATAAATAACTTATAATGCAATAACAAAAAGACAACCCAATTAAAAGTGAGCAAAATATTTGAATAGATGTTTTTCTAGAGAAATACAAATGGCCAATAAGCACATGAAGAGATGCTGAACATCAGTAGTCATTAGGGAAATGCAAATCAGGACCACAATAAGATACTTTTTTACACCTACTAGGATGGCTATAATTAAAAAGACAAATGTTGGCAAGAATGTGGCAAAATTGGATCCCTCATACATTGTTGGTGGCAACATAAAATGTTGTGGCCAAATTGGAAAATAGTCTGGCAGTTCCACAAAAAGTTAAACATAGAGTTACCATATGACCCAGCAATTCCACTTCTAGGTATATACCCAAGAGAAATGAAAACATATGTCTACACAAAAACTTGTACATGAATGTTCATAGCAGTACTATTTACAACAGTCAAAAGGTAGAAACAGCCCAAAAGTTCATCAACTGATAACGGATAAACAAAATGTAGTATATCCGTATGATAGAATATTGCTCAGCCGTAAAAAAGAATGTAATACTGATGCATGTTACAACACAGGTAAACCATAAAAACATTAAGAAAAGCAAGACACAAGAGGCCACATATCATATGATTCAATTCATATGAAGTATTTAGGTAAATCCTGTTCCTGAATTGTCTCCATCAATATTTTTTACTTATAACACTTGTTTTATCATCCTTGTTAAGTTCTAAGGGTGGAAGCCTTCTACACTGTAACAAACTTTTCTATGCTTTCTCATTATTTGTTTCTTGTTTTAGGGAATATTTCAAGATCTTTAGTTTTAGCTTCCGCTGAATTTTCCTGTCTTGTTTCTGCCTGTCATTTCTTGTTTTTTTTTTTCTTTTTTTTTTTTTTTGGAGACAGAGTCTCGCTCTGATGTTCAGGCTGGAGTGCAGTGGCGCATTCTCGACTCACTGTAACCTCTGCCTCCTGGGTTCAAGTAATTCCCCTGCCTCAGCCTCCCGATTAACTGGGACTACAGGTGTGTGCCACCACGCCCGGCTAATTTTTGTATTTTTAGAAGAGACAGGGTTTCACCATGTTGGCCAGGCTGGTCTCGAACTCCCCCTGACCTCAAGTGATCCATGTGCCTCAGCCTCCCAAAGTGCTGGGATTACAGGTGTGAGCCACCACTCCTGGCCTAAAAATTATTTTAAAAAGAAATAAGGCCAGACGCCATGGTTCACGCCTGTAATCCCAGCACTTTGGGAGGCTGAGGTGGGTGGAGCACTTGAGGTCAGGGGTTCGAGACCAGCCTGGCCAACATGGTGAAACCCCATCTATACTAAAAATACAAAAATTAGCTCAGGGGTTCGAGACCAACCTGGCCAACATGGTGAAACCCTGTCTCTACTAAAAATACAAAAATTAGCCAGGCATGGTGGTGTACACCTGTAGTCCCAGCTACTCAGGAGACTGAGGCACAAGAATTGCTTGAACCTGGGCAGAAGTTGTAGTGAGCTGAGATCACACCATTGCACTCCAGCCTGGGCAACAGAGTGAGACTCGGTCTCAAAAAATAATAATTTTTAGTTTTTGTGGTTACGTAGTAGGTGTATGTATTTATGGGTTATATGGGATTTGTTGTTGTTGTTAGATGGAGTTTTGCTCTCATTGCCCAGGCTGGAGTGCAATGGCATGATCTCAGCTCATGGCAACCTCTGCCTCCCGGGTTCAAGTGATTCTCCTGCCTCAGACTCCTAAATAGCTGGGATTACACTACTACTACTACATATGCACCACCACGCCCAGCTAATTTTGTATTTTTAGTAGAGATGGGGTTTCTACATGTTGGTCCAGCTGGTCTTGAACTCCTGACCTCAGGTGATCCTCCCGCCTTGGCCTCCCAAAGTGTTGGGATTACAGGCATGAGCCATCGCACCAGACCTATATGGGATATTTTGATACGGGCGTACATACAATGTACATACAATACATTGTATTGTACAGGGTAAATGAGATATCCATCACCTCAAGAATTTATCCTTTCTGTTATAAACAATCCAATCATACTATTTAAAAATATGCTATTAAATTATTATGTAGTCATCCTGTTGTGCTATCAAATGAATCAAATCTTATTCATTGTTTCTATTTTATTGTACCCATCAACCAACCTGACCCCCACCCTTCACAGCTTCTGGCAACCATCATTGTACTTTCTATCTCCATGAGTTCAATTGTTTTTTTAGCTCCCACAAATAAGTGAGAGCATGCAGTTTGTTTCTGTCTCTGGCTTCTTCAATAAAATGTTGGCTCCCATGCCTTCAACTCTTCTTTGGGCATGAGACCAGTGGGTTGGAGGATGGGGACTGGCTTATTTCACTTAACATAATGACCTCCCATTCCATCCACATTATTGCAAATGACAGGATCTCATTTTTTTTAATGGCTGAATAGTGCTGCATTGTGTATGTGTACCACATTTTCTTTATGCATTCATCTGTTGATGGACACTTGGGTTCTTACAAATCTTGTCTATTATGAATAGTGCTGCAATAAACGAAGTGCAGATATCTTTTTTTTTTTTTTGAGACAGAGTCTCACTCTGTTGCCCAGGCTGAGTGCAGTGGTGCAATCACAGCTGACTACAGCCTCGACCTCCGGGGCTCAAGCAATCCTCCCGCCTCAGCCTCCCGAGTAGCTGGGACTACAGGCACATACCACCACACCTGGCTAATTTTTTTATTTTTAGTAGAGACGAGGTCTCCCCATGTTGTCCAGGCTCAGGTATGTCTTGGATACACTAATTTTTTTTTTTTTTTTTTTTTTGAGACGGAGTCTCGCTCTGTCACCCAGGCTGGAGTGCAGTGGCCCGCTCTCTGCTCACTGCAAGCTCCGCCTCCCGGGTTCGCGCAATTCTCCTGCCTCAGCCTCCCGAGCAGCTGGGACTACAGGCTCCCGCCACCTCGCCCGGCTTATTTTTTTGTATTTTTAGTAGAGACGGGGTTTCACCATGTTAGCCAGGATGGTCTCGATCTCCTGACCTCGTGATCCGCCCGTCTCGGCCTCCCAAAGTGCTGGGATTACAGGCTTGAGCCACCGCGCCCGGCTGGATACACTAATTTTTTAGCTTTTTTTTTCTTTCTTTTTTTCTTTTTGAGATGGAGTCTCATTCTGTCACCCAGGCTGGAGTGCAGTGGTACAATCTTGGCTCACTGCAACCTCCGCCTCCTGGGTTCAAGCAATCCTCCTGCCTCAGCCTCCTGAGTACCTGGAATTACAGGTGCACACCATCACACCATTAATTTTTTTGTATTTTTAGTAGAGATGGGGTTTTCACCATGTTGGGCACGCTGGTCTTGAACTCCTGATCTCAGGTGATCTGCCCACCTCAGCCTCCCAAAGTGCTGGGATTACAGGCCTGAGCCACAGCACCCAGCCCACTAATTTCTTTTCTTTTGAATATATACCGAGTAGTAAGATTGCTACATCGTATATTGCTACACTCTATTTTTAGATTTTGAGGAACCTCTAAACTCTTCTCCATAGTGGCTGTACTAATTTACATTCCCATCAACAGTGTATGAGCGTTCCTTTTTCTCCACATCCTTGCCAGCATTTGTTATTTCCTGTCTTTTGGATAAAAGCCATTTAAACTTGGGTGAGATGTTATCTGTTTTGATTTGCATTTCTGTGATGATCAGTTATGTTGATGATCTTTTCATATACCTGTTTGCCACTTCTATATCTTCGAGTCATTAATTTCTTCTTGGAGGAAGAAGCTATAGGTTTACTGCCTTTTACTCCCTATGGCTCTCAGAGAGAAGGACCCACTTTAGGAGGTTGGGAGGACTGCATTGGTATATTTATTCTTAGATATGCTGCCTCCTCAAGGAAGGCTAATTTCATCTTCCCAGGTTCTCAGAACTTCCACGATACATCAAATAATCCTTTTCCAAGGTTCCCTAGCAATTTATGTCTTGGATTACCTTGTGTGCTTGCCTCATCTGCCTGGGCAGATCATCTTTACCACAGCATCTAGCACAGGGCCCAACACAAAGAAACAAACCTTGGTGTTCACGTGAGTCCCATGTTGCTTTCACACAGCTTGCAGTGAGTCAGTGGGGAAAATGCTTTACTGCTCCTCACATCTTGTAGGGCCTTTATTGTACGGCCTAATCTCACAATATGCTTCATCTCTTCTATTTCAGTGCTTAGGAAAGACTAGTTGAGGTTCCACCCTTCCAAACACTGGCACTATGCATTTGCAGGTACAGCAAATTATGGTAGTCCACGTTTCTTCCTGGCCTGGTTGTCATTATTGACTAGAACAGAGGCTATGTAAAGAATAACAGGGAAAATCAACATTTCTTGTGGGAACGCATTTGAGTTACTGAAAGTGGATGTTTTGAAGAATAGTTGGTGTGACTAAAGTCTCTAAAATGATATTTTAATAACTACTACAAATGGGCAAGTCCACCTCAAAGGAGGTATTACTCAATTGTTCAGGTACAGTTTGTGTCATCTCCCATTAGAGGCAGGCCTCTTTCTCACAAAGATGACTGTTCCCTTAGTGCCCTCCCTGCCTTTTTCCTGCATAGACCTCTCTGTCACGGTATCTGTAACATTGTATGACACTTGTTTACTTGTTTGACTTTGATAGAATTGATGGAGAATTATCTGTGTATCTTTAACACTGAGTACAGTGTAGGTATAATCAGTAAATGATAGATATTATTATTAAAATCTCCCACTAACTTTTTACTTCATGTTTTTAAGCTCTATTATTAGGTACATAAATGTTTCAGGATTGTGTTTGCTTGATGAATTGACCGTTTGATGAGTGTTGTTAGAAAAGCTGAAGAAACAAGCTTTTCCATTCTAAGTGAGTAACTGGTCCTGTAGAGATAATGACTTCTAGTCCCTGGAAGGCTGTTACATGGAAAAGGCATTAGGGGTACTACCAAGACCCCTGGAGGGAGAACACAGGAAAGCAGATTTGGATTAGGTCCCCTCCAAAACCCTTTTTAATAGAGCCCAAACACAGACTGGCTGCTTCAGACAGTGGTGAACTTCCTGTTTCTGGACACGAGTAATACTGGACAATAAACCAACTGATCCTCAGTGTTACAGAAGGGATCCAAATATCATATGCAGATAGAACTTTAAAGTCTCTTCATGATTTAACAATTATGGTTCTGTGATTCCTTTTCCAAAGAGGAGCTTGAAACTTGTGTTAGAAAGAGGGCATTACTAGAGCTGATGAAGGGTAGAAATGTTAAATTCCCAATTGTATAAAAAAGAAAGTGGCTTGGTAAGGTTAAGAAATTAGTAAAACATTTGGCCAGGTGTGGTGGCTCACGCCTATAATCCCAGCAATTTGGGAGGCCGAGGTGGGAGCATCACCTGAGGTTAGGAGTTCGAGACCAGACTGTCCACCATGGTGAAACCCTGTCTCTACTAAAAATGCAAAAAACTTAGCTGTGCATGGTGGCACATGCCTGTAATCCCAGCTACTCAGGAGGCTGAGGCACGAGAATTGCTTGAACCTGAGAGGCAGAGGTTGCAGTGAGCTGAGATCGCACCACTGTAGTCCAGCCTGGACGACAGAGCAAGACTCAGTCTCAAAAAAAAAAAAAAGAAAAAAAGAAAAAAAGAAATTTGTAAAACATCATACAGACCCAAGCATTCTGACTCTTGAGCCCATACTCTTTCCACTCTATGCCCCCCTAAGCATGGTTTTTGCTAAGTTGCCCATGAGTTTCAGTCTGAAAGGATACTACACTTGTCTGCACAGCACCTCCATACCTGAAGATAAGAGGGCCTATCCAGGAAAATAATAGGTTGAGATGCAAGGGGCAGGGAAATGTCATTAAAACCTTTTTGTGATTTCTCAGTACCCTCAAGACAGGACCCTCCACTTTTCCAGTCTTCTAGCCATTTCTCCTGTTGCATCGACCCCTCCAGCCACATTAAATGAGCTTCTTGAACCTGTTAAGTTCTATTCTGCCTCAGGCCCTTTGCAAAGCCATCTTTTCTGAGAACTCACTTCCCCAGTATCTTCACCTCATCAATTCCTGCCTAACCTCAGCTCCCCCTCAACTACTCCATACCAGGTTACTGACCCCAAGCACTGTTTCTATACCACCATCCTCTCCTGGAGGGTAGAGGGGGCCCAAACTATGATAGCTGTGTTTTCCATGAGTGTTGAACTAAATGAGAAATAAAAGACAAACAGAGATCCTTCATTATCATTATTACTATTTTGAGACAGTCTCACTCTGCTTCCCAGGCTGGAGTGCCATGGCATGATCTCAGCTCACTGTAACCTCTGCCTCCCAGGTTCAAGTAATTCTCCTGCCTCAGCCTCCCTAGTAGCTGGGATTACAGGAGCATGCCACCATGCCCAGCTAATTTTTGTAGTTTTAGTAGAGACGAGGTTTCACTAAGTTGGCCAGGCTGGTCTTGGACTCCTGACGTCAAGTGATCCCCTCACCTCGGCCTCTCAAAGTGCTGGGATTATAGACATGAGCCACCGCCCAGCCCATCATCTTTATTATTGATAAAGGACAGGTTGTAGTTTAGAAAGTGAAATAAATATGGTAACTTCCTGCCTACCTCCTCCACTCCAGTCTGGGCTTTGTCTGCCCCCTTAGTCTGTGAGCTCCATGAGGGCAGGAACCAGGCTGCTTTGCCAACCATTGCATGTATTTCCAGTGCCTTGCTCAAATCTCTGGCACATAGTGCTCAACAAATATTTGCTGGTGAGTGAATGTTACATGTTATATACAAGTCCCCCTGAGTGTGATAGATGAGTGCTAGTGAGAGATGTGGGAATAAGGGGGGACTGGTCGAGGTTGAGAGTTGGTAACAACCAGTGTCCTGGAGTGAAGGAAGTTCAGCTG
This sequence comes from Chlorocebus sabaeus, assembly GCF_047675955.1. NCBI lineage: Eukaryota > Metazoa > Chordata > Mammalia > Primates > Cercopithecidae > Chlorocebus > Chlorocebus sabaeus. Next base: position 43,542,817 of record NC_132920.1, read on the forward strand.
CCTAGGAATAGGTGTCAGGAATTTGTTTCCTTTTTTCCTTCAAGAGACAGGATCTTGCTCTGTCGCCCAGGTTGGAGTACAGGTCACAGCTCACCAGTAACCTGGAACTCCTGGGCTCAAGCAATCCTCCCATCAGCCTCCTAAGTAGCTAGGACTACAGCCATGTGCCACCATACCCAATTTTTTATTTTTTGTAGAGATGGGGTTCCACTGTGTTGCCCAGGCTAGTCTTGAACTCCAAGCCTGAAAAGATCCTCCTGCCTTGGCCTCCCAAAGTGCTGGGATTACAAATGTGAGTCACTGTGCCCAGCCAGGAGTTTTGTTTCTTAATATACATGAGGATCAACATGTATGATATAAAACAGAAAACATAACTTAGACTGATGCTGACTATAAATAGTAGGTAACTAATGAAGTAAATAGAGAACTGAGAATTTGCTTTTGGTAACAAACAAGTCCCACCAATTATAGTCATTCATAAGAACTTACTAATTAAGCTTAATTAGCATGTGGCACAATTCTGTCTATCATTAAATATGTGGCAAATAAGAGAATGTGGGGAAGTGTTATGTAAACTATAAAGCAACCTTATAAATAAGGCTGCTATTATGTGTCAGGTGAGCTTTGCAGTGAATTTCATTACAATGACAAACTCCACCCATTTATGTCTTTGTAGGCTTGTTCAAGTACATGGTCATATGCCTGTGACTTTTTTTTTTTGAGACAGAGTCACGCCCTGTCACCCAGGCTGGAGTGCAATGGCGTGATCATGGCTCGCTGCAACCTCTGCCTCCCGGGTCCAATCAATTCTCCTGCCTCAGCCTCCCAAGTAGCTGGGATTATAGGCATGTGCCACCACGCCTGGCTAATTTTTTGTATCTTTAGTAGAGATGGGGTTTCACCTTGTTGGCTAGGCTGGTCTCAAACTCCTGACCTTGTGATCTGCCCGCCTTGGCCTCCCAAAGTGCTGGGATTACAGGCGTGAGCCACTGTGCCTGGCAATGCCTGTGACTTTTAAGGCATTACCCAGAACTTTGTTCCTAGGTAACTCTTTTGAAAGGAAAATCACTCAGTTCTGGTAAGTTAATGAAAAATCAGTCTTATTTCTTTAGAGTTGTGTTTCTTAATCCTTATTACCCGTAAACCTTTTGCTTTCTCATTGCATCTTCTGCATATCTGCTTCAACTAGAAAACTTTACTTTCTGTAGTTTATATTACTTTTTTAAAAAGGAAACACACACAAAACAAAAAAAAAGGCTGAATTTGCTTTCTTAAAACATACTAATCCCCCCACCCACAGAGAATTGCTGTTGTATAGTTATAAACATCATTTATGGCTCTAGCAAGAGTCTGTTTAATTTTTTTTCCCCTCATTTTCCAGCATCATCTTGCCATTACATGAAACTGTTGAGAGTACTCTGTATAAAGCTAATAGTAGTTAGCTGCTTAGGGATATTGAGTAGGCTACATTTTGTGATTCAGTGGTATCAACTAGACTAATTCAGAATCAAGACTGCAGGAAAGGACCCCCTAACCTTACTTTGCCATGGCTGCCTTCAACCTATGTTTGTGAAGAAATCAGTAATAGCTTTAAATGATGGTTTTCCATGCAAAGATGGATTTGGCTTTTCAAGTATTATTTTAAAATGTGTATTTCATCTGAAAGTATATAAAAATAACTACCTACAAATAATTTGCAGCATGAAAAATGTATCCATATGCTGGAAACTGGGGAGAAAAAGAAAGAAGTAAAACTTGGTAGTCAGCTTGCTTATAAATCTGATTAGATGGTGACAATGCTCCATGGAGTTGCTGTAAAGTCCTAGTAACTTCTTCATCTTCATACTAAGGTCTGGAGGGTAATTTGTAAATAATATACAAACATAGTCCTTACAGGTCATGAGACTATGTTAATGCTACGTTAATGAGGCTAAAACAGTTTAATCTTGTGCTTTAGACAAATGCAAATGCTTACCTTTCTATAGAGGAGTCTTTCATTTCCTCTATGAAGCTGAAGGTCACAGAATCAGGAGTCAAATTCCACTCTCTTCCCAAATCCAAAATGATTGGGCTTTTCCTCTTCTCCTGGGCTTTTGGAACAGGCAGAGCTATAAAGCCGTTATTTGTAATTTCTACCCTCCTATTACCCATCCCCGCCAAAAAGAAGGCAGCATCTTAGTGGAGACAAGAACCTGAACACCGATCTTTTGATAAAAAGCCACAAAGAGAAAGTCTACAAAGAAGGCACTGAACCTTTGTAGCTTTATATTTTTATTTTCTACTTTGAAGCATTTCCTTTGAAGAACCTCATCTCTCCCTATTCCATGTTAATTCAAATTTGTCTATGTGGTTTAATAAGGCAGACCCTGCCTTCTTATGGTGAGCTTGTGACCTGGACCTGGTCCGGGTACTTCACCCATCTGACCATAGTAATTGTTCAGGTATGGAAATGTGGCTCAAATCAGACTAATCATACTCTTCCCTGAGACTCTGGTATTATAAGAAAGGATATACTCTCAATTTCTAGACAGAAGCCTATAAGGACCAGGCAGCTTGAAACTGAAGGGGCTATCTTGCCTCTGAGTAGAGAGACTTCTGAAAATAAGGCCAAGCAGAGCAGAAGGACTGGGGAAGAGAGAATCCAGATGACATCTCTGACCTTCTGGATGTGGCTCTCAGTTTCCTGGTTACCAACCCATAAATCACTGCTCCCATCATTTTTCTTAAGTTTATTTGCATTAGGTTTCTTTTTTCTTCTTCCTAACCACTAGACAATATGGAAAGTATTAGGTTTCTGACACAACCACAAGGGTCCTAATTAACAAAACACGTATCTTTATACAATAGAAATGCTTCTTGCTTATAAGAATTATATCAAGGCTGGGTGTGGTGGCTTACACCTGTAATCTCAGCACTTTGGGAGGCCAAAGCGGGTGGATCACCTGAGGTCAGGAGTTTGAGACCAGCTTAGCCAACATGGCGAAACCCTGTCTCTACTAAAAAAAAAAATAATAATAACTGGGCATGGTGGCAGGTGCCTGTAATCCAAGCTACTTGGGAGGTTGAGGCAGGAGAATCACTTGACCTGGGAGGTGGAAGTTGCAGTGAGCCAAGATCAACCATTGCGTTCCAGCCTGGGTGACAGAGCGAGACTCCATCTCAAAAAAAAAAAAAAAAAAAAAAAATTATATCTGGCCAGTGCTGTGGCTCATGCCTATAATCCCAGCATTTTGGAAAGCCAAGGTAGGTGGATTGCTTGAGCCCAGGAGTTCAAGACTAGCCTAGGCAACATGGTGAAACCCTGTCTCCACAAAAAACAAAAATTAGCCAGGTGTGGTGGCACACACCTGTAGTCCCAGCTACTTAGGAGGCTGAGGTAGGAGGATTGCTTGAGCCCAGGAGATTGAGGCTGCAGTGAGCTGTGATCGTGCCACTGCACTCCAGCCTGGGCAATAGAACAAGACCCTGTCTCAAAACAAAACAAAACAAGAATTATATCATCTTGTGTAAAGTTATGATATTGTAGGTAGTTTTACATACATATTTTCTTAATGCATGATTTAAAAGATAACATGGTGGGAAAAAAAGGGCTGGAAAATAAAGGCTGGAAAAAAAACTACTGGAAAATTGAGGAAAAAGCAAGTTATGATATATAGAAAACAAATAAAATGGCAGAAGTCCTTTCTCATCAGTAATCACTTTAAATGTAAATCAATTAAACTCACCAAATGCTATGATCTCAATGTTTTTGTGTGACCCCCCCAAAATTCATAATTATGAACTAGTTCATAATTATGTTAAAACTTAATCCCCAATATAACAACATTTAGAGATAGGGCCTTTAGAAGGTGGTTAGACTATGAGGGCAGAGGCCTCATGAATGTGATTAGTGCCTTTATAAAAGAGGCCAGGGAACCTGTTTGCCCCTTCTGTCATGTGAGGTTACTGTGAAAAGACTTTCATTATGAGGAAGAAGGTTCTCACCAGACACCAAATTTGTAAGCACCTTGATCTTGGACTTCCCAGCCTTTGGAATTGTGAGCAGTAAATTTCTGTTGTTTTTAAATTACCCAATCTAAGCTATTTTGTCAGAGTAACCTGAATGGACTAAAACATCAGTTAAAAGACAGAAATTGGCAGAATGGATAAGAAAAAACATGATCCAACTATATGCTGTATATAAGGGACTCATTTTATTTTACTTTATTCTTCTTAAAATTTTGTTTACAGTTCCTTTCTTACCTGAAGGAGACTCATTTTAGATCCAAAGATACACATAGGTTGAAAGTAAAAGAATGAAATAGTAATCAAAGGAGAGTTGAGATAGCCATACTGACACCAGATAAAATAGACTTTAAGTTAAAAAAAATTGTTAAAAGAGGCTGAATGTAGTGGCCCATGCCTGTAATCCCAGCACTTTGGGAAGCTGAGGAAGAAGGATCACTTGAGGCCAGGAGTTCAAGACCAGCCCGGGCAACACAGTGAGACTCCCATTTCTACAAAATAATTTTAAAATAATTATCTGGGTGCCACGTCATGAGCCTATAGTCACAGTTACTTGGAGGCTGAAGTGGGAGGATTGCTTGAGCCCAGGAGCTCAAGGCTGCAGTGAGCTATGATCTTGCCATTGCATTCATGCCTACCCAAACAACAGAGCAAGACCTTGTTTCTAAAAAAAAAAAAAAAAAAAAAAAAAAAAAAAAAATTAAAAAGTTGTTACAAGAGACAAAGAAAGTCATTATATATTGATAAAAGGGTCAATTGATCAAGAAGAAATATAGCAGCTATAAACATACATGCATCAGACAACAGAAGCCCAACATACATGTAGCAAGCACTGACAAAACTGACGGGAGAGAAATATAGTTGTCGTTCTGTACATGCAGGGGATTGGTTCCAGGACCCCTGTTGGATAACAAACTCTGCAAGTACTCAAATCCCTTATATGAAGTGGTGTACTATTTGCATATAACCTATGCACATCCTCCTATATACTTTAAATAATCTCTAGATTACTTATAATACCTAATAAAATGTAAATGCTATGTAAATAGTTGGTATACTATAATTGTTTTTATTTGTATTTTTTAATTGTTGTATTACTATTTTTATTTTAACTTTTTCAAATATTTTTGATCCATGGTTGGTTGAATCTGTGGATATGGAATCCATGGTTATGGAGAGCTGACCATAGACAGTTCTACAATAATAGTTGGAGACTCCAGTATGACACTTCAATAGTAAATAGAACATCTAGACAGAAGTTTGATAAGAAAACAGAAGACTTTAAAACAACACTAAACCAAGTAGACCTAACAGACATATAAAACACTTTACACAACAACAGCAGAATGTGCACTTTTTTCAAGTGTATGAAACATTCTCCAGGACAGATCATGTGTTAGGCCATAAAGCAAGTGTGGCTACAAAACAATACATTAGAAAAATACCTAAATCATACAAGTATCTTCACCAACCACAATGCAATGAAGCTAGAAATCAATAACAAGGAAAACTGAGAAGTTCACAAGCATATAGAAATTAAACAACACAGGGTCTTGCTCTGTCAACCAGGTTGGAGTGCAGTAGCATAATCATAGCTCACTGCACCCTGAACTCCTGGGATCAAGCGATCCTCCCACCTCAGCCTCCTGAGTAGCTAGGACTACAAGGCTCAAGCCACCACAGCCAGCTAACTTTTTCATTTTTATCTTTTGGTAGAGATGAAGTTTTGCTTTGTTGCCTGAAATGATCTCAAACTCCTGGCCTCAAGCAATCCTCCCACTGCAGCCTCCCAAAATGCTGGGATTACACTGTAAACCATTACAAGCATGAGCCACTACACCTGGATAAACAATACATTCTTAAAACAATCAGTGAGTCAAAGAACTCATAAAGGAAAGTATAAAACACTTTAAGATGAATAAAAACAAAACCACAATACTTCAAAACTTATGGGATGCTGTTAAAGCTGTGCTGAGAGAAATGATAGCTGTAAACACTTTATTAAAAGATTTCCAATCTGGCCAGGTGCAGTGGCTCATGCCTGTAATCCCAGCACTTTGGGAGGCCAAGGCGGGCAGATCCACCTGAGGGCAGGAGTTCGAGACCAGCCTGACCAACATGGTAAAACCCCGTCTCTACTAAAAATACAAAAATTAGCCAGGCATGGTGGCACATGCCTGTAATCCCAGCTACTCGGGAGGTTGAGGCATGAGAATCACTTGAACCCAGGAGGTGGAAGTTGCAGTGAGCTGAGATTGTGCCTCTGCACTCCAGTCAGGGTGACAAAAAAAAAAAAAAAAAGATCTCCAATCAACAACCAAATATTACACCTTGAGGAACTGAAAAAATAAATGTAAATTAAATGAGAAACTAGCAGGAGGAAGGAAACAGAAACACTTAAGAGCAGAGATAAAGGAAATAAAGAATAGAAAAACAATAGAGGCCAGGCACAGTGGCTCACGCCTGTAATCCCAGCACTTTGGGAGGCCGAGACAGGCAGATCACCTGAGGTCAGAAGTTCGAGACCAGCCTGGCCAAAATGGCAAAACCCTGTCTCTACTAAAATATGAAAAAGAAGCCAGGTGTGGTGGCCGGCACCTGTAATCACAGCTATTCAGGAGGCTGAAGCAGGAGAATTGCTTGAACCTGGGAGGCAGAGGTTGCAGTGAGCTGAGATCACGCCACTGTACTCCAGCCTGGGTAACAGAGCAAGACTCCATCTCTCAAAAAAATAATAATAATAATAAAAAAGGAAAAGAAAATCAATGTAATATACCACATTAATAAAAGAAAAAACTCCACATATCTCAATTGACACAGAAAAAATATTTGATAAAATCCAACACCCTTTCATAATAAAAATTCTCAAGACACTAGGAATAGAAGGGAACTCCTTCAACATGATAAAGGGCATCTATGAAAAACCTACAGCTAACTTCATACTTGGACTAAAGTTTTCCCCTTATGATCAGCAATAAGACAAGGATGCTACTTTCACCACTGCTATTTAACATTGTATTGGAAGTTCTAGCTGGAGCAATTAGGCAAGAAAAAAAAAAAGTAAAACTATCTCTACTGTAAGATGACATGATTCTATGCATATAAAAATCCCAGGGTGGGTGTGGTGGCTCACACCTGTAATCCCAGCACTTGGGGAGGCTGAGGCAGGAGAACTGCTCTAGCCCAGGAGTCTGAGACCAGCCTGAGCAGTATAGTGGTCTCTATAAATCTTTAAAATTAGCCAGGTATGGTGGTGTGCATCTGTGGTCCCAGCTGCTTGGGGGACTGAGGTGGGAAGATTGCTTGAGCCTAGGCTGAGGGTGTAGTGAGCCATGATCTCACCACTGTACTCCATTCTGGGTGACAGAGCAAGACTCTGTCTTAAATAAGTAAATAGATAAATAAATAAAATATAATAAAAAATAAAATTCCCAAAGAATCTATACACACACAAAATCTACTAGAACAAATAAATGAATTCAGCAAAGTTTCAGGGTACAAGATCAACGCATGAAAATCAGTTGTGTTTTTATACACCTGCAATGAATACTTTGAGAAGAAATTAAGAAACCAATTACATTTACAACAGCATATAAAATAATAAAATACTTAGTATTCGATTTGGCCATGGAGGTGAAAGACACACACAAAAACTACAAAATAGGCCGAGCACGGTGATTCATGCCTGTAATCCCAGCACTTTGGGAGGTTACGGCAGGCAGATCACGAAGTTAGGAGATCAAGACCATCCTGGCTAACATGGTGAAACCCCATCTCTACTAAAAATATAAAAAAATTAGCCCGGCATGGTGGCGGGCGCCTGTGGTCCCAGCTACTCAGGAGGCTGAGACAGGAGAATGGCATGAACCTGGGAGGTGGAGCTTGCAGTGAGCCGAGATCGCACCACTGCACTCCAGCCTGGGAAACAGAGCAAGACTCCATCTCGGAAAAAAAAAAAAAAAAAAAACTACAAAATACTGCTGAAAGTGATTAAAGATGACCTAAATAAATGGAATAGTATCCCATGTGTAGGGATCAGAATACTTGATATCAAGATGATAATATTCAAAGCAATCTACAGATTCAATGCATTCCCTATCACAATTCCAAGGCTTTTTTGCAGAAATGGAAAAGCTGATCCTCAACTTCACACGAAATTGCAACAGGGCCCAAACAGTCAAAACAATCTTGAAAAAGAACAAGATTGATGGACTCCTTCTTCTCAATTTCAAAACATACTACAAAGCTACAGTAACCAAAACAGTGTGGGACTGGCATAAGGCAACATATATAAACCAATGGAGTAGAATGATGAGTTCAGAAATAAACCCATACATCTATGGCCAACTGATTTTCACTAAGGGTGCCATGATTAATGGGCGAATAAATAGTCTTTTCAATAAATGGTGCTGGGACAACCAAATATTCATGTGCAACAAATGGAGTTGGATCCTTCATACCGTATATAAAAATTAGCTCAAAATGGATCAAAAACATAAACATAAGAGCTAAAACTGTAAAACTCTTAGAAGAAAACAAAAGGGTAAGTATTTAAGACCTTGGATTTGGCAATCAAAGGACATCATGAAACTGAAAAGACAACCTAGAGAATAGTTGTAAGTCATATATCTGATAAAGACCTAGTATGTAGAATATATAAAGAATCCTTACAATTCTACAACAGAAAGACAAACATTCCAATTTTAAAATAGGTAAAGGACTTGAATAAATATTTCTGCAAAGAAGATATAAAAATGGCCAATAAGGCCAGACACAGTAGCTCATGCCTATAATCCCAGCACTTTGGGAGGCCAAAGAGGGCGGATCACTTGAGGTCAGGAGTTCAAGACCAGTCTAGCCAACATGGCAAAATCCCATCTCTTCTAAAAATACAAATATTAGCTGGGCATGGTGGCCCATGCCTGTAATCCCAACTACTACAGAGACTGAGGTAGGAGAATCACTTGAACCCAGGAGGCGAAGGCTGCAGTGAACTGAGACTGTGCCACTGCACTCCAGTCTGGGTGAGAGAGATTGGTTCTGTGTCAAAAAAAAAAAAAAAAAAAAAAAAAGGCCAATAAGTACATGAAAAGATGTTCACTGCTGGGAGCGGTGGCTCACACCTGTAATCACAGCACTTTGAGAAGCTGAGCAGAAGGACTGCTTGAGCCCAGGAGTTTAAGACCAGCCTAGGCAACATTGCAAGACCCCGTCTCTCCAAAAAATAAAAAATTAGCTGGGTGTGGTAGTGTGTGCCTTTAGTCCCAGCTACTCAAGAGGCTAAGGTGGGAGGATCACTGGAGCCCAGGAGGTTGATGCTGCAGTGAACTGTGTTCCCACGACTACATGCCAGCCAGGGCAACAGAGCAAGACCCTGTCTCAAAAACAACAACAAAAAAAGAGATGCTCAGTATCGCTGTCATAAGGAAAATGTAAATTGAAACCACAATGAGATACTAGGATGGTTATATTTAAAAAAGGGGAATAACAAGTGTTATGGAGGAACTGTACAATCTGTAGGGATGTAAAATGATTCTGGTGCTATGGAAAACTGTTTGGCAATTCCTCAAAAAATTAAACATAGAATAACCGTATGACCCAGCAATTTTACTTCTAGTAAATACCTGAAAGAATAAAAAAACAGGTACTCAAATACTTACGCATGAAATGTTCATAGCAGCATTACTCAAAATAGCCAAAAGGTGGAAACAACTCAAATGTTCATCAGCAAATGAATGGATAAACAAATTGTGATATATACATATAATGGAGTATTATTCAGCTATAAAACAGAATAAAACACTGATACATACTACAACATGGATGAATCTCAAAAACATTATGCTAAGTGAAAAAATAGTAACACAAAAATACAGACAAAAGGTCACACATTGTATGATATTATTTATATGAAATGTCCAGAATAGGTAAATCCATAGAGATAGAAAACAGATTGGTGACTGCCAGGGGCTGCAGGTAGGTAGGAATGGGGACTAACTGCTTAAGGGAAATAGGGTTTTATTTTGGGTGATGAAAATTTCACCTCGACTCTTTTTAAAAAAGCACCAGAAATTGTTGTAACAGTCAGATTACTGGTTACATTTTGGGGAAGTGGTAACTGGAAGATAACATGAGAGGAGCTTCTGGGGTGTTGGTCATATTTTATTTTTTGATCTGGGTATTGGTTACCTAGGTCTATTCACTCTGTGAAATTGTTAAGCTTAACACTTGTAATGTGTTTTGTTTTTGTTTTTGAGATAGGGTTTTACTATCACCCAGGCCAGAGTGCAGTGGTGCAATCATGGCTCACTGTAGCCTCCACCTTGTGGCCTCAAGCAATCCTCCCACCTCAGCCTCCTGAGTAGCTGGGACTAAAGGCAGCTTGCTCCCATGCCTAGCTAATTTTTTTTAGTTTTTGTAGAGACAAGGTCTCGTTATTTTGCCCAGGTTGGTCTTGAACTCCTGGACACAAGTGATCCTCCCACCTTGGCCTCCTAAAGTGCTGGGATTACAGGCATGAGCCACTGTGCCCAGCCTGTTTTAAAAATATGAACATTGTACTTTAATATAAAAGTTTACTTAGAAAAAAGTTAAATGGGGTCGGGCACAGTGGCTCACCCTGTAATCCCAGCACTCTGGGAGGCCGAGGCACGTGGATCATTTGATGTCAGGAGTTTGAGACCAGCCTGGCCAACATGGTGAAACCCTGTCACTACTAAAAATACAAAAATTAGCTGGGCATGGTGGCAGGCACCTGAAATCTCAGCTACTCGGGAAGCTGAGGCAGGAGAATTGCTGGAACCCAGGAAGCAGAGGTTGCAGTGAGCCGAGATCGTGCCATTATACCCCAGGCTGGGCAACGACAGCGAGACTCTATCTCAAAAAAAGAAAAAGAAAAAGAAAAAAAGTTAAACGGTTACCATATGACTATATATTCCTAGTTATGTACCCTAGGGAACTGAAAACACATATTTACACAAAAACTTGCATATGAATGTTCATAGATTATTCATAATAGGCAAAATATGAAAATAGCCCAAATGTCCAACAATTGGTAGACAAAACATGGCACATCCATACAGTAGAATAATTAGCCATAAAATACAACAAAATAATGATACACGGTATAACATGGATGAACTTTGACAACATTATGCTAAGTGAAAGAAGCCAGACACAAAAGAAATTTATTGTATGACTCCATTTATATTAAATGCTCAAAACAGGCAAATCCATAGAGACAGAAAGGAGACTGGTGATTGCCAGTGGCTTAGGAGTAGCGGTAACTGGGAGTATCTGCTAATGGGTATGTGTTTTTTTAGAGGATGAAGGAAATGTTCTGGAATTAGATAGTGGTGACAGTTGTACGACACTGAAGATATTAAAAATCACAGAACTATACACTTGAAAACGGTGAATCTGGCCAGGCACAGTGGCTCATGCCTCTAATCATATCACTTTGGGAGGCTAAGGTGGAAGGATCACTTGAGCCCAGGAGGTGGAGGCTGCCGTGTGCCATAATTGCGGCACTGTACTTCAGCCTGGACGAGAGAGTAAGACCCTGTCTCCAAAAAATAAAGGTGAATTTTATGTTATGTGAAATTCAAATATTAACTGTAATTCAATAAAAAAGATCTTAAATATTTCATCATTCATAATACATGTGAGTTATCTTTCCCCTGTCTATATTTCCTTTACAATCGGCCACCATCGAAAAGTTGAGGAAGCCTACAGCTCTCAGGAGCAGTCCTTTGAGCTTGGGTAGGGGCACTTAGAATGGTCCAACATTTGACATACCATTGTAAGCTTTCCTACAATACAGCCTCTAACAAAACTAGGCTGTCCCAAACCCCTGGTAACATAATTGTTTACCTTTATACAAAGAAGGTTGGGAAAGCACCAAATTCTGCATGTGGTGTGTGCCCAGGCCAACTTAAAGGGGTTTGTACTGTGAGACCTGAAGTTCTTATGAGATTGTGCAAAACAGAAAGACATGTCAGCAGGGCCTATGCTGGTTCCATGTGTGTTAAATGTGTTCATGACAAGATCAAGCGTGCTTTCCTTATCAAAGAGCAGAAAATCGTGAAAGTGTTGAAGAGTCAGAAAGCTAAATAAAAATGAAGCTTTTTGAATAATAATAATAGAAAAAAGAAGTCCAAAAGGAAAAACAGTATTCTAAAAAATGTTCCCTTTCCCTCACCTATCTCCCAGATCAGTGCAACTGAGACACCATTGGAGAACTGAGGTCTAAGCAGCAAAGCAGGGGATGGAGGTAGGGCTGTGAGTCATAGTTTGTATGAAAGCTTGTGATCAACATCTTTGTCTCTAAACAGAGGAATGTGACAGTTGATGAGAAACAGATCTTGGGCTGGAACAAAGGAGAGAAAGTGGTGGTGACAACGTGTTGGCAGCCCTGGCACCAGGTTGCTTTCCATTGCTTCATCCACCAGGTCATGCCTCAGGAATAAGTAATCCTTAACTAATATATCAGTAGCATGAGGCCCCCTGAGGTACTTTTTGCCCTTGATCGACTTCTTATTCCACTGATGGCTTTGCTTATATCATGAATAGTCCCGAAAGTTACTAAAACCAAAGATTATTTGGGCAGTAAACTAGACCTCCAGGACTCTAAAAGTGCCTGGATTTACAAATCAAAAACAAAACCAGCCAGGCATGGTGGCTCATGCCTGTAATCCGAGCACTCTGGGAGGCCGAGATGGGCGGATCACTTGAGGTCAGAAGTTCATGACCAGCTTGGCCAACATGGTGAAACCCTGTCTCTACTAAAAATACAAAAATTAGCCAGGCATGGTGGCACACGTCTGTAATCCCAGCTACTCGGGAGGCTGAGGCAGGAGAATCGTTTGAACCTGGGAGGCAGAGGTTGCAGTGAGCCAAGATGGTGCCACTGTACTCCAGCCTGGGCGACAGAGTGAAATTCTGTCTCAGCCTCCCAAATAGCTGGGATTATAGGCATGTGCCACCACACCCAGCTAATTTTTGTATTTTCAGTAGAGACAGGGTTTCGCCATGTTGGCCAGGCTGGTCTCGAACTCCTAACCTCAGGTGATCTGGCCCCACTTGGCCTCCCAAAGTGTTGGGATTAGAGGCATGAGCCACCGCGCCTAGCCCATTTTTAATTTTTTTTAAATTTATTTTTGAGACAGGGTCTTGTTCTGTTGCTCAGGCTGGAGTACAATGGTGTAATCACAGTTCACTGCAGCTTCAACCTCCAGGGTTCAAAACGATCCTCCCACCTCAGCCTCCTGAGTAGCTGGGACTACAGGCATGGACCACCATGCCGGGCTAATTTATATTTTGTAGAGACAGGGTCTCACTATGTTGCCTGGCTGGTCTTGAACTCCTGGGCTCAACTGATCTGCTGACCTCGGCCTCTCAAAGTGCTGGGATTATAGGTGTGAGCTACTATGCCCAGCCCCTATTGGGATTTTGTGTTTTATTTTTTCAAGATGGAGTCTTGCTCTGTCGCCCAGGCTGGAGTATAGTGGCATGATCTTGGCTCACTGCAACCTCTGCCTCCCAGTTTCAAGCAGTTCTCCTGCCTCAGCCTCCTGAGTAGTTGGGATTACAGGTATGTGCCACCACACCTGGCTAATTTTTGTATTTTTAGCAGAGATGGGGTTTTACCATGTTGGCCAGGCTGGTCTCAAACTCTGGTCTCAAACTCCTGGTCTCAAAGCGTTCCACCCGCCTCAGCCTCCCAAAGTGCTGGGATTACAGGCATGAGCCACCATGCCTGGTCCCCTTTGGCATTTTAAATGAGCAGAGAGTAAGGGGTTTCCTTGGTGTTTTGAAATGATGCTTGCCTGCTACTGTGCACCAGAGATTTTAATGTGTGTGGGACAAGTACAAGACTGAGTTAAAAACTGAGGGACAGCTGCCCTGAAGTCTGATATTGAAGGATCAAACATATCCTTTGTGATTGTCCCCGCTTCATTGAGTCTCCTTTGCTTACTCATACCCCAATCCTTTAAGGACATAACCAATTTCACTTTGTCTTTGTATGGACCAATAAAAGAGGCTAGAACCAAGATAAGAGATGTTCTACTTAGGGGCACACTGGAGTCCAGGGCCCAGGAAGAATATGAACACCTGAACTCTATAGCTTTAATGTAAGTATCATGGCACAAAATGAGAGATGGGACTTTAGGAACAATTTATTCAATGCTAAATGAGGTGAGGAGTGGCAAGTCTAAAATACATACCCTCTTTGTACATTCTAATCTTGTTCATCCTCTGCAAGTACAACAATATACATATTCACTCACCCAACTCACCATTTCCTAGAAGCTAAAATGACAGGATCTTCTCTACAACTTATCCCCACTCCCAGCAGCCACACCCACCTTCTGGAAGTCAGATCCTTCAGGTGATTGTCTACTGGCCACAAGGGCACCCATCATTTCCATGGCCTCCGTGGTTTCTAGCCCTGCCTTTCTGGGGGCAGAAATGTCTGCTGCGGTCCTTCCTTTTGGAAATCTGAAGACTTTTGGAATTGCCCCTGAAAAGAAAGGAAGATAAGAGGGTGAGAGTCGTAACAATGTGATCAATAGTCATCCTTAGGAAGGTGGTTACAGGAAGGCTGGGTGGAAGCTTGGCAGGGGCAGAGTATCAGAGAGACGAAAGAAAATAATATCTTAATATGGTTGATTTTATCTCTGCTATCTTTCTCCACATTCTCTACCTTTTGTTCTCCCCGTTATGTAACTCTGCCTCTGTTTTCACCCTGTTCATTCACTTCCCTTAAACATACTCATTTCCCTTATTTTCTACAAAACTCCTTTCTTGCCTGATCCTCCACAAATGGAACCAAAGTCTATAAATCTTTAAATCATTACATCTAGATTTGTTATCTTCTGTCCTTTTGCATGTGACAAATATTTTGTTATCTTTTGTGTACCTGTATTACTTTGTGAAACAGGTATCTTGAGTTATATCATTTAATGTCCAAGTGCTTGTACAACATTAATGAATACAAACCACCAGGTCAACAGAGGTTGGGGAAAGAATGGGAAGAGGAAGAGAGGGAAAAGGAAATAATGGTAAGACATTCTCGAAGAAAGCATGTTGCCCAGCATTGATGGGAACAGGAGAATTTAGGAAGTCTTGAGGGAAAAGCGGCAGGACCTATTTGTGACGATGGAAGACAGACAAGAGGTGTGAAGGAAAACAGGGATGCACTGAGTAGGAGACACACGACTTAAAAAAAATAATTTTAATACGCAAAAGTATACAGAGGGGTAAAAAAAAAAACTGGCCTATAATTCCACAGCACTGGATAACCCTTACTACATATTATTTTATACATATATATGTGTGCATGTGTACATATTTTGTTTATAAAACATTTATATTTTACATAAAATTCATTTTCATGGTCACAATGTTGAAACAAAACAGAAGATACAAAATAAAAAGTGATAGCATTCCTTTTCCCTCTCCCAAAGGCAACCTTTTTTGGTTACGATTTAGTTTTGATGAGATGACAAGAGGATGCTGGCGATCATAAAGCGCTGAATTACTTCTTCAACCAAATCAGAGGGGTTTGGGGTTTGACTGACTTCAACATGTTTATGAAGTCTGGCTGGGAGAAAAAGGGGGCCATCTGAAAACTGGATCCCCAAAACTTTTTTTTTTTTTTTTTTTTTGCTAATTGTAAGGTCAGTTTAACTCCTTCTTATCCTCAGTTTCTCTTCTAGGAGCTGCAGAAGCAGTGTTCCTATCATGGCCTGGCACCACTATTCCAGAATGCTGTTGAAGTGAGGGAACCACTGGCAACCTTGACATGCCTCACTGATAAAGTGCTTTGTATACCCAGGACAGAAGCAAGAGGACAGTTGGCTTCTAGAGTGCTAAACACCCAGAAAATACAATAGGCAATTTACAGTTTTTACCGACTTATAATTTGCTAAGTATTCACAATTTGTTAATAAAAACAGCTACTATTACCACATTGATTCCTTCAATGAATTTTTATTGAGCACCTGCTATATGCCAGACAACTGTGCACTGTGAATACAATGATTAAAAAATAGTAAGCAAAGGCAGACTTCTTGCTTTGGGGAGTTTATGATGCACTTAAGGGGAGCATATATTAATCAAAGAAACATAAATGTAAAATTACAACCATGTTAAGTGCTACAACATAAACATACATGTTTTATATGTATTCTTCTGAAAGTGTATACGGGTTGAGGGCAAATCAGAAGAGTTGTGATTTTTAGAAGATTTTCATTATAAATTCAACTTCGTGGCTTATCAATGAATATTGTATACATAACTTAGTTAAAAATTACATAAACATTATTGCAATTTTAAACTCTAAAGAAGAGATGGGCTCACAAAACTATTTCCATTTGTGCATGTTCTCACATAAATTGTTAATAAATAAAGACTTTGTTTAGGTTCTTATCGTAGATTTGGTATGTAAGCTTTGTTAAGGTGAGAACCAAGGTTTAGGGATATATATTAACAAAGCATATACACACACACACACACACACACACACACATATGAAACTACCTCACTTATTTCTGTTACAGGCTACATCCTCTCTGAACCGTCCTCCAACTTTTAAAATTACACTTCATGTTCCTATTGGATGCATGTGTCCTGTATGTCCACCTCCCCACCCCATTCTTCCTTAGTCCCTGAACCTGGCAGACCGATAAATGGACTATGTGCTGGCATGCTCTGCTACCAAAATATTAACTTTCTGACTTTTTTGAAAGATGAAGTGTCATGGGTGAAGAATACTTAACTATATTATTCAGCAATACTAACAGACAGTATTATGTGCCCTGTGAATATAATACGGTTTGTAAAGCAGAACGCCCCCATTTGCAAGGCCAAGGGGAATTTTTAGGGGGTTATTTGTACACCTTAGGTAAAATTAGGTATTTGCCTAAATTTAAACATAATTACTGATCATCTGCTCTCACAATTGAGGATGTCTGATAAAAGTTGTTCCTGATGTTTGTAAAATTTAAAACATAGTTATATTACACCATAAGCTGCATTTAAAATTCAGGGCCCATTTCTTCCATGTGCCTAAGTCTCCTAAGTTGACAGTTTATTCAGTACTGTGATGGTAGAGAACAACAACAAAAATATGCTGTATCTCCAGCTACTGGGTTAGAATTCTGTCCTTCCTTTCACCTGTCTTCTCTGGATAGGTTCCAAAGCTAGATCCCACTAACCAAAAGGAAGGAGGCAGCAACACTTCCTGCCCAGAATACAGATTCCTAAAAGTTCTCCCTCTGCTGGTTCAAGGAAGATATAAAGAATGCCACTCCCACAACTCTTTAAGTGAGCATTACTTTTGAAAAACCCGCAAATTGGTAGATGCCTTTGGTGTAAATCCTGAAGTTATCCAGAGAATACAAAAAGAGTTACTACCAAAGCTTAGGCTCAAAGTACTCCGGCCCTAGCTACCTGAACTAGTTCTGCCCTTCCTACAATAAATTTTGCCTCTTTTCTCACTCCTTTCAGGTGGCCCCCTCCTAACCTAGAGAGTAAGATTCCAATGCCCTCTGAGGGAGTAAGGTTAGGATTGGGATCTCCTCCTGACTCTTTCCCTAAAACCACTGGTCCTGCCCTAAAGGGAAGCGGAACTAAGTGAACAGGACTGAAAATCAGCACAAATTGGCGTTAAAAATGATGTTCCCTGAATTCCTATAGATAACCTGCTAGAACAGGGAGGGAGTAGTTCTCTGGGAAAACAAATCTCCCTGAAGCTCACTTGGGTTTAAACTCTTCTAAATGGCACCTTTTGAGTTAGTCTATGGTTTCCAAGCAAGAAAACTACATTGAACTCAGGCTTTGTCCTAAAAACCAGGACTAGAAAGGTGACACGGGCAGGATACCCTGATCCTGTACATATTAGTGCTAGGATAAAGATAACGATCCTTATCTCAAAGGAAACAACACAAAACAACTCTGTGACACAATAAGGTAAACTAACTTGTCTAAAATCACAGCAAGGTAAATGACTGAGGCATAGTCAAGGATCTAGCTCTCCCAAATCTGTGCCATTTCCATAACATGATAAAGAGAGGCCAGAATGACTTCTAAATTGACATTAAGAAAAATTAAAAATCCTTCTCAAAGTTGACCTAGGGATTTTATAGTTCTGTACATAAGGAAACGGGAAAAAAAATGGGGGGAGGGGAAATACAGATCAGTAATTTTGTATTATCTTTCAGGAACAGGTGGGTAAATAAGACTCTGAAGGCCCTGTTGAGTCAGGTTATAAACTGCTGACAACAGGGCTATCAAAGAGGAAACTGGGACAGAGATAGAAAATCTGAGGACTGAGCTCCCTAACTCCCAAGAGCAGGAACCTGATTGTCCTAGGGGAGCTCAGTTCCCAGGAGAACCTATGGAGAGTCAACACAAAGGTATATAAAAAGCTTCACAATAGGAAGATGCCAATACCAGACAACTGTTGCCTACTCACTACCCATCCAGGCTGCGCTGGGGCAGACTATATGTCCTAACATTGTGGCATGAAGTAGTTCTGACAAGTGAGGAAAGCATGGTTGGGGGTGTGGTTAGACAATAGGGCAGCAGGGATTCACTGTTCTAGTTTTCCTTTGGAGTTCAAATGTGTGCGATTTCAAAACAAAAATCCAGAAGGAAACATGAGATTAATGCATTTATTCCAAGTAATTAACACATTAAAAATAAAGTTAAACTTGTCCAAGCCAACTCATAAATTCTTTAATCTTTTTAACAAATATACAACCCAAAACATCATACTATGGTGGAAATAAATTGGTGGTAGAGGAGAGGATACATATGGGTTTGTGGAACAGGGAATGAGTTCAATCTCAAGACAAGTTTCAGAGATCTTCTATCCCTTCACAAGAGAAATGGCTGCCAAACAATTTCATACAAAGTGTTATTGGATCACAATACAATGAACAAAGGCCATTTCAAAAATAAAAGTGATCTCTAAAGCATATCTGCTCCTGGCAATGAACCATGAATAAGTCTTACCGATTTGTCGTCTTCTAAAAGCCTGCCTGCCAGATATTCTTCCATGTTTATTTCCAAACAGGTTTGTGGGTTAGCAGGACAATGCATCTCAAGAAAGGTTAATATAGTAAGGGAAGTACAGGAGTTGACATGCCAATTAAGGGGTGTAAACAGTAAACAAAAGAGCTACTCACGCTGCATTTCAAACAATGTTAAGGCAGGCCCATCCAAATGAAAGCCTAAGAGATGAACAATTCTTCCAAGTTTTCCATTTCAGCAAGCTTTCTGGTGTTTCTCCCAGAGATGCATCAACTGCCCAGGAAATTGGGTAAGAATACAACACAGCAATTGGAGAGGTCAGTTGCCTCCATCCTCCCCCACGTTTCAGAAATGGCAGAGTCAAAGCCAAAATACAATCAAAGCACACTATGTGGTGAGCCAGTTAGACATTTGATTTTAATGACAAAGTGGGAGAAAATAAATTGGCCAAAAAAATTAACAGAAAATACATTTTTACAGATATATATATAGAAGTTATCGATTTGTCTGGTGTTTTAAGGGGAAAGGGAAAAGGAAAAGAGGTAAATTTTTTAGCTTCCATGAATATTTACTGTAAGATGCTGACTGCATCTCTTAGTGTAGGTTCCAGATGAGATAGCAAACTAGTCCTGGATCATCTGGGCATCTGATTTCTAGAAGCCAATTTGATTCATTCACAAGTAGCTCTAGGTATTTATTCTTAGTTGTGAACACTGGATTCTGAGTGGTCCTGGATGGCACCAACTGTAGCTTCCTGTTCAGGCATTTCCTGAGGGACCATATTGTCTTCAACTACCTGCTCCTTTGGAGGGGATCTTGACACTGGAGCTTTAACCAAATTCAGAGGGTCGGCACTGTCATCATCTACTTGCAGAATTGCCACCTTTGTGATGGATGCATTCGATACTTCTAGCTGTAATGGCCCCAACTCCAGGGAACTACACTTAGAAGGGTCACCTGGCTCAGAGAGTGGAGAACATAGTTTATCTTTTTGAACTCCAGAGGTCCGTGTGACAAAGTCAACAAGGTCTGGAAGGCAAGGAGATGGCCCAAGGCCTACAGAATTAATTGTTTTTAATTCCAATCTGAGTGACTCTTGTTTGTCTAATTGGGAAGATTCTTGTACTTCCTCAGGCATCATTCCTCCCGCTAACAGGTCAAGGGCCTGATGTGTTCCCTCTAGGCCCCCCAAGCCATGGTCAACATTTTCTTTAAGTCCAGTTTTCAAAATGTTAGGAGAAGGGATCCTAACACTCCTGGGATTAGATGAGTTTCGTTCACCCTCTGTCTCAAAGTCAAGCACCAAGGTTTTGGGAGAATCTAACGGAAACCCAGAAAAAGATGGGATTGGTTCAAAGTCAGTGGGAGTGGAGGAATTACGCCCTACAGGTAATACAGAATTTTCTTCACACACTTTCTGAGACAAGGCAGTTGGGGATCTATGTGCTGGGCTTACTCGAGTACTACAGAGATCAACAGGCATATCCCCCAGATTCCCCAGGGCAGTAAGCTCCTCTACCTTTAAGTCTGTAGCTTCAAAGTCTTCCAGGACTTTGCTTTCTATTGTCACTGTTAACTCTGGATGGACATCTTGTAGCTCCAGTGCTTCTGCTTTTGGTTTCTCTGGGCTCTCCCAGGTCTCTGGCCTCTTCTTGTTTTCATCCCAAACAGCCAACTCATAGATCTTTTTAACTTGAAAGTCTTTTGATCTTTCTCTCTTGAGTTTGAGGCTTCTGTACCTAGAAGTTCTAGAAGCTGATTCTGGAGCTGAATTTCCTAGCCCCTCCTCACTAACAACTGAAACTCCTTGCTCTTGTGAACTACCTGTTAAACACACAGCTGATCTGGGTGGGGACTGAAGCAGCAACTCTGGGGCAGAAATTTTCACAGGTGTATCTTGTGGATTGAGTAAAGACCTAGCTTCTGATAAAAATGAGTCTAATTTTGCTTTTGTGAAAGAGCAAGCCTGAGGACTCAATTTGATCACTACTTTACTTGGAGTTTCACTTCCTGTCATCAATTTATTGGACTGTTCAGCCTCTTTGTCAATCATTAGCAAGTTGGGCTGTTTTACTTCTCCCTCCCACATGTATCTGTTCCCATGGTTCAAATTAGAATCTTCTGTGCTGTGGGGTCCAACGCTGGTACTTGTTCCCTCATCAACTATCCCCTCAGACAGCTCTTTCTCCCTTCCTTTTAGTTCAGTGTTTGTCTCTATCTCACTTTCTCTACAATCCTCAGATTTACGGAGCTCCTGGCTTTCCTTATCCTGGTTAACAGATTCTCTGAGGTGGATTTCTACCAACTTCTGAGATTCTTTGCACTGTATACCTAACAGCTGAGGAGGTGGTTCTACACCAGGTGGTCCTGGCTCTCCCAGGTCAAGCTCACTCTTTTTCTCTGGAGATATATCCCTGCAAGTGTCACTCTGGAAGGAACTAGAGGTCCATATGGCCAATGTGTCTGTCTTTGGGGTAACTGTTTCATAAGGCCTGCTTTGGCACAACCTTGTCAGAGGCTGTAGGAAGCCATAGGTGCTGCCTGTGCTTTTTGGGTCTACATGTTCTACAACTGACCATTTCCCTAGGGCCACCAGAGTTTTTGCAACGGGCTTTTCAGAGTTGCTAACTATAGGAGCAGTGACCAAACCCTCATCTTGATGCAACTCCTCTTGGGATGCACTGCTGTTCAAAGGATAAGTAGAAGAGGTGTCTGAACTTTTGGTTCTAGAGAGGTTGCTATTTTCCCCATTGGCCAATGGACCACCACTTAGCTTAGTCTCAGAGGTACCCTTAGTCTCAGGGCCCCCCTTTCCACCACTACTATAGAATATGTCATACAGGTCCTTAGCATTGGCAGTGGCTAAGCATGAATTTCGCTTCTCTAATTTTTTGGCTTGTTCACTGAACACACTTGAGAGGGGTGGTGGAGGACGTACTAACACAGAGAACAGGGTCTGGTCTCGGTCACTCTCACTCACCCCAGGAGCGGTCTCATCAGAAGGAATGGCAGCTGGCTGTGCTGAGGCCATGATGGCTACAGGCAACACTGGGTTCAAAATGTTAGGACCCACGAAGCCAGGGCTGAGAGTCTGAGATACAACTGGGTTTGATTTTACTGGAGCCAAGATAGCATTTGCTTGAGCAGGAGACGGGGCAGCTGGATGAGGTATAATGGGGGGTGGTGGAGGCGGTGGAGGTGGTGGTGGTGGTGGTGGAAGTATTTGTTCAGGTAAATGAGATGGCTCATTCTTTTCAGCCAACACCACTTTTTCCTCTGGAGACCCTTTTAGAATCACCTCTTCCCCTCCAAATGCTTTGGAGATGATGTCTGGAGGTAAGAGGAGATCAGCTGAAGACTCTTTAACCACTGGCAGAGGTTTAGCAGTGGTTCCAGAGGACTTAATAGACAGAAAGGTGTTAAGAGGGGCTGGCTTGCTCATTGTGGCTGAACATGACTTGCGGAGTACTGTGGATGGGATAGGCAGGTTGGGTCGGATCTTAGTCTGTGTTGAAGTTGTCACAACAGGCATCCAAGGGCTGGTATGTGCAACAACAGTTTTCCCAGAGAGCTTGATTTTGATGGGCTTTGCCTTCCCAGCTTCAGCTTTGCCATCCTCTTTGTCCTTACTACTTTCTACAATCTCTTCTTTAGAAATACTTGGGGTCACCACTGAACTTTTCTCCTCTTCTTTTTCTGGCTTCTTCCAGCTGAATTTCCCAAAAGAAGATGATGTTGGTGATTCCTTCTTTACCTCTTCTTTTAACTGGAGTTTGATGCCAGTGTTCCTTTTATTTTCAGCTTTTTCAGGGGAGTTCCTACCCTCAGAGAGTTGGTCTTCTAATTTCTCAGAGACCTTGTCATCCTCCTTTACTTCTTTCACAGCTTTTGCCTTTTTTTCTTTCTTCTCCTCCTTTGGTTTCTCACTAAGTTTGCGCTTTAGCTCACTCTGCCGTCGCCGTTCTGTCTCTAGGACCACAGCCAAGCCAGCTTGGCGGTCCAGATTCCGCCGCTCCTCATATAATGGGTTTTCATCCACATATTTCTGGGAAGAAAAAAGATAAAGGCTCAAAAACTGGTGAAAATACAAGAGAAAAAAATATTGGCCCTGCCACTGTTAGAATTCATTCAGTAGAAATCCCCAGAAAATCTTCCTCAAGGACATACGGGATGCTATCTGCTGAGCATTTCCCACTAGGATTGAGGAGAACTTAAGAGGTTATATGGAATTTGAAGTGTCAGTGGCTTTTTCTGGCTAGGAAGCCATTTGACAAAGTCAAAATAATTACTTCAGAAAAGTTGGAAACTCCACAGCCTACTACAAAGACCAACCTTGTATTTCTCATTGTGTTGGTGACCCTTCACATGTTGCTCCCCAGAAATTGGATCCCCCAAAAATTCCTCACAGAGCTGGCAATAAAATCCACTGATGGGAACCAGAAATTCAGAGCCTAGAAGAAGTAGAAAAAAGTCAAGGAAATAAGTCGATTCCACCCAGAATGACAGCAACCAATGGAAATCCCACCACCCCTTTGCAGTAAAATAGTTACAGTAAAGAGGGCCTTACCCACTGTGAAGTCAGAAGCAGTATTTAGATGAATCCCAATCGCACAGTCTTTCCAACCTAAGGCTTGAACTACAGTCCTCTAATTCTTCTACCTCTTGGGAACATTAACTGGTTAATTTAGGAGTTTCCTGTGCCAGATTAATTCCTGTTGCTGAGTCTCCTCAAACCCTAACTAGCACTAAGCATCTCAGGAGATATAAAAACTATACTCCCAAATAGTCCATTACCATTTTATGAGGATCTCTCATGCTGGTATTAATTACTGAGGAATCTCTCTTCTGTAGATCTCAAGGATACAGCAGCAGCACTGGCTACTTGTGAAGGTAAGAAATTGAAAAGTTTATGGGCTGGGTGCGGTGGCTCACGCCTGTAATCCTAGCACTTTGGGAGGCAGAGGTGGGCGGATCACGAGGTCAGGAGATCGAGACCATCCTGGCTAACACAGTGAAACCCCGTCTCTACTAAAAATACAAAAAATACAAGACATGGTGGCGGGTGCCTGTAGTCCCAGCTACTCAGGAGGCTGAGGCAGGAGAATGGGGTGAACCTGGGAGGCGGGGCTTGCAGTGAGCAGAGATTGCACCACTGCACTCCAGCCTGGGCAACAGAGCGAGACTCTATCTTAGAAAAAAAAAAAAAAGAAAGAAATTGAAAAGTTTAAAGACAAAGGAAGGTTCTGCTTCTCCATTTACCGCTTAATAACAATGACTCAAAATATTATATAGTTCTTAGTTGAAAAGGCAGTTAAATTACTGCATCTCCTATCCTTTTTAACCTGGATTCCAAATAAGTAAGATTTTGGGTCCATAAGCCAATGACAAAGACAGTTCTATTTTAAGTGACATGTCTATGTTTAACATCTGTTAGTAGTAGATTTTTGGTCATGTGGGTGGAGATCATGGTCTTATAGATCTCTTTATAGTTTCAGGATCTAGTACACTGTTTTGTACACAGAAGGCATTCTTATGGCTTTGTTAAAAGGAATGGCTGTCTCATGCTATGCTGCTTCCTAGCACGTTAGCTCAGGACACCTCTTCCTCAATTGAATGTAAGGAAACCACAAAGGAGGCAAAGAGGAAACATACCTTTTGCAGGAACAGTTATCTTGTCAGTGCGCTTTATGGCATCTTGTTTGGCCTCACTCTGGGTCTTTGAAGCCCAAGGTCTGTTGTAGGGATCCAGTGTCTATTTGTAAGAGGCAGAGGTGCTCACACAACAGCACTAAAAGCTCAATGACCCATTTTTCTCTTTTTTTCCCCCATAATAAGATCAGGGGACCAGAAGCCCCCAGCTACCCACCCCCACCCCCTCTGCCAACTGTTTAAATGGAAATCACCTGTGGAAAAGGTAAACACATGTTAGACCAAGTACCAGAGAAAGGTAAAATGAAACAAAAAAATCAGGTACTCAAGGAATCAAAAGAGGCAGAAACCTCACTTACACTTGTCATGGTGTTTAGTTACAGCCAAGTCCCCTGGACTGAGCCCTGGGGATGGTGTCTCCTTTGTTGGTGTCTCTTGGCTCTTCAGATTGGGGCTCCTGCCCATATGAGAATGTTTCCTTTTCCAGCTTCGCAATGCAGATAGGGGTATAGAAGTTTGAAGAGAGTGACGGTGGGAGTGAAAATAACAGAGAGTAGGATACCTACCTGTGTGTGCTTCTTATTGTGCATATGAGTGAAGAAGTCAAACATGGTCCCACAGATGGTGTTGCAGTCTTTGCACCAGTGATTGCCCGCATCATAATACTCATAAGCAGCAGTGGGCTGATCCAACTGCTTAGTGGCTGACTGGGGGCTTTCCGCAGGCTTGGGGCTCTTAGTACGAAACTTCTCATTGTTTACTTTTGATTCCTAGAGGGCAAAAACTGTACTTACAAGGAATTCAAGGCAATCTAGACTTGTCTTCTCTTTGAAATAGTAAGTGGCCATAATAATAGAAATAGGGCCATATGACCCTATTTCCAATGTTTAAAGCTGCACAAGTTGGGGGGAACCCTAACAGAAGCATGTCTCTAAGACATAGAACTATTTGACTTCATAGTGCTATTACAGCATAAAAAGTAAGTCATAGCGGCAATATATTTACTTACATATCCTAAAATATCTCTAGAAGAACAGCCAAGGTTGTGGAAACATTGGCTGCCTCTGGGGAAGGGAAGTGGAGAACAAGGACGGGCAGTAGTCTCTTTACTGTATACCCTTTAGTAAATGTTGAATGTGTTACCTATGCAACTAAACAGTTAAATTTGAAAATCATGACGACTAGGGAGGGAAGAAAAACCAAAATGGAAAAGGTAATTGACAGGCTAAGTAAAGCAAATGCAGAAAATAGGTGATAGTGAACTCATTACATGCATCCTGGTATGAAAAACTGGAGAGAAGGGTTGGTGTACATAGATAAAGGAGACTATACAACTATACATAGATAAATAAGGTCATCTATGTAGAATGATTTAAAGAAATCTGGGAAAAACATTCCTAACTGCCTAAAATATCACTTTTAGAATTTAACACCTTTAGAGGCCAGGTGCAGTGGCTCACGCCTGAAAGTACATCACTTTGGGAGGTCGAGGTGGGCAGATCACTTGAGGCCAGAAGTTCAAGACAGGCCTGGCCAACATGGTGAAACCCCATCTCTATTAAAAATAGAAAAATTACCCGGGCATAGTGGTGTGCACCTGTAGTCCCAGCTACTCGGGAGGTTGAGGCACAAGAATCACTTGAACCCGGGAGGCGGAGGTTGCAGTAAGGTAAGATTGTGCCACTGCATTCTAGCCTCAGCAACAAGTAAGACCCTGTCTCCAAAAAAAAAAAAAAAATTTTAACACCTTTGAGTAACATGTATCTTTTTTTTAAAACATATCAACTCCTTAATATTAAAATGATCAACAGTAAATATTTAATATAAATTAATTTATTACCAAGTTGGAACAAGGCACTCAGGAAATGAGAATTTTGGTTAATGTTTAGAAGTAAAGCACAGGAAAAAAAGATAATTTTTGCAACTCAGAGGCTAGCTATGAATGGGGTTCTATAGTACACAAGATGAAGGAGCTGGGTACCTAGAATATTGGCTCGTTCAGGGAAAAAGGTAGGACAGGAGGAAAGGGAAACAACTGGGGCTTCAAAGATAACTCTTTCCCTACCTGAATCCCATTCAAGCATCACTAAAGAGATCACACCAGACAGGTAGGGGATGGGAGAGTTCATACACTCCTGGTGGGAGCATTAACTGGCACCATCTTCTAGAAGATAATCTAGGAATACATTACATACCTCAAAATACTGTATACCCTTTAACCCAGCAATTCACTCCTTGATATTTATCCTATGGAAAGTATCATGTCAAACAACAGGTGATTTGATTGGTTAAATTTTGCTTAACCATGCAACAAAAACAACAAAAAATAAGGTTGTTAAAAAATGGTATTAGAGAAGTGTATTTACTGACATGGAAAGATGTTCATGATATACTGAGAAAACTAATAAAATACACTTGAATAATCAACAAAGATATGTAAATAGGCATAGAGCGCTGAATATCACTTTATCCAAAATACTTTCTCTAACCACTCTATACTCCTTATCCTGCTTTCTTTTTTTAGGCACTTATCATTACCTAACATGGACTTATTTATTGTCTGTCTTCTACTATTTAATGAGAATATGAACCTTGTCTATACTGTTCAGTGTGTTATTTCCCATATCTAGACCAGTTCCTGACACTTTATTGGTGACCAATACATATTTGTTAAGTGAATGAATGGACAGAATTAATACCTTGGTGTATGTATTTGGAATAACATACACCAAGGTATTAATAATATCATACACCAAGGTATTACTAACAGTGGTCTTGGCTGGGCCCAGTGGCTCATGCCTGTAATGCCAGCACTTTGGGAGGCTGAGATGGGCAGATCACTTGAGCTTAGGAGTTCGGGACCAGCCTTGGAAACATGGCGAAACCTCAACTCTACAAAAATACAAAAATTAGCCAAGTGTGGTAGTGGTGAGCACCTGTAGTCCCAGCTACTGGGGAGCCTGAGGTGGGAAGAATGCTTGGACCCGAGAGTTGGAGGCTGCAGTGAGCCATGGTCGTGTCACTGCACTCAACCTGAGTGACAGAGTGAGACCCTAGGTCAAAAAAAAAAAAAGTAATAATAATAGTTGTTTCTAGGTAGATGAAATTACAAGTTTGTGTGTGCTTTTCTGAAATGAACAGAAAGGGAAATAAAACCTCAAACCAACTATACGTTTTAAAGAGAGGTAAAGAAATATGAAGGACAGGTAGGAAAGGCTGTGGACATAATATTCCTTACTGCTGAGATGAAAACTGAATTGTAACATATCCCTGTTAGTTTCAGAAACCATGAAGACTCACCCAAATCAAGATGATAGATTATCATGGGGTTGGTATACGAATAGAAATCCAATGTATAAGTCAATTACAAAGGACCAGAGCTTTTAAATTCTTCTCCCATTAAAGGCCCTACCTAGACTCAAGACCCAGGTATAAAAGACTAGTCCTACCTGGTTGAGAAAGAAAACTCTCCTAGGAAGACATGGAAAAAAATAGAGCTTGGGTGATAATACAGAATATATTCTCTTTCCTACCTCTCAACATTAACTGAGGATGTACTATGTGCTAGACATATTGTATGCCATGGGAAACACAAAGATAAAGATTCCTCTTTTATCCTCTCAGGCCAGGTGGGGTAGCTCACACCTGTAATACAAGCACTTTGGGAGGCTGAAGCAGGAGGATCATCACTTGAGCCTAGGAGTTCAAGACCAGCCGGGGATGGGCACAGTGGCTCATGCCTGTAATCCCAGCACTTTGGGAGGCTGGGGCGGGTGGATTAGCTGAGGTCAGGAGTTCGAGACCAGCCTGGCCAGGATAATGAAACCCCATCTCTACTAAAAATACAAAAATTAGTTGGGTGTGGTGGTACACACCTGTAATGCCAGCTACTCGGGAGGCTGAGGCAAGAGAATTGCCCGGGAGACAGAGGATGC
Source organism: Chlorocebus sabaeus (assembly GCF_047675955.1). Classification (NCBI taxonomy): domain Eukaryota; kingdom Metazoa; phylum Chordata; class Mammalia; order Primates; family Cercopithecidae; genus Chlorocebus; species Chlorocebus sabaeus. The sequence continues at coordinate 43,571,445 of NC_132920.1, forward strand.
ACTGAGCCAAGATCACACCACTGTACTCCAGCCTGGCCAACAGAACAAGACTCTGTCTTAAAAAAAAAAAAAAAAAAAAAAAATGGCTGGGCAGGGTGGCTCACGCCTGTAATCCTAGCACTTTGGGAGGCCAGATCACAAGATCAGGAGTTTAAGACTAGCAAGGTCAATATTGTGAAACTCGGCCTCTACTAAAAACACAAAAATTAGCCAGGGGTGGTGGCACGTGCCTGTAATCTCAGCTACTTGGGAGGCGGAGGCAGGAGAATCGCTTGAACCTGGGAGGCGGAGGTTGCAGACTCAACCAAGGTTGAGCCAACATTGTACCACTGCACTCCAGCCTGGGTGACAGAGCAAGACTCCATCTCAAAAAGAAGACCAGCCTGGGCAATATAGCAAGACCCCATCTTTAACAACAAAAAAAGAAGCTCTCGTTTACTGGAGACAGATGTAAGAAGAGTCTTTAAATAAGACAACGAAATAAATTTTACAAAGAACAAATTACAGAGTGCTAAAGAAGGCTGACTAGATCTGGGTGGAATTCTGGAAATTCTTCATGGAGGAGGTGGTATCCAAATTGGGCTTTAATGGGTGAGTGGGGGTGGGAGAAAGATTATTCCAGGCTAATAGGATTATTAATGCAAAACCAGAGAGGTGTAATACCAGATATTGCACACCTGGAAAATTGCACTTTGAGGTGACGCAGTGTAAGATGTAATATAATGTTTCCTGAGCAGTATTCATTACTATATGCCGGGCCCTGGGCTATGTATTGGGAACCATATTGAACAATGGCACATATAAAGTCCCTGGAACTTTTGAACCTTAAAAGCAAATTTGCGGAACACATATAATTATATAATCAGATCTGTCATAAACGCTAAGAAGGAAAATTACGAGATATTATGGGAGTGTATATCAGGCAAATTTAACAGTCTAGGGAATCAGAGAAGGAAGTCAGGGAAGTAATTTAAGATCCAATCTAAAGGATGAATTGGAGTTAGAAGAGCAGATAAGGAAAGAGTTCAATTTGCATGGTAAAGAAAGGGAACAGAAAATGTGAGGTCATGAGAGATGATACATTTGAGGAATGAAAAGGTTAGTAATGCAACTAGTCAGCAAGAGGGAAAGAGGCATGAAATGAGGTTGAGGAAGTAGGCAAGGGATTGAGTATCATGATCACTGGCTATACGTGCAAAAAGAGTTAACACAGCAACATAAGCAAAAACTGATGTGGCTTGGACTTGAATGTCAATGGAGATGGTAAGCTGGATGGAATCAAGATTTACTTTGGAGAGGGACCTGACAGAATTTGTAACTGCGTATGGAGCAGTTAGGGAGAGAAGAGCACTAAGAGTGACTTTTAAGTTGTTGTCATGAAAACTGTTGGACAGTGTGCCATGCATTGAGAATGGATAACAATGGAGGAAGAAAAAGTTGGAAAGAGGCTGAGCACAACCATTAATTTAGTTTAGGACATGCTCAATTTCAAGTGCCTATGAGACAATGAAGTGGAAATGGTGAGTTAGGTTGTTAGACACTCAGAAGACTCATTTGACTAGAACATAAAACTTGCATTTCTCACACGGCATTTTAGCATAGGACTGGATGAAATGGCCTAGAAAGAAAGAGCAAATTATGGAGAACTGGGCAAGGACTAAGCCCTGAGAAACTCAAAAATTTAAAGATTATGTATGAGCAACAGCAAAGGATACTAAGCAGGAGCATCCAATGTACTAGGAGGAAAACAAGTGTGACAGAAGCCAAGGGAAAAGAGTTTTTGTAGGAGAAAGTGATTCTCGGCCTCAAATGCTGCTCATTTGAGAAGTAAAATGTATCTACTGACTTTGGCAACATAGTAGTGACCTAGACAAGAACATAGTTGCTAAATATTAACCCCGCAAAGGGGTATATACAAGTTGTGAGAAGATCAGAAGCCAGACAGGAGTGGGTTAAGGAGTAAATGCTGGAACAAGAATACAGAAGGTCCTGAACACTGAGGATTTGGGATTCTTTGTGGGCAACAAGGAACTGCTGAAATTCTGAAGAGGAGTACCATGCTCTGATCTATACTGTAAGAAAATAATTAACAAGAGTAAGAACAGTTTGAAAACCTAAGTTAAGAAAATGGTTAGAAAACTTCCACAGGAGTCTAAGGGGAAAAAAAAAAGATGACAGAAATGGAAAAGTTGAGTTGTTACCTTGTTGGAGGAGGAGTTTGAGAACGATGACACTTTTTCTGGGCTCTTGGATTTTTCTGCTTTCCCAGGCTTCTCTGTAGGCTCCTTACTATCACTTAAAGACTTCTGGGATTTATCAAAGATGTTAATTCCCAAGATCTGAGCTACTTTGTCCAGTTCAGATTGCTTCTTTTCTGCCTCTTCTGCCTCTTGCCGTAGCTCTGCAATGTCCTTCATAATGTTATCCTGAAGCCGACTCACCTCCACCAGGAGCGGATCTTTGTGGCCATCCTTCTCCCTTCGTTTCTTGCGCAGCATTTCTCCTGAGTAGTCAAATGTCAACAAAAAGAAGCACAGGGAAAATAAGATGAGTCGTTTCTCATTTAGAAGTAGTAATTTGTCAGGGCTTTATGGTTACAAAATCTTTGCCCACAAAAGTTTCTAAGGGCAGCCAGGCGCAGTGACTCACGCCTGTAATCCTAGCACTTTGGGAGGCTGAGGAGGGTAATTGTTTGAGTTCAGGTGCTTGAGATCAGCCTCACTAACATGGTGGAACCCCGTCTATACTGAAAAATACAAAAACTTAGCCAAGTGTGGTGGTGGGCACCTGTAATTCTAGTTACTCAAGAGGCTGAGGCAGGAGAGTTGCTTAAACTCAGGAAGCGGAGGTTGTAGTGAGCCAAGATCACACCATTGCACTCCAGCCTGGGTGACAGTGACAGACTCTATCTCAAAAAACAATTTTTTTTTTCTAAGAGCAAGTAAGACTCTCTTTCCACATGGGTTGGTGTAAGTGAAGCTTCTATGAAGGTAAAGGATGGGTTATGACATTATCTTTTGTATAAAGGTTATAAGGTAAGGATCTATGGACAGGCTTCAGGGGCTCCAAGAACTCCCATAACAGTATATATAATTTTGTGTGTGTCTCTCAAAAACATTAATAAGTGTTGTAACTATGAATCTAGCAGTTGTTCTCTCTTCAGAGAGCTGAAGAATTATTTAGAAGGTAATATATTTGACTTTATCTGATCTAAGGACACTTTAACAATGTCTTCAATGAATTTTAGGTTTTGCCTCTGGTTAACCTTTTTTTTTTTTTTTTTTTTTTGGTAGAGGTGGGGTTTTGTCATGTCATCCAGGCTGGTCTTAAACTCCTGAGCTCAAAGTGATCTGCCCGCTTCAGCCTCTCAAAGTGCTGGAATTACAGGTGTGAGCCACCACACCCTGCTGGCTTATTTAATGTTATCTCCTATTCTAAACTGCAGATCCTCTGGTGTTAATCCTCACAGGAAAAATAACTCAATTTCTCATCCCTAAACAGTCCAAACCCAGACAGAAGCAATTACATCTTCTCCTACTCTCTGCTCTTTCACACTATCAGTATTTAGAAGTCTTGTTATGTTCTTTTCCTCACTGTGTATGTGAATTCCTAAAAGCATAAATAAATGGAATAAAAAGGAAGGCATCAGGGAACATTTTTGTGTGTGTGTGCCAAATTTAAGGAAAGACCAGGCACTGTTGCTCATGCCTGTAATCCCAGTGCTTTGGGAGGCTGACATAGGAGGATCACTTGACTCCAAAAATTCAAGGTTACAGTGAGCTATGACAGCACCATATCACTGCACTCCAGCCTGGGCAACAGAATGAGACCTTGTCTCTTAAAAAAAAAAAAAAAAAAAAGCTGGGCGTGGTGGCTCACACCTATAATCCTAGCACTTTGGGAGGCCGAGGAGGGCGGATCACCTGAGGTCAGAAGTTCGAGACCAACCTGGCCAACAGGGTGAAACCCCGTCTCTACTAAAAACACAAAAATTAGCCGGGCATGGTGGCACGTGCCTGTAATCCCAGCTACTCGGGAGGTTGAGGCAAGAGAATTACTTGAACCTGGAAGGCGGACGTTGCAGTGAGCTGAGATTGCGCCACTGCACTCTAGTCTGGGCAACAGAGCAAGGCTCCATCTCAAAAAAAAAAAAAAGAAAGAACTCAAAAATGATGAAGACATATTGAAAGGATATAGGAACTAACTCACAAGGGGTCTCATTGGCCAGATTTGGAACAATGTGTTCCAAATGCATGAAAATAAATAATGATAATAAAACATTGTAACGTATCAAACGAGGAATCCATGAATTCATACTCATATAAATGGATAAACAAATGGCAGTGAGGGTTAGGAAGTTCCCTCTTATAGTAGAAAGTCAACTAATAAAGGTAGAAGGAATGAGGAAATTTGAAAAATCACTATTTGATACCATCATAGTCCAGACACAGTGCCTCATGCCTGTAATCCTAGCACTTTGGGAGGCCACAGAGCTCAGGAGTTTGAGACCAGCCTTGGAAACATGGCAAAACCTTGTCTCTAGCCAAAAAAAAAAAAAAAAAAAAAAATTAGCCAGGCATGGTGGCTCATGCCTATGGTCTCAGTTACTCAGCAGGATCACCTGAGCCAGCTGCAGTGAGCTAAGATTATGCCACTGCCACTGTACTTCAGCCTGGGTGACACGGCGAGACCCTGTTTCAAAAATTTTTTTTAAATAACTATTATCATAATATCTGGCTCAGGCAAGACTCATCAGTGGATGCTAAAATCAGTGGGTGAAAGTTTGAGGAGTAACTGAATATTTACAAGGTCTCAAAGTATCTCCTCTATAAGATACATATTAATTTAAAAAGATAAAAGAGTAACTTTATAGTGGAGAAATCTGGCAGACACCACTTTAACCAAATAAAGTTAACATTACCAGTAATGGGATAAATCAACACCTGATACAAACTGAGCATCAATTCTGTGATAGTCTTGCCAAAAATGAATAACCTGAATTTAATCATAAGGAAATAGACAAATAAAAAATTAAGGGATATTCTACAAAATATGTGACCTCTTATTTTCCAGAATGTTAATGTTATGGAATACAAAGACTCAGATTAAAGAAGAGTATAAGAACATGAAAACTGAATGTGATAAATAATCTTGCACTTTCTTTTGCTATAAAGGGCATTAATGGGACAATGTAAAATATGAGTAAGATTGGTAGACTGGATAATAGTATTGTATCACTGCTAATATTCTAATTTTGATAAGTGTATTAAGGTTATGTACCTTCTTTGTTGTTAGGAAATACTTAAGTATTTAGGAGTAAAGGAACATCACATCTACAAATTACTTGAAAAAGCTCAGAAAAGGCCAGTGCAGTGACTCACGCCTATAATCTCAGCACTCTGGGAGGCTGAGGCAGGAGGATTGCTTGAGGCCAGGAGTTTGAGACCAGCCTGCACAAAACAGTGAAACTCCATCTCTACTAAAACTACAAAAATTAGCCAGCTGTGGTGGCACATACTTGTAATCCCAGCTACTTGGGAGGCTGAGGATTGAGAATCACTTGAATCCAGGAGGCAGAGGTTGCAGTGAGCCAAGATTGCGCCACTGCACTCCAGCCTGGGCGACAGAGTGAGACTCTTTCTCAAAAAAAAAAAAAAAAAGGTTCAGGAAAAATTACACACACACATACACACACACACACACACATTGAGAGACAGAAAAAAAGATAGAGCAAGTGTATTAAAATGTTAATAATCTGGCAGGGTGTGGTGGCTCATGCCTGTAATCCTAGCACTTTGGGAGGCCGAGGCAGGTGGATCACCTGAAGTGAGGAGTTTGAGACCAGCCTGGCCAACATGGCGAAACCCCATCTTTACTAAAAATACGAAAAAAATTAGCTAGGCACGGTGGTAGGTGCCTGTAATTCCAGCTACTTGGGAAGGTGAGGCAGGAGAATCACTTGAACTTGGGGGACAGAGGTTGCAGTGAGCCGAAATCATGCCACTTCACTCCAGCCTCGGCAAAAGAGCAAAACTTCGTCTCAAATCTTCATCATCATCATCATCATCATCATCACCACCACCACCACCTGGGAGAAGAGTACCTGAGAATTCTTCGCACTATTATTGCAACTTTTTTGTAAGTTTAATTATGTAAAAAAAAAATTTTTTTTAATGAAGTTTCACGTTACTGAACCTGTGTGAGAGGAGAAAATTTGGTTCTCCTACATAAGTTATTACAAAAAGGCAACCACGCAAAGCAGCTGATACCTTGTTGTTTATGAAGCCGCTCTAACTCGGTCCTAAGATAGTACATCTTCTTCTGGCGGGCTTCCCGGTCATTCTTTAGTTTTTCCCTCTCTTCAATAACCTGCAAAATACAAAATGGTAAGAGAGTCCATCTCCTCCAACACTCTCTTTTCTATTTCTCTCTTCCAGAAGCCTTCATGCTAAACATTATCTGAACGTAAGGATCCAAATGCCTGCACACAGGCTCTGACCTTACAGTCAAAGTGATATTTTGTTCTAAGTTCCAGAATAGAACTGTCCATCTTTTCAAAAATTATACTGTCCAGAAAGGTTGTTTTTTTGTTTTTTTGCAGGAAGCATCTAGGGCACTGATAGCAACTATTAGATAGTGGTTCTAAGTTCCAAAGGGAATCATATGTATGTTATATATAGAACCATAAAGGAACTATATATGTTATGGGTAAGGGACGTATTTTATATTATTTATTTATTTTCACTGCTCCTTGGAAAGCAGGGATAACCCATAGGCAGTGTGCCCAGAGTAGCATGTTGTTTAAACCTCACAACATTTTCTCTATTTTGTAGTTACAAAACTGAGGTTATACAAGATTAAGCAGAATACTCAAAGTCACACATTAAGTGTAGATTTACAATCCAGGTATATCTGCCCTAAAGCTCATGATCTTTCAACTATACTACTACCTAATGGAAAAAAGCAAATATGGCTTGTCTATACTATACCAGCATATAATAGCCTGATATGTGTCTATAATAGACCTATGTATTATCAGCACCCTGACTTAAGGACTAGATTTATAAAAGGAAAGAGAAAGTGTATGACCTCCAAACACTGTCTCTGAAGTTTTAAGTTTTGTCTATATTGAGCCTATTTCCGTTTCTCAAAAGACTTTAGTAAAACTAAAGACTGAAGTTAAGTTTCTATTGAACTTAAATACTCTGAAGTGTCTTTTGTCTTCCCAATAATTGGCTAAAACTTTTTAACTGCAAAAAACTGAGACTGGCCCTCTATTTTTTTTTCTTCAGGTCTTTTTTTTTTTTTTTTTTTGAGACGGAATCTTGCTCTGTTGCCCAGGCTGGTGTGCAGTGGCATGATCTCGGCTCACTGCAACCTCCGCCTCCTGGGTTCAAGCAATTCTCCTGCCACAGCCTCCTGAGTAGCTGGGACTCCAGGCACGTGCCACCATGGCTGGCTAATTTTTTGTATTTTTAGTAGAGATGGGGTTTCACCGTGTTAGCCAGGATGGTCTCGATCTCCTGATCTCGTGATCTGCCTGCCTCGGCCTCCCAAAGTGATGGGATTACAGGCATGAGCCACCACGCACGGCCAGGTCTTAACTTTTATGAGCAAACCAAATTATACACATTACATTTTTATGTTTCTAAACAAGTACCTTTACAATTAATAGTATGTGTTAACTCTTCCACTCAAAATTCTATTATGTATTCCTTATCTTGATGTAGTTTTCACCTACTGCTCTAAATTATCAGAATTATTAGAATTATATCTTTACCCCAGTCACTGCTTTCTTCCCACAGCCTGGGAACCCAATGAACCTGGATAATATAAAAAATGATTTTAGAGGCCAGGCACAGTGGCTCATGCCTGTGATCCCAGCAATTCTGGGTGAGGCTGGCAGGGGAGGATCGCTTGAGCCCAGGAGTTCCAAGACCAGCCTGGGCAACACTGAGAAGACTCCATCTCTTATATGTATACATACACATACACACACACACACACACAATTTTTAAAATAAATAACATGTCAAAAATGTTACTGTTACTCCTGGGCTCTAAGATAAACCAGATCAAGCAAAGTTTATTTGTTGGTTTGCTTCAATTATCAAGCAACAACTAATTATTAGCTTTAACTCACATAATCACTACAGGGTAAGAATACAGAATTCACTGGGATCAAACAGGCTTACTGATTCTCCTTCACCAAACCCAATTTTGGTTCCCCACTCCACTATGAAATCATATTGAAGACTTCAAGGCTTCCAGTTCCTATCTACAGTGTTTGAAGACCATTAATTTGGATAGAACTAAACTTAAAAAAGAGAAGTCTGGGCCGGACACGGTAGCTCAAGCCTGTAATTCCAGCACTTTGGGAGGCTGAGGCGGGCGGATCACAAGGTCAGGAGATCAAGACCATCCTGGCTAACATGGTGAAACCCCATCTCTACTAAAAATACAAAAAAATTAGCCGGGTGTGGTGGTGGGCGCCTGTAGTCCCAGCTACTCGGGAAGCTGAGGCAGGAGAAAGACGTGAACCCAGGAGGCGGAGCTTGCAGTGAGCCAAGATCACGCCACTGCACTCCAGCCTGGGGGACAGAGCAAGACTCTGTCTCAAAACAAAAAAAAAAAAAAAAAAAGAGAAGTCTGGCAATCACAATACGTCCCAAGGCCGGACTTTTGTTTAGTCCTAATAAAACGTGTGGGCCGGGCACGGTGGCTCACGTCTGTAACCCCAGCACTTTGGGAGACCAAAGCAGGTGGATCACAAGGTCAGGAGATCAAGACCATCCTGGCTAACAGGGTGAAACCCCGTCTCTACTAAAAATACAAAAAAATTAGCTGGGCGTGGTAGCGGGCGCCTGTATTCCCAGCTACTCGGCAGGCTGAGGCAGGAGAATGGCATGAACCCCGGAGGCAGAGGTTGCAGTGAGATGAGATCACACCACTGCACTCCAGCCTGGGAGACAGAATGAGACTCTGTCTTAAAAAAAAAAAAAAAAAAAGTGTGTGAAAAACTGAGGAATAATATACATTTCTCAGGGTGATGATGGCAGCCTCCAAAGGACTTCAAGTGAAAGAGCCTTACAAATTTTCAACCCCCTCTAAAAAACATACACAAATGTATGGTAAAGTAGAAAACTCAGGCACAGGATGCCCAAAGCTAATATTCACCTTCTGCTTCTGGGAAGCACGGTTCTTCTCATCAGAGATCTTCTCTGGATTATATCTTATCAGTGACGGAATGGACACCTGAACAGGCACTTGGGCCGCAGGAATTGAGCCTCGCACAGACTCTTTCTGCTTAGGCTTATCAGGAGTCACAGTGGGGATCACACGCAGATTGGGACGGCTACGAGTAGCTTGTTTGGTTATTGGCATTATCCTGTGTGGTTCAGGTACAGGGTGGTTTGACGGTTGAGAGGCGGGATACATGGGCCATCTTGAGGCTGCATATGCCATGTAATGCCTATAGGCATCAAAGGAGGCAGGGGGAATGGCAGGTCCCTGGTAATTTGGAGGTATCCGAGCTGCAGCAAACTGAGAGGCCCTTGGCATGTGAAACTGAGATAAAGCAGCAGTGTGTGGAAGTCTAATTGGGGCAGATGGGGCTGATGGCAACATGCACCTGACTGCAACAGATGACTGAAACCCACTACCAACCACCTCTGGTCCTGAAATATGACCCACTGGATGGTCAGACTTTAGGAATGGAGGGCTATTTTTTGTGAGCAGGTAAGGATCCCCAGGAGAAGGTGGGTGGGGATGGGACACCTCTGGAGAGTGGGTATTGCTATGATGTGCCTCCCTGCTCTCCAGTCTGTGGGGATCTGAGGAACGTCGATCAGCTGAGAAGCAGTGGTCAACTGAGGAACAGCGGTCAGCTGAGAAGCGGTGGTCAACTGAGGAACAGCGGTCAGCTGAAAAGTATCGGTCAACTGAGGAACGGCGGTCAGCTGAGGAGCGTAATGACGGCTTCTTGCCATGAAGTCGTTCCTGGGTGCGTGCAGCCAATTGACTAATCTCCGCTACTCCAATATCCAGCCCTATTGTCTTGAGCAAGTCATGGATCTTCGCATATTCTGGATTGGTCTCTTCTAGTGATTCTAGCTTTACAGCTGGAGCTGAAGACGGCAGGGAGCTTGCCTTCTGCCTCGTAACTTCACTCTCAGAGCTCCCAAGGGGCTTTGGTAGAGATTCTGCCTTTAAATCCTCTTCTTCATCCCCATAGAGAAATTTCTCCTCATCTTCAATGTCAGGAAAGCTACGTCGCCTTTTTTCCTGTGTACTAGTAGAATCAGCCAACATGCTCAGAATTCGGGAAAAACCACTGCCATCCTGGCTAGCTCTCTCATGGGGCAGCAGGAAGTCTGTGTGTCGCTCAGGTCCCTCGGCCTTCAAATCTAAATTATCCTTGTGGCATAGAAAACTTCCAAATTTTTCTCTGAGAGGACTGTTGTCTTTGGGAATCCCAGGAAGAGGACCCCATTGGTAGAGGTTTCCCTGAGGTTCCTTCAAGGCAGTCTCTACCATAGTCCCCTTGTTTTCAATCTCTGAGGCAAAAGCAGCAATAGCACCACTTAGTGGAAGGGATGGGTGCCCAGAGTAGAGAGGGTGATCCTGGCTGGAGCTGGTACTGCTGGAAAAACTCTCAAGCTGCAAAGACAAACACAACTGATTTAATCTTATGCAGAATCTCAGAAAATTAGTAACTGAGATAAATTACTTAAATACTTTGGTCTTTCTGAATTAACAGGTGAGATATAAGTATGGATAAAAGGGAGGACAAATATCCTTAGCCAGATTCAAAATGTGAGTCACCTTATCTCCAGATGTTTCTGCTGTTAAGGAGAAACAAGGAAGTGAGGCAATCTGGATGGAATCCTCACCTTTAGCTATGTGTTAAAAGGAAGTTGAATTCAAAAGGATTTTAGAGATCCCCTAGCTTGTTTTCTTTTCTATGGATCCCCAAAAGAAAAAAAAAAAAAAAAAAGAGAGAGCGCTGCTTTGGCTGAAGTGGGGAGAGGAAACTCTGGAACACTAACTCATCAGCATTCCCTTGCTTGCGAACCTTTTCAGAAGCCTTTATCTCCTAAGAGGACAGCTAAAAACTAGTGGTCTTTCCATTAGTGGTCTCACCATCCTTTCACAGGTGACGGAAAAGTATCAAGGCTCAGAATGGTGAGGTGACTTGTCTAAAAATCACAGTAAGTTGGTGGCAGAAGAGGGTCCAAAATCAGAATCACCTGATTTCTAGTTCAGTGTCCTACAACTCATACATCTCGTCTTCTCTCTAAAGAGAGATGAGAAAATTGAGGTCACCTCCTCTCTTTGCCCTTCAAGCTTCATTTCCAACAAACCCATATTCAAAGATTGCCAAAGGATAATCCAATTTAAGGAAAAAACTTATAGTAGATACTCTCCAAAGTATCTATTTATTAATATAAAGCCTAATATACAGCAATATAACCCTCTACTGATGCATTAAAAGGCCTACAGTTTCGTTTGGAGAGTGCTAGAAGGTGTAGCTCACAGTCCTAGAAGGCATAGCTCACAATGTTGGTCCAGCATATATTACAAAGACACCATTAGAAACATAGCCCACAGGAAAGTAAACAGGCATTAAGATATTAGACAGACTAGCAAGACGCCCTACAAGAAATGCAGCAGAGACCTGCATGGAAGGCTCCATTATGTCCACCTCAATCCGCTTCTTCAAAATGGACTTCTTGGGCATCACAGATACTTCTTCAGGCCGATGCAAAGAATATCCTGGCTCCGATGCTGTTAGGACACCTGACAATCCAGGGATGGAACAGCCAGTACCACCACCATCAACTCCAACCAGCTCCTGACTCAAGCTCCTACTTCGCTCCTCCTCTTCCTCTCGCTTTCGTCTGGCAAGATCCAGTTCTCGAAACTCAGGGTCGAGAAACCTAGGACTTGGGCTTCGTCTACGCTGTCGATAGTTGCGAGTTCCTGATGTAAAACTTGGGTGATCCCCTCCCATGCTGTTTATCTTCACTGTGTCATCATAACGGGGTCTTTTGGCCTCCCGGTTCCTTTCTTCAGATCGTATAGAGTAGCCTTTGAGTTTTTCTCGATTCCGTTCTGTTCCCCGCAAAAGCTCATCATGACAACTGATATGGGGACTATAATCAGATCGATGCAGGAAAGTTTCTTTTGTTCGGTAGTCCTCATCCAGTTGTCCCAAGAAGGGACTGAGAGGCCCTTCCTCCTGGGAAATATATCGCTCAAGACCCCGAGAGCACTGGGAGCTTCGAGTGAAGACAGAATCATCAGTCAGGTCATCCCTGAGGAAAAAGAGAAGCATCATTGAACAAATGGACTTTGTCAAGGGGGCTATAAAATGCTTAAGGCAAAAGCCTATTATCATGAAGTCCAAGAACATTTCCTCTCCCTTTCCCTGGGGTGCAAGCAGCTTTGGCCTCTAACCAAGAGTTAATATTACCAATATATCTAGACAGAGTTCTTGGGTAATATCTTTGACTAGACTTGGGGCATGCAAAGTATCATGCAAGTTACTCAACTCCACACAAGCTAAATTCTAGCTCTTTGCTACTGAAAGTGCAGTACGGACCAAAGAGCATTAGCATTACCTGGGAACTATTTAGAAATACAGCTTCTCAAAGCTCCACCCCAAGCAGATCTGAACTAGAATATGCATTTTTAACAAGATCTCAAGGTGATTTTTTTGTACTTTAAAGTTTGAGAAACACCAGTCCAGATCAATGGGATTTATTTTATTTTGTTTTGTTTTGTTTTGAGACAGAGTCTTGCTCTGTCGTCCAGGCTGGAGTGCAGTGGCACAATCTCGGCTCACTGCAAGCTCCGCCTCCTGCGTTCACGCCATTCTCCTGCCTCAGCCTCCTGAGTAGCTGGGACTATACGCACCCACTACCACACCAGGCTAATTTTTTTTTTTTTTTTTTAATAGAGATGGGGTTTCACCATGTTAGCCAGGATGGTCTTGATCTCTTGACCTCGTGATCCGCCCGCCTCGGCCTCCCAAAAGTGCTGGGATTACAGGCGTGAGCAACCACGCCCAGCCTGTTTTGTTTTTTTTTTTTTTAAGACAGAGTCTCACTCTGTCACCCAGGCTGGAGTGCAGTGGCGTGATCTTGGCTCACTGCAACCTCCACCTCCCTGGTCCAAGCGATTCTTGTGCCTCAGCCTCCTAAGTAGCTGGGATTACAGGAGTGCACTACCACGCTGGCTGATTTTTTTTACATTTTTTTAAGTAGAGATGGGGTTTGGCCGGGCGCGGTGGCTCAAGCCTGTAATCCCAGCACTTTGGGAGGCCGAGACGGGCGGATCACGAGGTCAGGAGATCGAGACCATCCTGGCTAAAACGGTGAAACCCCGTCTCTACTAAAAAATACGAAAAACTAGCCGGGCGAGGTGGCGGGCGCCTGTAGTCCCAGCTACTCGGGAGGCTGAGGCAGGAGAATGGTGGGAACCCGGGAGGCGGAGCTTGTAGTGAGCTGAGATCTGGCCACTGCACTCCAGCCTGGGCGGCAGAGCGAGACTCCGCCTCAAAAAAAAAAAAAAAAAAAAAGTAGAGATGGGGTTTCACATGTTGGCCAGGCTGGTCTCGAACTCCTGACCTCAGGTGATCCGCCTGCCTCAGCCTCCCAAAGTGCTGGGATTACAGGTGTAAGCCTCCGCACGTGGCTCAGATCAATGGTTTTAAAGCTGTGTTCCAGAGGTTGTAAAGAGTGCTCAGGAGCTACCAAAAGAAAGGAGGTACTAGAAAAGCAAAACCAGCAGGGCTCTGGACCTTCTACCCCAGTTAAATCATACTATATCCAACTTTAAGTCTGTATATTAAGGTTCTAACAATTCAATTGGAAAAAAGTTTCACTATAGGGTAACTTTTTAAAAAAATGATTATTCTAATTAGCATGATTTTCTCATAAGTTTTAGAAGGTTCTCCAATGCTCTGCCTCGATGGTTCACATATTAAAAACCAAAAAACTCTCTCACAGCCTGTTTTGTCACCCTCTTTGCCTTCTCTGGATATCTACAAAAACTCTGCTATTCTCGGACTTAGAAACGAGAAAGTGATGGTTTGGTTCACCTTATATTTTTATTTCATTAAATAGAAATGTCTCAGACTTTTGTGGCATGAGGTAAAAATCCAGGATGGGACATCTATTCTTTCAGCTGAGAACTCTATACCACACCCAATAGTCCTAACCTTCTCGGGGGCTATGGCTATGACACAAAACGAAAGTTTCTGATTTAAATCATAGACAGAAATAAAGATCCTCTAGGACTTTATGTATGAAATTTCTAAATAATCTGAATAAAAAATAAAAGTTCTTACATATCATTCACATTCCAGAGTGAATTATCATCTAGAGGATGGTAACTATTAGTGTCTTCTGCAGTTTCTAGTAGCTACTTTTGTTTTTTGTGAGTTTCTAGAAATGACTTTTCCTAGTTTTTTTAGTAGTTGCTTTCCTATCTCTGAGACTATGCCAGCAGAACCTCAAAACGTTGCCTTTTCTTATTCGCCAGCCTGCCTTTGTTCAAAGTTGTAGACCTAGGAATAAATTTATGAAAGGTTATCAAGGACAAACTTTATTTACCTTCTCTAACAAGAATGCCACTTATGGGAATCCAGGTTTCTGTTACCCACCTTCTTCCCAAGAATTTGGGAAATGTTGAAGTTTCAATGTAGTATGAAATAGGAATAAATGGGAATAAACCAAGGATGATTTCTGAAATCAAACTGGGGTAAAAATTTTTCTCTATAGGTCTGTCAGCCATAAACACACCTATTTCCAGAGAGGAATATTCATGAGTTGAGTCACTCCATTGTCAAAACACCATTTACCACACAAGAAGTCTCTGATCATATTAGTATAGGGAGAGAAAACATAAGCTCGATGAGGAGTGGCAAGTTCATTCACACTCCGACATTCAGCTCCCCACTAGAACTATTACATGTCACCATGAAATGGCATACTAGCCCAAGATCTAATCCAGTACTATCAAGAAGCTATAAATGAGATGGCTCTCAAAAAGCCTCAGTCCAGACTTGGAATCTCCAGTAGAATGAGACGGAAAAAAGGCATAAAAACAGTTTTCTTTTTTTTTTTTTTTGAGACGGAGTCTCAGCTCTGTCGCCCAGGCTGGAGTGCAGTGGCAGTGGCCGGATCTCAGCTCACTGCAAGCTCCGCCTCCCGGGTTTATGCCCATTCTCCTGCCTCAGCCTCCCGAGTAGCTGGGACTACAGGCGCCTGCCACCTCGCCCAGCTAGGTTTTTTTTTTTTGTATTTTTTAGTGGAGACGGGGTTTCACCATGTTAGCCAGGATGGTCTCGATCTCCTGACCTCGTGATCTGCCCGTCTCGGCCTCCCAAAGTGCTGGGATTACAGGCTTGAGCCACCGCGCCCGGCCTGCATAAAAACAGTTTTCTTTCTTTTTTTTTTTTTTGAGAGGGAGTCTCGCTCTGTTGCCTAGGCTGGAGTGCAGTGGCCAGATCTCAGCTCACTGCAAGCTCCGCCTCCCGGGTTCACGCCATTCTCCTGCCTCAGCCTCCCGAGTAGCTGGGACTACAGGCGCCCGCCACCGCGCCCGGCTAGTTTTTTGTATTTTTAGTAGAGATGGGGTTTCACCATGTTAGCCAGGATGGTCTCGATCTCCTGACCTCGTGATCCGCCCATCTCAGCCTCCCAAAGTGCTGGGATTACAGGCTTGAGCCACCGCGCCCGGCCAAAAACAGTTTTCTTAATAAAGCTATCACACATATGTAGGCATAAATTAGGTTGCTTATTAGAAGCTCATGTCCTCCTTCCCCAGAACTCCAAAAGGATATGAGAAGACAACTGGCTGTAGTAAGAGTGAGCCCTAAAAAGAGTACATTCTCCTATACCCTGAAAGAGTCCAGCAATGGACACTCCCTGAAAGCCTTGGTTAAGAGTTCAACTGTTATCTAAAATAAGGTCTATCTATTTAAAAAACTGATTGCTAGAGTTGGGTAATGAGGACATGGGGGTTCACTATACTATTCTACATTTTTGTGTTTACAAATCTCTGTTAAACAAGTTTTAAAAAAATGTATATATGTCCATATAAAAACTTTTATACCGATGTTCAGAGCAGCATTAATCATAATTGCCGAAAGTGAAAAGAATCCAAATGTTATCCATTCATTCACCACTGATGAATGGATAAACAAAACGTGGTATACCCATACAATAAAATATTATCAGCGATAAAAAGGAATGCTACAAACATGGATGAACCTTAAAAAAAATGTTAAGTGAAAGAAGCCAGTCACAAAAGACCATATATTATATGATTCTATTTATACGAAATGTCCAGAATACGCAAATCTATAGAGACAGAAAGTACATTAGTGATTGCCCACGGCTGGGGGTAGGGCGGAGGGAGTAATGGCTGAAGGCACAGAGCTTCTTTCTGGTATAATAAAAATGTTCTAAAATTTATTGTAGTGAGGGATGCACAACTCTGAATATACCAAAAATCACTGTACACTTTAAATGGGTGAATTACATAGTATACAAATTACATCTCAATAAAGCTGTTAAAAAATGTATATATATTTTAAAAGGTCCTTCAGAGCCTAAACTCTCTATTCTTTTCTGTTGATGAGCCCCAAAAATGCCCCAAGAAAGCTGTTTGCTTCTATTCCCTAAAGTGAATCAGAGGGGAAAAAAATCCTACTCCTTCAATCTATCAGAATAAGGAGAAGGAATTAGGAGATAAGCTGGGCACAGTGGCTCACACCCGTAATCTTAGCACTTCGAGAGGACGAGGCAGGAGGATTGCTTGAGGTCAGGGGACTAGCCTGGACAATATAGATAGACCCTCAATTTCTAAAAATTTCTTTTTTAATTCACCAGGTATGGCAATGTAGCCCACAGTCCTAGCTACTCTGAAGACTGAGCTGGGAGGACCACTTGAGCCCAGGAGTTTGAGGTTACAGTGAACTATGATCATGCCACTGCACTCCAGGCTGGGCAACAGAGCGAGACATTGTCTTTTAAAAAGATAATGATTTTTTAAAAATAAACAGCTCCATGAATGGAACATTAAATGTGCAAATTACTTTGATGAACAGGAGAAATCAACCTCATATCCACAGGTCTTTAGAAGCCAAGTGTTTTAGAATTTTTCACATTACCTGTTCATGTTCCCTTTTGAGAAGAATTACAGTCCTACATATAGGGCTGCTAAGGTGAAGACACTAAAACCCAACTTCGCTACCATCCAAACCTGATATAAAACTTAACAGATTCAATAAAGGAAGAGAAAGAATACTAGAGTCTCAGAAAAAAAACAAATAAATAAACATCTGGCCAGGCATGGTGGTTCACGCCTGCAATCCCATCACTTTGGGAGGCTGAGGCAGGAGGATCACTTGAGCTCAGGAGTTTGAAACCAGCCTACGCAACACAGTGAGAACCCCATCTCTACAAAAATAAAAAAAATTAGCTGGGCATTGGGTGGTGTGTGCCTGTATTCCTAGCTACTTGGGAGGCTGAGGCAGGAGAATAACTTGAACGCAGGAGTTAGAGGCTACACTAAGCTATGATCGTGTCACTGCACTCCAGCCTGGGTGACAGAGTGAGACCCTGTCTCTTAAAAATAAATTTAAAAGGGGTCGGGCACAGTGGCTCACACCTGTAATCCCAGCACTTTGGGAGGCCGAGGCAGGTGGATCACGAAGTCAGCGGATCACAAGGTCAGGAGTTCGAGAACAGCCTGGCCAACACAGTGAAACCGCATCTCTACTAAAAATACAAAAAATTAGCTGGGTGTAGTGGCCCGCACCTGTAATCCCAGCTACTCAGGAGGCTGAGGCAGGAGAATTGCTAGAACCCAGGAGGCGGAGGCTGCAGTGAGCTGAGATTGCACCATTGCACTCCAGCCGGGCAACAGTGCAAGACTCTGTCTCAAAAAATAAATTAATAAATAATTTTTAAAAAACTAAACATCTACATACACTTTTTTCTTTCTTTTTTTTTTGAGACAGAGTCTTGCTCTGTGCAGTGGTGCAATCTGGGCTCACTGCAAACTCTGCCTCCCAGGTTCAAGCTTCTCCTGCCTTAGCCTCTGGAGTAGCTAGGAGTACAGGTATGCACCACCACTGGGTAATTTTTGTATTTTTGGTAGAGACAGGGTCTCACCATGTTGGCCAGGCTGGTCTTGAACTCCTGACTTCAAGTGATTAGCCCACCTCAGCCTCCTAAAGTGCTGGGATTACAGGTGCGAGCCACTGCGCCAGGCCCAAACACCTACATACAAAAGATATAAATGGCCTGTATCATTGGTTGAAGACTAGACTCACTGTCAGGAGACATCCTGAGTATGCCAATGGTCCTGTGGCCTGGTTTTAATGGACAGTAATTATCCACACAAACCATACTGAACAAAAAGGAAAGAACAGAAATGTGTAGGGGGCAACAGTATTTTTTAAAAGGCCTTGTATCTCTGTTTAGAACCTCAATCTCACTTTCTCTAAAGTAGACCCGTGTCTCTGAAACACGTGATTCTAGAAAGAAGACTGCCGCCCCAAACTCCCTAAGAGGAAAAATTTTAATTTCTGTAATTTAAAAATACAATTAGTTATCTGAAGCACACGTGCATAACAAAGTTTATGCAAAGGGGAAGTGACATCCTAGGCCTAAGAAGAGGAACTGCTGAAACTAACTCAAAACCTCAGCAAAGAATGAAGACAATCATACTACGTACCACCTACCCAGACTACCTACTCAATCATTTCCCAAAACAGAAGCAGCCAGAAGGGCAAGGGCTACTGCCTCAATTAAGTAATACAGTCACATATCTTGAGGCCCTTTAGAAGCTTCAATGTTATATGACATAAGACTATCCTGCCTTGCTGCTTCTATGAGAAAACACCAAATGGCGGATGATGTCAGTGGGAGGGGTGGGGCGGGGGCAGAGGCCCCAGGGCCCTGGGATGGGGAACAGCGGTGGCTTCCCCAGAGGGGCCGGGGTTGCAGCCGTGGATGGGGCTGAGGCCGCAGAGCTCATGAAGGCAAGGCCAAGGATAAGGAGTGGATGCCCGTCACCAAGCTGAGCTGCTTGGTCAAGGACATAAAGATCAAGTCCCTGGAGAACTATCTCTTCTTCCTGCCCATCAAGGAATCTGAGATCACTGACTTTTTCCTGGGGGCCTCTCTCAAGGATGAGGTGTTGAAGATTATGCCAGTGCAGAAGCAGACCAACACTGGCCAGTGCACCAGGTTCAAGGCATTTATTGCCATCAGGGACCACAATGGCCACATCGGTCTGGGCGTTAAGTGCTCCAAGGAGGTGGCCACTGCCATACGTAGGGCCATCATCCTGGCCAAGCTCTTCATTCTCCCTATGCACAGAGGCTACTGGGGGAGCAAGATCCACAAGCCCCACATTGTCCCTTGCAAGGTGACAGGCCGCTGCAGCTCTGTGTTGGTGCGTCTCATCCCTGCGCCCAAGGGCACTGGCATCGTCTCAGCCCGTGTCCAAGAAGCTGCTCATGATAGCTGGTATCGATGACTGCTACACCTCAGCCAGGGGCTGCACTGCCACCCTGGGTGGCTTTGCCAAGGCCACCTTTGATGCCATCTCTAAGACCTACAGCTACCTGACACCCGACCTCTGGAAAGAGACTGGATTCACCAAGTCTCCCTATCAGGAATTCACTGACCACCTCATCAAGACACACACCAGAGTCTCTGTGCAGAGGACCCAGGCTCCAGCTGTGGCTACAACATAGGGTTTTTATATAACAAATATAAAGTGAATTAAGCCTGGAAAAAAAAAAAAGACTGTTCTGCCTTGCTTCACTGCATCCACAGCCAATGGAACTTTGAAGTATTACCAATGGCAAAACTGGTCCTCAGACTTCCTGCCCAGCTCTCCCCCACCCGCCTAGATATGCTCTGTGCAACAATGCAAGTGACAGTCTCAGTTTGAAACTACATTACATTGATTTATTGCTACTGCTACTCATTTGTCAAAACTCCCAACGTGCTGGGCAGAGACCATAACAGTCAAGGTCTCAGCTCTGAGAAAGAGTGCCTTCCTGAACTTCCATCCACACTTTGATTTTTGTGAGCTGAAAAACACCTGATGTGATTATTTACATTCTATATATGGTTAAGTTCCTAGCACCTGAGGTCTATATCCAACTCTCTTGGGTATATCTACCCTTCCTCAGCACTCAATAGTTGTAAAATGATAACTGAACTTAAACATTTTTGAAGGTCTCTAGCTTTTTATTAATACTTTATCTACTTCACATCACATACACACATATATTAGACATGAACTTATCTAAACCCTTTCTGAATCTATGTTTCAGCCTGGATAAGCTAAAAAATAACATCATTTTTAAAAGACTTCCCATTTTGTCCAGAACTTTTCTTTGGAAAGGGACCTCTCATAGTTTCACTGTTTTTGAATCTATACCATCTCAACTGTTCTTGGTTTGGAGGACTCTGATTATGTCCCCTCAGCCTCTTCTTTCTAGTCAGACTAGGATGACCTTTTTAAAGTACTTTTTTCTATACAATTTATTCAGCAACAGAGTCTATACATCATTATACTCTTCCCACTTAGAAATTCTATCCCGTTATATTTTGTACTGGACACGTGGCATAGGAAATAACTTTAGAGCTGGCACCATCCTTTCAAATATATCATTCAGAAAACATTTCTGCCTTCAAGTACTAGTATAGTATGCCCTGCCTTAGGTGATGCCTACCTGTCCATGTCTTCCAGATTATCCACTGGTGACCCCAGCCGATCACTAAGCCGTCGCCGTTCTGGTGTGCTAACACAGAAGTGGTCATTGCCAACAGTGATCCTTAAGCTCTTTTCCAAAGAGTCAGAACGCAGACCAGGAGAGCGTCTCTACAAAAGTAAAAGATAATATGGTTAGTCAATAGGGTCAAGACATCCCTGTATCCAAAAACATTCTCCTCCCTAGTTACAAAGTTAGCCAGGCATGGTGGCTCATGCCTGTAAACCCAACACTTAGGGAGGCTGAGATGTATAGGCCCAAGCAAGAATGTGAGACCAGTCTGGGCAACAGACTCCATCTCAATTTAAAAAGTTTAAAATTAGCCAGGTGTGGGGTGCACACCACACCCGTGGTCCCAACTTAGGTGGCTGAGGTGGGAGGATAGCTTAAGCTTGGGAGGTCAGGGCTGCAGTGAGCCATGACTGCACCACTGTACTCCAGCCTGGGCAATGAGCAGGACCTTGTCTCAAAAAAAAAAAAACAAAAAACCACCCCGCAAAGTTGGGGTTCAACAAGGTGAGAAATGGTTATGGTAAGACACTATTCCAAAAATAAAGCACTTTCTAAAAATTATCATTTTCTTAGAGATATAAGCCCATACCTCTAACTCTCCTAAACAGCGACCTCTCATTCTACTGGGCATGGGAAAAGAGAAGTGAATGAAGTCCCTGCTCTCAGAACCTACATGTTTCTAGTGAAGGAGGTAAGCCAAAAAGAAGTTTAAAAAAAAAAAAAAAAAAAGTACTTCTGGTAAGTGCTATAAAGTCATTAAAATATGGTATCATAAAAGGAGTTACTTCAGATAGGATGGTTAGAAAAGGTTTTTCTCAGGTGATAACCTGAGGCCTGAATGATGACATGTCAGCCTTGCAAAGAACAGGTAGAAGGATGTTTCAGGCAAAGGAAAGAACCACCTCAGTATTGAGCTTGGTGTATTTTAAGTAACAGAAAAGCGGCCAGTGTGGCTGAAGCAAAGTGACAGAAGAGGAAAAGATAGGCAGAAACCACGGTTGGGAAATTTGGATTTTATCCTTAGTGCAATTAAGTTACAGGAGGGTTTTACACAGGATAGTGATATCATCTGACTACATTTCTCCTCCAGATGCTTGCACAGCACACCCTCACCTCCTTCTGATCTTTATTCAAAAATCACCTTCCCAGAAGGCTTTCCCTGACTACTCTATCAAAAATTTTACCTCCCCGGGCCAGGCATGGTAGCTCATGCCTGTAATCCCAACATTTTGGGAGGCTGAGGCAGGAGAATCACTTGAAGCCAGGAGTTTGAGACCAGCCTGGGCAACACAGTGAAATCCCTCCCCACACCAAAAAATTCTTTAAAAATGAAATCAGCTGGGATGTGGTACACGCCTGTAGTCCCAGCTACTCAGGAGGCTGAGGTGAGAGGATTGCTTGAGTGTGGGAGTATGAGACTGCAGTGAGGTATGATCACACCACTACACTCCAGCATGGGTGACAGAGCAAGACTCTATTCACACTCACACACACACACAAACTGTAACTCCCTTCTCTGCTTTTAGTACTTCTTTTTTTCCTTTTTTTGAGATGGAGTCTCGCTCTGTCACCCTCAGTCTAGAGTGCAGTGGCGGGATCTCAGCTCACTGTAAGCTCCGCCTCCCGGGTTCATGCCATTGTCCTGCCTCAGCCTCCAGAGCAGCTGGGACTACAGATGCCCGCCACACACCTGGCTAATTTTTGTATTTTTAGTAGAGATGGGGTTTCACCGTGTTAGCCAGGATGGTCTCGATCTCCTGACCTCGTGATCCGCCGGCCTTGGTCTCCCGAAGTCCTGGGATTACAGGCTTGAGCCATGGCGCCCGGATCTATTTTAGTACTTCTTAGTACTTAATTACATTTAACATACCATGGCGTTTCTAACTTCATCTTATTATCCAACTCTCCCTGCTAGAATATAAACTCTATAAGGATAAGAGTTTTTGCCTGGTTTGTGCTTTGTTGTATCCCCAGGGCAGTCCAGAACAGTGCCTAATGCAAAGTAGATGCTCAATAAATACACGTCAATGTATAAAGTGAGGGCTTAAAAATCATTTTGATTTCTGGGTACCCTCCAGAATAAACTGGAGGGTAGCAAGAGCGGAGCATAAAGGAGCCAAATACAACAATCCATGTAAGAGGTAATAGGGCTTAGACCAGAGTGATGGCAGGAGGAGGGCAGTTTTGGGGATGTATTCTAGAGGTACGGCTAATGGGTTAGACAGATGAGGTAATCTGACAAATTAGATGTGGGAACAAGGGAGATAATGACTGTTTCTGATGTAAGCAATGGACGATGCTATTTACTCAGACAGAAAAGACCAGAGCAAATACATTGTGCATTGGAGAAGAAAAGGAGGCTGTGGAAACAAGCATTCTGTTCTTGCTTCCTCTGTAGTGACTGCCACCCACACTGGCACTGCTCAACTGAATATCTTAACATAGCGACAAAACAATTTACCCTTGACCAAAGTACTCACAGTACTTACATACATGTGAGAGAGCCACTCAAAAAAGCAGAACTTTGTTACTAAGTTGGAAAAAAGAGGCCGGGCATGGTGGCGGGCACCTGTAATCCCAGCTACTTGGGAGGCTGAGGTGGGAGAACTGATTGAACCCGGGAGGCGGAGGTTACAGTGAGCTGAGATTCGCGCCACTGCACTCCAGCCTGGGCAACAGAGTGAGACTGTTTCTCAAATAATAATAAAAAGATTGAAGAACTAAAAATAAAGTCCCAAACACCAGACTTCACCTAGAGGATCTCTTGGGGTGGTGGTTATGGTTAAAGGTCAACACTATTTCTAAAACTAAACTTAATCTCATGCTCTGTTCCTCTAGCAGTGAAACATAGCGGTTCAAATCACGGGTTTGGGGAACAAGGCGGATCTGAGTGGAATCACAGCTCCACCACTTAGCCGTGTCACCTTAGTCGAGTTACTTGAATCTCTCTGGGTTGGTTCCTCGGCTGTACAACACGGAATAATATTAACGGCCTCACTTCAAAGAGTTGTGAGGGTTAAAAGAATGTGTAAAGTGAAAGGCTAGGCATAATTCCTGGCACAGAACTTGATTAAGAGTTAGTGGCTATGGCAATGACTGTGGTCCTGCACACTTCATTCCCAAGAAGCAGCTCCAATTCATTTAAGCTAACAGTTTACAATCTAGACGTAAAGCCTGGTAGGGTTCAAGTGTCCCTAACTCGCCACAAAAACTGACATTTCGGCTTTTTTTCCTTAAGATCCAGGGAGGCAGCTCAGGTGTAAGGGGATGAAAACTACGGAACCCAGAGGACACGTCAACTCTACAAAAAGTACCAAGGCACACGGTTTGGACGAAATGCCCCTCGCCTTGGCAAACTTTCCACACCTCACCCGGCGTGAGAGAAACAGCCTATTCCTAAGGAACGGAGCGCGCACTCCCGACCAGGCGCCCGTGCGCTCCCGAGTCCGTTATTGTGTCAAGACTGCCGGGTCTGACAGAAGCCTCCAGGCTCGGCATCCCCGAGGGAGTTGGCCGGAGGTTTCGCGCTTAGGACCCTGGTCTGGAGGCCCCGGGCGTTTCTGGAAACGGGAATTCCGGGCGAGGGGGCTGGGAGATGGAGGGAGTCCTGGACGAGGGGTGGGATTACCCGGCTGCCGCTGTCGCCTGGATGGTCTCCGCGGCCGTCCCGGGCATAGTCGGCGCGGGACTCCCCTCGGCTGCTGCCTCTGAAGCCGGCCGGGCCCGGCGGGAAGAGTCGTCGGCCCCGCTGTGGCGACGGGGAGCCGCGACGGGCCCGAGGCGGGGACGGGGAGACGCGACGACCCCGTGGCGGGGACGGCGAGGCGCGGCGGCCGCGGTGCCCTGAGGGCGAGCGGGGTCGGCGAGCCGGGGTCCGCGACGAGGAGCCGGAGGGCGGAGGCGGCGGTGAGCTGCGGCGAGCCGGGCCTGAAGAGGAGCCAGAGCTGCGGCCGCTGCGCGGGCCGCCCCCGCCGTCGTCTTTAGGCCGGTGGGAAGAGACAGAGGAGCGAGCGCTGCTGCGGTACATGGTTCTCGCAGCGGCGGCCACGGCGACAGCTCTGACCCGGGGGCGCCCTAGACGCAGGCCCTGAGCGCGCCGCCCGAGCTGCAGCCGCCGCCACCTCGGCCGCTGCGCGCTGCCTCAGCCGCGGGAGCAGCCCCCTCCCCTCGGCCCCGCGTCGCCCCGGGGGCCTGGCCGAGCGCGCCCCCGCGGCTGGCGGTTGGAGGGCGCGAGCACGCGTCCGACACACCCCCCCCCCCCCGCCTCCGGGGTTCCCCGCTCCTCCACTCAGGGAGCGGCCGCAGGAACCAAGAAAAGTGGGGAGGAGCACAGACGCCGGTGCGAGGCTGGGCGAGGGGAGGGGAAGCGAAGCGCGCGCTCTGAGCTCTGCACGCCCCGCCTCCGAATCCTCAAGATGGCGGCAGCTGAGCCACCCACTTCCCCTCCCCCGGAGGCCACGTGACCCCCGGGGCCTCTGCGCGGGGTGGGTGGGGCGGAAGGGAGAGTTTCCCTGGAGAGGAACCTGGTTTTCCGGGATGGTCCAGGCCTCGGGATTTAAGGGATTGGAGACTGTGCGGAGGTCTTCGCTCTTTCCTGTTGCCTCTCAAGCCTCTTAATTTAGGGATGGACACGAAATGGTTGAAAACCATTGGTGAGAATATAAGCAGGCCTGAAAACGTTAGCTGTGTCGGAGGTTATGGACCCAGCAGGAGCGCCCACCGAAGTCCTGTGCCCCCTGCGGAAGCAGCGCGACGCACATTAGTTTACTTTCCAGTTTGCCTAATTTCTGGAGGTTGAAATTGAGGATGGGAAGGTACAAGGTGGAGGTGGTGGACGAGAATCAAGCCCAAAATAGACTTTGTCAAGCCTCTGAGCCCAAGCTAAGCCATCATATCCCCTGTGAGCTGCACGTATACATCCAGATGGCCTGAGGCAACTGAAGATCCACAAAAGAAGTGAAAATAGCCTTAACTGATGACATTCCACTATTATGATTTGCTCCTGCCCCACCCTGACAGGATATATTCTCCCCCTCGCCCTTAAGAAGATGCTTTGTAATATTCTCCCCACCCCCTTAAGAAGGTAATTTGTATGCCTATCCCAAACCTGTAAGAACTAATAATCCCACTGCCCTTTGCTGACTCTTTCGGATTCAACCTGCCTGCACCCAGGTGAAATAAACAGCCTGGTTGTTCACATAAAGCCTGTTTGGTGAACTTTTCACACAGACACGCGTGACAGTAAGTTTTCGAGCTGTTTTCTGACTCAAGTACTTGTGGTCATGGTGGAGGTCCCTCACTACCAGGGGCCCACATCATGACAGACTGGAGGCCTGGCGAATTTTTGTAAGAGATTCAGGCATGCCCCCTCCCCTGGCGTAAGTCCAGAATTTTCCTAGATGCCAGTCTCAGGGCTCTGCATCCTAAATACAAAAGTGGGCCAGGCGCGAAGGGTCACGCCTATAATCCCACCATTTTGGGAGGCCGAGGCAGGAGGATTGCTTGAGCCTGGGGGTTCAATACCAGCCTGGGCAACGTAGAAGGACCCCCATTTCTAAAAAAAAAAAAATTTGCCGGGTGTGGTGGCACGTTCCTGTACCCCAGCTGCTTGGCAGGTTGAGGCTGCAGTGAGCTGTGATCGTGCCACTGCACTCCAGCCTGGGTGACAGAATGAGACCCTCTCTCAAAAAATACATCTCTCTCTATATATATATCTATATAGATATAGATATCCATTTCCATACGTTCTTATAATGGCATATACTCAGTAAAAATGTATAAAATGTTTACCAGTTGACTTTTCTTTCACCCAACTTCACGTTTTATATAATTTCTATAAAATAAGAAACCAATAACTTATTTTAATGGAAAAAATAATAAAAATATGCCAGAGGTGTATGCCCTGTCTTTATTAGAGTATATATGGATTCTGGTTACCCATACTTTTGGTAGGACTTAATAAATGTGAAGAAAATGTAAATCAGTGTGTATAGATAGTTGGAGTCAATAAATTTTAAATCATGTTTGTTATATTCTGTATCAACTTTTCCTCCTCGACCCGTTTCTGATACTGAGTATTTTTATCAAAGGAGCTGGGGTGTTTCAAGACGGGGAGACGTGGTGTATAATCAGAAAACTCTTCTGCTTCCCCTTCACACTTGCTGTATGCATAGTTCTGTGTCCTGCATGAAATCTCTTGCAGATCCTTTCACTTTTCAAGTGTTTTTCAGTCATGAGAATAGTCATATTGCAGTAGAAAATCTATAGCACAGAACAAAACTTTAAACTTTATTCAGGCTAAAGGTTCTCCCCTACTCCTGCTCTTACCTGCTTCATACTTGAAACTTGCTGTATTAAAAGTGGCATGGTAGGTTTCTCCACATCCCTGCCTTTGCTCCTCAAAGTTTGCTCCTCCTCTCCCACTGGCTAGCTGCTATTTCTGACCCCTTCCTCCCAAGAGGAGAAGGGATTGGAGGGAAAGAACACAGACTTTCCTGGTTAGTGCAGGATGGTGTTATCTTCCAAAATTGGTTCCCTATGGACAAGGAGGAATCACAAATGTTGGCTTTTCTCTCTTATGCACCTTTGTGGGCTTTTTTAGAACTCTCTTGCTGGGAGTTAGGCAGTGGTCCTCCTCTGGTTCACTGTCTATGACTCCCCTCCCCCCAGTCTTTGGCCTTCTGGAGGAGGCTTATCCCATGTGAAACTTACTCCCCTGGCAGGAGTCCCTTTCCTCTCTGGTTATCTCTCATGGGACAGATCCCTTTTAAATGACTCCAAGTTGGTTAACTTGTAGGTCCACTTGGCTCACAGGATAACTCATGCATCTTTGCGCCAGTGGAGAGGGCAATGCAGCTCACTCCCCCATGGCACCCACCTTATTCACCATCCCAGCACAGTTAGCCAGCATCTTACTTTTGGACTTCCCCCAGATAGGGGTTAAGACACTATCCCTGTGGATCTTCAAACTCCAGGAGACACAAGCTAAACATTCTAAGAGGTTCTAGTGGAAGCCTTCATCTCACTTGGCTTCAGGCAAGGGGAGAAACCCGTCTCCCTCCCCAGAGTGGCAGGAGAGGAAATCCAGAGCCCACAGGTAACTCTCCAACACAATCCTCATTCTCTTATATAGACTGAGTATGGATGATTAGTAATGCTGGCAGACTAGTTCATATTCCATCATCACCCTTTAAGATGGGGGAATGGGAGTACCTGGCATCTGTTGTATTGCCTTCTGCTTTTGAGGCCTTTGCTGAAACTCCAGAGACAATAGGAAGAACCCAATTAACATACTGTCACTATTGTCTGTCATCAATTGAAGAAATTTTTATGAGATTTCTGATGAAGATGGTGAAATGTGTAAAGGCTTTCAAATACACACACACACACCACCCCATAGCAGACATACAGCAATGACATATAAAACCTTAAAAGAGAAAAGTAAGGAGACCTAAGTGTCTCCCCCAACCCCCGGCCCCTACTCCAAATTCATTTGTTAAAGCCCTAACCCCCAATGTGATGCTATTTGGAGAAGACTCCTTTGGGAGGTAATTAGGGTCAGATGAGGTCATGAAGGTAGGGCCCCCATGATGATAGTGTCTTTACAAAGAGAGAAAGAGACACCCATGCCCTCTCTCTGCTGTGCAAGCACACAGTGAGGAGGCAGTGTCTACAAACCGGGAAGAGAGCACTCACCAGGAACTAAATTGGCTAGCACCTTGGTCTTGGACGTTCCAGCCTCTAGAGCTGTGAGAAATAAGCACCTATTGTTGAAGCCACCCAGCCTTATGGTATTTTGTTACAGCAGCTCAAGACAGCTAATATACTCTGAAATGAGATAACCACCTCCCCATGGACCTCATAGGCTTTGAAATGAGTCTAGAATCAAGGGTAGCAGTTAGAGATTTGGCTCCTGTGAGATAATGGAGATGTAAGTGCTTCTCAGTAGGTAGAGGACTTGGGACAGATTTTCAGCTTAAAACCAAGGACACGACTGTCCCTACATGCAAGCTGAACGAAATTACTGCCAACCTTCTGCTTGGGGCTACAGTTTCATGGGAATGGCCATGTGGGTGGGAAAATAAAAATATTGATAGTCTTTAAACAAGAACTGAGCCTAGGCACTCCCTGCTCAGTGACTGGAATGGTAATATCCTAGTATTACCAATATTATCTATACACCAGTAATAACTAATTAGAAAATACGACTCTGAGGTCAGCCGCAGTGGCTCATGCCTGTTAATCCCAGCACTCTGGGAGGCTGAAGCAGGCAGATCACCTGAGGTCAGGAGTTCGAGACCAGCCTGGTCAACGTGGCAAAACCCCATTTCTACTGAAAATAAAAAAATTAGCTGGGCATGGTGGCGGGTGCCTGTAATCCCAGCTACTCAGGAGGCTGAGGCAGGAGAATAGCTTGAACCCAGGAGGCAGAGTTTTCAGTGAGCTGAGATCGTACCACTACACTCCAGCCTGGGTGGCAGAAGGAGACTCTATCAAAAAAAAAAAAGGAAAAAAAAGAAAGAGAAAGAGAATATGAGTCTGACCAGGCGTGATGACTCACGCCTGTAATCCCAACATTGTGAAAGGCCGAGGCAGGTGGATCACCTGAGGTCAGGAGTTCGAGACCAACCTGGTCAACATAGTGAAACTCTGTCTCTACTAAAAATACAAAAATTAGCCGGGCATGGTAGTCTAGCTACCTTAGCACACCTCTAGTCCCAGCTACTCAGGAGGCTGAGGCAGGAGAATCACTTGAACCCAGGAGGAGGAGGTTACAGTGAGTCAAGATCATGCCACTGCACTCCAGCCTGGGTGACACAGTGAGACTCCATCTCAAAAAAAGAAAATAAAATATGATTTTTCTGCTGGACACAGTGGCAGGTACCTATAATCCCAGTTACTCAGGAGACTAAGGCAGGAGTTTTCACCTAAGCCCAGGAGCCCGAGGTTAGCCTGGACAACAAAGCAAGACCCTGTCTCTGGAAAAGGAAAAAGAGAGAAAATATGATTTTCTGTTAAACATGGTGGATTCAATCATGCATGTATTACTATTACATCCATAACCTCCACTAATGTGACAGTAAAGAGTTCTGTCTTTTCTCGGCCAGGCGCGGTGGATCATGCCAGTAATCCCAGCACTTTGGGAGACTGAAGTGGGCGGATCACGAGGTCAGGAGATTGAGACCTTACTGGCTAACACGGTGAAACCCATCTCTACTAAAAATACAAAAAGAAATTAGTCAGGTGTGGTGGTGGGCACCTGTAGACCCAGCTACTTGGGAGGCTGAGGCAGAAGAATGGCGTGAACCCAGGAAGCAGAGCTTGCAGTGAACCGAGATCCCGCCACTGCACTCCAGCCTGGGCAATGGAGCAAGACTCTGTCTCAAAAAATTAAAATAAAATAAAATAAAAGAGTTCTGTCTTTTTAAAGGTATAATCTCATGTGCAATCAGCAAGTGTAAGGGTGATAATTCCCCATGGGATGGTATTTCAATCAATGAAAGGCAGGAGCCAATAAATAATTTTCCCCACTTCTTGCCCTATCTCACTTATCCCAAGATGTCTTTGAGATAGTTTGTTTATTGCAAATACAGTCCCCAGATTGAACAATCAGTTTAATTTAGTGATGTCCAGGTCGATGAAAGATGCCTGTGTTGGCTGTAGTTCCTTCCCGGCTTCATTCCCCTTGTCCCTCACACCTGCTCCCTGGACTCCCTAGTAGTAAAGTCAGGCTCTAGTTTCTGGGGAACCCAGACTTAATGCAACTAATAAGAAAAAGATCAATATATTTGATTTCATTAAAATTAAGAATGCCTGGCCGGGCACGGTGGCTCACGCCTGTAATCCTAGCACTTTGGGAGGCTGAGGTGGATGGATCACAAGGAGAGCCTGGCCAGCGTGGCAAAACCCCATCTCTATTAAAAATACAAAAATTAGCCAGATGTGTTGGCGCCCACCTGTAATCCCAGCTACTCGGGAGGCTGAGGCAGGAGAATCATTGGAACTCAGGAGGCAGAGGTTGCAGTGAGCTGAGATTGCACCACTGCACTCCAGCCCAGGCGACAGAGCAAGACTCTGTCTTTAAAAAAAAAAAAATAAATAAATAAGTTCATCTATTTATCAAAAGACACCATTAAGAGAATGGAGTGGGGAAAGAAAGACCCTCTATCAAAGTTGTATGCCACACATAAGAAGGACTCATAAAACAATATATAAGCAATAGCTTTAAAGTAATAAAAGACAGATACCCCAAGAGTACAAAATACTTGAGAAGTTACACTGTTGCCAGACATGGTGGCTCATGCCTGTAATCCCAGCACTTTGGGAGGCCTAGGTGAGTGGATCACTTGAGGTCAGGAGTTCGAGACCAGCCTGGTCAATGTGGTGAAACCCTGTCTCTACTAAAAATAGAAAAATTAGCTGGGCCTGGTAGTGTGTGCCTGTAGTCCCAGCTACTCAGGAGGCTGAGGCAGAAGAATCTCTTGAACCCAGGAGGCAGAGGTTGCAGTGAACCGAGATCGTGCCACTGCACTCCAGCCTGGGCAACAGCGTGAGACTCTATCTCAAAAAAAAAAAAAAAAAATAGCTTTGGCCGGGCGCAGTGGCTCACGTCTGTAATCCCAGCATTTTGGGAGGCTAAGATGGGTGGATCACTTGAGGTCAGGAGTTCGAGACCAGCCTGACCAACATGGTGAAACTGCATCTCTACTAAAAACTACCAAAAAATTGGCCAGGCGTGTTGGTGGGTGGCTGTAATCCCAGCTACTCAGGAGGCTAAGGCAGGAGAATCCCTTGAACCCGGGAGGTGGAGATTGCAGTGAGCCGAGATGGCACCACTGTACTCCAGTCTCAGCGACAAAACAAGACTCCATCTCAAAAAAAAAAAGAAGAAGTGCTCAAAAGAGGATATTCAAATGATTACTAAATATATGAAACCTCAATCGTGAAAATGTAAATTAAAACCGTAACAAAATAGCACTTCACAACATAATAAACAGTGCAGATATTGGTGAGGATGTAGAACAAGGGACATTCTTCTACACTGTGTAAATCAGTGCCACCACTCTGGAAAACAGGTTGGCATTTCTACTAAAGTTGAAAATGACTACACAGTTCTGTTCCTAAGTATATATCCTACAGAAATGCATACAAGGTATACCAGCAGTTATGTACAAGAATGTTCACAGCAGCTTTCTCTGTAATTGCCAAATACCAGAAAAAGTCCACATATTCTTCAACAGTAAAATGAATAAATTTGGGGATGTTTATACTATGGCATACTATTCAGCATTGAAAATTAACAGACTGCTTCACTCAACAACATAAATGAATCTGAAAAACATTATGTTGAGTAAAAGAAAATAGATGTAAAACAATACATATTGCATAATTCCATTTACATACTGCTTTTTTTTGGCTTGTGTTCTGTTTTGAGACAGGGTCTCTCTCTGTCACCCACGCTGGAGTGATGTGGCCCAATCATGGTTAACTGCAGTCTCAAACTCTTTGACTCAAAGAATCCTCCTGCCTCAACCTCCAAGTAGATAGGACTACAGGCATGTATTATCATGCTTGGATAATTTTTTTTCTTTCTTTCTTTCTTTTTTTTTTTCGAGACATGGTTAACTATGTTGCCTAGACTGGTGTTGAACTCCTGGCCTCAAGCAGTCCTCCTGCCTCAGCCTCCCAAAGTGCTCGGATTACCACCATAATTGTCAAACTAAACTACAGTGAATAGGAGCACATTCTTAGTGGTAAACCATTATAAAGAAAATGAAGCTAAAAACCATAAAAATCAGCATGGTGGTCACCCTGAGGATGGAAGGGAGGGCATTGTAATTAGACAGAACAATGGGAGGAGCTTCTAGGGTATTGAGATTGTTCCATAAATTAATCTGGGTGGTTGTTTTTCCACAGATACTAGCTTTTTTTCAGTTAGCTGTGCATTTATTTATTTATTTAGAGATAGAGTCTCGCTCTGTAGCTCAGGCTGGAGTGCAATGGCACGATCTCGGCTCACTGCAACCTCTGCCTGCTGGGTTCAAGTGATTCTCCTGCCTCACCCTCTCGAGTAGCTGGGATTACAGGCATCGCCACCACACCTGGCTAATTTTTGTAGTTTTATTAGAGACAGGGTTTCAACATGTTGGCCAGGCTGGTCTTGAACTTCTGACCTCAGGTGATCCGCCTACCTTGGCCTCCCAAAGTGCTAGGATTGCAGGCGTGAGCCACCACAGCCGTTCTGTACATTTATTTTTTTACGCTTTTATGTATATATGTAATTTTCCACAATTAGAAGAGCTAGAGACAGAAGACAAACCTGTATCCTAAGAAACGTGAAGCTTGAATACACTATCTGTGTGCTAACAAGCAATTTGTTTCTCAGATATGCTAGTCAGCCTCCAAAATGGCCCCCAGTGATCCCTGTCTCTTGGTATTCACTCCCTGGTATTCTCCCATATTGTACAAGGGCTGGTCTGTGTGACCAATAGAATATGACAGATGTGATCATGTATCATGTCCAAGATTAGGTTATTAAAGCCATTGTGGCTTGCATTTTGAGCACACTTTCTCTCTCTGGGATCATATGCTTTTGGGGGAAAACACCTGCCATGTTGAGCAACCCTATGGAAAATCCCATGTAGTAAGAAACTGAGGTCTCCTGACAACAGAAGCAAGGAATTGAGGCATCCAGCCAACAACCATGTGAGTGAGTCATCTCACAAGCAGATCCTCAAGTATATCAAGCCTTCAGATGACTGCGGCCCCAGCCACCATCTTGAGTGCATCTTCATGAGAGACCCTGAGCCAGGACCACCTACCAAATCACTTCCATAGTCCTCATCCTCAGAAATTGTGAGATAAAAATGCTTGTTTTAGGCTGCCAACCTGGGAGTAATTTGCTATGCAGATAGCTAATACAAAACCCTAGAGAATAAAAATTGCTTTAGGTATAGCCCCTACCTTTATTCTATGAGGTACTAATAACCCTTTTTGACCTTGAATTTGGAGAAACCCTGAATGTAGGCAATTAATCCATATGTGGATGTTTTACATCCAAATGCTTTTTGTCTGGTCCCCCAGATCACTATGGTTTCTATTTTATAACTAGTACATACTATATACTAATATATAGTATTATATTACTGTAATAATAAGGTATTATAATCATAATACCATAATCACACAAAACACAAATGTACATCCTACCAGCTTATTAAAAAAACAAATAAATACTGGCCAGGCACAATGGCTCATGCCTTTAATCCCAACACTTTGGGAGGCTGAGGCAGGAGGATTGCTTGAGCTCAGGAGTTCCAGACCAGCCTGGGCAATATAACAAAACTCCATCTCTACTAAACAACAACAACAACAAAATAGCCAGGTGTGGTGGTGCATGCCTGTAGTCATAGCTACTCAGGAGGCTGAGGCAGGAGGATCACTTGAGCCCAGGAGTTCAAGGTTGCAGCGAGATATGATAGCACCACTGCACTACAGCCTGGGTAATAGTGAGACCCTGTCTCAAAAAAATAATAACAAAATAAAAACAAATAAAATGAAATAAAAATAAACCTAACAACAATATTATTAATTATGATAATATTTTTATGTTTAAGCATTTTGATAGAAATGTTCAAGTGTTTTGAAGGAAAGGTCCTGGGTGATCTGAGACATGTATTAAGATCTGCCATGGTCAGAGAGATTAGGCGAGACTTCCCCGAGAAGCGATATTTGAGCTGAGATCTGAAAATAAGTAGGAGGTAGTAGAGCGTAAAGCCTGGTAGGCAGAGGGACACCTAACCTAGTACTTCCTAACAGTTACCCTTTTCACTGTCCTTGCCCTCTGTTCACACCAGCCACTTACCCAGTCCCCCACCTGTTCTCACCCTAGGGTAGACAAGAATCATTTCTTGACATACCTATAAACATTACTGGTGTAAGGTTTAGAAAGCTCAGCTTTACACAAAGTCCTGTGGCGGGAGAATCCACGGTGATCTGGTTGGCCAGACAGAAGGCCAGTGTGACCAGAGGGCAGAAAGAAAGGAGAATAGTGAGAAATGAAGCTGAAGAGGTACGCAGAGGTTGACCACGTCCAGCATATTAAATATTATAAACATTAATCTGCGTTCATGCCTGTGTGCGCACTATACCTGACCAAACTGTTGAGCCCTGTTGGAATTTTTTTTTTTAACAGGTTGTAGCTCACTGCAGCCTCAAACTCCTGGACTCAAGCAATCGTCCCACCTCAGCTTCCTGAGTAGTTGGGACTACAGGCATGCATCACCACACCCAGCTAATTTTTTTATTTTTTGTAGAGACAGAGTTTTGCCATGTTGCCCAGGCTGGTTATTTTTAAATTTTTATTTATTTATTTTTGAGACAGGATCTCACTCTGTTGCCTAGGCTGGAGTGCAGTGATGCAATCTCGGCTCACCGCAACCTCTGCCTCCTGGGTTCAAGCAATCCTCCCACCCTCAGCCTCCCAAGTAGCTGGGACTACAGGCATATGCCACCATGCCTGGCTAATTTTAAAATTCTGTACAGCTTCTTCTCCGAGAGAACACCAAATGGCGGATGACGCCGGTGCAGCGGGGGGGCCCGGAGGCCCTGGTGGCCCTGGGATGGGGAACCGCGGTGGCTTCCGCGGAGGTTTCGGCAGTGGCATCCGGGGTCGGGGTCGCGGCCGTGGACGGGGCCGGGGCCGAGGCCGCGGAGCTCGCGGAGGCAAGGCCGAGGATAAAGAGTGGATGCCCGTCACCAAGCTGGGCCGCTTGGTCAAGGACATGAAGATCAAGTCCCTGGAGGAGATCTACCTCTTCTCTCTGCCCATTAAGGAATCTGAGATCATTGACTTTTTCTTGGGGGCCTCTCTCAAAGACGAGGTTTTGAAGATTATGCCGGTGCAGAAGCAGACCCGTGCTGGCCAGCGCACCAGGTTCAAGGCGTTTGTTGCTATCGGGGACTACAATGGCCACGTCGGCCTGGGTGTTAAGTGCTCCAAGGAGGTGGCCACTGCCATCCGTGGGGCCATCATCTTGGCCAAACTCTCCATTGTCCCGGTGCGCAGAGGCTACTGGGGGAACAAGATCGGCAAGCCCCACACCGTCCCTTGCAAGGTGACAGGCCGCTGCGGCTCTGTGCTGGTGCGCCTCATCCCTGCACCCAGGGGCACTGGCATCGTCTCAGCACCTGTGCCCAAGAAGCTGCTCATGATGGCTGGTATTGATGACTGCTACACCTCAGCCCGGGGCTGCACTGCCACCCTGGGCAACTTCGCCAAGGCCACCTTTGATGCCATCTCTAAGACCTACAGCTACCTGACCCCTGACCTCTGGAAGGAGACTGTGTTTACCAAGTCTCCCTATCAGGAATTCACTGACCACCTTGTCAAGACCCACACCAGAGTCTCTGTGCAGCGGACCTAGGCTCCAGCTGTGGCTACAACATAGGGTTTTTGTACAAGAAAAATAAAATGAATTAAGCCTGTTACTAAAAAAAAAAAAAAAAAAAAAATTCTGTACAGACAGGGTCTCCCTATATTGCCTGGGCTGGTGTCGAACTCCTGGGCTCTATCCATCCGCCTGCTTCAGTCTCACAAAGTGCTAGGATTACAGGTGTGGGCCACCGAGCCTGGCCCAGGCTGGTTATCCTTTAAGTCCAAGATTGATGGGATGCAACTGGCTCAGATGATGTGATTGCTGGTACATATACAAACAAACTCCACCTTCGTGTAGAAAACATTTGGCCAGAAGAGGGACAGTGAGTCCTCCAGAAAGACAGATGTGATGCTCAACTCACTCAAGAGTTCTCATCTAGAATTGTGGTCCATTGTTTGTAGATTGCCAGATAAAATACTGTATTTTTATTCACTAAATCTGGCAATCCTACCCGTTAGGATTTTGAAAACCCACTTTTCTGTCCAGGAAAATATTACTGACCTACTTGCTGTGTTGCCTGCTTATGCTGACATCTGTATCCCTTAAATAAACTCAGTTGGATTGACTTAGTAGTGATTGCAGCTTCTTTTTTCAACAGTACTAGCCTATTATTACAGAGGTTGTATAAAATTATTAATAAAATAAAAATGCAATAGATCAAAAAAGGAATCAGCTGGGCAAGGTGGGTCACACCTATAATCCCAGCACATTGGGAGGCCAAGATGTGAGGATCACTTGAGCCCAGGAGTTTGAGACCAGTCTGGGCAACACAGCAAGACTCCATCTGTACAAAAAATACAAAAATTAGCCAGAAGTGGTGGCTTGTATATGTGTAAACCAAATTAATTACTTTGGGGAGGCTCTAAAATTATGAGTGATTAGTTTCTCTTGTTTTGAAATAAACTTAGGCCTAGAGTATAATTTTACTTAGAATTAAGGGCCAGGT
Source organism: Chlorocebus sabaeus (assembly GCF_047675955.1). Lineage (NCBI taxonomy): Eukaryota > Metazoa > Chordata > Mammalia > Primates > Cercopithecidae > Chlorocebus > Chlorocebus sabaeus. The sequence goes on from NC_132920.1 coordinate 43,608,648, forward strand.
GTGGTAACTCACACCTATAATCCTAGGGCTACGAGACGCCAAGGCAGAAGGATTGCTTGAGGCAAAGAGTTTGAGACCAGCCTGGGCAACATAGTGAAACCCTGTCTCTACAAAAATAAAAATAAAAAAATTAGCCAGTCGTAGTTGCTCAGTCCTGCAGTCCCAGCCACTCGGGAGGATTGCTTGAGCCCAGGAGTTTGAGGCTGCAGTGAGCTGTGATTGTGCCACTGCACTTCAGCCTGGTGAACAGAGTGAAACTCTGTCTCTAAAAAATAAAAATAAATAAAGGAACGGGAGAAAAGATGAGATGAGAATGTACAGGGGATGATGACAACGTTTTGGAAGCCAGAAAACAGATGGTGTTAGGTAACTAACGGCAAAGCAGAAAAAGCTGAAATTTAGGCATGCAGGTGGGTAGCCCAGAAGGAACCAAAATGGCTCATACAAGAACTCTGACCCTCTTACACACCCCAGAGACCTTTGAAGGTGGGTTTGGGTGTGGTGCTGAAACGTAGAATTGGGCTGAAAGTTGGTACAAGGAGCAGTTGGATCCTTCAGTCTCTTCATCTAGCCCATGAAGCAGATGACTGCCCCTTCCCTCCCTTGGTGGAAGTACAGATTTCATGTTTAGTACTGTATCTGTACTATTACTCACCAAAAGAAAAAAAAAGGCGCTGAAATCTATCTGAATTGTTTAAAACCCTAATAATTGTAGCCGTCAGGCACTCTGTTAGGTTCTAGTCTATAAAGATGAATAAAACATGGTCCTTATCTTTGAGAAGCTCACAGGGTTTTTTTTAATGTAGCTTTCAAGATACCCATAAAAACAAAAGCATATCATGAGGCATTGCATCCCTCTGTACAATGTCATAGCCAGGAGTTCAGTATACAGAGACTTCTTTGAGGACTGGGTGGTCAAAGAAGGTTACACTCCTCTGTGTAAAAGTTACATTTTGATGTTCTGGTGATTCCCAAGGCAGTAAGGAGCCAATTTGGCTTGAATGCTGATTTTTAGAAGGGAATAGGCAAAGATATATTTGGAAAGGTAACTTGGTATTAACCTGGTAAGAAACATGGATTTCAGAGTCATGTGTCTGGCTTTTTCTCTGTCATTGGAGGTTTTTGCATAAGATGACAGAATAAAGTGATCTACCCTTTCTGTGTTTGAGGAAGACGAAAATGGCAGGTGCTAAGAGAGAGAGGAAAGGGTAAGACAGGCTAGGACCCTGTATCAGTCAGGGTTTCCAGCTGCAAGCAAGAAAAATGAATCCTGGCTAACATAAGCAGAAAGTAAAGTGGTTGAAATTAAATTATGCAGTTCACAGTATTGATGGGAAATCTATAAAGAACAAGGCTTAGAAAATCCCTCCTACTGCCTGTTATCCACATATATCCTTCTTCCCATACTTACTCTTGCAAAAAAAAAAAAAAAATTCCTGTCCAGCACACTTTAGACATCCCATATACAAATGAAAATCACTTACTGCCTCCCTCAAAATAGCCTCAGATTTTAGCAGTCACTACATCCAGCTCCAAGCCCAGGGAGTCTTGTTGATGCCTATTCCTAGTTCTGCCCAGTCTTGTCTTGATATCTTTGTAGACTAGCTTGTAATGTTATCAATCACCAACACATCATTTATTTTTTTTGAGATGGAGTTTTGCTCTGTCACCCAGGCTGAAGTGTAGTGGCTCGATCTCAGCTCACTGCAACCTCTACCTCCCAGGTGGAAGCAACTCTCATGCCTCAGCCTCACGAGTAGCTGGGACTACAGGCATGCGCCACCACACTTGGCTAATTTTTGGTTTTTTGTTTTTTTTTTTTAGTAGAAACGGGGTTTCACCATGTTGGTTAGGCTGGTCTCGAGTGCCTGACCTCAAGTGATCTGTCTGCCTTGGCTTCCAAAGTTCTGGGATTACAGGTATGAGCCACCGTGCCTGGCCAACACATTATTTATTGAAAAAAAAAAAAATGAGAGAGAAAAAAGGGAAATCAATTAAGATATATGAATATATTTAGGAAAAATCAGGGAAAGAAATATGGAAAGAGGCTACCATTCTCATTTCCACAACTAATCACAACACTGTGGGTATTTATGATGTCTGCCCTCTCTACTAGTTTCAAGGTCTCTTTGCCTTTAGGCAGAACCTCAGCTGGTCAGTATATGACCCAAATCTCATTTCTGAGAGATCCAAACCTTTAGTGGTCCTGCCTATTCAAGGGGTTAAAGAAGTCTTTCATTAACTTTTAGTTCTGAACATGGTTTCATGAGCATGCACCCCAGGGGATCCCCTCTGTCCCATCAATATGCCTCTTGACCCCAGTGTGTAACTACAATTTTATTTCTTCACAAAAATCAGGATTCATGACTCAATACCATAGCTTCTTTTTTCCCCATTGATCTACTGCAGTGAGGAACCCAAAATGGCCAGTGGCCATCTCACCCTAAACTGTTGTTCCTGCTGGTGGAATATTTCTCACCAGCAGAGCTCAGAGTTGATGTAGTGGGGAGAATAATAGTTCCCAAAGATGTCCACATCTTAATCCTCAAAACCTGTGAATATGTTATATGACAAGAGGGAATTAAGGTTGCGGATGGAATTAAGGTTGCAGATGGAATTAAGGTTGCTAATTAGCTGGCCTGAAGATGGGAAAATAATCCTCTATTATCTAAGTGGGCCCAATGTAATCACCAGTGGTTACCTTCTAAAAGAAACAGGGAGGCAGGAGAGTCAGTACTGGAGCACTGCACCATGGGGAAGATTCAACCAGCCATTGCTGGCTTTGAAAAGGGGGCCATGAGCCAAGAAATGTGGGCAACCTCCAGAAGCTGAAAAAGCCAAGGGAACAGGCAAGATTTGTCACCTAGGGCCTCCAAAAGTAACACAGCCCTGTCCACACCTAAATTTTAGCCCAGTGAGACCCATTTTGGACTTCTGCACTCCAGAGCTGTAAGATAATAAATACGTGTTGTTTTTACCCTCCAAGTTTGTAGGAATTTGTTACAGATACAAGTGGTTTTTTTTTTTCTTTTTGAGAAAGGGTCCCACTCTGTTGCCCGGGCTGGCATGATGATGACTCAATGCAGCCTCAACCTCCCGGGCTCAAGTGATCCTCCCACCTCTCAGCCTCCCAAGTAGCTGGGACTACAGGTGTGTGCCACCATGCCCTGCTAATTTTTCGTACTTTTTGTTGGGACTGGGTTTTGCCATGTTCCCCAGGCTTGTCTTGAACTCCTGAGCCCAAGAGATTCCCTTGCCTCAGCCTCCCAAAGTGCCGGGGTTACAGGTGTGAGCTACCACGCCCAGCCACAAATGTAATTGTAACAGGTACCACCTCACCTATATATCTCATCCCCACCCTTGTATTTTTGGGTGTGAGCGAAATGTTCCACATAGTTGGTCACTATTTCAGAGCTTATGTCACATTCTGTAGGATACCACTCTAATCTTTTTTTTTTCTTTCTTTCTTTGAGACAGAGTTTTGCTCTTGTCATCCAGGCTGGAGTGCAATGGTGCGATCACGGATCACTGCAACCTCCACCTCCTGGGTTCAAGCAACTCTTCTGCCTCAGCCTCCCGAGTAGCTGGGATTACAGGCATGTGCCAACCACGCTCAGCTAATTTCATATCTTTTTTTTTTTTTTTTTGAGATGGAGTCTCACTCTGTCACCCAGACTGGAGCGCAGTGGCGGGATCTCGGCTCACTGCAAGCTCCGCCCCCCGGGTTCACGCCATTCTCCTGCTTCAACCTCCCGTGTAGCTGGGACTACAGGCGCCCGCCACCATGCCCCGCTAATTTTTTTTATTTTTTTATTTTTAGTAGAGACAGGATTTCACCATATTAGCCAGGATGGTCTCGATCTCCCGACCTCGTGATCCGCCCGTCTCGGCCTCCCAAAGTGCTGGGATTATAGGCGTGAGCCACCGCGCCCGGCCTAATTTTGCATTTTTAGTAGAGATGGGGTTTCACCATGTTGATCAGGCTGCTCTCAAACTCCTGACCTCAAGTGATCCACCTGCCTCGGCCTCCCAAAGTGCTGGGATTATAGGCATGAGCCACCGTATCTGGCTGATACCACTATAATCTTATGAGATGTTGTCTCCAGTTGGCAAAATAACTAAGACCTCAATAAGCCTATTCTATAAGACTAGCTGGAATGTACAATAAAACTAAATAAGCAATCCCAGAAGAGTTGAATTGTGTATCCCAACTGTCTTACTTCTTCCACTGTAAAAGTACTCCCTTGGCCAAAAGCATCATTGTGTGGGATGTCATGCTGAATGCCTTATAAGTCATTCAGTAAGTTTCTGGATGGTGCTGGCAAAAATACAGTGAGTAGGAAAAATATAGAGGAATTTCAAGTAAGTTTCTTCTACAATGAAGATAAATTACTGCCCTGTCCATGAAGGAAGAGGTCCAAATTGGCAGTAGCCAGGTCAGTCTTAGTGTGAGAAAGTCCACGTCATTGAGCCTTTACACTCAACATGCATTGCCTCCGTCAGTGGTCCCATGGCCACTTTGTTCACAAGCTCATACAGCAAGCTTTGGTATAACTAGGGGAAAGGGCGGATACTATCCACAGAGTAGGTCATCTTTTCTACCTGATTGTTGATACCGTCTTCTACTTACAAGGCATAAGTGTTCTCATTATGGTAGATTAGTTTTCTCAGCATACATTCTAAACTCCTTAGACTGGTTTTCTCAACATACATTCTAAACTCCTTCATACCTTTCTATACTGAGAGTCTAGAAAGATAAAACCTGTATGTCTCAGATCCCATTACAGTTATGGTTCCAGATGTAATTGAGATTTTGCCAATCAGGTATGTTTCCATGAGACTTGAATGTGAAACCCAATTAACTGAGTGATGAGGAGAGAGAGGCAGGATATGAAGTATTCACTTTGCTGATGTGAATTATGACAGAGGAAGTGTGGTTCTGTGGTTACCAGTGTGCTGATTTGCTGGTTTCCTGCAGTGGAAGCCATGTGCTTACCCAAGCGTAGCAGAATCAGTGAGATTCTGGGTGTGGGGAGTGATCCTACAAGCTCCACCTAAAGCTTCTTCCTCTACCCCTTACAAATATTGTGTAAGCCACCTAATCCCTGGTAATAACACCCTTCTCCCTTAAATTAAGTAGAGTGGTATCTGTGGTCTGCAACTGAATCATGACAGATACTGTCACATTTGGGAACTATTTTAAGAAGTTCTTCCACATTGTACTTCTCCAACTTCATTTTAATATAACTTCTAACTCCCTAATCATCTAGCCAAACCATTAACCTCAGACTAACAATCAGTGTAGATTCTTTGTTTTTTTTTTTTTTTTTTTTTTTTTTTGAGACGGAGTCTCGCTCTGTCACCCAGGCTGGAGGGCAGTGGCACGATCTCGGCTCACTGCAAGCTCTGCCTCCCTGGTTCACACAGCTGGTACTACAGGTGTGTGCCGCCACGCCTGACTAATTTTTTTTTTTTTTTTTTTGTATTTTTTAGTAGAGACGGGGGTTTCACCGTGCTAGGCAGGATGGTCTCGATCTCTTGACCTCATGATCCACCCGCCTAAGCCTCCAAAGTGCTGGGATTACAGGCATGAGTCATTGGGCCGGCCAAATCAGTGTAGACTCTTAACCTCTTTCTCCTTCTGGGAAAACTAGTCAGGTAGTTGTATTTCTTGAAGTCCTGACTATCCCCAGTGTCCTTCAGGGTCACCCTTGATTGGGGGGCCACAGTATCACAGCAGCCCATTTCTTTCTAATGCCAGTACATCAGGTGAAGACAGCTACAAACTAATCATGACTTTATTCCATGCAGTCTGGTAACAAGACCCGTTTCATTGGTTATAGTGGTAGATGAAATAGCAATGCAGCAGAAGTAGTGGTGTGGGTGCTAGGAGCCATTTATGTTTTCAGGATCTACTCTAGTCTCATTTTATATATGTCATTTCTACTTGGTAATGGATCCATGTCCTAGGTATGAACCAGCTTCATACCTAGGAAGACCAGATAATAGCCAGTTCATGATCATGCTGTGATCATGCTGTGTCCATGGAGTAGCAGCAAGCTGAGAGCTGATTTTCAAAGAGAGAATATTTACCTGCCAAAAGGCATGCCCAGAGGGCCTCTGTTGTGATTCTCCTATCAGGATGTGCCACAGATGATAAAGTATCTCAGTCTGCCACTAACACTTTGAACATTATAAGGATCACAAAGACTAAGTTGCACTACAGACTGGACCAGCTGGAGAACCTCTTCTTCCTCTGAATCACACTCAAATATGGCTTCATTTCAAGTGACCAGATAAGGAAGTCAGAGCAGTAACCCAAATAGGATCAACGTTGTCTCTAAATTCACCTAAGTGATGTGACTCTTTTGGTTTAGGGGTAGGTAGCACAAGTAAAGCAACTTGTCCTTCATTTTGAAGGGAGCACCTGTATGTAAGATCACTAAACACCAAGAAATATCAGTGAAGTGAAAAGCCTTTGTACTTGAGCCTCCCTACCTTCTGGTATACATATTTTCTAAAGCATGTAAGATACTTGCTATTTTTTACTCCATATGCCCTATTAGTTTGATGTCATGAATTCAGTGGACTAGCAAGATATCTTGTGGGATGGTAAGATGGTCAAGATCCCTATGTGCTAACTTGTGGCAGAGTCAGAAAGTTCGTGTAGCCATGAGACAGTGTAGATTGATATGTGTTATATCTGTTGTTTTCTGCTATTAAGCCAAAGAAAAAAGACTTCACTGGATTAATGTCTTCTTTTTTAATTGCATTTATTTATTTATTTATTTATTTTACCTTCTTGCTCTGATCAATGTCTTGTTTGTATTTCTTACTTTTCTCTCTCTCTCTCTTTCTTTCTCTTTCTTTTCTTTTTAAGAGATGGAGGCTGGGCGTGGTGGTTCATGCCTGTAATCCCAGCACTTTGGGAGGCCAAGGCAGGTGGATCACCTGAGGTCAGGAGTTCAAGACCAGCCTGGCCAATATGGTGAAACCCCATCTGTACTAAAAATACAAAAATTAGCTGGGCATGGTGGCAGGCACCTGTAATTCTAGCTACCTGGGAGGCTGAGGCAGGAGAATTGCTTGAACTTGGGAGGTGGAGGTTGCAGTGAGCTGAGATCAAGCCACTGCACTCCAGCCTGGGCAACAGAGTGAGACTCCATCTCAAAAGAGAGAGAGAGAGAGAGATGGGGTATTCTATGTTACCCAGGCTGGTCTCAAACTCCTGGGCTCAAGTGATCCTCCCACCTCAGCCTCCCAAAATGCTGGGATTACAAGTGTGAGCCACCATGTGTGGCATCCCTTTCTTTTCACTAACACTCTCTCAAAATAGATGTAACCATTCTTCTGACTTCTAATATCCTTGATCAGTTTTTCTGATTCTTGAACTTCATACACCAACAGTGTATAAGCACTATACCTGCTCCGGATTTTTGCCAAATATTGGTATTGTCAGGTTTTCTTTTTAATGTAAGCCTTTCTAGTAGATGTAGTACTTACTGTTCTGTGTTTTCTTAGATTTAATTCTGTATTTGTCTGTTTGGTGTCCATTAATCATAGGGCCAAACTGCCAGCCAAAATTGTTTACATGAAAAGGGGACATGTAATCCAGCTTTCCACAAGCACACAAAAATCCTCCAACAAATCCTGACATAGAAAACTGTGTTTTCTTAGCAGATGTGATTGTATAGTTTTGTAACCTCACTACTATTATAAATGTAAATAATTCTCATGCTTTTTCACCTCTGGAGGGAGCTTCTTTCACAATTATTCTCATTCTTTGTCAGCAGTTTAAATGAGGCCAGACTTAATCTCTTTTTGAAAATAAAAGACCTAGCAGAGTTAGGGTTCTTTATGTTTTCCATCATGCCAATCATTCTCTTCTCATTTGAGGAGACAGTATGAACACTATAAGTATTCAGAAACATAGAAATACTGGGCTGGGTGCAGTGCCTCACGCCTGTAATCCCAGCACTTTGGGAGGCCAAGGTGGGTGGATCACGTGAGGTCAGGATTTCCAGACCAGCTTCACCAATATGGTGAAACCCTATCTCTACTAAAAACACAAAAAATTAGCCCGCATGGCGGTGCCCACCTGTAGTCCCAGCTTCTCGGGAGGCTGAGACAGGAGAATTGCTTGAACCCGGGAGCTGCAGGTTACAGTGAGCCGAGATCACGCCACTCCACTCCAACCTGGATAAGAGAGCGAGAATCTATCTCAAAAAAAAGAAAAGAAAAGAAAAGAAAAAGAAACATAGAAATATTGATTAGCACACTATTATTAGGGCAATAAAAATAAATCAAATAATTAATCAGTAAGAAAAGTAATAAGAACAATAGGTTTATTTGCTGGGCACAGTGGCTCACACCTGTAATCCCAGCACTTTGGGAAGCCAAGATAGGTGGATCATTTGAAGCCAGGAGTTTGAGACCAGCCTGACCAACACAGTGAAACCCCATCTCTACTAAAAATATAAAAATTAGCCAGGCATGGTGGTGCCTGCCTGTAATCCCAGCTACTTAGGTGGCTGAGGCCCAAGAATCTCTTGAACCTGAGAGGCAGAGGTTGCAGTGAGCTGAGATTGCGCCACTACACTCCATCCTGGGTGACAGAGTGAGACCCTGTCTCACAACAAACAAACAAAGAAACAAACAAATAAAAAAGCACAGTAGGTTTATTTTGAAAGTAATTTTCCCAGGACAAGAGTTTTACATGACCTCCTTTTCAAAGTATACTTCCAACGAATTCACATTAATAGAAAACAGAGTACAGAGTAAGTTGATAATTATGAATAGTCAGCAAGTCTCCATTTTGCACAAATGGAAATGGAGAAAACAAGATTGATATTTTCTTAAATGTTTTCAATTTAACACTGCATCAAATCAGAATCTTGGAATTCATTTTATAATGTGAAAGGATATTTCTCTCTGTGTTGCTTCAAGGAAGAGGGAACATTTTCATTTCCTTTGTAGACACGTTTTTGTTAATTTTTGACACTTGCTTTTTTACGGCCAGTCTCTGAAATGTCATTAGGTAGCATTAAATAGTAAATTCAAGTCTTTAGATCTCAATTTAACTGGCTGAAATGAAGAAAGAGATGGAAGGCTTTTATTTAATAGAGAACATGGTCAGGCATGATGGCTTATGCCTGTAATTCTAGCACTTTGGGAGGCCGAGGTGGGAGGATTACTTGAGCCCAAAAGTTCAAGACAAGCCTGGGCAACATGGTGAGATTCTGTCTTTACAGAAAAATTTAAACATTAGCCTGGCATGGTGGCACATGTCTATGGTCCCAGATACTTGAGAGGCTGAGGCAGTGGGGATCGCTTGAGCCCAGGAGGTAGAGGCTGCAGTGAGCTATGATTGCACCGAGGCACTCCAACCTGGATGACAGAGAGAGACTCTGTCTCAAAAAAAAAAAAAAAAAAAAAAAAAGAACAAGAACATATAGCAGGAATCTTCCATATTAATCTTCCACATTAGTAAATCTCTTCTTCATCTTTTTGTTGATTTCCTTGAGATATGCAGAAATCTTATCTCAAAAATTATGTGTGATATATCTATGCCATGAACTACTGCTCAGCAACAAAAACCACTGAAACATGCAACAATGAAGATGAATTTCTAAAACACTGTGCTGAGGGAAAGAAGTTAGGCACAAGGATCTATCCTGTATGATTCCATTTATATGAAACTCAGGCTGGATGCAGCAACTCATGCCTGTAATCCCAGCATTTGGGGAGGCCAACCTGAAGAACTGCTTGAGGCCAAGAGTTTGAGATCAGCCTGGGCAACATAGTGAGATACCTTCTCTACAATAACATAAAATAGGCTAGGCGCAGTGGCTCATGCCTGTAATCCCAGAACTTTGGGAGGCTGAGGTGGGCAGATCACCTGAGGTCGGGAGTTCAAGACCAGCCTGGGCAACATGGTGAAACTCCATCTCTACAAAAAAGACAAAAAAATTAGCCGAGTGTGGTGGTGCATGCCTGTGGTCCCAGCTATTTGGGAGGCTGAGGTGGGAGGATCACCTGAGCCTGGGAGGCAGAGGTTGCAGTGAGCCGAGATCATGCCACTGCACTCCAACCTGGGTGACAGAGTGAAACCAAAAGAAAGAAAGATGTTTCAGAAAAGGCAGAAGTCATATACAATAGTAGCAGATAATAGTTGCCTGGAACTGGAGGTAAAGTAGGGGATTGACTACCAAGGGGCATAAGGAGACCTTTTGGGATGATAGAATGTTTTATGGATTGCTTGTGGTGGTTAGTTACATGGGTTTATACATTGAACTATACATTTAATTGGTGAATTTTTATATGTAAATTACACCTCAATAAATTTATTTAAAACAAAAGAAATAGAAGAGATTTTTTAAATTCTAAGAAATTCAACTTCTATTTCTGGTAACATGGTGAAGTAGGTTTCAGGTTTGAACCTTCCCACTCAAAACAACTAAAATGCTGGTTATAATCGAGGAAAATATCTCCTTGAATGCATGTATGAGTTAGGAAGAAAGTGAAGAATATTCAGACAAGAAGCTGCATAAAGGCAGAAAACCAGAGAGACAGACCACTGGAGCAGCTTTCACTTCTAGAGGATTGCCAGACCAGGTGAACTGGAGCACTGGATTTTGAGACCCCGGATCAAAGCCAAGGTCTTCCCAAAGTAGGGATTCTAAAATAAGACACCCCTAATAAAGCTAAGACCCTAAAGGACTATACTCATTGTATACATGTTAATTAGAAACAAACCTATCCTAACAATTTGAAGTCCTTTCTCCAAAGAAGACCTACAAATGGCCACTAAACACATGAAAGATGCTCAATAAACATCATTAGTCATTAAAGAAATGCAAATCAAAGCCATAAGCTCTTCACTCCACTAGGATGGCTAAAATTAAAAAGACACAAACAAGTGTTGGTTAGGATGTAGCAAAATGAGAGCCTTCATACATTGCTGGTGGGAGTGTAAAATGGTGCAGCCACTTTAGTAAATAGTTTGGCAGTTCTAGATTACATGTTAAATACAGAGTTACTACCAGAGGGACCAAACATGTGATTAGAGGGTTGGAACTTTCAGCCCCACACACTGACATGGGGGAGGTGGGCAGAGGGACCGGAGATTGAGCTCTATAAAAAATCTTGAACAATGACATTTGATATAAGCTCCTGGGTTGGTGAACACATTCAGGTTCTGGGAGGCTGACGTCCCCAGAGAGGACATAAAAGCATTACTCACCCCGCCCCCACCATCTTGCTCTATGCATCACTTCCATTTGGCTACTCCTGAGTATCACTTATACTAAACCATCAATAGGATGTAAAGTGCTTTGCTGAGTTCTGTGAGTCTTCTAGCGAATTATCAAACCTAAGGGGCAGGGAGGTCGTGGCTACACCTGACTTTTGTAGCCAAGTCAATCCGAACCGTGAGTATCCTGGGGATCCAGTATTTGTGACTGGCATCTGAAGTGGGGGCAGTATTGTGGGACTGAGCTCTTAACCTGTGGGTTCTGCACTAACTCCAGGAGTTAGTGTCAGAATTGAATTGAATTGTTGGGTGCCCAACCAGTGTGAGAGAACCAGAGGGTTGGAAAATTGGTGTTGAAAATGACCATGTATTTGGTGTTAGGGAGGAAACAACCCTTCACATATGAGTATAAAAACAAATTTTTGGCCGGGTGCGGTGGCTCACCCCTGTAATCCCAGCACTTTGGGAGGCCAAGGTGGGTGGACCACAAGGTCAGGAGATCGAGACCATCCTGGCTAACATGGTGAAACCCCGTCTCTACTAAAAATACAAAAATTAGCTGGGCATGGTGGCGTGAGCCTGTAGTCCCAGCTGCTGGGGAGGCTGAGGCAGGAGAATGGTGTGAACCTGGAAGGTGGAGCTTGCAGTGAGCCAAGATCATGCCACTGCACTCCAGCCTGGGCGACAGAGCGAGACTCCGTCTCAATAAATAAATAAATAAATAAATAAATAAATAAATAAATAAAATTGTTGGATATTGTTCTAGGAATCTTATACAGCTGGTAAAACTTAAAATGGCAGCTACATCTTGGTTGTGATAAGTGCATTTTTCTTTTGTAATTTTGAAGAATCAGACTTAAACATTCTTAAGAGAATAGCAAACTTTACTGCCTCTTAAATTTATCCCCGCAACTATTCCTTCCTTCCTTCCTCCCTACCTCCCTCCCTTCCTCCCTCTCTTTCTTCCTGCCTCCCTCCCTCCCTTTCTTCCTTCCTCCCTTCCTCCCTCCCTTCCTCCCTCCCTTCCTCCCTCTCTTTCTTCCTCCCTCCCTCCCTCTCTCCCTCCCTCCCTCCCTCCCTTCCTTCCTTCCTTCCTTCCTTCTTTCCTCCTGAAGGAAAAATGTATACAGTGGTCCATTTCCAAGACAAAGGGCCTTGAATCAGCTTAGGTCAGCAAACTACAGAAGAAACAGGATATACTAGGCCCCTGCTTGGATAGCAACACCTGCTTGTCGGCCTCCGCCCCCTAACCCCCTTAATTGCCTTCACCCAAACCAAAGAAGTTTTACTCTTTTTTTTTTTTTTTTTTTGAGACGGAGTCTCGCTCTGTCACTCAGGCTCTCAGGCTGGTGTGCAGTGGCGCCATCTCGGCTCACTGCAAGCTCCGCCTCCCAGGTTCATGCCATTCTCCTGCCTCAGCCTCCCAAGTAACTGGGTCTACAGGCGCCCGCCCCCACACTCAGCTAAATTTTTTGTATTTTTAGTAGAGATGGGGTTTCACCATGTTAGCCAGGATGGTCTTGATCTCCTGACCTCGTGATCCGCCCGCCTCAGCCTCCCAAAGTGCTGGGATTACAGGCATGAGCCACCGCGCCCAGCCAGAAGTTTTATTCTAAGATAAAAGTTCACTAGCTCACTTTGTCTGTTCTTATCAGCCTGTCCAGCTACCTAGGTCATTAAGTCAAACACTTGAAGAGCCCTTGAACTAACTAGGATTGAAATGCATTGTGGGCTGCAATAAAATGCAGCAAGACAACTCCCCCCCCCAAAAAAAACACCTAAAGCCCTACCCAACAATCACAGGCAACCTCCAGGAAGATTGTGACCCCATAGTACTCAGTCTGTGAGGAACCGGGGGAGGGAGCTGCGCACTAGGGGATAAATTGCTTGTTAAAACTGTACTAGCAGGAGGCTGAGGCAGGAGAATCGCTTGAATCCAGGAGGTGGAAGTTGCAGTGAGCCGAGATCGTGCCACTGCACTCCAGCCTGTGTGACAGAGCAAGCCTCTGTCTCAAAAAAACAAAACAAAACAAAACAAAACAAAAAACCTGTACTGGGTGTGCCTGCCTATCAGACACCCGATCTTGCAAGACCATCATTAAAAGTCTCACTTTTGCTGTTCTCCGAGTCTCTGAGTCCATTCTTTGGGTTTGGAAGGGTGAGTTTGTTTTTCACAATCTGGTGATCTCTGTGCCTGCATGGAAAGGGGAGACAAGCCCCACTTGATTTATGTGGCCTGCTCTGTCTGGATGTCCCAGCTCCCCACAGAAGCCACAGACAAACCGTGATACAGGAGATAACAAAAGTGACACAGGGAGAAAAGCAGGCACCGCGGCAACCAGACAACCTCATGCACAAGCCTCAGTGGGAAAATGGGACTGTAAGTACTACCTTGGTGGTGGGGCATTTTCAGAAGTCTTGGGGTGTGAAAGAAACCTCCAGTAAGGGGGACTGAGTATACAGGGAAAAGTTCAGACACAGAGACTAACTGAAAATGGGAAAAAGGAATTCTAGGCCTAGGGAACAAAGCAAAGAGGGAACTAGAAACACCCCCTCTGACATTCTCCCAGATAGTCCTTTGGGGAGAATGTTGCAGGTTTGAAAGGATAATCCTCAAACCAGGGACAAGGAAAAGCAAAAGATGATAAAGTATTGCTGTTTTCTCTGGCCCGAAGAGCCCATTCATCAGCCTTGGGTCTTTTGGCCTAAGCTTGGTTCAGATGCGGATTGGCTGTGCCAAGCTTTAATTCTGTATGTAAACAATGAAACCCCATCCTCACAAGAGGAGATGGGTTATGCTCTTTGTTGGATTAGTGAATAACACCATATTCCCTCTTAAAGAGAAAAAAAAGAGCATAGTAAAGAGCCCTCACCCAACGAAAAGCCCTGGGGTCCCATACATCTCACAAAGTAGAGGACAGGGAGATCAGGGCAACAGAAAGACTGGAAGAAGAGGAATCTGAGGGTCTTGAAGGAGCTAAACTCAGTGCTCCCTTAAATCCTTATCCAAACTTAAGGAAAGAAGTAGAACAATGTAAGAAGGACAATGAGAATTTCCCCATTTCTTCTAAACAGTAGATGTCTAATATGTACCGTCTTAGAGAATTCCTTGTGGGACAGAGAGAAGTTGGATTTGTGAGTATGCCTCTAACAAGTACTGAGGTTATACATTTTAAAAAGGAAATGAGGTCACTCTTGGAAGATCCCCTCAGTTTAGCAGAGCAGCTAGATCAATTTTTAGGACCCAATTTTTATACTTGGGCTGAGATGATGTCAATCATGAATATATTCCATTTACTGGGGAAGAGAGGGGAATGATTAGAAGGGCAGCCACAACCATTTGGGAGAGACAGCATCCTCCTGGGCAAGGAGTCCTGCTAGCTGAGCAGAAATTCCCAAAAGCAAATCCCAGATAGGATAACAATAACCCCAGAGATCAGGCCCAAATGTAGGACCTAAGGGAATGAATAATTATAGGGATTAAAAAGTCCACTCATAGAACACAAAATGTCTCAAAAGCATTCGAGGTCCAACAAGAAAAAGAGGAGACTCCCTCGGCATTTCTGCAGAGGCTTAGGGATCATATGAGAAATCCAGAGGATCCAGTAGGGCAAGGCTTTTTAAAGATTAATTTTGTGACTGAAAGCTGAGCTGATATTCCTAAGAAACTGCAAAAGATTGATGGATGGAATGAAAAACCAATTAAGGAATGACTGAGGGAAACTCAGAAGGTTTTTGTAAAAAGAAAGGGAGATAAGGGAGGAGACCACCCCTCATATTGTCTTATGCCCAATTTCTGCCTCCAAAGAAAGAAGAAGTAAAAACTGAAATGCAGAAATGAAAGCCACAGGCTGACAGCCCAGGCTGCACCCTGGACCTGGTAAAGACTGACCCCTGACCTAACCAGTTATGTTATCTATAGATTCCAGACATTGTGTGGAAGAGCATTGTAAAAATCCCTGTCCTGTTCTGTTTCATTCTGATTACCGACTGGTGCATTCAGCCCCCAGTCACGTACCCCCTGCTTGCTCAATTGATCACGACCCTCTCACGTGGACCCCCCATAGAGTTGTGAGCTCTTAAAAGGGACAGGAATTGCTCACTTGGGGAGCTTGGCTCTTGAGACAGGAGTCTTGCCAATGCTCCCGGCTGAATAAACTCCTTCCTTCTTTAACTCGGTGTCTGAGTTTTGTCTGTGGCTCGTCCTGCTACATTTCTTGGTTCCCTGACCGGGAAGTGAGGTGATTGGTAGATAGTCGAGGCAGCTCCTTAGTTGGTTTAAGCCTGACCTGTGGAACATCCCTGCAGGCGACTCTGACCAGCCCGAGCAAGGCGGATCCTGAGAGCACTCCAGGGTAGGCGTTTGCCCCGGTGGAACGCCTTACCAGAACAGTGTGTGGCAGGCCCCCATGGAGGATCAACGCAGTGGCTGAACACCGGGAAGGAACTGGTACTTGGAGTTCGGACATCTGAAACTTGGTAAGATTAGTCTTGAGAACTTGCCCACTCCATTTGAGTGAAAATGTGGCCTGATGACCCCTGGCGTGCCTTTATCGGCACTTTGGTTTGGTTTTGGTTTTGGTTTTGACTTGGTTTTATGTCCGGAATTGGTGGGTTCTTGGTCTTGCTGACTTCAAGAATGAAGCTGCGGACCTTTGCAGTGAGTGTTATAGTTCTTAAAGATGGTGTGTCTGGAGTTTGTTCCTTCAGACGTTCAGATGTGTCTGGAGCTTCTTCCTTCTGGTGGGTTTGTGGTCTCGCTGTCAGGAGTGAAGCTGCAGACCTTCGTGGTGAGTGTTATAGCTCTTAAAGGCAGCTCATCTGGAGTTGTTCATTCTTCCCAGTGGGTTCATGGTCTCATTGGCTTCAGGACTGAAGCTGCAGACCTTCGTGGTGAGTGTTACAGCTCATAAAGGCAGCGTGGACCCAAAGAGTGAGCAGTAGCAAGATTTATTGCAAAGAGCACAAGAACAAAGCTTCCACAGTATGGAAAGGGACCCAAACAAGTTGCCCCTGTTGGCTCAGGCAGCCTGCTTTTATTCCCTTATCTGACCCCACCCACATCCTGCTGATTGGTCTATTTTACAGACAGCTGATTGGTCTGTTTTGACAGAGTGCTGATTGGTGCGTTTACAATCCTTGAGCTAGACAGAGTCACAGAGTGCTAATTAGCTAGACACAGAGTTAACTAGATGCAGAGTACCAATTGGTGTATTTACAAACCTTGAGCTCTACACAGAGTACTGATTGGTGTATTTACAAACCCTGAGCTAGACACAGTGCCGACTGGTGTGTTTATAATCCTTGAGCTAGACTGAGTCACAGAGTGCTAGTTAGCTAGATACAGAGTTAGCCAGATACAGAGTACCAATTGGTGTATTCACAAACCCTGAGCTAGACACAAGAGTGCTGATTGGTGCATTTACAATCCTTGAGCTACACACAGAGTGCTAGACAGAAATGTTCTCCAAGTCCCCACTAGTTTAGCTAGATACAGAGTACCAACTGATGTATTTACAAACCGTGAGCTAGACACAGAGTACTGATTGGTGTATTTACAAACCCTGAGCTAGACACAGAGTGCTGATTAGTGCGCATACCATCCTCCGGCTAGATATAAAAGTTCTCCAAGTCCCCATCTGGTTCAGGAGCCCAGCTGGCTTCACCCAGTGGATCCTGCACCTGGGCTGCAGGCAGAGCTGCCTGCCAGTCCCCAGCCGGGCCTGCACTCCTCAGCCCTTGAGCTGTGGATGGGACCAGGTGCCGTGGAGCAGGGGGCAGTGCCCATTGGGGAGGCTCGGGCAGCACGGGAGCCCACCTCAGCGGGGGGAGCTTAGACACGGCGGGCTATAGGTCCTGAGCCCTGCCCTGCAGGGAGGCAGCTAAGGCACGGCGATAATTTGAGTGCGGCACCAGCCGGCCAGCACCGCTGGGGGACCTGGCGCACCCTCTGCAGCTGCTGGCCCAGGTGCTAAGCCCCTCACTGCCCTGGGCCAGCGGTGCTGGCTGGCCACTCCCTGTGCGGGGTCCACCGAGCCTGTGCCCACGCCCGCCAGAACTCACACTGGCCCGCAAGGGCAGCCCTGGTTCCCGCCTGCGCCTCTCCCTCCACACCTCCCCCCAAGTAGAGGGAGGAGGCTCCAGCCTCAGCCAGTCCAGAGAGGGGCTCCCACGGTGCTGTGGCAGGCTGAAGGGCTCCTCAAGTGCTGCCAGAGTGGACGCTGAGGCCAAGGAGGCACTGAGAGTGAGGGCTGCTAGCACATTGTCACCTCTCAGTTTGAATTGCTTGACAGAACTGGTCTTGGGAATTTGCCCACTCCGTCTGAGTAGAAGCATGGCCTGATCACCCATGGCATGCCTTTATCAGCACTTTGGTTTTGGTTTTGACTTGGTTTAAATTGCTTAAGGGCTGGTCTTAGGAACTTGCCTACTCCATTTGAGTGGAAGCGTGGCCTGATCACCCATCATGTGCCTGTACTGGCACTTTGATCTTTGTTTTTGACTTGACTTGGATTGCTTGATGCTTTGGTTTTGGTTTTGACCTGGCTTGGATTTCTAGATACTCTGATTTTGGTTTTAATTTTGGTTTGGTGTAAACCACAAAAGTGTGTGTGTGTGCCCTTTTTACCCGTTCTTTGTTTTGTGGTGTGTGTGCGGTGTAAGCGTGGTGTTTTCTCTCGAAGAAGCATGGGTCAGTCACAAATAAGCCCACACTACTAGGAACTATGTTGAAAAATTTCAAGAAAGGATTTAAGGGAGACTATGGAGTACTATGACACCAGGAAAACTTAAAACTTTGTATAAAATAGACTGGCCAGCATTAAAGGTGGGTTGGCCATCAGAAGACAGCCTGGACAGGTCCCTTGTTTCAAAGGTATGGCACAAGGTAACCTGTAAAGCCAGGGCACCCAGACCAGTTTCCGTACATAGATGCTTGGTTACAGCTGGTTTTAGATCTCTCCACAGTGGTTGACAGAACTGCAGCATAAGCAAGGCAGAGATAGAGAGAGACAGAGAAGAGAGAGAGGAAGAGTACAGAGGCAAAAGGGAAGTCAAAGAGAGAGAGATAAAGTCAAAGAGAGAAAGAAAGAGAGAAAGAGAGATACATACAAGTAATTAAGAAAAAAAAGTGTACCCTATTCCTTTAAAAGCCAAAGTAAATTTAAAACCTGTAATTGATAATTGAAGGTATTCTCTGTAACCCTATAACGCTCCAATACCACTTTGTTGACAGTGTAAACAAGGGCGTATCCGAAAGCACTGATGCCTTCCTATCAAAAATCCTTAACCCAGTAACCCGAGATGGGCCTAAATGCATTCAATCTGTAGCAGCAACTGCTTTGCTAACAGAAAAAAAGTTAAAAAAAAAAAAAAAAAAAACTTTTAGAGGAAACTTCATTGTGAGCACACCTCACTAGTTCAGTTCAGAACTATCCTAAATCCAAAGCAAAAAAGTAGCTTACTAACTCAAAAATATTAAAGTATGGGGCTATTCTGTTAGGAAAAAAAAAGGAAAAAAAGGGGGGGCAGAATTTATAAAAAAAGAGTATTATATGGTAAATTCTTGTCCTGAAATAAATTAACTGGGTTGTTTAAAGAAAGAAATATTTGTAATAAGTCAGAAAGTTAAAAGCATGTCGAAGAATTGTCTGCAAAAGTCGTGAAAGAGAAAAATGTTATAAAAAAATTTATGCAAGAAATGTATAATTTAAAAGTAATTAGGCCTCCTGAATGTAAAACTAAAAAAACAAAAACAAAAACAAAAAACAGTTTATGTGCAAGGTATATAAGAAAAGTAAAATATACCTTTGATAAAAGAATTATAAGGAGGCATAAGAATATAAATTTTTACCTACATTAAAAGGTTAAAAATACGTATACTTTGTTTTAAAGGTTTAACCAATTTTAAAATATTAATTGGAAAGAAAATTCTGTGTGTAAATATTGGCTAAGTTAAAGAGGTATCATCCAATTTTTCTGTAAACTGGACATTAAAATAAAAGCATAGCAGGTTTTTCTTAAAGCACCAACCTGCTCTTTAGCAAAAATTATAAAAGGTTAAAAAGAGTCTATAAAATCTTACCTTATGGTCAAACATTAAAAATTAGGCAAATATGTCTACAAGGTTTTATTAAAATTAGGTTTAACATTAACACACTAATATAAAGGTAAAATTTAGCTTATCTGATATAAAAATCATACAAAAAGCATTATTAAATGTAAAATGGTATTTGGTTTTCTTTGGTTTAAAAATTAATAAAAATAGGTGCTAAAGGAAATTTCTCAGTAAAATAAGGACTATAAAGTCCACTGCCAAGGTCCCCACATTTAAAACAAAAGGTCAACTTCTTAAAAATTATATATTTGGTTTATCTTCCACTTTCCTTTCCCTCAAAAACTGAAAGTCTTTTAGCACATGTACCACCCCTAGAATTTCCAGTAAACCAGCACCAGCCCGAAGATCACGTTCTCATTGAAAGGTGTAAAGAAGAAAAACTTGAGCCAGCCTGGGAAGGACCCTACCTTGTGCTGCTAACCACCAAGACTGCTGTTCATACAGCAAAAAAGGATGGACTCATCACACCTGAGTCAAGAAAGTGCCACCCCTTCCAGAGTCGTGGGCCATAGTCCCAGGGGAAAAACCTACTAAACTAAAGCTAAGAAAAATTTAACTCTTTTCATCTATTCTATTACTCTTTCTTCTTTCCTCGTGCTATTGCTAACCATCTAGTTATTAACATAACCAAGTCAATTTCACCTCAAACGATTGCATTTAATGCTTGCCTTGTTAAACCCTATGGAGACTTGCCAAGTCAAAGACAGTTTTCTACTTCAGAAAAGTACTTCTGTCCCTCCTGACTCTCCTCAGACTGGGCATTAGTAAACTAGGACCATTTAATCTGGGGAGATTTTGATAAAGACCCCAGTGCCAACCAGGAGTCTTGCCCCCCAATGTAGAGTTTTTATGCCATAGTTGATCCAACATTCTGTGGACCACTAAAGAGCAAGGATGGATTGCCCCAACCGGTTTTTGTAATTTCCTAAAATCATACATTCATTTTACTAGAGGATCATAGAAGTTAAAGACTTAAAACAAACTTTAGCAATTAATTGTTAAACAGGATACCAGGATACCAGGATACCAAGATGCAAATGCCTGGTTAAAATGAATCAAATATTCCATCTGCATGTTAAACAAAAGCAATTGTTATGCTTAAGTACATGGCAGGCCAGAGGCCCAGATTGTCCCCCTTCCACTAAGGTGGTTCCCCCAGTCGACCAGGCATAGGCTGCATGGTAGCTCTTTTCCAGGATTCTACAGCCTGAAGTAGTAAGTCATGCCAAGCTCTCTCTGCTGTATCCCAAAGTCCAGCACCCTGCGGGTCAGCCCCCAAGGACCATCTAGCTTCCGTCTCCCAACACTAAGTTCACTTTGTGTCTCTCACAACAGGGAGGAAACTTAGCATTCCTTGGAGACCTGAAGGGATGCAATGAGCTTAAGAATTTTCAAGAGCTTATCAATCAGTTAGCCCTTGTTCATCCCTGAGCGGATGTGTGGTGGCATTGTGGTGGACCTTTACTGGGCACTCTGCCGAATAACTAGAGTGGCACTTGTGCTTTAGTCCATTTGGCTATCCCTTTCACCCTGGCATTTCATCAACCAGAGGGAGAAAAAATAAGACATCGTAAAGTGAGAGAAGCCCCTTATGGGTCTTTTAACTCTCACATCTATTTAGATGCAATTGGAGCCCCATAAGGAACACCAGATCAATTTAAAGCTTGAAATCAAACAGCTACAGGATTTAAGTCAATATTTTAGTGGGTGACAGTTAATAAAAATGTACATTAGATAAACTACATCTATTACAACCAACAGCAACAAGCTTTTCATGAGTTAAATGAAAAACTCATGTCAGCCCCAGCCCTGGGGCTACCTGACCTGACAAAACCCTTTACACCTTATGTGTCAGAAAGAGAAAAAATGGCAGAGTTTTAACCCAAACTGTAGAGCCCTGGCCAAGGCCAGTGGCCTATCTCTCAAAACAACTAGACAGGGTTTCCAAAGGCTGGCCCCCATGTCTAAGTCCCCCCATGGTGTGGTGACTTTAACAAATACCAAAGGACATCATTAGTCAACAAATGCTAAACTAACTAGATACCAAAGCTTGCTCTGTGAAAATCCCCGCATAACCATTGAAGTTTACAACACCCTAAACCCCGTCACCTTGCTCCCGTTATCAGAGGGCCCAGTTGAACATAACTGTGTAGAAGTATTAGACTCAGTTTATTCTAGTGCGCCCAACCTCTGAGACTATCCTTAAACATCAGTAGACTGGGAGTTGTACGTGGATGGGAGGAGCTTCATCAGCTCCTGCAAAGTGACTCTGAAGAAGACGACAAGCCCTGCTCCAGTCACACCCAGAAGCTGACTGGCATGGCTGAAGCATGAAGAAACTCATGGCGGGACTCAATTTCCTTAAAATCTGGACTTGTACAGTAAGGACTTCAACTGACTTTCCTCAGACTGAGGGCTGTTCCCAGTGTATACATCAAGTACTGACGTAGGACAAAAGGTTGCTACATTCCTATTATTTTACAGTTATTATAAGTGTACTGGAACTCTAAAAAGAACGTGTTTGTATAATGTTATTCTATACAAGGTATGTAGCACAAGAAATGACCAACCTGATGTATGTGATGACCCATCTAAGCCTCCCATGACCACAGTTTTTAAAATAAGATTAAGAACTGAAGACTGGTGGGAGCTCATAAACAATATGAGTAAAGTGTTAGCCAAAACAGAAAAAAAAGAGGTACCTAAACAAGTCACCCTAAAATTTGATGCCTGTGCTATCACTAATAATAATAAGTTAAAAATAGGATGTGGTTCTTTTAATTAGGAAAGAGGCTATATAGCAGAAAATAAGTACATTTATCATGAATTAGGACTGTGTGAAAATAAATGTAGATACCAGTCTTGTGTCATTTAGACTACTTGAATAAAAAAATGAAAAAAAAATCCTGTCCACCTTCAGCAAAGAAAAAGTGGTCCTTCCTGTACCAGTGGTCAGTGTAACCCCTTAGAACTAGTAATAACCAACCCCCTTAATCCTCGCTAGAAAAAAGGGGAATATGTAACCCTAAAAATTGATGGAGCTGGATCTTCAAGTAAGTATCGTGGTTTGAGAAAAAGTTTATAAACGCTCTCCTGAGCCAGTATTTCAAAACTTCTATGATAAACTAAATGTGCCAGTACCAGAAATTCCAGGAAAAACAAGAAATTTGTTTTTGCAATTAGCCAAGCATGTAGCCCAGTCTCTCAATGTCACTTCATGTTATGTATGTGGAGGAACTGTAATAAGAGATCAATGGCCATAGGAAGCCCAAGAATTAGTACCTACAGACCCAGTTCCTGATGAATTCCCGGCCCAAAAGAATCATCCTGATCACTTCTAGGTCCTAAAAGCCTCAATCATTAGACAATACTGTATAGCAAGAGTGGCGAAGGACTTCACCCTTCCTGTAGGAAGACTGCATGGTGGAGTTCAAACCACACAGAGAAAAATCCATTCAGTAAATTTACAAAGTTGCAGACTGTTTAGGCCCACCCAGAATGCCACCGGGACTGGACGGCCCCCACTGGGCTATGCTGGATATGTGGACATAGAGCCTATGCTAAGCTGCCTGACCAGTAGACAGGCAGTTGTGTTACTGGCACTATTAAACCATCTTTCTTCCTACTGCCCATAAAAACAGGCAAACTCCTGGGCTTCCCTGTCTGCTTCCCGCAAAAAGCGAAGCATAGCCATAGATAATTAAAAAGATGATAAACGGCCTCTTGCAAAAATTATACAATACTATCGGCCGGCCACTTGGGCACAAGATGGTTCATGGGGATACTGGACCCCCATTTACATGCTCAACCGAATCATACGGTTGTAAGCTGTCTTGGTAGTCATCACTAATAAAACTGGTAAAACCTTGACTGTTCCGGCCCGGCAAGAAACTCAGATAAGAAATGCTATCTATCAAAATAGATTGACTCTCAACTACTTGCTAGAAGCTGAAAGAGAAGTCTGTAGAAAATTTAACCTTACCAATCGCTGCCTGCACATAGATGATCAGGGGCAAGTAGTTGAAGATATAGTTAAGGACATGATGAAACTGGAACATGTGCCTGTACAAGTGTGGCACAGATTTGATCCTGAGGCCATGTTTGAAAATGGTTCCCAGCACTAGGAGGATTTAAAACTCTTATAATAAAAATTATAGTAGTAACAGGAACCTGCTTACTGATCCCTTATTTACTACCTGTACTCATTCAAATAGTAAAAGGTTTCATTGCTACTCTAGTTCACCAGAATGCTTCAGCACAAGTGTACTACATAAATCACTATCAATCTGTCATGCAAAAAGACATAGGTAGTGAGAATGAACGTGAGAACTCCCACTAATAAAATGAGTGAGAGTCTCAAAGCGGGGGAATAAGGGAGGAGACCACCTCTCATTTTGTCTTATGCCCAATTTCTGCCTCCAAAGAAAGAAGAAGTAAAAACTAAAAGGCAGAAATGAAATCCACAGGCTGACAGCCTGGCGCCATGCCCTGGGCCTGGTAGTTAAAGATCGACCCCTGACCTAACTGGTTATGTTATCTATAGATTCCAGACATTGTATGGAAGAGCACTGTACAAATCCCTGTCCTGTTCTGTTTCATTTTGATTACCGACCGGTGCATGCAGCCCCCAGTCACGTACCCCCTGCTTGCTCAGTCAATCACTACCCTCTCACGCAGACCCCCTTAGAGTTGTGAGCCCTTAAAAGGGAAAGAAATTGCTCACTCGGGGAGCTCGGCTCTTGAGACAGGAGTCTTGCTGATGTTCCTGGCCGAATAAACTCCTTCCATCTTTAACACGGTATCTGAGGAGTTTTGTCTGCGGCTCGTCCTGCTACAGAGAAAGAGAAAAAGTAAGAAAGAAAATTGGAAAGAGAAAGGGAGGAAACAGCAAATATAGAGAGCTAGAGAGAGAAAGAGTTAAGCTGCTGACCCTGAAGGCAAGGGAGAGCCGGCCACGCAGCTGTGTGTGTGGGAGCCACCAGACTAAGCAGCTGAGACAGGGTGGACAGTGTAAGACACTGTGCAGGTGCGCTGGTGCCTAGAGAAAAAGAAGAGAGTCAGAGCTGTTCATCTTTGCAGACAGAAAATGGGGAGCCAGGGCACAGCATGGCTCAGCTCGTGCCCAAAGAGAGAAAGAGGAAGAAACTGAGTATGAGGGAGAAAGGAAACAGGGGATGACACAGAGAGATAGAAGAAGAAAAATGAGCAAGAGAGAGAGAGAAAGAGATCAGAGATCAAAGAAAGACACAGAAGGTGAGACTGGGGAGAAAAATAATGTAAAAGGAAGAAAGAGTACAAGAAGAAGTGAGAGGATGCAGAGAAGTTGGCAGGGGTGGGGGAAGGTTCTAGAGGTTCAAGCAACAAAGAGGTACAGGGAAAGGGTACAGTGCGGCCGCTGAGGAGGGACACAGCCCAGGAACTGGGCGATGCAAGTGAGAAAGGGATGTGAAGGAGAGTTTAGGATCAGGCTGCTCGAGGAGTAATGGGTTGCCTACAACAAAGACCAGATGGCAGGCCGGGCATGGTGGCTCACACCTGTAATCCCAGCACTTTGGGAGGCCAAGGCTGGCAGATCACAAGGTCAAGAGATCGAGACCATCCTGGCCAACGTGGTGAAACCTTGTCTCTTCCAAAAATACAAAAATTAGCTGGGCATGGTGGCATGTGCCTGTAGTCCCAGATACTCGGGAAGCTGAGGCAGGAGAATCGCTTGAACCCAGGAGGCAGAGGTTGCAGTGAGCCCAGATGTTGCCACTGCACTCCACTCCAGCCTGGTGACAGAGCAAGACTCCATCAGAAAACAAAAACAAAAACAAAAACAAAAACAGATGACTGTTTGTCAGGAGGTGGTAGAGAGGATTCAGATTATGGAAGGGTAAATGGATGAGATGACCATTAAGGTTTTGCCGTTGTCCACCAGGGGCAGCTGTCAGTAAGTCTGCAGAAGGGCTGGCAGGCTACATAAGGAAGATCAGAACTAGGGTTGTAAACTCAAAGGACTACAGGGCCAGCAAAAGATGAGAAGGAGGACTGCAGGGCTGGGTAGGGACTGTGGCTAGCTGAAGAGGGCACACCTTGTTAAAGGGACCTCAGTGCTCGGCTGTTCCTACAGTGCTGGCCCTGTGTTGCCAAATTGTCTGCCTTCTCAGAGGCCAGAATTCTGACTTTTTACATGAAATAAGATTTTTAAATGCTGGGGATCAGTTCGAAAAACTTAAAAACCCAATATAGGCGAGAGAGGATGCCAGTTTGCAATCCCTGAAGAAGAGAGAACTCATGCTGGGGAGAAGTCTGCCAAGATGCTTTGAGGTGGGATGTATGAAAGTTCTGTTTCCAGCTGGGTGTGGTGGCTCACACCTGTAATCCCAGCACTTTGGGAGGCCAAGGTGGTGGTGATCACTTGAGGTCAGGAGAACATCCTGGCCAATATGGTGAAACCTTGTCTCTACTAAAAATACAAAAATTAGCTGGGCGTGGCGGCACGTGCCTGTAATCCCAGCTACTTGGGAGGCTGAGGCAGGAGAATCGCTTGAACCAAGGAGGTGGAGTTGCAGTGAGTTGAGATCGCGCCACTGCACTCCAGCCTGGCAACAAAGCCAGACTCTGTCTCAAAAAAAAAAAAATAATAAAGAAAGAAAAGAAAAGAAAAAGAAAGAAAATTTTGTTTCCCAGAGCCAGGCTGGGCCGGGGGAGGATCCTTGCAGCTGAGGAGGAGAAAAAGCCACTGAGTCCCCTCCCAGAGCAGGACAAACCAGAGACCCTTTGCAGTCGCTGGGTCACCAGCAGGGGTGGCATCGAATAAAAACAGTGCAGCTCTTGGCCTGCCAGCAAGACGGATGGTGCCTTCGAAGCAAAGAAAGAGGAAGGGAGGCCAGAGCCAGGGATGCCTTTGCCCATGAGAGTGCCTGTCAAGGAAGGCGCCACAGGTTGGCAGCTCTTCAAACCAGCAGTTCTTGGCCCAGAGTCAGACCCAGCAGGTCCTGGCCAAAGGCACCCTGGGAGGCCAGCTGGTCAGTCCTTTGCCTCCCCAAGTTCCTCCTGGGATCAATGGGCCTTGGGGAGGTGCCTAACCTAACTCCAGCCAGTTTTTCATGGAAAGGAGAGGAGAATAAGAAGCCATCATAGAATATCAAACTAAAGTTAGATCAGACCTTAAAGAAACTCCACTACATGATGGAATAAGGCTGTTTGTCGATGCGTCCTGAGTGATAGATGGTAAAAGACACAACAGCTATGCTGTTATTAATGGAAACAAACAATCCTATGTGAAAAAGGTAGATTACCTAATAGCTGGTCAACCCAAACCTGTGAATTATATGCTCTTAACCAGGCCCTAAAGCTCCTAGAAGGCCAAGAAGGCACTATATACTAATTCCAAATATGCCTATGGAGTAATATACACCTCTGAAAAAATCTGGACAAAGCAGGGCCTAATAAATAGTACTAGAAACAACTAGTACATGGAGAACTGGTCAAACAAGTTTCTAAAAGCCTCCTGCTTCCAGCAGAGACAGCCGTAGTTCATGTAAATGACCATCAGAAAGGAAACACTACAGAAGCTGTAGGGAACAGGCTTGCGGATGAAGCTGCTAAGCAAGCCTCCCTGGAGGAAGAAGTGAGACTGTTTAGCCCAATTCCAGATATCCCTAAGGTGGTATTAAGACCCCAGTTTTCTAAAGAGGAGGAGGAAGAACTGGGCAAGATAGGAGCCACTCAAACTAAGGATGGAAGGTGGGTGCTCCCTAACGGGAGAGAAATGATAAACAAACCCCTTATGAGACAACTAATGTCCATACTGCGTAAGGGAAGTCACTGGGGTCCCCAGGCCATGTGTGATGCAATACTCAAAAATTATGGGTGTATAGGGGCTTATACCCTTGCTAAACAGGTGTGTGGGGGTTGTGTAACCTGCCAAAAAATAAACAAAAAGGTAGTTAGAAAACAGTACCAGAGGAAGACCTCCTGGGTTAAGACCATTACAAAGCATTCCTGTATTTAGGCAGAACTACTGACCTTCCTACTATGGAAACCAAAGATCAATTTTTAAGAAATTATAGCCTGTAATCCCAGCACTTTGGGAGGCCGAAGCGGGAGGATCACGAGGTCAGGAGATCGAGACCATCCTGGCTAACACGGTGAAACCCCGTCTCTACTAAAAATACAAAAAAAAAAAAATTAGCTGGGCATGATGGAGGGCACCTGTAGTCCCAGCTACTCGGGAGGTTGAGGCAGGAGAATGGCGTGAACCCGGGAGGTGGAGCTTGCAGTGAGCCGAGATTGTGCCACTTCACTCCAGCCTGGGTGACAGAGTGAGACTCCGTCTCAAAAAAAAAAAAGAAAAAGAAAAAGAAATTATATACTGTCCATATCCTCCACCCTATTGTCCCTTAGGTTAAAAAGACTTCTAACTCAAACCCTGCCTCTTGAATTCACAGGTCACCACTTCCAGCATGGCAATTAAAGACGACAATCTCCACCCAAGCTGGGAAGGCTCCTATCAAGTGCTCCTGATCACTGAGACAGCTGTAGGAACGGCTGAACGGGGGTGGACACATACACTCAGATCAAGAGACTGGTAAAAGAAACCCCAGAAGGAAGGGGAAAAGGTGAATGGGAAGTGTATAGATCACCTAAGGAACCCTTAAAGCTAACTCTAAGAAAGACCTAAAAGGAAACTATAAGCAGGCTCCGTCATTGGGGGTGGATATGGTTAGGATTAATCCTAACATAAGGGGTGAAAGGAGACCTACATATTGAATAGGGCCCAGTACTAGGGGTGAAAAGTGGGGAATATCCAAACTAATAGTCAACAAAACCAAGACCTCCACCCTGCCCCAAACTATAAAATGTAATACCTGCCAAGTCTTACTTTGAGGGAATTTAGGAAACCACAGACAGTTGTCACAAGCAGACAAAGATCTATGTCCTAAAACAGACCATTATTGGGCCCTCTCAGAAAAGCCCTGTGCCAGCTGGAATCAGGTCTGGTGGACCACTCAATATCAAAGCTGGGTGAATCATTCTTCCAAAAACAAACCCTTATAGAATGAAATACATTTGTGTAAGGGCGCTACGCCACCTAACTGTAGAAATTTAGAATGCAATCCTATATTAATTACCATAAACAATCCAGCTACTCTAGACCAAGAACCTTGGAGGTATGTATTAGGAATCGATATCTCAGGAAGCAATCCCATGGAACAGTTTACTCTTAGGCTAATCACCAAGTCCACCCTGAGCCCACCCAGGATTACTATAACTCCTGGTCCCACTACCTCCTTTAATCCACCAGACAATAACTCTAAAAGAATAAAAATAATTAAGGTAACTGACTTGAGGCAGACTTTAGAAATTGAGACTGAATATAGGAATGTAAATGCCTAGGTTGAATGGGTCAAATATTTGGTACTAGCTCTTTTTTTTTTTTTTTTTTTTTTGAGATGGAGACTCGCTTTGTTGCCAGGCTGGAGTGCAGTGGCATGATCTCAGCTCACTGCAACCACCGCCTCCTGGGTTCAAGCAATTCTCCTGCCTCAGCCTCCCGAGTAGCTGGGACTACTCAACTACTCGCATGCTGCCATGCCCTGTTAATCTTTTTTTTTTTTTTTTTGTATTTTAGTAGAGATGGGGTTTCACCATGTTGCCCAGGCTGGTCTCAAACTCCTGAATCAGGCAATCCCCCTGCCTTGGCCTCCCAAAGTGCTAAGATTACAGGATTGAGCTACCGCACCCAGCCAGTACTAGCTCTTAATAAGACCAACTGTTATGCATGCTCTGCTGGGCAACCTCAGGCACCAGTGGCTCCATTTCCCTAGGATGGGATACCAATCCCGACGGAATGTGTTGCATGTTGGCTCTATACCAGGACACGAATGCATGGGGAAAAAAGACTTACAAAAGTCTATCATTGCTGTTTCCCGCCTTGCAGAGATCAGACCCTAGAGCAATCCCCTCATTCTCCAAAGGGAATATGAACCACTCCTCTTGCCTCTCTAGACAGGTGGCAGAGTTCAGCAAGCCCGTGGGAAAACTCTCAGCTTGTGCCTACATCCTAAACGTTACTGGTGAGTCAACTAAAGGCAATTACTCAGCATTTCATATACCCTAGGCTGATGTCTGGTGATATTTTGGGAAGAGAAACCTTCCTAACCTGTTACCGTCCACTGGAACTTGTACTTTAGTTCAAGTGGCCATTCCCTTCACTCTGGCATTCCATAAGATTCCCGAGAATCCATATGGCCACTGAAGTTGGAGAGATCTAACAAATTATTTTAATCCCAGCACTTATATTAACTCAGTAGGAGTCCCTAGAGGAGTACTTAATAAATTTAAGAACCAAAGGACACAAAAATAAATGTGAAAATGGGACCAATAGGAGTAAAAAGAAATAGAGGAGGGAATTGAAGGAAATAATGCATACACTGGTCCAATTCCAAGACAAAGTGCCTTGAATTGGCTTGGGTTAGCAAACTACAGAAGAAACAGGATATACCAGGCCCCTGCTTGGATAGCCAATGCCTGCTTGTCGGCCTCCCCACCCGCCTGAGTTGCCTTCGCCTGAACCAAAGAAGTTTAGTCTAAGATAAAAATTTACTAGTCTGCAAATAGCTCACTTTGTCTGTTTTTATCAGTCTGTCCAGCTACTTAGGTCGTAAGTCAAACACTTAAAGAGCAACATCTGGGAAGACTGTGACCCCACAGTACTCAGCCTATGAGGAACTGGGAGAGAGACCTGTGCCTGAGGGGATAAATTGCTTGTTGAAACTGCTGGGTGTACCGGCCTATCAGACACCCAATCTTGTAAGACTGTCATCAAAAGTCTCACTTTCACTATTCTCTGGGTCTCTGAGGCCATTCTTTGGGTTTGGATGGGTGAGTTTGTTTCTCACCCTTCTTCCTTTCTTCTTTCTTTCTATTGCCCAGGTCAGAGTGCAGTGGTATGCTCATGGCTCACTGCAGCCTCAACCTCCTGGACTCAAGCAGTCCTCCTACCTCAGCCTCCTAAAGTGCTGGGATTATAGGCATGCACCATTGCACTTGGCCTAATTCTGGCAACTTTCTACTTCCCTTCCCTACATAGGTGGAAGCACAGCCAAATCATATCATGGAATGAGTGATGAATTGATGACACTGGATTGTGTCTTCGTGATGATTAATAGAGGCAAATGTCCCCAATAGTTTTGAGGGATTCCTCCATGTCTTTACTTTGGTTTTCTCCATAATTTCCTATGATTGGCTTCTACCTCCACCCTTGACTAAAATTGCTCTTGGTGAGGTCACAGAGCACCCCTTTCCATCCAAATACAAAGACCACTTCTACTTGCCCTAGAACTCTCCAAAGCACTTAGCACCTTACCTTTCCCTCCTCAAAAACTCCTCCCAGGCTTCCTCAAGGCTCTTTCCACTGCCCTGGGCCACTCCTTGATCTCTTGTCTAACCATCGCTCTTCCTTTTCCTGCCCTCTAGCTTTGGCCAACTGCAGTAGACATTTCTTTTCTGGGAGATGGGGGTGCAGGCTGCTCAGCACATGACAATTTCCCACTTTAAGGCCGGGCGCAGTGGCTCACGCCTGTAATCCCAACACTTTGGGAGACCAAGGCGTGTGGATCACCTGAGGTCAGGAGTTCGAGACCAGCCTGGCCAACATGGTGAAACCCCGTCTCTACTAAATACATAAAAACATTAGCTGCTCATGGTGGCGGGCACCTGTAATCTCAGCTACTTCCGGGAGGCTGAGGCAGGAGAATCGCTTGAACCGGGGAGGCGGAGGTTGCAGTGAGCCAAGATCACGCCATTGCACTCCAGCCTGGGCAACAAGAGTGAAACTCCATCTCAGAAAAAAAAAAAAAAGAAAGAAAAGAAAAAAAAAAAAAGAATCTTATATCGGCCAGACACGGTGGCTCATGCCTATAATCCCAGCACTTTGGGAGACCGAGGTGGGCAGATCACTTAAGGCCAGGAGTTCCAGACCAGACGGGCCAACGTGGTGAAACCCCACCTCTACTAAAAACACAAAAAATTAGCCGGGCAGGGTAACACACACCTGTAATCCCAACTATTTAGGAGGCTGAGGCTGAGACATGAAAGTCACTTTAACCCAGGAGGCAGAGATTGCAATGAGCCAAGATCATACCACTGCACTCCAGCCTGAGTGACAGATCGAGACTCTGTCTCAAAAACACAAACAAAAAAGACCCCAAGAATCTTATATGAAGCAGATCCTACTTATCACTGAAGAGATGCTGAAAACACGAGATCCGTGCTTTCCCAGCCTCCTTTGCGGCCAGAGCTGGCACTGTCCTAGGCTGGGCCAATCAGATGCAGCTATCCTAGCCTTTGACTCTGGAGTTAACTGACAAAAATAAGCAGAGTTAAGGGAAGGGTGTTCCTGGTAACAGCAACTTCCAATTTTCATGCAGCTCTAGCAGCAGTGCCAAGCTCGGGTCCCTGGCCTAATGGTGTCAGTGATGTGAGACATGGCATATAGTGGACAGCAGAATCTTCACCAAACACTGTTTTTTGGAGTGGTTTGGTTATGGTTATTATCTGTTCAGGCTCTGAGTCTGGTTCTCCAGGTTTCCCAGTGTTTCTGTGAACTGCTCAATAGCTTAAATTATTCAGAATCTATTTCCGTTGCTTGCAACTGAGAACTGACAAATATAGCATTTCAGAAAGCTGTCCTCAATTCTCTTTCCCTATACCACCTAAAATCACACCAATCTCTATATTTTCTAAACTTCTATTGCATTATTAAAGAATCCATGCAATTTAGGGCTTTATCATTTACTATCTTATACTTTTTCATTTTCATGTTTATTTACAGTCCCTGTTATATCTGTAAATGATGTCTCTCCAACAATACCATGAATCATGAAAGAAATTAAAATGTCATATCAGGCTGGGTGGGGTAGCTCACGCCTGTAATACCAGCATTTTGGGAGGTCAAGGCGGGCAGATCATTTGAGGTCAGGAGTTCGAGACCAACATGGTGAAATCCTGTCTCTACTAAAAATACAAAAAATGAGCTGGGCCTGGTGGCAGGCACCTGTACTTCCAGCTGCTTGGGAGGCTGAGGCAGAAGAATCACTTGAACCTGGGAGGCAGAGGTTGCAGTCAGCCGAGATATCGCCACTGCACTCCAGCCTGGGTCACAGAGGGCAACTCTGTCTCAAAAAAGAAAAAAAAAAAGTCATATCAAATATATGTTTAAAATCATGAGAAACTCAAGGCATACTTAAAAAAAAAAAAAAACCAAAAAGATGCTTTTTGGCATCACAGTATTTAATATTTATTTTTTCCTTCATCAATTTTTTCAATATTTTGATGCGTACTGAGTGCCAAGTACTGCAAAACTGATAAGGATAGAAATGAATAAGACATGTCTCTGATTTTCAGGAACTCTGCTCTGGTGAAGGAGACAAACATGGACACATTGTGATAGTTCCAGGAGGTGGCCACTTGGAGGTGGTTTCAAAGTGCTGTGCGAATCCACTGGGGATTGCTGGGTATGTCACTATCAAGGGGAGGGAGTTGAGTTTCAGCTTGGTCCTTCAGGACAGCACATGGAAAGGGCATGGGCCATGGTCATGTTTCCATAGGACCAGAGATAGACCTGGGTTCAAATCCTGACTCAAACTACTTATTAGCTTTATGATAATGAGAAAGTTACTTACACTCTCTGAACCTCAGTTTCCTTATCTATGAAACGGAGATGATAGCATTTACATATATTGCTGGTTTATTGCGAATATTTTAAAAGACAGTAATTGTATTAGTCCATTTTTTGCTGCTATGAAGACATACATGAGACTGGGTAATTTATAAAGGAAAGAGGTTTAATTGACTCAATTCAGCATGGCTGAGGAGGCCTCAGGAAACTTACCATCATGGCAGAAGGAAAAGCAAACATGTCCTTCTTCACATGGCGGCAGGGAGAAGAAGAATGAGTGAAAGGGGAAAAGCCCCTTGTAAAACCATCAGATCTCGTAAGAACTCACTATCTTGAGAACAGCATGGAGGTAACCACACCCATGATTCAATTACCTCCCACTGGGTGCCTCCCATGACACATGGGGATTATGGAAACTACAAGATGAGATTTGGGTGGGGATACAGTCAAACCGTATCAATAATATATAAAGAATCAAGCCCTCCATAAATAGTTATTAGTAGTACTACTATTGTTGCAGGTCCCATCCTCCAGGGAAACCTTCTTTGATTGCTCTCAATGATCTCTCTCCTCTGAATTCCAGGAAAAGCCATTGTGCTGATCGCTTGGCTTTATTATACACTGCTTTGTATTATTGATATTGTGAGTTTGAATCTCAGTGCACAAACTTATACATGCCCAAAATATCTAATTTCTTCACATTCTAGATATCAAATTAATTTCAACCTTTAGTCTCTATCCCACCAAAATGGCTGTCAATTCAACTTAGGGGGACTTCCCTGAATTGTGCCGTTCTGTGACTCCTGCAGTGATATGGCATTAGAGGAGCCTCCTAATCTACTGTCCATCCAGGTTACCACTTAATGTCCCAGCCCTCATCACCTTGATTCGTGGCTGTACTTCATAGCCTGCCATGCCTAGGGAATCTTTGAGTTGGGAGAATAAGGTTAAGGATGCAGCATCTCTGGGGTCTGACATGGCCATTCATCCTGGAGTCCAGCCACATCACTGGTATTTTTTCATCTGAAAAATAGTATAATAATAATGAGTTATTAAGCAACTATTATATCCCAGGCAGTTTGCTAGATCTTTTGCATATATTATCTCATTTAATCCTCCCACCAACTCTGTGAAAGAGACACTACTATTACTTTCAGGAACTTTGCTCCGGTGAAAGAGACAAACATGGACACATTGTGATAGTACCAGGAGCTGGCCATTTGGAGGTGGGATCTATTATTAACCACATTTAGGACTCTTCAAGCTCAAAGAACTTGCCCAAGCTCACATAGTTACAGAGTAGCAGAGGCAAGATTTTAATCCTTGTCTCCAAAGTTTGGTTGATTAACCACCATGCTCTATACCCAGTTTGCAGGGTAGTTCTAAAGATTAGAACTAATGTGTGAAAGTGCCAAGAACAGTATTGGACACATAATAGGCACTCAATTATGTACAGATATTGTTGTTGTTTTTCAAGGGTGATATTTCTAGCTGCTGCTATGAGCTTGCCCAGTTTCCCACTGCAGGGCTGTTGGGAGAATAGGTGGGAACAAGGAAGCTTTTTATAGGTTGGCCCAGTTTCCCCTATTAATAAGTCCATTTATTCATTCATTCATACCCTGTGTCTACTAAAAATACAAAAAATTAGCCAGGCGTGGTGGTGGGCGACTGTGGTCCCAGCTACTCAGCGAGGCTGAGGCAGGAGAATGGCATGAACCCGGGAGGCGGAGCTTGCAGTGAGCTGAGATCGTGTCACTGCACTCCAGTTTGGGCGAAAGAGGGAGACTCCGTCTCAAAAAAAAAAAGCAGCAGTCCCTGTCAGGATCCCAACTGACTTCTCTGGAAATTGACTGATTCTAAAATCCATATTGAATTTCAAGGGACTCCAAATAGCCAAAATAATCCTAAAAAAGAACAAACAGTACTCACAATTTTCAAATTTCAAACCTTGCTACAAAAGGTACAATACTCTAGACAGAATAGCAGAAGGATAAGCATGCAGCTTAATGGTATAGAGAGCCCAGAACCTGGCCAGATTCTTAGATATGACACCAAACTCACTAGAAAAAAATTAGATACATTGGACAAATGGGATCTAATTAAAATAAAGAGCTTTTGCACAGCAAAAGGAACTATCATCAGAGTGAACAGGCAACCTACAGAATGGGAGAAAATTTTTGCAATCTATCCAACTGACAAAGGGCTAATATCCAGAATCTACAAGGAACTTAAACAAATTTACAAGAAAAAAGTGGGTGAAGGAGATGAACAGACACTTTCAAAAGACGACGTTTATGCGGCCAACAAACATGAAACAAAGCTCATCATCACTGGTCATTAGAGAAATGCAAGTCAAACTACAATGAGATGCCATCTCACACCAATTAGAATGGCGATCATTAAACAGTCAGGAAACGACAGATGCTGGAGAGGATATGGAGAAACAGGAATGCTTTTACACTGTTGGTGGGAGTGTAAACTAGTTCAACCACTGTGGAAGACAGTATGGCGATTCCTCAAGGACCTAGAACTGGAATTACCATTTGACCCAGAAATCCTATTACTGGGTATGTATCCAAAGGATTATAAATCATTCTACTATAAAGACACATGCACACATATGTTTATTGCAGCACTATTCACAATAGCAAAGACTTGGAACCAACCCAAATGTCCATCAATGATAGACTGGATAATGAAGATGTGGCACATATATGCCATGGAATACTATGCAGCCATAAAAAAGAATGAGTTCATGTGTTTTGCAGGGAAATGGATGAAGCTGGAAACCATCATTCTCATCAAACTAACACAGGAACAGAAAACCAAACACCACATGTTCTCATTCATAAGTGGGAGTTGAACAATGAGAACATATGGGCACAGGGAGGGGAACATCACACACCGGGGCCTGTCAGGGGGTGGGGGGCGAGGGGAGGGATAGTATTAGGAGAAATACCTAATGTAGATGACGGGTTGATGGGTGCAACAAACCACCATGGCACATGTATACCTATGTAACAAACCTGCACATTCTGCATATGTATCCCAGAACTTAAAGTATAATAAAAAGATTTTTAAAAATTAGATAAATTGGACTTCATCAAAATTAATAGCTTTTGTGTCTCAAAGGACACTATGAAGAATGTGAAAGAAGAATGTGAAGGGCCAGGTGCAGTGGCTCACACCTGTAATCCCAGCACTTTGGAGAGCCAAGGCAGGCAGACTGCTTGAGGTCAGGAGTTCAAGACCAGCCTGGGCAACATGGCAAAACCCCATCTTTACTAAAACTACAAAAATTTGCCAGGTGTGGTGGTGGGCACCTATAATCCCAACTACTTGGGAGGCTGAGGCAAGATAATCGCTTGAACCAGGGAGTTGGAGGTTACAGTGAGCCAAGATCGTGCCACTGCACTCCAGCCTGGGTGACAGAATGAGACTCTGTTCTAAAAAATAAATGTGAAAAGGCTGGATGTGGTACTCACGCCTATAATCTCAGCATTTAGGAAGGCTGAGGCGAGAGGATTGCTTGAGCCCAGGAGTTCAAGACCCACCTGGGTAATATGGCAAAGGCCTGTCTCTACAAAAATAAAAAAATTAGCCAGGTGTGGCGTGGTGGCATGTACCTGTGGTCCCAGCTATTTGGGAGGCTGAGGCAGGAGGATTGCTTGAGCCCA
Organism: Chlorocebus sabaeus; assembly: GCF_047675955.1. NCBI lineage: Eukaryota > Metazoa > Chordata > Mammalia > Primates > Cercopithecidae > Chlorocebus > Chlorocebus sabaeus. Next base: position 43,645,361 of record NC_132920.1, read on the forward strand.
GAAGGTGAAGGCTGCAGTGAGCCATGTTCATGCCACCACAGTCCAGCCTGAGTGACAGAGACATAATCATGTGAAAAGACAAACCACAGAATGGGAGAAAATATCTGCAAATCACATATGTGGTAAGACACTTGCATTTAGAATATAAAAATAACTCTTACAACTCACTAATAAAGAGACAGCCTACTTAAAAAAATAGGCAAGGAATCTGAATGTGCATTTCTCCAAGAAAGATATACAAATGGCCAATAAGTGGATGAAAAGATAGTAGACATCATTACTTATCAGGGAAATGCAAATCCAAATCACAGTGAGATACCATTACACATCCTAGGATGGCCAGAATTAAAAAGTCAGAAAATAACAAGTGCTGGTGAAGATGTGGAGAAACTGGAACTCTCACACACAACTGGTAGAAATGTAAAATGGTGTGGTTGCTTTGGGAAACAGTCTGGCAGTTCTTCAAATGATTAAACATGGAGTTAACATATGGTCTAAAACTTCAACTCATAGGTATATACCCAAGGAAACTGAAAACATATGCCCACACAAGACTTGTACATGAATATTTACAATAGTGATGGCGGCAGCAGCTCCAGATGACTGGCCACTGCCAAGACGCCATCTGCAGCAGGGAGGCCTGGGCCCCACTCTCCATGGAACAGGCAGGAGTCCCACCCTCCCAGGGTGCCACTGCAGCAGCCCAACCCCAGCTGTGGACTCAGGCATCTCTGTGCTCTTGGGGGTCCAGGAGGCCCCCTTCTTCCCTGCAGCCTCAGAAGTGCCTGCTGCTGCTGCCTGCCCTCTCCCTGCTTCCAGCACCAGTTCCAATCATGGGGCAAGGTTGGGGCTGAGCCTGGACACTGTGGCAGCCCTGCCAGGTGGATGCACACTCAGGGCAGCACTGACATGCCAGCCCCCTGCTGCCTCATCCCCCTCCAGACTTTGGGCACCAATGAGCACAGGAGGGAAGCTGAGGGGGTGCTGAGGGCAGCTCAGTGCTGGCCTGCGGGTGCCCTTTGGCACAAGCAACCTGAGTGCCATGGATGGTGGTGGCAAGAGGCAATGGCTACTGGGTAGAATAGGGCAATCCCGGTTAAGCCCCACCTTCAAGCTAGGGGATGCCTGTGGCCTGGGGGCCAGGCTACCAGTCCTGCCAATGGGAGGGGGAACTCATAGTGTTTTTTCCTGGGCCCATACATGGCTGCCCATGGACCAATCAGCATGCACTTCCCCACTGAAGCCATAAACACCCTGGACTCAGCCAGAGCAGAGCAGACACCCAGGTGACCAGCAGCAGAGAGGAGCTTCCCACTCCAGGGATGACCTGCCTGCAGAGAGGAGCAACTCACTCCAGGCCCTCTCTGCTAAGAACTGCAGAGATGAGGGGACAACCAGCAGCAGAGAGGAGCCACCCATCCCAGCACCTCGTCCTCTCTGCTGACGGCTGAACACTCATTGGAACACCTTGGCTACAAAAAGGAGCTACCCATAGCAGACCTCTGAGCTGTTCTACTACTCAATAAAGCTCCTCTATATCTTGCTTACCCTCCACTTGTCTGCATGCCTCCACCCTCCACTTGTCTGCATGCCTCAGTCTTCCTTGTGGCAGGATAAGAACTTGGGACCCACCAAATGGCAAGCCCTGTAACACAAACAGGGCTGAAACATGCCCCTTGCTCGCCACATTGCAGGTAGAGAAGAGAAGAGCTGCAGCCCTTCAGGGATCCCAGACCTGGGAGCTCCCCAAGCCAGGGCTGTGACTCCCTCTTTGAGGCCCGGTGGTTCCTGGTGTTTCCAAGCTTCCAGGTGCTACTGCATTCCCAGTGCTAGCCAGGGAAGCAGCCTGCAGTCCATTTGGTCCAGCTGCAGCCTCGCAGACAGCCACCACCTGTGCCAGCACCTGGAGCTGCCCGTCCCCTGCAGCAGCCAGCATGCCTGACTGTGCACAGTGCCTGGACCCCACACTCTCTTGCTCACACACCCCTTGCCATTCTACACCTGGCTTACCCTTGGCAGGCATGGGATCCAGACTGGTAGCGTTAAGTCAAGCACAGCCCGACAGCCTGAGTGGGTGGAAGGAGCTGAGCGGGCCTGAGTCAGGCAAAGGTACCACTGGCCCCAGAGGTTTCTGGCCAGAAAAGTGACACCTCAAAGATCCCATAACAATAACATTATTCGGCTGGGCGCAGTGGCTCACGCTTGTAATCCCAGCACTTTGGGAGGCTGAGGCAGGCGGATCACGAGGTCAGGAGATCAAGACCATCCTGGCTAACACAGTGAAACTCCGTCTCTACTAAAAATATATAAAATTAGATGGGCATGGTGGCAGGCACCTGTAGTCCCAGATACTCGGGAGGTTGAGGCAGGAGAATGGTGTGAACCCAGGAGGCAGAGCTTGCAGTGAGCTGAGATTGCATCACTGCACTCCAGTCTGGGCGAAAGTGCGAGACTCCGTCTCAGTAAATAAATACATAAATAAACCATAGCATTATTCATTTGGGCTAACAGATGGAAACAACCCAAATGTCAATTAATAGAGGAATGAGTAAACAAAATGTATAGTCATCCATAACCATCTATAAACAAACGTTAATCCAGAAAATGGAATACTATTTAGCTATAAAAAGGAAGTCTGACATGTGCCACAACATGGATGAACCCTGAAATAGGCCAGTTATAAGAGAACAAATGTTGTATGATTCCACTTATGAGGTACCTAGAGCAGTCAAAGTTATAGAGGCAGAAAGTAGAGTGGTAGTTGCCAGGAGCTAGAGAGAGAGGGAACAGGGAGTTGTTCAATGGGTACAGAGTTTCAGTTCAGGAAAATGAAAAAAATACTGGATCTAAGAAAAAAGAAGAATAAGTATGGAAGATGAATGGTGATAATGGTCGTGCAATATTCCGAATATACTTAATGCGACAGAACTATATGCTGAAATGATTAAAGTGGTTATGCTACATATATTTTACCACACACACACACACAAAATGGAAGAGGTACTGATGCATGCTACGACATGGGTGAACTCCAAAAACATTATTTAAAGTGAAAGAAGCCAGAGCAAAAGACTACATATTGTATGATTCTATACATATGAAATGTCATCTTTAGAAAAGAGAAGCAGATGACAAGCTGGCCAGGCCTAATTCCAGCCTTAAGACTAGCATCGGCCGGATGCAGTAGCTCACGGCTGTAATCCCAGCACTCTGGGAAGCTGAGGCGGGCAGACCACCTGAGGTCAGGAGCTTGAGACCAGCCAGGTCAACATGACGAAACCCTGTCTCTACTAAAAATACAAAAATAGCTGGGTGTGGTGGTGGGTGTCTGTAATCCCCACTACTCGGGAGGCTGAGGCAGGAGAATCACTTGAACCCAGGACGTGGAGGTTGCAGTGAGCTGAGATTGCGCCACGGCACTTCGAGCCTGGGCAACAGAGTCAGACTGTCTCAAAAAAAAAAAAAAAAAAATAGCATAATTGCAGGTGACGTCATAAATGGTGACCCAGATGCCACTACCCACCCACTATAATGGGTATAATAATAACTCAAACAATAGGTATCAGTGAGGATAGAAAGAAATTGGAACCCTTATACATTGCTGGTGGGATTTTATTTTATTTTATTTGTGAGACAAGGTCTCACTCTGTCACCCAGGTTGGAGTGCAATGGTGCCATCATAGCTCACTGTAGCCTCGAACTCCTGGGCTGAAGCAATTCTCTTGCCTCAGCATCTTGAGTAGCTGGGACTACAAGTGGGCACCACCACTCCTGGCCATATGTGTGTATATATATACACACTTATTTATTTATTTTTGTATATATATAAATATATGTATTTATTATTGTATATATATAGTTTCATTTTGTTTTGTAGCGACCAGGTCTTGCTTTGTTGCCCAGGCTGGTCTTGAACTTCTGGGCTCAAGCAATCCTCCTGCCTCAGCCTCACAAAGTTCTGGGATTAAAGGCGTAAGCCACCATGCCCAGTTGCTGGTGGGATTTTAAAATGCTGCTGTCACTGTGCAAAACAGTTTGGTAGCTATTCAAAATGTTAAAATTGGAGTTACCATGTGGCCCAGCAATTGCACTCCTAGCTGCAAAAAAAAAAAAAAAAAAAAAGGAAAAAAGAAATCCTATATCCACAAAAACCTTGTACCTGAATAACTTATAGCAACATTATTCACAATAACTAAAAAGTAGAAACATGAATATTCATCACCTGATACATAGAAAATCAAATGCAGTATATCCGTACAAAGAAACACTATTCAGTGTTAAAATGAAGTACTGACACATGCCACAACATGGATGAACCTTGAAAACATGCTAAGTGAACAAAGTCAGATGCAAAAGGATACACATGTATGATTCTATTTACATGAAATGTTCAGTATAGGCAGGAAAATCTATAGATACAGAAAAGTGTATTCATGGTTGCCAAGCACTGCGGCGGGTAGGTTAAAATGGGGATTAATTGCTAATGGGTATGGAGATTTTTTAGGGGGTGATGAAAATCTAAAATTAATTATGGGCTGAGTTTGGTGACTCAGGTCCATAATTCCAGCACTTGGAGAGGCCGAGGCAGGCAGATCAACTGAAGTCAAGGGTTCGAGGGCTGCGTGCGGTGGCTCACGCCTGTAAACCCAGCAATTTGGGAGGCTGAGGCAGGCAGATCACGAGGTCAGGAGATCGGGACTATCCTGGCTAACACGGTGAAACCCCGTCTCTACTAAAAATACGAAAAATTAGCTGGACGTGGTAGTGGGCACCTGTAGTCCCAGCTACTCAGGAGGCTGAGTCAGGAGAATCACTTGAACCCGGGAGGTGGTGGTTGCAGTAAGCCAAGATCACACCACTCCCACTCCCTCTTTCCCTTTAAAAGGAAAAAGACAGAGAGAAGAAAGAAAGAAAGAAAAGAAAGAAAGGAAGAAAGGAAGGAAGGAAGGAAGGAAGGAAGGAAGGAAGGAAGGAAGGAAGGAAGGAAGGAAGGAAGGAAGGAAGGAAAGAAAGAAAGAAAGAGAGAGAGAGAGAGAGACGGAGGGAGGGAGGGAGGGAGGGAAATGAGGGGACCACGTCCTCTCCCAACTACTTCAGAGGGCTGGTAGGCCTAGGGTCCTCCCTACCTGAGCACCAGCTTAGGGTGAAAGGGAGGAAGAGAAATCCTTAACAGAAGCATTATCTGTCCCTCTAACCCTCCTTTCAGAAGTGGCCGCTCTAAAAAGTCCTCTTGTCCTCTGACTCTTAGATCCCTCATACTTTTTACCTCATCCAGCTGTATACATGCAGTGAAACACACTTTAACTGTCCCAGATACTTGGGAGGCTGAGGCAGGAGGATCACTTGAGCCCAGGAGGTGGAGGTTGCAGTGAGCCATGATCATGGCACTACACTTCAGCCTGGGTGCACAGAGAAAGACCCTGTCTCAAACCAAAACCAAAACTAAAACCAAACAAAACAATAACAACAACAAAACCATACACACACCTTAGGACAGACCTCTGTAGTAGGATGGTGTATTTATGTACAGTGGCTAAAACTCGCAAGTAGCTGCTTACCCAGTCAGCCAGGCAGTCATGGTTTGTTTGTGTTTGTTTGTTTTTGTTGTTGTTGTTGTTGTCGAGACGGAGTTTTGCTCTCGTTGCCCAGGCTGCAGTGCAATGGCGCCATCTCAGCTCACCAAAACCTCCACCTTCCTGGTTCAAGCCATTCTCCTGCCTCAGCCTCCAGAGTAGCTGAGATTACAAGTATGCGCCACCACGCCCGGCTAATTTTGTATTTTTAGTAGAGGCGGGGTTTCTCTCTGTTGCTCAGGCTGGTCTCAAACTCCTGGCCTCAAGCAATCCTCTCACCTTGGCCTCCCAAAGTGCTAGGATTGGAAGTGTGAGCCACTGTGCTTGGCCCAAGTATTATTTAGGAAATACATTCCATAAGACTATAGCTGCATAGACAGTCATTCCTCTGATGGATCTGGACAAAGTAAATTTAAAACCCTCTGGAAAATAACCCTCTAGATGCCACTAAGAATATCTGTGAGCCAGGCATGTTGGCTCATGTCTGCAATTCCAGCACTTTGGGAGGCTGAGGCAGGATGGCTTGAGGCCAGGAGTTTGAAACCAGCTTAAGCCACATAGTGAGACCCTGTCTCTATTAAAAAAAAAAAAAAAAGAACATTTATGATTCCTGGGAGGAGGACAACGTATATCAACATTAACAGAAGTTTGGAAGAAGCTGATTCCAACCTTCATGGATGGACCTTCAAGATATCAGTGGAGGAAGTAACTGCATATGTGATGGAAACAGCAAGTGAATTAGAATTAGAAGTGGAAGGCCAGGCGCGGTGGCTCACGCCTGTAATCCCAGCACTTTGGGAGGCCGAGGCGGATGGATCACGACGTCAGGAGATCGAGACCATCCTGGTTAACACGGTGAAACCCCGTCTTTACTACAAATATAAAAAATTAGCTGGGCGTGGTGGTGGGCGCCTGTAGTCCCAGCTACTCTGGAGGCTGAGGCAGGAAAATGGCATGAACCCAGGAGGTGGAGCTTGCAGTGAGCCGAGATCGCAGCCACTGCACTCCAGCCTGGGCGAAAGAGCCAGACTCCATCTCAAAAAAAAAAAAAAGAAAAAAATTAGAAGTGGAGCCTGGCCAGGTGCAGTGGCTCACACCTGTAATCCCAGCACTTTGGGGGGCCAAGGCAAGAGCATCACTTGAGGCCAAGAGTTCAAGACCAGCCTGGGCCAGGTAGCAAGACTCAATTAATTACTAAAGATTGTGAAATGCAAACCTGCATCTCTTAGTTTTTAAAAACAGGAAACTTAATTCTTGACATTGAGGGATATGGGACTTCTTACTGAGATTAAGTGGGATAACCATAATTGTTATTTGTTTAGCTATTCTTCTTCAAGCACTGTACACACCTATGTAAAGGAAATACCAACACCATGCCTGACAAACAGATAATAAAATAAAGATGCAAAAGTAACTTGTCTAACATCCCTCTGCTAAAAGCATTCAAACCCAGGTCCATATAAAGGTTATGTTCTTCCCACTGCTTCCTTAAAAGATTTACTGGAGGACTACCCTAAGCAAAGCACTTGCCCTAAGCCGGCTAAATTAATTATTCAACTCTCTCAACAGTACTTTAGTATTGGTATTGTCCCTGTTGTACAAATAAAGAAATTGAGGCTTGGCGGGGCGCAGCAGCTCACGCTTGTAATCCCAGCACTTTCGGAGGCCGAGGCGGACGGATCACGAGGTCACAGACGGAGACCATCCTGGCCAACATGGTGAAACCCCATCTCTACTAAAAATACAAAAAAAAAATACAAACAAAAAACAGCTCGGCATGGTTGCGCGCGCCTGTAGTCCCAGCTACTCCAGAGGCTGAGGCAGGAGAATCGCTTGAACCCGGGAAGCGGAGGTTGCAGTGAACCGAGATTGTGCCATGGCACTCCAACCTGGTGACAGAGCCAGACAGTGTCTCAAAAAAAAAAAAAAAAAGTTGAGGTTCAAAGAGGTGAGGTAACTTGTCCAAGGTCATACAGCCCTAGAATGAGAGAAAACGGTTGTGTCTCAAAGCGGCATTATTTGTCCGTGGGACAGGTATGTTTGAATTTCCATCCATCCATCTATCTGGCACTGGGGTCTCTCTATGCTGCTCAGACTGTTCTCGAACTCCTGGGCTCAGACCATCCTCTGGGGATCTACCGGCGGGCAGGCACTACCTGCGTGCAGGGACTACCGGCGCGCGCTACCGTAGTGCGCAGCTCCGCACCTCTTTAAAAAATGGAGATTGCAATGCTTGCGCCAACTAGTAAGCTTTCACAGTTGGGAGCGAATATTCCACGTGAGAGATTATAAATGACGTTGCACTAAGGGAGGTATGGATCCTTAAAGCAAGCCAGCCACAAAAGGGTGCCGAAACGCAACGGTGCGACTGCGCCAGCGCGCCTGCGTGCAAAGGCTAGCCGAAACAGAGAGCTGTGCGCATGCGTGCAGCTACTCGCATATGGGCGTGGCTAAGAGCGCCGGCTAAGTGTTCCAGCCTCTGGGGTGTACCACCCGTGGCTGGCGCAGCACCCCGCCTGGGCAGCAATTTTTTTTTCCATACACCAGTATTCAGGATATCGGAATCCGGTGCACAGCAGCTTCTTCAGGTTTGAGGTTCCGGATGCCTGGGGACGGAGAAACGAGAGGGGAAAAACAGATGGAAAGGTGGGTGACCGGCATCCAGAAATCCAACGGGGAAACCTCCTACCTTTCTACCCTTGGTACCGCGAGAATGGGCGGGGTCTGGCTTCGGGGCGGAAGCCACGGGCGGTCCTGGTTCCGGGGCGGGGCTGGAGGCGGGGAGACCGGGCTGGAAAGCGCAAGCAAAGCCGGCTGTTACTCTGCACTGCGTTCACGCTCAACTTTGCTTTCAGGTGAGGCGTCCATGGAGCGACTTCTGGCCCAGCTGTGCGGCAGCAGCGCAGCGTGGCCGCTCCCGCTGTGGGAGGGGGACACCACAGGCCACTGCTTCACCCAGCTGGTGCTCAGCGCCCTGCCCCACGCACTCCTCGCCGTGCTCAGTGCCTGCTACTTGGGCACCCCGAGGTGGGTAGAGACAAGCGCAAGGCATCTGTCCGTGTGTGCCTGCAGATCTCACCCGCAACCTACATCTTCCGGCAGTGTCACCAGAATAGCTAGGTCTCTGGAGTAGGGCAGAAGTAGAATAAAATCTAAGCATTACTACTTAGCAGCAATGTGGCTGTTCTTGGGCAAGTACCTGCCTTCTCTGAGGCTCATTCTTGGGAGGTTTAAATGAGATAATTAATTTAAGCATATAGTGCAGTGCCTGGCATGTTTTTAAAGGTCTAATGAGTGTCAGAAATCATCAGAACTGTCCATTTTCAGTTACCCAGACTCAGCTGTCATGAATTAAAGGCAGAATTGGGGGAACAACGTTTTTAGCCAAAAGCGCTAACGTGTTGTAGGCTCAGTTTCTCACCATTTCAACCCATGAAACGTTAGTGTTTCCAGATTAAGAAAAGTATACGCAGGCTCAGCTGAAGGGGAAGCAGTAGATAGACAAGAAGAGCAAAATCAAACATTAAACCTTCCCCCAATTAAGGGCTATAAGGTGTGGATGCTAAACTTACCTTGATTTTGTATTTAGTTCTTTTATGGCTAGAGGTGACTAAAGTTAGTCTCATTCTAGCTGCTGAGAAGACAGGAGGGCGGTCTGGTCTCTGGCTTTAGCAGTTTCTAGTCTGATGGGGGAAAGTGTCCCTATCCAAGAGGTCTTGCTTGCTTTCTCATTAGATTGAGTTCCCAAAAGACTGTGCCAATTTTTAATAGCTGCTCCTCTCAGAAGGCTGTGGATGTCTTTGCTAGGTGATTAAACCCTTCTAGACTTTTGTCTCTGTGTAAGAAACAAATCAGAGGGCCGGGCGCGGTGGCTCAAGCCTGTAATCCCAGCACTTTGGGAGGCCGAGATGGGCGGATCACGAGGTCAGGAGATCGAGACCATCCTGGCTAACACGGTGAAACCCCGTCTCTACTAAAAATACAAAAAACTAGCCGGGCACGGTGGCGGGCGCCTGTAGTCCCAGCTACTCGGGAGGCTGAGGCAGGAGAATGGCATGAACCCGGGAGGCGGAGCTTGCAGTGAGCTGAGATCTGGCCACTGCACTCCAGCCTGGGTGACAGAGCGAGACTCCATCTCAAAAAAAAAAAAAAAAAAAAAAAAAAAAAAAAGAAACAAATCAGAATTCCTCCTAGACCGAGCAGATCCACAGCTTCTATCCAAGGGATTCATCCGCTCCCTGCGAAAGCAAGGAAGACCATCACGTGATCAATAGAAATTGTGCCTCATTTCACTTATCAGCCTTGTGTGTGTTGCTGAGAAGGGTTAGAGAGATCGAGAACCTAAGATAGGAAAGGGCCTCAGAAGGCTTTTAATTTGAGACTCTCTGCTCACTGTGCTGGTGAGGAAAGTGAGATTAAGAGAGGAAAAGAGACTTGGGGTGATGAGGCTGGTTGATGGCCAACTTGGGGCCAGTTTTCTTGGGTCCCCACATCTTAGGAAATATAACTCTTTTTTTTTTTCTTTTCCTTTTTTCTTTTCTTTGTGTGCGTGTGTGTTTTCTTTTTTTTTTTTTTTTTTTGACAGGGTCTCCCTCTGTTGCCCAGGCTGAAGTACAGTAGTGCAATCACAGTTCACTGCAGCCTCGACCTCTTGGGCTCCAGCAGCCTCCCACCTCAGCCTTCTGACTTGCTGGGGCTGGGGCCACAAGTGCATGCCACCACGCCTGGCTAATTTTTTAAAATTATTTTTAATAGGCCAGATGCAGTGGCTCAAGCCTGTGATGCCAGCACTGTGGGAGGCCAGAAGTTCGAGACCAGCCTGCCGACGTGGCAGAATGCCATCTCTACTAAAAATACAAAAAAATTGACCTGGCACAGTGGCTCATGCCTGTAATCCCAGCACTTTGGGAGGCTGAGACAGGCGGATCACTGGAAGTCAGGTTGAAACCAGCCTGGCCAACATGGTGAAACCCTCTCTTGAATCACTTGAACCCACGAGGTGGAGGTTGCAGTGAGCCAAGATCGCACCACTGCACTCCAGCCTGGATGACAAAGCGAGACTCTGTCTCAAAAAAAAAAAAAATATATATATATATATATATATATATATATTATTTTTGGTAGAAAGAAGGCCTTGCTTTGTCGTCCAGGCTGGTCTTGAACTCTTGGGCTCAAGCAATCCTTCTTCCTCAACCTCCTAAAGTTCTCAGTTTACAGATGTGAGCCACCATGCCCAGCCAGAAACAATTTTTTTTTTTTTTTTTGAGACAGGGTCTTACTCTGTCACCCAGGCTGGAGAGCAGTGGTGCTCTGCAACCTCCACCTCTTGGGTTCAAGCGATTCTCCTGCCTCAGCCTCTGGAGTAGCTGAGACTACAGGTGTGTGCCACCATGCCTGACCAATTTCCATATTTTTACTAGAGATGGAGTTTCACTGTGTTACCCTGGCTGGTCTTGAACTCCTGGCCTCAAGCGATCCACCTGCCTTGGCCTCCCAAAGTGCTGGGATTACAGGCATGAGCCACCATGCCCAGCCCAGAAATAGAATTCTTAAAGGCTGATTTTTATTCCCATCTAAATCCTTACAAATCAGTGTCATCAGGTGGACTTTTAAGAAAACACCCAGCTACTAGGGAGGCTGAGGCAGGGGAATCGCTTGAACCTGGGAGGCGGAGGTTGCAGCGAGCTGAGATCCTGCCACTGCACTCCAGCCTGGCAACAGAGCAAGACTCTGCATTTTAGTTTACAAGCAAACTTTTAGTAACCTAGCCCTGCCAACAAAGGGTGTAACAGACTCAGTCCTCTTTTTATATGAACTTTCAAGACATGCTGACACTCACTGCTGCAGGTATGTTTTGCTGTATTTAGTTTTTTTTGTTTTTTTTTTTTGGATGGAGTCTCTCTCCGTCGCTCAGGCTGGAGTGCAGCGGCATGATCTCAGCTCACTGCAACCTCCGCCTCCCAGGTTCAAGTGATTCTCGTGCCTCAGTGTCCCAAAGTAGCTGGAATTACAGGTGCGTGCCACCATACCCAGCTAATTTTTATATTTTTAGTAGAGACGGGGTTTTACCATGTTGGCCAGGCTGGTCTCAAACTCTTGACCTCAAGTGATCTGACCACCTCAGCCTCCCAAAGTGCTGGGATTACAGGCATGAGCCACTGTGACCAGCCCCTGTATTTGATTCTTAATGCAACAGATCACCTTTTGTTTATTAAAAACATTTCTTTGGCCGGGCGTGGTGGCTCAAGCCTGTAATCCCAGCATTTTGTGAGGCCGAGACGGGCGGAACATGAGGTCAGGAGATCGAGACCATCCTGGCTAACACGGTGAAACCCCGTCTCTACTAAAAAAATACAAAAAAAACTAGCCGGGCGAGGTGGCAGGCACCTATAGTCCCAGCTACTCGGGAGGCTGAGGCAGGAGAATGGCGTGAACCCGGGAGGCGGAGCTTGCAGTGAGCCGAGATCCCGCCACTGCACTCCAGCCTGGGCGACAGAGCAAGACTCCGTCTCAAAAAAAAAAAAAACAAAAAAACATTTCTTTGTATGCCAAGAAGATGTAAACACAAGCAGAAAGAGATTTTTTTCTTCAGCTAAAGGAGTCACAAAAGCAATCCACACCACCTGCTACAATCAGTGGAAAGACAGTAGAATATTCCAAGGCTTTATAAAGTTTAGGCTACCATATTAGAATATAAAAGCTGTATGTAAGTCCAATTTTTATTCATCTAATAGTGCTTCAGGTGAATTTAAGGGTACTCTCAGGTGGATCCTTTTGTAAAAATGAATATGTACCCTTTAGCGGTTATCTGCATGAAAACTTTGAATTTTTTTTTTTTTTTTTTTTTTTCCTGAAATGGAGTCTCCTTCTCTCGCCCAGGCTGGCGTGCAATGGCGTGATCTCAGCTCACTGCAACCTCCGTCTCCCGGATTCAAGCGATTCTCCTGCCTCAGCCTCCTGAGTAGCTGGGATTGCAGGTGCCTGCCACCATGCCTGGCTAATTTTTGCGTTTTTGGTAGAGATGGGGTTTCACCATGTTGGCCAGGCTGGTCTTGAATTCCTGACCTCAGGTGATCGTCCCGTCTCAGCCTCCTGAGGTGCTAGGATTACAGGCGTGAGCCACAGCACCTGGCCTGGATTTTTTTTTAATTTTAGAATCATGAGGGATATGTGCTTGTTTGTAATTATACATGGATATATTGTGTGATGCTGAAGTTTGGGCTTCTAATGATCCCATCACCCAAGTAGCAAACATAGTACCCAGGATTTTTTTTTTCCTAGTCTTCATGTTAAGTACAACCTTACCTCAAAATTGTTAATGTCTGTGGTTAAAAAAAAAAAAAAAGAGTCAGAAATGGTGTAGGTAGGTAGGCTCAGGTGGCTTGTTAGCTCATTTCGTCAGAAAATGTGTTAGGTTCATCTGGGAAGACTTCCTGGGAGAAAAGACCCTGGGTTCCGAGGTAAAGTGGGGTGGGGATAAGATGTGCAAGGCAGGAAGGGAGTTGATTTCTTAGGTAAGTGAATTTTTGGAGGTGAGGGGTATGTCTGGGTCCTGAGTCAGCCACAGTGTGCCTCCTTGTCTTCCCTCTTGTCCCCAGGAGTCCAGATTACATCCTACCCTGCAGTCCTGGATGGCGCCTCCGACTTGCAGCTTCCTTCCTGCTTTCCATTTTCCCGCTGCTAGACCTCCTTCCAGTTGCTTTGCCACCAGGGGCAGGCCCAGGACCCATAGGCCTAGAGGTGCTGGCAGGGTGTGTGGCAGCTGTGGCCTGGATCAGCCACAGCCTGGCCCTGTGGGTGTTGTCCCATTCCCCTCATGGCCACTCCCGGGGTCCCTTGGCCTTGGCCCTGGTAGCCTTGCTGCCAGCTCCAGCCCTAGTGCTGACTGTATTGTGGCATTGCCAGCGAGGCACACTTCTGCCCCCACTTCTCCCAGGGCCCGTGGCCCGCCTATGCCTGCTCATCCTGCAGCTGGCTGCACTCTTGGCCTATGCACTGGGGTGGGCAGCTCCTGGGGGACCACGAGAACCCTGGGCTCAGGAACCCCTCCTGCCTGAGGATCAAGAACCTGAGGTGGCTGAAGATGGGGAGAGTTGGCTGTCACACTTTTCCTATGCCTGGCTGGCACCCTTACTGGCCCGTGGGGCCTGTGGAGAGCTCCAGCAGCCTCAGGACATTTGCCGCCTCCCCCACAGACTGCATCCAACCTACCTGGCTCGTGTCTTCCAGTCACACTGGCAGGAGGGGGCCCGACTGTGGAGGGCCTTATACGAGGCCTTTGGACGGTGCTATCTGGCACTTGGACTGCTGAAGCTGGTAGGGACCATGCTGGGATTCTCAGGGCCCCTGCTGCTCTCCCTACTGGTGGGCTTCCTGGAAGAGGGGCAGGAGCCACTAAGCCACGGCCTGCTCTACGCTCTGGGGCTAGCCAGTGGGGCTGTGCTGGGTGCCGTGCTGCAGAATCAGTATGGGTATGAGGTATGTAAGGTAAAACTTCAGGCACGGGGGGCCGTGCTGAACATCCTGTACCGCAAGGCTTTACAGCTGGGGCCCAGCCGCCCTCCTACTGGGGAGGCCCTGAACCTACTAGGCACTGACTCTGAACGGCTGCTTAACTTTGCTGGGAGCTTCCATGAAGCCTGGGGCCTGCCCCTACAGCTGGCCATCACCCTCTACCTGCTGTACCAGCAGGTAGGCGTGGCCTTTGTGGGTGGTCTGATCTTGGCACTGCTGCTGGTACCTGTCAACAAAGTGATTGCCACCCGCATCATGGCCAGCAACCAGGAAATGCTACGGCACAAGGATGCGCGGGTTAAGGTGAGGGGGTACTTGGGGTCCCTCAGCTATCTGGAGACCCCACCCAGCCCAGGGCCACAGGTCTTCCTATGCACACTACCTGAGGGAGTGAGAGTGACCTCAAAGTTAAGAGCTGAGACTGGAGAAAGATAGACCTGGGTTCAAATCCTGGCTCTACACTTACTAGTTCAATCACTTCAGACAAGTCACTTAACCTATTTGGGCTTCCCCCCTCCTCGTCTGTAAAATGAGAATAATAGTAGCTCACCTTGTAGAGCTGTTGTAAGGATCTCATGAGATAATGCTTAGCATAGTGCCAGTCACAAAGTAAGCTCTGAATACATGTGGCCACCCTGGGAGGTAGGAAGTCATCTCCCTGGCACCAAACAGGTCTGTAGGGCCAGAGCTGGGACCCAAGTCTCCAACCTCCTTATCTAGGGCACAGACCACCCATGGCTGCATGTAGAGAGACCTAGGAGATCCGCAGCTGCCTCTTTGGATAGGCTGAGGGGAAGGGAATAGGTCACTTTCCTGCCTGGGCCAACTCTAGGTGTTTAGGGTTTGGCTGAATCAGCTCTGGGTTCTGCAGTGATTGTGGGTACAAAGGGGATGGCAGTCCTGGGGGTTCATACAGCATAGTTGTCGACCCTTAGTGGAACAGTTCAGAGTGCTCCTGGAGGGAAGGGAGGTTGATAGATGATTATGGCATGAGGCCTTTTCTCCTACCTGTGACAGCTACAGACAAGGAGTTTTGGCCCTTGCCCATCTTCCCTGGGCCCATTAGCCTGTTTGACCCTGGGCTGTGGTGTGGCCTCTTATGCCTGTGTACTCCTACAGGATAGTTTCTGTGCCACTCAAGCTGGGGGCCAGAACTGGGGGGCCAGCCCCCGAAGCCCACATCTTTTGGTTTTGGGAGATAGCCTTTTGTCCCTCATCTAATGGGAGGAGTGCTTTAACTCCACTGTGGTGACTTGGCTGCACCTTCCACCACTTCTTCTCCTAGGAAGGTGGGGAATTCCCACTCCAACCTGTCCCCAGCTGGAGCCAGTGGAGAAGTAAAAGAGAGACTGGGAGGGGAAGCAACCCAGGGCTGAAAAGGATTTGAAGGGCAGGATTTCCAGAAAGGATTGAGGTGAGGAAGAAAACCAAGACTAGGGCAGTGCAGAGTGTCTAGGAGCTTAGAATACTGAACATTCTGCCAGGAGCCTGGGGAAGGCTTGGCGGACAAGACACATGAGCAGTGCCTCCACTTCACGCCTCTCCCTTGTCTCCTTTCCCTAGCTTGTGACAGAGCTGCTGAGTGGCATTCGGGTCATCAAGCTCTGCGGGTGGGAGCAGGCACTGGGGGCCCGAGTAGAGGCCTGCCGGGCTCGAGAGCTGGGGCGACTCCGGGTCATCAAATACCTGGATGCGGCCTGTGTATACCTGTGGGCTGCCCTACCGGTTGTCATCTCCATCGTCATCTTCATCACCTATGTCCTCATGGGGCACCAGCTCACTGCCACCAAGGTGAGGACCAGGAAGGAAGGGGACCAGCATCAAGGAGACTTCGGCGAAGTGGAGACGTAGGCTCAGGCCCTCGGTGCTGGCTGAGAAGGAGGGAGGGATCCCTGACTGCCTCTTGACCAAGAGAAAACTGAAGGAACCTTTTTGTGGGGGCCTTGGATATATAACCTTCCCCTCTGTAAAGGATTCCTTTCCTTCCTCTCTTCTACCTTTCACTCCAACTTCTAGTCAGTTCTAGGCTTGGGGTTAGGTCTCTTTATATTTGTTCTAATGGCCTTAGGAAAAAAATCTTTGATCCAGTCCTGTGTCTAGCCAAGGCCAGGTGATTTTGCTACTTGGAAATTCTAAAAAAGTCTCAAAATGAGCTAGGCCTGCCTAGTTAAAAAGATGCAACCTTGGCCGGGCATGGTGGCTCACACTTGTAATTCCAGCACTTTGGGAGGCCAAGGCAGTCAGATCACCTGAGGCCAGGAGTTCGAGACCAGCCTGACCAACATGGTGAAAGCTTGTCTCTACTAAAAATATAAAAATCAACCAGGTGTGGTGATGCATGCCTGTGATGCCAGCTACTCAGGAGGCTGGGGCAGGTGAATCACTTGAACCCTGGAGGTGGAGGTTGCAGCGAGCCAAGATTATGCCACTACATTTCAGCTTAGGTGACAGAGCAAGACCCATCAAGGAAAAAAAAACAATGCAACCTGTATCCCTTGAACATGGAATTTCTAGGATTCTTTAAGTGACCACCTCTGCCACATCTGATCCCAGGATTGGCCAGCCAGCCCTTCAGTTCTATCGTTGCCCAGTTCTTTCCTCCACAGACCCTGTCCACAGGGCTTCCCTTAGAAACAGGCCCTTAGATAACTCCTGGGGCTTCACCCTCCTCCCACCTCCCTCAGGTGTTCACGGCCCTGGCACTGGTGCGAATGCTCATTCTTCCTCTCAACAACTTCCCTTGGGTGATCAATGGCCTCCTGGAGGCCAAAGTATCCTTGGACCGGATCCAGCTTTTCCTCGACCTTCCAAACCACAACCCCCAGGCCTACTACAGCCCAGGTAATGGGAAGCTAGTGGGCAGAACCTGGCACAGGGTGAGAAGGGGAGTGGAGCCACTTGGGTGCCACGCATAGATGTCACCAAGAGGGGTTAGAGAGAGCGGAATCCAAAACTCAGACTCAGCTCTGGGCAGGTAGATATGGGGCTGGCAAGTCAATTACATGATTTACCCTCCCCAAGCAGATTGTGGTAGTTTAGGAGCCTAAATCAAGTGGCTTCTGTGTTCAGATCCCCCCACAGAACCATCTACAGTTTTGGAGCTGCATGGAGCCTTGTTCTGCTGGGACCCAGTTGGAGCCAGCCAGGAGACCTTCATCGGTCATCTCGAAGTGAAAAAGGTTTGTTGAACAGACACCCTGGGAGAGTCCTCAGACTCACGAGAGAGGAACTCATGTCAGAGAAGCAATGACCAAGCCAATCATAGCTGATGGCTCTGCAGCTCTAATTACTGCAGGAGGGAGAGGCATTTGGTGAGCAGGTTCTCATCCATGAGGAGATGACACCTCACATCTGAATCTCAGAATAGTTGCACCTCTCTCTGGTCTTTAGGCAGCTTGTATCCATCCAGTTCAGACCAATAGGTGTGTTTGTCTCTCCATGTCTCTCAAAAGCTGCAGCATTCAGAACAGGCCCTGGGGCTTAACTAACATCTCCCCCAGATTGGGGATCTGGGGGAGAGGCCCAGCAAGCGCTTCCAAGAAATATTTTGCAAATGGGGATTCTCTGTTTAGGCTGGTGAAAAGCAGTCACACCCTGTGGCTCATGCTACAGCGTACAAAGAAGTTAAAATGGGGCATTCCTGGCAATAAGCCAACTCCTGTTCACCTCCTGTCCTGGTTTTTCACTCTCTCCTGACCTTTGTCCAACCCTGTGCCCCACAGCTCAACCCAGCATTCTCTGGTGGTGGCTGAATTGCCTTCACCACATTTGGCTCACGTTTCTGGCTTGGGCTGTGTGTTTTGTTTTTCCTCTTAGTTCAGGCAAGACAAGGCTGGATTTGTACAAAGGAATTTTGCTAACGTGTTAGTTGGGGCTTTTTTGGATATAAGTTACAGAAATGCACTGCAACTAGCTTAAGCAAACAAGAATTATAATAAGGATATAGAGATACGTTGCAGAATCCAAAGGCAGGAACGCAGCTGGATCTTAGAAACAGCCCAGAACCAGGCCTCAACTCGCAGAGCTCTCTGCTTCTGTGTGCCTCTCTCCCTGTATTTGCCTGGTCCTCTTCTCTCTGTGGACACACCCTCCATTGAGCAGAAGATTTGACTACAGAGAATGCTCAAGTTTACAGATGACAGCCAACAGGGAGAAGTTGTCTCTGGATCCTGGTCCCAGATTCCCAGGGAAAGGCCTCAGAAGTGGTCACTTGTAGATGGGTCAATCCTGGCGGGCAGATTTGGGGCATCACAGGCAGATAGAGCTTCTGAGAGCCCAGTCGCTTCTAGAGAAGGAACTAGGACTTTTTTTTTTTTTTTTTTTTTTTTTGAGCAGGGAGATAGCTCCATATGTTATGACAAAAAAAAAAAAAAAAAAAAGGGGGGGAACAGAAAATTTTAAACTATAAGCCCACAGAAATAGGGATCTATGCAAAGCACTGCTTTTTCCCCCTGAGATAGGGGAAGTCTAGCCATAGGTTGACTTAGCCAACCCACCATCCAGGACCTAAAGCCTGGAGTTCTACCCTTCCCTCTCCCATTCTGGGATGCCTGTCTTAGAGCTTACATTGGAAGTTCTTGGGTGGTTTCCTCCCATTCTCTCTGGCATGCTGTTCCCCTTCAGAGGCCCTTCACATAGACAGTGAAACTGATAGCCACTCTGAGTGGAGAAAAAAGCACCCTACTTCTCTAGAGCCAACAGGTCAGCCTGTGAAGTGGAGAATTCTTTCCCTACACACAAAAGAAAGAAGAAAAGAGAAGCCTCAGTGGGAGGATTGGCAGCCCAGAGTGTCAGGAGGGAGACCACTGCCCCCTCTGTCCCATCCCCTACCAATAGCAGACACTTGTGTGGCTTCCTTGCAGGGTATGCTGGTGGGCATCGTGGGGAAGGTGGGCTGTGGGAAGAGCTCCCTGCTGGCTGCCATCGCTGGAGAGCTCCACAGGTAACCAACCTCTTATGCACCCCTGTCCTCACTTTGTCCTTTAGCAAACACTGAGCCCCTGCTATATATTGGACCCCTTTTGGGGGTCAGGGGTACTAAGAAGAGCAACGCATGGTCCCTTTATTGGGAGAGTTTTCGATCTGGAAAGAAGGAGGTGGCCAAGAAAGCGAATCATTGTAATCATTACACCAGAGTGTTTTAAATATTATAATAGTGAGCAAAGGAATGGAAACATCCCGTGTCAGCTATTCTTTCAGAAATGTGACTGTGCAGGGGAGGGATCCAGAGAGGAGCATAGGTTTGAGGGAGGACCTTGCTTTCAGATGAGAACAAGTACAATGTGGTGGCCATACTCTCTACTGAGCTCCTGAGCACATGTAAATACAACAGCTGCTTGGCTGTAGCCAAAGAGCAATTTCTTCCCTTCTCCATCCAGAATGGGCTTCGTTAGGACCCTGTGACCTCAGGAGCTGCCAGCTCAGTCATGTGATATGAAGAGGGACCCTGTGTGGAAGACAGCAGCCTGGGGAGGTTTCTAGGAGGCAAGGGCCGGGCATGGAGGGACCTAGCGGAGAGCTGGTCCCCATATTGCTGGCCTGGCTCTCTGCAGGCTGCGTGGGCGCGTGGCGGTGTGGGGGCTGTCCAAGGGCTTTGGCCTGGCCACCCAGGAACCCTGGATCCAGTTTGCCACCATCCGAGACAACATCCTCTTTGGGAAGACATTTGATGCACAGCTGTACAAGGAGGTGCTAGAAGCCTGCGCCCTCAATGATGATCTCAGTGTGAGTGCCTGGCCTTGAAACCTCTTAGCTGCCTGCTTTTCCAGTGTCGCTGACACCTCAAACCAGAGCTTTGCTTTTCCGGAAAAGGGGTTGCTTCTACTCGGGCATCACTCATCTAGGAATGGCCGTCGGACTGTGGTCCTCCCAGAGTGTCCAGCTGCCCCTTCCCATAGGGCCCAGTAGGGTGGTGACTGTGTGTTCTCCACAGCAGTGGGAAGAGCTCTAAGGCCTCTGGAGGTAGGGAGGGTTCCACTTGTCAGGCTTAGCTCTGCACAGCCGGGCTCCTTGTCCCCTTCTCCATACCCACTTCCCACCGTGAAGGCTTGGAAGAGTCAAGGCCTCATTTGGTTGCAGGTTACCCTAGGGAAACCTGCCAAGCCTATTAGATTTCCCCTTGCCCCCAATCCAGAGTACTGCATGTATAGGAGAAGAGATTCCAGATTTCTCCCCTGACTTCCCACCCAATCCCGCTGTCCCTTCAAGAATATCACCACCACTACCCTACCCAGGTAAATGTAGAATGTCCCTGAAAAGGAGCACCTTTAACCTTGACCATGGGGCATCCTGTATCCAGCTGTCATTCTTTTTATTCCTATTTATTTATTTATTTTTTGAGATAGGGTCTTTTTTCTGTCCCCTAGGCTGGAATGCAATGGCGCCATCTTGGCTCACTGCAGCCTCTGCCTCCTGGTCTCAAACGATCCTCCCACCTCAGCCCCTCAAGTGGTTGGGACTACAGGAGTGAGCCACCACACCCAGCTAATTTTTGTTTTGCTTTGTTTTGTTTTGTTTTGCTTTTTTGAGATGGAGTCTCACTCTGTCACCAGGCTGGAGTGCAGTGGCACAATCTCGGCTCACTGTAACCTCCGCCTCATGGATTCAAGCAGTTCTGCCTCAGCCTCTCGAGTAGCTAGGACTACAGCTGCATGCCACCACACCCAGCTAATTTTTGTATTTCTAGTAGAGATGGGGTTTCACCATGTTGGCCAGGATGGTCTCAATCTCCTGACCTTGTGATCTGCCCACCTCGGCCTCCCAAAGTGCTGGGATTACAGGCGTGAGCCACCATGCCTGGCTTCCTACCCTGTCTGTTTAACAGGCAAGGTAGTAGGATATCTTGGGCAGATTTGATGTAAAAGCTTTCATAAGTTTTTACTTTTTTGTGTGTGTGAGACAGAGTCTTGCTCTGTCGCACAGAGTGGAGTGCAGTGGAGTGATCTCGGCTCACTGCAACCTCTACCTCTCGGGTTCAAGCGATTCTTCTGCCTCAGCCTCCCGAGTAGCTGGGACTACAGGTGTGAGCCACCATGCCCGCCTAATTTTTGTATTTTTAGTAGAGACGGGGACTCACCATGTTGCCCAGGCTGGTCTCAAACTCTTGGGCTCAAGTAATCCGCCCGCCTTGGCCTCCCAAAGTGCTGGGATTACAGGCCTGAGCCACCATGCCCAGCCCAGCTTTCGTAGGTTTTTAGAGAAGGAATGTACTACCTCTAAGCCTTCTCGTGGCCTCAGGAATGGTCTACTAAGCAAAGGGATTCCCTTCCTCATGCAGAGGAAGCACCTGTGATCCACTACATGGTGAGTCCCTGAGCTAAAAGCTTTGTTGTTCATCTCTTTCCTTACTGCCTACAACAGTACCTAGGACCTAGCAGACTTGGGAAAGCTTGATGTAGCAATGAATGATCAGCCAGGCGTGGTGGCTCGTGCCCGTAATCCTAGCATTTTGGGAGGCCAAGGTAGGTGGATCGCTTGAGGTCAGGAGTTCAATACCACCCAGGGCAGCCAGGCTTACAGTGGTGGCTCACGCCTCTAATCCCAGCACTTTGGGAGGCTGACGTGGGCAGATCACGAGGTCAGGAGTTCGAGACCAGCCTAGCCAACATGATGAAACCCCGTCTCTACTAAAAATACAAAAAATAGCTGGGCGTGGTGGTGGGCACCTGTAAACCCAGCTACTTAGGAGGCTGAGGCAGGAGAATCAGCTTGAACCCAGGAGGCGGAGATTGCAGCGGGTGTGGCAGCTCACACCTGTAGTCCTAGCTACTCTGGAGGCTGAGGCAGGAGAATCGCTTGAACCCAAGAGGTAGAGGTTGCAGTGAGCTGAGATCATGCCACTGCACTTCAGCCTGGGCGACAGAGTAAGACTGTCTCACAAAAAAAAATAAAAACATAAAAGCTTTTACATAAAATCTGCCCAAGATATCTTACTACCTTGCCTGTTAAAAAGACAGGATAGTAGGTCAAGTGCAGTGGCTCATGCCTGTAATCGCAGCACTTTGGGAGGCCAAGGTGGGCGGATCACGAGGTCAGGAGATCGAGACCATCCTGGCTAACACGGTGAAACCCCATCTCTACTAAAAAATATAAAAAACTAGCCGGATGAGGTGGTGGGCGCCTGTAGTCCCAGCTACTCGGGAGGCTGAGGCAGGAGAATAGCGTAAACCCAGGAGGCGGAGCTTGCAGTGAGCTGAGATCGCGCCACTGCACTTCAGCCTGGATGACAGAGTGAGACTACATCTCAAAAAAAAAAAAAAAAAATCTGAACTCGTGGCTGGGCACGGTGGCACACGCTTGTAATCCCAGCACTTTGGGAGGCCGACGTGGGCAGATCACGAGGTCAGGAGTTCAAGACCATCCTGACTAACATGGTGAAACTCCGTCTCTACTACAAATATAAAAAATTAGCCAGGCATGATGGCGGGCGCCTATAGTCCCAGTCACTTGGGAGGCTGAGGCAGGAGAATGGCATGAACCCGGAAAGCAGAGCTTGCAGTGAGCGGAGATTGTGCCATTGCACTCCAGCCTGGGCGACAGAGTGAGACTCCATCTCAAAAAAAGAAGAATCTGAACTCGTGTCCTGCCCCTTACTAGCTGTGAGCCAGCTAGTTAATCTGTCTGAGCTTTGGTTGCACGTGAGAAAAGGAAATGATACTGTGATACCATCTTCATAAGATTATCATGGGGCTTGAATGAGAGAATGCCTGTAAAGTGCTAGGCACATAGAGGCACATAGTAAGTGTTCGATAAAGGCTCGATGTTGTTGGAAGTATGTCTTGTCTTCTCTGACTAGCTCACCCCAAATTTAAGTCTACTCTCCTCAAGCTCCCTGCTTCTCTTGACTCCCACTATCTCTTTCCTGCAAAGGGATAGGAAGTGGGCCAGAAGGTAATGGGGAGCTCCTTGACCCACTGGGGAACTTGTTCCATCAGATCCTGCCTGCTGGAGACCAGACAGAGGTGGGGGAGAAGGGTGTGACCCTAAGCGGGGGACAGCGTGCCCGGATTGCCCTTGCTCGTGCTGTCTACCAGGTCAGTTAAAGATGGAGGTTACAGTGGCAGGGAGGTGGGGGGAGCCTTGGGAGCGTGGCTGAGTTAGGAGGATAGGAATATTTTCCTTAGCATCTGGTTCCTTCCCTCCTCTGTTGCATGTTCCTGAGGTATTGGCCATCCCATTTGCAGATTTAAAGCAGAGTTCAAGGCCCTTTAAAAAGTATTTGTAGGCTGGGCATGGTGGCTTAGGTCATAATCCCAGCACTTTGGGAGGCCAAGGCAGGAGGATTGCTTGAGCCCAGGAGTTCAAGACTTGCCTGGGTAATGTGGCAAAACCCTGTCTCTACAAAAAATAATTTTAAAGTTAGTTGGTGTAATCTTAGCACTTGGGGAAGCCAAGGAAGGTGAATCACTTGAGGTCAGGAGTTCGAGACCAGCCTGGCCAACATGGTGAAACCCCATCTCTACTGAAAAACATACAAAAATTAGCTGGGCATAGTGGCGCATGCCTGTAATTCCAGCTACTCGGGAGGCTGAGGCAGGATAATTGCTTGAACCTGGGAGGCAGAGGTTGCAGTGAGCCAAGATCACACCATTGCATTCCAGCCTGGGTGACAAGAATGAAACCCTGTCTACAAAAAATTTTAGTTGGGCTTGATAGCATGCACCTGTAGTCCCAGCTACTCAGGAGGTTGAGGTGGGAAGGATCACTTGAGCCTGGGAAGTTGAGGCTGCAGTGAGTGGTGTTCATGCCACTGCACTACAGCCTGGGCAACAGAGCAAGACTGTGTCTTTTTTTTTTTTTTTTTGAGACGGAGTCTCACTCTGTTGCCCAGGCTGGAGTGCAGTGGCTGGATCTCAGCTCACTGCAAGCTCCGCCTCCCAGGTTTACACCATTCTCCTGCCTCAGCCTCTCGAGTAGCTGGGACTACAGACGCCCGCCACCTCGCCCGGCTAGTTTTTTGTATTTTTTAGTAGAGACGGGGTTTCACCGTGTTAGCCAGGATGGTCTCGATCTCCTGACCTCGTGATCCGCCCGTCTCGGCCTCCCAAAGTGCTGGGATTACAGGCTTGAGCCACCGCACCCGGCGACTGTGTCTTTAAAAAAAAAAAAAAAGCGTTATGTGGCCTGAGGGCCTGGGAGCTAGGAAAGCTGAGTGCTGGCCCTGGGGGTGCTGTTCTTTCTTGCCTGAAGGGATGTCCACCCTCAGGTCTCACCTCTTTCTCTGCTAGTGTAGGGGTAGCCCCCAGAGTTTATCTCAACTGTCTTCTCTGACCACTTGGAGATCTTCCCAGGAGAGCCTTTGGGTCCTGGTGCCCACAGTACCCTCACGTCTCTCTAGGAAAAGGAGCTCTATCTCCTCGATGACCCTCTGGCCGCTGTGGATGCAGATGTGGCCAACCACCTGCTGCACAGGTGCATCCTGGGTGTGCTAAGCCACAGCACACGGCTGCTCTGCACCCACCGCACCGAGTACCTGGAAAGGGCTGATGTGGTGCTGCTAATGGAGGCCGGGCACCTCATCCAGGCTGGTAATGGGGGCAGGAACCGCGCATGAGGGAGGTGTCTGCCCAGGTATGGCAGGGGATTGGGAAGTATAGACTCTGCCACCTGCTGCATGTGTGGCCTGAGCCAGTCATTGCTGCTTCCTGCCTTCACAGAACTGGTGTGGGGAACTGGGAGAACAGGAGGGAAAAGGAGCACGTTGGTGAAATGCCAGTGTATTTGGGACTCATGGGCTTTGTGACTGGATGCTCTTGGGAACTTAGAGGCCCAGGGTCTCTGAGAACAGTCTCATATCTTCAGAGAAGATAAAGAGTCAGGTTTAGAATGGTCTTTTTGTAAAAACAAAAATTTTAAAACTCTGAAAGATTTTTATGCAGAGGGACATGACCACCTGCAAGTTCACTGGGAGAGAAATAGGAGGAAATGAAGCTCCAACCAGATATTAGGAATTGAGTGAAGCATAAGAAAAAGCTCTGCAGTAATGAGAAGTAACCCTGGACAGAGTGGCAGGCGTAGTTCTGGCTGTCCTCTCAGGGATGGACATTCGTCCCTCTCTGCTGGTCAGAATCGAGGTTTACAAGGATGGACTTGAGTCCTGCTCGAGGTCTAGGGGTATCCAGAGCAGGATGGGTTAGAGAAGGAGGCCTAAGAGTCCTGCTCGAGGTCTAGGGGTATCCTGCTAGGGTGGCTTAGAGAGGGAGACCTAAGAGGATGGGAGGTAGGATCTGTACACGCACTGAGAAAGGCATAGTATAGACTCAGAACAGCCCCCTCCTAATCTCCCCTTCTACCCTCCAGGACCTCCCTCTGAGATTCTGCCACTGGTACAACCTGTCCCCAAAGCCTGGGCTGAGAATGGACAAAAGTCTGACTCAGGTATGGCTCCCCAGTGGGAGAAAAGAGCTTGCTTTTCACTGCCTGCCACACTGTAGAGCTTTTTCTACAAAGGCTAGCCGCTCCTCTGAAATACTGAGTTTTCAACTGGCAGCCTGCAAGCTTAATTCCTCCATGACCCCTGATTCTCACAGCCACAGCCCAGTCAGTACAAAACCCAGAGAAAGCAAAGGAGGGGCTGAAGGAGGAGCAGAGCACATCTGGTGGCCTGCTGCAGGAAGAAAGCAAGAAGGAGGGCGCCGTGGCCTTGCATGTGTACCAAGCTTACTGGAAGGCTGTGGGCCAGGGCTTGGCCTTAGCCATCCTCTTCTCTCTGCTCCTCATGCAAGGTGAGAGTGTGCCTGGGAGTCTCTTAAACCATAACGGCTATGCTGTCCAGGTGCCCGTTACCTTGCACTAATCATTATGAGGCCCAGAGACTCACCAAGCATGGGTCACAGCTGGGACAAAAGCCATACTTCTATTTCTGAGAGATGCCCAGGGGCCAGAGGCATGTGCTCTATAGCTGGCTTCCATTCTGCCCCCCAGGTTAGCTCCCATTCTGCAAGTCTGAGATCCTGTTCTCCCCAGAGCTGAAGGGTGACCGGCCTATGAGAGAAGCCCACACTAGGGAGGACTGGGGTAGTGGCAGGGTGGGAAGGCCAGGCCAGGGGGATGGAGATGGGCAGGAACCAGAGGCAAGGGTGGAGAAAGGGGGCATTGGAATAGAATGAACGAGGGAGAGGAGCCTTTTACAGCTTTTTCCTTCCTGTTCCCACCCAGCCACGCGGAACGCTGCTGACTGGTGGCTCTCTCACTGGATCTCTCAGCTGAAGGCTGAGAATAGCTCCCAAGAGGTGCAAGCCTCCACCAGCCCAGCTTCTACGGGGCTCTTCTCTCCGCAACTGCTCCTCTTTTCCCCCGGAAACCTCTAGTGAGTGGCTGGGGCTGGGGGTGGGCCTGGTGCTCTCAGAGTGGTCGCCAGGCAGGGAGTGAGGGTTAGGGCCGGTATTCCAGATGCTGTGGCTTCTGGAGGGTGGGAGAGATGGCATGGGGGAGGAGAAAGGACCCCTGAGTGGCCCTACTTTTGGTTACCCAAAGCCCCCTCCTCACCACCCAGCACCCCAGTGTTCCCACTGCCCAAAGCTGCCCCCAATGGCTCCTCAGACATCCGTTTCTACCTCACCGTATATGCGACCATTGCTGGTGTCAACTCCCTCTGCACCCTTCTCCGGGCAGTGCTCTTTGCAGCAGGCACCCTTGAAGCAGCTGCCACCCTGCATCGACGCCTGCTGCATCGAGTCCTTATGGTGAGGGGCTGGGACCTCAGGGGTAGGGGAGCGCAGTCCTAGCCCTGTGGAATGTCCTCCCAATACTCGGGCTCCACTGGGGATGGGAGAGTCTTTCCTGCCCTGGGATATTCTTCCTCAAGCTCTGCCAATCTCTCCTCTCTGCCCCCAAATTCTGGGGATATTTTAGTCCTTCCCTATTCTCTATCTTGGGCCTTCCCCTCCACCCCACCTCCCCCAGGGCTGCCCACCAACCCCTTTTCTGTCAGACTCTGCCCTGGCCCAATCAGCGTCCTTCTCCCAGGCACCAGTAACTTTCTTCAATGCCACACCCACGGGCCGGATCCTAAACCGCTTCTCCTCTGACGTGGCCTGTGTGGATGACAGCCTGCCGTTCATCCTCAACATCCTCCTGGCCAACACGGCAGGCCTGCTGGGGCTCCTGGCCGTGCTGGGCTCTGGCCTGCCTTGGCTGCTGCTGCTGCTGCCGCCTTTGAGCATCATCTACTATCACGTGCAGCGCCACTACAGGGCCTCCTCACGGGAGCTGCGGCGCTTGGGCAGCCTCACCCTGTCTCCACTCTATACCCATCTGGCTGATACCTTAGCTGGCCTCTCTGTGCTCCGGGCCACAGGGGCCACCTACAGGTGTGTGAACCAGAGCCCAGGGGGATGAGGTGTTGAGGGGAGAGGAAAAGAGAGACCCCTGAGAAGAGGAATATGCAGGGTATGGTTGGTTCAGCCCTCCTGGGGACAAGGGGTGGGGAAGGAGAAAAGCAACAAAAGAAGGACATAGGGAGGCAGAGCAGACACCCACTTTGAAAGAGCACACTGGCATCTGCAGCCCTGCGGGAGGCCTGTGGGTATATAGATTAGCTGCCAAGAAGGAACTGCCCAAGAGGGCCTTCCCTGTGGAGGCCTTGAGGCTGGGTGTCTCAG
Organism: Chlorocebus sabaeus; assembly: GCF_047675955.1. Lineage (NCBI taxonomy): Eukaryota > Metazoa > Chordata > Mammalia > Primates > Cercopithecidae > Chlorocebus > Chlorocebus sabaeus. Next base: position 43,673,049 of record NC_132920.1, read on the forward strand.
GGCAGCAGTGGAGTGGCCGGCCTCATATCCATCTGGCCTTCCCTAGGTTTGAGGAGGAGAACCAGCGACTCCTTGAGCTAAACCAGAGGTGCCAGTTTGCCACCAGTGCCACAATGCAGTGGCTGGACATTCGGCTACAGCTCATGGGGGCAGCAGTGGTCAGCGCTATCGCAGGCATTGCCCTGGTGCAGCACCAGCAGGGCCTTGCTAACCCAGGTGCCACCCAGGACCCCTCACCCCTACCTCACCCGCAAGTTGGTCCACCCTTCTCCCAGATCTCTCACTGCACTTTCCCCCCAACATTTTTGCCTCCCACCAAGGGTTCCTTGTGAGGGTGTATCATGATTATCATCATCACCCCCGTTTGGAGTTGAGTGACAATCCCCAGGTGGTGGTGGCTTGGGGACTAGAATGAGTTTTCTGAGCTGCTGGTCTCAGTCCCTTTCCTGCTTTCACCCCGTTCCCACCACACTGCCCCAGCCCGCTTCAGTCTCCCACATGCCATCCCTCCCAGCTTCTCCATGCCCACCTTGTGCCCTGCATCCAGCCTCCTGTCCTCCTGTCACCCTCCTGCTTCTCTGTTGCTTCCTTTTTTTTTTTTTTTTTTTTTTTGAGATGGAGTCTCGCTCTGTTGCCCAGGCTGGAGTGCAGTGGCACGATCTCAGCCCACTGCAACCTCTTCCTCTTCCTCCCAGATTCAATCGATTCTCCTGCCTCAGCCTCCTGAGTAGCTGGGATTATAGGCGCGCACCACCACGCCTGGCTAATTTTTGTATTTTTAGTAGAGACAGGTTTCACCATGTTGGCTAGGCTGGTCTCAAACTCCTTACCTTGTGATCCACCCGCCTCGGCCCCCCAAAGCGCTGGGATTAGACGTGAGCCACCGCGCCCAGCTTCTGTTGCTTCCTTTAAATGCCCACAGTCCACAGCTTGGGGAGTCTCCCATACACATCCCAATGTCCAAGCTCTCCCAGCAGCTGTTATCCTCTCCCCCAGGGCTGGTGGGCCTGTCGCTGTCTTATGCCCTGTCCCTGACGGGCCTGCTCTCGGGCCTGGTGAGCAGCTTCACACAGACGGAGGCCATGCTGGTAAGCGTTGAGCGGCTGGAAGAGTACTCCTGTGACCTGCCCCAGGAACCCCAGGGTCAGCCACTGCAGGTAGGCCTGTACCCTGACCCCAGGCCAAAGCTCTGGAACCCTGAAGGCCCCAGCCTCCCCCGCAATTTCTTTCTTTTTACCCACCCATCTTTCTCAGCTCCCATAACCTCTCTTCATGATGACCAAAATTCTTCACCATGTTCCTTCTTCCCCATCTCTTATTCTCTCACCTTTCCTCTCACACTATTCATTTCTCATTATTCTCCCCTCCTCGCCATTGCTCCTCATCTCCCCCATCTCCCTCTTCCCCTCTATCGCCCACCCATGGACCCCACCAGTTGGGCACCGGCTGGCTGACTCAGGGGGGCGTGGAGTTCCAGGACGTGGTGTTAGCGTACCGGCCAGGGCTGCCGAATGCCCTGGATGGAGTGACCTTCTGCGTGCAGCCTGGAGAGAAGTTGGGCATCGTGGGCCGCACGGGCTCCGGCAAGTCCTCCCTGTTGTTGGTGCTCTTCCGGCTGCTAGAGCCCAGTTCAGGGCGAGTGCTGCTGGATGGCGTGGACATCAGCCAGCTGGAGCTGGCCCAGCTCAGGTCTGGAGGAGATGGACTTGGGAGGGGAAAGGGGGAACCAGAACTACTAGCACTTAGAGGAGGGCACAGCTAGGAAGGCTTTATATAAACTCAGGGCAACTAGGGCTGATCAAGGGGTTGAAACGGAGGACAGGATGAGCGGGCGAGGACAGAGAACTCCTAGTGCCCAGGTCCAGATTCATGGCTGGTGATCTGAAGGTCGTCCTTGCCCTGACCCTTTCCAGCTGCATCTTTCTTGTACTTCCCACCACACATCCTCCACTCTTGTGCCCCAAGATACTGATCCCCTGAGCCCTCAGGCTCAGCAGGCAGTGCTTTGGACAGCTTGAGACCTGAGCCAGTTGCCCTTGGCTTCAGGTGGCCCCACTGGAGGGTATACACCCCTTCTCTACCCTCAGGTCAACCTAATATCATTTTCTGTGAGTACAGTGACATGGAAAAGGTAGGGAAGCTGTATCCTAAAGCCCTAGGCCTGCTTCTTCTGCCCTCTCTTCTAAGCTGTGGTGGCCCTACCTTATAACTCCACCATGTCTTCAGGACCCAATTATAGGCCCACTCCAACCTTGAAGTGTCACCTGCCCTTTCATTCGCTCTGGTCATTCCCTGCGTAGCCACTGCTGCCCCTGGAGTCAGTGCCACACAGTTTAGCCCATTTGTTTTCTCTGGTTTGTTTGTGTACACCTCCGTGAAATGTAGGCTCCTTGAGGACAGAGTCCAGCCTTTGGTTTCTTTGGTATTGCTTATAGCATTGGCACAGTTCTAGGTACCCAGCTACTAGCGGATCATTTGGTGGGGAGCAGAGTGGGGTTATGTTCAGGTCTCATCCCCGGGCTTTCGTGGAGGTGCTAGTGCTGTAGTCAGAAACTGAGCTGGGAGCAGGAGTGGCTACATCTCCAACCGCTGGACTCCATGTCATTGTCCCACAGATCCCAGCTAGCTATCATCCCCCAGGAGCCCTTTTTGTTCAGTGGGACTGTTCGAGAAAACCTGGATCCCCGGGGCCTACATAAGGACAGGGCCTTGTGGCAGGCCCTGGAGCAGTGCCACCTGAGTGAGGTGATTACCTCCATGGGTGAGTGCTGGACCCTTACCCTAGAGCAAGAAGGGGGCAGGGAGGGCCTGGGCCCTGCAGTGAAGATGCTTTCCTTGCAGGTGGTCTGGATGGTGAGCTGGGTGAGGGGGGCCGAAGCTTATCTCTTGGGCAGAGGCAGCTGTTGTGTCTGGCCAGGGCTCTCCTCACAGATGCCAAGGTAAGGTGAGAGAAAGAGACAATAGAGAGGCCGGGAAGGAGGCAGGGGGCAAGGGGGTGGGGAGGTGGAGTCCGGAGAGGTTTTAGGGGACCAAGTTCATTTTCCTTTTAGAGCTAAAAGTGTGGTAGGGGCTGTTGCTTGGGCCAGGCCCAGCCCACCCTACAGCCTCTCCTTTGTTATCCCCTACGGCATTCCCATATTCCAGATCCTGTGTATTGATGAGGCCACAGCAAGTGTGGACCAGAAGACAGACCAGCTGCTCCAGCAGACCATCTGCAAACGCTTTGCCAACAAGACAGTGCTGACCATTGCCCATAGGTGTGCAAACACCCAGTGACAGCCTAATCAGGGACTGTGGTAGCATGCATGAGCCTCCATTGCTTTCAGGGACCCCAGTGGTCAGGGCCTTAGAGATCCTGCCCCCCAAATCTCAGCTCTTCCTTCTCCAGGTACTGCCTAGGGCCCTTTATAGCACATTATCTGAGGGACTTTGCAGTCCCTTCCCCAGCACCAAGCCAGGGGTTAAAGCCTGTGGGGACAGACTTGTGGTGTCCCAAGGGGAGAGGAGGGAAAGCAGGTCAGTGTTCTCACTTAGGTCATTGTCCCTTATCCCTTACACTGACCATCTTCCCCGTCACAGGCTCAACACGATCCTGAACTCAGACCGGGTGCTGGTGCTACAAGCGGGGAGAGTGGTAGAGCTGGACTCCCCGGCCACCCTGCGCAACCAGCCCCACTCGCTATTCCAGCAGCTGCTGCAGAGCAGCCAGCAGGGAGTCCCCACCTCACTCGGAGGTCGCTGAGCTCCATCCCACACTCTGCAGGGTTCTCCCCTCTCTCTGATCCAGGCCGGGCCTGTACAGAGGTGCTGGCTGCTTGTTTATATTCTCCTCTGGGGCTCTACCTCTCCACACTTCCCCAGAAGGGAAGTGGACACCCTGGGTTACTCTTTGGAAATCACTCCTTGGTGGGCAGCATCCTGAGGCTTCCCCAGAACCAGGCCTCTGCTCTGGCCCTCTTGCATCTGGAACGCCAGGTGGGTTTTTCTGGCATAGGAGCCCACTTGCATTTTCATAGTTTTATTTGATAAAATCCCATCTTACATTCTGTGTATTAAAAAAATAGTATTTCTGGTGTGAGGCTGAGGTCTCCTCTGTGTGTGTACCCAAGCTGAAGGGTGGTGAGAAAGGACCACTCCAGTCTGAGGGGTGGAAGAGGTGAGGAAGGGGGCCGGAAAGCCCCCACCTCCATCACAGTGCTGTGGTCTTTCCAGGCTCAGGGGGCAAGTCAGGTGGCAGGGGGAGCCCTGCCGGCAGCATGCTAACCTGACACTCCTGGTCCTGGCATGCTGGAGCATAGTGTGGGGCAGGGTAGCAACAGGGTCCAGGGGGGCAGACACCCCGGCGCCAGGCCCTCAGGGTCAGCAACACAGTAGCCAGAACCAGGGCAGCAGTGAGGGCCCCAAACACCACCAGGGCTACCAAGCTAGGCTCACCTAGCCCAGCCTCTTGCCTCCGCACCACCTCCTTCACTGAGATCCGCAGCAGACCAGCCCCTGCGCTGTGGGGGGCTGGCCCCGTGGCAGGTACCACCACAGCTGAGGTGGGCCCTAGAGGGGTGTCCACTGTGGTTGGGGGGTGTGGGACAGGTAAGACAAGCTCACAAGTCTTGCCACCATAGCCACTGGGGCAGAGACAGTCGAAGTCATGGACACGGTCCCGACAGCGGGCCCCTCTCTGGCATGGGCGGCTGGCACAGTCATCCAGGTTGATGGTGCAGAAGCGTCCAGCAAAGCCCTCAGGACAGAGGCAGGAGAAGCGGTTTATGCCATCAAGACAGGTGGCACCATTAGCACAAGGCCGCATCAGGCAGTCATCCACGTTCACCTCACAGCGGGCACCCACAAAGCCCACCAAGCAGCGGCATGTGAAGTTGAGGGCAAAGCCCTGGTCATCCTGGCACTGCCCGCCATTGCGGCATGGGGAGCTGCAGTAGGGGTGGGAGAGGACATGAAAGCAACTTAACACCTGTAGGGTAGCCCAGGTCCGTATCCTGACCTCTGCTCACCATGTCACCTTGGGCGACACTCTCCGAGCCTCAAATACCTCATTTTATTTTTTATTTATTTATTTTTGAGACAGAGTCTCGCTGTGTCGCCCAGGGTGGAGCACAGTGGCGCGATCTCAGCTCACTGCAAGCTCCGCCTTCCAGGTTCACGCCATTCTCCTGCCTCAGCCTCCTGAGTAGCTGGGACTACAGGTGCCTGCCACCACGCCCAGCTAATTTTTTGTATTTTTAGTAGAGACGGGGTTTCACTGTATTAGCCAGGATGGTCTTGATCTCCTGACCTCGTGATCCGCCTGCCTCGGCCTCCCAAAGTGCTGGGATTACAGGCGTGAGCCACCGCGTCTGGCCAAATACCTCATTTTAAAAATGAGAATAAAAATAGTACCCAGCTTCCCTAATTGTGAGGGTTAAGTGAAATAATCAATATCAAGCAGTTAGCACAGGGCCCAGCCGGAAGGCAAGGCTCAGGATAAGTGTGCTATTATTATCCTTGCAGGCTTCTGGGCCTGATGTGGAAATGAGGACAAGTCCAGCCCTGCAGGCTGTTTCCCCATCCCTACTGTGACGCAGAAGGGTACAGACCAATGTTCAGGAGAGGATGAGGGGAGACCCAGGCCCCTCAACCTCCCCACACCCACCCTCCCCAACCAGAGCAGTCACATGTTTGTTACCTCTCTAGCTCCTATAGATTGTTGAAGAAATGGCTCAGAAGGTACAAGAAAAGAGTTGAGAAACCCAGAACTAGGAACACTTTGGCATGCAGGGGTTTTATCTGAGTGTCCCTGTGTTGTCTGACCCTCAGTCCCCTACCCTCCCAACAGTCCTGCCTCTTTTCTCATCCCATCACCAGGTTCTGGTCTAACCTTCCACTTACCCCGAGGGCCCAGCACTCACCCTGCCTGTTCACAGGGTCCAGCCTTGCGCTCGCAGTCACGCCCATGGAAGCCTGGTAGGCACACACAATGGTACTCACCGCCCCCGTCATACATGCACTGGCCTCCATTCTGGCAGGGGGACTGCGTGGTACAGATATGTTCATCTGGAGAAGGGACAGGAAAGGCTCTGGGATAACCCCTCCCATCTGGTCCCCAGACCAGACTTGTCCACACCTTCCAGGCCTCAGGTTCTATGGGTGTGGCTATACTACAAACCCAGCCCAGGCTGGTGTGGTATACTAGGGAGAGACAACAACACTGAATTTGGAGTCAGGAGGCTCCTGGCCCTGGCTCTCAGTCTGTCTCAAACTGACCTTGGGCTGGGTACAGTGGCTCATGTCTATAATCTCAGCACTTTGGAAGACCAAGGTAGGCAGATGGCTTGAGGTCAGGAGTTCGAGACCAGCCTGGCCAACATGGCAAAACCCCATCTCTACTAAAAATACAAACATTAGGCCGGTGCAGTGGCTCACACCTATAATTCCAGCACTTTGGGAGGCCGAGGCAGATGGATCACTTGAGGTCAGGAGTTCGAGACCAGCCTGGCCAACATGGTGAAACCGTATCTCTACTAAAAATACAAAAATTTGCCAAAGTGGCGGGTGCCTGTAATCCCAGCTACTTGGGAGGCTGAGGCACGAGAATTGCTTGAACCCGGGAGGCAGAGGTTACAGTGAGCTGAGATCGCACCACTGCACTCTAGCCTGGGTGACAGAGTGAGACTCCGTCAAAAAACAAAACAAACAAAAAAACAAACCTGACTTTGAGCAGGTTACAGCTCTTCTGTGGGCCTTAGTTTCCTGATCTGTAAAATGAGTACAATTTTTAGCAGCTGCGTTTCCTACCCCATGGGGTTATGTTGAGGATCAATTCAGACAACACATAAAAAGTCTAAGATTAAAAAAATGATAAAATACTATGTATTTGAGGATTTGACAAGGACACAATAGGCACTCAATAAATACTGATGGCTGTTCCCCTAAAAACCTGGGGTTCCCAACCAACAACTACCCTTCCTCCCCCCTACCTTTGTCACAGAACTTGCCTGCCCAGCCACTGTGGCAGATGCACTGCCATGGCTGGTGGCAGGTACCATGCTGGCAGCCAGGCATCCTCACACAGCGCTCACAGTGCAGCCCCTCCCAGCCCGGGTCACACCTGATGGGGAGAAACACAGGGTCAGGGTTCTGGGTTGTGGATATGAAGAAATGGAGGAGACAGAACCAGAGCTTCTAGCAACCAAGAGGACATATGACAGCCCCTAAGGGAAAGCAGACCTGTCCCAGGTAGGTGTAGGACTGTGCAAGGTCATAGGACACATATATGGAATCAGACCATCAGACACCAGCTCTCAAACCCTGGTTCTGTATTTTAACCTGAGCCTCAGTCTTCTCATCTGTAAATTGGGTATACACCTTGCAGGGTTGAGTAGAGGAAGAAATAAGATGTCTATAAATGCCTCCAGTACCCCTCCTGGCATGTCTGAGGTGCTCACAAACATTTAAAGAAGAATGACCTTGAAAGGCCATCAGGGCCGGGTGCAGTGGCTCACGCCTGTAATCCCAGCATTTTGGGAGGTCGAGGTGGGTGGATCACTTGAGGTCAGGAGCTCAAGACTAGCCTGGCCAACTGGGTGAAACCCCGTCTTTACAAAAAAATACAAAAAATTACCCGGGCATGGTGGTGCGCATCTGTAATCCATTATTGAGGAGGCTGAGGCAGGGGAATCACTTGAACACAAGAGGCAGAGGCTGCAGTGAGCTGCAGTCGCACCACTGCACTCCAGCCTGGGCAACAAAGCGAGGCTCCGTCTCAAAAACAAAACAAACAACAAAAAGTCATCAAGACTATCCTCCCACCATGATTCCAGGGCAAACGCTTGACCCATATTTTAAAAGCCTTCCAGGGGTGAAGAGTTTCAAAGACCCCCAGTCAATTGAACTGCCTGCCCCATCAGCTCATTTCCTTATGTCCACTTTCCTCCTGCTACAGAATGTGCCCAATCTCCACCCTCCACCCCAGTGAGTCAACTACTCAAACTCATCAAGGAAGATACTCTTTCATTGTAAGTGTTTCTCCCCAGCAACTCTCCCTGCAGCATTTCTTTTCCAGGCTAAACAATTTCCCTTTCTCTCTTTCCTTTATCTTTCCATTTCCTCATGGCACCCAATCCCCAAGCTCTCTAAAGCTTTAGGTCTCTCTCCCTGTATCTTGAGGAGCAGTGGTTCAGACAATCCCTGGATCAGATTTGGGAGATTAAAGAAGTGGGGAAATAAAAACTGGAAGAAGCAAGAAAGGTGAGGTAAAGGGGAAAGGGGGGCTAGCCAGTCAGCCATAGGAGTGATGAGGCATGAAGAGTAGAGTGTGAAGCCCCTAGACACTCTGTTGTGCATGTGAAGGGCTTGGAAATGGGTACCAAAGGGTTTGGGGGCACGTGCTCAGGACAGGTACCTGCAGGAGCCGTCAGGTGCACAGCAGCCGTGGGCCAGGTCACAGTGGGAGCTGCAGTCATCGGCTGCAAGAGATTGATGTGGGAGGGGTGAGTCTGAGTCAGGGCACAGCTCGCTGGGATGCGGGACTCAGGAGAGGATTGGGGTTCCGGTAACTGAGTGGATTCAGCCCTAGGGCAGGACATAACACAGAAACCCATCCCATTCCAAAGAGGCAACCTGGTCTTCTTGCCTCGCGGGTCGGAGCGACTGCAGTGCCGTCTCCGGCCGGCAGAGGTCAACGTGCAAGCGAGGACGGCTGGACAGGGCCGCGACTGGAGCCCGGTGGACGCGCTCACCTCGGACAGGCTGACCGGGAGCCCCCAGAATGCACAACAGGCACACAAGATGCAGGCAGCGGCAGCCGCTGGGCATGGTCAGCGCCGGCACCAGGGGGGACGGACGGATGGACGGCCGGACGCGTGAACACCTGTGGGACGGCACCAGTTGGGAGGCGGTCAGACGCGGAGATAGCGGCACGGATACGGGTTCCAAGTGACAGGAGCCGCCGAGGGAGAGGAGCGCCGGGACAGAAGAAGGGGATGGGGGTAGCGGGAGGGTGGGGGCAGGGAAGGGTTGAGCAGGCGAGGAGCGCGAGAAGAGCGAAGACAGGAACCCGGGAGCCAGGTCTGCAAGGAGGTGAAAGATGGGCAGCGTGGAGCGAGGCCAGGCGCGGGAATGGCTGGGGCTGGGATCGCAGTCAGGACAGAGGGGTCTGCGGGATGGGGACAGCGCCAAGAGACGGCCTCAAGCACCGAGGGAACGCGGGGGCCGGAGGGAGGGACGGTTCCCGGCAGCGAGCAGTCTCCGCCCCACGGCTCCGACAGCCCCCCCACCACTCTCTCCCACGTCCCCTTCCTATCTCCGCCGCGCTGGGCTCGGCGGCAGCGCGGGGCCTGGAATCCCCACCGCACCCGTAGCCCCGCACGCCCTGTCCCCTCAGTCCTCACCTCCGGCGGGGAGGTGCCGCGCCCCGGGGCGCAGAGCGAGGCGGGATCCGACGGGCGCCGCCGAGGGGCTGTGGGGGAGCGCGGGGCCGCCCCTAGCTGGCCGCGGGGCCGGGCGCCGAAGCGGCTGCCATACGAGCCAAGCGCTCAGGAATCTGGGGCTCCAGGCGACCCCGAGCGGCGGCGGCGGCGGCTCCTCGCGCGCGCTTAGGCCCCCTGCCAGGGGCGGAGCCCGCCCCCGCCCCCCCCCCTCCCGCGACGCACGGCGCACACCTAGCACCCGGCGCTCCCCGGGGCCCCGGCTCTTCGCGGCCACCCAACGCCCTGGACCCAGCTTCCTTCCACGAGAGGAGGAAATCTTGAGTCTCAATTGGAGCAAACTATTAAGCCAGAGGCGCGCGACCCCGTTATTCTCCCATCTCCCATGCCCACTTTCCCGACGAGCTCTCCGCGGCCCACGCCCCAGCCCTGCCCTAGCCTGTCCGCCGCTCATCACGCTTCTCATATAGATCCATGCACACGCAGGCAATCGCTCCCCTCCCTCCGCGTGTCACCAGCCCACGCCTCCCCGCTTGTAAAGCCTTCATCACCGGCTTCATCTGTGTGCTCCTCTGCTCCTCCTCGCCCTCCGCTTCTTCCTGTCCATGTCGCCGTCTCCAGCCTTCCAAGATCAACCTATCCCTATATAAATATAACCCGATCCATCCACCCACCCACACCCTGGCCCTACCCCCACCACCCTTCCCTCCCTCAAGTCTCAGCCCTTCCACCGCATTCCTTTTTGTGACTGCATCCGAGAATCCTTTCTGGACTGGGAATGTACCTGACTCTGTAAATGTGAGCACAAAACCCCCTCCACCGCCGAGTTCCTTCTCCCGTACCCTATCACGTTCGTCCTTGGCCTCAGGCTAATCCTCAACTGCCCAAACCTGGAGCTCAGATTGAGAGTAACGGAGTGGGTGTGAGGGAAGGCTGTCCTCCAGGCCTCTTTGCCGCTCCTGGCTAATGGCTCAGAGACACATTTCAAGACAAGGACCCAGCCAAGCGCGGTGGGCTCACGCCTGTAATCCCAGCACTTTGCGAGGCTGAGGCGGACGGATCACCTGAGGTCAGGAGTTCGAGACCAGCCTGGGCAACATGGTGAAACCTATCTCTATTAAAAATACAGAAATTAGCCAGGCGTGGTGGCGCGAGCCTGTAATCCCAGCTACTCGGAAGGCTGAGGCAGGAGAATCGCTTGAGAACCTGGGAGGCAGAGGTTGCAGTTAGCCGAGATGGCGCCACTGCATTCCAGCTTGGGGGACAGAGCAAAACTCCTACCCCCACCCCCACCCCCCACCCCCACACACACACACAAAAAGACAAGGACCCAAAACATAACATCTAGTTTGTGGAGGACAACAGGGCAGAGGTCAGGAACGCTAGCGTCCATCTCTAGTCCTTCAGATTGAGATTTCACCATCTTTAAATTCAAAACATTGGAAGGAGCAGTCCCTAGTCCGTGCAGAGCAGCTTCCCACCTTCACGTAGCCACCTCCACAGGCACAGAGCCCCTGGACTCATTTTTCCTGCAGTCTCGTTGGACATAACACTCACACCTACCCAGCTCCCTAGCTGGCCTCCTCTCAACTGTGATCACCTCTTCCCTGAAGAGCTCTCTGAATTTGAGTAATGACATGGCTCTACCATTCGTTTTGTTTAAACACATTTTTTTTTTTTGGTAAAAAATTGCAAACAACCTATAATTCAAAAATTACTGTAGGCAAATAAATTATGCCACATCAACACTATGTGACTGTTAAAAATACTTTTTTTTTTTTGATGTCTAAAGATGTTCAAAAAAGCTAAGGATATGTAAAGTGGAGTGGGGGGAAGCCGGAAACAAAGAAGAATGTATTTCAACATTGGCAGTGCTTTTCTCTGGATGATTGAATTGTAGAGGTTTTTGTTTTTGTTTTTTCTTATTGATACTTTTCAACATTAACACTTTTTTTTTTTGAGACGGAGTCTTGCTCTGTCGTCCAGGCTGGAGTGCAGTGGCTGATCTGGGCTCACTGCAAGCTCCGCCTCCCAGGTTCAGGCCATTCTCCTGCCTCAGCCTCCAGAGTAGCTGGGACTACAGGTGCCCACCACCACACCCAGCTAATTTTTTTTGTATTTTTAGTAGAGACGGGTTTTCACCGTGTTAGCCAGGATGGTCTCAGTCTCCTGACCTTGTGATCCTCCTGCCTCGGCCTCCCAAAATGCTGGGATTACAGGTGTGAGCCACCACGCCGGGCCTTTTTTTTTTTTCTTTTAACAATGAACATCTATAACTTTTTTTTGTTTTTGTTTTTGTTTGTTTGTTTGTTTTTCCTTGAGATTGAGCATCACTCTGTCGCTCAGGCTGGAGTGCAGTGGTGCAACCTTGGCTCACTACAACCTCGTCTCAGCCTCCAGTATAGCTGGAATTGCAGGTGCAGCACCACCACACCCAGCTAATTTTTGTTTTGTTTTGTTTTGTTTTTTGAGACATTCAGTGCTTTTCTCTGTCAGATATAATTATCTGACATTATGTTAAATATTTATTTGTTTATTGACCATCTCCCCACTACAAAGCAGACTCCAGAGGTCTGGGATGTTTTCTTGCTTGTCACAGCATCCCCAGTGTCTAAAACAATGCCTGGCATAGTAGGTATTCAATAAATTTTTTTAAGTTCTGGCTTGTTTAATTAATTATTATTGTTATTATTATTAGAGACAGGGTCTGGCTCTGTCGCCCAGGCTGGAGTGCAATGGCTTCATCTCAGCTCACAGCAACCTCCGTCTTCTAGGTTCAAGTGATTCTCCTGCCTCAGCCTCAGCCTCCTGAGTAGTTGGGATTACAGGCGCGTGACATCATGTCCAGCTAATTTTTGTATTTTTAGTAGAGATGGAGTTTCACCATGTTGGTCAGGCTGGTCTCGAACTCCTGACCTCAGGTGATCCACCTGCCTCAGCCTCCCAAAGTGCTGGGATTTCAGGCCTGAGCCACCACGCCTGGCCCCGGCCTTGTCTTTTATTTGTTGATTCTGTCTCCTTTTCACCATCCCCTATCCCCTTTACATCCACCCTTCCCCTTCCCCAGCTTTGATTCCATGCCTCATCATTATAATTAGTCACTTGCATTATTATAATTAGTCACTTGCATCATTATAATTAGTCACTTAACTCCCCGGCCCCTTCTGCTTCCATCATATTCATGTGACAAAACTCCACTGCTGTGACGACTTCTTTTTTTCTTTTTTTTTTTTTTTTTTGATATGCAGTCTTGCTCTGTTGCCCAGGCTGGAGTGCAGTGGTGCAATCTCGGCTCACTACAACCTCCGCATCCTGGGTTCAAGCAATTCTCTTGCCTCAGCCTCCCGAGTAGCTGGGATTACAAGCTCCTCATTCCACCACATCTGGCTAATTTTTTTTTTTTTTTTTTTTTTTTTGTATTTTTAGTAGAGACAGGGTTTCACCATGTTGGCCAGGATGGTCTCAATCTCCTGACCTTGTGATCCACCTGCCTCGGCTTCCTAAAGTGCTGGGATTATAGGCATGAGCCACCGTGCCCAGCCACTGTAACTTCTTCAACCTTCACCCAAACAGCTAAAGAAACATCCCTCCAAACTAGCTGGTCTCACTTAAATTCATGACTCTCAAATACTGTTTGTGTTGATCACCAATGCTCTCTGATGTCCTTAGTTCTGCACACTCCTCCACCCACCCCAACAACTATTTTATTATCCTCTCTCCTCCAACCTCCACCTCCTCCTCCTCTCTGCTCACTCTGTTGATGGTGTTGCTCTCAACTTCATGGAGAAAATAGAAGCAATCTGAAAGAATTTCTACACGCCCCCACCACCTACCTGCATCTGTCTTCATATACTCTGACATCCCTCTTGTACATGAACTGCCTGTGTTCTTACCTAAGTGAATTCCTTCACCTGGGCATTAGTTCACATCCTCTCTCACCTGGGTAACTTCAGGGACCTCCAATTCTCTCCATCTCTTCTGCATCATCAGTTTGCCTCCCTCTATGAGAGCATTGTCATCAACCTCTCTCAGATCTTAAATAAATAAGTAAATCACCTCCCTCAACCCCCTACATTTGTCTGCTCTTCTTTACTGAAAACTCTTCACAAATATTAGTCTATCCTTGCTCTCATCACTTCTCCTTTCATTCTGTCTTGAACCCACTCTCACCCCACTATTCCAGAATCACTCTTGTAAAGGTCACCAGTACCCTCACCACTGCCAAATCCAATGATCAATTCTCAGTCCTCATCTCACTGGCTCTGTTAACTGCATTTGCCAGTTTACTGGGTTTCTGGGATCACTCACTAACTTCTTCACCTCTGCAATGGCCACCCCTTCTCGGTCTCCTTTGCATCCTCCTCATCTTCTCAACATCTTCCTCAGCCCCAGGGCTCCATCCTCAGGCCTCTTGTCTTTTTTTTTTTTTTTTTTTTTTTTTTTGAGACGGAGTCTGGCTCTGTCGCCCAGGCTGGAGTGCAGTGGCCGGATCTCAGCTCACTGCAAGCTCCGCCTCCCGGGTTTACGCCATTCTCCTGGCTCAGCCTCCCGAGTAGCTGGGACTACAGGCGCCGCCACCACGCCTGGCTAGTTTTTTGTATTTTTTAGTAGAGACGGGGTTTCACCGTGTTAGCCAGGATGGTCTCGATCTCCTGACCTCGTGATCCGCCCGTCTCGGCCTCCCAAAGTGCTGGGATTACAGGCTTGAGCCACCGCGCCCGGCCAGACCTCTTGTCTTTTCTATCTTCACTCACTCCTTTCATGATCTCATCCAGCCTAAGTTTTGGGAATGCTAGCTGTAAGTTAATGACTCCCAAATTTATATTTCCAGTCAAGCTTTCTGCCTGAAATCCAGATGCATGTGTCTGGCTGGGCATAGTGGCTCATGCTTGGTAAGCCCAGCACTTTGGGAGGCTCAGATGGGAGGATTGCTTGAGCCCAGCAGTTTGAGACTTCAGTTTTGTTGTTCAGGCCTGAGCAGCCAAACAAGACCCTGTCCTTATTAAAATAAATAATAAATTAATTAATTTAAAAATAAATTTGGTAGTATCAGACTTGGGTGTCTGACTGCTGCAAACTCCTGATCTCCAGCCCAAATAGTCTTCCTTTGTCAGCTGTACCCATTCCAGTCAATGCCTAGTCCATCTGTCTAGTTGTTTAGCCCCAAATCTTGGGGTCATGCTTGATTCTCCTCTTTCTCCTATAATCCACATCCTGTAAATTCTGTTGCCTCTGCCTTCAAATTCATCCAGAATCTGACCACTTTTCACAATATGACCTCTAACACCCTAGTTCAAGCCCCCATTATCTTTTGCCTGGAGTACTGCAATGGCTTCTTTGTTTGTTGTTGTTGTTGTTGTTGTTGAGACAGAGTTTTGCTCTTGTTGCCCAGGCTGTAGTGCAATGGCATGATCTGGTCTCACCAGTGACAACCTCTGCCTCCCGGGTTCAAGCAATTCTCCTGCTTCAGCCTCCTGAGTAGCTGGGATTACAGGCGTGCGCCACCAGGCCTGGCTAATTTTGGATTTTTAGTAGAGACAGGGTTTCTCCACGTTGGTTAGGGTGGTCTCGAACTCCTGACCTCAGGTGATCCACCCGCCTTAGCCTCCCAAAGTGTTGGGCCGCAATTGCTTCTTAATTGGTCTTCTATTGTGCAGCAGCCAGGGTGATCCTGATGGAAAGAAAATGGAAGCCAGCTAAGTATGATGTATTATCCCAAACTGGATTCTAAAACAGATAATCATCGATAGTGGTAAAACTGGCAAAGTCTGAATAAAGTCTAGAATTTAGCTTATACCAGGGTACTAATGTTGGCTTCTTAGTTTTGACAAACATACCATGGTAAGGTATAATGTGGGTGAGTCATATTTGGGAAATTTCTATACTATCTTTGGAACTTTTCTATACATCTAAAATTATTCAAAATTTAAAATTTTATTTAAAAAATGGAAGTCAGATTTTGTCATGTCTTTGTTCCAAACCCTCCAGCGGCTCCCATCTAATCTTTTTTTTTTTCCATCTGATTTTATTCCCTGCATACTCCCACCTCATTCTGCCACATCCAAACTGGCCTCTGAGTTGATCCTTTCTTTTTTTTTTTTTTTTTTTTTTTTGAGGTGGACTCTCATTCTCATTCTGTTGCCCAGGCTGGAGTGCAGTGGCGCGATCTGGGCTCACTGCAAGCTCTGCCTCCCAGGTTCACGCCGTTCTCCTGCCTCAGCCTCCGTAGTAGCTGGGACTACAGGCTCCTGCCACCACACCCAGCAATTTTTTTTTTTTTTTTTTTTTTTTTGTATTTTTAGTAGAGACGGGGTTTCACCGTGTTAGCCAGGATGGTCTCGATCTCCTGACCTCGTGATCCGCCTGCCTCGGCCTCCCAAAGTACTGGGATTACAGGCATGAGCCACCATGCCTAGCCCTGAGTTGATCCTTGAACACATAAGCATGTTCCCTGCCTCAGGATCTTTGCACTAGCTGGTCTCTGCCTGGAATGCTATAACCCAGATATTTTCATAGCTCACTCCCTGAGTTCATTCAGCTCTCTGCTCAAATGTTAGTAAAGAAGCCCTTGCTGATCATCCTATATATTAAATAATATCCCCATCTCTGTCCCAGGATATTCCCTTACACTACTTTAATTTTTTCTTTTTTAGATAAAAAGCAGTGGGCTGGGCACAGTGGCTGACGCCTGTAATCCCAGCACTTTGGGAGACCGAGGTGGGTGGATTACCTGAGGTCAGGAGTTCGAGACCAGCCTGGACAACATGGTGAAATTCCGTCACTACTAATAATACAAAAAATTAACTGGCTGTGGTGTTGCGCACCTGTAATCCCAGCTACTCGGGAGGCTGAGGCAGGAGAATTGCTTGAATCTGGGAGGCGGAGGTTACAGTTAGCCCAGATCATGCTGCCATGGCACTCTAGCCTGGGCAACAGACGGAGACTCCGTCAAAAATAAAGACATAAATAGCAGTGAACACACCACCCCTTATACTACTTTAATTAATAAAGAGCCACACCCTATATATATATATATATATATATATATATTTTTTTTTTTTTTTTTTTTTTGAGACGGAGTCTCGCTCTGTCGCCCAGGCTGGAGTGCAGTGGCCGATCTCAGCTCACTGCAAGCTCCGCCTCCCGGGTTCACGCCATTCTCCTGCCTCAGCCTCCCGAGTAGCTGGGACTACAGGCGCCCGCCACCGCGTCTGGCTAGTTTTTTGTATTTTTTTAGTAGAGACGGGGTTTCACCATGTTAGCCAGGATGGTCTCGATCTTCTGACCTCGTGATCCGCCCGTCTCGGCCTCCCAAAGTGCTAGGATTACAGGCTTGAGCCACCGCACCCGGCCCACACCCTATATTTAATTTTCACTATAACCCTGCCAGACAGGTATTATTATTATTCTAGTGTTTTTGTTTGTTTGTTTGAGACTGAGTCTCTCTATTGTCCAGGCTGGAGTGCAGTGGCACGATCTCAGCTCACTGCAACCTTCACCTCCTGGGTTCAAGTGATTCTCCTGCACAGAATTTGGAATCTGGTCACTGATATTGGCATTGGTTGTGTGATCCTGAGAAAGTCTCATAAACTTCTCAGGCCTCAGTTTCCCCACTTGTAAAATGGGGAGAATAGCACCAGCCCTGTTCTCTAACAGTATCCCCGTGAGGGTAGAATGAGAGAGTGTGTGTAAAAGTCAGGTATGTGCACAGAAGGTTAGAGAGTAGGGGCTGAAGGGAGTGGTTGTGGAGGCACTGGGGGATCCCTGATAAAGTCAGTTTCCTACCCTGGAGCAGGAGAGGGGGTTGGCAACAGAAACAATGATGGGAGGCTGAGCTGGGCTGTGCTGGGGCTTGCGTTTGAGCAATTGTTTCTGTCCTAGTGTCTTCAGGAATCCAGCCACTATTAGCCCCTTTACATAAAAGGCATCCTTTAGTCCAGGTTTCTGTCTCTGTGAAATTTTTCTAGCACCCTCCCTTCCCCCATTTAAAAATCACCCAGTAAAGAGGGCTTGTCTCACTGCTTGGATTTCCAAGAACATCCCTGATACGGTTTGGCTGAATCCCCGCCCAAATCCCATCTTGAATTGTAGCTTCCATAATTCCCATAAGTTGTGGGAGGGACCTGGTGGGAGATAATTGAATCATGGGGGTGGTTTCTCCCATACCATTCTCATGGTAGTGAGTAAGTCTCATGAGGTCTGATGGTTTTATAAGGGGAAACCCCTTTCGCTTGGTCCTTATTCTCCCTCTTCCTTGCCGCCATGTAGGATGTGACTTGCTCCTCCTTGCCTTCCACCATGATTGTGAGGCCTCCCCAGCCATGTGGAACTGTGAGTCCATTAAACCTCTTTCCTTTATAATTACCCAGTCTCAGGTATTTTATCAGCAGTGTGAAAATGGACTAATACAATCCCCCACCCAATACTTGTTTTTGGCAGAAACCCCGCTATTCTTTGGGTAACTAGAGCTTAAAACCTTAAAGCCTCCTCTAACTCCTCTATTTTTTTCCAGCTGGCCACCAAATATTGTCCAGTCCTCCTTCTCCCATGGCCCTGTGTCCATTCTGTCCCACCGCCTCAGCCCTTGTCAGCACCCCCTCACCACACCAGGCTCATGACAAGCATTTCGTATCTGGTCTTGCGGTCATCAGGCCTACCGATTTCCCTCATGCACCCATTCTGCAGTGTTCCTAGAGGCTAAACATCCTACCATGCCACTGTTATCACCTCACTCCTCAGGTCAGCAGCCTGGGATCACTCCTATGACTCTTCAGCTATGTGATGTCAAGTCAAGAGTACTAGAAGTCACTTCAAATTCTGGCTCTATCGTCTGCCGCTGGGTGGCCTTCACAGGAGACAGGAACCTCTCTGAGCCTCCAAGCCCTCACTGGTAAAATAGACAGACATTCTATGTGCCAGGCACTGGTCTGAGCACTCATGTGCATGAGCTCTTTTGACCCTCACGACAACTCTGTGAGGTAAGTGCTATACTTAACCCCCATTTACAGACGGGAAGACGGAGGCACAGACAGCTCCAGTCATCTGCCTGTGTTCATGCAGTTAGTTAAGTGACAGATGGGCGATGAAGCCAGGCAGTCTGCTTCAGGGACCCTACTCTTATCGCTGTCCTACCCTTGGGAAAAGTGACTGATACAGTTGGTAAGGGCGCCTGGCTGATGCTTTTCACCTCTTGGCTCTAATTTCTGCTTCCCAGCCTACAACTTAGTGGCTGTTCCTTGGAGGATTTTGGAACAGGTTGGGCTGGCAGCCTCATGACTTTAGGATCTTCCTAAGCCTGTCTTAATAGTGGCTTCTTTTTTTGGGTGGTCACTAGACATATGAGGCTCATTTCTGGCTTCTACTCCAGACTTGAACGGTAACTATACTGTCCTAGAACACCCCAGTATCCCAACCCTCAGGATTCCCTACTTTCCTGAGCATTTTTCTGAGGGCTTATCAATAAACCCCTCCTCCAGGGCCCCCATTTATAAGGATTTATCTCTCTTGGCCTCCCCACCCTTCACCTGGAGAGTGGATTCTCAAGTTTCCCTCTTCTCTCCTCAGCCTCCTTTTCACACAGAGTTTTGTGTATTGCCAAATGAGAATGGAGAGACCAGAGAACAGGGAACAAGTGCTGTTACTCTTCATTCACACATCCATTGACCTACCCACAGGTTGTGGGCAGGAGCAGGGAGGGGACCCCAACTCAGTGCCAAACATTCAATACACGTGACTTGAATGAGTGACTGAATTAATACAAATGAAAAAAAGTGCTAGGCCCTGACCTCAAGCAACTTACCACCTAGCAAGGCAGACATATTCACTTACCCCACACGCCCCCAGTAAACAGGGATGCAGAGGCACCTGTGGGCCCTAGACTTCATGGAGACCCAGGGGCATGCAGAGCTGGCCCTTGTCCTCACCAGGTAAGGGATAATCCTGTCCCTGCTTGTTCTGGCCTGTCACTGCCGCTCCAAGACAGTTCTGGTCAGCCCAACAAGTGGGGTACCCAGGGTGGAGACAGAGTCTGTGCTGGGAAGGAGTCAGGCACATCCAAGTAGCCCACTCTTTGTGAGGACTTCTGCCAGCGTAGGGGCCTTTGGGTCCTGAAAAAATGTTCTCTCCCTCTGATTGTTTCCTTCCCCCATCCCACCCCTACCTCACCACGGGAGGTGGAGCCAGTGGCCCCAGGGCTGAAATCCAAACCCAGCCATTGTTCCCCACCTTTTGGCTGTTTGACTGTGCGCATGTGTGTTTTGGCACATGTATCGTGTGCCTCCAGGGCTGTTGTGCCAAAGCTCAGGCCCTGTATACCATGCTTAGGATAGCTGAAAATACCTGCTCAGGGAAAAAGGGAGATGGGCCAGGGAGGATACCGATAGTGGACTTTAGGGTGAGTTGAAAAGTGATAGGAGGCTTTGCCCTCTGATAGGATGAGTGTGCAGTAATGCAGCTCCTATCCAAAATGTCAAGCAGGCGGGGTGCAGTGGCTCACACCTGTAATCCCAGCACTTTGGGAGGCCAAGGCGGGTGGATCACCTGAGGTCAGGAGTTCGAGACCAGCTTGGCCAACATGGTGAAACCCTGTTTCTACTAAAAACACAAAAAATTAGCCAGGCACAGTGGAGGGTGCCTGTAATCCCAGCTACTGGGGAGGCTGAAGCAGGAGAATTGCGTGAACCTGGGAGATGGAGGTTGCAGTGAGCCGAGATCACACCATCGCACTCCAGCCTGGGCAACAAGAGTGAAACTCTGTCTCAAGAAAAAAAAAAAAAAAAAGTCAAGCAAAAGAATACACCCATTGAAACCACAAGGTTGTGCAGATGTATGTACACAGATCTGGAAAGACAAGAGGGTCACTCACAGCCAGAACTATGCATGTGAAGCATCGCGGTACCACTCATTCATGTGCTTATGGAGCCCCTCCCACTCTGGAACTACACAGGGTGATGAGGTGGTGGAGGAGGCACCAACATCACAGATGGGTCGTGGTCCAGCCCTTCCAGTAGCTGCTAAAGGAGTCATCCCTGGAGATTTACTTGAAGTTTCTGGGCCAGGTGTCATGGCTAACGCCTGTAACCCCAGCATTTTGGGAGACTGAGGTGGGCAGATCATATGAGATCAGGAGTTTGAGACCAGCCTGGTGAAAACCCACCTCTACTAAAAATACAAAAATTAGCTGGGCGTGGTGGTGTGTGCCCAGCTACTCAGGAGGCTGAGGCAGGAGAATCACTTGATCCCGGGAGGCAGAGGTTGCAGTGAGCCGAGATCGCACCACTGCATTCCAGACTGGGTGATGGAGTGAGTCGCCACTTACAGAGTCCAATTAAAAATAACGAGGTTGCCAGGCGTGGTGGCTCATGCCTATAATCCCAGCACTTTGGGAGGCCAAGGCAAGCGGATCACCCGAGGTCAGAAGTTCGAGACCAGCCTGGCCAACATGGTGAAATCCCATCTCTACTAAAAATACAAAAATTAGCTGGGCTTGGTGGCATGTGCCTGTAATCCCAGCTACTTGGGAGGCTGAGGCAATAGAGTCACTTGAACCCGGGAGGCAGAGGTTGCGATGAGCCAAGATTGTGCCGCTGTACTCCAGCCTGGGCGACACAGCAAGACTCTGTCTCAGAACAAAAAAAAAGGAAAAAAGAAAGAAGAAGTACATTTCTTTTTTTTTTCTTTCTTTCTTTTTTTTTTTTTTTTTTTTGAGACAAAGTCTCACTCTGCGGCCTAGGCTGGAGTGCAACGGTACGATCTTGGCTCACTGTAACCTCCGCCTCCCGGGTTCAAGAGATTCTCCTGTTTCAGCCTCCCAAGTAGCTGGGATTACAGGCGCACACCGCCACGCCCAGCTAATTTTTTGTATTTTAGTAGAGACGGGGTTTCACCGTGTTGCCCAGGCTGGTCTGGAACTCCTGAGCTCAGGCAATCCACCTACCTTAGCCTCCCAAAGTGCCAGGATTACAGGTGTGAGCCACTGCTCCTGGCCTGAAAGAAAGTACATTTCAAGGCTATATGTTATGAATAAGGAGAAGGGAGAAAAAATGGTTTCCACAGTAAGCTTCAAGGTTACATATTGAGACCCCAGAGAAAGGAAAAGAAAGGTTTGAAAACGCATTTTGAAGTTAAGTTTCCTGGTTACACTTTCAAGGCCAACTTTCAGGTGTTGACCTGGGATGGAGGGAGGACTTCCTGATTCAACAAAGATGAGGGGCTGGAGAACTACCCAGGCCCTACTGGGTCAGAGTGAAGCAGAGTCTGACAAACAAGTCCCAGTGCAGTCCAGAAAAAAGAGGTAAACCACTCCTGCACTTTCTGAGCTTTCCCAGAATTCAAATCACAGTCTGAGAGGGCAGGCACAGACTCTAGCCTCAGGGTGCCCGAAGTCTGAGGTGGGAGAAACAAGCTCTGCTCTCAGGGAGTTCCTGCTTTAGAGTTGGGAAAGTGAGATCTCACCAGAAGCCAGAAAACAAGACTTGGTATCATATAAAGATGTATGGATGGCCAGGCATGGTGGCTTATGCCTGTTAATCCCAGCACTTTGGGAGGCTGAGGCAGGAGGATCTATTGAGTCCAGGACTTCAAGACCAGCCTGGACAACAAAGTGTGACTCCATTTCTATAAAAAAGTTAAAAAGCATTGCTGGTACAGTGGTGAACATAGATGCCCTCCAAAAAAATAAAAAAATTAGGCAGGTGTGCCTAGAGTCCCAGCTATTTGGGAAGCTAAGTCTAGAGGATCACTTGAGCCCAAGAGTTTGAGGTTGCAGTGAACTATGATCATGCCACTGCACTATAGCCTGGGCAACAGAGCAAGACTCTGCCTCTAAAATAAATAAAACAAACAAACAAACAAAATAAGAACACAACACTAACTCCTAATTTTTTATAGCCCCTAGCAATAACCATTCTTTCTTTTTCTTTTTTTTTTTGAGACAGAGTCTCATTCTGTCACCCAGTCTGGAGGGCAGTGGTGTGATCTCGGCTCACTGCAACCTCCACCTCCCAGGTTCAAGCAATTCTCTGCCTCAGCCTCCCAAGTAGCTGGGATTACAGGCATCTGCCAACACACCTGGCTAGTTTTTGAATTTTTAGTAGAGACAGGGTTTTGCCATGTTGACCAGGCTGGTCTCGAACTTCTCACCTTGTGATCTGCCCACCTTGACCTCCCAAAGTGCTGGGCTTACAGGCGTGAGTCGCAGCACCCGGACTACCATTCTATTTTCTATCTCTATGAATTTGACTGCTCTAGGTACCTAAAATAAGTGGAATCATTCAGTATTTGTCTTTTTGTGACTGGCTTATTTCACTTTGTGTGGTATCCTCAAGGTTTATCCATGTTGTAGCCTGTGTCAGAATTCCTTCCTTTTCAAGGCTGAATAATATTCCATTGTATGTATTTGCTACATTTTGTTTATCCATTAATCCATCAATGAACATTTGTGTTGTTTCTACCTTTTGGCTATTGTAAAATGATGTTGCTATGAACACAGGTGTACACATATTTATTTGAGTTCCTACTTTAAGTATGTTTTGAGACATTTTTTTTTTTTTTTTTTGAGATGGAGTTTCGCTCTTGTTGCCCAGGCTGGAGTACAATGGTGTGATCTCGGCTCACTGCAACCTCTTCCTCCCGGGTTCAAGCGATTCTCCTGCCTCAGCCTCCTGAGTAGCTGAGATTACAGGCATGTACCACCATGCCCAGCAAATTTTTTTGTATTTTTAGTAGAGACGGGGTTCTCCATTTTGGTCAGGCTGGTCTTGAACTCCTGACCTCAGGTGATCTGCCCGCCTCGGCCTCCTAAAGTGCTGGGATTACAGGCGTGAACCACCGTGTCTGGCCAAATGGTTTTAATAATATGAAGAATTCAAGTTCTCACCAAGTTTCAAGGTCTTTAAAATTACATTTCTTACACTTCCATAAAATTCAACATCCCAAGTTAGGAAAAAGTCATTACATCTAATAAAAGCTTACCCACCAAGTTGGCAGCTGTGGACTTCTATTAATAGACTGAAGAGGCCGGGCACGGTGGCTCAAGCCTGTAATCCCAGCACTTTGGGAGGCCGAGACGGGCAGATCACGACAGGAGATCGAGACCATCCTGGCTAACACGGTGAAACCCTGTCTCTACTAAAAAATACAAAAAACTAGCCGGGCGACGTGGCGGACGCCTGTAGTCCCAGCTACTTGGGAGGCTGAGGCAGGAGAATGGTGTAAACCCAGGAGGCGGAACTTTCAGTGAGCTGAGATCCGGCCACTGCACTCCAGCCTGGGTGGCAGAGCGAGAGTACGTCTCAAAAAAAAAAAAAAAAAAAAAAAAATAGACTGAAGAATTAGGAAATGTGTATAACTTAAACCCAGGGAAGTAGATTAAGTTATCACCTCTTGAAGCTTCGAAATCATTGTTATCACAACCATGTATACACGGTTCAGCATCACAAAATCAGAGTCACAAATAGGAACATAGTTAGCCTCATGGCTTCACATTGTTAGTAGATAATATCAGTGGCAACCAAAAAGACTGCATATGGCCTAAGGCCTTTCTAGCTGTCATAATGAACAGGTCACACGACTGTGGGGCTGAGCCCAGTAAGGTTTCGACTCCTCTTTCCCAGCAATTTCCTTCAATACCTGAAGCTCAAATTGCTATCTTTGTCCACTGCTTCTATTCCAAGACCCCTTTTGCCTATGTAGAGTGTGTCATGCCAACCCCGGACTCCACACCAAGCATGTCTGTCCCAGCAGGGTGACTAATTCACATAAATTAAATCATCAGAAAGGACTGCCTTGGACCCAGGTGGATTATGCCTTGAGAAATGCTTGACCATGTTTGTGCAGTGGGCCCTGCATACCTGCAGCCCTATAGACACCAAACATATGAAAATTGTCATCAAAATGAAGTGAGACTGACTCTTCTGCAACTTGCAGCTATTTCTTAAGACCCTGAAAGCTAGAAGGGACCCCTAATTTTTACCACTTTCCTCATGGTTCTCTCACAGAGATAGTGAACAACTATGTAATTGTGGTCTAAGAAATATTTAGGTATACAAGTGAGTTTGTCCATCCACAGAGGGGGGAATGATGAAGTAAACCAGCCTTGCTACAATGAAGATAACTTTATCTTTCACATGTTAAAAGTTGAAAACTTGTGCTTGCTTTGGCAGCACATATACTAAAACTGGAATGATTCAGGGAAGATTAGCATGGCCCCTTTGCAAGGATGACACATGAATTTGTAAAGCCTTCCATATTAAAAATAATAATAGGCCGGGCATGGTGGCTCACGCCTGTAATCCCAGCATTTTGGGAGGCTGAGGCAGGTGGATCACAAGGTCAGGAGTTCAAGACCAGCCTGGTCAAGATGGTGAAACCCCATCTCTACTAAAAATACAAAAATTAGCTGGGCATGGTGGTGGGCACCTGTAATCCCAGCTACTCGGGAGGCTGAGGCAGAGAATTGCTTGAACCTGGGACGTGGAGGTTGCAATGAGCCGAGAATGCGCCACTGCACTCCAGCCTGGATGACAGAGCGAGATTCTGTTTCAAATAATAGTAATAATAACAGGCCGGGCGTGGTGGCTCATGCCTGTAATCCCGGCACTTTGAGAGGCTGAGGCAGGTAGATCACCTGAGGTCAGGAGTTTCAGACCAGCCTGACCAACATGGTGAAAACCTGTCTCTACTAAAATATAAAAACTATCTGGGCGTGGTTGTGGGCACCTGTAATCTCAGGTACTTGGGAGCCTGAGGCAGGAG
The DNA here is from genome assembly GCF_047675955.1 of Chlorocebus sabaeus. Classification (NCBI taxonomy): domain Eukaryota; kingdom Metazoa; phylum Chordata; class Mammalia; order Primates; family Cercopithecidae; genus Chlorocebus; species Chlorocebus sabaeus. The sequence goes on from NC_132920.1 coordinate 43,698,218, forward strand.
AATCACTTGAACCCAGGAGGTGGAGGTTGCAATGAGTCGAGATCATGCCATTGCACTCCAGCCTGGGCAACAAGAGTGAAACTCCATCTTAAAAAATAATAATAATAATAATTAAAAACTCTAGAGGACTGTGATTCCCATGCTTTTCAAAGGTATGTTTATGTTAACTGATACTTCCTTTGTTTCAGAATATAAACTTGAATTGCTTTTCAAATCTATAATTGAAAGTACAACAACCTTTCTCCCCTTGTGAACCCCAAAACAATTTCTAGAAAGGCTGAAACGATATCTAGGAATTATACCTATTTAGAAAAGCAAACCAGCCTCTTACATTTCTTCCTTCAGTCACATACCTTTTGGTAAACAGCAGAAGTCTCATATATATATATGTTTTTGAGATGGAGTCTTGCTCTGTCACCCAGGCTGGAGCACAGTGGCACGATCTTGGCTCACCACAACCTCCCCTCCTGGGTTCGAGCAATTCTCTTGCCTCAGCCTCCTGAGTAGCTGGGACTACAGGTGCGTGCCACCATGCCCAACTAATTTTTGTGTTTTTGGTAGAGAAGGGGTTTCACTATGTTGGCCAGGTTGGTTTATTTAGAGTAATTTTATTAAATTAATTTTTAAAAAGATGTATAGGATAGAAAGGCATGGATGGGATGGGAAATAAAAATGGCTGACCTCTCCCTCTGGGGATCTGGGAGCCTCTGCTGAGGTTTTTGTGTGTGTGCGTTGATGGGGGGTTGGTACTTGAGATCAGCTTCACCAAGGGGCAGACCCAGCTCCATCCCTAGGCCCAGGGAAATGGGATACCTTGCTGCTCTGAAATGTTGATGAGCTGTGGAGGGGAGAGGGACAGGGGAGCAGATGGAATTCCTGGACAATTGTTCCGGCTGTCACCAGAGAGGATAGGCTGGAGGGAGCCCTGGATAATTTATGGAGGGACAGATGCTTCTCCGGAACCATCTGGCCAAGAGAGGCCTGGGCTCGGGGTGGATGAGGTCTTTAGGTCTGAGGAGACTCCTGGCCTCCAGCCTGCCTCATTTCCTCTAAGTGCCCTGCTTGGTGCCCTGGGACTTTCCTAGGATGGCTGTGCTGCCTGAGGACCCAGCTCCAGAATTCCACCTGATTCTCATCTCGCTCTCCCCTTCGCTGAGTCTGGGGCTTGTCTTTGCTACTATTCCTGATTAGGGCTAAGTGGAGCCTTAAGGTCATGTAACTTCCACCTATGTATTTTCTTATTTTATAGTATTTTCAACCCTTCTTCTCCACCAGTATATTCCAAAATCTGTCAATCACTTACCTACATACCATTTATTCATTCAATAAATATTTATTGGCTGGGCACAGTGGCTCATGCCTGTAATCTCAGCACTTTGGAAGGCCGAGGCAGGCAGATCACTTGAGCTCAGGAGTTCAAGACCAGCCTGGCCAACATGGTAGAACCCCCATCTCTACTAAAAATACAAAAAGTTAGCTGGGTGTGGTGGCATGCGCCTGTAATCCCAGCTACACAGGAAACTGAGGTGGGAGAATCACTTGAACCCGGGAGGCAGAGGTTGCAGTGAGCCGAGATTGTGCCACTACACTCTAGCATCAGCAACAGATTGAGACCCTGTCTCAAAAAAAAATTAATTAATTAAACAAACAGAATTAAAAAATTTATTGAATACCTACCACGCCAGGCATTGTTTTAGACACTGGGGATGCTGTGATGAACAAGAAAATATCCCAGACCTCTGGAGTTTGCTTTGTAGTGGGGAGACAGTCAATAAACAAATAAATATTTAATATAATGTCAGATAATGATAAGTACTATGAATGAAAACATTAAAGCAGGGTAAAGGAGAATAGGGATGCTGATTTAGATTGAGTGGCCAAGGAAGGCTTCTCTAAAGTGATGACACTTGAGCAAAGACACAAATGAGAGTCAATATTTGGAGGAAGAACATTCCAGGTATGGGGAACAGCAAACTTAAGAGACCCTGAGGCAGAAATATGCTTAGTGCATTGGAGGAAAACATGCCATTTATTCATTAGGCAATTACTGTGTACCAAGCACCTGCTAGGGAGTATGAAGATGAAATCAAACATAGTTTTTGCCCTGAAGAAGCATCAGGGCGAAAGTAATATAACATGTAAATAAATAATTACACTGCACAGGACAGCTACAATAAAGCTATGTACAAGTTGCTAGTGATGCCCAGCAAAAGGAGCACTAAAGGGAAGGCTTTCTGCAGGAGGTGGCATTTGAACTGACGATCTGAAGCAGTAGGAGGAATTGATGATGCAAGGGAGGAGGAGAGAGATTAGACATCTTAAGGTCCGATGTCCTGAAAACAAAGGACAATTTGGGAATCTGAAGTCCCCAGGAGAGGCAAAAAATGAGGCTGATGAAGGTGGAAGAGGCTGGATCATGCAGATGTTTGAATGCCAAACTGAAAAGCTGGTTTTATTCTTTGGATTACGGGGAAGCAGTAGCACTATTCTCTCTCCCACTGTATCTTTTTTTTTTTTTTTTTTTTTTTTTTTTTTTTTTTTTTTTTGAGACGGAGTCTCGCTCTGTGGCACATTTCTGCTCACTGCAAGCTCCGCCTCCCGGGTTCACGCCCGCCTCAGCCTCCCGAGTAGCTGTGACTACAGGAGCCCGCCACCACGCCCGGCTAATTTTTTGTATTTTTTTAGTAGAGACGGGGTTTCACCGTGTTAGCCAGGATGGTCTCAATCTTCTGACCTCGTGATCTGCCCGCCTCGGCCTCCCAAAGTGCTGGGATTACAGGCCTGAGCCACCGCGCCCGGCCCCACTGTATCTTTGAGCTGTGTTCCCCTATTCTTTTTTTTTCCTTCCTTTCTTTCAGTATTAGAGTCTTTCCCCACTTCCTGCTATTGCCCGGCTCCTGATACGTCCTTCCTTCTGCGGCCAAGCCTCCAATCCCTGCTTTCAAGAGAGCCCCATCTTTCGCCATCACGTAGTGTGCCACTTCCCCAACCCCAGGCCCTGCCCCCGTGGCCCCGCCTCCGATGACGCAGGACGCCAAGTGCGTGGGGATTCCCGCGGCCCTGGCCACTACCCGGCCTGCCCCGCGGCAAGATGGCGACCTGAACGCAGCTGGCAGCGGCGGAAAGTTTGTTGTGGGGTTGGAGTAGTCGGGCGGGGAAGCCAGAGTTGGGGGGGATTGCGGGGGCCCTAGTCTGTAGTAGGGGCGAAGGGGGTACTGGCTCCAGGGTTGAAAAGAGGATATGGAATGGAGTAAGGTCCGAGGCGGAGAGGAAAAAAGGAGTTGGGGCGGACCGGGGCCCTAGGGTTCAGTGGCAGCCCTAGGGGAGGGAGATTTGGGGTGGGGCAGCCCGAAGTAGGTGTTGTGCGGGTCGTGGAGAAGCAGAGTCACAAGTTGGAGGAGAATTTCTGTAGCCGCGAATAAAGAAGCCTGGAGCGTGGGATAGAGGCCCGACTGTATCTGACCGGCCAGAGGGGAAAGGGATCTTTCTAGTAGAGTGGGATAGTGAGGAAGAGAGATCTGGAGGATGCCAGGCAGATCTGCTAAGGAGGGAACTAAAGCCAGTCAAATGACACTCTTCTAGGCTTAGATCAGCCTTTCCACAGCTCCTGTAGCAGCATCTGCCCCAATTTCAGCAGAAGATTCAGGTGCCCCAGGGACTGGAAGAAATTACATTGCCTACTTGGAAAGAAGAAGAGATAGCGACTTGCCCCAGCCCAGCCCCAGAGCGGGTAAGGTGGCTTCCAGTGACAGGTTTCTGGCTGGCATGCTCCCTGGGAGGAGGATGCATGGGCTTAGAGTGATGCCAAGAATCATTTGGTCTGAGAAGGGCTCTCTTCTATAGAGGTTGTTCTTTGTCTGAGGTCCTTAAGTTAGTGTTTGGCGTAGATTGCAGGCTGACTTTTGAGAGTTGGTGTAGAATTAAGCCTTGTGTGCCTTCACCTATGCAAGCAAACCTGGACAGAGGCCTAGAGACCAGGCTGAAGGATTTTAACACATCCCTGTCACAAGCAGTTTCCTACATGCTCATTGTTTCTGCTTCAATTTCCCCATCACATTTTCACTTTGGAGTCCTGCCTGGAAGTGGAGATTTGTGGGTGACAGATGGTGGGGAGTCATGAGAAAACAAATTCTGATCGCGTTCACTGACCATTTAGGTACTTGCTGTCACCAACTCCTGAATTCATTCTCGCTTCGTGTCTACTTTTGCTCTTTTGGTAAGAAGGGCTCATTAGTGTTCCTCTGGGGATGTGGATTTTGGTGGGGGTATCAGAGGTGAGGGAAAGGCAGGTTGGGATTATGGAGAAAAAATGTAGATCAGTTTCTGGTAAGAGATCAAGCAGACTGATGTAAAGCTCTGGTAATGTTTAGCACCTCACTCCCTATCCTTGAGATCCCTAATATTTGAGAGCTGCTTTACAGTTGGACAAGTGTGGTGATGGAAAGAAAGGATCATGGAACTTGCTCTTTTCTGGTAGTTTTTTTCTCTCCTCTGTAATCTTCCCATCAGACCACTTTTGAAAAAATCAGTTTCCCTAGCCAAACTAAGCATGGCCTGAGAGGTAGTGGATTTGGTGTTGGAGGGAAAGGAAGGGGACTGGAGCCAGAGAACACAGTGAATGTGGCCTTCACTTCCTTTGGTGAGTGTTATGCCCTAGCCAGAGTTGGGAGTAGCCTTCTTACTGAAGCCTGCTTCAGGATCAGCATTGCTTCAGGGTGGACTGGGAGGTCTGGTTTGATCTAGCACTCTTCATTAGCTGTCTGCTCTCTACTTATACCCCCAACCAAAGGCTTACTCCAGACAGAACAACCCAAGTCGCTGTTACTAGGTCAGCTTCAGTACCTTTAGGTATCTGAAGAACTGATGATATGTAGCTGTGACTCCATTTCTGACGGTTGAGAACCTCCTTTTCCTGAGGACAATTTGTGCCCCCTTGAAAATTATAATTGTAGTCACCCAAGGGTAGTGTGGTGAACACACATAACGGTTCATAGCACTGACTCTGAGCCTGGCATGGTGGCACATACCTGTAGTCCTAGCTACTTGGGAGACTGAGCTGGGAGGAGCATTTGAGGCCAGGAGTTTGAGACTGCAGTGCACTATGATGGCACCTGTGAATACCCATTGTACTCCAGCCTGGGCAACGTAAGAGATGCAGTCTCCAAGAAACAACAAAAACAGAAAGCACTGGCCGGGTGCAGTGGCTCACTCCTGTAATTTTAGCATTTTGGGAGTCTGAGGCAGGCGGATCACGGGGTCAAGAGATCGAGACCATCCTGGCCAAAAAGGTGAAACCCCATCTCTGCTAAAAATACAAAAATTAGCTGGGTGTGGTGGTGTGCGTCTGTAGTCCCAGCTACTCAGGAGGCTGAGGCAGAAGAATCGCTTGAACCCGAGCGGTGGAGGTTGCAGTGAGCTGAGATTGCACCACTGCACTCCAGCCAGAAGACAGAGCGAGACTCCACTCCAACAACAACAACAACAAAAAAGGCACTGACTTTGCCATTTGTAGCTCTGTGAGCTTTATTAATTGCATAGCTTTATATGCCTCAGTTTTCTTTTTTTTTTTTTTTTTTTTTTTTTTTTTTTTTTTTTGAGACGGAGTCTCGCTCTGTCGCCCAGACTGGAGTGCAGTGGCCGGATCTCAGCTCACTGCAAGCTCCGCCTCCCAGGTTCACGCCATTCTCCTGCCTCAGCCTCCCGAGTAGCTGGGACCACAGGCGCCTGCCACCTCGCCCGGCTAGTTTTTTTTTTTTGTATTTTTAGTAGAGACGGGGTTTCACCATGTTAGCCAGGATGGTCTCGATCTCCTGACCTCGTGATCCGCCCGTCTCGGCCTCCCAAAGTGCTGGGATTACAGGCTTGAGCCACCGCGCCCGGCCCTCAGTTTTCTCATCAATCAAATGTGGGTAGTAAGAGTATCTATCGCATAGGGTTGTTTCGAGGGTAAATTAGTTAATACATTAATATGCTTACTCAGTGCCTGACAGTATGTTTTAGTTATACTAGTCAGATCTCAGCACTAATTTCTGCTTCATGGTTGAACCTGCTGTCTGTATAGCATCTACATTGGTTTGGGCTGCTAGCCTGATGTTAAAGAGATGAAGCAGAGCTTTTGGATAATACAGATTTTTTTGTTGTGAGAATATCCTCATTAGGCTATTTAAAGCGATGTTAAAATGCCAGTGATTTCTTGTTTGAAGCTGTGAGGCTATACAATTATCTTTGCAGTTGAGTAATGATGATGATAATAACAATAATGGTGCTTATTGAGCACATTCTGTGCCTAGGATTGTTGTAAGGGCTTTTCATGTATTAACTGATTTAATTTTTGACTTTTTTTTTTTGAGACGAAGTCTCGTTCTTGTCGCCCACGTTGGGGTGCAATGGTGCTCTCCTCACTGCAACTGCCGCCTCCCAGATTGAAGTGATTCTCCTGCCTCAGCCTCCCAGGTAGCTGGGATTACAGGTGCCCACAACCATGTCTGGCTAATTTTTGTATTTTTAGTAGAGATGGGGTTTTCACCGCATTGGTCATGCTGGTGTCGAACTCCTGACCTCAGGTGATCTGCCCACCTCTGCCTCCCAAAGTGCTGGGATTACAGGCATGAACCATCGTGCCTGGCCAATTAATTTAATTTTCATAATCATATGAAGTAGATAACTTATTATCCCTGTCTTACAGATGAGAAAATGGAGGCAGAGTGGTTAAGTAATTTGCTTAAGATCACCCAGCTAATAAGTGACAGAGCCGGGATTTGAACCTAGGCAATCTAGCTTCAGCGGTTGAGCTTTTTTTTCTTTAGGTTGATATCAAGTTAACTTAAATATGCCTAGTGGCAATTTGTGTCTCTTGTTTGTTTGACTGTATCCTGGTTCATGTTTGTTTGTCAAGATGGTTAAATGTATATCCATATTGTAGTAGAAACTTTTTTGATTATTTAAAAAAATGTTTAGGGGCTGAGTTTTTCATCACAACCCTCTTTCCTCTCAGAACTAGTAACTGGTGCATGGGCTGTGGGGAGGGAGCTTCTGTGCCATGTCAGCCAAATCTGGGCTGTCTTCATGATTCAACTTGGTGATGTGATGCGACCTTGGGCCTGGGTTGAGTGGGCAGACTGACATTAGAATCTACACTGAGCACACCTTAAAGGGGTGTGTGTGTTTATTAATGTAGATGTACATATAAGGCTCATTTCTAACTTTGATTACTGACATGAGCAGTTGATTAGCCATAGTAAATATTAGATTCATAGTCTGGATATAATTTTTTTTTTTAAAAAGCAAGATATCACTCCCCCCCCCCAAAAAAACTTAATATCTTTCCTGAATAAAATTAATAAAATTTAAAACAATAAATAGTAAAAATAGGAAGTAGCAAACTACACAGAAAAAAAAAAAAAAAGTAGCATTTTAAATAGCTCCCTCCCCTCAGCTAGAGGGGAAGATGGAAAACAAATGTGCTGCTGAAGAAGCCTGTGTTGTTTGAAGGCCCTGGCAGCGGTCCTCAGTCTCTCCCTTTAGCCAGGCAGGAGGCCCAGTGTAGCCTTGAGGCAGAGGTGTGCCCAAGCTTTGATTGACTAGCTTTCCTTTGCCCTGTATTTAAGACTCACTCTCCTCCTTCTGAGTCATGTCCTGTCTATTTAACACACCCTCAGGGCCCTTCTTTTTCTTCAACAAATGACTCTCTACCCTGCCATTGAAGTAGGCGCGTGTCTGTCATCTAATTAGATTTCAGGAGAATTGGGGGCTCGGGACTTGGGCTTTCCCTGGGAACTCTGCGCTGGCCCTCTGATGACCTTTCCTATTTGTTTGGCACATGTGATTTTGAGAAGCAGACAGTATCTGTCAGACGAATTACTCCCCACTCCATGAACTCGGGAGCCATATATCTTAGGATAGTGTACTTTATCTTGCATTGCGTGGCAGTCAGCATGCTGAAACGTGTTATCTCTGAAGATTATACCTTTGTACTTTGGTAGAAGTCCTCAAATTTTCTGGATGCGGGTCACATTTTAGTAAACTATGGAGCTGCAAGGTGAAGGATGATGTATTTTGAGCTGATTCTTCCTTTTTACTGTTTTCTTTGTTGTGTAAATCGATTCTCAGAGTGCCTCTTATTCAGGAATTTATGAAGCCAATCCCTTTACTTCCTTCTCACCACCATATTTTGAATGCCAACGACCTCTGGGTGAAGGAAACTTCATTTCTCACCTGGATTCAGCCTCTTAAATAGCTCTCTGAACTGACCTCATTCTAGCGTCTAGACCTTTGCATACACTGGTGCCGGCCTTCCTTTTTGTCCTTCACATCTCAGTTTAAATGTCACTTCCTTTAGGATCTCACCCCTGCCACCTTGAGTGCCCTTCTTCTGTGCTTCTGTCTGATACTTATGCTGTTATAATTGCCTATTTACTTGTCTGATTCTCATAAGACTAAGTGCCCTGAGAACAGAGACTATGTCTTATTCACTACTGTGTTTGTAGCATTTAGGACAGTGCTGGGCCGTAATAGGTGCCTTTTTTTTTTTTGAAACGGAGTCTCGCTCTGTTGCCCAGGCTGGAGTGCAGTGGCCGGATCTCAGCTCACTGCAAGTTCTGCCTCCCGGGTTCACGTCATTCTCCTGCCTCAGCCTCCCGTGTAGCTGGGACCACAGGCGCCCACCACACCCGGCTAATTTTTTTTTTTTGTATTTTTAGTAGAGACGGGGTTTCACCGTGTTAGCCAGGATGGTCTTGATCTCCTGACCTCGTGATCTGCCCATCTCGGCCTCCCAAAGTGCTAGGATTATAGGCGTGAGCCACCGCGCCCGGCCATAGATGCTTTATGATGTTATGGTGCATGTAGAATGAATAAAATGTGGTGAGCAGTCTCATTTCATGCCAATCTTATCTTCTATGGTGCTGTCAAAATTATTTTCCTATACAATAGTCTTCCTGGCTGGGCGTGGTGGCTCACGCCTGTAATCCCAGCACTTTGGGAGGCTGAGGTGGGTGGATCACAAGGTCAGGAGTTCGAGACCAGCCTGATGAACGTGGTGAAACCCTGACTCTACTAAAAATACAAAAATTAGCCGGGCGTGGTGATGCACGCCTGTAATCCCAGCTACTCTGCAGGCTGAGACAGGAGAATTGCTTGAACCCAGGAGGTGCAGGTTGCAGTGAGCCAAGATCGCATAATTGTACTCCAGCCTGGGTGACAGAGCGAGACTCCATTTCAAAAAAAAAAAAAAAGTCTTCCCTTATAAATGCCATGGGTTCTTCCTTACTTAAGTTAAAGCCCACACTGTCTAGCTTAGCATGCCAAAAGGCTCCTTATACTGGGGTCCAGACCTAGACCATTAGCCTGAGTTGCTGCCACTCCACCTCATCTGTCCTGTGCTTCATTGCTCCCAAATTTCTCACTGCTCCTGAACCTGTCATGGGCATCCATTTACCTTCATCTTCTTTGCCTGTGTACTTCACTCAGTCCGTAATGCTCACCTCTGCCTCTAAAACTGCCCATCCCCTAAGACCCAGCTCTGTTGTCACCTCCAGTGAGAAGCCTCCCCTGCTTTTCTTTCCTCCTCTTGGCCCCCCGCAGCAATTTCTTTGAACCTCTGTTTTGGCACTTACCATGTTGTTTGGTGAGGGCTCTGTTTACTTGTCTGTTTCTTTCACTGGGCTGATCTCCTGTAGTCAGGGGACTTTGCAGAGCATGTGGTGGAAAGGAGTTTGTGGGAATGGCAATGAATAGTGTGAAAGAATCTGATTGTGGAGCTAGGCCGACCTGGTTTAAATCCTAATTCTGCCACTCACCACCTTTGCAACTTTAGGCAAGTTCCTTAACCAGTAGGATTCTTGGTCTCATCTTGGTCTCTAAAATGAGGTTGGCTGGGTGTAGTAGCTTACTCCTGAAATCCCAGCACTTTGGAAGGCTGAGGCAGGAGGATCACTTGAGGCCAAGAGTTTGAAGTCAGACTGACTGTGCAACATAATGAGATTCTGTCTCTACAAAAAACATACAAAACTTAGCTGGGTATGGTGGCTTGTGCCTGTGGTCCTAACCCTCAGGAGGAGGCTGAGGTGGGAGGATCACTTGAACCCAGGAGTTTGAGGCTGCAGTGAGCTATGATTGTACCACTGCACTCCGGAATGGGTGACAGAGCCAGACCCAATCTCTAAAAAAACTAAAAACAAAACAAAATAAAATAAAATAAGGGTGATATCTTTTTTGCAGGAGTAATGAGTTCATAGCTTATATCATGGTGCCTGGCATATAAAGGACACTTGGGGCTGGGCACGGTGGCTCACGCCTGTCAATCCGAGCACTTTGGGAGGCCGAGGCAGGTGGATCACCTGAGGTCAGGAGTTCGAGACCAGCATGGCCAACATGGTGAAACACCATCTCTACTAAAAATACAAAAATTAGCTGGGCGTGGTGGTTGGCACCTGTAATCCCAGCTACTTGGGAGGCTGAGGCAGGAGAATCGTTTGAACCCAGGAGGTGGAGGTTGCAGTGAGCCGAGATCGCGCCATTGCACTCCAGCCTGGGGCACAAGAGCAAGACTTCATCTCAAAAGATAAATAAATAAATAAATAAATAAATAAATAAATAAAGGACACTTGGTAAATATTTGTTGAATGAACAAATTTCCCATTTTGGAGCTCTGCAAATAGGAAAAGGCTTTGTTCTATTAAATCTAAAATAAGCCTTTTGATTTCTGCCTGGTAGTCAGGAGCATTTTGAGGTGGGAGTAAAACTGAGTCTCCTTTCTTGTGATGAAGCAGTATAAAAGATGAGATTAGGAACATCATCAATGAGCAGTCTGTGCAAAGATTGTTGGTGTTTCTCCCCATCTCTTGTTTTTTTCTTTTTTTCCCCGAGACAGAGTCTTGCTCTGTCATCCAGGCTAGAGTGCAGTGGCGTGATCTCAGCTCACTGCATCTTCCACCTCCCGGGCTCAAGCAATTCTTCTGCCTCGGCCTCCTGAGTAGCTGGGATTACAGGTGCCTGCCACTGTGCTTGACTAATTTTTTTGTATTTTTAGTGAAGATGGGGTTTTACCTTGTTGGCCAGGCTGGTCTTGAATTTCTGACCTCAGGTGATCCACATGCCTGGGCCTCCCAAAGTGCTGGGATTACAGGTGTGAGCCACCATGCCCAGCCTCCCCATCTCTTATTTTGTGATGACTCCTTTGATGATCGTGTTATGCTGGCCTTCTCCAGTCCTGGTGAGGTTGGTGGTGGTGGATTCATAATGTAATTAAGACTGGGGATAGACAGAAAGCTGCTCACAGTGGATGACTGGGTGGAGAGTTTCAGTATCCATGTTTCCCAGTATTTTATGGACGGAAAAATGGGTGAAACTGATGGAACACATCCAGGCATTGAGGAAGCCAGACTTCTTGGCCCTACTTTTCTTAGGGCTTTGATGGTCTTCTTGTGCCACAGAACAGGCTTAACTTGGATGCTTCCCACAAATGGGGCTGATAGCTGCATCGTGATCCATTCTTTGCTTTTTTGTTTCTAGTGTAGTTGATGGGGGTAGTCCTTAGGGCCCCAATTCCTACCAAACACCAAATTAATTTCTTTCCAGAAGTTTCGATCTCTTAAGTGTATAATGCCAGGTGATACTCCAGTGCGAGTTTACAATCAGATAGGGAAGATACGTCTGAGTTCTCTGGATGGCAGCCTTGTCTGGTCCTTCAACCCTTGTCCCAGCTAGGGGCCTTTGTGTGCTCTCAAAGCACTCAACCACGCTGTACTGGAAGTGACTGTTAACCTGTCTCTCCCCCACTAGGAGTAAGATCTTCTGTCTCTGAAGCTTCTTAGGGGCGAGTTTTTTTACTGAAGGCCGAGCATTTAGGCACTATAGAGTAAGTGCTGAGCAATGTTGGTTACTGTGTGACCCAACCCAGTCCTTCCTCGGTGGGATTAAAGAAGATGGAATCTACCTGGCAAAACCTTTTGCACCCTTAGGAAGGAAGGTCCTGCATAAACAAAAGGTGATAGTGTTAGCAATAGCATTACTAATTATTTTCCAGGATTTCAGTCATGTGGTTAAATCATCTTCCAGGTGCTTGGCTTCAGCTGTCTCCCTTTTTGCCTTTTATGTTTTTTTTTTGTTTTGTTTTGTTTTTGTTTTTGTTTTTGAGACACAGTCTCGCTGTGTCACTCAGGGTAGAGTGCAGTGGTGTGATCTTGGCTTGCTGCAACCTCCGCCTCCTGGGTTCAAGCAACACTCAGCCTCCCGAGTAGCTGGGACTACAGGTGTGTGCCACCACGCCCAGCTAACTTTTGTATTTTTAGTAGAGACAGGGTTTCGCCATTTTGGTCGGGCTTGTCTCGAACTCCTGACCTCAGGTGATCCGCCTGCCTTGGCCTCCCAAAGTGCAAAGATTACAGGCGTGAACCACCATGCCTGGCCATCCTGTTTATGTTCTAATAACACATCCCTAAGCAATCAGGAATGGGTTAAAGGAGGAGGTGAAGTACACACTAATAGCTTTCCAGTAGCTTTTTTTTTTTTTTGAGACAGAGTCTTGCTCTGTTGCCCAGTTGGGAGTGCAGTGGCGTGATCTCGGCTCACTGCAACCTCCACCTCCTGGGTTCAAGCAATTCTCCTGTCCCAGCCTCCCGAGTAGCTGGGACTATAGGCGCCTGCCACCACGCCTATAGAGAGAAGGGAGAAAAGGGAGTTCTCTCCCTTGTCCCTGGGTGTGAGAATGTGCCTTGTATTGTGGCATATCTTTGCAGATGGCAACTTGGTGGGGAGTGATAAACTACATTTTATGTTAAGCAGAGAGGGGAATTAGTGAGCCAGGCAGACTGGATCATGTTGGATATCTTAAGTCTCCTTGACTGGCCTTGAGTAGAAGGGTGGGACCTTTTCTTTGTTAGTTACTATCTTGTGCCAACTGCGTGCTAGGTGACATTTAGAATTTATAAAGGACATGGCCCCTCTTTGTGAGAAGCTTCTGTGCTGTGGTGGGGAACTCAGCACCCATCCCTTGAGAGGAGGATCTGCCTACGGAGAAGCCATCCTACACCCCAAAACCCTGGACTTCTACTCAGCTAACCAATAGGAGAGAACTCTGCTTATCATTTTGGGTACCAAGCGGTGGGTGGCCTCTTTATACCTTCACAGGTAGCCCAAGTAGGTAACTGAATCTCAGAAGTCTTTGAGGGTCTTGATATTAGGGCAGAATTGTCCTGGTTTTCCTGTGGCTGCCTGGAAAAGAGAGCTTTCCAGGCTTTGCGCTGGCATTGGAGATGGGAACTGGGTTCTGTCCCACTTCTGCTTGTGGTCTTGGGCAAAATCACTTGTCCTTTCTCACCCTCACAATGGGAGAGCTCCCTATTCTTTGTGCCTCACTGGACCATAAGCATCAAAGGAAATATCGTGGAACGGAAAGAGCTTCTGGAATGGTAAAGCACAGTGTAGATGCAGGGTTTTTGTCTGTTTGCCTAGGAACTGTTGGTTTTGCCATAAACATATATCCCTTGTATAAAATACTAACTATACAGAAAAATATACAAAATAAAAAGAAAGAAAATCCTCCCTTTCTTCTCCCATTGTTCCTGCCTAACTTGTTTTCCCAAAGATAGGGAACCATTGTTTGCCATTTATCTTGTACCCTTCTAATCGTTTTTTTTTTTTTTTTTTGAGACAGAGTTTCGCTGTTGTCACCCAGGCTGGAGTGCAATGGTGTGATCTCGGCTCACTGCAACCTCCACCTCCCGGGTTCAAGCGATTCTCCTGCCTCAGCCTCCCGAGTAGCTGGGATTACAGGTGCCCGCCACCACGCCCAGCTAATTTTTTGTATTTTTAGTAGAGACGGGGTTTCACCATGTTGGCCAGGCTGGTGTTGAACTCCTGACCTCAGGTGATCTGCCTGCCTTGGCTTCCCAAAGTGCTGGGATTGCAGGCATGAGCCACTGCGCCTGGCCTCTAATAGTTGTTTTATACGTCTAGACATTCCTCACCAAAACTTAATACTAATGCATACTCTTCTTCAACTTTCTCTGTTCACTTAACATGTGACCCAGGAGTGGAATAGTCCCTGTTGGAGCCACTGAGGATCCTGGTTACAGCCTCCTTCGCAGCTGAGTGGGTTCCTCTGGGGCTGGTTCCCTGGGAGGAATGGAGAAGCTTTACTAGAGGGTCTCGCCACGGCAGGCACCGTGGCTGTCTCTGAGGGACATTTTTTTATTCTGAGATGAAATTGGCAGGAGTGTCCTTGAGTGGGAATCAGAATGGATATAACAGCGATGTGGGCATCGGCACTCCCATCTCACCTGTGTCTCTCCCCTTCACTCATTTCATTTTTGCTTGGGAAAAGAAAAAAATCATCTGATTTCTCAAATCCTATTTTAGTGTAGTGAGAGTCCCTGATTTCTGAAACCTTGAATTAGCCATGTCACTTGCTACTCTTTTAAAAGCACACCAGACCCAGTTGGTGTTTTTGTTTTCCTGTGGGTGAGGATTCCGAAGGTCACCTGTCAGTGGCTGTGCTCAGTCTAGGGCAGGGGTCAGGGCCTGTTGTAAAAGTTGTCTTTTTTTTCTAGACAGTTGTCTCATCTTCATAGTCAGGCCTTGGCCTTTTTGAGCTCTTGGGCTGTAGTCAGAGCAACATGGGGAGCCCAGTGTGTAGGCAATTATTGGAAATGTTTCCTGTCTCCATGAATCTTGATCCTAGGCTTGAGAAAAGGCTGGGTCCACCTGTGTGGCCAGGGTGGTGACTCTTCCCTTTTTGCCCCGAGTCGTCAGAGAGCCTGCAGGGCATCCTAGAACAGGAGAGAGGACCCCTCTCCTGTCTTTTCCCTGCTAATATCTTACTCTCTGCTAAGCATCAGTGGGTGTGGATATATGTGTTGTAGTCCTGTCCTCCTGCCCCAGGGGACACATCTTGTGGGGTCTCTGGAATGTCACTGCTTTTGCCTCATTTGCCTTGCAGTCTGTGAGCTGGAGGTGTCACTTCCCCCAGGGTGGTCTGGAGGCTTCATGGAAGAGTTGTTTCTGCTGTTGATGGGAGAGCTTCTTGCATGTTGCTCGTGTTGCTCGTTCTGAGAGGGGAGAATAGTCCATGTTGCTCCTCTGGGGCTGGCTCCCTGGGAAGTGCCACCCCTGGCCAGGTGGCAGTATGCAGCCCGCGCTGTTGACTGGCCCAGCTGTAGGCCAGGCACACACTGCCCCATTGTACTGTGCTTTCCGACGCAGCCCTTGTCATAGCCTCTAATCCTTGGGCTGCTTCTCTCCCAGCCCCTCAGAGCCTGTGGGAGGTGGTGGGATGGACTCTGCTGGCACTGGTGCGGGATGGGTGGCAGCTGCAGCTGTGGGTGGCTTTGTTCTTACAGCCTAGCTTTCAGAGTCCTGGTGCAGCCTGGCAGCAGTGTTTGGGGAACAGGCGAGATAGAGGAGCTGAGCCCCTTCTCCAACAGCCGTCCTCTCTTTCTGTTGACCAACCAGAGAGGCTTGTTGCCTGATGTCAGCAAGCTGGCCTCCCTGGTTGGCAGGGGGAGGGCTTGGCTTCCACCTGGCATGGTTTCCGGATGGGAGAAAGCCCCTGAGGGTCTGGTGGTAAGTCTGCAGTGCTTCCCGTCAGGAGAGTGCAGTGTGCAGTGTGTCCCCTTGGGCATCCTGCAGCTTGCCATTCCTCTGCTTTCTCTCTGCAGCTCCGGAGTTGGGCTGCTCACAAACCAAGCTGTCTGTTTATATGGAGTGCCTGGAGGGCGTCTGCCATGAGTCTGTCGCTAACTGCACTAACCAGGAGAGCTGGCTGGTTGGGGAGAAGACACTAACCCTGTGAGTCTGACCTCGGCCAGCTAACCTGCCCTGGGGTGCCACCAGCAGGGCCTCCGTCCTCCATCCCTCCCCGCAGCCTGGCTGCCTCCGTCCTTAGCTTATATCGCACCATCTCCTCTGCTCTCTTGTTCTTACTACCGGGTCCCTCTATTTTCCCAGTCTCCCTCTGTTGTGGGTGGGGCTGTGCCCCCTTCACGGCCATCTGCCCATCACCAGCCTGCTGCTGGGCTCCACTGACCCCCCAACACCATCACCCTCCCCCAAATCGGCAGCATGCTCTTCACTTCTCCATTTAAACAGAATCGGTTGGAGTTTCTGTTGAATCTGTGCTTTTAGCACCACAGAGTTTGAGAAGATCCCTCAGTTACCATGCTGCTGCTGCTTCTCACACCTCAGAGACAGATGAACTAGAGTGGGAAGGGATTTTTCTTCTAGACCAGATCATTTCCTCCCTTTATCAAGAAGGGAAGGTTGGATAGTGTCCCTGTTACTCTCACCCTAGGATAAGAAGTTAGCATCAGCTGCAAGATTCTCTTTAGGATTGGGGAGGTAGAGGAAAACCTTGGCCTGGTTCTGGGGAGTTCCCTGGGCAGAAGAGTGAAACTACTTAAACTGAATGCTGGGGCCTCGAACCGGGGACCCATGTGAGACGTCACTCCCATTGGTGACCGTTGCTCTGGGAGGTGGAGTTTGGTCCCCCCACCTCTTTTCACGTCTGGAGCTTCAGGTGGACTTTAGCCATGAAAAGCTGGGAAGGGCGCCTCAGTAGAGTGGGGGCAGGACCTGGCTTCGGACTCCACACTGGGCTCAGAAAAGGTCTTGGCCTCAGATTGGGAGATGGGTGAGTGCAGCCTGGTGTGGAGAAGCTCCCACGCAATCCCTTCTCCCTCCAGGCTTGGGAAGGAGAGGCGGGTCTGGAGATCATGAGAAAGTTGATTGCCTGTTGTTTCATGGTGTTCCACACAGGTCACTCTAGATAGACTGTGGCTCTGGCTTCTGGAGGTGGTGCGGTGCTGGGGAGGCTGGACTGGGGAGCTTGAGACCTGAAGGCTGCCTAAGTGGATTCTGTTCCCCTTGGGCTGGGTGAGAGAAGACAGGAGCCTAGCAGCATTGGGTGGGAGCTTGTAAATGGGAGAGGGTGTATTATGGGCCCGGAGCGAGGAGGGTAGCACTCCCGAGCAGGATGATGATTTCTCAGAGGTTGATACATTAAGAGACCAAAGTTGGTAGGGGATATCCGTGTTGATGAGAAATATCCTTTTTTTTTTTTTGAGACTGAGTTCTGCTCTTGTTGCCCAGGCTGGAGTGCAATGGCGCGATCTCAGCTCACTGCAACCTCCGCCTCCTGGGTTCAAGCGATTCTGCAACCTCAGCCTCCCGAGTAGCTGGGATGATAGAAATGCACCACCACGCCCAGCTCATTTTGTATTTTTAGTAGAGACGAGGTTCTCCATGTTGGTAAGGCTGGTCTCGAGCTCCCGACCTCAGGTGATCCACCCACCTTGGCCTCCCAAAATGTTGGGATTACAGGCATGAGCCACTGTGCCTGGCCCAGTGAGAAATATCTTGATGAAAATGCACTATATCTGGCCGGGCGCTGTGGCTCAAGCCTGTAATCCCAGCACTTTGGGAGGCCGAGACGGGCGGATCACGAGGTCAGGAGATTGAGACCATCCTGGCTAACACAGTGAAACCCCGTCTCTACTAAAAACACAAAAAAACTAGCCGGGCGAGGTGGCGGGCGCCTGTAGTCCCCGCTACTCGGGAGGCTGAGGCAGGAGAATGGCGTAAACCCGGGAGGCGGAGCTTGCAGTGAGCTGAGATCCGGCCACTGCACTCCAGCCCGGGCGACAGAGCAAGACTCCGTCTCAAAAAAAAAAAAAAAAGAAAATGCACTATATCCGATAAATGAATGTATGTACTATGCAGTATTAAGGATTTATAGTACTGATCAATATCCATGTGGAAATGAATTTTATTGTATGATTAATAATAGTGAATGTATGATAGTTGATTAATGAATAAACAATACCTGCTTATATGCATGTGGATTGAGCTCGTAATGTATTATTATATATGAGTGTACAATGTACAGATAAACATTTATAGTACTATATATTATTCATGGGGACTAGCAGTAATGCAGAGATGTTTAGGGACCCCAAATGGGGAGTTGACAAACTGGAGGCTTTCTTGACTTGGCTCTGACCAGGAAAGCAAAAGGACCTGGAGTTGAGGCCTAGTTGAGGGCCAGTCCTTCACTTTGGCCTTTCTTAGGAGAGGGCATGGGGTCTAATGTCAAATGCAGGCTATGACCTTGGGGATTTCTTGCCCTCCTTTTTTGCAGGGAGGGGTTGGTTTGCCTGGCTCTTTAGCCCCTGTTTCTGTGAAGTGTTTTTCTGGATGTGAGGTTGGGTGGATAGACTTGGAAGTGTTTGCTCAGGTGGGAGCCAGGTGAGCTCTCACAGGTCACCAGCACTGTTCTGAGTCCTCAGGATTGCTTTGGGGCAGAATAATTCCCACTCTTTTTGGCTTTCAAAACCCTGTCAATCTGGTTTAGAGTAGGCTGGGGGCCAGTTCAGGGCTGCAGGCAACTTGTCCTGAGAGGGTGAGGTTGTACTTGCCCAGAGGGGTGGCGGGCATGGCTGTTGGAGGGGCAGCAGGGCTGGTCTGGGCACAGACTGACATCTTCTAGCCTTGTGTTCAGCCCAGAGCAGAACCTCTGCCCAGGCCCCACCCCATGAGCTGTTGGCTGCCTGCCTGCCACGCGCCCGGGATTGCTGAAGGCTTTGCTCATGTATCTCAGGAACAGCTGCATGCCGGAAACTGGGGGCTGGTGGCAAGCAGGAGGGGTACCCCGAAGACGACGTGGGAGAGGCCGAACCCAGCTTTGGTGGGGTCAGCCCACTGCTCTGGGGGATTGCTCTGCTATTCACGGGGAGTCAGAGGGAGAATGGCTGTATTAATGGTGCAGGGAGTGGGGATCTTCATGAGCAATCCCCAGGACCAAGGCCAGGTCACCTGGTTCCAGGGCTGACCCTTGCAGGGTGGCCATTTGTGTTCCTTGGATATCAGTTGGGGGCAGAGACTGGATTTCAGAGGCTTGAGAAGTGGCCAGACTTGTGTGGCGGGAGTGTAGCTGACCCCCACTGGGGCACAGCTTCCCATAGGCTTGCAGAGTTCAGAGACTCCACATCCAGCACGTACAGCTCAGGACAGTTCCTGAGAGGGAGGCCCCAGTCCCTGTGTGATCAGACAGTTGTGTTTTAGTGCTTGATGAGGGGCTTTAGGAAGGGCTTGTATTTATTGTTATTTATTTATACCCTGCTGGATTCCAAGGGAATTAAGGTGGCATACAACACAGCTGGCGTATTCTGAAACAGGGCTGGGTGTTCCTTTCATTTTAAAACAGTAGTGATTACTAACTTCCATTTGACTTTGCTTGGTTGAATTATGAAGAAGAGCTTGGATGATTTTCATGGTAATGTGTGGGCCCTCCCTGATTCAGAAGCTTGTGTTCATTGACTCCTGAAGGTCTCTCACTTACTTGATTCATTGACAGCTGAGAGCAGAAAGGCTTCGCGGTAGGTTCAGAAATGATCTGAACCTGGATAAACTCTTGGGGCCACAATTACCTAAAGCAGGTATTGGTGATGTGGAGAGTAGGAAGGTAGTTGCTCTCTGGGGCAGGGCAGCTGCTCCAGGATCAGGAGAGTTGTGGAGTGAGGTAGTATAGAACGTGGGGAGCTGGAGGAGATGTTTGTTGGGGAAGGCTGAAGTTGGAAAAGCCAAAGAACCATATCCACTCTGGATTCCTGTCTCCCTCTCCTGGGCTGGTGTTGAAGAGATGGCCTCAGCCTTAGCTGGGAGAAGGCTGGATTCTTGAACTTCCTTTCCTCTTCTGCATCTCTGACTTTGCCTGAGCCTTAGGCATAACCCGGGAAAGGATGGCAGAAGGGAAGTGGGATGGCATCTTTGGCTCTTGGGCTGGAAACTTATTGCTGTTGCTCCTGTGGGTGCTTGCTGGGAACAGTAAGATAGTATATTGGGGCAGGATTCTGAAGAGATTCCTCTCTCATACCACTCTGTCTCTAGCAACAGCAATCTTCCACCACAGTGGAAGCCCCTGATCAAATATGCGTACCCACAAAAGGGAGCAGGTGTAAGTTCCATCTCCTGGTTAAAGAGTGATGCTTGGCAGATTTTTTGTCGTTTTATTAAAGGACACTGCTCAGCCAGCTTCTGGTACAGATCACGCCTTATATCTATCTCTGTCTACACTCTGCTCAGCTGTTCAGAGGGTTCACAGTGCAGCTCTGCTGTGCGTGCTGAGTCCCATTTCTAATGAAAGTAGACTTTGTTCTCTGAAGGCAGCTAATCGTGCCCCATGGGCTGTAATCAGGGAGAAGGTATTTAATACAGGGCAGGCGGCAACAGGCGGCCTGCACCGACTGGCAAATTGCAACATGGCAATTAGAAAGCTATCACCCCTCTCTCCACCCCAGCAGATAGGAAGTAGAGTCCATCCTTTGAATTGATTTTTGAGTAAGCGAAGAATGAATGTTATGCATAGCATGGCAGAAGCTGGGGTTGGATGGGGTAGGATGAGGCAGGGGCAGGGAGGGTTGAGGAGAGCCCCTTTTCCTTCTCACTTCACCTTCATGGGATGGGAAAGGGTTGCTGCTACTTTGGGTGTCTCCCTCAACACTGCCTGCAGGTTCAGCCCGAGGAGCCCCAGGCCATGCTGGGTCAGCGAGAGGTTTTAACCTAGGCCTCAACCTTTCTCCCAGGGCATAGCTGTTCTTACAGAACAGACCCAGTACGTTACGTTATCTGGTAGTCCCACATCCTGAGTTGTCTGCCCTTAGTTCCTTAAGGCTTAGGTTTAGTTTGGCATGGGGGTGGGAGTGAGATTCTTCCTCGTTAATTTCCTTTTTTTTTTTTTTTTTTTTTGAGACGGAGTCTCTGTTGCCCAGGCTGGAGTGCAGTGGTGCGATCTGGGCTCACTGCAATCTCCACCTCCTGGGTTCAATTTTTGTAGAGACAGGGTTTCACCATGTTGGCCAGGCAGGTCTCGAAATCCTGATGACCTCAAGTGATCCGCCTGCCTTGACCTCCTAAAGTGCTGGGATTACGGGCGTGAGCTACCATGTGCGGCCAGCCCTGTTGATTTCCTGATCTTCCTCCAGAAGACCATTTTCTGGGAGGTGCCCTGGAGCCAGCTCAGCCTCCAGAGGCCAGGAGGCCCCAGAGGCTGTCCTTGGCTGCCGCTCGCTTATCGTGGGCCATGGCCCATTCTGAGTTGTCCAGCTGCTCTCCTTTGGGACTTTTTCTTCCCCACATGGGACTGGGAGTCCTCCTTGGGCTGAAACACTCCAAGGCAACTTGGGAAACCTTTGGGTGAAGGAGATGTGGCCAGGGGAGGCTGCACCTGGTAGCTGAGTCTTCCTGGAGGGACCACTCTGATGCCATCTGCCTCACCCCTTTACCTTCTCCCAGCTTGCAGACCGAGTGTCCCAATACTTCTGTCTTTGTTGTCCACTGCACCTTGCATTGCTGTCCTCCTTGGGTCTGTCCAGCCTTCCCTGCACACCTTCCTTGCCTCCAGTCAAGGACTGTGGGCTGCCAGGCCTATTGTATTCCTGTTCATTGCTGGAACTGTGGGCTCCTCATGGGCTGGATCTGGGGCACTCAGCAGATTTCAGAAGTTGGAGCTAGGGCCTGGGTGTTGGGCACACCCTGTGTTTATGGACACAGGGCAGGAAGTGGTTGGTACACATCTCCCTCGCAGCCTGGTGTTGAGGAACACCATGAGCCCCCTGGTGGATTATCTTCCCAGTGGACATTGCCTTCTGCTTCCTTAGTTGGGAGTGGTTTCCCATCCCTGTAACTCTGACGTATGTGGAAAGAGTAGGCTGTGGCGGAGAGAATAACCTCCCGTCACCACCACCCCCATCCCCAGAGTGTGTCTGCATTTACTGCCCATCCCACAGCCAGCCACCTTCTCAGAGTAGTCCTCGCCTAGCAAGCCAGATTGCCTCTGGCCATGGAATCCCTGGGGATAAATACATACTGTAGGGTCAGGGAGTGGGGCTTGAGGTCAGGGTGAGGCAGAAGGAGCTAGAGGATGTGTGGCAACTAGAGCCCGGGCTGCAGGGCATGGAGTGAAGCAACCCTCCCTACAGGATTGCCGGACACCTGAGCATGTTCGTGTCCTCCCTGCCTGCCTGCTGTTCATGCAGGTGTCTCGGTACCAAGAGGACAGCATGAGCCTTGCCAGGAATAGGGACAAGGAAGTACAGAGGCGGTTGGGAATAGAGGAGAGGCACACAAAGGGGCCTGCAGAGAGAAAGGGCTTCCTCAGATGACTGGGGAGCACGTGGGGGAAGGGAGCTGGGACCTGGACCCTCTGTAGAGAAGGGGAAAGGCAGAGACCAACTCTCTGAGCTGCACCTTGGTTTTGTAGAAGCTCTTGACTGCTGTCATCTCTCACTCTTCCATCTCTGGCCCTACCCTGTTTTCCAGCTCATGTACCCCACACATTTAACCCTCTGAGTATCAGAACCCACATACCCAGGTGGGTTTGGGACTTTCTAGGCCTCTCCCTCAGGCCATAGGAGCATCCACCCTGGGCCCCTCTGGAGGGGCAGCCCCAAGGAGCCTGTTGGGGTGACTTGTTTGCTCCCCACACCCTGGGAATGTGCCGTCCTTTCAGGCCCGCCCACCCAGATTCCTGTGCAGGGAGTCAGCCGACACAGCATGCTGCATGTGCCCTGTGGGGACACGTTCTGCCTCCTGTCAGGGGGAGGAGGCTGGCGGCCCGTGCCCGTGGTGCCGCACCCCAGCTCCCCGCAGAACCGCAAGCCAAGGCCCAGGCTGTCCAGACAGAGGAGGTAGACCACTCCTGCTTCCCCACCCTCCCTACCCCCCTCACCATTCTTCCTGCCCCAGGCCCTGTTGGAATGTGACAGGAGTCATGGCCAGGGCATGTCCCGACAGTGGGAACACACGCTAAAGCCCGCAAGGCTTCCCTCAGCCTCCAGCTCTGTTTAGGTTGATGGGGGCGGGAGGAGATTGTTTTTTCTGCCCAGAAGGCCACCTGAGGTTACTGCCTGATCACTGGTGGCTGCTGCCCCCATGCTGCAACCCAGCTAATTACAGGTGGGGGCCAGGGAGGGGTGTGGGCCCATCTTTGAACCTCAGGAGGTGGGAGGGGCTCTCATAGGACACTCAGTCCGGCCACCTCTGTGTAGATAAGGAACTGGGTTATCCAGTGAGGAAGGGCGTTACACAGGGCCCTGTGGTGTCAGTGCTGAGCCTGGAGCCCAGGTGTCTCCAACTCCCCAGACTGGAGTTTTCTTCGTATTTCTCAGCCTTGGCACTCTGGGTATTTTCTGTTGGGAATTATTTGTGGTGGGAGTTGTCCTATGGTTGTGGGATGACCAAAGCATCCCTAGCTTCTACCCACTAGATGCCAGTAGCACTCCTTCCCTCCAGGTTTTGACAATCAGAAATGTCTCCTGACACTTGCCAGACGTCCCTGGGGAAGGAGGGTTGGTAGAATTGCCTGGTTGAGAGCTACTGCTCTGTGTTGCTCCCTTTTCAGATTTCTTCTCCTAGCCCTACACCACCTCATTGCAAAGGCCCGTGACCATCATCATTATACACCAGATAGCCTTGGGCCTCCTTCTGGAAATGCTAGGTGCTCTCTTTCCATCATTTTCTCTATCTTCTTGGATCTTTGTGAGGCTTTTTTCCTGGTGTTCTCATTTGTAACTCATGTTCCCCAAATCTCTTAGTTGTTTCCAAACTCTGAGAGGCCTGGGAGATGAGGAGGACAGATGTGGAGTAGGGATAGGACGGAACCGGACCTATTCAAGAATTGGGCAATGTGCTGAGACCATAAACACACACAGACACACGTATCTCATCTGGGACTGTGACGTTACTGTCACAGAGAAAGGCAGGAACCCAGTGCTTCCAGTCATCTGCCTCCAGCTGCTTTCCCCTCAGGCCCCCTATTTCATGGCCTTCCTGCCATGGTTCTCCCTGGGGGGCCTTCCAGGTCCCAGACCGGGCAGGCAGGCCTGTAGCACTGACAGACAGGCGGCTGACACCTGGTTTCCACTTTCTTCCCTTCTCTGGTTTCAGGAGCTGTTGGCTAAAGGAAGTGGAGGGGCCGTGGGATGCGGAGAGCCGAGGGCTAACTCTCGGACAGCGGAACGGAGAGAGCTGCCGACAAACAGACGGTATGTCCCTGATGAGGCCTGTGCCCTCAGCCTGGCTGTCTTCTGGGGAGGGGCAGGTGAGGGGGCAGCCAAGTGTTCTCTCTCGGTGGGGGCTGGTGAAAAGAGTGGTAGAGGCCACAGGGGTTTGGCCATCAGTGGCCGAGGCCAGAGAGCTCTCTCGGGCTTTGAGATTCCCACTGAGGATCCTGGATTGGATACCCAAACTCATATTTTTTGGTTATTATTTTTTTTAAAACTAACATTTATTCAACATTTCCTAAGTGCTTTACATCATTTTCACAACAGCCCTATGAAGTTGGTGCTATTCTTAGCTGGGCACAGTAGCTCACACCTATAATCCCAGCACTTTGGAAGGCCAAGACAGAAGGATTGCTTGAGCTTGGGAGTTTGAGCCTGGGCAATAAAGTGAAACCCCGTGTACAAGAAATAGCCAGGTGCAGTGGCACATGCTTGTGGTCCGAGTTACACAGAAGGCTGAGGCAGGAGGATTACTTGAGCCTGGGAGGTTGAGGCTGCTGTGAGCCAAGAGTGCGCCACTGCACTCCAGCCTGGGCAACAGAGCAAGACCCTGTCTCAAAAAAGAAAAGAAAAAAAGAAATTGGTGCTGTTTTACCACTAATTTAGAGTTGAGAAAACTAATGCATAGAGAGTTTTATCTTCTGAGGCCTTCAAAGGAGAGTGGAAAGGAGGGTGGTGGGCTGCTTTGAAGGCTCCCTGCCCCACTCTTAAAACCTAGGTGTCCAGGCCCTAGGCCCTGCTTTTCCCACCCACCTGTTCCCCATTGGACCTATGCCCCACCCTCTGGCACTCCTTTGACCTATGGGGACTGACACACCTAAGGTGTGCCCTTCTAGTGACTCCAGTAATGGCCCAGGCCTATCAGCCTATGTGGTGGCCTCAACATATGTCTCCTTTCACCATCTTTGTTTTTTCTCAGTCCAGAGTCCTTCTGGCCACATCTCTGAGCCTCCCTCCTCCTCCTCCTCAGCAGGTGGAGGAGCCGTCACCTCCCAGAATGACCAGTGCCGCCCCCGCCCCTGCTAAGAAACCCTACCGTAAGGCACCGCCAGAGCATCGGGAGCTGCGATTGGAAATTCCTGGATCCCGGCTTGAGCAGGAGGTCAGCAAGACTGGTACCCCAGCCTGACCGGCAGAGGCAAGGCCCCTGAGGCTGGGTGTCTGGCTGACTTCTCCTGCCTGAGCTTCTGGTCCTGAGTTGGGGTGAGAGTGGGCCTTGCTGTTGGAGGCCTGAGGTCTCCTAGCCGCAGCAGTGCAGGTGGGGGCAATGTAGGCTCAAGGGGGACTGTCAGTGAGTATACATCCAAATGTCAGGGAACCCCTGAGTCTTTGTAGCTTAGCATAAATGATCCCATATGATATTCTCCCTGCAAGAGGCAGCCCAGTAGACTGAGGGGTACCTAACCTGCTGGTGGATGGGACTCTAGTCCTCCATAGTGGAATAGAGCCATTCAACCTGTGGCCCCTTTGGGGCATATCAGGAGGCAGTGCTACAGCCACTTCCCACCAGCACAGCTGCTCTTCATTGTCCCCAGGAAGTCCGGCCCTTCCTCCAGCTTTGCTTTGTTTGGCTAACATTTGTTGAATACGTACTCCCTGCCAGGAACTGTTAGGTCTGGACTCTGCTCTTCAGGGGCCTATAGTCAGCTGCAAAACATGGGCTCTCCTCCCCCATTAACCTCACTCATAAGCGGAAACGAAGGCCACAGTGGTTTACTGCCCTTGCAGCCATGTCTCCACCTGGTCGCAGTGCATGGAGCACATTTAAAGAACTTGAGACGCAGCACATGCTGAGCATCAGGCATACTGTAACCTGTTTTGGTCAGATTCAAGGTAGAAAAGCCATGACTTGCTCATTTCAGTTCAGGGAACATTAAATTAAGATGCCAGCTATTATGCTAGGTGCTACCCAGTGAGCATTACGTCAGTTTTATAAGTGAGGGAACTAAGGCTCGGTGAGGTGAAGGCTGTATAATCAGTAGGCGGTAGAATAGGGTCAAATCCTGTTGTCAGAGTCAATGGACAAAGGAGGCCACCTACCTCCATTTTCTGCCTGAGACTGCACTTCTGAAGCAGTCAGCTCTATGTAGAATAGGCCCCTTGACGTTTCCCTCTTGCAATAGCGTGGGCCTGCTCTACTTTCTGGTTGGCTGAACTTGACTTTTGAGCCATGACTGCCATAGAGGTTTGGGGAAGATGGGGCAGGAGGTTAAGAGCCAAACAAGACACTTCTTCCCCTTAGTCAGGATTAGCCCTCTTCTCCCATGCACTTGTTCCTCCTGAGCCTCTGCAAGGGCCTGATTCTGCCTTTGTCTTCGTCCCAAGGCTGAGGGCTTTGTCAGAGCTCAGAACTCTTGTGTATAGTTCAGCCTGACTTTTCTGGAAGGTCTCTGCCATACGTGTGTGGAGACAGGGCCCACCAAGAGCTGAGTGAACAGCTGAGAGGCTGTCTCTGCCCCTGGGGAGAGGTAGCTTGGCTGCCAGGACTTACTTGAAAATGGCTTTAGGATTAAGGTTGAAGGTTGGAAGAGGTTCTTGAATCTTCTGGTTGGCATGGGAGCAGGTAATCGAGGCTTGTCCCAGCATTACTGAATTGCTTCCGTCTGTTGAGAGCCCTATAGCCCTCTTCTGCTGTGAGAGTCTCTAGGCTTCACACCTGAGCCTTTTCATGGCTATTTGGAGGGTGAGCCAACCAGGGGGCCAGTGGTCCAGAGCTGAGCCTCAAGCTTCTCTTTTTTGCCTAGGAACCCCTGACTGACGCAGAAAGGATGAAGTGAGTATCTGCTGCCTGAGATGCTGCCTGAGATACTGCCCTGCCTCAACTCTGTCCCTCTTAGCTGCAGGCTAGGCTATTGGTACAGTTGGACTTTCCCGTGGATTAGGTGGAAGTAAAGGTTGGGATGGGTTGTTTTAGGGACTCTGGGAGGAGTTTTGATGTTGTGGATTTTTTTTCTGGCAAATGGGATTTTATTGTTCCATGGGCTTCGAGAGAGCATAGAATCAGGAGGTGAATGGCAACGAGGGCCCTGCTGTTCTTGCTAAGGAGCCCTTCCCCAGCTCCTGGTTCCTGTACCAGCTGCCACCCTTGCAGCCCTTTCTTAGCCACATGAGGCCTCCGGAGAGGAGGGCAGTGCTGGGCTGGATTTCCAAGAGATGAATAATGGAGAAGCCTGATTGTGCAGAGGGGAAACTGGAGCTGGGGGCTTAGTGGCCGACTGACATGGGCTGTAACCAGAGACAGGCTGGGAGCCGTATCCCTACCCCCAATTCTGTCTTTTCATTCTCCAATAGTGAAGGGAAGCTGGATTGTCCCCTACCATCCCCTCTTCCTCCCCTGACCCTCCAACCCACGCTGTGTTCCCAGGGCCAGCAGGCCTATGAAATATGCTGCCTTAGACTCAAGCTCTGGTTGCCTGTCTTCATGTCATCCCTTCCTTCCTGAGCCCACTCTGGAGCTCCAGGCCATGCCCTTCGATCTCTCATACCCCTCTGCCCTTGATCCCACAACACCCTGCCAGGCTCTTGCAGCAGGAGAATGAAGAGCTTCGCCGGCGCCTGGCCTCCGCCACCAGACGCACTGAGGCCCTGGAACGTGAGCTGGAAATCGGGCAGGACTGCCTGGAGCTGGAGCTGGGCCAGAGCCGCGAGGAGCTGGACAAATTTAAGGATAAGTTCCGCAGGTGTGGGAATGAGGGGACACACACACACACACACACACACACACACACACACACACAGTCTCTCCCTTCTTCGGAGGTTAGCTGGAAGATGCCTCAGAGATCATCTGATTCCGATTAGAAAACTGAAGTTCTTGAGGGAGAATGACATGTTCAAGATCCCGGGAGGCTGAACAGGGCCTGAAGAATGGGATCTTGACCCAGGGATGTGCCTTGTATTATCCCTTTTCAGGCTGCAGAACAGCTACACAGCTTCCCAGCGGACCAACCAGGAGTTGGAGGACAAGCTGCACACACTGGTAAAGGGCAACTTGGCGGGCACTGTGCTCACAGCATAGCAGGGGGCCAGGATTTGCCAGGGGAATGCCACTCGGGCCTGGGGGAGATGGTGGGATGGGGCAGTGGTGGGGGTACCGCAGTGTGCTCTGCAAGTCAGGACTGTCTTAATGCTCACACTGTTTCTCTTCTTTCCTCGTCTCCCCCTCATGCTGCCACCGTTGCTGCTGCACTCTCCTCTCAGGCCTCTCTTAGCCACAGCTGGATTTTTGCAGTTGCGTCTGAGTTTGTGTGTCTTCTCCCTTGCCCTGGCCTTCTCAGCTGAGATCTGGAATTGCGGGCCCTGGCTATTACCCTGTACCCCTTGAGTATACCCGCTCCTTTCTCTTCCCTGTGTGAGGCCCATTTAACAGTCAATGCCTCCCTCGCAGGAGAGAGCTGGGGAGCCTAGCCTGCTCTGCCCTTGGCTCTGGTAGAGGTACTGATTGATGTCTCCACTGAACACCCAAAGCTTCTTGGCTGCAGTGGCAGCAAGCCCAGGCTGTGGGTGGGGAGGGGAGGCTGCAGATCCAGTCCCTGAACTGAAGATCAGAAGGCTACTTTTGAGCCTGCAGCTTGTTCCCTGCTCAGCGAGGCACCCTGGCTGCCACCAAGCCCTGCTTCCTCTTCCCTCTCCTAGCCTGATGCTGGAAACAGCTGCACACATAGGAGGCTTCAGCCCCCTGGTTTGCAGTTTCTGCCTTTGAGGTACCAGCTGCCTTGCCTGGTGCCCAGAGCCCCTGGAATCTCAGGGGATGGACAGCTCTTACACTGTCTGTGTCCTGGGCCCAGGTGGCAGGAGGTCATGCTAAGAAAGCCCCCACCCCACAGCCAGTCCAGGGAGTGGGAGAGATGCCCAGTCTCCTTCTGTCTGTCCGTCATTTGTCTCTGCTCTGTCCGCCTTGGCTGCCCTAGCACCTGTGGCCTCTTGTGTCTCCAGGATGGGAGGAGGTGGAGGGAGAAGAAGGGCTGGCTAGGGTGTGGGCTGGGTTAACCTCAAGTCTGTGCCTCAGATCAAGAAGGCTGAGATGGATAGGAAGACGCTGGACTGGGAGATTGTGGAGCTGACCAACAAGCTGCTGGATGCCAAGAACACCATTAACAAGCTGGAAGAGCTCAACGTATGTGCATTTCACTGCTCGGGCCTTCCTCACCTGGGGCTAGCTTTGTTCTGGCCTGGCCCTGCTCCCTTGGAGAGGGCTGGGCTGGGCTCTGAACCAGGTCTGTCTGTAGGAGCGGTACCGACTGGACTGCAACCTGGCTGTGCAGCTCCTCAAGTGCAACAAGTCCCACTTCCGAAACCACAAGTTTGCTGATGTGAGTAGAACTCACCCCCTCCCCGCCCACATAGATCATTCTGGCCACTGTAGGACTCTTAACTCCAGTTTCTACACCTCTCTCTGTCTTCGTTTTTAAGTCCCCTTTCCACTTTGCCCTCCTGCCTCCATGTCACCTATCAAGCCAGTCAACTCTGCCACTGGTTGGTGTCCCATGTACTGTCTAGGGCCCATCACTAGTTTTGGGGGGGCAGCCCTGTTGGTTTCTATAACAGAGACAGAGAGGATCCCAGACAGGAAGAAGAGGGTAGTCAGAGCTATCTGCCCAAAGAGTACTGAGAGAGGATTAGGCCCATCTGATCATGTTACCCCAACGGGTAAACTCTAGACCCCAGAGCTTCAGGCCCAAGGTTGATGTGGCCTGCAGAAGTAGAGATATTTCTTCTTTCTTTTTTCTTTTTTTTCTTTGTTTGAGACGAAGTCTTGCTCTGTTGCCCAGACTGGAGTGCAGTGGCGCGATCTCGGCTCACTGCAAGCTCCGCCTCCTGGCTTCAAGCAATTCTCCTGCTTCAGCCTCCCAAGTAGCTGGAATTACAGGTGCCCACCACCACGGCTGGTTAATTTTTTTTGTATTTTTAGTAGAGACGGGGTTTCACTGTATTAGCCAGGATGGTCTCCATCTCCTTCCTGACCTCATGATCCACCTGCCTTGGCCTCCCAAAGTGCTGGGATTACAGGCGTGAGCCACCGCGCCCGGCCCAGAAGAGGTATTTCTAAGGCCACTGGTCTATACAGATTCTCCAAACTTAAGTATGGTTTGGGCAGAAGCTGGGAGATAGAAGTTTGAGAACATGCTGGCCTCAGCAGCAGATCTGGGTTTAAATCCTGGCCAAGTTAATCAAAAGCTTCGAGTTGTCTTCCCCTCTCCGGGCCTGTGTGTCCGTGAAGTGAGGGTATACACACTGGAATGCTCTAAGAACAGGAGATAGTGGAGTGCTGAGCACACAGAGGTACTTAAATGTGGGAGCCATTACTTTCGCCATGAGTCAAGTTGTCTTTAGCTGCGATCATTAATGTCTCTCTTTCCTGCTCTTTTACCTCAGCTGCCCTGTGAGCTACAGGACATGGTTCGGAAACATCTGCACAGTGGTCAAGAGGCTGCCAGCCCAGGTCCTGCTCCCAGCCTAGCCCCAGGGGCTGTAGTGCCTACCTCGGTCATTGCCCGAGTGTTAGAGAAGCCGGAGTCTCTACTGCTCAATTCAGCCCAGTCAGGCAGCGCCGGGCGCCCCTTGGCTGAGGATGTCTTTGTGCATGTGGACATGAGCGAGGGTGTCCCAGGTGATCCAGCCAGTCCCCCGGCCCCTGGCAGCCCCACCCCGCAACCCAATGGGGAGTGCCACTCTCTGGGTACTGCCAGGGGCTCCCCGGAGGAAGAGCTGCCCCTGCCAGCCTTTGAGAAGCTGAGCCCCTACCCAACCCCATCTCCACCACACCCACTGTATCCTGGCCGCAGGGTAATAGAGTTCTCTGAGGATAAGGTTCGGATCCCCCGCAACAGCCCCCTGCCCAACTGCACTTACGCTACCCGCCAGGCCATTTCACTGAGCCTGGTGGAGGAGGGGAGTGAGCGGGCCCGCCCCAGCCCAGTGCCCAGTACCCCTGCCTCAGCCCAGGCCTCACCCCACCACCAGCCCAGCCCAGTGCCCCCAACACTCAGTGCCCCAGCTAGCTCTGCCAGCTCTGAAGAGGACCTGCTGGCCAGCTGGCAGCGGGCATTTGTGGACCGTACTCCGCCACCTGCCACTGTGGCCCAGCGCACAGCCTTTGGACGCGACGCCCTCCCTGAGCTGCAGCGCCATTTTGCCCATAGTCCCGCTGACAGAGATGAGGTGGTCCAGGCACCTTCTCCCCGATCGGAAGAGAGTGAACTTTTGCTACCCATAGAACCTGACTCTGGCTTTCCCAGGGAAGAGGAAGAAGAGCTGAACCTGCCCATCAGCCCTGAGGAAGAGCGCCAGAGCCTGCTGCCCATTAACAGTGGCACAGAGGAGGGGTCAGGCACTTCCCACACTGAGGGCAGGGCCTGGCCACTCCCCAGCTCCAGCCGCCCCCAGCGCAGCCCCAAGAGGATGGGGGTTCACCACCTGCACCGCAAGGACAGCCTCACCCAGGCCCAGGAGCAGGGCAACCTGCTCAACTAGGGCCTCTGGTGGCCTTCCTGCCATTGCTGCACTGGGACTGTAAGGAGGCCCCATACCTTGGCAGCTCAGGGTCCCCAGTCCAAGGCCTTGACCTCTCCCCAATCCATACCTGCACAGCGTTCCCTGTGTGGGTGGGGTCAGGTGGTGGGCCATGCCAGGCCTGTCAGCTGCACTGACTGACCGCGGCAGCTTGCCTCATGGTTTTCCCCTTTTCTTAGAATATTTATTCTCCACAGATAACATGCAGTTGGGTCTCAAGACCTTTTCTCCAATCAGCCCAACCCAGCCCAGACTGGGCTGTTCTGGGGAGCTGAGGAGTTTATCAGTATTCATCTTCCATCCTCCTTTCATAGTCACAAGTTTTGTTATTTTGTTTTTTTTGGGGGGGGGGGGTGGTGTAATCGTTAACTTCATTTCTGTTTCCTACCTGTTTGCTTTCCCCCCCAATCCTCCGCATGAGCTGTTGCCCTCCGGGGGCCCGGCACAGCTGGCCTTGGGGACCAGAGAGAGGACTGACTCAGGGCCCCCTCAGCTGTCTCTTCCCTGTCTCTGGAAAGGAGGGTGGGGCTCAGGGGCCTCAAGCTGCGCTCTGGGTGAGGCCTGGCCTCTACTCCCAACCTTGGCTCTAGACTGTTACTCCAAGCTTTGGGAAATTTTCACATTGATGACTATTTTAAAATCAAATAAAACTATTTTACTGGTATGGCCTAACTTGTCTTAATGACCTTCCCGTTCCCACTCTTCTCCCCATTCGTGAGTATTCCCAGTCCTGGTCTCATCCTAGTTGACTAGTGACTCCCCTTGCCCCACTCTACCTAGGGTTTCCCTGGGCACAGAGCATCAGGGAGTGGAAGCGGGGGGTACCTTAACCTTAGCAGGGTCCCTGAGTCTTCCCTCAGAGGCAGGGACCAGATCTTCATGGGGCTTGTGTAAGGTATTGCCCCAGAAGCCCAGGTCCTAGGCCTAGGCCAGGCCTATTTTGAGAGATTCTGGACAGTTCACGAAGCCACACGCTTGGACTGTGTGATGCTACTGCCCCCTAGTGGTGCTTACTGGTAGTTCCAATTCCTCCCCTACTGCCGGCCCCCAGTGACTACAGCCACACGCCAGGTTGTGGAGTTCATAAAATCTTTTCCGAGCCAGCGGGTTGCAGCCAGAGCTGCCAAGTTCAAAGGCATTGCCTTGGGTTCAAGTGCCCCCCAAGGCTGTTGCTCAGTCACGGCTTCCAGAGCTTCCTTCCCACCACACTGCCAGGAGCTGCCAGAGCCCCCATGCAGCCCCTAGCCCCAGTTCCCTCCCAAGCCCCAGGGCCTGAGCCTGATCTGGGGCAAGGGGCTTGGACAATAGCCAAGTGAAATAGTGTGCAGAGGCCCAGTGGAGAGTCACATCTCGGTCTCAGCCAACAGACTGTCCCCTAGTCCTGACGTCATTAGCACCATCTGAGAGCTGGGATCTGTGGAAGGGCAGAGGGGTGTTCAGACCACCATTCCTTCCTCCACTGGGGACCACAGATAGGTGAAAGCCTAGATTCTCCACACCCACTCTCCCTTGTCCCGAGCCTCTTCCAGACCTAGCTCTGATCAACCCTCTGGGTTCTTACCACTGGGGCACATCCAGGAGCTGCTGCCCCTCTGGTGGGTGGCAGCAGGCTCCCGCCCTCTCTCCCATTCCTGGGTGTCGCCAGCCCCTCCTGCCACTTCCTCCTCCTCCTCTCCCTCAGAGAGGAGGTCACAGATCTGTTGCTGCAGCTCTGGGCTAATGCTGTTTTCAGCCAACACCAGGCTCCGCAAAGCTGTGGGGTAATTTTCTACCATGTCCAGCAGGGTCTGAGGTGGGGAATATGGAAAATGATGAACACAGTTAAGGCAGGTCCTCAGACCCCAACCTGCCACCCCTTAGGTATGTCATCAGATACATAAGCTAACCTCCACCCCATCCCCTGGCCGTTCCCAAACATGACAGCTTCCCACCTGAGCTGACTGGTTGGTGAGCCCTGTGCCCTCCAAGTCTAGGACCTCTAGCGTACGACTGGAGGCCACAGCTACAGCCAGCATTCCTGCCACATGGTCACCTGGGGAGACAACACACGTGCACACATTCACACACATGCCTGCTAATCCTTACAGACAGCTTCCCCATTGCCTTAACAACTTAAGATACTAACCCCTGGCCAGGAAACATGGACAATTGGTGGTGGTCAGGAAGGGATCATTGTGATTGGTGAGTGAAGGCATGAAGAAAGTTAGGCCCACGGGTGGCGACTGATGCTTTGATCTATTTGTTGGTCACCTGGTCCTCCACAAAGCTATCTCCTTGACCCTTGGGGGCTCTCCTTTCTCTCTCCTCTCCCAATGTAGGGGTTACCATGTCAACTGATGGTCCCAGGTTCTTGGATAGGGCATGAGGCAGTGAGTGCCCAAGGGGGTATTCTTGAGCCTCACCCAGGGGGTTGTAATCCAGATTGAGGACGCGGACCTGGGAGCTGTGGGCCACAGCAATGGCGAGGCGGCTCCAGCCCTTAGGGGTGATGCCAGGGTTGGCACTCAGCGTTAGCTCCTTCAAGCCTGGGTAGCATCATAGCAAGAAACCAGAATAAGGAGGGTTAAGCCCTCCCTGAGCCCTTCCCCACCGTCCCTGTGTCTCCAGGGTGTCCCTAGTGGCTAAGCACCACCTCACCCCCACCATAGAGTTCAAGAACCATTAAGGAGGCCCATGCTTCCTCTGCCTGCCCAGCCTGGATCCCTGAGTCTCCATGCTGCCCCCCATCCTGCCCCTTAGAGGAGTAGAAAGACGTTCTCACCCACAACATCAGAGCTCTGGGGCCACACCCCCTTCCCTCTGCATTTCGATTTTCATCACTGCCACACTAGCCCAAGACCTCAACAGGGCCCTGCTCACCAGATTTGGCCCCGTCTGGGGGCAGGAGACCACAGATGAGGTTGATGGCTTCATCACCCAGCATGCAGTCCCCCAGGTCCAGAGCCACGAGGGCAGGGTGGAGGGCCAGGGCTGGGTTCAGCAAGGCCAGCCCCGCATCTGTCAGGGGGCTCCCATGCAGGCTGGTGGGGAGTGAGAGAGCAGGGTTACTGCAGTCCTGAACCCTATCTACATGGGGAAGGGGCACTTTCACTTCTGTCAGCCCTAGATATGGGGAGGGCACTCAGTCACAGTACTAGAGAGGCCTGAAAAAGGAGAAGGAAAGTTCTAGATTCTCAGGGAATACAAGTAGAGGGAGAATTCGGTTTGTTTTCTGGGGCAGGGATCCAGGACATTGTACAGGGAGGAGCAGAGAAGGGGTGGGTGAGTAGTGGACTGGAATACTGCAGTGGGCAGGGCTCTCGTCCCCAGGGGGATATTCTCTCTCGGGAACCCGAGGAACTGCCCCAGTGAAGTAAATGCAGATGATCAGTTGGGGAGGCACGGCCCCCACCCAATGTCAGGGAGTAGTAGGTATCCCAACGCGGGTAGGGTCGCGCGTGCAAAGCCCAAGCGTGTGCTTGGAAAGCCCAAGCGTGTGCACGGTATATGTGCATAAGGCATGTGAGGGTAGAAAGGTACTGGAAGGAGTGTGGAGGAACATGAGATGCCAGGGGAGTGTATGGAGGGGTGCAGTGCCTGGGACCCCCTTGCGAGGGGGCGCACTCACAAGAGGGACTGGATGGAGCGGTTGGTCCGCAGAGCCTCAGCCAGCTGCTTGATGCGGCTGGGGCTGGACACGACGCCCAGGTTAAGGTTGAGCTGCGCCAGGGACGTGGCCCCGGCCAGGGCCCGGCAGATGCGGCCGAAGTCGCGGTCGCAGAGGCGGCAGCCGCGCAGCGAGAGCAGGCGCACGGCGTTGTCGCGCAGGCCGCGGCAGATGTCCCGCACCTCGGCGCCGGACAGCGGCTCCCCCGAAATCTGGATGGAGCTGGGCAGCATCGTGCCCACGGCTGGGCCTCCGGGTACGGGGCCGGAGGGGAGGTTGCCGGGACCGCGGGCAGGGCCGGGGATAGGGCCGGGGTCGGGGCCCCGGCTGGGGTCGCGGGCGGAGTGGGGCCGGGGGCGGAGGCGGAGGCTGTGGCGGAGGCTGCGGCTGCGGCGGAGGCTGCGGCGGGGGCGGAGAAGAGCTACTGGGACTGAACCGGAGCCGGCCCGAGGTGCGGAGGCGTCCAGGGCGCGGGCCGGGCTGAGGTGGGGCGGCACTGGGGCGGGGGCGGCTAGCACGGTCCGTGTCTGGGCGTTGGGCCGGGAGCGCGTTCCGGGGGCTGGGCAGGCGCTGCTCCGCGCTCGTCCTTGTTCCTCGCGGTCACGGCGGCAGCGAGCGGCTCAAGGGCTTCGGCTTACCGGTCCCAGCTGGGAGGCCGTACCTGCTCCTTCCTTCTCTGCCGCCCGGCTCCCCCGACCACACCGCGGGCCTGGCCGCACGGCTGGCAGAGAGAGCCTGAGGCGGGCGGCTGCCGCTCGGGCTCCAGCTCCAGAGAGCTAACGGGCGGCGAGTTTCCATGGCAACGGCCGCGTCACCGCCGCTCGCCCCGCCCCCTGCTCGGCCAAGGCCACGCTGGCCCGCGAGGTCCGCGCACACGGGTGGTTCGGGGCAGGGAGCTGGGAGCGATAGGCCGCTCTTCCCGTGAGAGTGGGGTCAGCCAGCTAGCAGAAGGAAGGCGACAGGGCTGAGGCCTAGGATGGGCTGACTGGGGAGGGCTGACGGGGAGCGGAATGGAGGCACGCCATGTGGAGGTGGTGTTGGACACGGTTACTGCTGCTTCTGCCCATTCTCCCATCCTTCCCCGTTCCTAAGGTCCAGGCCCTCGCCGGGATCCAGGGCACTGTTCCCTCCTATTTCGAAGGCCCCAGGGCCCTTTCTTCCGCGCTGCGCCTCGCCCTGCCCTCGTGACTCGAGAAGCGCGCGCATGGGGATCCCGGTCCACTGGGACTTCCCACTTGCTTCTCGCCAAGATGGCGGCCTCACCAGGGAGGACCCGGGGGCCACGGCTGGGCAGAGCCAGCCTGAACTGCTGGGGAGAAGGGAACCCCAGAGGGTCCCTAGGGCAGGGAAGCCTCAGATAGATGCAAGGTCCTGGTGCCACGCCTTTTCCAGGTATGCAGGGTACTGTTGACATCTGAGGGTGTGTCCCTGCCACGACACTGGGGCTGCCAATACAGAGGAGGTGCCAGGGCCAGAGCCCTGGAGCACTGGTGAGGACGTGAAGGCAGCTGAGTCACACCCCACGGTGCAGGCGATACTGTGGCAACTTTGTCCACTGGCCAGGGTGGTGGGGGCCTCACTTGTGTAACGCAGGACAAATGAAGGGCACCTCTTTCTGTTAGTCCCTTTGTTAGGAGGGATAGATGCTGCTGACCCAGATTTACTAGTGTAAGGAGATTATTGTACATAAAACATAATATTCAATATAGTGAAGGAAGGTCAAAGGCCGTATTCCCTCTTGTAGCCACCAGAATTAAGTGGAGCAGATTAAAGAGGTGGTGGTGCGGGGGGTGGATGGTGCTGTTAGGAGTGGTGGTTGGTTTTATGAGGAAAGACAGAAAAACTGAAAGGAGCTGGCCCCAGTACCACCAGGGCAAAGCCAAGTTTGGCTTCAATTATGAGCTCCACAGGAAAATTATCCCCACAATGCCCAGGAGCAGAAGATCCTTGTTTTGACATGGGGTTTAAGTCGGGATGTTTTGTCCAATTGTCACTGCTTCCTTGGCTTCCCAAGAGTGCAGCTGAGCCCAAACTCAAGCTGGCTGCAGTGTTCCATCAGGCTTATGGCTTTTGTGCTTGAGGCCTCCCTGCCGCTTCATGGGTCAGGTGTCCCCTGCCCTCAGGGGTAGGTTCCATATTCAAGCACTGCCTTCTATGTAGTCTGGCCTGTCCCACCTTTATCCTGTCTGGGTGAGGATATGAAAAAGGGAACATACGACATTACCATTGCTGACTGAGCATGAAAGTATATAGTAAGTGGGATGACAGGGAGGACCACTGGATCAGCCGCTGCAGTTCCAGACTTCAATCAACATTTTAATTACCAAGTCTATATTTAGCAAGACAGTGTGGGAGAGATAAAGAGGAAGGAAGGGGTAGGTGGTGAGGGGTCTCAGAGGAGCTGGCCCATTTTCTGCACTGGCTGCAGAGCCTTGCAGTCCTGGCCAGGAGTTCTTGGCCTTGTGCCCTTCAGAAGTGCCAACAGGCATCAAGGAGGTACTTAATGCAGCTACAGCTCAGTGGCAGCTGCAGACCCCATCTAAGAAATATGTCATCAGGACTGTCCTTTAATAGTCTTCCTCCTCTCTCCAGCTGTGGGAAAGAGGACTGGCCAAGAATTTCAGGTGGAGTCAGTGTGACTGCAGGGTCACCGCAACAGCTTTGGCTGTGGCGTTGAGGATGGTGGTGGGAAGCCGAGCAGCAGCAAGCACGGCAGGGATGTCTCTGGGGACCCTCTGGATGGGCGGGATGTTGGGGCCCTCCAGTGTGTCCAGGATCCCTGGAAGGAAGATGGAAGGTGAGCAAGGGTCAGATGGGCCCAGCCCACTGACCATGATATCCAGCTTCTTGCCCTAGGCAGCTGCTGTCCCGTTCTCCCCCACCCAGGCCTTCCTGCCACTTACCCTCTACCACTTTGTGGTAGGCAAAATGCAGATAGAGCAGGAAGAGCATGTGTAGGGCGGCCAGGGTGCCACAGAGGAGCAGCCGCTGTGTGGGGCCCACGGTCCGAGACACCAACACTGCTACCTAGGGCCATGAGAATACAGCTCAAAGGGCCTGGCTCCAAAGTGAGGAGTGGGGAAGACACTCCCACCCAGGGCAGAACCATCTTTGGGCCCTTCCCTCCCATTTAGGGCTCTTTGTGAGATGGACAGCTCCAGGCTATCTTCTTCAACTCCCTGGGAGGACAGCCCACCCCTGGAAGACTCTTGCCCAGCTTACCATGCGCAGTGTGGACAGTCCACCCACCAAAAGCCAGAAGAGGTAGAAGAGGGTGTGAAGATGGATATTATAGGTGATGAACAGGACAATGCAGTGCCCAAAGAGGCCATAGCCCTGGGAAGGAGGATGGTGGAGAGGGGAATCACTCAGGTTGGGCTGGTTTCTGGCCTCTCATGGGGACCGTGGGAAACACATGGTCCATTGGCCTACTCCTCCCATTCCAGGCTTCGGGGCCCCAGGACAGATGCAGACCAAGGCCTGGCTCCTCTTTTTAACTCTTGCCCACCACACCTGGCTCCTTACCAGCAGTGCCAACATCTGCAGCATGGTGATCTGGGCGTTGCACAGGTAGGCGAGGAAGTAAATGAAGGATGAGACTCCCAGCCAGTAGCCGAAGCAGGTGCCAATGGCTGTGCCCATCAGGGTGCCCTCCCGCTGTGGGGTGAAGGCTCTACTTAGTCCTAGGAGGCCTCTGATCTCAGCCTCACCTAGGGCCTTCCGCAGGGGCGGTTCCTGTCTCACTCCACCACCGCATCCTCAGGCAGCTTTCAACCTAGTGCAGCCACCCCCCCAAAGTTGTCTGTCCTGCTTACGATAATAGTGTCAGACGTCTTCATCCCGTGGAGTAGGATGGCAACCAGTGTGAAGACCAGCATGAGAGGTCCATAGAGTTCACCTGCAATTTTCTGTCAATATACCAACTCATTCAGGCTGGAGGGTACAACAGCTCGTCTCTTTATGGCTTCCCAGGATTTGCCTGGTGGTCCCACCCTCTGCCCTGGTGCTTCCCCCCGCTCTCCAGACGTGCCACCCCCTATTCACCTGGGGGAAGTTGACCATCTTGATAGGGATCATGGACTCCAGGAGCCTGGGAAAGGAGAGGAGAGATTAAAGCAGAGGCAGCCCGAGGCCATGAGGTTCTGGAGGGCAAGGCCTGAATTTTATTCATCTCTAACTCCAGGGAATGGGGCCTGGCCTAGAGGACATGTCGGATGACAGGGTAGAACAGGGTAGTAAAGACCGATAGGGAATGAGGAAATCATTTCCTTGCCCCTAAAATTAACTTCCAGGAAGGACAACCCTCTGAAACTTAGCTGACTGAAACAGCAGCTATATGGAGAACTCAGCCCTGCTGGGCCTTGACGGAGAGCCTAACCATGTATCCATCTGCCCCCCTCCCCTTGAAAAGACCGGCAGGCTGAGCGCGGTGGCTCACACCTGTAATCCCAGCACTTTGGGAGACTGAGGCGGACAGATTACAAGGTCGGCAGTTAGGGGCCAGCTTGGCCAATATGGTGAAACCTCGTCTCTATGAAAGATACATAAAATTAGCTGGGCATGGTGGCGGGTGCCTGTAGTCCCAGCTACTCAGGAGGCTGAGGCAGGAGAACTGCTTGAACCTGGCAGGCGGAGGTTGCAGTGAACCGAGATCGCGCCACTGCATTCCAGCCTGGTGACAGAGTGCGACTCCACCTCAAAAAAACAAAACAAAATAAAAAGACAAGACAGGCAGACCTTAGCAGAGAGTACCCAGAATTCAGGGCTATAATGAGGAAGCCCTGGGAAAAGTCTAGCGGGCTAGATAGAAGGTTTAGAATGAAAGGTGTTACTGAGGGAATAGTAAAAACGCCTCCTCTTCCTGCTTAACTGTGCCTCCAGGTACTGTCGAGCATTTTCTTGAAAAATGTATGTGAAGTGGTATGAAAATTCAGTCACTTGCCCCTTCTCTCAAGTGGCTAGCTCCTAATCATACCTTGGATTTTAGCTAGATTTTACTTCCTCTGGGAAACTTGTCCTGTCCCACCCACCAACCTGCTTTGGCTCACATATCCCTCCTGTGTGCCCCATCATAGCATGAATACTGTGCTGTAACTGCATTCAAGAGCAAGGCTCCTATCTATCTTCACCACTGAACCAGATACAATTAGTATAGGGTCTGGCACAGAGCAAATGCTTAATAAATACTTGCAGAGTGGTCCTGGGTATTTGATTAGCATTGATTAAAGGACGAACAAAAAAACCAAACCAGGATTAAATCTAGTTCTTGAAAAGTCACTCAAAAACTATGCCCTGATATTTTGATTCTGAGACTGTTCTGCTGCTGGGAATAAAAAGATAAACAAGACAGAGCCTGCTTTTGAGATGCTGTTGGTCTCTGGGGGGAAGATTCCAGGAATAAGAAAGGAAAGCAGTGGTGAAGTGCTGTCTATTAGAGGCAAGCACAGAGTTTTTTGTTTTTTTTGTTTTTTTTAAGATGGAGTCTAGCTCTGTGGCCCAGGCTGGAGCGCAGTGGCGCGATCTCGGCTCACCGCAAGCTCTGCCTCCCGGGTTCATGCCATTCTCCTACCTCAGCCTCCCAAGTAGCTGGGACTATAGGTGTCCGCCACCATGCCCAGCTAATTTTTTTTGTATTTTTAGTAGAGACGGGATTTCACTGTGTTAGCCAGGATGGTCTCGATCTCCTGATCTTGTGATCCACCCGCCTCAGCCTCCCAAAGTGCTGGGATTACAGGCATCAGCCACCGCACCCGGCTGCCAAGCACAAAGTTCTATAGGAACACCAGGAGAGAACAAACTGGGGGTGGGATTGAGGAATGTGGAACAGAGGAAGTGACATCTGAGATAGGTTTTGAGGGAATATGAGTAGTCAGCTAGATGGAAAAAAGGAGAAAGTTGGTGTGCTATTATTATTTGTTTCAGTGACAGGTGCAGTGATGAGAGATGATGGGGTCATGAAGAGGGGGAGCCCACCAGAGCCCAGGGCTTGAAATCTGATTGTAGTGTGCATAAAGGACTAGGTGTTAGGAGGGAAGCTTCTTCAAGAGAAGGCTCCTCACCTGCTCCGCACCTGAGCAGGCTCCACATCAAAGTACGGTCTGAGGATGTCGATGTTGGCGTACAAGCTGAAGGCCCTGGAGGCTTGTCTCTTCCCGGCCTGCCACATCTGAAGTAAGGAAGATGGGCATAGGTATTGTGGGACTGTTGGTTCTAGACCCTGTTGCCTATTTTCCGCTTGGTTTCTACATGGTTCTAACTGGACAACCTGGGGCGAACATCACCAACACCAACTCCAGAACATGGGACATATCTAGGTATACCTTTCCACCTGCAGAGGATTCAATCATGCTTACCTGATCTGCCACCTGCCGGCTCAGCTGTCCCTTAAAGCCCTTCATGCCCAGGAACTCTCCATCCTCTTCTTCAGCAGCAGCTGCATCAGCTGCATCAGCGTCTACTTCTTCCTCGCGCAGGCGCTGATGCAGCTCACCCATATCCTCGAAGCTAGAGCCTGAGGTATCATCCATGTTCTCCATGTCAATCACAGCCGAGCCTCCGCCCTGTGAAGACAATGGCTCCTAGAGTGCAGGACTTTTCTGTTCCATCCATTAAGTCCTCTGCTCATCCCAGGGTTTAGGGCTTTGTTCTTCCACTGCTGAGGATACGGCTCGGAATCACTACAGATCATGCCACTCCATTCCCCCTCATATGCTCTCAGAACTCTTGGTTTCTAGCTTTGGCTGAATTTTCTAGCCTGGGAAACATACTACTAGTCTTCTATTCCTATCTTTTTCCTACCTTACCTACCAAAGACTAAAAGGCTGAAAAAGTGCCCATTTCCTTCTTTCCTAAGCCCCAAACAAAACTATACACATAATATGTTTTCAGCGAATGCCAGTGAATCCCACCCAACCCCACTCCATGCCTGACCCCGACCAACTTCCTAACTTGTTCCAAGAATACCTTCTTCCTAATGCCTCCAGCGGGCCCAGAGACCCGAGACCCTCAGGCTGGAGTACTAGTCTGGCCCTTTCAGGTCAATGTTAATCCTACTGACTTTAGTGGGCACGAAAACCCAAAGAAGAGAGTTTTGCAAATGGAGCGGACTTCCAGGCCCACAGGGAGAATCCTCAAGACACTTCTGGACATCGCCGGCCCTCGGGTTGCTGGCAGCTAGTGCCTTGGGGCCATTACCTGGATGTTTTCTTCGAACCCTCCCCATTCCGGGCCAGCTCCATTTCGGGCGCCGCCCGCCGGCGCCGGTGTAGTTGCCATGTCCCTTGAAGGCTCCCGTCGCTGAAGCCCGCGCTAGCCCCGCGCGCGGAGGAGTGGGCGAGACGTGGGCCTCAGAGAGGGAGACGTCCCGGGTCGAGGAGAGGTGGGATCGGCCGGAACACAAAAATGAGAAGCCCGGATGTTTGGACAAAACCAACTTCCGGAGGCTGGGGACGTGGACGGAGGCGGGGAAAAGTCTCGCGATACTTAAATTCCAGGAGAAGGCGCGTTGCCACGGAGACGGAGCCAGGCTACTAGGACGCACGCGCCAGATAGACCCTCTAGTCTCGTGGAGAGATTGAAGATGGCGGCTTCTCAGGCGGTGGAGGAGATGCGGGGCCGCGTGGTTCTAGGGGAGTTTGGGGTTCGCAATGTAAGTAAGCCTTGTGGTCTTGAGCTCGGGCGGGAGGAATGAGAGCGGAACAGGGGTGGGTCTTGGGATTGGCGTGGGGATAGCTGTGGGCTCATTGTCTCTTCGTGGACAAACTCGTCCCTTTGCTCTAGGTCCATACCACTGACTTTCCTGGAAACTATTCCGGTTATGATGATGCCTGGGACCAGGACCGCTTCGAGAAGGTAAGTGGGGCCAGAGTTGTCTGGGGAGGGTTATGAAGGCCAGACCCTGTGGTCTGAGCAGCCTGTGTCTGTCTCAGCAGCTGCTTTTGGGGGTCGCTCCGTTTGTGTTTGTTGAGCAATGTGCTAGACGCTCCGTTTACAGGCCAAATTAGCCACGGTTTCTACCCAGTTCTGCAAAGATGTTCCGTCTTGTTGAGGAATGGTGCGTAAAAACAAGTGCATCTATGGTGAAGGTGGTTGATGGCGATGAAGACGGCAGGGTTGGGGTGGGGAGCATTCTGCTGAGACCAGGAAGAGGGGCCGAGAGGTACTTAACATTTCAAAAGGAGGGGACATCTGAATTGAAGCTTGAATGGTAAGTAAAAAAAAAAACAGGAGTTGAATTATGAAAGATTTGAGTTTCACGTCAGTGAAGTTCAGGATATGCAGGTTTTGTGTGTATTTAGTCTTTTGTATTATTGTTTCACTTAGCTTAAAATAAGGGTTAAAATTGCATTTAAATAGGTTACTGAATGTTACCCTTTATGCAACTGACCTAAATGTTACCTTTTATGCAGCTTATAAACATGATGTGTAAATCAGTGCCTAGGAAAATTTTACTTTTTTAACCTGTTGATACAAGGAATAAAGTATG
Organism: Chlorocebus sabaeus; assembly: GCF_047675955.1. NCBI lineage: Eukaryota > Metazoa > Chordata > Mammalia > Primates > Cercopithecidae > Chlorocebus > Chlorocebus sabaeus. The sequence continues at coordinate 43,741,911 of NC_132920.1, forward strand.
AACAATGAAAAAGGCTAATGCTTGAAAAAAAATTATGACTTCTGTGACATGTGCTCCGGGAATGTCCAAGTAGTTCTGGCATGAGTGGTCGGCAAGATTGAAGTGTGTCACACTGTGGATGATAGGGAGCTTGAATAGTTCTTAAGCAGACATGATCAGATTTGCAACCTTGATGGCTGGGAGGGAATGAGTTTGAGGAGGATCATATGGAGCAGGCAGATCTGTTGTAAGGGAAGCTGAGGTTGAAGATATGAACTAAGACTGATGGTAGAAATAGAGCAAAGGAAGAATATAAGGTAAATTTATGATTGCTTGGATAAAGGCTGTGGGGGTAGCATAAAATGACTTTTTGGCTTGGGAACTGCTTTTTGCTTTGTGGTATCATTTACTGAGTGGAGAAATGGGTCTGGGGAACAGGGATGATGATGCATTGTTTTCTGTATGTGGAGAAATCTAGCAGGCTAGAAGACTGCATGCTTGAAATGAGATCAGAAGTGAGATAAAATTTTTGGAGTTGTCAGAACAGATAGTTGCTAAAACTGTTAGTACAGTTAAGGTGACCTGGGAGAGAGACGAGAACCTGGCAAATTTAGAGATGGGTGGAAGTTGATCATCAGAGACGGAAGAAGAGTGGAGCTCAGAAACCAGGGGAATCATTCAAAAAAGGGGATTTTTTTTTTTCCCCCCCTTTTCATGAGACACTCTTATCTCCCAGGCTGGAGTGCAGTGGTGCAATCTTGGCTCACTGCAACCTCCGCCTCCTGGGTTCAGGCAGTTCTCCTGCCTCAGCCTCCCGAGTAGCTGGGACTACAGCTACGCGCCACCATGCCCAGCTAATTTTTTGTATTTTTAGTAGAGACGGAGTTTCACCATGCTAGCCAGGCTGGTCTCAAACTCCTGACCTTGTGATCCGCCCCTCGGCCTCCCATAGTCCTGGGATTACAGGTGTGAGTCACCGTGCTGGGCCAGGAGGAGGTTTTTTAATCAATGTCAAGCATAACAGAAGTCTAGTAAGAGGACTGGGTAGTGTCAACAGGACTAAGCACTATGGTAGTTTCTGTTCTTTAGTGGAATAGCTTCTGTGGATGGTTTGGTTGGAAGCCATATTGCATAGGGTTTTAATGAATGGACGACAAAAATGGAGACTTTTTATGAAACTAAAACACTGGGCGAGAAAGAATATTTAATAAGAGACATCTGGGCAAAGGGAGGTTTTTGGACGAGAGGATAATACTTCAGGGAATTATCTAAGGGGGAGGTATGAAGAGATATTACAGAGAGAGCAGGTTTCACTTAAATGTTTTTCCTGTCCCTCTAGAATTTCCGTGTGGATGTAGTACACATGGATGAAAACTCACTGGAGTTTGACATGGTGGGAATTGACGCAGCCATTGCCAATGCTTTTCGACGAATTCTGTTAGCTGAGGTATTGGCAGGCATGGTGACAAGGCTGGAGTTGCTTTGGGAACTGCACTGACACCTCACTTGGAGAATTGTCTCAAGCTGTCCTTCCCTCATTTTTCCTGGAATTTTGCTGAGCATTTTACCTTCTCATTCTTTGTAAATTTCTCATTAAACATTCTAGGAAGAGAGATAGCTCCTTACCTCTGGAGGGTGGGGTTGTGGGGATAGGTAGGGGGTCTCTTGGGTTTTTGCAGATAAGTGGTTATTTTTCCTTGGGCAGGTGCCAACTATGGCTGTGGAGAAGGTCCTGGTATACAATAATACATCCATTGTTCAGGATGAGATCCTTGCTCACCGTCTGGGGCTCATTCCCATTCATGCTGATCCCCGTCTTTTTGAGTATCGGAATCAAGGTAAGAAAATGAAATTTTGGGAGAAGTGGACTGTCTGGGTTCAAATCCTGGTTGACTGTGATGTTGGGTAAGTTACTTATCTTTGTACATCAGTGTTTTTCATCTGTGAGAACACTTGCCTTGGCTTCCCAAGTTTGCCGTAATTAAATGGGACACATATGTAAAGCATTCAGCATAGTGCTGGCACTCAGATGTTTACTAGTTCTTCTTAAGAGCTCCCTCCATTTGTGCAGGAGATGAAGACGGCACAGAGATAGATACTCTACAGTTTCGTCTCCAAGTCAGATGCACTCGGAACCCCCATGCTGCTAAAGATTCCTCTGACCCCAACGAACTGTATGTGAACCACAAAGGTAAGTAGTGGTAGGGTGAGGAAGAGGCCCCACCTGTGGGTGGCTGCTAGTTTTAGGAACTGAGATCTTTTGACGTTTTTTTCCTCCAGTGTATACCAGGCATATGACATGGATCCCCCTGGGGAACCAGGCTGATCTTTTCCCAGAGGGCACTATCCGACCAGTGCATGATGACATCCTCATTGCTCAGCTGCGGCCTGGCCAAGAAATTGACCTGCTCATGCACTGTGTCAAGGGCATTGGTGAGAACCCTGTGTTCCTTTCTGGGAAGAGGGGTAGTTTGGTTGCAGTGGGGCAAGCTGACTAGGGAACTCAGTTGAGATATTCCCGGCAGGTAGAAAGCCAAGAGCATTGTGCTTTTGCTGTTAGCAGCTTAGGAAGAGTATTCTTCCTAATCCTAGAAGGGTTTCGTATAGGCACTTTCTCTCTTCCTCTCCAGGCAAAGATCATGCCAAGTTTTCACCAGTGGCAACAGCCAGTTATAGGCTCCTGCCAGACATCACCCTCATTGAGCCCGTGGAAGGGGAGGCAGCTGAAGAACTGAGCAAGTGCTTCTCACCTGGTGTTATTGAGGTGCAGGAAGTCCAAGGTGTGGTATTTGGGGTGCTGTTCAGGTTAGGACCTAAATTATATTTTCTTTGAAGGTGACAGAAATAAAAACCCTGGGTTCCTAAAAGTATAACATGGTTTGCTACCAAGGGGCAAATTAGAAAAAAGAATAAAAAAAACATGGCTTGTTCTCATTAGGTAAAAAGGTGGCCAGAGTTGCCAACCCCCGGCTGGATACCTTCAGCAGAGAAATCTTCCGGCATGAGAAGCTAAAGAAGGTTGTGAGGCTTGCCCGGGTTCGAGATCATTATATCTGTGAGTATGAAGTGGTGAGATGAGTGGGCAGTACTCTTTGGTGCTCCAGCTTCCTTCCAGTCTAGATGTGAAGTTTGAGTAACAGGGGCTTTCTACAGGCAAGCCCTGCCTAGGCTAAAGTGTCTCTTTGATCCCCAGTCTCTGTTGAGTCAACGGGGGTGTTGCCACCAGATGTGCTGGTGAGTGAAGCCATCAAAGTACTGATGGGGAAGTGCCGGCGCTTCTTGGATGAACTAGATGCGGTTCAGATGGACTGAGCTTGGATGTTCCTGAGGCAAGCTGAAGCTTTGGGTTCTGACTGACCCACCCTACAGGACTGCTGTACAGAGAGCCCAGTGTGACTAGGGATCCTGAGTTTTCTGGGACAATTCCAGCTTTATTTTTAATCAATACATTTTGTTAAATGTGCCATAAAATGAGACTTTTAGGCCTTTATAAGGCCTTAGATGTAAATAAACTCATGTCCAAACAAAACTTTTTGAGACTACTTTTATGTTTTTTGAGACAGAGTCTCATTCTGTTGCCCAGGCTGGAGTGCAATGGTGCAATCTCTGCTCACTGTAACTTCCTCCTCCTGGGTTCAAGCAATTCTCTTGCCTCAGCCTCCCAAGTAGCTGGGACTACAGGTGTGTACCACCATGCCTGGCTATGTCTAATTTTTTGTATTTTTAGTAGAGAGAGGGTTTCACCATGTTGGTCAGAGTGGTCTCAAACTCCTGACCTCAAGTGATCTGTCTGCCTTGGGGCCTCCCAAAGTGTTGGGATTACAGGTGTGAGCCACCATGAAAAACAGGTCCTCACTTCAGAACTGGTTTGACCTTTAGCAATTAAGAACATCAGATGTACACTCCAGCCTGGGTAACAGTGAGACCCTGTCTCAAAAACAACAAAAAACACCTCCTGAGAATTGGCAAATTAAGGTGGTTTCTGGGAGCACAGCCAAACCCCTAGAAAAACATTCAAGCTAGAGTGAATGCGCCATTTCACCTGTCTCCCGGATTACCAGGGAAGTTCATGTCGCTATTGACAGCTCCAACAAAGAATAGTAGCAATTCCTTTGGGCCAGGCCCAGCAGCCACATACGAAAGACACTGTGAGAATGGTATGGGCTGCCTAGTCTGGGTGTGTCAGGATAGAAATCCTTTTCTAACTGGCACACCATTTCAGAAAGCTTGAAAAACCAGGTTCATCAGTCACATTTCTTCCTGTTCAGTCCCCTTTTGCAGGGTGCTCATGGAGTAACTCTGGAGTATGTCACTGGTTTTAAGACTAGGTTGAAAAAGGCAGATGGGTCCCTTTCTGTATGAAACTGAGACTTTTACTGACATGCAGATGTGCTTTAGAGTTAATGTTTCTACAAAAAGTTTCTATAAACAATAGAAAACTTCTAGCATGAAGTCACAGGATGTTAAAAATATTACAACACAATAAATACAACTACACCCTCCACAGCCCCAACCAGACAGGAATAGGCAGCTATCAGGTTTGGAGGGAAACACTCTTGAGATCGCCTTCACAATCCATAGGAACCCAGAGCACCACACAGGAGGAGGGAGCAACATGAGACTCCAACTTCTGCTTCCTCAGCTTTGCCTCTTCCCAATCTGACCCTGCCTGTGGCCCGCACCAGCTAAACACTGTAGCTTCAGTCCACTTCGGCTCTCATGGAAACCCTCTTGTCAGTGGATTGGTGGACAACAGGTCTGTTTTTGTGCAGAGCACATGGACACACTGGTTTCTGTATGGATTAAGTCTGCCTTTATGGCCAGTAATAACGTCAGGGCCAGGTCCCATATCCGAGTCCTGTTTATAGGGCCTTTCAGTGACCTCTAGAATGGACTCACAGTACAGGTTGTGATGCAAAGGCATGTATTTTTTTCTTTTGGAGATGGCCTTTGAGAAAAGTAACCAGGGACCTGAAAGACCATGAGATTGCGGAAGGCACCTGGTCTTAGTCCTAGAAGACCAGTGGCTTTGCTAGCTGCTTATCACAGATGTAGCCTAGTTGGTCTGTTTTATCCTTGGATGACAATGGTGTCATGTGACACTCTCTAGGGTACTGTGGCTCTTGTGCCTGAGTGGACCTTGAGGCTGGGGAAGCCAGACTGAGGGGTCATTCATGGAAGGGCAAGATGTGTGAGCTCTAAAGGGGATGTTAGCACTCAAGACTGCCCAGCCCTGGTCCTTGGAGGTACTATACTTGACACTGTGCCAAGTTTAGCAGTAGCCTATACCATGTGTCCCATCAGGTGACCAGATTCTTGCCCAAAGCAAAGTTGAGAGAACTGGCCAAGTTCTTTTCAGCACTTAGCACCTAACCCAGACGTGCCCCTTAGGGAGTGGGGCAAGTTTCCTGCCAGCCCAGCAGCAAAAGGGCTCAGTGGGAGTTGGAGTGGTCCAAGAGAAACTCTGGCACAAGTAGTTGAGGGCTGTGCACTTGCTGCGAGCCTTGCTAGTCGCAGTGTTGGGCACAGCATCCCTAGTTACCATTCTGTACAGGCTGCACAGGGGTGGGAGGGCTTGTGGGAGAAGGGCTGCTCTGCTCTAGCTTTTCTTGGAAAAGCCAAATCTCCAAGTAGAATGGGAACTATCTGGGACATCTAGACAGAATGGTTTAAGCCCTAACTCCCTTTCTTGATACTTTAGTATAATTACTTCTGGTCCTGCACAGGGCCTGTTCTCTCCAGCTCCAGACCTGGATCTCTCTCCAGGCTAACAATAGTGGAAAGTGAGGTGGCAGTGCAAGAAGGGCCTAGAGATTAGCTACAAAGGGAAAGAAGAGATGACAAGAAAGGCCGAGGAAGGATGCCCAAAAAATTGATTCAGGGTTCAAAGATGGTGGCCAGGCCACCCCCATCATTGTCCAGCACCTCTGTCTCCAGCATTGGCTTTGTTTTTTTGAAAAGTGAGGGAAGATTCTTAATGTGAACTTCTTTTCGGAACTGCTCTCCCAAGGGTTTCTGTGGAAAACAAATGAGAAAGAATTAATGCTGGGCCCTAAGTAGTAGTTGAAGATTCTCTTGGTCTGGCGCAGTGGCTCACGCCTGTAATCCCAACACTTTTGGGAGGCCAAGGCGGGTGGATCACTAGAGGTCAGGAGTTCAAGACCAGCCTGACCAACATGGAGAGACCGCGTCTCTACTAAAAATACAAAAAATTAGCCAGGTGTGGTGGCGCATGCCTGTAATCCCAGCTACTTGGGAAGCGGAGGCAGGAGAATCGTTTGAATCTAGGAGGTGGCGGCTGTGGTGAGCTGAGATTGCACCACTGCATTCCAGCCTGGGCAACAAGAATGAAACCCTGTCTCAAAAAAAAAAAAAAAAAAAAAATTATATCACCATAATGGTCAATAACTACACTTGGTTTATAAGGTTTGCCCATACACATGATTTAAGAAGAGGGTTGGGTGCACTAATGAAGGTGCGTGACCTACCCCTATGCAACCAGCAATGAGGCGTTTGAATTGGTCCTTTCGGCGCTTGTCAGCCACTTTCTGCAGGGAGGGGTTTAAAAGCTTGCAGTCAAACTGGTCCAGTGAGTCCTTCTGTATTTCAGGGATTTGCTCCATTACAGCTCTTATCTCCAGGTACCTGGGGCGCTGATACCAGCAGGAATAAACTTACTGGATGTAGGTTATTGCCACCCTCCCCATTTCCTGCCACACCCATTTCTCAGAGCTAGCACCAGCAATTTGGCAGGTGCTTGGATTTAGTTAGGATAAGGCCCAAGAGACTAGAAGCAGACTGAGTGATAAAGCTGCAGCCATCCTGCCCCATGCTTTCCCCACTCACCAACGCCTCGTATATCTGGAAGGCCAGATGGACCAGGGAAGCCATGCACCCGTCGTGCTGCCCGTGCATCTGTAAGCCTTTCAGCACACTGGTGAAAAGCCACGTAACTGCATCTGCGAGCAGTGTCCCTGACAGCACCTGGGGAGACAGCTGTGCTTTAGGGCCACAGGGGGCCTCTCTCAAGGCCTCAGCACCCCAATTCTTCTGAATGATTTAGTCAATCTGCATGACCCAAACCTTCTATGAGGGGCAGGGAAAAGGGGTGAACCACCATACTTGTTTGAGGAGAGGCCAGCAGAGCTGTGAGGTCGTCCTCTGGCAGGACAGAGTATCCTTCCAGGCCAGGGAATTGAAGGCTGTAATTAATAGCGCTGTACAAACATCCTGAACAGGAAAGGATGAAGGATTACAGTGGGAAAAGCAGCACAATTTTCTCTGATTATTATTATACATCAGGAGCTGGAGGTTGTTTTTTTTTTCTCCCCCCTCTAAAGATGGGGTCCTTGTTTTGTTGCCCAGGCTGGTCTTGAACTCCTGGGCTCAAACTATTCTCCCATCTCAGCCTCCCAAACAGCTGGGACTACAGGTGTGCGCCACCATGCCTGGCTTAGGAGCTGGAGTTTTAAATAGCAAAGCAGGAAAAATAAAAGAAGTGAGTTTACTTCCTCTATTTTTGTGTATTGCCAGTCAAAAAGAAAAAACCAAAATGTGAGAAAACCTGTATGTGCAGGATGGAGACAAAGCTCAGGCCTGGCTGGGGGAGGCTAAACACCAGGGATCTGCATCAGTGTGCCTACTATGTGTTTTCCTGAGAGCCCCTGCCTATGCTGGTATGGGAGACACCATGGCACTGCACCTTTTCCCTCGTTTTTTTCTGGGGCCTTAAGAACCAGGAACTTACATAACAAAAGAGTATTACAAAAAACTCTTGATAGCACCATAGAGCAAGAAAAGTAAAAGGTGGCTCCCCACCTGGGCAAGGAGTAAAGGTATCACCTGTTCCTTCTACCCACCTCATGCTTCATCAGACATTTGCCCAGGTCTGTAAGTTCTGCCATAGCTGAGGGGGTGACCTCTGTGGCCATCATTTCTTCATCTGTTATCAGAGAGTAGAATGTTAAGCTCCATCCTTTCAGAACAGAGAAGAATATCTTGTTCTGACAGAAGCGCAAAAAAAGCAAAGCTGAGTGTTCTAGGTTAACTGGTGGCTAAGTAGTACTGGGACCCCTCCCACCTCCACATAATAATAGCCCATGCCCATGGCCAATCTTCTAGAGATGCACCCAAGCCATACATGAGGGAAACGGGAGCTTCTAGGCAGAAACACAAAAAGCTGCAAATACTGAAGATACTTTGTTGTCGGACAAATATTTGAGCACCCTCTGTACCAGGCACTGATCTAGTTACTGGGGATAAAATGAATAGGACAATAGATCCCTTCCCTGATGGGAGTTTACATTCTAACATGGGAAATACGTAAGAAAGGAATACATAAATAAAAACATAATGTGCAGTGACAAGTGCTATTAAGAAGAATAAAGCAGAGGAATACAGAGTAGCTGGGGTTACTATTTTTGATAGGTTGGTCATGGATGATCTCTTGGAAGAGGTGACATTGGAATGAAGCAAGGGAATAGATCACGTATATGGTTGGGAGAAAATCATCCAAGACAGAGGAACCAGCAAGTGCAAAGGCTTGGAGGTGGGAGTATGATGGAGGCACACAGCAAGAGGGCTGGTCCAGAGATGACAACTAGATGTAGGATGTCTCCTCTCCAGACTGCAAGGAAACCGACCTGGTTCAGAAGGAACAGTATTTAGGAGGCTAAGAGCAGACTTCCAAGGTCTCACAGGCTCACTTACCATCTCCATCTGCTGGGGGAGCACTACTGTGGTCAGCACCCTTCTTTGAAACACAGCAAACCGCTAAAGCAAGAAAGCAGGGTTACTAGGTGAAGGGTGGGTATATACTACCACAACAGCCACCTCAGGCCCACTGATCCCAACCTGTCTCTGGCCAGGTGAGGAAGGTGGAAGATGGGGGTACTGTCCAAGGCACAAGAATTAGCTTCACCAATAGAAATAGAGGCATTCTGATGACCGAACTGTTTTGTTCCTTCAAGTTCAACTAGCTGAGAGAAAATTACAGAATTCTGTGAGAGTGAGTGACTAGGAGAGGATGCTTGATAATCCTTGGTCTACTTTGAATCTCAAACAACAAAATGACACAGTAAAAACAAAAAGAAAATTAACAGCCTCCATGTCCAAGAATTTAAAACATTTCCATATTTTGAGAAAACTAGGAAGTTTTTCCTAATGAATCCAAATTCCTCCTGCTATTTTAGATTGTTTCCCCATATTCTGGCTTTGGTACTATTCAGCTTGCAATTCATAAAGTGTCCTTAGGTTGACTTCAGCACTGCCTTGCTTCTATCTAGTTATTTCTTTTAGATCTGTCAGTGTTGCTGCAAACATGAATCCTTTTTTTTGAGACAGAGTCTCTTTCACCAGGCTAGAGTGCAGTGGTGTGATCTCAGCTCACTGCAACCTCTGCCTCCCAGGTGCAAGCGATTTTCCTACCTCAGCCTCCCCAGTAGCTGGACTACAGGCGTGCACCACCACGCCTAGCTAATTTTTGTATTGTTAGGAGAGAGAGTTTCACCATGTTGGCCAGGCTGGTCTCGATCTTTTGACCTCGCAATCCACCATGCCCGGCCACAAACATGAATCCTTTGCATTAGTCAGGCCTTCGTGGAGTTGGCTGAGTGACCAGCTCTTTTCCAGGAAAATTCTCTATAGCCCCAGTTTCTACTTGCCACTTACTGATTAGGTCCATGACTTCTCGGGTTAACATCCTCACCAGTTGCTCCTCCAGCATCTCTTGAGACTCTGGGTTTTCATCTGCAGCCTCATCTTCTCCACTGCAGAAAACCAGAGGGCCAAGTTCCACAGGAGTGCAGAAAGCAAGCAGTGACCCTAATCAGACTCTCTGTGACCACTTTCTTCGAGTCTTCGTTTTATGCAAAAGTTGGGAATGGACAGCAGTGATCCACTGAAGGACATTATTACTAGTGATTCTGTCCAGTTGGATAGACATTACAGAATCAAAATAAGTGAGTAAGGTAACAGTAGCCCCTATAAAGGCTGGATCTCAGTCTGCCTGCTGGTCACAGCCTGTCCAGACAAGCCATATATCACCTAGACTGAGAATGACTACAACCTACTGCTCTTCTACCCTGCGACAGCAGAATCCCTGCCCACTTCCTTTCCCCACCCCAAATCTGGCTGCCAGCTCATCCACCAAGAAGAGTGGGTAGGTATGCCTTACCAGAGCAGGCTCCTTTGGTTGATAACTTGCCACTTCTGGGAAAGCCTCTGGGAAAACACAAAGGAAATAAATGCTAGAATTGGGGAAAGGATTGGAATACATAGTATCTAAAGTCAAATCCACTTCATGATTAAAATTAGCCAAGGATGATTCTAGACATCAATGACAACCTCTGTAGACTCCACACCACAAGGTTAAAAAAACCATCTATGGGCTGGGCGCAGTGGCTCAAGCCTGTAATCCCAGCACTTTGGGAGGCCGAGACGGGTGGATCACGAGGTCAGGAGATCGAGACCATCCTGGCTAACACAGTGAAACCCAGTCTCTACTAAAAATACAAAAAAAACTAGCCGGGCGAGGTGGCGGGCGCCTGTAGTCCCAGCTACTCAGGAGGCTGAGGCAGGAGAATGGCTTAAACCCGGGAGGCAGAGCTTGCAGTGAGCTGAGATCCGGCCACTGCACTCCAGCCTGGGCGACAGAGCGAGACTCCGTCTCAAAAAAAAAAAAAAAAAAACCACCATCTATGGTTTCTATAACCTGTCCCACATCCATGCTGAGGGTGGTATCTCAAACACCTCTTTGCTTGGAAAGAATTAACAATTTTAGAATTTCTGGGTCTCTAGACATACCTGTTCTCCACCCAGCCGGTCCCCTGTTTAATTCCAGAGTCAGGATAACAGACCTAGCATTCCTGGCAAGGGTCTGTGAGCAAGCATTCCTCTTTTTACCTTTCCTCAGTTAACAGGAGGTTAGGAGCAGAATCTGCAACTGAAGCTGCCTTGTGGCAATTAAATCAGTTTAGTTCTTTGGGGGCTGCTCGATCCTACAGCAAGGATAGTCTGCTGGGTTGCAAGGGTCAAAAATGGCCACAGGCCTTAATAGTACTCTTTGCTTCCTGCTCCTGACTTATCTTACCATATGGAGGTAGGTGAAAAGAGGTCCGAGGATGGGGGATACCAGGGCTTCATAGTGCTCTGGGGGACAGAAGAGCACCAGAGGCTTTACAAAGACCCGTGCTGCAGCAAGTTAAGAAATTTTAGTGCATAAGCACACATCCCTCACCTGTCAGGTGGTGGGCTGCACCCCTGGGCACAATCAATCCCTAAAAGATTTACCAGATGTCAAAAATATCCTGTGTTAACAGTGAAAAATCTTAAAGTTCTTTTCCTAAAATCCTAAATGGCACTGATATTCAATTCCATTATACTCTTAGTTTAGTTTCCGTCAGGCTGCACATTATGGTCCCAGGCCAGAAAGTAGGAATAAAAAAATAGGAAGGAGGACATCCTTGTAACAAATCCTCCTTCACCATTCTCCTTATAATTTCAGGTTTAAGAAACACTCAGTAGCTGCGGTGGCTCACACCTGTAATCCCAGCACTTTGGGAGGTTGAGGCAGGTGGATTACAAGGTCAGGAGAGCGAGACTATCCTGGCTAACATGGTGAAACCCCATCTCTACTAAAAAATACAAAAAAAAAACAAAAAAAACAAACAAAAAAAAAACCAAAAAAACCAATTAGCCGGGTGTGGTGGCGGGCGCCTGTAGTGCCAGCTACTCGGGTGGCTGAGGCAGGAGAATGGTGTGAACCCAGGAGGTAGAGCTTGCAGTGAGCTGAGATTGTGCCACTGCACTCCAGCCTGGGCGACAGAGGGAGACTTCATCTCAAAAAAAAAAAAAAAAAGAGGAAAGACAGAGATTCAACTAGTAATAAGGGTCTGAATGAGAATGAAGTGTGAAAGTGCTTCTTCTGGCTGGGTGTGATGGCTCAGGCCTGTAATTCTAGCACTTTGGAGGCTGAGGCAGGATTACTTGAGCCCAGGAGTTTGAGACCAGCTTGGGGAACATAATGCAGACCCCATCTCTACAAATAATAATAAAAAAATAGCTGGGTGTGGTGGTGCACATCTGTGGTCCAGTCCAAACTCCTCAGGAAGCTGAGGTGGGAAGACCACTTGAGCCTGCAGTGAGCTTTGATAGCACCACTGCACTCCTGCCTGGGTAACACTGAGACCCTGTCTCAAAAAAAGGCAAGTGCTTCTAAAAACACAGAAAAGGGATAAAAGTTTTATGTTTCACAGCTGGGCATGGTGGCTCATGCCTGTAATCCCAGCACTTTGGGAGGCCGAGGCAGACAGATCACTTGAGGTCAGGTGATGGAGACCAGCCTGTCCAACGTGGTGAAACCCTGTCTCTATTAAAAATACAAAAATTAGGTTGGGCACGGTGGCTCACACCTGTTACCCCCAGCACTTTGGGAGGCCAAGGCGGGCAGATCACTTGAGGTCAGGAGTTTGAGGCCAACATGGCGAAAACCTGTCTCTACTAAAAATACAAAAAAATTAGCTGGGCGCAGTAGCATGTGCCTGTAATCTCAGCTACTTGGCAGGGTGAGGCACAAGAATCACTTGAACCCAGGAGGTGGAAGTTGCAGTAAGACAAGATCGTACCACTGCACTCTAGCCTGGGCAATAGAGCAAAACTGTCTCAAAAAATAGAAATATGCACGCCTGTAATCACAGCTAGTTGGGAGGCTGAGGTACAAAAATCGCTTGAACCTGGGAGGCAGAAGCTGTGAGCCGAGATCACGCCACTATACTCCAGCCTGGGCGACAGAGTGAGCAATACTGTGTCTCAAAAAAAAAAAAAAAAAAAAAAAGCTTTATCTTTAATATTTCCAAGAAGGGGGGAAGGTAAAAATTTGCCCCTCAAGGAAAAGTTTATAGCCATCTGGACTGCCTTCATGTTTTCCCTGCAATCTGCCAGTGTTTTTAATGACACGATGCACTTAGATACATCATCTCATCTCTTCCTTCCAGTTCTGCCTCCTCCCTCTGGTTCCTGTGACCTGTTTCTGTCTCTAATTTTCTGACCTTTTGGGTTATGTAGAGACTTTTGAAAGGATATGAAGCATGGGTCTGAGTCGGTAGTCAGGAATATTGTTCAAGTTGACAAAGGCTGAGCTGAGAAGCTGGGTAGCAAGGTCCTCCACAGTATAGAAGTCTTGCTGCATGGAAGGGCCTGCCTTCCCTAGGATATGAAAACTGTAAAGGGGGAAAAAAAACACTGGCAATGACAAATCCAACATCTGTTACTGCCAGCCCTGACTGTCCCATGAATTTCATTTCTAGCCTACAATAAGATTTTTCAGCCAGAAAAGCAGTTATAATTACTTAAGAGAACTTATAGATACAGCATCTTTTAAAAGACAGGTGTTGGCGGCCGAGATCAGCAGTAGCTTTCATTACTATTTAACGTGGACTTACAATGGAGGATCTCATGAGCTTGGCTGATTAGTGTACTGGGTTAGTGAGGCCAAAGCCCGTGAGGGCCAGTTATCTCCCCAACCCACAACCAGTTTCTAGCCACTCCACTCCCATAAGTAGGCTGCAAGCAGTGTAGGGTCTAAGCAATCTCCACTACTTTTAGCTTCTACTTGGGTTTCATCATGTTATACACTAGAAACAAGTTGGGCATGAAGCAGGCTGGGACTGTGAGGCTCATATGACAATTACAAAAAAAGCAAATGCAGGAAAGCAGGCTGTTCATTTCTATTTAACACTAGAATCATTAGTTTCCTATCAAATTCTTGCCTCACCTTACTTGTACACTAGATGAAAAGTCCAACCCATGGACATTCCTATACAATACATATCCAGGAAGAAAATATGGAGAGGCAGCATTGATTCCTTACCAGTTTTCATAGAGGGTGGAGAAGAAACGCTGCATTCTTTCCAAGATGGTTTTAAAGACAGGAGAGTCATTGAGTTCCAAGAGAGGTTGAGGTAATCCTAAAGGGAAATACGGGTCAGGAACATGATGCTTCACACTGTCAGGAGTCTCAACTGGCCAACACTCTACAGCAGGCAGATGTTGTTCAGGGGTGAAGGCGCGTGCATGGTGCTGTACTGCAAAGCAGTTGGCTATATGATTTGTTGCACTCTTTTGGTAGGAGAAGGTGAAAGCTACTTAAGGACCCAGGACTTTAGACCCAGGTACTCTTTTACCTGCTTTTTAAAAATTCTTTCCCCAGATGGAACTTGTACCAAAAAAAGTGACAACTCAAAAGTATTTTTCCATAAAGCTCTGGGGATGCCCCCACAATTAATTTATGAAACCCCTTTTTTTAAGCAAAGTCTTACACAAAAGACTAAGATGTGTCGCAGCTCAAAATGAAACCCACTTACCTTAGTATTAAAAACTGCCTTAAAAGATCTATACTTTTAAGTGTAATCAGAGGTTTTACATTTTGAGTCTTATAGTCAGAAGCTATCTGAGGGAGCTATTTGTCCATTTTAGTATTTCTGGTTGGCCACTTATTTCTATAGCAGGAGTTCCTGACTTAACTTGAATAATGGGATGGGGGTGTGTGGTAAGCAACACCTACTTTTTGTATTAATAGCAATACACTTCTTGGAAGTTCTATTTTTACTGGTGTCTGCAACATAACCCTTAAATGGAATGGTGTCAAAGGAAAAGATTCAGGACTATCTAGGCCGAAACAGATAGACATGAGCTCTGGAAAGGCAAATTAACATCCTTCCTTTGGCTAACTTCACAGCTGAGGAATGCCCACTGGATTGCTTGACCACAGCCAGGCTCAGACACAGGTTATAGCTGAGGACAAAGACAAACTATGGGGGCTGTGATGGTGAGCCAGCCTGAAGCTTCTGAGATGGGTAAAAGGTTTAGACAACTGATGCCTCTGGCTCTAACTTCATCCCACATTCCCAGACTTGCTCCCTGTGCTCCAGCCACATGATTCAACCATCTCTATGTCCTGGACATACGAAGGCCTTTCCCTCTTGCCTCAGATCTTGTACCTGACATTCTGTTTGTCCAGAATGCCCAGCATTTCCTCATGCCCCTAACCTAGCTAATTCCTACTCATCCTTCAAGTCCCCATTGGGAGTCAGCCTTCTGACTTCCCTCCGAGACTGGGTTAGGTCTCCCACTAAACACTCAAAGCACTGCCACTTTCCTTCACAGCAAATACCGCAATTATGACTGCACAGTTATTTTCATGCTTATTTTCAATGGGAAAATGAATTAAAGCAGTGTCCTAATCAAGGCCACAATTGGGAGGCCAGGCGTGCTGACTCATGCCTATAATCCCGGCACTTTGGGAGGCCAAGGCAGGCAGATCACTTGAGGTCACGAGTTCGAGACCAGCTGGCCAACATGGTGAAACCCTGTCTCTAATAAAAATACAAAAAATTAGCCGGGTGTGGTGGTGCATGGCTGTAGTCCCAGCAGGCTGAGGTGGGAGAATCACTTGAACCTGGGAGGCAGAGGTTGCAGTGAGCCGAGATTGCACCACTGTACACCAGCCTGGGTGACAAAGTGAGACTCTCTCAAAACAAAACAAAACAAAACAAAAAAGGTAACAATTGGGAAATTGCTTAAAATCTATTCCTTTAAAAACTTGATATCTATCTATCTATCTGTCTATACACACACACACACACAAAAGGCAGGAAAGTATACAAATACCCTTCAGGTTAAAGGCCATGATTTATTTATAATCGAATGGCTGTAACACCCACCACAACCTACTGGCTAAATTGAAGAAGGGGTTAACAGGAAATAAATAAATTGCTTCTGATCTTCTCTGTATCATAAGGTAAGTAAATATATTTGTTCATATAGAGTTTATAGGAACTCCACAAATGCATTTCTGAACAAATAGATGGTGAAGGTAGTGCAAAACAAGGAGGAAGAAGCACAAGATAGGCAGAAGCTGCTCAAGCAACGCATAAGAATGCCTGTAATCCTAGTGCTTTGAAAGGCCATGGTGGGAGAACTGCTTGAGGATAAGAGTTCGAGACCAGCCTGGGCAACATAGTAAGACCCTGTCTTACTATTTTAAAGTTCGTCTGGTGTTGTGATCCACCTGTAGTCCAACTACTCAGGAGGCTGAGGCAGGAAGACTGCTTGAGCCCAAGAGTTTGAGCCTACAGTGAGTTATGGTTGCACCAGTGCACTCTAGCCTGGGTGACAGAGACTATGACTCTCAAAAAACGACAACAAAAAAAGGGGACATCCATTAGGGATAAGATGAACCTAGGAGAAAAAATGTTACATTTCTTACCTAATATAGCAGATTTTTCCGCGTCAAGCATATCCAGAGCCTTGGTGAAAGGCTCTGCCATTTTGGCTAGCATTTCTGGTGCATATAATGTATTGTGGGTTCTGAAAGAAACAAGAATGCTATTGAGTTTTTCCATCTGATGCAGAAGGAAACAGTGGGCTTTGCTTGTAATTCAGTGATACTACAGTTCCACACAGACACATCTGCCCATGAACTCCTGGCAGGGGAAAGAAAACAAGGTATAAATATCTTAATGCTCGGTGCAGGAGGGACTGGACTTGCACAGATAATTAGTATACAATACCTAAGATGAATTAACATGAGAACCAAACCCCAAGACAACAGGACAGTATCAGAGTCCAAAGCTAGAAAGCAAAATTCTTTTAAATCTGAAGTGGTCCCAGTTTTTTGACCACCAGTGATATGGAATGAAATGTGTGCAACATTGTGGATTTACAGGTAGGAACACAGAGGAGGTGGTAATTTGCCCCATTTTTCAATGTTTTGTCTTAATTCCAAGAGCATGGACCTTGCAACAGCTGTTTGGACCTGACAGAGGAACGCAATTCCCAACACATGCTGTCTCCCACCAAAATGACCTACCTGAGCAATTATGGGCATTGGGTAAGGAGCAATGACTGTGAACTTGATACACCTGCTGTCCACAGCACTCTTACCTACTCACAGAAATGGCCCCACTGAACAAACTGATGGCTACACGTTTAAGATGCAAACTAAAAACATCTTTTAGACCATGTTTCAGTCTTCATAGTTTGTTCTTTTTGTTCTTAAGAAGTCATTCTAGGCCAGGCTTAGTGGTTCATGCCTGTGATCCCAGCACTTTGGGAGGCCGAGGCCAGTGAATTACCTGAGGCCAGGAGTTCAAGACCAGGCTGGCCAACATAGTGAAACCCCATCTCTACTAAAAATATAAAAATTAGACGGGTGTGGTGGTGCATGCGTGTAATCCCAGCTACTTGGGAGGCTGAGGCAGGAAAATTGCTTGAACCCAGGAGGACTGCTTGAACCCAGGAGGCAGAGTTTGCAGTCAGCCAAGATCATGCCACTGCACTCCAGCCTGGGCAACTGAGTGAGACTCCATCTCAAAACAACAACAACAAAAAAACCCCCCAAAACAGAAGTCTGTGGCTGGGTGCAGTGGCTCACACTTGTAATCCCAGCAATTTGGGAGGCCGAGGTGGGTGGATCATCTGAGGTCAGGAGTTCGGGACCAGCCTGGCCAACATGGTGAAACCCAGTCTCTACTAAAAATATAAAAATTAGCCAGGTGTGGTGGTGGGTGCCAGGAGTGGTGGCTACAGGTTTAAGATGCAAAATGAAAACCTCTTTTAGACCATGTTTAAGCCTCCATAGCTTGTTCTTTTTGTTCTTGCTTAAGAAGTCATTCTAGAGGCCGGGCGCGGTGGATCACGAGGTCAGGAGATGGAGATCATGCTGGCTAACATGGTGAAACCCCGTCTATACTAAAAATACAAAAGCAAAATTAGCCGGACATGGTGGCAGGCGCCTGTAGTGCCAGCTACTCGGGAGGCTGAGGTGGGAAAATGGCGTAAACCCAGGAGGCGGAGCTTGCAGTGAGCTGAGATCACACCACTGCACTTCAGCCTGGGCGACAGAGCAGTCTCAAAAAAAAAAAAAAAAAAAAAAAGGAAGTCATTCTAGGCTGGGCGCAGTGGCTCACGCCTGTAATCCTAGCACTTTGAGAGGCTGAGGCTGGCAAATCACCTGAGGCCAGGAGATCAAGACCAGCCTGGCCAACATGGTAAAACCCCGACTCTACTAAAAATATAAAAATTACATGAATGTGGTGGTGTTTGCCTATAATCCCAGCTACTCCGGAGGCTGAGGCAAGAGAATCACTTGAACCCAGGTGAGCCAAGATCGTGCCACTGTGCTCCAGCCTGGGTGACAGAGCGAGACTCCCTCTCAAAAAAAAAAAGTCATTCGCTACCCTGGCCAGGCACAGTGGCCCATGCCTGTAATCCCAGCACTTTGAGAGGCCAAGGCAGATGGATCACCTGAGATCAGGAGTTTGAGATCAGCCTGGCCAACATGGTGAAACCCCGTCTCTACTAAAAATATAAAAATTAGCCGGGCGTGGTGGTGCATGCCTATAACCCCAGCTACTTGGGAGGTCAAGGCATAAGAATCACTTGAACCCAGGAGGCAGAGATTGTCGTGAGCTGAGATTATGCCACTGCACTCCAGCCTGGGCAAGACAGTGAGACTCCATCTGGGGGGGAAAAAAAAGTCATTCACTAACCTCATGCCGTAAATATGGTCTAGAAGTTTTACTTTGGCCAGATGCAGTGGCTCATGCCTGTAATCCCAGCACTTTGGGATGCCAAGGTGGGTGGATCACGAGGTCAGGCCCTGGCCAACATGGTGAAACCCTATTTCTACTTAAAATACATAAATTAGCTAGGCATGGTGGCACATGCCTGTAAATCCCAGCTACTCAGGAGGCTGAAGCAGGAGAATCGCTTGAACCCAGGAGGCAGAGGTTGCAGTGAGCCAAGGTCACGCCACTGCACTCCAGCATGGGTGACAGAGCGAGACTCCATCTCAAAAAGAAGCTTTACTTTTTGGGTTTTAAAACACCTGAAAATTTTTTCTGTGTATGGTGACTGGTAGGAATCTAATTGTTTTTTCCCCTATAGAAAGCCAACTGTCACAGCATTGAATAATTTATTTTTGTTTTGTTTTTCGCTTTTTAAAGAGACAGGGTCTCACTCTATTGCCCAGGCTGGATTGCAGTGGTGTGATCATAGCTCACTGCAGCCTCAAACTCCTGGGCTCAAGTGGCCCTTCCACCTCAGGCTCCTGAGTAGCTGGGACTCTTAAGTGTGCACCACCACACCTGGCTAATTAAAATTTTTTTTTTTTTTTAAATAGAGAAAGGGTCTCTCTGTGTTGCCCATACTCGTCGCAAACTCCTGGCCCCAAGAGATCCTCCTGCCCTGGCCTCCTAAAGTGCTGAAATTATAGGCATGAGCCACTATTCCCAGCCATCCTTTTCTCACTAACTTTCATTACTTCTTCATAAATCAACCTGTAATACATACCTGGGAGTCTTTTAAAGGCACCTTTACTATTGTGTTGAACCCAACATCACCTCCAAAGGATTATCTGCTAAAAAAACTGAACTGGTATGAGGTCAGTTTTCTAGACTGGAGGTCACATTAGTATATGTTTTAAGCTTGGCCAGCAATACGGTGTCTGTCCTCAACAACTCAACTCTGCATTGAAGCGCAATAGCAGCCATAAACAGTAGGTAAATGAATGGCCATGGTGTGTTCCAATAAAAGTTTACTTACAAACATGTGGAGGCTTGCATTTGGTCCTCAGGCTGTAGACTGCCAACCCCTCCTCTAGACATATTCACATATAACAAAAACAAAGGAAAGTAGACTACAACAAACAATACTACAGAGATTCAATCATCAAAATTTCACCAGGGGAAACTCTGGAAATACAAGTCCACATTTTTCAACAAATAAATTGAAAAAGAGGGCCGGGCATAGTGGCTCACAGCTGTAATCCCAGCACTTCAGGAGGCTGAGGCAGGTGGATCAGTTGAGCTCAGGAGTTTGAGACCAGCCTGGGTAACATGACAAAACCCTGTATCTACTAAAAATACAAAAAATTAGCCGAGCGTGGTGGCACACACCTGTAATCCCAGCTACTCGAGAGGCTGAGGCAGGAGAATTGCTTGATTCCGGGAGGTGGAGGTTGCAGTGAGCTGAGATAGCACCAGTGCACTCTGGCATGGGTAACAGAGCGAGACTATCTCCAAAAGTACAGTGACATGATCTCAGCTCACTGCAATCTCCACCTGCTGGGTTCAAGTGATTCTCATGCCTCAGCCTCCCAAGTAGCTGAGACTATAGGTGTGCACCACCACACCTGGTTACTTTTTTTTTTTATTTTTAGTAGAGATGGGATTTTGTCATGTTGGCCAGGTTGGTCTCAAACTCTTAGCCTCAAGGATTCGCCTGCCTCAGCCTCCCAAATTGTTGAGATCACAAGTGTGAGGCACCATGCTAAGCCTAATTTAGTGACTAAGAGATATCTTAAATATATATAAACCTTGTGTGGATAAACAGAAAAAAGGAAAACATTTGGTGATATTTGAATACTGGTTGTATACTGGATATTGAATTACTGGTAGTATTTTGAAATTTAACAATGGAAATGTGGTTATATTAAAAGGCTTATTCCTAGCTCCATATTCCTTTTGATTTGGGATTTTTGTCTCTAGGTTTACAAGAGATTTAGGCCCATAATTTTCCTCTTTGGTACTGTCAATGTCTGGTTTTGGTATCAAAATAAATAAGCCTCATAAAATGAGTTATGGAGCACTACATTTTTCTATTATTGGGAATAGTTTGTCTAAGAGATAAATTATCTGCTCCTTGAAGGTCTGGGAGAACTCCTATATAAAATCATTTAGGCCTGGAGTTTCTTGGTCTAATTTAACTAACTACCAATATAATATGAAGTTTTTATCTCTTTAGGTTTTCTGTCTTTTTGAGTTAGAATAAGTTACATTTTCCCTGGAAATTATCCATTTTTAAATATTTTATTTTTACAAATAGAGATGGGGCCGGGTATGGTGGCTCACGCCTATAATCCCAACACTTTGGGAGGCCAAGGTTGGCGGATCACCTGAGATCAGGAGTTTGAGAATCAACCTGGCCAACATGATGAAATCCTGTCCCTACTGAAGATACAAAATTAGCTGGGCATGGTGGTGCACGCCTGTAATCCCAGTACTTTGAGAGGCCTAGGAGGGTGGATCACCTGAGGTCAGGAGTTTGAGACCAGGCTGGCCAACATGGTGAAACCCTGTCTCTACTGAAGATACAAAATTAGCCAGGCGTAGTGGTGCATGCCTGTAATCCCAGCTACTCAGGGGGCTGAGACAGGAGGATCACTTGAACCTGGGAGGTGGAGGTTGAAGCGAGCCGAGATCATGCCTTTGCATGCCAGCCTGGGCAACAAGAGTGAGACTCCGTTTCAAAAAAAATAAATTAAAAAATCAAGATGGGGTCTTGCTATGTTGCCCAGGCTGGTCTCCAGCAATGTTCCTGCTGTGGCCTTCCAAAGTGCCAGCCCCATTTCTCTTAAGTTTTTGAATTTACTAATGTTATCACTGGTATTTTCAAAGAACCAGTTTTATTTTTATTAAAATATTTAAAAACTGAGGCATAATTCAGATAACATAAAACTAACCACTTTAGGAGTACTATTCAGCCATAAAAAAAAAAAAAAAAGATCTCGTCATTTGCAACAACATGGATGGCACTGGAGGTCATTATGCTAAGTGAAATAAGCCAGGCACAGAAGGACACATCACATGTTCTCACTCTTTGTGGAATCTAAAAATTAAAACAATTCAACTCATGGACATACAGAGTATAAGGATGGTTAGCAGAGGGGCTGGGGAGGGTAGTGGTGGGTTAGGGGTAAGGCAGGGATGGTTAATGGGTACAAAAAACCCAGAAAGAATGAATAAGATCTAGTATTTCCTAGCATAACAGAGTGACTATAGTCAATAAAAATTTTGATTGTACATTTAAAAAGTATAACTGCAGTTGAGTATAACTGGATTGTTTGTAACACAAAGGATAAATGCTTGAGGGGATGGATACCCCATTTTACATGATGTGATTATTATGCATTGCATGCCTGTATCAAAACATCTTATGTACCCCATAAATATATGCATGTACTGTGTACCCACAAAACTTTAAAAAACTAACAAAAATAATCCCCACCAAAACCTAACCATCTTAAAGTTCACAATTCAGTGGTATTTAATACTTTCAAAGTGTTGCATAAACAACCTCTACCTAGTTCCAAAACATTTCCATTGCCCCGAAATAACTGCCAGACCCATTAAGCAGTAGCAGTGGGGATCTATACCTTTTTCTCCTCTCCAACCTGAGGCAGTCGCCAATGTACTTTCTATCTCTATGGATTTACTACTCCAGATATTCCATAAAAATGAAATCATACAATATATGGCCTTTTGTGTCTGGCTTCTTTCACTCAGCATAATGTTTTGAAGGTTTATCCACAGTGTAGTAATTATCAGTACTTCATTTCATAAGTACCGTAGTAATCCAATACTTCTTTTTTGAGATAGAGCCTAGGAGTCTTTCTCCTAGGCTGCAGTGCAGTGGCACAATCTTAGCTTACTGTAACCTCCATCTCCTGGGTTCAAGTGATTCTCCTGCGTCAGCCTTTTGTGTAGCTGGTATTACAAGCATGCACACCACCAAGCCTGGCTAATTTTTGTATTTTTAGTAGCAATGGGGTTTCACCATGTTGGCCACACTGGTTTTGAACTCTTGACCTCAAGTGATCTGCCTAAGGCCTTAGCCTCCCAAAGTGCTAGGATTACAGGCACGAGCCACTGCGCCTGGCCGATTTTAGAAGTCTAGTGTGTATTTTATACTTACAGTTCATCTCAATTCAGGCTAGTCATTTTTATTTTTTAATTTTTTATTTTTTTTCTTTAAGGAGCTTTCCAGCAAAAACTGGAAAGCCTACCAGACAAATTCTAAAAGTGCTGTAACACTTGACTAGTAATGCTTGAAGTGCTCAATAGTTTCATATGGCTAGTGGCTTCCATGCTGGACAGCACAGCTTCAACACCTTCTATTATGAGACTATTTGATGCAGGACGTGCTATCAATACCTTGTCACATTCTTAAGGAACGCAAACTTTTCTCTACTAAAAAAATAGTAAGGCCGGGCACGGTGGCTCAAGCCTGTAACCCCAGCACTTTGGGAGGCCGAGGCAGGCGGATCACGAGGTCAGGAGATCAAGACCATCCTGGCTAACCCGGTGAAACCCCGTCTCTACTAAAAAAAAAAATACAAAAAAATAGCCGGGCGAGGTGGCGGGTGCCTGCAGTCCCAGCTGCTCGGGAGGCTGAGCCAGGAGAATGGTGTGAACCCAGGAGGTGGAGCTTGCAGTGAGCTGAGATCCGGCCACTGCACTCCAGCCTGGGCGACAGAGCAAGACTCCCGTCTCAAAAAAAAAAAAAAAAAAAAAAAAATAGTAATTTGGCTGGGTGCGGTGGCTCACGCCTGTAATCCCAGCACTTTGGGAGGCTGAGGCGGGCAGATCACGAGGTCAGGAGATTGAGACCATCCTGGCTAACACAGTGAAACCCCGTCTCTACTAAAAATACAAAAAATTAGCTGGGCGTGGTGGCAGGCACCTGTAGTCCCAGCTACCCAGGAGGCTGAGGCAGGAGAATGGCGTAAGCCCGGGAGTTGGAGCTTGCAGTGAGCCGAGATCGCACCACTGCTCTCCAGCCTGGGCAACAGAGTGAGACTCCGTCTCAAACAAACAAACAAACAAACAAAACATAACAAAACAAATAGTAATTTATTTATTTTTCAATTTTTTTTTTTTGAGATGGTATCTTCCTCTGTTGCCCAGGCTGGAGTACAGTAGCATAATCTCGGCTCACTGCAACCTCCGCCTCCCAGGTACAAGCGGATTCTCCTGCCTCAGTCTCCTGAGTAGCTGGGATTACAGGCATCCCCCCACCACGCCCAGCTAATTTTTTTTTTTTTGTATTTTGAGTAGAGACGGGTTGCATCATGTTGGCTACGCTGGTCTCAAACTCATGACCTCAAGTGATCCACCTGCCTCGGCCTCCCAAAGTGCTGGGATTACAGGCGTGAGCCACTGTGCCTGGCCAAAAAATAGTAATTTAAAACTCCCAACTCCAGCATATAACTGGTAGGAATATAAATTAGTACAACCACTTTAAAAAACAGGTTGCATCTATAAAAACAGAAAATACATATTTCTTATAAGCTAGGAATTCGACTCCTATGTGTGTATCCAACACAAATTATGTATATATGTTCACCAAAACATATTTGACATAAGAATGTCAACAGCAGCATGATCTATAATATTAAAATATCACCCAAAAGTCCATCAAGGCTGATTAGTTACAGCATATTCACACAATGAAATATCATATAAGCAAAAAAACCACAAGTATATGCAGTAACATGGATGAACCTCAGAAATAAAATATTGAGCAAAAAGAAGGCAGACACCAAAAGGTGCATACTTCTGATTTCATTTTCATAAAGTTCAAAAACCTTGGCAAAATGTTAAAAGTCAGAATAGTGGGCCAGGTGAGGTGGCTCACATCCGTTATCCCAGCACTTTGGGAGGCTGAGATGGGAGGATCCCTTGAGCCCATGAGTTCAAGACTAGCCTTGGCAACAGAGAGAGAACCTGTCTCTACCAAAAAGTTAAAAATTAGCTGGGCATGGCTGCTCACCCCTGTAGTCCTAGCTACTCAGGAGGCTGAGGTGGGAGGACTGCTTGAGCCCATGAAGTCGAAGCTGCAGTGAGCCGTGATCACAACACTACACCCCAGCCTGGGCGACAGTACAAGACCCTGCCTCAAAAGTAAGTAAGTAAGTAAGTAAATAAATAAATAAATGCAAATCAGAATAGTAGCTATCTTTGAGGAGCAGGCAATCACTGAAAAGAGGTACTGGGTAAAGCTGCTTCTTGATCTGAGCGCTGATGACACAAATGTGTCCACTTTGTGAAAATTCATTTACACAGAGTCACAAGTTATGCCCTTTTCTATATAAATATTACACTTCAAGATAAAGTTTATTTATTTAATTTTTTTTCTTTTTTGAGATGGAGTCTTTCCTGTCACCCAGGCTGGAGTGCAGTGGTGTGACCTTGGCTCACTGCAACCTCCGCCTCCTGGGTTCAAGCGATTCTCCTGCCTCAGCCTCCTGAGTAGTTGGGATTACAGGCACCTGCTGCCACACCCGGCTAATTTTTGCATTTTTAGTAGAGGTGGGGTTTCACCATGTTTATCGGGCTGGTCTCAAACTCCTGACCTTAAGTGATCCATGTGCCTCGGCCTCCCAAAGTGCTGGGATTACAGGAGTGAGCCACCCCGCCCAGCCAATAAAATTTACTAAAAAAGCAAAACTCTAATAGCTCCAGCTGCACACTGTTCAAGCAATCTACTCAATCATTACACGTTAGGCATTTTTCAAAATGCCTTTTGATTTTTTGAATTTTCTAAAAGCACTGAACTCTTAGAAAAATATCAAAATGATAACCATCTGAAGACTAAGAAAATAGAGTCCTTAAAGTCAAGCTGACTCTGCTTTTAGCCTCCTAAATGAAAAGATAGACAGAACAGGTCTTGTTTGCAAAATAAATTCAAGACCTACTTATCTACCAACAGCAATTATACACTTTCCATTGTCTTTCTATAGAAAATAGGAATAGTGAATTTATAGAGAAAAAACTGGAGAAAGACATAGTGAACATGTGAGAATCTTGCTCTACTGATAGGAAGGTAACTAGAAATTGAAAAGAGATTATACTTTTTTTAAAAAGAAAATTATATAAAAAATGATAACCATACTATTGTCTTGTGGCCTCTAGACCCAACCAGGAATGAACCCCATTTCCATGTCTGGGTTGTTACCACATAGATTCTGGCCACAGGCCTAAAAAAGCCTGGTTGATTAGCTTCTTGCCCTATGATTTCCATCACTTTCACATTTCTCTAGCTGCAGAAGAACGTTGTGGTTTTAAAAAACATCACTATGGGGTTGGGTGTGGTGGCTCACACTTGTAATCCTAGCACTTTGGGAGACTGAGGCAGGCTCGCTGTTCGAGGCCAGCCTGGGCAACATGGCAAAACCCCATCTCTATTAATAAAAACATCACGATGGAAACAATCCTTTCCTTGACTGAATGTTTAACCCTCTCAGTACAAGTCCTGCTTCTTTTTAGAGACCTCTTTCCTCCTTTTGAAATCAAAAGAAAATATTATTTTTTATTTATTTATTTATTTTGAGATGGAAGTCTCACTCTGTCGCTCAGGCTGGAGTGAAGTTGTGTGATCTTAGCTCACACTGCAATCTCCACCTCGCGGGTTCAAGCAATTCTCCTGCCTCAGCCTCTCGAGTAGCTGAGATTGCAGGCATGCGCCACCAGGTCCAGCTAATTTTTGTATTTTTAGTAGAGATGGGGTTTCACCATGTTGGCCAGGCTGGTCTCAAACTCCTGACCTCAAGTGATCCACCCGCCGTGGCCTCCCAAAGTGCTGGGATTACAGGTGTGAGTCACTGCACCCGGCCAAAATATTGTCTATTTCCACAGATATGTCCACAATGACAACTTTATCAGTCACTCCAGCACTCCAATTTGTCAACATTAATTTGAAATCTTTGGTTCTTAGGCTTCAGGTCTTAGGTGTCTATTCCCAGGAGTAGACATAAATAATTTGGTTTGCCCAGTTGAGATTGCTTTTACTCCCTGGAGAAAGGGCCAAAAAGTACTGAAAAAGAGCTCTAACGATTTAATTTAAAATTCCTGTGAGAGGCCAGGTGCCGTGGCTCATTCCTGGAATCCCAGCACTTTGGGAGGCTGGGGTGGACGGATCACTTGAGGCCAGGAGTTCGAGACCAGCCTGGCTAATATGGCGAAACCCTGTCTCTACTAAAAATACAAAAATTAGCCGGGAGTGGTGGTGAACACCTGTAGTCCCAGCTACTTGGGTGGCTGAGGCAGGAGAATTGCTTAAGCCTGGGAAGCGGAGATTGCAGTGAGCCAACATTGTGCCATTGCACTCCCAGCCTGGGTGACAGAGTGAGACTCTGTCTCAAAAAAAAAAAAAAAAAAAAAAAAATTCCTGTGAGATACAAAAAAAGCACTTTGGCCAATAACTGAATTATATAAAAAATCTATCTTTTTATTTAGAGAGCATCCCTGAGTCATCAAATATCTATCTAGTAACTGATAAGCCTATACTAGCCTACTTCCACTTGAATATATTAACTCATGTGATCTAGAACAGTGATTCTGAATGTTTAATGTGTATATAAACCATCTGGGGATCTAGTTAAAATGCATATTCTGATTTAATATATCGGGGGTGGGGCCTTGATTCTGCCTTTGAAATAAACTCTCAGGTGATACTAATGCTACTGGTCTTAGGACTCAGCTTTGAGAACCAAGGACCCAGCAAACTCAGATGAAAAATGTGTAATTCCTTTGTTTAGCATGTTCAGCCAGCGGCTGTTTGGTTCATTTGAGCTCAGACTCAGTATTGATAGATTCAGATTAGCTCATATGAATACCACCCAGAGAAGCACCATTATAGAAGGCAACTGCCATGCTCCCAATGAGCAATTCCTTTACTAAAAAATTTAGACCAAATAAAACTTACAAGTAAAAATAGGGATGAAGTATAAAGAAATGGAAGAACAACAAAGAGGAGGCTCAAAATGAGAAAAGCCCTTTTGGGATTAGCCCCTTGGGTTTACATGGAAATTAAGATTTATGCAAGTGAGAGCTGATGTTATTTTTTTAAAACCGAGACACCCTCTAGAAAGAAACAAGACTTACATCAATCCCTCATTAATACCACTAAGATACGAAGACATATAAACAGACTAAACTTTTGAAAGTTTTAAGGTAAAGTAAAAAACAACAGAGAAAAGCCATTATTCTGACTCACCTTATAAGCGCAAGCAAATTGTCAAGAAGTTTCAGAATCTGCTCTGTGCAGGGGTTACGGAAGATTGGATTTCCACTGGATGTATAACCCACCACAAATCCCCCAGCTTTGGCCTCTTCTAGGTCAGTGGGCCAGCAAGTTCGTTTCACAACACCCAGAATGCTGTATACACAAAAGCTCATCTATAGAAAAATAAGAATGACAGATAAATATAAAAAGGAAAAAAAAAGACAAAATACTGTTAGATATATTCAAGGTTCTGGCAAAAGTGACACAGAGGCCAGAGAGAATGAAATAATCCTCTGCTCCCCGGCAATCCCCCATCCCTTCCTTTAAGGTGAAGTCCAAGAGGGATCCTCTCACTGCCATTTTCAGGGCCAGTGGTAGGCTCTGGAAACTTCCCTTTCAGTAAGCTGTCTTTCTAGGAGCTGCAGTGACCCACCCACAGGACCCTGATGAGAAGGTGGCTTAGATACGATCCAAAACAAAGTGTTTAAAATGCCATCATTTCATCTTCTTTGAGTTGATCCTGCACCCTCCAGCTTGGGCCTTGACAGCTAGTGTCCTAATCCCCCCTCACGGTACTCTGAATCAACCTACTACTTGCCAGGTTAATTAATGGGACTTGTGCCATAATGGAGCCAAGAACAATGCTTACTTAAATATAGCAAAGCACTGAAAAATCTCAGGTTTGCAAGTTAAGCCATCACTTAAGATTTTACATGCCAGAGAGCAATGGCAGGGAGGACTCACCCTGCTGACCAAGTTCTGACCTACTTCCTCATTACACCTTCAGTCTTCAGAGCTATTTAGAGATCCTTAAAGCCAAAATAATGACTTCATAGAAAAGACCATCTGCTCTGCTGTGGGAACTAACTCAAGAATTCAAGACTAAAGAAGAAAAGAAAGGAGAAGCTTAGGGAAGTGGAGACTCCCACGTTTCTCACCAGTATAGAAAAAACAAATCTATGAGAAACTTGACAAAAGACAACACCCTACTCCTACCCACAGCCAATGCCACTTCCCATTCCCAGAAAGTCTTACTCGTGCACGGTTTAAGCCACAGGGATCCTCCAGGCCTGGGTCACAGCTCTTCTGATCTGTACCCACATACGCAATGAAAGCATCAACATCTGACAGCACTCTGAAGGTTGGAGGGGGAAATACAAGTTATATCATGATTTTAAACAAGGACAGTGTCTTCCACAGGCGTTAACAGGCTATGATTATTTGGCCCTTAAGAACAGTTTTTATAGTGAGAGGAGTATAATCATACTAATTGTCAGCTGTCATTTGAAGGTTCAAACTTCCCTTCCCACTCCCAAATGTTATTAGTAACAGTTTAAGAATTAAACAAGGATATAATCTTGAAAATATAAAGAAGAAAATAATTTCTCTACTGTATGAGCACAGATAAGTGTCTGTGTGGTTGTATGGCCTTTCCTAGCTGTTCTCATTTCTCTAAATGTGCTGGTGTTGCAATGCAGACACCTCAGGAGTCTCATTCTGTGCCTTCCCCACCAACAATCTAATTGAACCAGAGATTAAATTACAAAAGACTGCTTTTAGAGAACTTCAGATATCATGGATAATGCCATCACACTTCAATATCCTTAACCCTTACCCCACCCTGGGCCTAGCTCTGAAACTAAAATGGGTGCTTGAGTATAGTGAGAGTCAGGGCAAGGGGTCTCCTTTACCTGTGCATGTCTTGAGAAAGCCAGATGCTGGCCACTGGTGCCATCAGCTCCTCTAGGAACACCTTCTGACGCTCATAGTTCTTGAATTGGTTGCTAATGAGAACCAGGGCTTCCATGAGGGCACACTTCTCCATTTGTGTCAGCAGTAGCTCATTGGAGAGGAGTTGCTTCACATGGTTATAAAGCATGTCAAAATTGGGCTACAGATCAAAAAGAAAAAAAGTCAGAGGTGGTAAAGGTCTGATTTTCAAGGAGAGGTGGCTCCCTCAAGCAAAAAAGAAGAAAACCAAAGCAGTCCCAGGAAAGTCAGGCCTATAAGGCTATTACTTGGTTAATTCTGTTATACGTCTTTATTTTGCCTAAATAAGCAAGGTAATTTAGGCAGAAGATAGCTCTTGTCTTGAGTATTTGGATAACTGCACTTTCCCATACCACAAATGTGAAAAGATCAGCTTGTTTTATGTATATATATGTGTGTGTATATATATATATACACACACACACACACACACACATATGGAGATAACTGCTGTGCATTCAGAGAAGAAATTTCTGGATAATTTGTAATCTGGAGTAATATTACATTTCTTATAACCCCACGCCCCGAAAAGGGTTGTGATTTGCATCTGCTTTTCTCAAGATCAGGCACATCATTTGGCAGTAGTAATTAAGACCATCACACAGTAAAGAGTTATAGAATTATAGGGGTAAACTTAGTAATCTATATGGCAGATAACTACTTGTATTTTGAAGAGAGATTACATTTGCCATCACATTTCTAACTATACTACTAACTATACTAAGAAAATACTAATTCAAGAATGTTTATTTATTTATTTTTGAGATGGAGTTTTGCTCGCTGCCCAGGCTGGACCAATGGCACGGTCTTGGCTCACTGCAACTGCCGCCTCCTGAGTTCAAGTGCTTCTCCTGCCTCAGCCTCCTGAGTAGCTGGGATTACAGGCATGCACCACCATGCCCAGCTAATTTTTTGTACTTTTAGTAGAGATGGGACACCACCATGTTGGCTAGGCTGGTCTCGAACTCCTGGCCTCAGGTGATCTACCTACCTCAGCCTCCCAAAGTGTTGGGATTAGAGGTGTGAGCCACCATGCCCGGCCAAGGATGCTTATATGATGCAAAGCTATAGTTTCCAAGTTTTTTCTTTTTCTTTTCTTTTTTTTTTTGAGACTGAGTCTCACTCTGTCGCCCAGGCTGGAGTGCAGTGGCGCGATTTTGGCTCACTGCAAGCTCCGCCTCCCAGGTTCACGCTATTCTCCTGCCTCAGCCTCCAGAGTAGCTGGGACTACAGGTGCCTGCCACCACGCCCAGCTAATTTTTTTTTTTTGTATTTTTGGTAGAGACGGGGTTTCACCGTGTTAGCCAGGATGGTGTTGATCTCCTGACCTTGTGATCTGTCCGCCTCAGCCTCCCAAAGTGCTGGGATTACAGACGTGAGCCACTGTCCCCAGTCTCTAGTTTTTAATTTATGTGAGGTACACTGAAGGCTGGATTTACACACAAATGTAACCAAACTTGGCTACTTCAGCCAGGGTCCAGCAGCTTACCAACACAAGCTGGGGATAGTCACGACACATCTTGATGATGGAGGAACAAGCATGCCTCCTCACATTCCTCACTGCCCGGGTTCTGGGGGCCTGAAAAGAGACATTCAACAAACATGGAGCTACTTTTGATATAATATACAGGTGCTGCATAGAATCATGTAAGTATCTCAGTCAAGGGCAAGTTCACAAAGATTTTTCACAACCCTAAGAGTAAAATGGAGTAACATTTATAGCCACCAAGAATCCATGTTTCCTGTATGCCCTATAGTGTCTCTAGGGCAAAACACCGTATCATATGATAATCTACCACCTTTACTACCCCCTCCCATTTATATAAAAATATAAACTGAGTATCAGGTATTCATACATTTGTACTCAAGAAGTTAGAATCTATTGGCTTAATTAATGGTCTTACCTTACTTTCTTCAACAGTTTCAAAAGTGACAGATGAAAATAGCTAAGGGAGAGGAGGAAAAAAGGTCACTCATGTTTGTTTGTTTATTTGTTTTAGAGATGAGATCTTGCTATTTTGCCCAGACTAGCCTTGAATTCCTGGACTCAACTGATTGTCCTGCTTTAGCCTTCTGAGTAGCTGCGACTATAGGCATGAGCTTATTCATATTGTCCATTTTCTCAGATACCTCTACAAGAGTCATCGGAGTCACAATTTTACCATCAAAACATTTTACAATAGGATCCCAGAACAATTCATGCTATCACCCAAGTATGTGGCTATGGAAACCCCTCTCTCTTCTTTTTATCAAAAGTTGTATGATCTGTCCTCTCGATTCCATTTCATTACTTCCCATTTACTCCTCATTCCAATGAAATAAGACTGCTTCCTTGGCCACTATTATGGATTTAAACTCAGATGAGGGTGTAGTCAAGAAACTCACTGAACATTCTCCAACTCAAAGAATTTGCAACAAATGAGCCCACTTTTCTGAAGTTCTACTGGTCTTGTGATACAACATTTTCTTCATTTCTCTGGCTCTTTTTCCTTCTGGGGGAGCTTCTCATTTTTTTCTCCACTCCTCCAATGATGGCAATTCACTAGGTTCCTTGCTTGACTCACATGTCTCCTAACTCTACATACATCATCACTTCAGTAAGACTTCACTTTTAGTCGTGGGACTTCTATGATGATGATGCTTTAATTTTATCTCGTTACTTTCTGGAGTCTAGATCTTCAACCTCAAATAGCCAATTTATTGTGAGAGGTCTCCACAAAGATGTTCTACATATTCATCAAACACAGCATTCCAAAATACTCACTTTCTTCTCTTCTTTACCCCCGTTCTCCTTCCTGATCTGGTATTCTGACTCAGGTAGTGGATCTATCACACACCTAGTCAACTGAACTGGAAACCTAGAAAGTGTTCCTTCCTCTCATAAATCCCCTCGCAGCCCGACAGCACACTATAATACTCTCCTTTATACAAGTCTTCATTGCAATGCCATATAGGTAACGTTAACTGTTTTTGTGCCTTTCTTCCCAGAGTGTTCCTAAAGAGTGAGGCACTAGCATGGTGCCTGATCCGCAATAAATACTGAGTAGATATTTAATAAATGAATAAATAGCTGTGTTTATTAGTTTGCCTCACATAATTTCAAAAATAGTTACAAAGATAATTAGCTTAGGTCAGGCGTGGTTGTGCATGCTTGTAGTCTCAGCTACTCAGAAGGCTGAGGTGTGAGGATCCCTTGAGACTAGGAGTTTGAGTCCAACCTGGGAAATGTAGCAAGATCCTGTCTCCAAAAAATAAAATAAATAAAAATTAACTTAGAAATGTCAAAATAAAATTTACAAAGGAGATGGACTTTATACCTTAGAGAAGACCTGGGGCAGGAACTCTGGTCTATAGGTGACAAATGGAAAGAGTGCAGAGACATTGGTAAGGACGCAGGACAGGATGAGGGGATCCTTGGTATCAAAGTTCAGAACCATCTGCAATAGCTCTATTCCATCATTAACAGGAATTTCCTGTAACAAAGACATAAAACAGAGGTTGACATGACTGCCTCCACTCAGAAATAACCATTTTGGCTACATTTTCTTTTCATCTTTTAAAGAGACAGGGTCTCATTCTGTCACCTAGGCTGGAGTGTGCAGTGGCACAATCATTGCTCACTGTAACCTCAAACTCTTGAGCTCAAGGGATCCTCCTGCCTTAGACTCCTGAGTAGCTAGGACTACAGGCGGGCACCACCATGCCTGGATACTTTTAAAAATTTTTGTAGAGAAGTTGTAGAAGTGTTGCTATATCGACCAGGCTGGTCTCAAATTCCTGGTTTCAAGTGATCCTGCAGCCTCAGCCTCCCAAGTAGGTGGGACTACTGGCGCACACCACCATGCCTGGCTAATTTTTTTTTATTTAGTAGAGATGAGTTCTCACTATATTGTCCAGACTGGTCTCAAACTCCTGGGTTCAAACATTCCTCCCTCCCATCTTGGCCTCCCAAAGTGTTGGGATTACAAGTGTGAACTCAGCTGTGTGTGCCCTTCTTACCATCTTCTCAGCAGTATATTATTCCCTAAAACCTTTTAAAGTTTGTACTTCTTCAATTGATCATGAGGCTGAATGTTTTTCAGATTTATCAGCTACTTTATATATCACACTTGGTTGCCCAGTGCAATGGCACGATCTCAGCTCACTGCAACCTCCACTTCCCAGGTTCAAATGATTCTCCTGCCTCAGCCTCCTGAGTAGCTGGGATTACAGGCACCCACCACCATGCTCGCTCGGCTAATTTTTGTATTTTTAGTACAGACAGGGTTTCGCCATGTTGGCCAGGCTGATCTGGAACTCCTGACCTCAGGTGATCCACCCAGCTTAGCCTCCCAAAGTGCTGGGATTACAGGCCTGAGCCACTGCGCCCCACCCTTTTTTTTTTTTTTTGAGACAGCATCTCACTGTCACGCAGGCTGGAGTGCACTGGCGTGATCTTGGCTCACTGCAGCCTCTGCCTCCTGGGTTCAAGTGATTCCTGTACCTCAGCCTCCCAAGTAGCTGGGATTACAGACGTGCACCAGCATGCTCAGTTAATTTTTGTATTTTTAGTAGAGACGAGGTTTCACCATGTTGGCCAGGCTGGTCTGGCACTCCTGAACTCAAGTGATCTGCCCGCCTTGGCCTCTCAAAGTGTTGGGATTACAGGCATGAGCCACTGTGCCCGGCTTATCAGCTACTTTAGGTTCTCCTCTATTGGATTATATCTTTTGTCTATTTCTCTATAATTTAGTAAATCCTCATCTGCCCACTTTAAGAAATATGATTTTACCTATCAGTGGAGGCTCTCTGTGCATACCCTCCTTTTCAGACCTACAAGTGGCCACTATACTGGTGGCCTACAGTATTCTAAAGTAGTGTGGTACTTAAAATGTATACTAAATGTGGTAGGGCTTAGAGTTAGAAAGACCTGAGTTTTGGTCCCAGCTTTGCCATTTCATTAGCTGTTTGAACTTGAGTGTGCTATTTAGCCTCTCTAAATCTGCTTCCTTTTCTGTAAGACGTACAGCCATAGATCTTCCTATTCTACCACCAGTTAAAAAAAGATCAAAACTGGCCAGGTGTTGTGGGTCATGCCTGAAATCTCAGCACCTTGGGAGGCCAAGGCAGGAGGAACGCTTGAGGCCAGGAGTTTGAGATCAGCCTGGGCAACACAGACTCCATTTCTATTATAAATTAGCCAGGTGTGGTGGCACATGACTGTAGTCCTAGATCCTCAGGAGCCTGAGGTAGGAGGATTGCTTGAGTCCAGGAGTTGGAGGTTACAGAGAGCTATGATTGTGCCACTGCATTTCAGCCTGAGCAACAGAGAGAGATCGTGTCTCAAAAAAGAAAGAGAAAATAAAAGAAAAAGGTCAAAACAATCATGCAGTCAGCATGGGAAATAATTACTTACTTCTCTATCTAGCGTTCGAAACATCTGGGTGATAACACTTTCCAAAAAAAGAGTCATGGCTTCCCACTGCACGAATGAAGGTGAGAAGACAGAACAGAGGCTTCCTTCTCCAGTTCCGGCTGCAGAGCAAGCTTTAAAACACACACACACACACACACAAATATCAGCATTGAAAGATCACAGAAGACACAGAGAGACAATGGAGCTTTAGAGAACACCTGAGAATTTCATGATTGAAGGAGTAGGGTAATCTAACCCGTCTCAGCTTGGGCAAAGAAAAGATGATGTGCGCTGAAAGCAGTGAGGTAGGTGAAGGTTCCTACCATGCGTCCTCCTCTGACAATGAGCAGTCTGAATTCACCTCTATGAGCCTTAGAGTAAAACCATTTTGAGTAATGAATGAGAATACACAGGTGAACATCAAAAACATTGCCTGGCCCATTAGTACGCACTTGATAAACATGACTTAGTTTCCCCCCCCCTTTATAATCTTTTCCATGAGAATCTAAATAATTAAAATTGAGACCACAGAGAATCTTCCCAATAAGGAAACAATATAATACACAAAACACTGCTTCACATCCAACAGCCTCATGACAACCTGAAGGGTTATGTCTAGAGAAGGATGCCACCCTTTAAGTTTACAAATATTACCATAGCACACCACTCAAATAGCAAGGCACAAGCAAAAAGATTTACCAATTACTTTTCTTTTTTTGTTTGCTTGAGATGGAGTCGCACTCTGTCGCCCAGGCTGGAGGGCAGTGACGAGATCTCAGCTCACTGCAACCTCAGCTTCCCAGGTTCAAGAAATTCTCCGCCTCAGCCTCCCAAGTAGCTGGGATTACAGTCGCCTGCCACTATGCCCGGCTAATTTTTGTATTTTTTTTTTTTTTTTAGTACAGACGGGGTTTCACCATCCTGGCCAGGCTGGTCTTGAACTCCTGACCTCGTGATCCACCCACCTCAGCCTCCCAAAGTGCTGGGATTATAGACATGAGCCACTGCGCCCAGCCGCTTTTTTTTTTTTTTTTTTTTTTTGAGATGGAGTCCCGCTTTGTCGCCTAGGCTGGAGTGTAGTGGCACAGTCTTGATCTTGGAACACCGAAACCTCCACCTCCTGGGTTCAAGTGATTCTCCTGCCTCAGCCTCCCGAGTAGCTAGGATTATAGGGGCCTGCCACCACACCCAGCTAATTTTTTATTTTTAGTAGAGACAGGGTTTTGCCATGTTGGCCAGGTTGGTCTCGAACT
This sequence comes from Chlorocebus sabaeus, assembly GCF_047675955.1. Classification (NCBI taxonomy): domain Eukaryota; kingdom Metazoa; phylum Chordata; class Mammalia; order Primates; family Cercopithecidae; genus Chlorocebus; species Chlorocebus sabaeus. The sequence continues at coordinate 43,778,151 of NC_132920.1, forward strand.
CCTGATCTCAGATGATCCCCAGCCTCGGCCTCCCAAAGTGCTAGGATTACAGGTGTGGGCCACCCTGCCCGGCCTAAGATTTACCAATTGCTTTTCTTGCTTACATACAGCGCAGTCCTATTTACTAGTTTCATCTTGGTGCAACACATTTGGGCTTCTTCAACCTTTCAAGTTACCAAATATCAGAGAACTTCAGAGCCAATTGTAAATGCAACTGAATGTTAAATCCTTCAAATGTCAGCCAGTAGTATGGTGCTTTTATAAAGCAGTGACGTGCACTAGTTAATTCGCCCCTTTTTTTTCTCTTTTTTTTTTGAGATGGAATTTTGCTCTCGTTGCCCAGGCTGGAGTACAATGGCACCATCTCAGCTCACCGCAACCTACACCTCCTGGGTTCAAGCGATTCTCCTACCTCAGCCTCCTGAGTAGCTGGGATTACAGGTATGCACCACCACGCCAGCTAATTTTTTGTGTTTTTAGTAGAGACAGGGTTTCTCCAAGGTTGTCAGGTTGGTGTCAAACTCTCGACCTCAGGTGATCTGCCCGCCTCGGCCCCACAAAGTGCTGGGATTACAGGTGTGAGCCACTGCGCCCAGCCTTTTTGCTTTATTAATACTGTCACACACATATAGCATGCATTAAGATAACAGACAAAACATATGGAGCACAGAGAAGTTAACTGGCTGAGACATTTGGGTAGAGGGGGTTTATTTTGATTTTCTGTAAAGTATAATTTCCCGAAAGCTTTGGGGTGGCTGAGTGATATGCGAAGTCCCTGTATTATTCCTGTTATGTCTAATGGGAGATCCTTTCTGAATTCAGGAATACTGCTATGCAAGAATTTGGCTGAAAAGTTTTGAAGTTAGGTCTAGGCATGCAATTTGTTAAGTTGGTGCCTTAAGTGAAGCAAATAAAATCAACAATAATTGGTTGATTCTGTTAGAAATGGAAAATGATGGCAAAACTGATAAGGACATGGTTTTACCCTAACTTAAATTTAAAATGTGTCATTTGCTTTTTTTGTGTGAGCCAATGAAAATGCTCCCTCTCCAAGATAGAATCAGGCAGTGAGCAAAGCTATTTCTGACTAGTATTAGTACATTGTTCTGATGTGTGTGTGGCTCAGGTTCATTTCCTATATATAGTTTTGATACTGTCCTAACATTTCACTAACATTCAGTAATAAAAAAAACTTACAATTCACAGAACCAGCATCAAGAAAAGTTGATAGTTGATACTTTAGCCACTCCCCAGCCATCTGGAAGCTAGTTTTGGGATCCAAACGACATGCCAACCTCATCACCTCTCCTTGCTGGGCTCGGGAGGCTGCCAAGGGAAAATGCCAAGGGAAGGATAGGAATCAACAACTGGTATAAAATAGGTACTTAATGTTTATTAATTTACCACCCTAGGGGAAAAGCATTCAAAGGAACTGTTTTGCAGACTTGTGCTTTGCATGTAATAATCAATAAAACTTTATTAATGAATCCAGAATTTTTTAAAAATAAATGATCTCTGGAAGCTGTATTACCAACTAGATCCTGTAAGTGGCAAACTAAACTTAGTCTCTCATTTCTGTTGGAATTAAAAGGAAATCAGGGTTGGGCGTGGTAGCTCACGTCTGAAACCCTAGCACTTTAGGAGGCCAAGGTGGGCAGACTGCTTGTGCCCAAGAGTCTAAAACCAGTTTGGGCAATACAGTGAGATCCAGTCTCTACCAAAAAATACAAAAATTAGCCAGGTGTGGTGGCATGCACCTACAGTCCCAACAACTTGGGAGGGTGAGGTAGGAGGATCAGCTGAGCCCAGGGAGGTCAAGATTGTAGTGAGCCATGATTACAGCACTACTCCTGCCTGGACAACAGAATGAGACCATGTCTCAAAATAAAATAAAAAAAATTTTAACAAGTAAATCAGATTGGTGGTAATAAAAAATGGTGCAGCTGCTGTGGGAAACAGCCTGGCAGTTCCTGAAAATATTAAACATGCAATTGCCATATTATCCAGCAATTCTCCTCCTACTTATATATCTAAGAGAAACAAAAACTTATGTCTACACAAAACCTTGTATATAAATGTTCATAGCAGCATTATTTGTAATAGCCAAAAAATGGAAATAACTCAAATGTCCATCAACAGACGAATAAATGAGTAAATGTGGCATATCCATACAATGAAATATTGGCAATAAAAAGAAATGAAGGCGGGGTATGGTGACTCACGCCTGTAATCCAGCACTTTGGGAGGCTGAGGCGGGTGAATCAGCAGAGGTCGGGAGTTCGAGACCAGCCTGGTCGACATGATGAAACCCCATCTCTACTAAAAATAAAATTAGCTGGGCATGGTGGTGCATGCCTATAATCCCAGTTATTCGGGAGGGTGAGGCAGGAGAATCGCCTGAACCCCAGACAGAGCTTGCAGTGAGCCGAGTGTTTCACTGCACTCCAGCCTGGGCGACAGAGCAAGACTCTGTCTCAAAAAAAAAAAACAAAAACAAAAAAACAAAAAAACAAAACAGGCTGGGTGTGGTGGCTTATGCCTGTAATTCCAGCACTTTAGGAAGCCGAGGCAGGTGGATCATGAGGTCAGGAGATTGAAACCATCCTGGCTAACACAGTGAAACCCTGTCTCTACTAAAAACCCCAAAAACTAGCTGGGCATGGTGGCAGGTGCCTGTAGTCCCAGCTATTCAGGAGGCTGAGGCAGGAGAATCGCTCGAACCCAGAAGGTGGAGGTTGTGGTGAGCTGAGATCGTGCCATTGCACTCCAGCCTGGGCAACGAGCAAAACTCCATCTCAAAAAAAAAAAAAAAAAAAAAAAAAAAAAAAAAAAAAAAAAAAGGAAATAAGGCACAGAAAACACAGAACAGAACGAGAATATTAGAATAAAATGGATTTTTCCACTTTTTTGGGGAAACAAAGAACCATAAGGTAAGATGTTATTTAATCCTAAGTATGAAAAAAAGTCAAGAGCATCTTAAGTATGGTTACTGTCCCTAAACATCAATGTCCAAGTGCTTTGGGGGTTTGTGGTGTAAAACAAAACATTATGCCTGGAATACAGCCCCAGCATTCTTCTGCAATGGGAAACTAGGGCTTAATAAGTAGGCTGCTATCCAGATTTGGGGATCTTTCGTAAAAACCCCAAACATCACGCACCATCAATCATAATACTAGATGCCATTCGGAGACTGTTGAGAGAAATCCAAGGCCAACATCACTTACAGTTGAAGAAAGCATTGAAGTCCTCATCGCTATCAAAATCAAATCGAGAATATTCACAGCTAGGGCTGTCTGTTTTAGAAGGAAAGCCCATCTGGAAAGAGAAAGGTAATAGGGGTAGGGGATGAAAATGGACCCACTGAAAGAGTATTTAAGCTTCAGGAGTTCAAGCACTTTTAATTTATTTTAAGAGTTAAGGGTTTGCATGAGATATTGTATGGTAAATAACCACTTCAGTTCTATCACAGGTCCACAGTTTGTTCCCAGTTGCAGTATTCCTCAGTAGCAGAAAGAGAATACTTTTAGTTGATACCATCTTCCAAGTTCCTCAGGGAGAATTAAATTCTTGAATTCTTTTAGAGTCCCAAGAAAAAATGATAATTCAGTATGTAGTAAAGAAGAAAGAATTGAGAGCTACTTGCCTCAAATACTGAACACTGAGAATAAACTTGTAGAACTTTGTATGTTTCATTCAAAAAAGTATTGAAGACCAAGGCAGAAAACAAGAACACAGTGTGACCCCGTGCGGCCTTTTGTTTTAAAAAGGCCTTGTTTACAAAGCCCTTTTGTTTTAAAAGGACTTTGAATTTCCTTTTGGCTAAAGAAAGGCATCACTTCAAGGGCTAAAATATAGGAAAGTTACTTCGCCTACTCAATCATCATAAAAACAGATAAATAGCAATTCTGGGGTTAAAAAGCAGAATGTATGTATGGTCACTGCTCTTGCCCTAGCACCTAGCCCAATACTTACGATATATAAGTACTCTCATATGGAAGAGCGGTTATAATAACCAGTAAGGACTGATTTCTTCCTAAGGAATAAGAAAATATGTCCAATAAAGGAATCTTAGTGATGAAGAAAGGGCTGTTAATAATGCCAATCAAAGTCTTTTTTATGTTTCCCCCGAGACAGGGTCTCACTCTCATCGCCTAGGCTGGAGTACAGTGGTGTGATCTCAGCTCACTGCAGCCTCAACTTCCCAAGCTCAGGTGATCCTCCCACCTTAGCCTCCCCAGTAGCTGGGGCTACAGGTGCATACCACCATGCTCTGCTAATTTTTTTGTATTTTAGTAGAGACGAGGTTTTGCCATGTTGCACAGGCTGGTCTTCAACTCCTGGGCTCAAGTGATCCTCCTGCCTCAGCCTTCCATAGAGCTGGGATTACAGGTGTGAGCCACTGCGCCCAGCCTCAAAGTCTTATGATGTGTATACACCTACATTCCACATTTAGATTCCCATTATATACCTTAACCAAGTTAGTCATGGAAGCACGGAGATATTTTGGTATTATTGCTAATAGCAAAGGATCACGGGACAGGATTTCATGCCTGAAGAGGGCTCCCCAAGTCATCTGAGTTGAAGAGCGTAGAAACTAAAGAGAAAAAAACAAAACATCAGTCTAAGGATTTGGATTTTATATAACCCAGATTATTATTTAGCAGTTATCAACTACATTTTTTCATATAAATAAATCTGTACAATACTTTGAAGCTGTCTCCACTGCAGTGTATCAGTAATGACTACCCACTATGGACCACATGTTATTAAGATAGGCTGTGGGTCAAGGAAATTACCTGGAGTGTGGACTGAATTTTACTACTTTCTTTTCTTTGCAATAAAGGATGCTGGAATCTCAGAGTGATATTAGAAGGACAATTTTGAACTCAGTGAAATTAATTTTATAAAACAATTAATCAGACTTTTGTTTTAAAAATCTTTATAACTTTAGTACTAAATCACCTGGGACATACCTCACATGTGACTGAGTACAATCAGAATATTACCTAAACAGAAAAGCTGCTGACCTAGACAAGTGCACTATTTGGCTCAGGAAGAAGAGCCAATAATTCTCTTAATGAAATGACACTATGGTCATTCCCCAAGGCCTGAAGAGTCACATTTTATACATGATCTACAATAATATTTCAGGATACAGTGCTTGATATTGGTTCACCTAACAGAAATTTTAAGAAGTTACCTGTATAAAGTTTACCTGACTTGGATGGGTTGTGAAAGCAAGAAAAGATTCCAGGTATTTTCCAAAGTTTGATGGTGTTTCTACATCAGAATCTACACCCTGTCAGAGAAGACCACTATATTAATGGTGTTGATTGAGAAAAGCAGGAGAAGAAAAAGCAGGGAAGAAATAAAAACAGATAAATCAAACCCTCAAAAATTTTGTTTTAAAAGGACTTTGTATTTCCTTTTGGCTAAAGAAGGATATCACTTCAAGGGCTAAAATATAGGAAAGTTACTTTGCCTACTCAATCATCATCATTAAAACCCATTCTGTGGTCAAATAGTAAAATAAAAAATACTCATTTCATAAATTACAGGAAGAAAAAAAGTCTGTATTACTTCCTCAGACCTTACCTATTCACATCTCTGTGTCCCAACCTATTAAATAACCCCATCAATAGTTTCTTTTCTTTTCTTTCTGGTTTTTTTTTTTTTTTTTTGAGACAGAGTCTCGCTGTGTCGCCCAGGCTGTAGTGCAGTGGCGCGATCTCCACTCACTGCAAGCTCCGCCTCCCAGGTTCACGCCATTCTCCTACCTCAGCCTCCTGTGTAGCTGGGACTACAGGCACCCGCCACTGCGCCCGGCTAATTTCTTTTACTTTTAGTAGAGACGGGTTTTCACCGTGTTAGCCAGGATGGTCTCGATCTCCTGACCTCGTGATCCGCCCATCTTAGCCTCCCAAAGTGCTGGGATTACAGGCGTGAGCCACCGCACCTGGCCTTTCTTTTTTCTTTTTTTTTTTTTTTTTAGATGGAGTCTTACTTTGTTGCTCAGGCTGGAGTGCAGTGGCCCAATCTTGGCTCCCTGCAACCTCTACCTCTTGGGTTCAAGTGATTCACCTGCCTCAGCGTCCCAAGTAGCTGGGATAACAGGCATGCACCACCACGCCTGGCTAATTTTTGTATTTTTGGTACAGACAGGGCTTCACCATGTTGGCCAGGTTAGTCTCAAACTCCTGACCTCAGGTGATCTGCCCACCTCAGCCTCCTAAAATGCTGGGATTACAGGCATGAGCCACTGCGCCTGGCCCCCTCAATGGTTTCTATCTGTGAAACTATCCTCTCTAACCATTTAAACCACCACAAAAAGATATAACATCAATTGCTAATGTCTGTTCCAATGTCCTATCTTCCAACTTATAAGACTGAGTATTAAATATTTCTCTAATGGCAGGTTTTCCAGGTCAATCAGACTCAAGTTTTCTTTTGTGATCCAGTAACACACCCCTTAGATTGGGAAAAGGTTCTTTATTCAAGTCCATGTTTCGTGGGCTAATAGAATGTAAAAGCATAAAGCACTCAGCAGCTTAAGGTTCTGTAAGTACCAAAATTCACAAGAAACCAACATTGACTTTATGGAATAATAGATGTGGATATCTGATGTTGGTATAGCTATTTTATTGTTAAAATAAATTTAGATCACTCAAACACTATTCTATTAAGATAATTTAATCTATAGAATCATGCAATAACTTGTAGGGCACTGCCCCATCAGGCTAAAATCAATGACATTTGCAACCCCTTATTGAAACATAAGTTTCTAAATGCTCTTCCCAAATAGGCTTGAAGCTCTCTAGAAAGCAAGCACTAGCTCACCAGCAATGCACACAGCTGATTGCCCAGCGCACACAACACCTGACAGAGCCTCTTCAGAAAGACATAGTGTTTTTCTACCAAACCTCCTCCATCAGCAGTCCTGTAAGATGAGAGAATTCCTTATATCACCTACAAAATTAAAAAGGCTGTAATAAAAACATCACTTTGTGTCACATTTCTCCAAGTCATTTAGTTAGGTCTGTAATTCAGTAGAATTCCAACAGCTTTGCTAAATTAACAATTTAAAATTTTTTTAAACTTATTTGGTGGCAAAACCTGACCTGAAATGATATAGGACTATTCACACAAACAGCAATTAATAACTACTAGTGTGAACAGCAGCCATATTAGCTGTCTTCTGGAGGAGGAGAGTATCATGTAAAAGCCAAGGGCCTTAGGGTAAACGAGGCCTAGGCTTTAGGAACACTGAAGGACAAAATAGTATTATGGTGTCCAGTGCAATCTCTGGAGTTTGACTGCCTGGGTTGGAATCACAGCTTTATGAACCATGGTCGTGGTATGGGACCCATAGCACAAACAGAAATGGGACATCACTTAGTATGAGTGTCATGATCTCTATGGAACTAAGAATTGGACCTAAAAATAGTCACTACCCAAAAAACGTTAGTCTTTTAATTAATAGGATACCTTAAAACAGTGCTGCAGTCTCTACAGGGAAGGAAGCCATGATAAATGTGTATTAAAATTGGTAGTAACAGATTTTAAGTAAAACATATGTGCCTCACACCTTTTCATTTCTCCTTGGGGCCAAAAGTAAACAGTATCAAAAAGATGGTATTGCAACAGATTCAATTACTTACAATATATAGTTCTGCGTGACTTCCTGGTAAGAAACACGTTATCAAGAAATGCTTTAATATTTTCTTTCTTTTCTTTTCTTTTTGAGACAGGATCTTACTGTCACACCTAGGCTGGAGTACAGTGGTTCAAACATGGCTCACTGTAGCCTCAAACTAATGGGCTTCAAGGGATCCTCTCACCGCAGCCTCCTGAGTAGCTGGGACTATGGCGCATGCCACCATACCCAGCTAATTTATTTTGATTTCTTGTAGGGATGAGGTCTTGCCATGTTGCCCAGACTTGAACTTCCGGGTCCAAGCAATTCTTCACGGCTTGCCCTCCCAAAGTACGGGCATTACAGGCATGAACCATTGCGCCCGGCCTTGCTTTAGAATTTTCTAGAGCAACTGGAAGAAAGTATGTGGAAGCCCTAACAGTCATGCATCACTTAATGACTGGGGATGTGTACTGAGAAATGCATCGTTAGGTGATTTCATCACCGTTTGAACATCATAGAGTGTAAGTGTACTTACACAAATTTACACGACAGGAATAGCCTATTACACATCTAGGCTATATGGCATAGTCTATTGCTCATAGGCTACAAACCTCTACAGCATGTTACTGTAGTCAATACTGCAGGCAATTGTAACACAATGGTAAGTATTTGTGTATCTAAATACAGGAAAAGTACAGTAAAAATATGGTATAAATGATAAAAAAAAGGTATACCTGTAGAAGGCACTTACCATGAATGACTGCAGGACTGAAAACTGTACTGGGTGAGTCCAGAGTGAGTGGTGAGTGAATGTGGAAGCCTAGGACATTACTGGACCCTACTGTAGACTTTATATAAACACTGTACCCTTAGGCTAAACTAAATTTATTTATTTATAGATGAAGTCTCACTCTGTTGCCTAAGCTGGAGTGCAGGGGCACAATCCTGGCTTACTGCAACTTTCGCCTCCCAGGTTCAAGCGATCTCCTGCCTCAAGCTTCCCAAGCAGCTAGGACTACAGATGTGTGCCACCACATGCGGCTAATTTTTGTACTTTTAGTAGAGATGGGGTTTCACCACGTTGGCCAGGCTGGTCTCAAACTCCTGACCTCAGGTGATCCATCAGCCTTGGCCTCCCAACGTGTTGTGATCACAAGCGTGACCCACCATACCTGGCCCGCTAAATTTATTTTAAAAATTTTCCAGCCAGGCGCGGTGGCTCATGCCTATAATCCCAGCACTTTGGGAGGCTGAGGCAAGTAGATCACCTGAGGTCAGGAGTTTGAGACCAGCCTGACCAACAGGGAGAAACCCTGTCTCTACTAAAAATACAAAATTAGCTGGGTATGGTGGAGCATGCCTGTAATCCCAGCTACTTGGGAGGCTGAGGCAGGAGAATTGCTTGAACCTGGGAGGCAGAGGTTGCAGTGAGCCGAGATCGCATCATTGCACCCCAGCCTGGCCAACAAGAGCACAACTCCGTCCCCCCCCGCCAACAAAAACTTCCTTTCTTCAATAATGAATTACCTTTAGCTTAGCTTACTGTAACTTTTTAACTTTATAAACTTTTTAAAACTATTTTTTTGAGACAAGGTCTCAGTCTGTTGCCCAGGCTAGAGTGCAGTGGCACTATCATGGTTCACGGTTGCCTGGACCTCCCGGCTCTAGTGATCCTCCCACCTAAGCCTTCTGAGTAGCTGGGACTACAAGTGCACATACCACCACACCCGACTAATTTCTGTATTTTTTTGTACAGATGGATTCCCGCCATATTGCTCAGATTGGTCTTAAACTCCTGACTCAATCAATCCTTCCACCTTGGCCTCCCTAAGTGCTGAGGTTACAAATATTAGCTACCACATTTGGTCATTACTGCCTTTTTTTCTTTTTTTTTTTTTTTTTTGAGACAGTCTCACTTCGTTGCCCAGGCTGGAGTGCAGTGGCATGATCTTGGCTCACAGCAACCTCTGCCTCCCAGGTTCAAGATATTCTCCTGCCTCAGACTCCTGAGTAGCTGGAATTACAGGCGTGCGCCACCATGCCTGACTAATTTTTGTATTTTTAGTAAAGATGGGGTTTCACCATGTTGGCCAGGCTGGTCTCAAACTCCTGGCCTCAAGTGATCCACCTGCCACGGCCTCCCAAAGTGCTGGGATTACAGGTGTTAGTCACCACATGCGGCCAATGCCTCATTTTCTTATCCAAAAACACTGTCGATTGACAGCTACCATTTAAATAAGAACTTAAGGTGGGCATAGGGGCTCACGCCTGTAATCCCAGCACTTTGGGAGACTGAGACAGGTAGACCACCTGAGGTCAGGAGTTCGAGACCAGCGTGGTCAACATGGCAAAACCCTATCTCTACTAAAAATAGAAAAATTCACCAGGCACGGTGGCGCACCTGTAATCCCAGCTACTCAGGAGGCTGAGGCAAGAGAATTGCTTGATCCCAGGAGACAGGGGTTGTGATAAGCCGAGATTGTGCCACTGCACTCCAGCCTGGGTAACAGAGTGAGATCCATCTCAAAAAAAAAAAAAAAAAACAACTTCAGATATATCCAAATAAAATAGAAAAATGACAAAGAAATTAGGAAACACATTGAAAAGTAAAGATACTCACTGTGCAGCGGAGAGTATATAATGCATGGCAACATCTCCAAATAAGACCATCAAGGGCTTCCGGTCTTCCAACTTGCCCTAGACCCAGTTTTAGGGAAACATAGTCATATAAACTATACTTCAAAGTACCGACATCTTCTATAAGCATACAATCAAATAAATCGACTTCATAATTTCTTACATACCGCAGGGTTTAGTGAAACACTAGAAAGAAGCCCAATTCTTTAAAACGAAATCTGGATAAACTTACATTTTTTTTCTCAAAACTGTCAGTCTAGTGAAGAAGCATAAACTTACATTTTTAAATGTGTTAGGCAGGCCAAGCACAGTGGCTCATGCCTGTAATCCCAGCACTTTGGGAGGACGAGGCAGGCGGATCACCTGAGATCAGGAGTTCGAGACCAGCCTGGCAAACATGGTGAAACCCCATGTCTACTAAAGACATAAAAATCAGGCCAGGCGCTGTGGCTCACACCTGTAATCCTAGCGCTTTGGGAGGCCAAAGCAGGTGGATCACTTGAGGTCAAAAGTTCGAGACCAGCCTGGCCAACATAGTGAAACCCCGTCTCTACTAAACAATACAAAAATTAGCTGGGTGTGGTGGCACACACCTGTAATCCCAGCTACTCAGGAGGCTGAGGCAGGAGAATTGCTTGAACCCGGGAGGCAGAGGTTGCAGTAAGCCAAGATTGCGCCACTGCACTCCAGCCTAGACAACAGAACAAGACTCTGTCTCAACAAATAAATAAATAAATAAATAAATAAACAAACAAATAAATGTGTTGGGCAATAATGCTGATATGACAGCAAAGTAAATTACATTTGTAGATAATATTCCCACGGAGAAAAGAGTCATGGTTCCATTGGTTAGCCAAGACAGATATAGGCTGGGCGCGGTGGCTCACGCCTGTAATCCCAGCACTTTAAGAGGCTGAGGAGAGCAGATCACTTGAGGTCAGGAGTTCGAGACCAGCCTGGCTAACGTGGCGAAGCCCCGTGTCTACTGAAAAATGCAAAAATTAGTCGGGCATGGTGGCATGTGCCTATAGTCCCAGCTACTTGGGAGGCAGAGCTGAGACAATCGCCTGAACTCGGGACGCGGACATTGCAGTGAGCCAACATCATGCAACTGCACTCCAGCCTGGGTGACAGAGCAAGACTGTTTCAATTAAAAAAAAAAAAAAGACAGATATAAACCCAGTGTAGCCACCATCCAAGATTCCTTGACATTCATCAAGCGAGCTTTAAACTTAAACATTTACTTTTATCTATTAACTGTAAACTGCCAAGTATCATGGCTGTTTCGAGAACCATGTAGCCTGACAAATCTCCATACTCTGCCAAAGGATCCCTTGAATATTGGCAAACTCCTGTCCAAGGGGGTTGGAAGCAGGCAGTAAATTGGCCCCAAGGAAAAAAACCCAACCCTTTAAATGACTTTCTGCAACAACATGCAATTAAACACATACACAGCCTACTTCTGAGACTCTGAGGATAAATCAGTTTGAAGTAGTAACTTACTTTTCTGCTGACTGCAATGAGAAGACACTCAGCGGCTCCCAACTGAAGTTCCTGTTCATTCAACAGCAAACACAGTATCTCCAGGAGTTTACAGTTTTCAGCAGTGATGTGACTCATAGACACCCAGTCAATATAGCCTGCTAGAGTATTCAATGCTGCAACTCCTACTCGACAGTTTGCTTGCGCCTACCAGAAAAGAAGTAACTTTGGACCATGAAGTCCTCAGTAAAAGGTACCTGTGGTTATAACTGAACTCCTATTTTCTAATTCTAAGAAAATTATTTTTTAAGTATATACTCATGTCAGTCACAGGTAGGGAACACAATCACTTCTCAAACAATGGCATTCTCAATATCCATCGATAAGATCCTAGTGGCATGTGTGGCCGTTTTATCTTTTTTACAAAACTCCAAATCTTATCATTTTACTTCCCAAGGCTGGGCGCAGTGGTACACACCTGTAATCCCAGCACTTTGGGAAGCCAAGGTGGGTGGATCAACTGAGCCCAGGAGTTCAAGACCAGCCTGGGCAACATGGCAAAATGTAGTGTCTATTAAAAAAAAAATGAAAAAAAGAAAAAAAAATCCAAACTAAAAAAAATATAAAAATTAGTCAGGCATGATGGTGTGTGTCTATAGTCCCAGCTACTCATGTGGCTGAGGTAAGGCTCACTTGAACCCTGGAGGTTGAAGCTGCAGTGAGCCATGTATGAGTCACTATACTCTAGCCTGGGTAACAAAGTAAGACCCTGTGTCCAAAAAAAAAAAGTTTTTTCTTAAATTCCCTTCCACTATAGCTCAGGGATCAAATACAAAACAAAGGACAAGCCGGGCGCGGTGGCTCATGCCTGTAATCCCAGCACTCTGGGAGGCTGAGGCAGGCAGATCACGAGGTTAGATCGAGACCATCCTGGCTAACATGGTGAAACCCCATCTCTATTAAAAATACAAAAAAATTAGCCAGGCATGGTGGCGGGCGCCTGCAGTCCCAGCTATTGGAGAACGGCATGAACCTGGGAGGCGGAGCTTGCAGTGAGCTGAGGTTGCACCACAGGACTACAGCCTGGGTGACAGAGCGAGACTCAATCTCAAAAAAAAAAAAGGACAGACGCAGTGGCCCACAGTCACTTTGGGAGGTCGAGGCTGGAGGATCACTTGAAGCCAGGAGTTTGAGACCAGCCTGGGCAACACACTGAGACCCTGTTTCTATAGAAAGTATTAGCTGGGCATGGTGGTGTGCACCTATATTCCCAGCTACTCATGAAGTTGAGGTGAGAGGATCACTTGAGCTGGGGAGATCATGAGTGCAGTAAGCTGAGACCACACAACTGCACTCCAGCCTAGGCAACAGACTAAGATCCTGTCTCCAAAACAACACAACAGAAGCAAGGCTGAGGTCACCATCCACTAGGTGCATGTATCCCCTCACTTGAAAGGTTCAAAGGTCTCCTTCGAACTTACAAAGAGCTCTTACCTTTGACTCCTGAGAAGTATCTGTCTTCTGAAAGGAAGTATAAAGATCCAGTGTTTTTAATGAGCAAAAGGCCACATAACTTTCTACCCCCTGCCAATCAATGCCCTTGAATAATGATTCTTAAATATATGCAATTTTTAATCTTGGAAAATAACACAACTTTACTAAGAACGCATAACTGACATTCCCCTAGGGAGAACAGGTCAGAAGCATAATTAAATGAATACAATTTATGATCATGTATGTATGGCGTAAGTATATGAAAACCATGTACTCAAAAATACTGGATGTTGGCTGAGCATGGTGGCTCACACCTGTAAATCCCAGCAGTCTGGGAGGCCAAGGCGGGTGGATCACCTGAGGCCAGGAGTTTGAGACCAGCCTGGCCAACACGGTGAAACTCCATCTCTACTAAAATTACAAAAATTAGCCAGGCGTGGTGGCGCATGCCTGTAATCCCAACTACTTGGGAAGCTGAGGCGGGAAAATCACTTGAACCTGGGAGGCAGAGGTTGCAGTAAACCGAGATGGCACTCCAACCTGGGCAACAAAAGTGAAACTCTGTCTCAAAAAATGTGTGTGTGTGTGTATATATATATGTGTATATATATACACACACAATGTTAAATACATTAAAATAGTGGCTATTCAGTGAATATATAAATATGGTTTATTTTTATTCTCATATTTGAAATCCATACAAAGGCACATAATGTTAACTTACAAGCATATAAAATTAGGCCAGGCATGGTGGCTCAACGCCTATAATCCCAGCATTTTGGGAGACCAAGGCAGGTGGATTATTTGAGGTCCGGAGTTCAAGACCAGCCTGACCAACATGGTGAACTCCATCTCTACTAAAATACAAAAATCAGATAGGCATGGTGGCATGCGCCTGTAATCTAAGCTACTTGGGAGGCTAAGGCAGGATAATCGCTTGCACCCAGGAGGCGGAGGTTGCAGTGAGCTGAGATTGTGCCATTGCAGTCCAGCCAGGGTGACAGAGTGAGACTTCCTCTCCAAAAAATTAAATAAACAAATTGTATCTTCTTTTTTTCTTTCTTTTTTGAGATGGCGTCTCACTCTGTCACCCAGGCTGGAGTGCAGTGGTGCGATCTGGTTCACTGCAAGCTCTGCCCCCTGGGTTCATGCCATTCTCCTGCCTCAGCCTCCTGAGTAGCTGGGACTACAGGCAACCGCTAGCACGGCCGGCTAATTTTTTTGTATTTTTAGTAGAGACGGGGTTTCACCATGTTTGCCAGGATGGTCTCGATCTCCTGACCTCGTGATCCGCCTGCCTCGGCCTCCCAAAGTGCTGGGATTACAGGCATGAGCCACCACACCCGGCCTCAAAAATTAGTATTTTCATGAGGAATTTCTGAAAATAAGAATAACACCTAGGGCTGGGTGCAGTAGCTCACATCTGTAATCCCAGCACTTTGGGAGAGCAAGGTAGGTAGACCACCTGAGGTCAGGAGTTTGAGACCAGCTTTGCTAACAGGGCAAAACTCCATCTCTACTAAAAATACAAAAATTAGCTGGGCGTGGTGGCACATGCCTGTAGTACCCGCTACTTGGGAGGCTGAAGCAGGAGAACTGCTTGAACCCAGGAGGTGGAGGCTGCAGTAAGCTGAGATCCCTTTTTTAAAAAAAAAAAAAAAATAGAAAGAAAATGAGCTTTAGCTTTTCTGTCATTTCCTAGTTTTTTACTTTTTTGCTTATAAAATAGGCTTTCATTTTGCTGACCTAGAAACCCTAGTTCCTTACTGTAAGATTAATCAAAAACACAATGGAAAATACAAATTTTATAGGTAGGGGTATCCCTTACCACTTGCTGGTACTTGTTTACATTTTCTTGAAGTGTGTTAAGCAGAAAACTAAAGATCCTTTCCATGTTCTGGGTTAATGTTTGCTGGATGTCCCTTCTTCTTTGAGGGGGAAGTGTCTGAAAAGTCACTACATCCTCTGCCAGTCGCAAAAGGATAAACATCACCAATTCGGTCTGTGTTTCCTACACCAACAGAAATAAGCTAGTTAAAAATTAAAATATCTTTTCATTTTATGTATATCCAAAGGCTATTTTCTGTTGCCAAAAAAAACCCATAAACAAAATCAAACAACCCTGAAGTTTGTTCCAAGGAAAAGTATACCAAACTGATATAGCTGTGTTTCATACCCCTTGTTTGGAAAGAATGTCCAATTCTATTAGCATGTCAGGCCAATGCTGTGGCCACTCTCGCTTGATCATTTCTACTACAATTCGAGATAGAGCATCTTTAATATGGTTCTCTTCTTCCAAAATGTTCAACGTTCCCTGAAAAAGAACAAGAGATATTAAGAGATATGAAAGACGGGATTCCAGAATCCACAAAAAGGCCGGGCTGTAGAGTTGTACAAAATTTATCAGCAGGCCTACTTTTAAACCAAACAGAACAAATGAACCTGTTCTTCATGCCTGAGTCACTTGTCCTGCATTCTCGCTAATCATTCTTCCACTTAAAGGTTAAGTGAGGGTTGCATCACCTAATAAAAAGGCTGCCATATAGAGAGCTACGATGACATCATTATTCTTTACAAAATGAAAAGATTCTCATATTGACTGTTTCAGTTTGCAGAAGGCCAGGGAGGAAGAGTATAGAAATAAGGAGTATAGTGAGTAGCTGGTAAAATGGAAGGGTATGAAGGAGCAAATATATATTTTACCAATAGTTCTAATACTAGAAGACGTAGAAGTATTAGAAGATACAGATTCCATCTTTCATGTCTTTTATTTAAAAAAAAAACAAGAAAGAAAAAAGGCTACAATTTTGAACATGTTTAAAGTCATATATTCTGTTTTGTGTTTAAAGAGACAGTCATCCAGTCATCACACCTGTAATCTCAGTATTTTGGAAAGCTAAGGTGGGAGGATTGCTTGAGGCCAGGGGTTTGAGACCAGACTAGCTTGGGAAACATAGTGAGACCCTGTCTCTTTAAAGACAAAAACAAAATTAGCTGGGCATGGTACTACATGCCTATAATCCCAGCTACTTGGTAGACTAAAGCGAGAAGATCACTTGAGCCCAGGAGTTCAACGCTGTAGTGAGCTATGGTCACGCTAATGCAATCTAGCCTGAGCAACAGAGACCCTGTCTCAAAAAAAAAAAAGAAAAAAAGAAAAAAAAGAAAAAGTCATATTCTAATACTTGAAGCAAACTCATCCCACATACTTAAAATTCTGCATCTTTTTCATCACTAGTATCACACAGCAGTTGTTCGGAATAAAAGAAAATAGACAGTGTTTCAATCTGATTTAGATCTAAGAATCTTACTGATTTGTTGAAAATATTTAATCCTCTCTGCCCTGTCTTTATAATTTAAAAAATAGAAGTCAATACATAAGAGTGATTAATCAAACCTAGTAAGAGACATATACTGAATTATGCTGTTTTTTTTTTTTTTTTTTTTTTGAGATAGAGTCTTGCTCTGTTGCACAGGTTGGAGTGCCATGGCACCATCGCAGCTCACTACAGCCTGGACCTCCTGGGCTCGGGCAATCCTCCCACCTCAGCCTCCTGAGTAGCTGGGACCACAGGCATGCGCCACCACGCTCAGCTAATTTTTGTAATTTTTGGTAGAGATGGGGTCTCACTGCATTGCCCAAGCTGCTCTCGAATTCTTAGACGCAGGTGATCCTCCTACCTCGGCTTCCCAAAGTGCTGGAATTACAGTTGTGAGTCACTGTGCCTGGCCTGAATTATGATTTCTTGTGCTGTCTGACCTATTTAGAACCAGTGAATTTTTACACAAACTCTCTATTGAAGAAGTCACGCTTTGCCTAAACTACCTTGGAAACATGTCTCCCAACCACCCGTTCCTTACATTTGCAATCAGCTCCATGACACTGTTCTTCAGATAGACCTTCTCCAATCGAGACATGCCGTTCCACCGAAACCTGGCCACCAAAATGCATAAAGTCAATAGAACCACTTTAGAAGTCTTGCCTTTACAAGAGAATAGCACTGATTTCTACATTTGATTCCACTGGAGATTTCATTAAGAAATTATACTTTTGATTTTGTAGCCATCAACAAATGGACAAAAATGATCTACATTTAACCAAAACATTAACAGAAAAATTCTTGGGAAAAGGTTTTATATATGCAGTGGTCCATTAGCTGGAATCTGCACAAGATTTGTACCACACATCAGTTTATCCTCATGATTTTATTGATGGGCCAAAATTGAATATACATCTAGGTCAACTCCAACAACGTACTCCAACAAGTGCAAGCAATGTACTTGCTTTTCAGAAAATGCAATTTTGACATCACTCATTTTCTGTGCTGGCTTACAAAATAATTCCGGAAAAACTATGGCTAAGTCTTGAAGGCTACCTCTTCTGCCAGGTGTTGAGGGTAGGACAATCAAGTTAGGAGGGGTTTTCAGTTATTCTCATATAATCCTACTTTGGATGTACTACCCAGAGAAAGCACACAAACTCAGAAAGAGAGAGAGAAAAAAGAAAGCCCCAGTGCCTAATGAGAGATTTACTGACCTATACATTGCATTACTCTAAAAAGGCTTCAAGGGCTACTGGCACATAGTCAGAGCTCAGTAAGTATTGGCTAAATGGCAAGTAATAATTGTTGAATGGGTAATATGTACCACACACTTTACATGGATGAAGAAACTAAAGAAAAGAAAGGTTAAATGTTGAGTGAGAGCTCCTGTGAGGTCCTGATAACATCTAGGGGATCATTCCTTTCTTCTTGGAGACTGCTCTTCTCTACTCACCTAAACAGCATCTCTATAGGTTATATAAGATATAAAAATATGTTCTCTCAGACTTCAGTGGTAATGTCCAAGAGCTCCTTACTTGACAACGTGTTCCAGGATCTGAAGGCCAAAATGTCTGACGATGGCAATCTGTGTTTTCTCAGCCAACCTCAAGCCACAGGGGACACAGATAGGACACTTTTCTTTAAATTCTTCACAAAACTGAAAGAAGAAAAGTTAGTGTTTCCTTTGGAGGGCTGAGAGAATAGGGACTAAAGAATTTCATCTTAAGAAACTCCAACCAGGGCCACACCTGTCCCAGCACTCTGGGAGGCCAAGATGGGTGGACAACTTGAGTCTAGGAGTTTGAGACTAGCCTAGGCAACATGGTGAAACCCCATCTCTACTATATATATATATATATTTTTTTTGAGACGGAGTCTCACTCTGCCCCCCAGGCTGGAGTGCAATAGCATGATCTTGGCTCACTGCAACCTCTGCCCCCAGGTTCAAGCAATTCTCCTGCCTCAGCCTCCCAAAGTGCTGGGATTACAGGTGTGAGCCACTATGCCCAGCCTAAAAATATTTTTAAAAATTAGTCGGGCATGGTGGCAGGCGCCTATAGTCCCAGCTATACTCAGGAGGCTGAAGTAGTGGGAGAATCACCTGAGCTCAGGAAGTCAAGGCTGGAGTGAGCCAAGATTTCGCCACTGCACGCCACCCTGGACAACCAGAGTGAGACCCTAACTCAAAAGGAAATTCCAACCTAAGCTATAGGTTTAAGTTGCAAAACCTAGATCAATATTATATGGATCTCCAAGCACAGTTGTTTTTAAAATACATATTTAATATACAAATATAAATAAAAAATACATAAAATGTTATATATATACAACATTTCCTCCAAGTGGTGTCCACTCTATTTTATGTATATATATCATGTATATATTATCAGTAAAGAATTGATCAACATTTCTTCCAGTGTGATGGTTCCAGATTTTTTCCATGGTGTGGCCAACAGTAGCCCTATTAGTGTTGGGAAAAAATGGACCCAAAGGAATAAGAAATTTTTTGTTAGAGACATGCACCGATGTACATAGGGGTGAAATAACAATTTCTAGGGTTTCTTTTAAAAACCTTCAAGGCAGGGAGAAAGGACAGGCGGTGGAAAAAGCAAATGTGGTAAAATCTTTAATTGCTGAATTTAAGTGACAGGAACATGCATAATTACTGTCGTATTCTCCCCACTTTTGTGTCTACTTTAAATATTAATAATAAAAACCAAACTAATAGAAGCCAACTGTTTCTGACTCCAAACCCTGTGGCATACATACATACACGTATTGTAACATTTCCTCCAAGTGGTGGTCACTCTCTTTTTTGAAGTTAACATCACTTTAAAAATGTACAGCACAAGTATTTTCTCCTAAATGGCCATTTCTCACAGCCCACACACGTTGTTTTGTGGGTAAGTAAGCTTGAATTGTATTAGTACCCTCAAACTGCAACATACGTCAGTCCCAAGAGCAGAGCATTCGGGTCTCAAGCAAACTACTTTCAGGAAACCAAAGTGCCCTTGTTAAAATGCAAAGTAAGTGGTAGAAATTATCTTTGCGCAAAATAGCCTAAAAATATCACATTCAAAAACATGGGAGAAGTAGGGGTGCGAGAATTTCCTCAGAAAATGTCCAAGACACAAACGAAAGTTAGCTAGAGATGTTAAAGAATATAAACATAAGGGTACTAGAGGGGCTGGAGCTCGGTCAGTTCGGGTCAGAGGAGTGAGCCAGCAAGAAAACGTTTAGTGCAAGGGAGACCATAAAGAATGAAGCTGGTGTTGGGGGCGGGATCTACACGTGCGCCTCGGTAAGGCGAGGGGATATAGGGTTTGGGGAACGAAAATGGGCGAGGGTCGTGTTGCGAACAAGAGTGCAAAGAGAGGACAGGGGGAGGAGAGGGCTGTGGGAAGCAGCGGCGAGATGAGAAGCAGCTAGGGACCGGAGTGTCCCAGGCAAAGGACAGGAACGGCGAGTAGAGAAGGCGGGGGTTTGGGAGAGGCGCGGAGGGCCGCGAAGGGAAGGTCCTGAAGAGTTGGAAAAGGAGGTCCAGGGGCCGCGTGGGCGGGAGACTACCCCAGTTACAGGCGGCACCGGAGCTGCTGGGGCTGGGAGAGGGTGTCGGGATCGCCCCAGGACGCCAGGACCCCAGCTACCTTGAGGGCTTCCAGCCGGTACCGCTGGGTGGAGTTGGGGTCCATCATGACCGTCACCGCTTTCACCAGCTGCTCGCACAGCGCGTTTACTTGATCCATCGCCATGCCTAGCGCCACGCCTAGCGCCACGCGCCGAGAGCGCACACCACTGCAGTCCCGGGACCACGAGGCACGACAGCTCCCTCGGCGAGACCACCCGTTGGTACCGGGCCGCTGCTGGCAAGCGGGGGTGGGAAGCTGGAGGAGGAGCGTGAGCACCAGCTCGCGCTGGGAAGAAGCCGGCGCTGCGCACGCGCCCGGCCCGCCACTGCGCACGCGCCCACGGAAGTGGCGGCTCCCGGGTGAAGGTTGAGCCTGGATGGGCGGGGCGGGAAGCGGAAGGGCCGCGGTGCGCAGCCGCGTCAACGGCCCTTCATAGCGCGCGCGCTGACTGACCTCAGTCTGGGAGCCTCGTAACTGGGCGTGACGCTCTCGGCTTTTTGCTGCTGGGGGCGGTTGCCGGGGCAAGATCCTTTACGACCCCTTCTCGGTTTCTCCGTCGTCACAGCGAATAAATCTCGCTCGAAACTCACTGGCCTGCTCCCAGAAAGGCGAAAAGATATTCAAGAGCCCTTCCGTTTTCCTTCCAGTGGACCCCGAGCCCAGCATTTGCGGCACCCGCTGCTGGCAGTTTTGCCAGGTGTTTGTTACCTTGGTAAGAAAATTTAGAACCATTCGCTGTCAATGTGTTCAGACTTTCTATGTTGCCTTGGCTATTGGTTTTATAATGTAGCAGTGACTGGGCCAACGTTACGTGAAATATAAATCATGCTAACAGAGATAAGGCCCTGGTACTGTCCTCTAAGATTTTTCTTGTAGAAAAAAGTATGTTTTTCTCTGTAGTTCTTAAACGTCTGTCTTGGAATTATTTTCCTGAATGTATTATTACCTGGTGGGCACTAAACTTGTTTTGTGCGGATTGGGGTAACTCGAGATGTTAAAGGGAATAATTGCAATTAGTGAAGGTTTGTGCAGTTTTGATAGTTGGCCAAGTGCTATATATGTAAGATTTCAAAGTAGTGTAATCCTTATCCAAAAGCATGGCTTGGGCAGAAAGTCTGCTTCGTTTTCCATCTTTATAAAGCTCTTGGCCGGTCGCGGTGGCTCACGCCTGTAATCCCAGCACTTTGGGAGGCCGAGGCGGGCAGATCACCGAGGTCAGGGTTCGAGACCAGCCTGGAGTTTCGCCAACATGATGAAACGCCATCTCTACTAAAAATACAAAAATTATTTTTGCATTTTTAGTATTTTTATACAGGCGTGGCGTCGCGCGCCTGTAATCCCAGCTACTCGGGAGGTTGAGATGGGAGAATCGCTTGAACCCGGGAGGCAGAGGTTTCAGTGAGACGAGATGGAGCCATTGCACTCCAGCCCGGGCGACAGAGCGAAACTCCGTCTCAAAAATAAATAAATAAAGCTCTTGCTTTCTCGAGTAAATACATAAACGGAAAACCTCAAAAACCTTATTATCTGTTAAAGTCTGCATGTCTGTTTTTGTGATTGTGTGCTTAGTAAATGGTTTGCTGAACTTAAATCACCGCTTCCTATTCCTGCTCCACTTCTGGTGTTTGGACCTAATATGGTGCTTAGCCTGTGTTTTTTTTGTGACAATACTATTCGTTGGCTCAATCTGTTCCAGTACTACAGAAAAACCTCTTCAAAGTAAAGGGATTTCTGGCATGTTATGGTTTTAACTGGTAAATGTTTAAAGTATCACATTCTGCCTGTTTTAGGCGAGTGGTCGATTGGAATTTATAAGGAATTAATGCTTTGACTACTGTGATTTTAATTATTTTTCTTTCCACTCACCCTCCTGCTTTGCAGTTGTAAGACTTTTTTTCAAGGTAGTTGTTAGTTTTTGAAATGCTTTTTTTAGAATACAGTTGGGTGCTCACTCAACTGTATAACCTGTGTTTCTCATATTTAAATCATGGATTGCTGGTGTTTCGATTGTCTTATGTAGATCTTGGCTCCCAAACTGCTGCATATTGGAATTACCTGGAGAGCTTTTAAAAATCCCCGTCCGGGCACGGTGGCTCACGCCAGTAATCCCAGCACTTTGGGGGGCAGAGGCGGGCGGATCACTAGGTGAGGAGATAGAGACCATCCTGATCGAGACCATTTCACCTAACATGGTGAAACCCTGTCTCTACTAAAAATACAAAAAATTAGCCGGGCGTGATGGCACGCGCATGTAGTCCCCGCTACTGGGGAGGCTGAGGCAGAGGAATCGCTTGAATCTGGGAGGTGGAGGTTGCGGTGAGCTGAGATCTCACCACTGCACTCCAGCCTGGGTGACAGACCGAGACTATGTCTAGGAAAAAAACAAAACAAAACAAAAATCCCCATGCCGGGCTGAGCGCGGTGGCTCATGCCTGTAATCCCAGCACTTTGGGAGGCCGAGGTGGGTGGATCTTCTGAGGTCAGGAGTTCGAGACCAGCCTGGCCAACATTGTGAAACCCGGTCTCTACTCAAAATACAAAAATTAGCTGGGTGTGGTGGCATGCGCCTGTAGTCTCAGCTGCTTGGGAGACTGAGGCATGAGAATCACTTGAACCCAGGAGATGGAGGTTGCAGTGAGCCGAGACTGTGCCATTGCACTCCCACCTGTGCAACAAGAGCAAAACTCTATCTCAAAAACAACAACAAAAGAAAAAAAGAAAAAAACCCATGCCCAGGTCATACCCATACCGATTAAGTTAGTATATACAGTTGTGGAAGTCAAATATCAATAGTATTTAAAGCAGCCTGACCAACATGGCAAAACCCCTTCTTTACTAAAAATACAAAAAGGCTGGGCGGGGTGGTACGCACATGTGTAATCCCAGCTACTCGGGAGGCGGGAGGCTGAGGCAGGAGAATGGCCTGAACCCGGGAGGTGGAGATTGCAGTGAACTGAGATTGTACCACTGCACACCAGCCTGGGCAACAGAGCGAGACTCTGTCTCAAAAAAAAAAAAAAAAAAAAAAAAGGTAAAAGTTCCCAGGTAATTTTAATGTATAGCAAATTTTGGGAGCCACTGCTTTGTATTTCTTCTTCCAGATTACTAAAAATGTTAAATAATAGTTGGCATCCACTCTCAAGCATGTAAGGTTTGTTCTTCCAAGCTACCATTTGTACCTTTTTGTATGTTTATCTGTTAGATTGAGTTTTCTTTTATGTTTAAGAAATTTACATTAATAGGTAGAAAAATCACAGAATGCTACAAAGTAATTGTTACAGGCAAGAGCCACTGATGGGTGCTTAGTGATTGAAAGATTGAAGAGAAACAGAATGTTTGCTGTCTGAAAGTATCTTTGATATTTTTAAGTTACAAAAGGAAAATAGCAACTTTATAATGACAAATGTGGCAAAAAACATTTCACTGATCATGGTTGAATAGGTAATAAGATATATTGACAGCATGTATTCCCCCCCATCACTGCCATTATATTCTTGCCAAAAATGCATAATCTTAATCATGAGAAAACATCAGACAAACCCAAATTAAGAGGCATTCTCAAAATAACTGTCCAGGCCGGGTGAGGTGGCTTACGCCTGTAATCCTAACACTTTGGGAGGCCGAGGTGGGCGGATCACGAGATCAGGAGATTGAGACCATGTTGGCTAAGATGGTGAAACCCTGTCTCTACTAAAAATACAAAAAAAAAAAAAAAAATTAACTGGCCGTGGTGGCAGACGCCTGTGGTCCCAGCTACTGGGGAGACTGAGGTAGGAGAATGGCATGAACCCGGGAGGCAGAGCTTGCAGTGAGCCAAGATCGCTCCACTGCATTCCAGCCTGGGTGACAGAATGAGACTCCGTCTAAACAAACAAACAAACAAACAAAAACCAACTGAGCAATACTCTTTAAAAGTGTCATGGTTGGCCGGGCCGGGTGCGGTGGCTCACTCCTATAATCCCAGCACTTTGGGAGGCCGAGGCAGGCGGATCACCTGAGGTCAGGAGTTCGAGACCAGCCTCGCCAACATGGTGAAAACCCGTCTCTACTAAAAATACAAAAATTAGCTGGGCAAGGTGGCAGGCGCCTGTAATCCCAGCTACTCAGGAGTCTGAGGCGGAAGAGTCGCTTGAGCCCAGGAGGCGAAGGTTGTGGTGAGCTGAGATCGCACCATTGCACTCCAGCCTGGGGGACAAGAGCGAGACTTTGTCTCAAAAAAAAAAAAAAAAAAAAAGTCTCATGGTCATAAAAACCAAGGAACAACCGAGGAAATGCCACAGATTGGGGGGAGTAAAGTATGTAGTTAATAATATACCAACGTTCATTTTTAAATTTTGATAATTACGTTAAGTAAGATGTTAACATCAGGAAACTGGGAGTAGGAGAACTCGACCAGTTTTGCAATTTTCTGTAAGTCTAAAAGTATTTCAGAGTAAAAGGTTGACATTTTTCGTGAATGCTATGATGTTATATATTATTTTCTCTTTCTCTTTTCCCTGAATTTATACTTGAGGTTTGTCTATCAGCTAGATTCAGTATTGGTTCTCTTACCCTGGTGATGTGCATTTTAATTTCCATTTCCCCATGACTAATGATGGTGAGCCTATTTTTATGTGCCAACTGGCTATTTTTGTATTTTGTGGTCAGTTCTTTTAAGGATAAGTGTTTTTAAAGCTTTTAATACCTATTGTTTTCATAAAATTGTACTAATTTATTCTTATGCCAGCAGTACAGGTTGAGTATCTGTGATACTATGATATATGTATATTAGTTTTTGTCCATGGTTCCTAGCTCATAACTCCCCTAGCTTTCGTTATAATGTTGGAACTCTTGAAGCAAGCCTCAGAAAACAGAATCTCTCTCTGACTTTCACCTGCCCAAAGCAGGACTCTCATCTTCCCCTGCCTTTCTGATTATGGGTCATAAGACTTTCATTTCAGAAGAGGTCCTACCCCATACCCTGGAGGAAGGAATGCTACCCAGAGAGGCCAGGAAGAATCTGAACAGACAGGCCTTGCTGAGTTTCCCCAGTCTATTAATATTAGATCATATATTTTTTCTGCAGTCACATTTCTACATGTGTGTCAGTCATGCCCATCTAATGAAGTCTCCATAAAAGGCCCAAGAGGAGAGGATTCGAAGAGCTTCTGGACAGGAACAAAAGGAGGTTCCTGGAGAGTGGTGTTCCCAGGGAGGGCATACCTTGCCATGTGTATCTCTTCAACTGTATATCCTTTATAATAAACTAATAAATGTGATTCCCTGAGTTCTGTGAGCCACTCTAGCAAATTAACCGAACCCAAAGAGGGGCTCATGAGATTCCCAGTTTATATCCAGTCAGTTAGAAGCACAGGTAAAACAAACTGTGGCTTGTGATTGACATCAGAAGTAGGGAGCAGTCTTGTGGGACTGAGCCATCAACCTGTGAGATCTGACGCTTTCTCCAGGTAGGTAATGTCAGACTTGAATTGGAGGATACCCACTTGGTGTCTGCTGCAGAATTGATTGCTTATTGGTGGGGAGAAATCCTCACACATTTGATCACAGAAGTCTACCTTGTTGATTGTTGTTGAGTGAAAGAATCTTAAAAACAAAAACTATTTTTTCCACTCAGGGTATCCCTAATGTGAAATTTGAAGTCTTCCAAAATCCAAAACATTTTTTGCACCAACACAGCCAAAGGAAATATTTATTAGAGCATTGTAGGTTTAGGATTTTTGGATTACGGATGCTTAACTGGTGATTATAATGCAAATATTGCAAAATTTGAAAAAAATGCAGTCTCAAGCACTTTGGATCCCAAGCATTTCAGATAAGGGATACTCAACCTGTATATTTAAATGCCTATTTCATTCTTGTTAGTTTCCATGCTCCCATGCTCATGGTAACTCATCAGTGAAAGAGTGGAATTACAGTTTTCCCTAGCATTTTGGATTAGGTGTTTTTCTAACTGTCCATAAAATGTTGTGTTACAGAAAAATGGCTACTGGACAGGATCGAGTGGTTGCTCTCGTGGACATGGACTGTTTTTTTGTTCAGGTGGAGCAGCGGCAGAATCCTCATTTGAGGAATAAACCTTGTGCAGTTGTACAGTACAAATCATGGAAGGGTGGTGGGTATGTATCATTGTTATTGTTACAACTATTCAACGGTAACACAGTGGCACTGTGGCAGGTCCTTTGTTGTGGTGGTGGTGCTGACAGGGTCTTTATTGTCCCGTCCAGAGTGCAGTGGCACCATCAGCTCACAGCAGCTTTTACCTGGGCTCAAGTGATCATCCCTCTTAAGCCTCCCAAGTAGTTAGAACTACAGGAGCGCCCCACCATGCCAAGCTGATTTTATTTTATTTTATTTTTTTTTGAGACGGAGTCTCGCTCTGTCGCCCAGGCTCGAGTGCCCTGGATGGATCTTGGCTCACTGCAAGCTCCGCCTCCTGGGTTCACGCCATTCTCCTGCCCCAGCCTCCTGAGTAGCTGGGACTACAAGCGCCCGCCACCTTGCCCGGCTAGTTTTTTTTTTTTTTTTTTTTTTGAGAGGGAGTCTCGCGCTGTCGCCCAGGCTGGAGTGCAGTGGCCGGATCTCAGCTCACTGCAAGCTCCGCCTCCCGGGTTTGCGCCATTCTCCTGCCTCAGCCTCCCGAGTAGCTGGGACTACAGGCGCCCACCACCTCGCCCGGCTAGTTTTTTGTATTTTTTAGTAGAGACGGGGTTTCACTGTGTTAGCCAGGATGGTCTCGATCTCCTGACCTCGTGATCCGCCCGTCTCGGCCTCCCAAAGTGCTGGGATTACAGGCTTGAGCCACCGCGCCCGGCCTTTTTTGTATTTTTTAGTAGAGACAGGGTTTCACCGTGTTAGCCAGGATGGTCTTGGTCTCCTGACCTTGTGATCCGCCCGTCTTGGCCTCCCAAAGTGCTGGGATTACAGGCTTGAGCCACCGCGCCCGGCCAAGCTGATTTTATTTTTTGAGGGGTGGGTAGAGATGGGGATTGGTTGGTGGGGCAGAGTTCACTATATTGCCCAGGCAGGTCTTGAACTCCTGGCCTCAAGCAGTCCTTCTGCTTTGGCCTCCCAAAGTGCAGGAATTGCCAGCATGAGCCACTGTGCCTGGCCCTATTTTTGAGATTTCTGAACTGCTTTGTTTTGGATTGAATGATGGCATCTGTGGTCAAAAAGTTTCTGATATGTTTATAGATTACTTGTGTTAAATGTTACTTGTTTTTGCTTGTGATCATGTAATATATTTTCTGTTTCCTTTTTTTTCTAACCTTAGAATAATTGCAGTGAGTTATGAAGCTCGTGCATTTGGGGTCACTAGAAGTATGTGGGCAGATGATGCTAAGAAGTTATGTCCAGATCTTCTACTGGCACAAGTTCGTGAGTCCCGTGGGAAAGCTAACCTCACCAAGTAAGAAAAAAACATTATTTAAGGAGACATAAAGGAGTCGAAAATAATACTCCATGAGTCTAGGAACTGGTGTTTTGAATTTGTTCCATGTAAATAACATCTGAAAAAATTCTTTTTGGTCAACCATCTTGTCTCTGTGAAATGAAAAACAGATTTTAATATTGTGTTTTGGGGACAGTTCAAAACCATTATAACATATAAGAGTTGCTGCCTTTCATATCTATTCAGTTCCTTAATTGTTCAAAATTGGTTGTTAAATTGAGACTTAATAACAATTCCCATGTTCTCCATCCAAATATCTAAAGTATTTGAAGTAATTAAATTGACTGTGAAACATAATTTTTCCAGGAAAGGCTGAGTCAAACTGACATTCTAGTACAATATCAGGAATTAGTTGCTATAATTGAACAATATCAAGGGAGATTTCTTTGTTTTTAGATTAAGCTATCTCTCTGCAAATACTAGAAGTTTCACCTTGGATTGGGGGATATGTATCAGCATAGCTAAGTCAGAGGTAGGCACAAACCCCAGCCTTTAATCTCAGCAGCTAATATGTATTGAACCTATTATCACATGCCACGCACAGTGTTAAGCTCTCTGTAGGCAATATCTCTACTAAATCTGACATCGTTATAAGGTAGGTACTAATATTACTCCCCCTTCACAGATAAGGAATCAAGTTCAGAGAAGTTAAATAATTTAAGTTAGGCTGGGGGTGGTAGCTCATGCCTATAATCCTAGCATTTAGGGAGGCTGACGTGGGCAGATCACTTGAGTCCAGGAGACCACCCTGGGCACCATGGGGAAACCCCGTCTGTAACAGAAAATACAAAAATTTGCCAGGCATGTTGGCATACACCTGCAGTCCCGGCTACTTGGGAAGCTGAGGTGAGAGGATTGCTTGAGCCTGGGAGGCAGAGGTTGCAGTGGGCCCTTATCGCACCACTGCACTCCAGTCTGGGGACAGAGTCAGACCCTGTCTCAAGAAAGAAAAAAGTTCAGACAGCTAAGTGAAAGACTGAGGATTCACATGTGTTTTTTAAGATTGTAATATCTATGTTCTCAAGATACACTGTGCTATGTGGTGTGGTATAGGAATCATGCTTTGACTCAGGACCTGAGATATTTCTGAATTCTAATTCTATGAATTAGAAGTCTAAAGGTAGAGTAGCATAGCCAGACCCACATTGGAATTATTGCTAGAAAAGAAGATAGACTTGACTGAAGATTAAGTTTTCCAGATACTCTTAAAAATGCCTTGCAGTGATTTGCTCAAGAGGCTGTGAGGAAGCACTGAAATCAAGTATTGTTTTGGAAAAACTCAAACTATGGTTTTTCTCTCCTCTCACACCACAAGAATGATCAACACAGAAGACATCTATGACTAAAAGTGTGGAAGTATTTCCCCACACACCGGTCAGCAGACACCAGCTGTATGTCCTCCCAGTCAATTCCAACACTGTCTACCTGGAGATGGCTTCAGATTCCACATGCTGAGGGCTCAGTACCACAAGAACACCCCCTCCTTCCTTTCCATCACAAGTCCAGGCTTTTAGAACGTCTGAGCAGCTGGCTTTAAGTTGGGGTTCCTACAATCCCTTCTTTGGATTAATTTGCTGAAGTGACTCACAGAACTCAGGAGAACACTTACTTATGTTTATTGGTTTATTATAAAGGATATTATGAAGGATACAGATAGGTTGGGCATGGTGGCTCACACCTGTAATCCTAGCACTTTGGGAGGCTGAGACAGGAGGATTGCTTGAGCTCAGGAGTTCGAGACCAGCCTGGGCAATATAGTAAGACCTCGTCTCTACCAAAATTTAAAAAAAAAAAAAAAAAAAGAAACACACACAAAATTAGCCAGACATGGTATCATGCAGCTCTAGTTCCAGCTACTCGGGAAGCTGAGGTGGGAGGATCACTTGAGCCCAGGAGATTGTGGTTGCAGAGAGTCATGATCAAACCGCTGTATCCAGCCTGGACAGCAGTGAGATCCTGTCAAAAAAAAACATGAAGATGAAGAGATATATAGAGCAAGGCATGTGAGAAGGGATGTGGAGCTTTCATGCCCTTCCTGGATGAGTCACCCTCCAGGAATCTCTACCGTTACAGCTGTTTGGAACCTCTCTGGACCCTGTCCTCTTGGGTTTTTAGGGAGGCTGCATTATTTACTCATGACTGATTAAACCGTTGGCCATAGGTGATCAACTTGACCTGCAGACCTCTCCTCCTCTCCCCTCCCTAGAAGTTGAAGGGGTGGGGCCAAAGGTTCCAACCCTTTAGAAGCTATTATTCAACATTAGCATACAAAAAGACAAAACTTGGGTGATTCCAAGGATTTCTGGAGTTGTATGCCGGGAAACTGGGATGAAGACCCAATATATATTTCACAATATTGCAAGTATCCTTTTCTGGCTTTGTACGTGAGCATATTGCTCTTTCTTTTTTCTTTTTTTTTTTTTGTGAGGGGGGGATGGAGTTTCACTCTTGTTGCCCAGGCTTAGGGTCCAATGGTGTGATCTCGGCTCACTACAACCTCCGCCTCTTGGGTTCAAGTGATTCTCCTGCCTCAGCCTCCCGAATATCTGGGATTACAGTCATGTGCCACCACGCCAGCTAATTTTGTATTTTTAGTATAAACGGGGTTTCTCCATGTTGGTCAGGCTGGTCTTGAACTCCTGACCTACCCACCTCTGCTTTCCAAAGTGCTGGGATTACAGGTGTGAGCCGCCGTGCCTGGTCTTGCTCTTTATTTTCTTTGAGGCCTATCTTCTTCCTGGCTCAAATAATGATTTAAAAAAAAAAAAGTCAAGTGTTTCTCTAATTTGAGAATGTTTTAGAATAATGATTATACTAGTTTTTATGGGTGTCATGGTGAAGAGGTACCAGTGTTTTCATTTTTATGGTAAATGTAAATTCAATAGGAACAAAGAACTGGACACTACAAAGCAGGTCCAAACCAAAGCAAAGAAAATATCTGTATAGTGGCCGGGTGCAGTGGCTCATGCTTGTAATCCCAGCACTTTGGGAGGCCAAGATGGGAGGATCACCTGAGGTCAGGAATTCAAGATCAGCCTGGCCCACATGGTGAAACCCCATCTCTACTAAAAATATAAAAAAATTCGCCGGGCATGGTGGCAGGCGCCTGTAATCCCAGCTACTTGGGAGGCTGAGGCAGGAGAATCACTTGAACCCAGGAGGCGGAGGTTGCAGTGAGGCCAGATCCTGCTATTGCACTCCAGCATGGGGGACAAGAGCGAGACTTCATCTCAAAAAAAAAAAGAAAAGAACAAAATACCTGTATATTGTCACAGAAAACTAGCTATACAGGCAGAAGAGCTGCTTATTAAAGTTTGAATAGAAGACATATGGTGAGATTGGTATGTATACCCTGAGGAGGGTTGTCTGCCCACCCAGACATATCACCACATTCTAGGTGCTTATCTTCAATTTGATAATTTGAATATTAGTATATCCATAAATGGTTGGTTAAGGCATGTGTGTGTATGTGGTGATGACCAGTTTACATGTTAACCAAACTCACCGTTGACTGAAGTATAAAATCCATATGCCAGTTTGTTAATTTATGGTGAGAAATATCCTGGGGAAGACCATATGCTCTGGTTCACTGATCAGTGCAGTGTTCCATGTAAATCACCCTTTTTTTTTTTTGAGACAAAATTAGAAGCAGAAGATTTCTTGGTGGATATATGAAAATAAAAAGAATAGGTGATCACAGTAATACACAAATGTGAGGCATTTCTTTATTTTTTATAGAGTTCCTTGTCATATAGATGTGTTCATAGTCTGAATGCTTTCTACCTTGGTAGTTCTGGCATTGTGCTAAAAATGTTTGCCTCCATGGTTCTTCCTTTTCCATGCTTCTGTTATTGACCATCTGCCTGCCTGTTGACCCTTTCAGTTACTACTTTCTAGTCTCTGTTAAGCCACATGTCTCTTGATTATGTGTATTATTGTTCATTATGGCAGGGTGGGAGTGGAGCAGACAATCTCAAGGTTGCCTCTGTTTATTGCCTGCATGAATGATCCTTACGCTTCTTAGGTACCGGGAAGCCAGTGTTGAAGTGATGGAGATAATGTCGCGTTTTGCTGTGATTGAACGTGCCAGCATTGATGAGGCTTACGTAGATCTGACCAGTGCTGTACAAAAGAGACTACAAAAGCTACAAGGTCAGCCTATCTCAGCAGACTTGTTGCCAAGCACTTACATTGAAGGGTTGCCCCAAGGCCCTACAACAGCAGAAGAGACTGTTCAGAAAGGTACTTCCATAACATCATATTGCTTCTGCTTCCTGCCTTTGGAACCTGCTTTGCTTGGTCATGCTGATTCTCCATGGAATAATTGAAAGGAAACTTAAACTACAGCCTGAATGAATCACAAGGACTCACATGGAAGCATATACAAATTTTCTTATCTTTCCAGGTATATGGCTGTTGAGAAGCTGTGAAATCTGTATGAAAGTAAATTTCTCTTTTAGATATAACTAGGGCAGGTTAGTGTTATCAGTAGAAGGCAGAGGCCTGGCGCGGTGGTTCACGCCTGTAATCCCAGCACTTTGGGAGGCTAAAGTGGGTGGATCATGAGGTCAGGAGTTCAAGACCAACCTGGCAGCATGGTGAAACCCCATCTCTACTAAAATGCAAAAATTAGCTGGGCATGGTGGTGCGTGCCTGTAATCCGCTACTCAGGAGGCTGAGGCAGGAGAATTGCTTGAACCAGGACCCAGGAGGCAGAGGTTGCGGTGAGCCGAGATCTCACCACTGCACTCCAGCCCAGGCTACAGAGGGAGACTCCATCTCAAAAAACAAAAAAATCAATAGAAGGCTGACTGAGCACTTTGTCATTGGTGGCTTAATTTTTATTATTGTAAGTTAGTGTCTTGGTTAACTCATATATAAGAAGGGTGAGCTTTTTAAAGGGGAACCTCAGGTATAGGGAGTTGAGTGATTCAAAATTTCTACTCACTTCTTAGCACATTATTACATGGGCTGCACAAGGCCTTTCTCATTGTATTTTGCTACTTTTACCCTTCATAGTGATTTTCCCACTCCCTCTGTACCCCACTCACCCTCTTGTACCCACTGATATACTTGATATATCTTAGATGTGTATATATCTCTTCTCTTCTCTTCTCTTCTCTTCTCTTCTCTTCTCTTCTCTTCTCTTCTCTTCTCTTCTCTTCTCTCTCTTCTCATTTTGAGATGGAGCGTCACTCTCGCCCTGGCTGGAGTGCAGTGGCATGATCTCAGCTCACTGCAACCTCCACCTGCATGGTTCAAGCAGTTCTCCTGCCTCAGTCTCCGGAGTATTTGGGATTACAGGCATGTACCGCCAAGCCCGGCTAATTTTTGTATTTTTCATAGACACAGGGTTTCATCATGTTGACCAGGCAGATCTCGAACTCCTGACCTCAAATGATCCACCCGCCTCGGCCTCCCAAAGTGCTGGGATTATAGGCGTAAGCCACCGCACCCGGCCTATATCTTTATAAGTTACCCAGTATTGTTTTGTGTATGTGCTTTTTAGTTACAAGATGATTTTGTGCTGTTAATAGATCTCATTCTTTTTCTTAAGTTTCCCTCAGTAGTGACCTTAGAAATCTCTCCATGTGGCTGTATTTATTTGTAATTGATGGCTTCGATGGCTGTTACTTGCAGCATAATCCATGATATGGATCCACCATGTTTACAGACCATTTTCCCTGGTGATGAATTCATTGATTGCTTCTAATGTCCTACTGTAACAGTTTACATTCCCCCTAGGAGTACATAAAAGTTCCTGTTTCCCCCATATTCTCAACAACTCATATCATCTAATGTTTAAAAATAGGCCGAGCGTGGTGGCTCAAGCCTGTAATCCCAGCACTTTGGGAGGCCGAGACGGGCGGATCACGAGGTCAGGAGATTGAGACCATCCTGGCTAACACGGTGAAACCCCGTCTCTACTAAAAAAAATACAAAAAAATAGCCGGGCGAGGTGGCGGACGCCTGTAGTCCCAGCTACTCGGGAGGCTGAGGCAGGAGAATGGTGTGAACCTGGGAGGCGGAGCTTGCAGTGAGCCGAGATCGCGCCACTACACTCCAGCCTGGGCGACAGAGTGAGACTCCATCTCAAAAAAAAAAAAAAAAAAAAAGTTTTTTGCTGGCCAGGCGCAGTGGCTTATGCCTATAATCCCAGCACTTTGGGAGGCTGAGGCAGGTGAATCACGAGGTCAGGAGATTGAGACCATCCTGGCTAACATGGTGAAACCCCGTCTCTACTAAAAATACAAAAAAAATTCGCCTGGCGTGGTGGTGGGCGCTCGTAGTCCCAGCTACTTGGGAGGCTGAGGCAGGAGAGTGGCATGAACCCAGGAGGCGGAGCTTGCAGTGAGCTGAGATCGCGCCACTGCACTCCAGCCTGGACGATAGAGTGAGACTCTGTCTCAAAAAAATAAATAAATAAATAAATAATTGCCAATATAATGTTTGTTTGTTTTGCTTTAATTTACATTTCTGTGATTACTAATTGAGATTGAAGATCTTTTCATACACTTGTAAGCCAGCTGAGTTTCTGCTTCTGTGATTTACGTATTTATAATCTTTGTCCATTTTTCCATGACAAATGGTAAAATTATTTATTTTTTGATTTGCAAGAGTTCCTTGTATATCCTATCCTAATTATTAGTTCCTTGTCTTTTTTTTTTTTTTTTTGGAGATGGAAGTCTCACTATGTTGCCCTGGCTAGTGTGCAGTGGCTATCAGTGGCTATTCACAGGTGTGTAATTATGGCTCCACTGCAGCCTTGAACTCCTGGGCTCAAACAGTCCTCCCACCTCAGCCTGCAGAGTAGCTGGAACTACAGGTATGCACCATCATGCCTGGCTAATTTTAAAATTTTTTGTAGAGACAGGATCTCACTATGTTGCCCAGGCTTTTATTTTCTTTTTTTTCTTTTTTTTTTTTTTGAGACGGAGTCTCGCTCTGTCGCCCAGGCTGGAGTGCAGTGGCCGATCTCAGCTCACTGCAAGCTCCGCCTCCCTGGTTTACGCCATTCTCCTGCCTCAGCCTCCTGAGTAGCTGGGACTACAGGCGCCCGCCACCGCGCCCGGCTAGTTTTTTGTATTTTTTAGTAGAGACGGGGTTTCACCATGTTAGCCAGGATGGTCTCGATCTCCTGACCTCGTGATCCGCCCGTCTCGGCCTCCCAAAGTGCTAGGATTACAGGCTTGAGCCACCGCGCCCGGCCAACCAGGCTTTTATTTTCTACTTGGATATTGATGTGTTAGGAAATGATAAATGGGTTTTTTTTAATAAATTCATTTTTTACTTTATCTATCTGAAAAAAACTTGTGGTACAATCTGTATGAAGTGTTTTAATAACATGTACTTGAAGGTTAATTTTTTTTTTCTTATATTTGAATAGAATTAGAACAATAAAAACTTGCTTTTGTGGCCGGGCACAGTGGCTCACGCCTATAATCCAAGCACTTTGGGAGGCTGAGGTGGGTGGATCACGAGGTCAGGAGTTCAAGACCAGCCTGGCCAAGATGGTGAAACTTCGTCTTTACGAAAAATACAAAAAAATTAGCTGGGCGTGGTGGCACGCGCCTGTAATCCCAGCTATTTGGATGGCTGAAGCAGAGAATTCCTTAAACCCAGGAAGCAGAGGTTGCAGTGAGCCGAGATCGCACCACTGGACTCCAACCTGAGTGACAGAGCAAGACTCCATCTAAAAAAAAAAAAAAAAACTGCTTTTGTGATAATGTTAGATTATGATAGTCCTAGATTCCAGGTCTAAGAATTTGCATAAGAATGAGGGTTTTTTGTTTTGTTTTTCTTTGAGACGGAGCCACTCTATCACCCAGGCTGGAGTGCAGTGGCGCAATGTCGGCTCACTGCAACCTCCGCCAGAATGAGGTCTTTTTTTTAATTGAATATTATGAAATTCAGTTGTATGCCCCCAGAGCAAATAATTCTGCATAAGTTTCATGTTTTGGCTGGGCGTGGTGGCTCACACCTGTAATCCCAGCACTTTGGGAGGCCGAGGCTGGTGGATCACCTGCAGTCAGGAGTTCGAGACCAGCCTGGCCAACATGGTAAAACCCTATCTCTACTAAAAATACAAAAATTAGCCAGGCACGGTGGCAGGTGCCTGTAATCCCAGCTACTTAGGAGGCTGAGGCAGGAGAATCACTTGAGTCCAGGAGGCGGAGGGTGCAGTGAGCCGAGATCACACCACTGCACTCCAACCTGGGCGGCGACAGAGCAAGACTCTCTCAAAAAAAAAAAAAAAGATGTAAGATGTAAACTTTGCTTTTGCTGCTGAACAATTGTATGATATGCCTTTAATGTGTTTTGCAGAAGGGTGGTAGTAAAACTGCCCAGGGAAGCTTGTGACTTAAGGAATTATTTTATTTTCTGATCCTGATAATGCAAACCATGTCAAGCTAGAGGCTGCAGATCCTTTAGTTCTTTGGACAAAATATGATGGACAATAAAGATGTGCCGCTTATAAAGGAAGCAAAATCATGGCACATAAGCTTTTGATATTTGATATTTTATTATTCTGGGACCAGAGTCAGAAGTTTAATTATCATAAGAAAGGTGTTCTTTGGTCTTACCTTTCTGTACCACATCTTATTATATAACTTTCTTTTTTTTAATTTCCATGTGCAACACTGATTTTTTGGTTTCACCCAGGCTGGAATGCAGTTGTGAGATCTTGGCACACTGCAGCCTCCACCTCCGGGGTTCAAGTGATTCTCATGCCTCAACCTCCTGAGTAGCTGGGGTTGTAGGCATTTGCCACCATGCTGGCTAAATTAAAATGGTCCAGAAAGTCACACAATTACAATAAATTATTCATATTTTTATTTCCCAAAGCTAATATATACTAGTATAAGTTGTTTTAAATGATGGGTGTTTTAATAGTATTTATTGTTCTTAATATATGCAAGCCTTGGTGTTTCAGGAAAATAGATAATTTAAAAAAAAAAATGCGCAAGCCACTGTGCTGAGGAACTTTATTTTAAAAAACTACCTTTTGGCCTTGCACGGTGGCTCATGCCTATAATCCCAGCACTTTGGGAGCCCTTGAGATCAGGAGTTTAAGACCAGCCTGGCCAGCATGGTGAAATCCCATCTCTACTAAAAATACGAAAATTAGCTGGGCCTGGAGGTGCACAGCTATAGTCCCAGCTACTCAGGAGGCTGAGGCAGGATAATTGCTTGAACCTGGGAAGTGGAGGTTGCAGTGAGCTGAGATCGTTCCACTACAGTCTAGCCTGGGCAGCAGAGCAACTCTGTCTCAAAAAAAAATAAAAATTAATAAACTATCTTTTAATCCTCATAACAGCTATATGAAGTGCAGTTTGTAGACAAGGAAACTGAAGCTTAGAGAATTATGTAACTTGTCCGAAGTCATATGGTCAGTAGGTTATGAAGCCAATATTTGAACCTTGCTTGACTGCAGAATGTTCTTTTAACAATTATGCTCTACTTCTTATGATCATACATGGTGGCTCATGCCTGTAATCCCCATCACTTTGTGAGGCCAAGGCTGGGGGCTGGGGAGATGGGGGGCACATGGGGGGGTTGCTTGAGTCCAGGAGTTTGAGACCATCCTTGGTGACATGGTGAAACCCCATCTCTACAAAAAATACAAATTAGCTGGACGTGGTGGCATCTGCCTGTAGTCCTAGCTACTTGGGAGGCTGAGGTAGGAGGATTGCTTGAGCTCAGGAGGCAGAGATTGCCCCGCCAAAAGACAGGGTTTTTTAAAGGTTTTTTTTCTTTTTTGAGGGGGAGTCTCGCTCAGCTCACTGCAACCTCCGCCTCCCAGGTTCAAGCAATTCTCCTGTCTCAACCTCCTGAGTAGCTGGGATTACAGGTGTGCACCACCATGCCTGGCTAATTTTTGTATTTGTATTTTTAGTAGAGACGGGGTTTTACCATGGTGGTCGGACTGGTCTCAAACTCCTGACCTCGTGATCTGCCCGCCTTAGCCTCCCAAAGTGCTGGAATTACAGATGTGAACCACCACGCATGGCCCAAAAGATAGTTTTTAAAAATAAAGTTCCTTGGCCTGGCACGGTGGCTCACGCCTGTAATCCCAGCACTTTGGGAGGCCGAGGAGGGTGGATCACAAGGTCAGGAGATCGAGACCATCCTGGCTAACATGGTGAAACCCTGTCTCTACTAAAAAAAATACAAAAAAAATTAGCTGGGAATGGTGGCAGGCACCTGTAGTCCCAGCTACTTGGGAGGCTGAGGCAGGAGAATGGTGTGGACCCGGGAAGCAAAGCTTGCAGTGAGCCAAGATCACACCACTGCACTCCAGCCTGGACAACAGAGCGACACTCAAAAAATAAAGTTCCTCAGCACAATGGCTTGCGTGTATTTTTCTTTTCTTTTTTTTTTATTATCTATTTCCCTGAAACACCAAGGCTTGCACATATTAAGAGCAATAAATACTTTTAAAACATCCATCATTTAAAATAGTGTATACTAGTATATATTAGTGAGCCAAGATCATGCCACTACACTCTAACCTGGATGACAGTGTGACTGTGTCTTAAAAAATATAACAATTATGTCTACTTCCTTTTACAGATAAAAGGTTAAGGACTTTAATGTGGTACTTGGAAGCTAGCTAGAATAGTTGAAGGAGAGGACTTCGTGATAGATAAACTTGCAATAAACCCTAAAATATAGATGTGTTTAAGCAAAGGAAAGAACAGAGTTGAGTAGTAAGAGCTTGCCGGGTACGGTGGCTCAGGCCTGTAATCCTGGCACTTTGGGAGTCCGAGGTGGGCAGATCACGAGGTCAGGAGATTGACACCATTCTGGCTAACATGGTGAAACCCCATCTCTACTAAAAATACAAAAAATTAGCCGGGCGTGGTGGTGGGCACCTG
The DNA here is from genome assembly GCF_047675955.1 of Chlorocebus sabaeus. Classification (NCBI taxonomy): domain Eukaryota; kingdom Metazoa; phylum Chordata; class Mammalia; order Primates; family Cercopithecidae; genus Chlorocebus; species Chlorocebus sabaeus. The sequence continues at coordinate 43,816,679 of NC_132920.1, forward strand.
TAGTCCCAGCTACTCGGGAGGCTGAGGCGGGAGAATGGCGTGTACCTGGCAGGCAGAACTTGCAGTGAGCTGAGATCGTGCTACTGCACTCCAGCCTGGGCAACAGAGCGAGACTTGGTATCAAAAAAAAAAAAAAAAGAATAAAGAAAACCTGAATAAAATAGGGTGGTGGGGTGGGTTGCAATGGATATGTGAAATATTTTAAAGTAGCCTTTGTTGACTAAAATGCCTGCATAATGAGGAATGAAAGAAAATAAGCCAATATTAATGTGGGTTTTAAGCCCTTAATAGAAATAGGGAGTTGGTTGGGAAAGAACATTTGAAAAGGAAGACAAAGTTTGATTTTAGTTATGTTTAGTTGGAAACTATAATTAAAAATTCATGGGGCCGGGCACGGTGGCTCAAGCCTGTAATCCCAGCACTTTGGGAGGCCGAGACGGGCGGATCACTAGGTCAGGCGATCGAGACCATCCTGGCTAACACGGTGAAACCCCGTCTCTACTAAAAAATACAAAAAACTAGCCGGGCGAGGTGGCGGGCGCCTGTAGTCCCAGCTACTTGGGAGGCTGAGCAGGAGAATGGTGGGAACCCAGGAGGCGGAGCTTGCAGTGAGCTGAGATCTGGCCACGACACTCCAGCCTGGGTGACAGAGCGAGACTCCGTCTCAAAAAAACAAAACAAAACAAAAATTCAAGAAAAGTTCTTCTGTAGGCAGTCAGGAAAAGTTCGTCTGTAGGGAGGCAGAGCTGAGGGATTAGAGTGTAAGTTTGGGGATAAAGATTTGTATGTACTCAGCATAAGATATTTTCAAGGTCCTAAGTCCCAAGCAACATCTAACTTAAAACAGCTTGTCAGGGAAATAAATCTAGTGCCTCGGAGTGGATTTTAAGTTACTCAGCTGGAATCCACCTCTAAAAACATGTAAATGTTAAAAAGCTTGTATTGAAGCTTGAGTTAATTGTGAATATTTTCTAATTGAAAAAAAATTTCTTGGAGATGTTCAAGTAGTTAAATATGGTAGGAGAAAGAAAATTCAAGACAACTGGGGAGATAAATGTGTTTTCATTACATTCATTCATTTATTTATTTATTTATTTATTTATTTATTTATTTATTTATTTATTTTGAGATGTAGTCTTGCTCTGTCGCCCAGGCTGGAGTGCAGCGGCACAATCTCGGCTCACTGCAACCTCCGCCTCCTGGTTTCAAGCGAATCTCCTGCCTCAGCCTCCCTCTTGAGTAGCTGTGATTATAGGCCTGCACCACCATGCCAAGCTAATTTTGTATTTTTAGTAGAGATGGGGTTTTGCCATGTTGGCCAGACTGGTCTTAAACTCCTGACCTCAGTTGATCCACCCACCTTGGTCTCCCAAAGTGCTGGCAATACAGGCGTGAGCCACCGTGCCTGGCTGAAAATGTGTTTTAAAATCATTGCTCGTGAAAGATGATATTAATACAAAATATTTGTTGTACAAAAAATTCAGCCTATGCTGAAGCTAAGCTGCGGGAATCACTCTGAAGGAGAAATTGATCTCTCTCATAGTCTTCTAAACTGGATGCCATTTTTTTGTGAAAACTTATATGTCTAAATACCTGTAATCTAAGTATTTCTACATTAGATAGCACAATTAAATAAATCATTTTTTTAAATGTCTAAATGTGACTTCTTAATTCATTTCAGAAGGGATGCGAAAACAAGGCTTATTTCAATGGCTCGATTCTCTTCAGCTTGATAACCTCACCTCTCCAGACCTGCAGCTCACCGTGGGAGCAGTGATTGTGGAGGAAATGAGAGCAGCCATAGAGAGGGAGACTGGTTTTCAGTGTTCAGCTGGAATTTCACACAATAAGGTGAAGGCTAATAGTAGATTTCAAAGAGAAGCGTTGATATCCTTAGTCAAATACAGCAGGGACAGTGGGACATTTAAATTATTATTATTATTATTATTATTTTTTTTTTTTTTTTTTTTTTTTTTGAGACGGAGTCTCGCTCTGTCGCCCAGGCTGGAGTGCAGTGGCCGGATCTCAGCTCACTGCAAGCTCCGCCTCCCGGGTTCCGGTCATTCTCCTGCCTCAGCCTCCCGAGTAGCTGGGACTACAGGCGCCCGCCACCTCGCCCGGCTAGTTTTTTGTATTTTTTAGTAGAAACGGGGTTTCACCCTGTTAGCCAGGATGGTCTCGATCTCCTGACCTCGTGATCCGCCCGCCTCGGCCTCCCAAAGTGCTGGGATTACAGGCTTGAGCCACCGCGCCCGGCCGGACATTTAAATTATTACACATAGGCCGGGTGTAGTCGCACACACCTATGTGGGCAGATCGCGTGAGCCCAGGAGTTGAAGAGCAGCCTGGGGAGCATGTTGAAACCCAATCTCTACAAAAAATTAGCCGGGTGTGGTCGTGTGCACCTACAGGAGGCTGAGGTGGGAAGATCAGCTGAGTCCAGGAGGTTGAAGCTGCAGTGAGCCGAAATCATACCACTGCACTTCAGCTTGGGCGATTACACATATACTTTGAATGGATTTCTGTTTAAAATTCATGTTGAGGCCCAAATCAAAGCATAAGTAATTCTTTAACATGGAAATGGACATTAAATATGTACTTTCCTAAGAAGCAAGCTGAAGGCCTGGCGTGGGGGCTCATGCCTATCGTCCCAGCACTTTGGGAGGCTGAGGCAGGTGGATCACCTGAGGTCAGGAGTTCGAGAGCAGCCTGACCAATATGGGAAAGCACCATCTCTACTAAAAATAAAAAAGTAAATTAATTAATTAACCAGACGTGGTGGCGTGCACCTGTAGTCCCAGCTACTCGGGAGGCTGAGGCAGGAGAATTGCTTGGACCTGGGAGGCGGAGGTTCCAGTGAGCCAAGATTGTGCCACTGCACTCCAGCCTGGGCGACAAAGCAAAGACTCCATCTCAAAAAAAAAAGAAAAAAGAAAAATTACAGCTAATGCTTATTTATGCAGTGACATCTAAATGACAGTTGGCCCTCTGTATGTGCAAGTTTCATATCTGGGGATTCAACCACCCATAGATCAAAAATACATATATTTTTTAAATTAAAAGGCCCAATACAACAATTCAAAATTATAAAAATTAAAAAACAAGTCCAGGCACAATGGCTCACACCTGTAATCCCAGCACTTTGGGAGGCCAAGGCAGGCAGATCACCTGAACCGAGGAGTTTGAGACCAGCCTGGGCAACATGACAAAACCCATCTCTCCCAAAAATACAAAAAAATTAGCTGGATGTGGTGGCACACACCTGTAGTCTCAGATGCTTTGGGGACTGAGGCACGATAATTGGTTGAACCTTGGAGGTGGAGGTTGCCGTGAACTGAGATCGCACCATTGCATTCCAGCCTGGGCAACAGAGTGAGACTCTGTCTTAAAAAAAAAGAAAAAAAAAAAGAAAAGCCCAGTGCAGTGGCTTTTGCCTTTAATGCCAGCACTTTGGGATGCCGAGGCAGGTGGATCATGGGGTCAGGAGTTCGAGACCAGCCTGGCCAACATGGTGAAACCCTGTCTCTACTAAAAATACAAAAATTAGCTGGGTGTGGTAGTGGTCACCTGTAAAAAATCCCAGCTACTCGGGAATCTGAGGCAGAAGAATTGTTTGAACCCGGGAGGCATGGGTTACAGTAAACCGTGATCATGCCATTGCACTCCAGCCATTGCACTCTTGGGTAACAAGAGCAAGACTCCATCTCAAAAAAAAAGAAAAGAAAAACCAATACACTGTAAGAGCAGTTTATATAGCATTTACATTGTACGTTATAGGTGTTATAAGTAATTAAAGATGATTTAAAGTATGCAGAAGGACATACAAAGGTTATATGCAAATACTACACCATTTTATATTATGGGAGTTGTGCATTTTATATACGGGACTTGGGATTTTGGCATTCACTGGGGGTCTTAGGACCAATCTCCTGCAGATATTGAGAGATGACAGTATTTCCTTAATGACTGAACTGTCTGTGGAAAAAAGGAAGCTAGTCTTTGAACTTATATATGTTAATCTATTTCTATTATTTTCACTTGCTGAATTTTTATTATTTTTATTTATTTATTTTTTTGAGATGGAGTCTCGCCCTGTTGCCCAGGCTGGAGTACAGTGGCCTGATCTCAGCTCACTGCAGCCTCTGCCTCCCGGGTTCAGGTGATTCTCCTGCCTCAGCCTCCCGAATAGCTGGGATTACAGGTGCACACCACCATGACCGGCTAATTTTTCTATTTTTACTGGAGACAGGGTTTCACCATATTGGCCAGGCTGGTCTGGAACTCCTGACCTCAAGTGATCCACCCACCTCGGCCTCCCAAAGTGCTGGGATTACAGGCGTGAGTCACCGTGCCCAGCCAGTTGCTGAGTTTTTTTGTATTATCTTGTTATGTGGAGTTGCCTAGGTATTTTATGCTTTTGTCTATTCCCTGTTTTCTTATGAGAGCAATAAAAGGAATAATAAAATTTTATTAATTTAGACCACTATTTTAATTTAGGGTACACAGACAGTTCCCAAAAATTCAGGAGCAGAATAACTGGTTTTCTGATTAATTATGAATAAAGTGTAGCAAGAGCCCAGGACTTCCGTCACTTTCTGACCAAAGCTCAGTAATTGGGCAGTGGCTGATTATCCCTGGTTGATACCTTCTCCTCCAAGGAAAGTTGCCAAACTACCCATCTGAATTTTTTTTTTTTTCCCTGGTTGGATGAAGGGAAAGGAAACAATAGCTTTGGTGTAATTTAAACCAGACTAAATGTTGCCTGGTAGACGTTCTTAACCAATCTCTCTAGTGAATTTAATGATTTTATATTTTAAAACATAATCATAAAAATATAATTTTTTAATTATATAAAAAATATTTTAAAAATTATATTTTTATAATTTGCAAAATACCATTGAAGTGCTTTACTCTTAGAAAAGATTTATCTTGGCCGAGCACGGTGGCTCACGCCTATAATCCTAGAACTTTGAGAGCCTGAGGCTGGTGGATCACCTGAGGTTGGGAGTTCGAGACCAGCCTGACCAACATGGAAAAACTCCATCTCTACTAAAAATACAAAATTAGCTGGACATGGTGGCTCATGCCTGTAATCCCAGCTACTCAGGATTCTGAGGCAGGAGAATCGCTTGAACCCGGGAGGTGAAGGTTGCAGTGAGCTGAGATCGTACCATTGCACTCCAGTCTGGGCAACAAGAGTGAAATTCTGTCTTTAAAAAAAAAAAAAAGTTCTCTTTGGAGACTGAGGTGGGCCAATCACGAGTTCAAGAGATCTCGAGGCCATCCTGGCCAACATGGTGAAACCCTGTCTCTACCAAAAATACAAAAATTAGCTGAGCATGGTGGCATACACCTGTAGTTCCAGCTTGGGAGGCTGAGGCAGGAGAATCGTGTGAACCCAGTGAGGGGGAGATTGCAGTGAGCTGAGATCGTGCCACTACCTTCCAGCCTGGTGACAGAGCAAGACTCTGTCTCAAAAAAAGAAAAAAAAAGAATTCTCAAGGATTTAAGCTTTTTCATTTTTAAGTGTTATAAGAAGGTGTTTGTTATTGGAGAATGGTTTTGAGCCCAATCTCTATAACAGATACTAAATTACGATAATTTGTGTCAAATTGGGGACTCAAAATGGACCAACTATTAAGAAATGTAAATGGGATAGGGTAAAGCAAGTATGTTTCAGCATTTTTATATAGACACACTGAGAAATGCATTTTGCTTGAGTTTCTCCTATAGTCTCTCTACTTTTCAAACCTCTTAAAGTAGCAATAGATGGGAAGGAAAAAATGACTAGAGGAAAACTGAGAATGGGAGAGACGTGGGAAGAAGAATGAGGATAATGATATTGTGGGATATCAAGTTTTAGAGATGTCTTGAGTTTCTGGTTTTATTTTTGTTTTTAATGTAGAAACCATTGGTTACAGCCATTAAGCTCTGTGTGTGTGTGTGTGTGTGTATGTTATGTGTATGTTTATATTCACCAGCTTTGGTGGGTTGACAGTAAGGAGGTTTTTACACTTTGCATGCTTCCAGGTCCTGGCAAAACTAGCCTGTGGACTAAACAAGCCCAACCGCCAAACCCTGGTTTCACATGGGTCAGTCCCACAGCTCTTCAGCCAAATGCCCATTCGCAAAATGTAAGTATTCAGGCAGCACGTTAAATTTCATTTATATCCATGTGTAGAACCTCTCTGGTTGTAGTTTCTTGTGTTAGTAATTAAGGACTGGAGCCAGGAGAAATAGGTACCAGGCAGTTAGAAGGAAGACAACACAAAACATTTTGAAACACACGCTGAGACTTTTATTTTTATTTATTTATTTATTTATTTTTTGAGACAGAGTTTCACTCTTGTTGCCTACACTAGAGTGTAATGGCGCAGTGTCGGCTCCTGCAACCTCCACCTCCCAGGTTCAAGCAATTCTCCTGTCTCGGGCTCCTGAGTAGCTGGAATTATAGGTGCTGACCACTACGCCTGGCTAATTTTTGTAATTTTGGTAGAGACAGGGTTTCACCATGTTGGCCAGGCTGCTCTCAAACTCTTGACCTCAGGTGATTCGCCCTCCTCAGCCTCCCAAAGTGCTGGGATTACAGGTGTGAGCCACTGCGCCCAGCCATGCGGAGACTTATTGAACCTTCAGTTCTGGGTTATCTGTGGCAGATACTTAATCCTGAATTTTAAAAAAAATGAGCCAGGTGTGGTGGCTCACACCTGTAGTCCCAGCACTTTGGTAGGCCAGGGCAGGTGGATCACTTGAGCCCAGGAGGTCAAAACCAGTCTAAGCAACATAGTGAGACCCCATCTCTACAAAAAATAAATAAATAGGCCAGGTGCGATGGCTCACGCCTGTAATCCCAGCACTTTGGGAGGCCAAGGCGGGTGGATCACCTGAAGTCAGGAGTTCGAGACCAGCCTGGCCAACATGGTGAAACCCTATCTCTACTAAAAATACAAAAATTAGCTGAGTGTGGTGGTGGCGCCTGTAATCCTAGCTACTCGGGAGACTGAGGCAGGAGACTCACTTGAACCCAGGAGGCGGAGGTTACAGTGAGCCGAAATGGCACCATTGCACTCCAGCCTGGGTGACAAGAGCAAGACTCCATCTTAAAAAATAATAATAATAATAAATCAAGTTTTAGCTGTATGTTTAACTTCCCTCTAGACTTTTTATTCAAGTCTGTTATTAAGTAACAAACAGGAATTTTACTTCTTTTCTTTCCTCTAATAGCAAATCAAGGTGTTCAGGGCTGCTGAATTTCAGCTCCCAAAGTAGGCATTAGAGAAGAAGCCAAGTCAAATGAACAGGTTGTGCCTACCAGTTGTGTGGCTTTGACAAGGACTTATAATATTGTAGAAAGGACAAGGTAAAAAGCAATAGTAAAAGTGCTGTCATAAGACTGCATAATTGATAAATGAATTGTACAGATAGAACAAACTTCACAAAAGAAGGGAGTATTTGGAGAAGGATTTATAAAAAGGCATGGGATTTTGCTTTGCGATTTGGCACAATTTGGAGAGTCAGACTAAAACAGCAAAGCAGTACTGATTTGGAGAACTTTTTAGCACAAAGAGGGGAAAGTATGAGATATTTTCAGTGAACTGGGACCTAAAGTAGTTCAGCTGCACCATATTGAGGAAGATAATGGAAATAGACTGAAAAGATGATTTAAAGACAGATTATAGGGAGCCTCAAAGGCTAGGCTAAAGAATTTTGACTTTTTTTTTTTTTTTTTTTTTTTTTTGAGACGGAGTCTCACTCTGTTGCCCAGGCTGGAGTGCAGTGGTATGATTTCGGTTCACTGTAGCCTCCACCTCCTGGGTTCAAACGGTTCTCCTGCTTCAGCTACCTGAGTAGCTGGGACCACAGCTGTATGCCACCATGCCCGACTAATTTTTGTATTTTTAGTAGAGATGAGGTTTCACTATTTTGGCCAGGCTGGTCTCAAACTCCTGGCCTCCAATGATCTGCCTGCCTTGGCCTCCCAAAGTACTGGGATTACAGGCATGAGCCACTGTGCCCAGCTGACTGTGTTTATATTTAGAGCTCACTGCAGCCTTAACCCCTGGGTTCCAGCAATCCTCCTGCTTCAGCCTCCCAAGTAGCTGGGACCACAGGCACATGCCACCATCCCCAGTTAATTTGCTGGAGTACAGTGGCACAATCTCGACTCACTGTAACCTCTGCCTCCTGGGCTCAAGTGATCCTCCCACTTCAGCCTCCCAAGTAGCTGGGACTACAGCTGCACACCACGACACCCAACTAATTTTTTTGTATTTTTTGGAAAAGACAGGGTTTCGCCATGTTGTTCAGACTGTTCTCAAACTCCTGGGCTCAAGTGATCCACTCGCTTCGGCCTCCCAAAGTGCTGGGACTACAGGCGTGAGCCACCACAGCTGGCCTTAATTTTTTTTGTAGAGTTGGAGTCTTACTTTGTTGCCCAGGCTGGTCTCAAACGCCTGGACTCAAGCAGTCTTCCCGCCTTGGCCTCCCAAAGTGCTAGGATTATAGGCATGAGCCACTGTGCCCGGCCAGATTATATATTCTTAAGTAAAGTTTTAGCCATGGAAGGGATTTATTTTGTGTTTGGGATTTTAATCCCCAAACAGGACAGCAGGTGTTGTACAATTGAAAGTTTTATATACAGTTTACTTGATAGTTAATCAAGGACTTTAGCCTTTTGGTTATGTTATTGTTAATCATCTCCTCAAATTTTAACTCCCAGAGTAACTGAATTCCCAGAATATATGCTCTCATTTGTCCTGAACCTTTTGGAGAGCTACTTACAAAGTAAAATGTCTTATGTTTGCTGCTAATTAGATATTTATGATGTGACCTATCAATTCTTTGTCTCCTTTGTTATCAGCCGTAATCTTGGAGGAAAGCTAGGGGCCTCTGTCATTGAGATCCTAGGGGTAGAATACATGGGTGAACTGACACAGTTCACTGAATCCCAGCTCCAGAGTCATTTTGGGGAGAAGAATGGGTAAGTGATTCATTTTTTTTTTTATTATAAACTTTATGGAGATGCAGCATTCAAATATAGACAAAAGCATCTAGTAAAATCTAGACCTATCTTTAGGTTAACATTTGTTTCTTGAGATAATTTCACTGGTCCTTCTTGCTTTAAAATCTTGGGTCACTATGGCCTATCAGTCTAGACTAGTTTTTTCCATGTACCTGGGTGGTTGATAGATAGGATTTGTTACTTTGATGCCTGAGTATATACTAATTACATCATTCATGCATGCTGAGATGCTATGTTCTCTTAAAATGCTTGTGTTTAATGCCCTAGCAAGCACACACACACCTGGGGATATGAATCAGTGGCTTGCTTGGCATTTTTCCAAAAATACAAATGATGACTTGGCTTTAGAAAGTAGAACCAGTGTTCTCATTGTCCATATATTGCACTGGAATTCACTGAGAAGGGCAGGATTTTGTCAGAGGTCCAGTACACTAAATTTTGGACAAGGTTTTAGTTATTTGGTTTTGTTTTAACAAGAATAATCATTTAATTTCACCTTAACGTTTTTTGCTGGTCTTATTAGGTCTTGGCTGTATGCCATGTGCCGAGGGATTGAACATGATCCAGTTAAACCCAGGCAACTACCCAAAACCATTGGCTGTAGTAAGAACTTCCCAGGAAAAACAGCTCTTGCTACTCGGGAACAGGTAAGCAGGCATTCTTGACAGAACACTACCTCTTTTAAAGGGGTCAGCGAGTAGGTTTTGGTAGCTGTGGAAGGTTTAATAGGTTAGAGGAGACCTTTATAAAGTATGAAGAAAATAGATGTTCTTTCCTTGGGTTGAAAATTGACTAGTTTATGATGATTACTTTTTTCTCTTTCTTCCATTGAAATAAAATGGAATTTCTCATTTGTTTAGTAGATGGAGACTTGGAAAGCCTAGGATATTATGCTTCAAGTTGGGGTCTTGTCTTTTTCTCAGAGCTGGAACATGCTTGAAAGTCACCTGATGGCAAACCAGCAGGAAAAGAAAATGAAAGGCTTGAGCTAGGGCAGGACAGAAGGACTGGGAACATTTCTGTGATCTGGTGATCCTTTGATTATGGGGAGTCTTTTGTGCACAGTTCTGTTTGGGAGAAAAGAACAAATACACCATCTAGTTCTTAATAGACTTCAAGTGTTTAAATGAAATATTAAAGTCTCAATACTTTTTTAGGTACAATGGTGGCTGTTGCAGTTAGCCCAGGAACTAGAGGAGAGACTGACTAAAGACCGAAATGATGTAAGATTTTCTTTCTTTATTCTTGGGGTGGGCTTTGCGATTTACATATCAGCTGCTCTTTACCTTATGGAGCAGGAACAAAGACAGAAAAAAGTATTAGCATAGGAAATATCTGTTTTCTTTTTCTTTTTCCTTTTTTTTTTTTTTTAAGACGTGGTCTCACTATCTCCCACACTGAGTATACTGGCACAATCATGGCTCACTGCAACCTCGCCCTCCCAGGCTCAAGCTCTCCTCCCAACTCAGCCTCCTGAGTAGCTGAGACTACAGGTGCATGCCACTACAACTGGCTAAATTTTTTTATTTTTTGTAGAGACAGGGTCTTGCTAGGTTGCTCAGGCTGGTCTTGAACTCCAGCCGAGGAAATTTTAAGAAATCTTTTTTTTTTTTTTGAAACATAGAGTTTTCCCTCTTGTTGCCTAGGCTGGAGTGCAGTGGCATGATCTTGGCTCACTGCAACCTCCGCCTCCTGGTTCAAGTGATTCTCCTGCCTCACCCTTCCAAGTAGTTAGGATTACAGGCACACACCACCATACCCGGCCAGTTTTTTTGGTATTTTCAGTAGAAACGGGGTTCTACCATATTGGGCAGGCTGGTCTTGAATGCCTCACCTCAGGTGATCCGCCCACCTCAGCCTCCCAAAGTGTTGGGATTACAGACATAAGCCACCGCGCCCAGCCAGTAGTGGCAGTTTTAAGCACATTTTATTGTGTATATATGATGTTTACAACATGATGCTATGGGATACATATAGTAAAATGGTTACTATAGTGTAGCAAATTAACATATCTATCATTTCACATACTTTTTTGAAAAAAAAAAAGTAGTTAAAATCTACTTAAAATCCCTAATAGAATTTTATTAACTATAGTCCTCACTTGTACATTAGCTCAATAGACTTGTTCACCCTACGTGTCTGCTACTTTATGTCCTTTTATTTATATCTCCCCATTTCTTCCTCCCCTCCCCCATCCCAGGTAACCACTGTTTTATTCTCTGTCTCTGTATATTTGACTTTAAAAAAAAAAATTCTGAACATTTACATTTTTCTTTCTAATGTTAAAGACATCTGATGATTAGTTTCTCTCCTTTTTTTTTTGAGACTGAGTTTTGCTCTATCGCCCAGGCTAGAGTGCAGTGGAGCAATCTTGGCTCACTGCAACCTCCGCCTCCCAAGTTCAAGTGATTCTCCTGTCTCAGCCTCCCGAGTAGCTGGGATTACAGGTGCCTGCCACCACGCCCGGCTAATTTTTTTATTTTTAGTAGAGATGGGGTTTCACCATGTTGGCTGCGCTGATGTTGAACTCCTGACCTCATGCGATCTGCCCATCTTGGCCTCCCAAAGTGTTGGGATTACAGGCATAAGTCACCACACCTGGCAGTTTCTCTTTTAAAATAGCTTTATTGACATATACTTTACATACCATAAAATTCAACCATTTAAAATAGTTCAGTGGTTTTAGTATATTGCATAGTTCTACAACTATTCTACAATCAACTTTAGAGCATTTTTATCACCCCCAAAAGAAATCCTGTACCCATTACCGGTCACTCCCCATTTCTCTCCCAGCTACCCCCCAGCCCTAGGCAACCACTACATTGCTTACTGTTCTGGACATTTCATATAAATGTGGTCTTTTGTGACTGGCTTGAAGTCTTTCACTTAACATGTTTTCAAGGTTGAGCCGTATTGTAGTGTGTATCAGTACTTACTCTTTTTTTTTTTTTTTTTTTTTTCCGAGACAGAGTCTTGCTCTGTCACCGGGCAGGAGTGCAGTGGTGCAGTCTTGGCTCACTGTAACCTCCGCCTCTCAAGTTCAAGTGACTCTGCTGCCTTAGCCTCCCGAGTAGCTGGGACTATTGGCACACACCACCACGCCCAGCTAATTTTTGTGTTTTTAGTAGAGACAGGGTTTCACCATGTTGGCCAGGGTGGTCTTGATCTCTTGACCTTGTGATCCTCCTGCCTCGGCATCCCAAAGTGCTGGGATTACAGGCGTGGGCCACCACGCCTGGCCAGGACTGACACCTTTTTATGGCTGAATAATATTCTATTGTATTAATATGTACCATATTTTGCTTATCTGCTTATTAGTGAATGGACATTTGAGTTATTTCCACTTTTGGCTATTATGAATAATGTTAATATGAATATTCATCTACAAGTTTTTGTGTAGACATCTGTTTTCTTCTCAGCATATACCTTGGAGTATAATTTCTGGGTCATATGGTAACTCTATGTTTAGCATTTTAAGGAATCGCCAGACTGTTTTCCACAGTGGCTACACCATTTCACATCCCTACCATCAATGTAAGAGGGTTCCAATTTTTCCACATCCTTGTTACTGACTTTAAATTTTAGCCATTCTAGTGGGTGTGAAATGGTATCTCATTATGGTTTGACTTATATTCTCTGATAATCTTTTCATGTGCTTGTTGGACATTTGTATATCTTTGGGAAATGTTTGTTGAAATCCTCTTCCTGGGCCGGGAGTGGTGGCTCAAACTTTCGGAGGCTGAGGCAAGTCACCTGAGGTCAGGAGTTCAAGGCTAGCATGGCCAACATGGCGAAACCCTGTCTCTACTAAAAATACAAAAATTAGCTGGGTGTGGTGGTGGGCACCTGTAATCCCAGCTATGCAGGAGGCTGAGGCAGGAGAATCGCTTGAACCAGGTGGAGGTTGCAGTGAGCCGAGATGGCGCCATTGCACTACAGCCTGGGCGACAAGAGCAAAGCTCTGTCTCAAAAAAAAAAAAAGAAAAGAAAAGGAAAAGAAAAAAGAAAAATCCTCTTCCCTCTTTTAAATTGAGTTGTCTCTTTATTATTGAGTTTTAACATGTCCCTTGTCAGATATGTGATTTGCAAATATTTTCTCCCGTTCTATGGGTTTTCTTCTCACTTTGCTAATGGTATTGTTTGATGCATACTCTTCTTTTGAAATGTCTTGGAGTTTTCTACAAGTCAACTGTACATGTCAAGAATAGTCCAAAACTGCTTGTTTGCTTTTTAGCTGGAATTGGTGGTAAATGTTTGTTCCTTTGGTAGGCATCATAAAGAGGAATTTGATCCAGTTGCATTATCGCCTGTTCAGCTTTTGCCCACTAGGTGGCACTTGTTTCTCATCTCTCTATAAGCCCCTGGGGCCTTTCTTTCCACTTTTTTTTTCCTAAGAGACAGGGTCTTGGCTGTCATCCATGCTGGGGCACAGTAACACAGCCTTAGCTCACTGCAGCCTTGTAGCCTCAACCTCCTGGGCTCAAGTAATCCTCCTGCCTTAGCCTCCCACAGTGCTGAGAGTACAGGCATGAGCCACTGTGCCTAGCCTTTTCTTCGCACTTTGTATCCAGAGGGGATCCCTGAAAATCTGTCTTTAAGCTTCAAAGGACTTTATGCCAAAAATAATTCAGGACATAGCACATCCTATCACTTCACTGTTTAAAACGTTCCAGTGGTTTCCCTTCACACTTAAGGCATATTAAGGAATTTTTTAAAGTAATTCTATAAAGCCAAATATAATCTAATTTCTTGCTACTTCTCCCATCTTTTATCTTCCCCTCACTTATTCTAGTCTCCACTTCATTGGCCTCCTTCCCTTTATCTAACACACTAAGCTCTTACTTCAGCACTTCCCGTTTCTTTGCCCTGGAGACTGTTCATATATTCTTAATATTTGCTTCCTTGCTTTATTCAAATCTCTGCTCATGTTTTACCTTCTCTAGGAGGTCCTCCCTAGTTACCTTGTCACAGCAGCAGCCTCCATCACTCTCTGCTTTATTCTGTTTTTCTTCATAGCACTCATCTCTGTGGTCATTTGTTACATGTCCATTTTTTATTATCTATAGTTCCAACTACAACATAGGATCCATGAGGACCTGGACTTTATTTTGTTCTCTCCTGCATCTCTAGGCACTGTCTAGGCATGCAGTTATAGTTGAATAATTTTAGTCAACAAGGACTCCTTTGTAATTGCCAATTTGTATTCCCTCAAGATATATAAATCTGTACAGATGTATTTTTTATCCAAAAAGTAGTTCCTGCTCTTAGCTTGTTTTCCTTAGGAGTACTTCTTCTCACTAGCATCTTTTGATAGGGGTCCCTTATGTAGAATTTTCACCTTGTATTTCTGCCTCTTGACCATTATGTCTCAGTTTGCTGAGATTACAGTATTCAGATGCTTCAGACTTCATTGAAAAGTGAGTCATGATCTTGCTCTCTCAAGGCAGGCTCACTACATGGTATCTTCTCAGATAAGCTGTAAAAAGGTATTGGTAGAAACTTCTGGAATTAGTGGTGAATGTTTGTTTACCATAAGAGCCCCAGGGCAGGAAAAAAGATATGACTTGAAGGCTAGTTCCACTTTGCTTTCAATTACTTACCTGAAACCTTCCTTCAGTCACAAAATAGTATCTAGTATTGTAGATATTTGTTATAATTGTCCTGCTTAGACACCATGAAAAACATTCAGGTGAGTCCCATTTTCATTTGTTCTGTCCTGTTCCCATCATCTGTCAAAATATCCCAGATACTCCGATGTTCCATAATCCAAATTATCTCTTCTTCAGTTACTTTTTACACCCAGAAATAGCATAAACATTTTTTTGTGGAACCATATAATCAGATTTCTATTCAGAAAATGCATTCTGTTACATATAGATTCTTTTTTTTTTTTTTTGAGACACAGTCTTGCTCTGTCGTCCAGGCTGGAGTGCAATGGCGCCATCTTGGCTCACTGCAACCTCGGCCTCCCAGGTTCAAGCAATTCTCCTGTCTCAGCCTCCCGAGTAGCTGGGATTACAGGCGCCTGCCACCATGACTGGCTAGTTTTTTGTATTTTTCAGTAGAGATGGGGTTTCGCCATGTTGGCCAGGCTAGACTCGAACTCCTGACTTCAGGTGATCCACCCGCCTCAGCCTCCCAAGGTGCTGGGATTACAGGCAGGAGCCACCATGCCTGGCCTCTTTCTCTTTTTTTATATTTTATCTTTACTCTTTGCAGAACTCAGTTTACCTTTATTCTTGACTTTGAAACTACTGTTTCCAAACCATTGTCACCCTGGTTCTTTTAATTTCCTCTCCTGGCCGGGCGCGGTGGCTCAAGCCTGTAATCCCAGCACTTTGGGAGGCCGAGACGGGCGGATCACGAGGTCAGAAGATCAAGACCATCCTGGCTAACACGGTGAAACCCCATCTCTACTAAAAAATACAAAAAACTAGCCGGGCGAGGTGGCGGGCGTCTGTAGTCCCAGCCACTCGGGAGGCGAAGGCAGGAGAATGGCGTGAACCCGGGAGGCGGAGCTTGCTGTGAGCCGAGATCCGGCCACTGCACTCCAGCCTGGGTGACAGAGCGAGACTCCGTCTCAAAAAAAAAAAGAATTAAAAAAAAAAAAAAAAATTTCCTCTCCTGCAGTTCAGTACCTAGAATTCAGATATTCCTCATAACTTTATTTCTGGTCTCCATCCCTTCCCACCCACAGAATGACAGGGTAGCCACCCAGCTGGCTGTGAGCATTCGTGTACAAGGAGACAAACGCCTCAGCAGCCTGCGCCGCTGCTGTGCCCTTACCCGCTATGATGCTCACAAGATGAGCCATGATGCATTTACTGTCATCAAGAACTGTAATACTTCTGGAATCCAGACAGAATGGTGAGTTCTTTTCTAGCTCATCTTCTCTGAAGAGACTTATGCCCTGTCTTTGCTCTAAAAGTAGTAGGCATGTGAGCTCTTCCATCTGGGATAGACTCTGACTCAGACTACCAGTACCTGTTACTCTGGGAGAAAATACAGTACCAACCTCAGAAACAAGATAGCTCAGCACAGATCCTTTGCCTACAGCTGATACATTCCAGTTCCCAGGAGAAGGTTAGACCCTTACCCTGTATTGGCTTGGTCAGGGAAATGATCAGTTGCACTTGGAGAACAGGGCTCAAATTTCAAGGATACATTTGGGAACTTCAAACTACTTGATTGTTCTATCTTAAAAGCATCTTTCTTGATTATAAAGGTGACCTGTGTTCACTGATAATCTTTATCTGACATCCCAACTCAGTTAGAAGCTCCACTGCTATTATACCGAATGTCATATTCATTAGTAAACTTCACTTCTGTTGGTCATGAAATATAAGCCTCTTTTTGGAGCATCTTCATTTTCTGTCCAGATATTAATGATTTTCAGGACTGGAATCCTTTAATTACATATTTAATAAAGCCCTTACTTTTTTTAAAGTATTCCAAATTCACAATAGAAATATAATTATGAGAGAAAGATAAGTCGGTTGCTCACTTACAGATGTATATTGGAGATTATACAAAATAAAATAAAAGTTTAATCACTTATTATCTAAATATATTGGCAGTACAATTATATGTACAGACCTATAATATGGTGGAGTCTCTTAGTCTTTGTTCATAGGGCCAGGCACGGTGGCTCACGCCTGTAATCCCAGCACTTTCAGAGGCCGAGGCAGGCAGATCACCTGAGGTCAGGAGTTCAGGACCAGCCCGGCCAACATGGTGAAACCCTGTCTCTACTAAAAATACAAAAATTAGCCAGGCATGGTGGCGGGTGCCTGTAATCCCAGCTACTTGGGAGCTGAGGCAGAAGAATTGCTTGAACCCGGGAGGTGGAGGTTGCAGTGAGCCCAGATCGCGCCATTGCACTCCAGCCTGGGCAACAAGAGCGAAACTCCGTCTCCAACAACAACAACAAAAATAAATAAATACATAAAGTCTTTGTTCTTAGAATAATTTACTTAATACTTCCTGATATATTTATTTTCAAATACTGAAGTTTTACAAAACCAAATACAACCATGGTACTAATGTACACATGAAACCTTATCTGAAAAGTTATAAATTGACAAACTACAATGAATACTACTCACCAACCGTGTGAAACTGTGATGCACAGGGAAGCATAAAAATTATCTGATTATAAGACTGTCGCAAAGCATGACACCTGAGGATAGTGGGATACTTTTTTTTTTTTTTTTGAGACAGAATCTCGCTCTTGTCGCCCAGGCTGGAGTGCAGTGGTGTGATCTCGGCTCACTGCAATCTCTGCCTCCTGGGTTCAAACAATTATCCTGCCTCAGTCTTCTGAGTAGCTGGGATTACAGATGCCCGCCACCACACCTAGCTAAGTTTTGTACTTTTAGTAGAGACAGGGTTTCTCCATGTTGGCCAGGCTGGTCTCAAACTCCTGACCTCAGGTGATCCACCCACCTCGGACTCCCAAAGTGCTGGGATTACAGGCGTAAGCCACTGCGCCCAGCCGATACTTTAGTAACTTTAAAATGACACTTACCTTTTACCTCATTGAAGGACTAATCTGTACATAAAAGCATGTTTCATCTTCTGAAATTCAGCTTATGTGAAAATTTGAGTGATTAGACACAATAAGGAACTTCATGACAAAAATTTGTTTTTTTTTTTTTTTTTTGAGAGGGAGTCTGGCTCTGTCGCCTAGGCTGGAGTGCAGTGGTGTGATCTTCGCTCACTGCAACCTCCGCCTCCTAGGTTCAAGCAATTCTTCTGCCTCAGCCTCCCAAGTAGCTGGGATTACAGGTGCGTGCCACCACACCCAGCTAATTTTTGTATTTTAGTAGAGATGGAGTTTCACCATGTTGGCCAGGCTGGTCTCGTACTCCTGACCTCATGACCCACCCGCCTTGGCCTCCCAAAGTGCTGGAATTACAGGCGTGAGCCACCACGCCCAGCTATGACAAGAATTTCTTAAAATGTTTCTGAAATTGGGACTAGTAACGAAAAGCAGTTGTGGAATTTCATTCTCTAGAAATTCCAGAGTGGTAAGTCAGTCAGGGTTAGGTAGTGCCCTGTTTAAAAACGGGATAATGGCTAAGAGGATTTTTTCAAGTCTTTCTAGTCTAAATATTCTAAAGCTTTTTGTTGTCCTGAATAAAATTTCTTGCCCCAATCCTGAATTACAGCAGCTTTCCAGTGGTACCTTATAAAAAACAATAATTTCTGGCTATCGGGAGGTGAGTGGTTACTAAATTAGTGGTTCTTGAGACATAACATCAGCATCAGCTAGGAAATTAAATTCTGTGTCATCCCAGGTCTGTTAATCTCTGATACACATTAATGTTTGAGAACCACTGCAGTAAAGAACAATTTCTGTGGCAGAACCAGAATCCTAGTCATCTATGGATTAAATCTGTCCTATGGTGAAGTAAAAGAGATACAATTCATGGACTTAGCAATAGGTCACTATTTTAATATTCTAAATTGCTAATCATCTTATTTCTTTACTTTCTGTATAGGTCTCCTCCTCTCACAATGCTTTTCCTCTGTGCTACAAAATTTTCTGCCTCTGCCCCTTCATCTTGCACAGACATCACCAGCTTCTTGAGCAGTGACCCAAGTTCTCTGCTAAAGGTGCCAGTTGCCAGCTTAGAAGCTAAGACCGAGGGAAGTGGCCCAGTGGTGACAGCCACTAAGAAAGCAACCACGTCTCTGGAATCATTCTTCCAAAAAGCTGCAGAAAGGCAGAAAGTTAAAGAAGCTTCACTTTCATCTCTTACTGCTCCCACTCAGGCTCCCACTATCAATTCGCTGTCCAAGCCCTCATTACCTTTTCAAACCAGTCAAACTACAGGAACTGAGCCCTTCTTTAAGCAGAAAAGTTTGCTTCTAAAGCAGAAACAGCTTAGTAATTCTTCAGTTTCTTTCCCCCCACAAAATCCATGGTCCAACTGTATAGCATTACCAAACTCTTTACCAACAGAGTATCCAGGCTGTGTCCCTGTTTGTGAAGGGGTATTGAAGCTAGAATCCTCTAAAGCAACTCCTGCAGAGATGGATTTGGCACACAACAGCCAAAGCATGCATGCTTCTTCAGCTTCCAAATCTGCGCTGGAGGTGACTCAGAAAGCAACCCCAACTCCAAGTATTCTAGCTGCTGAGGACCAAGTGCCCTGTGAGAAGTGTGGCTCCCTGGTACCAGTATGGGATATGCCTGAACACATGGACTATCATTTTGCATTAGAGTTGCAGAAATCCTTCTTGCAGCCCCACTCTTCAAACCCCCAGGTTGTTTCTGCTGTATCTCATCAAGGCAAAAGAAATCCCAAGAGCCCTTTGGCCTGCACTAATAAACGCCCCAGGCCTGAGGGCATGCAAACATTGGAATCATTTTTTAAGCCATTAACACATTAGTGCTGCCCTCAGGCTTGCTTTTAGGATTTAATATTTTTTATCTCTACAGATCTTTAATATTTTATCTTTACAGATTTCCCTGAGAAGGGGAATTATGAAATTTTTAATACAAAAAATAATCCATTTAGGTGCCGAGTTACAGTCCCATCTCTTCATAGGCGTGGATTCTAATCCCACTGCTGATAGAGATGTAAAAATTCATCCTACCATTGAGTTTTTAATCTTTAGCATTTAGGGAGGCAGTGTCATATAGTAAAGTGTGGGCCTTGGAGTCTAAGAGACCTGGTTGCAAACTTAGCTCTGCTTATTACAATGAGGGCCTTGAACAAGTCATTTTCTTCACTTTCTCATCTGTAAAATGGAGATAATACCTTACAGATTATTGCAGATTAATAACAATGTATTCAAATTATATAACTTGGCCGGGTACAATGGCTCATGCCTGTAATCCCAACACTTTGTGAGGCCAAGGCAGATGGATCACCTGAGGTCAGGAGTTCAAGACCAGCCTGGCCAACATGGCAAAACCCTGTCTCTACTAAAAATAGAAAAATTAGCCAGGCATGTTCCGGGCACCTGTAATTCCAGCTACTCAGAGGCTGAGGCAGGAGAATTGCTTTAACCCTGGAGGCAGAGGTTGCAGTGAGCTGAGATCATGCTACTGTGCTCCAACCTGGGCAACAGCGCAAGACTTCATCTCAAAAAATAAAAAATACAGGCTCATGCCTGTAATGCCAGCACTTTGGGAGCCTGAGGCAGGGAGATCACGAGATCAGGAGTTTGAGACCAGCGTGACCAACATGGTAAAACCCCATCTCTACTAGAATTACAAAAAAATTTAGCCAGGCATGGTGGCGCACACCTGTAATCCCAGCTACTCAGGAGGCTGAGGCAGGAGAATCGCTTGAACCTGGGAGGCGGAGGTTGGAGTGAACTGAGATTGCGCTACTGACCACACTCCAGCCTGGGCAACAGAGCGAGACTCCGCCTCAAACAAAAACAAGAACAAACATAAAGTTGCCACAGAAAAGGGACCAAGTTTAAAAAAGGGTTATAAATGTAATGAGACTTGCATAGTTAAAAATAAAAAGGGAATTTTTTTTTTTTTTTTTTGAGACGGAGTCTCCCTCTGTCGTCAGGCTGGAATGCAGTGGTGCGATCTCAGCTCACCGCAACCTCTGCCTCCTGGGTTCAAGCAATTTTCCTGCCTCAGCCTCCCAAGTAGCTGGGACTATAGGTGCATGCTACCATGCTCAGCTAATTTTTGTATTTTTAATAGAGATGAGGTTTCACCATGTTAGCCAGGATGGTCTTGATTGCTTGACCTCATGATCCGCCTGCCTTGGCCTCCCAAAGTTGCTGGGATTACAAATGTTATCCCAGCACCGATCCAGGCCCCCGAAAAAAAAGGGATTTTAAGAAAAGCTCTCTAGGCTGGGTGTGGTTCCTCATGCCTATAATCCCAGCATTTAGGGAGGCTGAGGCGGGTGAATTGCAGGAGCTCAGGAGTTTGAGACCAGCCTAGGCAAGGTGGCGAAACCCCGTCTCTACTAAAAAAAATTAGCTGGTCATGGCAGGCGCCTGTAATCCCAGCTACTCGGGAGACTGAGGCAGGAGAATCATTTGAACCTGGAAGGTGGAGGTTGCAGTGAGTTGAGATCACGCCACTGCACTCCAGCCAGGGTGACAGAGTGAACGACTGTCTCAAAAAAAAAGAAAAACTTTGTAGCTCTGTGATGGGCAGTTCAGATAGTACATTGACCAGATTTACATGTTTTCAGCTGGAGAATGTGAGGTGAAGCCTTGAAACCCTAAAAGTGATACAGTAACTAGGGCAGGTCTCTCTCTACACAAAAGCGACTTAGTAAACAGTGAATTTCATACAGGTAAACCCTATTATACCCTCAGTTCAAACCATTGGCCTATCTCTTGCATTTTGTTCTAATGTAGAATTAGATTGCTACTTGACCATTTCAGGAACTCTGTTTAGATAAGTCATAATCAAATCTTGCTGGGCGCGGTGGTTTATGCCTGTTACCCCAGCACTTTGGGAGACCAAAGCAGGTGGACCACATGAAGTCAGGAGTTCAAGACCAGCCTGGCCAACATGGCGAGACCCGTATCTACTAAAAATACAAAAATTAGCCGGGCGTGGTGGCAGGTGCCTGTAATCGCAGCTACTCGGGAAGCTGAGGCAGGAGAATCACTTGAACCTGGGAGGCAGAGGTTGCAGTGAGCCGAGATTGCCACTGCATTCCAGCCTGGGTGACAGAGTAACTGTCTCAAAAACAAAAAACAAAACAAAAAAAACCTCTAGATCATCTCTAGAACATTGCTACTCCCAAGTATGATTTGAGGAACAGCAGCCTCAGTATCACCAAGGAACTTGCTAGAAACAGTCTCAGCCTCACCACTACTCCCACTTAATCTATTAACAAGATTTCCCAGTGTGAGCCAGGCTCGGTGGCTCATTCCTGTAATCCCAGCACTTTGGGAGGCTCAAGCGGGCAGATCACGAGGTCAAGAGATTAAGACCATCCTGGCCAACATGGTGAAACCCCGTCTCCACTAAAAATACAACTGGGCGTGCTGGTGTGCACCTGTAATCCCAGCTGCTCTGGAGGCTGAGACAGGAGAATTGCTTGAACCTGGGAGGTGGAGCTTGCAGCGAACCGAGATTGTGCCGCTGCACTCCAGCCTGGCAACAGAGCAAGACTCTGTGTCAAAAAAAACAAAAAAAATTTCCCAATGTGTATCTTAAAGTTTGAGAAATGCTGATCAAAAAGATACTAATGACCAGGTGTGTAGAGGACATTTTCTTAAGCCCTTAAGTACAAATTTAAGAGTTAAGTGCTTCAGCCATTAAGGTTACTGGCTTGTTCATCTTTCCCACTGGAGTATATTTAGTTTAGGGTTTAAAATTAGTTATGTAGCTTTTTGTGCTTGTCCATGTTTATACTACTGTTTTTTTTGTTTGTTTTTTGTTTTTTTTTTGAGATGGAGTCTCGCTCTGTCACCAGGCTGGAGTGCAGTAGTGCAATCTCGGCTCACTGCAACCTCCGCCTCCCAGGTTCAAGAGATTCTCCTGTCTCAGCTTCCTGAATAGCTGGGACTCCAGGCAAGCACCATCAAGCCCAGCTAATTTTTATATTTTTAGTAGAGACAGGGTTTCACCATGTTGGTCAGGCTAGTTTCGATCTCAACCTCATGATCCACCCACTTCTGCCTCCCAAAGTGCTGGGATTACAGGCATGAGCCACCATGACCGGCCTATAGTACTGTCTTCTTATTCTCCTTTCTTGTGTGTGAAAAGTCAGCTCTTTTGGCTTTTCCGTTATGATAGGGGAAACTTGAATTACACAGGGAACCCAACTGAAGAAGAACTGAAGTAGGTGGTGCTGGGTGAAGTGGGCCCAGAGAATGGTGTACACATCCCTCCCATACATATACCCAAACTTTTTTTTTTTTTTTGAGACAGTCTTGCTCTGTCACCCAGGCTGGAGTGCAGTGGCCGGATCTCAGCTCACTGCAAGCTCCGCCTCCCGGGTTTACACCATTCTCCTGCCTCAGCCTCCCGAGTAGCTGGGACTACAGGCGCCCGCCACCTCGCCCAGCTAGTTTTTTGTATTTTTTAGTAGAGACGGGGTTTCACCGTGTTAGCCAGGATGGTCTCGATCTCCTGACCTCATGATCCGCCCGCCTCGGCCTCCCAAAGTGCTGGGATTACAGGCTTAAGCCACCGCGCCCGGCCACTTCTACTTTTTTTATGTGGAGTTTCCCTCTTGTCACCCAGTCTGGAATGCAATGACATAATCTCAGCTCACTGCAACCTCCGCCTCCCAGGTTCAAGCAATTCTCCTGTATCAGCCTCCTGAGTAGCTGGGATTACAGGCATGCATCATTATGCCTGGCTAATTTTTGTATTTTTAGTAGAGATGGGGTTTCGCCATGTTGGCCAGGCTGGTTTTGAACTCTTGATCTTAAGTGATCCACCTGCCTTGGCCTCCCAAAGTGCTGGGATTATAGGTGTGAGCTGCCAGACCAGCCTCAACTTCTTTTTATCTTATTTATAAATTGGGAGGGGGGGGTTCTATATTTAGTTTGAAGAGATGAGGAAGATTTGAAAACTACTGGATCTACCAGGAATTTTTTTCTTCAAAAATATTTTCTGCTTTTATGATACTTGAATATCTAATAAAAGACAATATTTAGCCAGTCACGGCAACTCACGCCTGTAATCCTAACACTTTGGGAGGCTGAGGTGGGTGAACTACTGGAACCCTGGAGAACATGGCAAAACAAGTCTTTACAAAAAATACAAAGACAGTGGTTTATGCCTGTAGTCCTAGCTACTCAGGAGGCTGAGATGGGAGGATCATCTATCTGGGAGTTCGAGGCTGCAATAAGCCATGATTGTGCCACTGCACTCCAGGCTGGGTGACCATCTGAGACCCTGTCTCAAAAAAAAAAAAAAAAAAAAAGACTACATTCACTGTATACATGGCCTTTTCCCCCTAACTAGATATGTACCTTCTTAAAGGCAAGGATTCTTCATAGTGCTTTGCCCATAATAGGCGCTGATATTCATTGGATGAATGTATATAGTGAAGAATTTTAGATCTGATTACCACAATTGGGACCATAAACATGTATAAACTCCTTGGGAGTCTGCTTTATATACTTTTTATCCCCCTAAATGTTTCATCAATGTTGCAGAGAGGCTCACTGGTTTCTGGAGGTGTCTTATTAAGTATTGAAATATGATTTTCTAAAATTTCCTTTATAATACAGGCAAAAGATAAGTAAACTGTAGACAAAGCTTTCATCTCTATCAGCAGCTATACAGAGGAAGTACACAGCTTAGCCCCTAATACAGGAGGAAGTTGTTCAACTACAGGCTTCTTAGTAGCAAGTTAAACCAGTTATATTTTATAAAACTGAGCCTGAGTGGTAGGGAAGCTATCACTTTAATACTCTAGAGGCAGAATGCCACATAGGACTTTGGGTCACATACTTCTTTTCCAGGGTCTCCTCAAAATGCAGTTTCTATTTACAGTTGACTTTGGCCCCTCTTTACCCATAAAATGTCAAAATCAAGTAGTCTGAACATGGAAACAGGAACAGGGACTAAGGTTTGGTCAAGTGGCCCTCATTGTTCCAAGAGTAATTTAGGCTACATAAACTTGGAAAGTATAGGACCAGATTACCTTTTGTCTCTAAATTCTACTCTAAGTAGCTGGCACTGTATCTCTGACAGGGCACAGAAGTGGGCTCCTTACTATTCTGACCATCATCAAGTGGCCAACTCTTCAAATACAGGGTAGCTATCTATTTCACGTGAAAGGCCTCAGTACTCTGCTCACTTGAACTACAGAAAACAGGCCACAATACTTGGTTATAATACTGGAACTCTGAACCTATGTGAAGGAGAGAAAAAGAATGGTGAATGAGATACCAGCTGGGTTCTTTCCACATTCAGGGCTCAGCAATGTTGGGGTTTCACTTGTCTCTAATCCTGGAGAGGTATCTAGCCTTGGAAGGAAGCTGAGCCTGTAGCTAACGCATAAGCACACTGTATTCAATAAAACATTTTTATTCTGTACAATATATATGTGTATTTAAATATATATACATATGTGTATATATATATATACATGCGCAGAGAAACCTCAGCCAACAAATCCCTGAGTCCATGGGAACCCAGGACACTAACAAAGGGAAAGGAGAGTCCATGCCTAAAGAGTAGGAAATATGGCAACATCTTTCCCTTTCCTCCTGGTTCCCTGCAACAGAGGGAAGGGAACAGTCACTACAGATTACTAAAACAAGAGGGTTTAGGTGGGGCAGGAAAAGTGGGGTGAGAGTGGTAGGATGGGGAACTCAGATGCCACCAGTCTGGGAAAGTAAAACATTTGATCCAGCATGAAAGCCAACATGACCACAGAGGAAAAGGACCAGACTGATGGGCATGCAGCTGGCCTTTGGTATATGCCAAGCCTTTGCTTGGTAGCCCCACGCCTGGGCCAGCACAACAAATAGCACCTGTGGGGCCTATGAGCCGGGAGAGGGTGAGGGAGATAGGGACTGGGGAAATGGCCCTTGAGTGAAAGGGAGATAAAGCTGAGGAAGAGGCCTCAGGCCTCAGCACAGGGTGGGAACACTACCATTCACTGTCCCTGTGCCATTTCTTCAGACTCTGAGCCACCACCACCAGATGGCCAAGAGCAGATAACCTTTTGTCCACAGCCAGGTAGAGATGGGCAACTTACATGGTCTTGAGAAGAGGTATAGAAAAAGGAGTGCTTTTGAGGGCCACCCCGTTGTGACAATTCCTGAAGTGCAGAGACCACACCAGCAAAACATGCCCAGTCTTAGTAGTGGGGCCGAGGAATTGATGAGTGGATGTAGTCAGCTCCAGCAGACAGACCACAGGGTTGCCACGTTTCATGAGCCAACCAGGTGAGCACACAGCTTCTGAGCACTGCCCTGAATCCTGTCTTCTCCCTCAGGACTGCCCTTTCCTGGCCACACCAAGTTTGGCACCTCTCCAGAAAGTTGGCAGGGAGCAAGTGGCAGCACCCCTCTCTCCCTAGCCTATTAACACACAGAGCCGCCAATGGCGGGGCAGCATGGCCGGAAGTCACCTTATATATTGTAGGGACAGCAATAGAACTGTCCCTGCCTGAAGGATTCAAAAGCCCATGTTGGCCTGGGCTTCTCCTGCAGTAATGGCTTGTACATCAGTGACATGGCCGATGCCCTTGGTGACACCCTCCCGGAACAGCAGTTTGGCGCCCACCTTCAGGTACTCTGGGTGCTTCAGGAAGCGGAAACGTACCACTGCCTTCTCGCCTGTCCGCAGTTTGTCCTGCAGCAGATAAGTGGTCACTCCCCTGGCCAGTGCCTTCTGTCCCATTCTATGCCAGCTGTGGCTCTCCACCCTCCAGAGGCCTATCAGGCCGCTACCCACCCTAAGTGGGGTTTTATTCCCACTGTGGGATCAAGGAGTTCTCTGCCAGTCTGGGGCAGGCCTCCCTCTTTTCTGACCTCTGGAGAAATGGAAGGCCAGGTCCCTCTCACCTTGGCATGGATCTTTTCCACCACTGCCGTCTGACGTACGTTGCCCACGTGTACTGTCACCTGGAATCCTCGTCGGAAGGTGGTGGCATGGAACAGTAAGACTATCTCTGCCTCAAACACCGAGCAGATGGTAGGATTCATCTCCGGGCTCACCATCACCATGCCCTGGGGAGGAACAGACCCCAGGCCCAGGAAGGGCAGCTCTAACATCAGACTCTCCCTACCCAGCCATCCCACACCCTTTATAGCTCCTGAATTTCCTCTTCCTCTGCACAACTCTAAACACCTCGACTTCAAAAGACAATAATCAAAACTCTCAGAGGGAATGAGTCTTTACCCACCTCCTACGTCCTCTAGCCCATCTAACGCTTTGCATTTTTAGGGTCCTGAACGCTAAAAATAGTGTGCACTAAAAATAGTGTAACATAGTGATTCATATTTAGTGCTCTGTACTTCATGAGTATGCTAAGCTGTTTTTATAGTCTCTGTAGCTAGACCAGAAGCTTCTTGGGTCAGAGAGTGTGTTTTCTCTGAGTTTCTCTGAAGCACCTTAGATAGGTGCTCATTCAGTAGCCAGTCTCCTAGGCACTTCTCTTAGTGTTCCCTCCCCAACCCATGCACCCACCTCACCTTGCGAAGCAGGGCACGGTCAAAGTCCCCAAGCGCCAATGTAGCAGCCTGACCAGCTCGCAGCACACGACAGGCAGAGCGGTTGCGCTGGATGCTGCATACTCTCAGTTCCAGGAAGCAGCCATCATCCGTGGGGCCCACCACCAGCTGGTCCCCCTCACGGCAAATCCCACTGCAGCCCAGAGGGCAGGTGGCACAGTATCAGCCAAGGTCCCCATATTTACTTCTCTATTAGGATTACCCAGAGCATTCCTTCCCTTCTAGGGTTGAGTCCCTCAAGTGGGGAAGAAGAACCCTAAATTCTGACTTGGATGTAAGGGGGAATCACTGCCAGAGTTCAGAATCAGCAAACTAATTTCAAAAAAGGCCAGCAGTGATGGCAGACAGAGAAGCACTTGCTGGTTTAACACTGAACACCTAACCCCTGAAGGAGCAAGTTATCCCCTTGAGTTTCATTCTCTGCTTTGCAGTCTTAGGCCAGGCGCAGTGGCTCACACCTGTAATCCCAGCACTTTGGGAGGCCGAGGCGGGTGGATCACTTGAGGTCAGGAGTTCAAGACCAGCCTGGCCAACGTGACGACCCCATCTCTACTAAAAATACAAAACTTAGCTGGGCATGGTGGCAGGCACCTGTAATCCCAGCTACTCGAGAGGCTGAGGCAGGAGAATTGCTGGAACCCAGGAGGCAGAGGTTGCAGTGAGCTGAGATCATGCCACTGCACTCCACCCTGGGCAACAGAGCGAGACTGTCTCAAAAAAAAAAAAAAAAAGAAAGAAAGAAAGCAAAGAAGAGTCTTAAGTGACGTCTCTCATTTCCCTATATGAGATGAAATCAGTTGAATACACTCTAGTTTTTTTCCTGGAGCCCAAAACCCACACTTCTCTCTCAGGGGCCTGGAGATTCCCAATAGGCAGCAATACTGTTTCTTCCCTCCAAAGCCAACAGACTACCATTCTCCAGCTCTTCTGATAGTGAAACCCTAATCTGCAAATAAGCATGTCCTTTAAATGGGTTCTGTTCAATTCCAGGGTCTCCTCCTTTGGGCCAGAATGTCTTTGAATATATGGGTGAGGGCTGAGTGGGGAGGGTAGCAAGCAAGACAATTCACCTGGAAAGTGTCCCTCCAACAACAGTCCCCACCTCTGGTACTGTGTAGATTTCATCTACCTGAAGCCAAAGAAAACGCTATCAATTGCCTGCCAAGTAGGGCTGGTGGGTCCAAAATCTCTAAACAGACTCTGGGTTTGGTCTGAAGCAGCCCCTCCCTGTTTCCCAGCCTATTAGCTGGGCAGTCACCTACCTGGAATTCCGTCAGCTGCTGCATGAGTTCCTCCTGCTCTTTGCTGTTGGTGAGTGGCGGCAGAATATTCAGAAAGACTTTGAGGAGGTCCAGACTCTCTCCAGACACACTGGACAATGTGAAGATGGGGGTGACACTGTAAAGGGAAGCATAGAATGGGACAGACGAAGACACTCCAAACAGGAGGCAGAGGCCAGATCCCCATACATGGAAAGGCGAGCTTTGCTCTTGGCTGGGGACCCCTCTCTCCTGTCTGCAAATGGCTCAGAAACTCTGGGCCTTCTTGTGAGCCAATCGAGCAATGTCACACAAGAAGCCCATCCCAGAGCCCAAGGGAAACAGCAAATGCCTGGTATAGCACTTCATCCCCATGGTCCCAGGCATCAGCAATGCTCCAGGTTGACTAGTAGGGAGGGTCAAGCCCTTTAGCAAGATGTCCCTCCACAATCCCAAGCTGAAACACCCACAGAACTAAGCCAGAACTGGTCTGGCCCTGGAAGAGTGGGATATCATGCTTCTGGGCCCCAGGATCTGTGGCAGCCTTCCTAGTGGATCAGGGCTTTACAGTAAGGTGGGCTTACTTGGGTGACTGAGCAAACTGCTGGGCAGCAGTGACAGCATCATCCTCGGAGGTGACTAGCATGGGGACCTTGTGGCACCCAGGCTGCTTGAGGACCCGCTCCAACTGTCGTACTGTCCTCTCCACTGTGGTCTTGGCACACAGGTCGATCTTGCTGACCACGATGAAGAAGGGCACTTTCAGGGCCAGGGCCAGCCCCAGATGTTCCCTTGTGGTGCCAGCTGCCTCAGAAGGACAGCAAGCAGCGGAAGAGAAGAGTGAGAATGCAGAAGGGAGGAGAGGGAAGAAGAGAAGCATTGGTCTGTCTCCAAGATTTGAGGCCCAGGGTAGGAGAGTCAGCACCCCCCTTCAGCCCTGTCCCTGCCCTAATGCCTCGTACCAATCCCAGTGTTGGCACTGACGAGGAGCAGGGCGCAGTCGGGGCAGTATGACGTGAGGCCAAAGATGGTGGTGTGTAGGTACTTATGGTGGCCTGCCAGGTCGATGAAGGTGATCATCTTGGAGCTGCTCTCACAGATCTCTTCTGCCGTCCGTGAGTCGCTGTAATTCACCACCTGGCCCAGGGCCCAGGGTTCTCAGTGCCCCCTGCCACCCCTTCCAACCCCTTCAGAGTTGCCAGGACCTAAACCATTCCCTGGGTGACCCTGCCTCTTAATCCTGACCCCATTTTTTATTTAATTCAGTTGATTCCCCATTGATTTCCTAAGAGGGACAGAGCTTGTTCACAGTCCCCTCAGGGCATTCATCTATACTATTTCAAAAAGTCTCCACACTCTGCCCCCATCGTATGTCCTTCACTACTACCATCCCATCCTCAGAGTCTGGCCCCATTGGGTCCCACTGATCCCATGCACCTCTCCCTTGCTGTTAAAGCCCAGGATCTCGAAGCTGATGCTGGAGGTTCGGCCAGACTGAATCTCATGCAGGTGGCGGAAAAGGTTGAGCCGAGCCCGGCCCCGCCCATTGTCCAGCTCTCCCTGGGTCAGGACTCCAAGCAGAGTCGACTTCCCTGAGTCCACATTCCCCAGGACGGCCACACGGAGGTCTAGGAACTGTGGATGAATTGCCAGAGATAAGGGCTCCAATCCCTCACCCCTCTCACTGAAGACTGGGTCAAGGGCAGTGATGTTCCCTAGGGAGCAAGTGATGAACTGGAAGCCCCCAGGATCCCAGGCCAGGAGTCAGCCTGCCACCACAGGGCCCTTCCACGGTGTGGACGTGAGGGACAGGGATGGGTGTGTGCTCACCTGTTGGTTGTCAGGGACCTTTCGTACTAGCACCTCGGTGATCTTCCGGGGCATGTCGCTATCATAATCCACTTCTCGCTCTCGAAGAACGGTGATGTCTGCCCCAACCCTGTCACAGCAAGGCCACAGATGCCATATCTCACCTGTCCTCCTATTCCAGGCTTGCTCTGGACCTACAGACTTCCTGCACCTCCCACAGAGCTCCCAATACCTCAGCGCACTTCCTACCACCCTCCAATTTATTCTTCATTCACAATTCCCTTTAAAACAAATACACACATCTTAATTCAAGGATCTAAACAGCCTAGGTCCAGTGAGGAGGGGACCAAAACACTAACCCTCCCCACTTCAGCCCTTTGTCAAGAGAAGGAAAGTCCCACCTTTGCCCCTCAGGCCCTAGGTAACTGGGTATGTATGGGTCTTCCCAAGTCAAGTAAAGGAGAACTGGTGGGGAAGGGAAAGCATACTTCTCTGCCATCCGGTGCAGGGTCTTGAGTGAAGCTCGCATTTCCTCCTCAGCCAGCCCCACCAGCAGCCCATTGTCCTCTACCCCAATCTGGTAGACGGCCTCACCACGTCCCTCCTGGAGTCGCCACTTCATCTGTGTAACCAGGTGCTCAAAGCGGTACTGGGATGGATTCACCAGCTTCAACTTAGGGCAAGTGGGGTATCATGAGGTAAAATCAGAGGTGTTCCTCCCAAACCTACATGGTCCCCACCTGTTCTGCTGCAAGGACCAAGACTTTCCCTTTCCACTTAAACTCATACCTGATCCCCCTCCAACAGAACAAGGTACAGAGCCCTTAACCTGAACCATATCCTTAAACTGCTATAGACTATGAAGCTGGAAGGCTCTGAGAGAAATTATCCCATGCTGGTGGATCACCTGAGGTCAAGAGTTCGAGACCAGCCTGATCAACATGGAGAAACCTCATCTCTACTAAAAATACAAAATTAGCCGGGCGTGGTGGCGCATGCCTGTAATCCCAGCTACTCAGGAGGCTGAGGCAGGAGAATCTGAGATCGCACCACTGCACTCCAGCCTGGGCAACAAGAGCAAAACTCCATCTCAAAAAACTGAAAGAAAGAAAAAAGAAATTTTCCCACACTGGCAAGGACAACCTACCCCAGCCCCTGCTTTTCCCCAGCCTAGGACTCACTTTATATTCAATGTTTCCATCTTCAGCCTGAAAAGAAACAGTGAGCAGTTACCATACACTGTCCAGACCCAATCCCTACTTCCCCTCAACTCCCAGTGGGTCCAGGTAGCTAACTTGAGAAAGCAGGAAGCCCCACTGGCACTTGCTCAGGCAAGTGCCTGTTAAAGGTCAGTGGCAGGCAAGATGCTCTATTCAACCCCAGCATGGCCTCTATGAAGGGAAAGCCTGTAAGGACACAAGGAGTCACCCACTTAAGCCAGGCACAGAACCCTGAATCAATCCATTCTTTGATCACTGGCAGCACATTCTTCCTAGATGCAAGATCATCCCTTCCTCCCCACCTCCAGGGCCTCAAACCCGCTTTTCCCAGAAGTCTATGTCTCCTCTGTGCCCAGGCTATTAAAACCTTTCTTTGTCACCGGTCTAGGAAACACCACTTCCTCCCTGCCTGCCCCTCTCAGCTGATGTCATCTAGAGTAAGAGGCTGCAAGAGGTTTTGGATCAGAGCCAAAGGGTGAGCTCCGCAATGGTCACTACAAGCCTGATGACCAAGATCTAGGTGAGAGAGGAGCAGAGCTCCAAAGTTGGGGCTGAGAGGAACAGAAAAACTCAGAAAATGTAATGAAGTGGACAGACTTGCTATGGCCTTCACCTCCTGCCGCCTAACCTCAGTGGAGGTGAAATCCTGAATCCACCCCACAGTATCTTCTAGTTCCAGTGGTTAGCACAGCACAGAAGCACCCTGTTACCTGAGCCTTCCTCTCCCAGGTGCAAAGGGATATGGGATTTGCCTGTTTGGCCAGTCTGCATTTTTCTATCCCTCTCTCTGGATATTTTATTTTTCCTTTTCCCTTCCGATCATCATTCCATCCCTTCAAGGCTCTCTGGCTCCCAGGCCCTAACAAGTCTTCACTCATAATCTCCACCTCAAGGTGTGTTAAGGAGATTATTTTTTTCCCCATCAATAAAAACCTTCCAAAAACCTTTTAATCATTTTTCTGGGGATGGGTGGCTTCAAAAAATGTGGTGCAAGAATGAGAGTCTAGGGCCCAGATCAATGGTTCCCAAAGTGAGGTCCTGGGACCAGCAGCATTAGCATCACAGGGGAACTTGTAAGAAATGCAAATTCTCAGGCCCATCCTCACTAGTAAGAAAGAATCATAAATTCTAGGCTGGGCACGGTGGCTCACGCCTGCAATCCCAGCACTTTGGGGGGGGGCCGAGGCAGGTGGATCACCTGAGGTCAGGAGTTTGAGACCAGCCTGGCCAACATGGTGAAACCCCATCTCTACTAAAAATACAAAAATTATCTGGGCGTGGCAGGCACCTGTAATCCCGGCTACTTGGGAGGCTGAGGCAGGAGAATCGCTTGAGAACCCGGGAGGCCGAGGTTGCAGTGAGCTGAGACAGCGCTACAGCACTCCAGCCTGGGCAACAGAGTGAGACTCCGTCTAAAAAAAAAAAAAAAAAAAAATTGGCCGGGTGTTGGGGGCCAGCAATCCGGGAGATTCGATACATGCCAGGTTTGATAATCACTGGCTTAGGCTGTGTGTAAGGAACACACTGCTCTTTTCCCGGGTACTCCCCTTCTCCATGTGGAACAAGTTTAGAAGAAGTGGTGGTTACTCTGTCTGCCTCTCGTCCCAGGATGCAGTCTCTCTTCCCCTATGGCGGCACACGCAGTTGGTTGGGGTGCTCTTCCTGGGATCCCCTTTCTCTACTTCTCTCCTGCGGTAATCTAGATCAGAAGGGGGAGTCCTCCCTCTCCACTCTTCCTCCCTGAGATCCTGTCACCTGAGTCCAGTCTCTGCCCTTCCTCTCTGGGGTCCCGGGACCGGAAAGAGGGGTTCTCCTCCCATGCCCCTCCTCCCTGGGGTCTCGACACCGGAAGGGGGGATTAATTCTCTGGGTCCCGCCTCCCTGGAGTCCTGGGCCGGAAAGAGTGGCTTCTTCCCGCCCCACCACTTCTCAAGTGCTCACCTCGGGGGGCAGGTACGGAGGATTGTTGGCTTTGCCCCCTCTGTTCCTTCCGTTCTTCTTCTTTCCCTTTGGGCCCCCGCAGCCGCTGGTGCTGCCGGCCCCCCTAGCCTTGAGGGTTCCGCCCACGGCCGGGCCCCCTCCGGGCCGGCAGCAGCCGCCGAACAGCTCCGATACCCGCGAGTCCATCCGCCGCTGCCGCCAGCCCCCCACCCGGCCCCTCCCGCGGCCGCAGCCGCCGCCGCCGCCGCCGTCGCCGCCGCCCTTACTGCCACTGCCGTGTCCGGCCGGCCCAAGCAGAGTGGGGTGGGGCTCTGCAAAAGCTACGCCCCCCGCCTCCTTGGCCTCCGGGTCGCGTCAGAAACAGCCGCGGGGCACCACGGGATATAGAGTCCCCAGGCCTGGAAATTCGCTCAAAATGACACGCCGCCGCCCTACAACTCCCAGGAGGCATCGCGGCGCAAGTGGCCGCGGGAGTCGTCGGAGGCGTGGGGAAGGAGCGCGCCTTGGCGCGCAAAGGCCTAAGGGAGCTGTAGTCTGGATTGCAGTCCCCGCGGTGTGGGCTTTTTCTAGGGCTTGGGGGCAGTTTAGAACCTCGCAGCCTGGGTGGCGAGGACACCAGCGTCGAAGAGCTTACATCAGAATCGACCCTTGTGGGCGCTCCGGGATTTGGCCCTTTAGCGCGGATCCTAGACAACAGGTTTTGGACCTCGAGAGCCGCAGAACTGAGGCTACTGGTCCCGCCAGCCTGCTGGCTCCGCCTCTGCCTCAGTTTCTTCCCCAATGGCCCGCGTGCCGCTGGGGTGAATCAGGGCTAACGCTAGGGCGGAGGCGGATGGTGATTAGCCAAATTACAGCTGTTATTGTTGCGATGACTATGCTACCTTTACATAGTAGTCACTGCTTTATTACCAGGCTGGCACCGTCCAGGGGCTGATTTTAACAGCCGGAGGCACCGCGGTGGCTGCGACACGAGACCCGAACCCGTAAACCAGCTTGCTGCCCGAAGGCTGCAAGCATACTCAAAGCGAGTATTCCTCCTCCCCTTTGTTTTGAAGCAGAACCAATCGGGAAGAACCTAGTTTGGCTTTAAACAGCCAAGACTGTAGGAGGGGCCTGGCCCCTACTTCGGGCGGGGCTGGGGCTCGGGTTACACCAACCACCACGAGGGCGGGGCAGTGGCCGGGAATAGAAACTTGGCCTAGGGCCACAGGGGATTGTTGGCTTTTGACTTTCTTGCGAAGCAATCTCCTGCTGTTTAGTGCTGTTGCACTCTACAGAGTACACACATTCAGCGACATAAGCCAGGGCACAGAAAGAAACACCAGAAACACCAGAAAGGCAGGGCGGAAAAGCAGTAACGTTGCTGAGCTGCGAGTCTGGACGCTAGGGCTCAATTCAGAGCCGCATGGCTGTCTCATGACTCACACCACTCACAGTGTGTTCTCTTCTCCCCTCTTCTGGAACTGCGAGGTGCTCATACACGGTCAAGAAATTAAACAACTCAGCCAGGTGCGGTGGCTCACGCCTGTAAATCCCAGCACTTCGGGAGGCCGAGGTGGGCGGATCACCTGAAGTCAGGTGTTCGAGACCAACCTGGCCAACATGGTGAAACCCCCTCTCTACTAAAAATACAAAAATTAGCAGGGTGTGGTGGTGCATGCCTGTGATCCCAGCTGCTCCGGAGGCTGAGACAGGAGAATCACTTGAACCCGGCAGGCGGAGGTTGCAGTGAGCCGAGATCAGGCCATTGCACTCCAGCCTGGGCAACAGAGCAAGACTCCAACTAAAAAAAAAATATATATGAGCCTGGCATGGTGGTGCACATCTGTGGTCCCAGCTGCTCGGGAGACTAAGGCAGGAGAATCACTTGAACCCGGGAGGTAGAGGTTATAGTGAACCAAGATCACGCCACTGCACTCCAACCTGGGTGACAGAACGAGACTTTGTCTCAAAAAAAAAAAAAAAAGAAAAGAAAAGAAAAAAAAGAAATTAAGCAACTCTTTTCTCTAGACTTCAGTTGTCCTTGGAAAACTAGAAGCAGCAACAATGACTTACCTCTGGTGATCCCTTTGGGGGTTCAGACTTGGTAGAGTCCATGGCTTCCTCCCAGGGCCACAAGGAGGGAGGCAGGTCTACTGATCATGATGTTCACATAGCATAATTTTCCAAAGCAGTGACAGCAGGAAGACCAAAACCTGCAAAAGGGCCTAGCTCACCCTAGGCCAATTATGTGGGTCTTCAGTGGTTGAAAGCACATGTGACTTTTCTTAGTCCTGTGCCACTGAAGGAAAGGTTATGCTGTAAAAGTCTAGCCAGGGGTACAGGCCTACTAGAGAAACTGTGGTTTAGAGACAGAGACTAGAGAACTCCTAGATCTCAAGAAGGATGGGAATTGGAAGGAAGAGATAAGACCATTCTCCCACATTCTCACCATGACCAGCCCTGGGCCCTCTCGATAACCAGAGCCTGCTGCAGTTGTCTGATAACATGTGTTCCTTCATACACATGGATTTTAAAATTTTTATTTATTTATTTTTTTTGAGACAAGGTCTCCCTCTGTCACTCAGGCTGGAGTGCAGTGGTGTGATCACAGCTCATTGCAGCCTCAACCTCCTCTGCTCAAGCAGATCCTCCCACCTCAACCTCTGGAGTAGCTGGAACTACAGGTGCGAGCCACCACACCCAGCTAATTTTTGTTTTTATTGTTTGTAGCGATGGGGTTCCCCCATGTTTCCTAGGCTGGTCTTGAACTCCTAGGCTCAAGCAATCCTCTTGTCTTGGCCTCGCAAAGTGCTGGGATTACAGGCATGAGCCCCACACCTGACTCAGTATTTTATTTTATTTATTTATTTAGAGACAGAGTTTCGCTCTTGTTGCCCAGGCTGGAGTGCAGGTGCAATCTTGGCTCTGCAAGATCTGCCTCCCGGGTTCAAGTGATTCTCCTGTCTCAGCCTCCCGAGTAGCTGGGATTACAGGTATGTGCCACCACACTCGGCTAATTTTGTATTTTTAGTAGAGATGGGGGTTTCTCTGTGTTGGTCAGGCTGGACTCAAACTCCTGACCTCAGTTGATCCACCTGCCTCAGCCTCCCAAAGTGCTGGGATTACAGGTGTGAGCCACCGTGCGCCCGGCCCTATTTATTTTTTAAAGGTGGCGAGGAGGAGGAAGAGAGAATGATTGATTGATTGATTTCTTTTTTTCTTTTTGAAGTAGGATCTCCTTCTGTCACCCAGGCTGGAGTGCAATGGCACAATCTTGACTCACTGCAACCTCCATCGCCTGAGAGCAGTTCTTCCACTTCAGCCCCCCAGGTAGCTGGGACTGCAGGGGCGTGCCACAATGCCTGGCTAAGTTTTGTATTTTTTGTAAAGAAGGGGTTTGCCGTGTTGCTCAGGCCGGTCTTGAACTCCTGGACTCAAACAGTTCTCCCATCTTGGCCTCCCAAAATGCTGGGATTACAGGCGTGAGCCACCATGCCCAGCCAGACCCAGTATTTTAATCACTGTACTTTTATAGTATGTTTTGACCTCTGGTCCCTACTTCCTGAAACATACCCTTTCCTTGGCCTCCATGACCTGACACTTGTCTTTTTTTTTTTTTTTTTTTTTTTTTTTATAAAGACCCCATCTCTACTAAAAATGCAAAATATTAGCCGGGTGTGGTGGTGGGCACCTGTAATCCCAGCTGCTTGGGAGGCTGAGGCAGGAGAATTGCTTGAACCCCGGGGGGAGAGGTTGCAGTGAGCTAAGATCATGCCATTGCACTCCAGCCTGGGCAACAAGAGCGAAACTCCATCTAAAAACAAACATAACAACAAAAAAACTTTTGGACTCAATCAGTCCCTCCACCCTCAAGCAATTCTCCCATCTCGGCCTCCCAGAATGCTGAGATTATAGTCGTGAGCTACCATGCCCAGCCAGACCCAGTATTTTAATCACTGTTTTGTTTTTGTTTTTGTTTTTTTTTGAGGAGGAGTCTCACCCTGTCACCCAGGCTGAAGCACAATGGCGTGACCTCAGCTCACTGCAACTTCCACCTCCCAGGTTCAAGGCATTCTCCTGCCTCAGCCTCCCAAGTAGCTGAGATTATGGGGATGCACCACCACGCCTGGCTAATTTTGTATTTTTAGTAGAGACAGGGTTTCTCCATGTTGGTGAGGCTGGTCTTAAACTCCCGACCTCAGGTGATCCGCCTGCCTCAGCCTCCCAAAGTGCTGGGATTACAAGCATGAGCCACTGCGCCCGGCCTCTAATCATTGTACTTTTATAGTATGTTTTGACTTCTGGTCCCTACTTCCTGAAACACACCCTTTTCTTGGCCTCCATGACCTGACACTTGTCTTTTTCTGTAGGGACAAGGTCTCATTATGTTGCCCAGACCGGTCTTAAACTTCTGGATTCAAGCATTCCCCTTGCCTTGATTTCCCAAAGTGCTTATAGGCATGAGCCACCATGCCTGGCCCCACTTGTCTATTTTGGTTTTGGAGGCGGGGTCTCACTCTGTCACACAGGCTGGAGGGCAGTGGTTCGATCACAGTTCACTGTAGCCTCAACCTCCCAGGCTCAAGCAATCCTTCCACCTCAGCCTCCCAAAGTGCTGGGAGTACGGGCATGAGCCACCTTGCCTGGCGATTTGTCTATTTTTCTTTATCCTTCTGTGGGTACTCCTTAGTCTTCTCCATAGGTTCTGTCTCTGTGGTCATCCCCTAAACATTAGTGTCTTCAATAACCTAGTCCATTCTCATTCCACACCCTCCCTGGGTGATGTTATCCACTCACATGATAATGGCTCTTAAATACATGTCGCTATTCCAAATGGCATTCCTAAATATTTCTATTCATTGTCCTATGGAGATGTCAAATTCAATCTGTGAAAAGCTGAACTCATCTTTTCTCCTACTCACCTCCCACCCCAATAAACCTGGTCCTCTTTTAGTGTTTCCTCCATCCTTTTTTTTTTTTTTTTTTTTTTTTGAGTCATGGTCTCACTCTGCTGCCCAGGCTGAAGTGCAGTGGCTTGATCATAGCTCACTGTAACTGTCGAACTCCTGGACTCAAGCAATCCTCTGCCTCAGCCTCCTGAATAGCCAGGACTACAGATGTGCACCCACCACACCTGGCTAACTTTTAAAAACTTTTTTTTCAATTTTGCAGAAACAGGGTCCCCAATATTGTCCCGGCTGGTATCAAACTCCTGGCACAACTGACCATACAATTGCTGAAGTCAGAAACCTGCTTGTTTTCTTGTCAGTCTTCTTTTCTCTTCTTTTCTTTCTTTTGACATGGAGTCTTGCTTTGTCACCCAGGCTGGAGTGCAGTGGCGTGATCTCAGCTCACTGCAACCTATGCCTCCCAGTTCAAGCGATTCTCCTCCTTCAGCCTCCTGAGTAGCTGGGATTACAGGTGCATGCCACCATGCCCAGCTAATTTTTGTATTTTTAGTAGAGACAGGATTTCACCATGTTGGCCAGGCTGGTCTCAAACCCCTGACCTTGTGATCCACCCGCCTTGGCCTCCCAAAGTGCTGGGATTACAGGTGTGAGCAACCGCGGCCGGCCTCTTGTCAGTCTATTTCTATTCCTCCTCCTCCTTGTAAATCAATCACCAAGTTATGTTCACTGGACCTCCTAAATATATCGAGTTACCCAATTATCTCCACCCCACTGTGACTACCCTAGCAGTTTAGGCTGCTTTCATCAAGTACTCAGGTAATTGCACTACCTCTAACTGGTATCCCTGCCTCCTCTCTTATCCTCTCTGTAATCCAATCTCTACCCTGCAGCCAGGGTAGAGATTATAAGATGTAAATTTAATCATGCCACTCTCCTACTTAAACCTTTCAAAGCTTCCCCATCTGACTACAGGATCAAGTCCAAACTCTCACATGGCTTACACGGTCCTGCCATGATCTGGCTCCTGTTGTTCACTACAGCCTTAACTCTTTATAATATGAACTCTTTTCATTCCTTGAACAGAGTATGCTCTTGTCTCAAGGTCTCCTGGAGCACTGGGCCCTCCTCTTTACCTTGCTGACTTATCCTACAGGTCACAGCTTCACACATTTCTTCTGGGACCACTCCTTCCCAGCCCCTACCCTTTCTGGGTCAGGTACCCTTGTTTTTCACTTCCACACCCCGTGTAAACCCTTCTGTATAATTCATCACATTGTATCGTATCTACAGGCAGAGAACCCCTTGAGTACAGGGTCCGCGCCTGGCTTGTTCTCCGCTGAGTCTCCAGCACCTAGGACAGGGCATGGCACGAAGTAGGTGCACAGTGAGTAGTGAATGCTGGAGTGAATGGATGCGTGAGGGTTGGTGTCTTTTGGAAAGCAGCGCTCATTGGCTGAGAACGCCTGGGTTCTTCCTGGGCAAGGGTTAGGCGTATATTTGCCAGGGTGTTAAGGAAGGAACGGAGGGATCAAATCCCAACTCCACCTAGCCTCCCCAACACTGCTGTGGCGCCGCGCCTTTTTTCCGGCCCAACTGAGCCGGAAGTGGAGGCGCGGGCTTCCCATGATGCCCCGCGGGACCTTTATTCTAACCGCAAGGAGTAAGGGGAGGAGGTCGTGATGGCGGCGCCGGAGGCGGAGGTTCTGTCCCCAGCCTCAGTCCCTGGTAAGGCGTGGGGCTCAGAGTTTGGGAAGCCTTGGGGACCCGTTTCTTCCCTACCTCCGCGCCCTCCATTTATCCCTTGGTCGTCTCCCTAGCCCATCTTGCCTGTCTTCCGGGTGTCCCTACGAGGCTCTAGCTGTGACTCCATCGCCGTGGGTCGCACTGGACCCTGCTTGACTACACTTTTGACTCATTTCCCCAGATCAAGTCCCGCTGCTTTCTGAGCGGGGAGCCCTAGTTACTACCTCCGAAATACCCCCACTATCTTTCAGTCAATTAAATCTCCTCAGGCAACAGGGATCAGGAATCTCTCCCTGCCACGGCCCACACAGTAGGCTGCGGAGGGTATGGGCGTATGTCGGAGTGCCTGCTTTCTCAGAGTGGCTGGTTTGGTGGCCACAGGGAATGAGAAGACTGACTTTGGCTTTTAGGTTTTTAATTTTTCTCTCTTGTCCCTCTTTTCATCTACCAGATTTGGAGTGGTATGAGAAGTCAGAAGAAACTCACGCCTCCCAGATAGAACTGCTTGAGACAAGCTCTACCCAGGAACCTCTCAACCCTTCGGAGCCCTTTTGCCCAAGAGACTGCATGGTACCAGTGGTGTTTCCTGGGCCTGTAAGCCAGGAAGGCTGCTGTCAGTTTACTTGTGAACTTCTAAAGCATATCATGTACCAACGCCAGCAACTCCCTCTGCCCTATGAACAGCTTAAGAACTTTTACCGAAAACCTTCTCCCCAGGTAGGCACAGGCTTTGGGAGCAAGTTGGTGGGAAGACTTTGTGGCTCTTAGATGGGAGGCAGGTAGAAAGGGGGTCTAAGAAATCTTCAGAGCCTGAGAGACTAAGCAGCTTCCAGGGCTTCAGTCACTTTCTCCCCATTCTAGTCTTTGGTAGCCTAACTCTTCTGGCTTTTTCTCCTGTTGTTTCTTTCTGAAACTCGTGTTGCATTTGGACTTAATGAACTGGCTTTTTGCATTTTTTTCTTTTGAGACAGAATCTCGCTCTCTTGCCCAGGCTGGAGTGCAGTGGTGAGATCTTGGCTCACTGCAATCTCCCCCTCCTGGGTTCAAGGGATTCTCCTGCCTCAGCTTCCTGAGTTGCTAGGATTACAGGCTCCCGCCACCACACCCAGCTAATTTTTGTATTTTAATTTTTTTATTTTATGTTTTGAGACAGAGTCTTGCTCTGTCGCCCAGGCTGGAATGCAATGGCGTGATCTCTGCTCACTGCAACCTCTGCCTCCCAGGTTCAAGCGATTCTTGTGCCTCAGCCTTGCCAGTAGCTAAGAGCACGTGCCACCATGCCCGGTTTATTTTTGTATTTTTGGCACAGATGGGGTTTCACCATGTTGGCCAGGCTGGTCTCGAACTCCTGACCTCAAGTGATCTGCCCGCCTTGGCCTCTCCCAAAATGCTGGGATTACAGGCGTGAAATACTGCGCCCGGCTTGCATGTTTCTTTTTAATAGCATCCTGTTGTTGAATTTCTGTATGAACTTTTTTTTGCTTTGTTGTTTTTTTTTTTTTTTTTGAGACGGAGTCTCACTTTGTCACCCAGGCTGGAGGACAGTGGCACTATCGCAGATCACTGCAACCTCAGTCTCCCAGGTTCAAGTGATTCTCCTGCCTCAGCCTCCCAAGTAGCTGGGATTACAGGCATGCACCACCATACCTGGCTAATTTTTTTTTTTTGTTCGTTTGTTTTTGATAGGGAGTTTCATTCTTGTCACCTAGGCTGGAGTGCAGTGGCACCATCTCGGCTCACTGCAACCTCTGTCTCCCAGGTTCAAGCGCTTCTCCTGTCTCAGCCTCCTGAGTAGCTGGGATTATAGGCATGCGCCACCATGTCCAGCTAATTTTTGTATTTTTAGTATAGACGGGGTTTCACCATGTTGGCCAGGCTGGTCTCGAGCTCCTGACCTCAGGTGATCTGCCTGCCTCGGCCTCCCAAAGTGCTGGGATTACAGGCATAAGCCATCGTGCCCAGCCTGTTTGTTTTTTGAGACAGAGTCTCACTCTTGTTGCCCAGGCTGGAGTGCAGTGGAGCAATTTCGGCTCACTGCAACCTCCACCTTCTGGGTTCCAAGCGATTCTCCTGCCTCAGCCTCCCAAGTAGCTGGGATTACAGGTGTGTACCACCACACCCAGCTAAATTTTGTATTTTTAGTGGAGACGGGGTATCGCCATTTTGGCTAAGCTGCTCTCAAACTCCTGACCTCAAGTGATCTGCCCACCTTGGCCTCCCAAAGTGCTGGGATTACAGGTGTGAGCCACCACGCCTGGCTTACCCAGCTAATTTTTGTTTTTTTAGTAGAGACGGAGTTTCACCATGTTGGCCAGGCTGGTCCCAAACTCTTGACCTCAGGTGATCCACCTGCCTCAGTCTCCCGAAGTGGTGTTGGGATTACAGGTGTGAGCCACCGCACCAGGCCATGAACTTCTTTTGCCTGAGGATATTAATTATTTAATTTTTGAAGTTTTTCTTTGTTCTTTGCGGCATCTCAGTTTCTTCTAGAATCCATTCTCCATTTGTTTTGTTCTGGTCTTTGACTTTCATATTGGAGAATTTTATTGTGTCTGGTGAATATTTAAGAACAAATCACTGCAAGCTCTGTGTGCATGCCTGGGCCTTATGAGCTTATAGACTTCACTATAAGGAGATTAGGTGGCAACCTGGTGATCTCTTTGGGGGGATTCCTTAAACATAGTATTGGAAAGTCTTCCCTCTGGATGGGGGAGAAATTTGGCAGATGATCTAAGCATCTTGACACAGATTTTCATTCATTTCCCCTATATTCATTCTTGCCTCTGTGGTGCCTGTATCACCACTTCCTAAACCTTTCTGGGGTTCTGCTGTGTGTATCAGTTTGCATCCCTTGGGGGTCCCTTCTGTCAGCACTTGGTATTCAGCGCTCTTGAACTCTTAATTCTTCACCTTCTTTCTTTTCTTTTTTTTCTTTTTTTTGAGACAGAGTCTTGCTCTGTCGCCTAGGCTGGAGTACAGTGGTGTAATCTCGGCTTACTGCAAGCTCCGACTCCCGGGTTCATGCTATTCTCCTGCCTCAGCCTCCCGAGTAGGTGGGACTATAGGCACCTGCCACCACGCTCAGCTAATTTTTTTTTTTTTTTTTTTTTTGAGACGGAGTCTCGCATTGTCGCCCAGGCTGGAGTGCAGTGGCGCGATCTCGGCTCACTGCAAGCTCCACCTCCTGGGTTCACGCCATTCTCCTGCCTCAGCCTCCCGAGTAGCTGGGACTAGAGGCGCCCGCCACCACGCCTGGCTAATTTTTTGTATTTTCGGTAGAGACGGGGTTTCACCGTGTTAGCCAGGATGGTCTCGATCTCCTGACTTTGTGATCCGCCTATCTCGGCCTCCCAAAGTGCTGGGATTACAGGCATGAGCCACCGTGCCCGGCAAGGCTAATTTTTTGTATTTTTAGTAGAGACAGGGTTTCACTGTGTTAGCCAGGATGGTCTTGATCTCCTGACCTCATGTCCACCTGCCTCGGACTCTCAGTGCTGGGATTGTAGGCATGAGCCACTGCGCTCGGCCAACTCTTCATCCTCTTTCTGTCTTCCAAAACTTTGTGTTTGCATTTGACTAGTGTTGTGTAG
Organism: Chlorocebus sabaeus; assembly: GCF_047675955.1. Classification (NCBI taxonomy): domain Eukaryota; kingdom Metazoa; phylum Chordata; class Mammalia; order Primates; family Cercopithecidae; genus Chlorocebus; species Chlorocebus sabaeus. The sequence goes on from NC_132920.1 coordinate 43,860,302, forward strand.
TCTCCAGTTCTTTGCCCTTGGGAGTTTTCTTTCTCGGTCTTTCCTCTTCTTTCGTTCATTTGTTTCTTAATTTCTTTTCTCTCATTTTGTAGTATTTCAGGTGGAAGCGCAAATAAGCATTGTTCAGTTTACTATGTTTAAGTGGAAGAACAAGTTCAGAGTCATGTTTATTAGACCAAATAATCCTTTAGTAATATTCCTGTTATCACTCCCTGTATAGCAAAAATTTGTTGTCACTTTGTCATACCACCAAATCTCTATTTTAGTTGTTTATATCTGGATATTCTCCACCTTCAGAACACTGTGTTTGCTGTTCTATATGTGGGAGAATTATGGTTTTGTACAAATAATATATTTTCCTTTTCAGTATAATGCCCTCTGATAAAACACAGTGTTTTGGCTGTGGCGGTTCACTGAGCTAGAAATTCAGTCCTGTAAGTCTATGTACACATCCCAGCAGGGTTCTTTTCAAAGGGCATTAGCTTCCCCCTGCCTTGTTCTTCTCTCCCGCCATTCTTTGTCCTCACAGGCAGAGGAGATGCTGAAGAAGAAACCTCGGGCCACCACTGAGGTGAGCAGCAGGAAATGCCAACAAGCTGTGGCAGAACTGGAGAGTGTCCTCAGCCACCTGGAGGACTTCTTTGCGCGGACACTAGTACCACGAGTGCTGATTCTCCTTGGGGGCAATTCCCTAAGCCCCAAGGAGTTCTATGAACTCGATTTGTCTCTGCTGGCCCCCTACAGCATGGACCAGAGCCTGAGCACAGCAGCTTGTTTGCGCCGTCTCTTCCGAGCCATATTCATGGCTGATGCCTTTAGTGAGCTTCAGGCTCCTCCTCTCATGGGCACCATCATCATGGCACAGGGACACCGCGACTGTGGAGAAGATTGGTTTCAACCCAAGCTCAACTATCGAGTGCCCAGCCGGGGCCATAAACTGACTGTGACCCTGTCATGTGGCAGACCTTCCATCCGAACCCCGGCTTGGGAAGACTACATTTGGTTCCAGGCACCAGTGACACTTAAAGGCTTCCGCGAGTGAATGAGTGCTTCTTAATTATAAAAACACAATGGCTGAATTATCTTTCTTCATGTGGCACTGAATTACCCATCTAGTTTGGAGCTAGAGTTTCTTCCTGGTGAGAGACGAAGCAACTCTCCTTCTGGTTGTCTGCCTCCCCTCCTCAGGTTTCCTGATGGGCTGATGGCATGTGGCGGTGACTGTAATCATTGCTGAACAACATCTCTTTGAATCAAAGGTTGATTTTCCCAGAGGGTGCTGGGTCAGGTATTTCTGTTAGGGGTTGTAAAGCAAAGATGGGTCCATAGACAGAAACTCTATGAAGGTGGCCCTTTCTGCTCCTTGCTGTGTCCTTTCAGAATTTTTCCCAGGAACATAATGTGGATGTGACTTATGAATTTAAATATAAAATAAATAGATTCTTATTATATTTTCCTGAAATTGTTTTGACTTAAAATAACTTGTCAGGTTTTAGGCTATTTTGTCTTTCTCCTTGGCCTCTTCTGCTTCAGGGCTTCTCAAAAATTTATTATATTTTTCTTTTTTGAGATGGAGTCTTGCTCTATCGCCCAGGCTGGAGTGCAGTGGCACAATCTTGGCTCACTGCAACTTCTGCCTCCCAGGTTCAAGGAATTCTCCTGCCTTAGCCTTTGAGTAGCTGAGATTGCAGGTGCCCACCACCACACCCAGATAATTTTTGTATTTTTAGTAGAGATGGGGTTTCACCATATTGGCCAGGCTGGTCTCAAACTCCTGACCTCAAGTGATCCACCTGCCTTGGCCTCCCAGAGTGCTGGGATTACAGGTGTGGGCCACTGTGCCCAGCTTTAGGATTTTTTAATAATGATTTTTTCTCTTCTTCAGCCCCAGGCTAGTCTAGGAAGTTAAGTGACTTGGCCAAGTGCATATGTACTTTGATAACACAGTTAGGACTAGAGTCCTCATTAGCTATCTTTTAGCCAGTGTGCTTTTCTTATCACATACAGATTTTTGTGATGCTTAAATTCTGTATCCCCCAAAGCAGAGGTCATCTTTATGTGGGAAGATTGTGGTAAAGAACTTAGCTTACTGGGCCACTGAATGAAAGCAGTGATTTTGGGAAATAGTCTGGCCTGGTGCTTGGTTTGTAGTAAACTGAGCAGGTATGCTGAATAGTGAGAGGGGAGGAGCCACTGTGCCTGGCCAAACACCTCAATTTTTGGAAGCAAGTTGAAGACAGAATCCACACTTTGCTGGTGTTGGGGATAGGTATATGCATGTGTATGTATAATATATAAATGGTATATATAGGCTAGGTGGGTGACCCATGCCTGTAATCCCGGCACTTTGGGAGGCTGAGGTGGGCAGATCGCCTAAAGTCATGAGTTGGAGACCAGCCTGGCCAACATGGTGAAACCCCGTCTCTACTAAAAATACACACACAAAAAAAGGCCAGGCACGGTAGCTCATGCCTATAATCCCAGCCCTTTGGGAGGCTGAGGTGGGTGGATCACAAGTTCAGGAGTTCAAGACCAGCCTGACCAACATGGTGAAACCCTGTCTCTACTAAATATACAAAAATTACCCAGGCTTGGTGGCGAGTGCCTGTAATCCCAGCTACTTGGGAAGGCTGAGGCAGAATAATTGCTTGAACCCAGGAGGCAGAGGTTGCAGCGAGCCAAGATCACACCACTGCACTCCAGCCTGGGTAACAGAGTGAGACCCTGTCTCAAAAAAAGAAAAAAAATTAGCCAGGCGTGGTAGTGGGCACTTGTAATCCCAACTACTTGGGAGGCTGAGGCAGGAGAATCGCTTGAACCCAGGAGGTGGAGGTTACAGTGAGCTGAGATCATGCCACTGCACTCCAGCCTGGGTTACAGAGTGAAACTCCGTCTCACACACACACAAAAAAGGTATATATATACTCACACGTATGTACATAGTATAAGATACATATATGTACTCCTAAAATACACTATTTTTTTAAAAGTATATGTACTGTTTTAAGCACTTACATTATCTAACCCTAACAACTCTGCAGTGCATGAATTATTGTCCCCATTTTATAGATAGGGCCAGGGGAGATTGAGCAGTTTGCCTAAGTGGTGAAACTTGGATTCGCCTACAGTACTGCACATCCTATGTGGTTTTACTCTGAAATATTTAGCCAAGATTTGCCTTGCCAAAGGTATTAGCATCAGGAAGCTGTAAGATTTTCCTCTCTGGCTTCAGATTCTGGTGTCTGCCATGGAACCTGCAATAGGTGCTGAGTAAATATGGAATCAATGAAAGCAAAACGCCTGGGCTCTTTTCTGTGCTATGACCACTTGAAGCATATTCTACCAGCCAGAATTTTGACTTTTTCTGTCTACTGCTATTATAGAAGAGAGATTGAGCCATATCTCCCGCTCAGGGAAAGGAAAGGCTGAGGGGTCTGCCTAAAGGGAGTGGGGGTGGTTGTAAACCAGGGAGCCATAAATCGTTTTGAGATAACACATTAAGCCAAATCAACTCCCTCAAATACTAATTTTATTTATTTAGTTAGTTGTATTTTTTGAGACAGGCTCGCTGCGTTGCCCAGGCTGCAGTGCAGTAGCATGATCTTGGCTCACTGCAATCTCTGCCTCCCCGGTTCAAGCGATTCTCCTGCCCCAGCTTCCCGAGTAACTGGGATTACAGCTGTGCACCACCATGCCTGGCTAAGTTTTGTATTTTCAGTAGAGACGGGGTTTCACCATGTTGGTCAGGCTGATCTCATAACAATGCCTTCCTTCATAAGCAATGCCTAAGGCTGGGCGTGGTGGTTTATGCCTGTAATCCCAGTACTTTGGGAGGCTGAGGTGGGCGGATCACTTGAGCTCAGGAGTTCAACACCAGCCTGGCCAACATGGCAAAACGCCATCTCTACTAAAGATACAAAAAATATTGGGCGTGGTGGCATGCACCTGTAGTCCCGGCTACCTGGGGGGTTGAGGTAGGAAGATCACTTGAGCCCAGGAGGTTGAGGCTACAGTGAGCTGACATCACACATCACTACACTCCCACCTGGGTGACAAAGTGAGACCCTGTCTCAATCCCCAAAAACCAACAATGCCCAGACAATCAAAAAAGTAATTATCTGAGTAATTTAGACACTTATTTATCAGCTGGGGCCCAGGTCATTCTGATTTCCTGAGTGCTCTTCAAAGGAATCCAGAAATGAAAATATTAAATTAGCAACATTAACAATAAAGTCCATCTCCTGTGGCAACAAGCTTGCTGAGGAACTTGTTTATGTTTGTCCTTGCCTGGGGAGTCAAGAAGTGAATGTGGAGAAGTAGTCTAGCCCAGGGAGTGAAGCTCCAGCTGCAGTGAGGTTCTGGCCTTTCATCTCTTGCTACCATTTGGATCTAAAAACAACAGTTGGTGGTAGTTGGTAGTTGATGAGAAAGGTGGTAGTTGATGAGATTGCCCCATTGCCTAGATTTTCATTTGTCACTTAGAATATTTCTATGGAAAGGGTAGATGAAGACAGCTGGTGAAGATGGACGAGAATGGATGGACCTCAATCTGTAAGACCTGGCTTGGGGTGGGGTGAGGGTGGAGGTAGTGGCGATGACAGAATCTTAATTAGAGCCAGGAGACATCTCAAATTATTTTCTTCACAGATCATTCTGAGGTTAAGAAGTGACATGACGGGTGAAATAGTACAGTTAGTGTCAGTGTTGGGGTTTTGTATTGTTTTCTTTCCAGACCCCAGGTGCATATACGGTGAAGACTGTCGACTATGTGAAAGGGCTCAGGGAGGGCCAAATATCTATGGAAAAAGGCTGGGCTGGGACCTCCAACCCCACACTGTAGCCTAACAGTAGGGGAAGCCATGCTGTGGCCGTGACAACTGAAGACATCCGTCCCAAATTCTGGAAAGGAAGAGGGAGGGGGCTGATGTTTGCCCAGGCCTCCGTGGGGAGGAGGGCTGGGCGGTAGGCGGTGGGGTGGGTGGAAACCAGCGTACTGCTAGGCGGAAGGGCGGAGCTTCAGGTCTCCATGGAGGCAGCTTCTCCTAGCAACTCGACGGGCGTTGAGCAGAGACGCTGGCTTGATGGACGCCGACAGCCTCCTGCTGTCTCTGGAGCTGGTGTCCGGCAGTGGGCAGGGCCTCAGCCCGGACCGTCGGGCCTCGCTGCTCACGTCTCTTATGCTGGTTAAGCGCGACTACCGCTACGATCGGGTTCTCTTCTGGGGCCGCATCCTTGGCCTCGTCGCCGATTACTACATCGCGCAGGGCCTGAGTGAGGACCAGCTCGCACCGCGCAAGACGCTCTACAGGTGAGGAGGCCCCCGGGGCGGGGCCGCCGCCGGACCCCAGAGGGTGGCTTCCTAGAGGCAGGGCGGGGTGGGCGGGTCGTAGCAATTGAAAGGGGCGGAGCCCATGGAGCCAAGGGAGATGTGGGCGGGATCTGAGATGAGTGGAATGGGGAAGGGCCTAGGGCCTGGTGGGGCGGGCCTGGGGACGGTCAAGAGGTGGTTGAGGGAAAAGGCAGGGTTGGGGAAGTCGCGGAATCTGAGGCTAGGGCGGAGCCTGAGGGGGCGGGGCAATGGACGGGGGTAGGTCCCGGAGGGCGGGGCCCTGCGAGAGCGTGTTCTCCGCCTGAGGAGGCCAAGAGAAACTTAGATGCGGATGGGTTTATGAGAGAGGCAGGGCCAAGAACGCAGGTGAAGCAGTGGGAAGGTTTCTGGAAAATGCGGACCTGGAGAAGAAACCAGGTTCCAACCAAGTGCTGGGCCTGGCTCAGTTTGGAGGAGGGTCAGACGCCCGAGGGAGAGGGTGGTGCTCTTTGATGGAGGTGTCTACTCTGCAGCTGGAGGCGCTTTTGGAAGTAGAGAACGAATGCGGAATGGGGAGAGAGCCGGGGAAAATTCCCTGGTCACTACCATACTTCCTGGTCACTACCATACAGGACCATCCAGACTATTTATTTATTTATTTTTGTTTCGAGACAGAGTCTCGCTCTGTTACCCAGACTGGTTTGCAGTGTCGCCATCTTGGTTCACTGCCCCCTCCGCTTCCCGGGTTCAAGCGATTCTCCTGCCTCAGCCTCCCGAGTAGCTGGGATTACAGGCACGCGCCACTACACCCGGTTATTTATTTATTTATTTATTCTTATTTTCGTAATTTTAGTAGAGACAGGGTTTCACTATGTTGGTTAGGCTGGTCTTGAACTCCTGGCCTCAAGTAATCCACCCACATTGGCCTCCCAAAGTGCTGGGATTACAGGCGTGAGCCACCACGCCCAGCCAACCTCTTTTTGACTAAAGGGGAGCTTACTACCTTATAAAGCAGTCTATTCGGTCAGCCTGGGCAATATAGCAAGACCTCATCCATTAAAAAAAAAAAAAAGGCAGGGCGTCGTGGCTCACGCCTTTAATTCCAGCACTTTGGGAGGCCGAGGCGGGAGGGTCACGAGGTCAGAAGACTGAGACCATCCTGGCTAACACAGTGAAACCCGTCTCTACTGAAAATACGAAAAATTAACCTGGTGTAGTAGCGGGCACGTGTAGTCCCAGCTACTCGGGAGGCTGAGGCAGAATTGCTTGAACTCGCGAGGCGGAGGTTGCAGTGAGCCGTCATCATGCCACTGCCCTCCAGCCTGGGTGACAGAGCGAGACTCTGTCTCAAAAAAAAAAAAAAAAAAAGAAAAGAAAACAATTTGCAGGGCATGGTGGTGTGCACCTGTAGTCCCAGCTACTCAGTAAGCTGAGGTGGGAGGATTGAGCCCAAGAGTTCAAAGTTGCAGTTAGCTATGGATCACTATTGCGCTCCAGCCTGGGTGACAGAGAGAGACCCTGTCTCTAAATAAATAAATAGGCCAACACGGCTTATTTATTTAGGGAACAGTTAGACAAACTTGTTGGCTGGGGAAGGCTCAGAGTGTTTGGGAAAACAGTAGTATGATGTTGTGTAGAACTGGTTCTAGAGGCAAAAGGATATGGAACTTTGTTTATAGAACATGGGGAGCTACTGAGGGGCTTGCAAGAAGAGCCTGCTCAGATCAGAGTGGGCAGAATGGCCTGAAAGTGTGGTGAGCACTGTGGTTAGGAGTCCATTGTAGTGTCCGTATGAATGAGGCCTAAAAGGAAGATATAGCCCAGGGAATGCAGAGGAGGGGATGGGTTGGAAAGGTTTAAGTACTAGAATTGTCAGGACACGTGAGGTTGAATAAGGATTGTTATAAAGAAGAGGTCAAGGCTGACCCCTCCTAGCTTAGGCAGCTGAGTAAGTTAAGTACTAATACCACTCAGTAGGAGAGAATTCAGGGGCAGGACTAGGGAAGACATAGTGAATTTGGTGTGAGGTACCTGAGTTACAAGGTGTTAAGAAAGTATATTAAAGTACAGATGTGGAATACAGAAGAAAAAGTTGAACTAAAGATAGAGATTTGGGATTCATTTCATTTTATTCTATAAGCATTTGCTGAGCACCTACTGTGTGCTATCATGTGTGAGGCATTGATTTAGGCACCAGGAGCTCAGTGGTAAATGAAATCCTTGTCTTTATGGAGCTTACATTGTAGTGTGTGTTTAGGGGACAGGGAAGGAAAGATAGACAATAGCTAAACACACACATCTGTTACATATCAGATGATGTTAAAAGCTAAGGGGGATAGATAATACAGGATGGGCCAGGTGCAGTGGCTCGTGCCTGTAATCCCAGCACTTTGGGAGGCTGAGGCAGGCGGATTGCCTGAGGTCGGGAGTTTGAGACCAGCCTGACCAACATGGAGAAACCCTGTCTCCACTAAAAATACAAAATTAGTTGGGCGTGGTGTTGCAAGCCTGTAGTCCCAGCTACTTGGGAGGTTGAGGCAGGAGAATCGCTTGAACCTGGGAGGCAGAGGTTGCAGTGAGCTGAGATTGCACCATTGCACTCCAGCCTGGGCAACAAGAGTGAAACTCCGTCACACACACACACACAAAAAGAGCGAATACAGGATGGGGTACTATTTTAAATAGTTTGGTCATGGAGAGCCTCTTTGATAAGGTCACATATGACAAGATACCTGAAGTGACTGAGAGAGTGAACTACTTAAATATCCACAGGAAGAGAATTCTAGGCAAGTGCAAATGCCCTTGTGCTTAGTGTGTTTGTGGAACCCAATGGAGACTAGTGTAGCTAGAGAAGAATGAGTGAGGGGAGTGTTGTAGGACACAAGATTCAGAGAGGTGAGGGGTAGGAAACAATCACACAGGGCCTTGTGGGGCATTGTAAGACTTGGCTTAATTGGAAGCCATTGGAAGGTTCCGCAGAGGAGTGACATGACGGCTTAGGTGTGAACAGTTGGGTGGGGACTAGTCCAAAGGCGGAATAGATGTAGAGGCAGGAAGACTAGTTAGGAGTGTATGGTAATATCTAGACAGTAGGGAATGGTGGCTTGGGCCAGGGTGGGAGCTTTGGAAGTGGTTGGATTCTGGATATGGACTAGGTAGTAGCTGGGGCTCTGGAAGGCAGGTGGGTAAGACTGCAAAAAGAAAAGAAGGGTGAGAATAGGTCCCTGGAAATACTTAAGACCCTGGAGAAGGAGGAAGGAAGATGTCAGAGGAAATAGAACTGGATGGAGATGCATTTGTTGGCTGTTAGGTGTCATGGATGGCCTTCTCCCAAGCAGTTTCTTGAAGTGGTGGGGGCAGAAATCATGGCATAGTGGGCTGAAGAGTGAAAAGGATGGGGAGGAAAGGCCCCCACAGGGCAATTGTTGTTCTGAGATTATTGTTGAGAGTTGGGAAAGAGGGAGGGAAGGACAGGAACAGCATTTTCTAGACGGACATGGATTTCGGGGGCTGCTGTTTTAGTAGGCTGAGTAGTTTTTTTGTTTTGTTTTTGTTTTTGTTTTTTTTGAGACGGAGTTTTGCTCTTGCTGCCCAGGCTGAATTGCAATGGCATGATCTCAGCTCACTGCAACCTCTGCCTCCTGGGTTTGAGCGATTCTCCTGCCTTGGCCTCCCGAGTAGCTGGGATTACAGGCACCTGCCACCAGGCCTGGCTAATTTTTTTGTATTTTTAGTAGAGACAGGGTTTCACCATGTTGGCCAGGCTGGTCTCGAGTGATCTGCCCACTTCGGCCTCCCAAAGTACTGGGAGTACAAGCATGAGCCACCGTGCCTGGCCAGCTGAGCAGTTTTTATGTTGAGGGGGAACTGGTGGAGAGTGAAGGGCAGGAAGATGAGCAGAGGCCAGACTGGGGACCTAGGCCCAGGGTATATTTGAGAGGAGTGGGAAGGACCTCCTCTCCCAGCAGCAGGAAGTGAGAAAGAAGGGACTGGGTGGGCCTGGTGAGTGCTCCCAAAGGGCTCAAAGGAGAAGTCCTTGAGCATAGGCTAGGCATTTCTGAGAAATGGGACGAAATGGTTGTGCTGTTGACTCAGTGGGCAGGCTGAGCATGAATTTAGGGCCCACCAAAACATGGGTCCACACAACTGAGGAAAGTTCAGCTACCAGAAACTCATCTGGAATTTCATAGTCTGGATATCTAGGAAGAGGCTCATTTAATTTCAGCATACATGGAATGAATGAAATTGAATCTGCTTATCACATATGAGGGGTGTGCTCACTATTGACACTTGGGGCTTCTTTTTTCTTTTTTTGAGACGGAGTCTCACTCTGTCACCCAGGCTGGGGAAATCTTGGTTCACTGCAACGTCCGCCTCCCTGGTTCAAGTGATTCTTCTGCCTCAGCCTCCTGAGTAGCTGGGACTACAGGCATGTGCCACCATGCCCCACTAATTTTTGTATTTTTAGAAGAGACGGGGTTTCACCATGTTGGCCAGGCTGGTCTTGAAGTCCTGACCTCAAGTGATCCGCTCACCTCAGCCTCCCAAAGTGCTGGGATTACAAGCATGAGTCACCATGCCCAGTCAGCACTTGGGGCTTCTGATGGTCTCATGACAGCATTAGGAGGAAAGGTGGCCATTTCAACAGCTTTTCCTGGCCCTAACCCAATAGAGAGAAGGGAAGGTAATAGGAATAGTGGGTGAGCAGGGGAGTTTGAATCCAGGAGTGATGTGAATATTGTTGGCAGCCTGAACTGCACAGAGTGGAGCCTCTTACCCCCTGCCACAGAGGAGATGGTGGCACAGTCGTCTGTGGTGAAGGGCCGCTTCATGGGGGACCCATCATACGAATATGAACACACTGAGCTGCAGAAGGTGAATGAAGGTGAAAAGGTCTTTGAAGAAGAAATAGTGGTGAGTGGAGAGCAGGAGGAGGGCCTAAAGGAGAGCCTGGGCTCATCCAGAACCCAGCCCAATAGAAATTATGGCAATAGGCCAGGCGCGGTGGCTCAAGCCTGTAATCCCAGGACTTTGAGAGGCCGAGGCGGGCGGATCACGAGGTCAGAAAATTGGGACCCACAGTGAAAACCCCGTCTCTACTAAAAATACAAAAAATTATCCGGGCGAGGTGGCGGGCGCCTGTAGTCCCAGCTACTCAGGAGGCTGAGGCAGGAGAATGGCGTGAACCCGGGAGGTGGAGCTTGCAGTGAGCAGAGATCCCGCCACTGCTCTCCAGCCTGGGTGACAGAGTGAGACTCTGTCTCAAAAAAAAAAAAAAAAAAAAAAAAAGAGAAAAAAAAATTATGACAAGTACCATCATTATCTCCTCTTTTTTTTTTTTTGTTTTTTGAGACAGGAATCTCATTGTGTTACCCAGGCTGGTCTCAAACGCCTGGGCTCAAATAATCCTTTTGCCTCAGCCTCCCAAGTAGCTAGGAGTGCAAGCATGAGCCACCATCCCTGGCGACTAATGTTATTATTATCTTTGTGCCACGTTGGTTATTGAGTACCTGGGTGTGCTAGGCAACGTGCTACTGTGCCTGTATCATCTCGTTTCATCCTTAAAACCCTATGGAGTTGGTACATTACTTTCCAGGTGGTAGAGAAGAGGACATTCTCCTACCAGTTTAGAGAGAGAGGTTAAGTGATGTGCCCAAGGCCACACAGCTACCTCCTAAGCAACTGGATAAAGGCAGTGGGTAGGCTCTGGGGTGGGGACTGGGAAGAAGGGGTGCTCTGTGCTGTACTCTGGGGTCAGGGAATGTGCACAGGCTCTTATATTTTAGTATCAGTTTTCATTTCACAAAATAATAAATTCGCATGTTCAAAATTCAAAGGCACAAAAAGGAATATAGTAAAGTTTCCTCCCATCTCTGTCCACTAGTCACACAGGTCCTCTATTTAGGGGACATTAACTATTTCTCCTTCCTTCCTTCCTTCCTTCCTTCCTTCCTTCCTTCCTTCCTTCCTTCCTTCCTTCCTTCCCTCCCTCCCTCCCTCCCTCCCTCCCTCCCTCCCTCCTTCCTTCCTTCCTTCCTTCCTTCCTTCCTTCCTTCCTTCCTTCCTTCCTTCCGTTTTTTGAGACGGAGTCTTGCTTTGTCGCTCAGGCTGGAGTGCATTGGCGCCATCTCAGCTCACTGCAACCTCCGCCTCCGGGGTTCAAGCAATTCTCCTGCTTCAGCCTCCCAAGTAGCTGGGATTACAGGTGCCTGACACCACACCCAGCTAATTTTTATATTTTTAGTACAGACGGGGTTTTACCATGTTGGCCAGGCTGGGCTTGAACTCCCGACCTCAGGTGATCCAACCGCCTCAGGCTCCCAAAGTGTTGTGATTACAGGCATGAGCCACCGCACCTGGTCTGACGTTAACTATTTTGCATGTGCATATGTGTGTACATATGTGTATGTGTGTGTCTAAATTTTTCTGCTCCAAGTAGAGTCTGGATCAGAAGCTTCACCATGTCCTAAGAGTTAGAAATGTAGGATCTTGGGCCCCAGCATCAGGTATCTGCCTTTAAAAAAAAATCCCCTGGGCATTGGCTGGGCACTATGGCTCACACCTGTAATCCCAGCACTTTGGGAGGCCAAGGCGGGCAGATCACAAGGTCAGGAGATCGAGACCATCCTGGCTAACACGGTGAAACCCCATCTCTACTAAAAATACAAAAAATTAGCCGGGCGTGGTGGTGGCGCCTGTAGTCCCAGCTACTCGGGAGGCTGAGGCAGGAGAATGGCGGGAACCCGGGAGGCGGAGCTTGCAGTAAACCTAGATCGCACCACTGCACTCCAGCCTGGGTGACAAAGCGAGACTCCGTCTCAGAAAAAAAAAAAAAAAAAATCCCCTGGGCATTTGAATTCACATTAAATTTCTAGTTGCTGCTTCTGGAGACAGTTCATGCAAGTATAAGCCTCAACAAACACCATACCTATACATATTCTTTTTTTACCTTAACAAAACTAAACAAAACAAAACATAGCAGTAAGTTATACACATGATTCTGAACCTTGCTTTTTTTCACCTAACAATATATTTTGGAGATCTTTCTATATCAGTGTCTTGAAGAGCCTTCCCATTCTTTTTTTTTTTTTTTGAGATGGAGTCTCGCTGTCACACCCAGGCTGGAGTGCAATGGCGCGATCTTGGCTCACCGCAGCCTCTGCCTCCCGGGTTCAAGTGATTCTCCTGCCTCAGTCTCCCAAGTAGCTGGGATTACAGGCACCTGGCACCTCAGCTGGCTAATTTTGTATTTTTAGTAAAGATGGAGTTTCTACATGTTGATCAGGCTGGTCTCAAACTCCCAACCTCAGGTGATCTGCCCACCTCGGCCTCCCAAAGTGCTGGGATTACAGGTGTGAACCACCACACCCAGCCATGAGCGTCAGTTTTATTATCATTTTTCTGTAAAATTGAGATAATTTTATTTGCTTTGCAGGCTTGTGTGGATTAAATAAGGTGACATATTTAAAGACCCTGGCCTCAGCACTTGTTAAAGCTTAGTTTCTACCTTTCTTTTGTAAACCATTCAGGTAGGCCGCCCATGGCAAATAGGTGGCTCCGTGACTCTCTGGGGGCCTCTGTTGACATGCATTCTCTGTCGAGCTCTTCCACAAAATCTCTATGAAATCCTTTTGTTCAGGGTTGCCCTAGATAGAAATTGTAACTAAATTTCATCTGTGTAAAAATGGTATGATATGGGGAAATGCTTGCAAAATAATGTTAAACTGAAGAGAAGGATATGAAACAATATAAACTGTGACTCTAATTTTGCTTTAAATATATGCATAGAGGGCTGGGCGCTGTAATCCTAGCACTTCGAAGGCTGAGGCAGGCAGACTGCTTGAGCCCAGGAGTTGGAGATCAGCCTGGGCAACATGGAGAAACCCTGTCCCTACCAAAAATACAAAAATTGACCAGGCATAGTGGCTCACACCTGTAATTCCAGCAGTCTGGGAGGCCAAGGTGGGTGGATCACCTGAGGTTAGGAGTTCAAGATCAGCCTGGCCAACATGGTGAAACTCTGTCTCTACTAAAAATACAAAAATTAGCTGGGTGCGGTGGTGCACTCCTGTAGTCCCAGCTACTCAGGAGGCTGAGGCAGGAGAATCACTTGAACCCAGGAGGTAGATATTGCAGTGAGCTGAGATCACTGCACTGCACTCCATCCTGGGTGACAGAGCAAGACTCGGTCTCAAAAATAAATAAATAAATAATAATGAAAAACAGAAATTCGCCAGGTGTGGTGACATGTGCTTGTACTCCCAGCTACTCGGTAGGCTGAGGTGGGAGGATCATCTGAGCCTGGGAAGTTGAGGCTGCAGTGAGCCATGATTGCGCCACTGCACTCCAGCCTGGGTGACAGAGTGAGACCCTGTCTCAAAACAAAAACAAAGACAAAACAACAACAACAACAAAACACAAAGAAAGTATACCAATATGTTATCAGTGATTATCTTTAGGAGGTAGGGTTATGAGTGGTTTTAATTCTCTTTGGTATGTCTTTCTGTATTATCCAAATATTCTACAGTGAGCATAATTACTTTTATATTTTAAGAAGGCAAAATAAGCAACATTTAAATATGCTGATAGGATGGTATGCCTCTGGAAGAGTACATGAGAAACCTTTAATGATGGTTGTCCCCAGTGAGGGCAACTAGGGGCTCAGACACGGGGGTGAGAGAAAGACTGATTTTTTTATTTTTGTAGTTTTGAATATCATACCACCTGTATGTATTATGAATTAAAAAATAAATAAAAACAGAGGAAGAAAATCTTGATAGGAAGGAAGGTGAGGGCTTGCCCAGAGTGATCTGCGTGGCTCTGGTGTCCACTACACTGTGGTGGTGCAGGTGAGATGGCCATGCAGAGGGACCTTGTGCCAGGGGTGGATGGGCACAGTGCCCTGGCAGGGGGGCTCCTCTCCTGTCTCCTCAGGTCCAAATCAAGGAAGAGACCCGCTTGGTGTCTGTCATTGACCAGATTGACAAGGCTGTGGCCATCATCCCCCGAGGCGCCCTCTTCAAGACACCTTTTGGACCCACCCATGTCAATCGGACCTTTGAAGGTAAGTTCTCTGGGGCCCTTCTCAAGGGCTGGGGGGTATCTTTTCCCAAGCACAATAAAACATATGTCTGGGAGTCCAGTGGGGTACTTACACACTTTATCAGAGAAGAAGTAGCTGTGACCTTATCAGCTGGAAGGGTATGCCCAGTGACCTGGCACCAGTGGTCAGTATGGGCTCCCCAGTCAGTGGTCCCTGACTCTCTTCAGCCTGAGGAGTGGGAGAGCATGTAGTCCCTTGGTCCCAGAGCTTTACATGGGTCTGGGCTACCTGCCTTTTCCTATCTCCTTCCTCCTTGGACTTCCTTCCTTCCTTCCTTCCTTCCTTCCTTCCTTCCTTCCTTCCTTCCTTCCTTCCTTCCTTCCTTCCTTCCTTTCTTCCCTCATTTCTCTTCTTTTCCTCCTTCCCTCCCTCCCTCCCTCCTTTTCTTTCTTTCTTGACGGAGTTTCGCTCTTGTCATCCAGGCTGGAGTGCAGTGGCATGATCTTGGCTCACTGCAACCCCTGCCTCCTGGGTTCAAGGGATTCTCCTGCCTCAGCCTCCCGAGTAGCTGGGATTACAGACACCCACTACCATGCCCGGCTAATTTTTGTATTTTTAGTAGAGACAGGGTTTTGCCATGTTGGCCGGGCTGTTCTCAAACTCCCGACCACAGGTGATCTGCCTGCCTTGGCTTCCCAAAGTGCTGCGATTACAGGCATGAGCCATCGCGCCTGGCTGGACTCTGTTTATGGCAGGATCTGGTCCGAGTTTGGACTGAGGGAATGCTAATCCATTTCCTTCCTTCAGTTCTCTATCAGTGGTTGACACGGTCTTTTGTAAGCCCTACCATGTGGTCCCAGTGCAGAGAGAAAGGGGGCTGGGGGGTTTTGGGCTAACCATCCTTTTCCTGCCTGCCACCTCTTTCTAGGACTGTCCTTGTCTGAGGCCAAGAAGCTCAGCTCCTACTTCCATTTCAGGGAGCCTGTTGAGCTAAAGAATAAGACCTTGCTTGAGAAGGCTGACCTGGACCCCTCCCTGGATTTCATGGACTCCTTGGAGCATGACATTCCCAAAGGTAATAGTCCATTACCTCGAGGCCATGGAATTTGTCCTCAGGCCACAGCAGCGGGCCATGCCACCTGCCATTTTTCTCTGAGACTGGAACCAAGGGCCTAGTGGGAATTGGTGGTTCACCATGGGTTTTTGAGGGTGGGGCTTCCCCAGGGCCCAGTTTATAGTACACACTGATGAATGTTCTTGAATTACAAAAGGTAGGATTGTTTTCCATATGTTTTCACAGAGAGGAGGTATCTCAGTGTCTCTTGATTTTTGTAGCAATCTTGAATGGAGGCAGGTTGGGAATCTTTTCCCAAATATCCCTGAAAATATTAGCCATACTTACATCTCAACTGTTACTTTTGGGAGTCTGGGATTTGGGGACTGGATATAATGCTTGGCACATAGCTGGTGCTGCTGACCCCATTTCCTTCCCTTGAGCATCTCCCGTAGAGAACAACATGTCCTCGGATGCTGTAACCCAATTCAGGTGCCAGGCTCTAGGCCATTGGGGGCCAGGCCCAAGGCACAGACTCAGCACCCCATTTCTTTCTCTTCCCTTGTTGGGTATTCCGGAGAATGAGAAGGATCTAATGATGATGACGGCAATGATAATGACAACAATAACAACTAACTCATGAAACATGATGCGCTTATCGTGTGCCAGGCACCGTACTCAGCTCTTGCCATGCCTTATCTCATTTTAATTTTCACAGCCAGCCTATTATTTTTATCCCCATTTTACAGATGAGGAAACAGGGGCTCAGAGAGTTAAACCCAAGGACACAGTAAGTGTTAAAGTGTTAGAACTCCACGGCTCTGGCATGAACTGGATTGTTAAGTAAACAACAGTTTAAATGACAATAGGAACTACAGGACAATAGTCACCCACACCTCTGGGGGAAACACTTCTGAAGAGCAGTGAACGACCCAACTGGGCGGTATCTCAGGATGGGGATGGCAACACAAGGTCTGTGGAATCAGACAGGCTGGGTTGGAATCCTGAATTGGCCCCTTACTAGCTGTGTGACTTCATGCAAATCCCTCCATTTCCCAGTACCTCAGTTTTCTCATTTCTATAAAGGGGAGAATTGATATTTTCTACCTCACTGAGTTGCTATGAGAATTAAATGGACCACTCCTATACCTCCCTGAATATGCCTAATCTCTTCTGATCTTGGAAGCTAAGCAGGGTCAGGCCTGGTGAGCATTTGGATGCAAGAATTAAATGAGTAAACTCATGTACAAAATACTTATAACAGTGCCTAATGCACAGTAAGGACTCAAATGAAAGTGAACACACCAGCTGGGCACGGTGGTCCCAGCACTTTGGGAGGCCAAGGTGGGCAGATCACTGGAGGTCAGGAGTTCGAGACCAGCCTGACCAACATGGCAAAACCCCGTCTCTACTAAAAATAGAAAAATTAGCTGGGTGTGGTAGCGGGCGCCTGTAAACCCAGCTACTTGGGAGGCTGAGTAGGGAGAATTGCTTGAACCTGGGAGGCAGAGGTTGCAGTGAGCTGAGATTGTGCCACTGCACTCCAGCCTGGGCAACAGAGCAAAACTCTGTCTCAAAAAAAAAAAAAAAGAAAAATACCTCAGAGATATTGCAAGTTTGGTTCCTGACCACCACAATAAAGTGAATACTGCAGTAAAGTGAGTCACACATTTTTTGAAAAGTTGTGTTTATGCTATACTATAGTTTGTTAAGTATGCAATAGCATTATGTCTAAAAATGTTAAAAACAATTAAAAATTCTTTATTTCATAACAATACTAATGATCACCTGACCCGTCAGTGAATTGTAGTCTTTTTGCTGGTGGAGGGTGTTGTCTTGATGTTGATGGTTGCTGACTGGTCAGGGTGGTGATTGCTGAAGGCTGGGGTGGCTATGGCAATTTTCTAAAACAAAACGACAACAAAGCTTGCCACATCAATGGACTCTTCCTTTCACAAAAGATTTATCTAGCATGCAGTACTGTTTGATAGCATTTTATCCACAGTAGAATTTCTTTCAGCATTGGAATTAATCCTTTCAAACCCTGCTACTACTTTATCAATTAAGTTTAGGTAATATTCTTTTTTTTTTTTGAGACGAAATCTCATTCTGTTGCCAGGCTGGAGTGCAGTGGCTCACTGCAACCTCCACCTCCCGGGTTCAAGCGATTCTCCTGCCTTAGCCTCCTGAGTAGCTGGGACTACAGGTGTGCGCCACCATGCGCAGCTAATTTTTTTTTTTTTTTTTTTTTTGAGACAAAGTCTCACTTTGTTGCCTCGGCTGGAGTTCAGTGGCACGATCTCGGGTCACTGCAAGCTCTGCCTCCCAGGTTTATGCCATTTTCCCGCCTCAGCCTCCTGAGTAGCTGGGACTACAGGCGCCTGCCACCATGCCTGGCTAATTTTTGTTTTTGTATTTTTAGTAGACGGGGTTTCACCGTGTTAGCCAGGATGGTCTTGATCTCCTGACCTTGTGATTCGCCCACCTCAACTTTCCAAAGTGCTGGGATTACAGGCGTGAGCCACCGTGCCCGGCCATGCCCAGCTAATTTTTGTATTTTTAGTAGAGATGGGGTTTCACCATGTTGGCCAGGATGGTCTCGATTTCTTGACCTTGTGATCTGCCTGCCTCGGCCTCCCAAAGTGCTGGGATTACAGGTGTAAGCCACCGAACCTGGCTTAGGTAATATTCTTAATCCTTTGATGTTCTCATTTCAACAATGTTCACAGCATCTTCACTAGGAGTGGGTTCCAGCTTAAGAAACCACTTTCTCTGCTCATCTGTAAGAAGCAACCCCTCATCCATTCAAGTAACCCATCATCCATTCATGAGGTTGCAGCAATTCAGTCATATCTTCAGGCTCCACTTCTGAATTCTAGTTCTTTTTCTACTTCCACCATGTCTGCAGTTACTTCCTCCACTGAAGTCTTTTTTTTTTGTTTTGAGATGGAGTCTCACTCTTGTAACCCAACCTGGAGTGCAATGATCTCAGCTCATTGCCACTTCCGCCTTCTGGGTTCAAGAGATTATCCTGCCTCAGTTTACTGAATAGCTGGGATTACAAGCACCAGCCACTAAGCCCGGCTAATTTTTGTTTTTTGAGATGGAGTCTCGCTTTGTTGCCCAGGCTGGAGGGAAGTGGCATGATCTTGGCTCATTGCAAGCTCCACCTCCCGGATTTACGTCATTCTCCTGCCTCAGCCTCCCGAGTAGCTGGGACTACAGGCGCCCGCTATCACGCCCGGCCAATTTTTTGTATTTTTTTTAGTAGAGATGGGGTTTCACTATGTTAGCCACTGCACTCCACTGCACTGCAGCCTGGGTGACAGAGCACTTGTGCCACTGCACTCCAGCCTGGGTGACAGAGCGAGACTCTGTCTCAAAAAAAAAAAAAAAAAAAAGTCCTAGATGGCATATTCTTCCAATAGAAGGCTGTTTCATCTCCATTAAAAATCTATGTTTATTGTAGCCAGCTTAATCAGTGATCTTAGCTAAGTTTTCTGGTTAACTTGCTGCAGCTTCTACATTAGCACTTGCCACTCCACTTTGTACTTTTATGTGATAGGGACAGCTTCTTGCCTTAAATCTCACGAACTAACATTGATTGATTGATTGATTGATTGAGACAGAGTCTCACTCTGTTGCACAAGCTGGAGTGCAACAGCGTGATCATGCTTCACTGTAGCCTCGACTTCCCAGGTTCAAGTGATCTTCCCACCTCAGCCTCCTGAGCAGTCGGGACTACAGGTGTGTGCCACTATGCCTGACTTATTTCTTGTAGAGACAGGGTCTCCCTATGTTGCCCAGGCTGGCCCCAACCCCTTGGCTCAAGCCATCCTCCTGCCTCAGTCTCCCAAAGTGCTAGGATCACAGGCATGAGCAACCATGCCCAGTCAATGAACTAATCTTTGTTAACTTCCAACATTTCTTCTGTAGCTTCCTCACCTCTCAGCCTTTATAGAATTGAAGAGAGTTAGGGCCTTGCTCTGGATTAGGCTTTGGCTTAAGAGAAGGTTGTGGCTGGTTTGATTTCCTATCTAGACCACTCAAACTTTCTACATATCAGCAAGAAGGCTGTTTCACTTTCTTATCATTTATATGTTCACTGGAGTTGCACTTTTAATTTCCTTCAAGGACTTTTATTTGTATTCACAGCTTAGCTGTTTGGTATAAGAGGCCTATCTTTCAGCCTACCTCAATTTTTTTTTATTTTTGGTTTTAGAGACAGGGTCTTGCTTTATCACCCAGGCTGGAGTGCAGTGGCGTGATCATAACTCACTGTAACCTCGAACTCTTGGGCTCAAGTGATCCTCCTGCTTCAACCTCTTGAGGAGTGCAACAGCACACACAATAGGTGTGTGCACCATACCTGGCAATTTTTTGTTTTGTTTTGTAGAAATGGAGTCTTGCTGTGTTGCCCAGGCTGGTCTCGAACTCCTGCACTCAAACAGTACTCCTGTCTCAGCCTCCTAAAGTGCTGGGATTACAGGCATGAGCCACCATCCCTGGCTCTATCTCAGCTTTTGACATGCCTTCCTTACTAAACTTAGTCATTTCTAGCTTTTGATTTAAAGTGAGAGGCGTGGGATTCTTCCTTTCACCTAACACTTAGAGTCTACTGTAGAGTTACTTTATTTTTTATTTTTTTTGAGACAGAGTCTCACTGTTGCCCAGGCTGGAATGCAATGGCACGATCTCAGCTCACTGCAACCTCTGCCTCCCGTGTTCAAGTGATTCTTCTGCCTCAGCCTCCTGAGTAGCTGGGATTACAGGCATGTGCCACCATGCCTGGCTAATTTTTGTATATTTAGTAGAGACAGGGTTTCACCATGTTGGCCAGGCTGGTCTCAAACTCCTGACCTCAGGTGATCCACCTCCCTCAGCCTCCCAGAGTGCTGGGATTACAGGCATGAACCAATGCGTCCAGCCTCTGTAGAGTTATTAATTGGCCTAATTTAATGACTGTTGTGTCTCAGGGAATAGGGCGGTCTGAGGAGAGGGAGAGGGCTGGGAGAAGTCAGAAGACACATATTTATCAATTAGGTTTGCCATCTTAAATGGATGTAGTTCGTGGTGCCCCAAAACAATACAATAGTAACATCAAAGATCACTGATCACAGAACACTGTAACAAATATAATAATAAAAAAAAGGGCTGAGTGTGGTGGCTCATGCCTGTAATTCCAGCACTTTGGGAGACCGAGGCAGCGGATCACTAGAGGCCAAGAGTTCGAGACCAGTCTGGCCAACATAGTGAAACCCCATCTATACTAAAAATATAAAAATTAGCCAGGTGTAGTGTGCACACCTGTAGTCCCAGCTACTCAGGAGGCTGAGACATGAGAATCACTTGAACCTGGGAGGCAGAGGTTGCAGTGAGCTGAGATCACGCCACTGCACTCCAGCCTTGGTGACAGCGAGACCAAAAAAAAAAAAATTTGAAAAGTTGTGAAAACTACCAAAATGTTACACAGACATACAAAGTGAGCACATGCTGTTGGAAAAATGGCACTGATATACTGCTTTACACAGGGTGGCTACAGACCTTCAGTTTATAAAAACTGCAGTGTTTGTGAAGACCCATATATCAAAGTGAGCCTGTGATTATTTTATTATTATTATTATTATTTTGAAACAGAGTTTATTTGAGACGGAGTTTCTCGCCCAGGCTGGAGCACAGTGGCACGATCTCGGCTCACTGCAACATCTGCCTCCCAGGTTCAAGCGATTCTAGTGTCTCAGCCTCCTGAGTAGCTGGGACTACAGGCGTGAGCCACCGCACCCGGACTTATTATTAATTTTTTAGTGGTAGCAAGTCCTTAGAGATGAGTTGGGGCAGGCCTAGGACAGCCTAGAAGACCAAGGCCGTAGAAGCTGCTGGTGGCTTGTGAGCAGGTCTGTGACAATAAGGCAGTGGTGCACAGGTGGCTCTAGACAGGGCAGGGCAAGCCAGGGATCATGAGGCCATCTCAGGGCTACTGCAGTGCCCCAGGGGCCAGGCAATGGTTCTGAGTGGGTAGGAGCTGCCATCAAGGAGTGGCAATTTGGGCTTCCATCATACAGGAACATCTGAGTCAAGCTACTCTGGGCAGGGCCAGTGCTGTAGTGACAGATAGGAGGGTCTCCTGGACAAGTAGGGGGATATGAAGAAGCTCTATAGGGGTTGGGGCATTTCTTGCCCATCAGACACACTTCTCAGACACCCCTCATCTCCTCTGTCTCTGCTCCCAGACTTGCCAGGAGCCTGAGGGGGCTGTACGTCCCTCGTTGACAAAGGGAGCCTGGAACAGCAGTGGTGATGGAACCTCAGAGCCAGGGGCTGAGGGGTGGGCCTACAGAAGTCCTCTTCATTCCTCTAATCTGAGGATAGCAGCCCTGTCCCCTGATTCAGGGTGTGTCTGGGAAGCCCTTTGCAGCTTTCTTACCTGCAGCTGGATGCTCCAGAATCAGAAGATGAGGCTCTCCTTTGTGCTGGGTGAGAGGGGCTGGTGTAGCAGCGCTGCCTTGCCCATGGAGCCTCGTCCACTGTGCGGCGAGAGGGGTGAAGAGGGTGATAGAGCTTCTGCAGCCAAGACCAAAGTCAGCTAGATGGGGTGAGGCCCAGCAAAGTCTTCCTAAGGGAACACTGTCAGCCCTATCTGCCCTCTGCTGTCTCAGGTAAGGTGGACCCTGGAGGCAGCTGTCTTTCCTTGCAACAGAAGAAGTAAAACGTGAGACTTTGGAGTCTTCCTAAAGGTTGCAGGGATTGGGGCTGGGCAAGGTGGCCCATGCCTGTAATTCCAGTGCTTTGGGAGGTCAAGGTGACAGAATCGCTTGAGCTCAGGAGTTTGATGTTACTTATGATTGGTCACCATTGCACTCCAGCCTGGTGAGCCACTCTGATGTGTCCAGTTGGCAAGTGAATTCATAAGGCCTATGGGAGGTATGGGATCTGGGCCTGGCAGGTGGGTGAGTTGCAGTTACCCAAGGCCCTAGGCATCCTGCCCTGATGTCATAACCTCAGGGCTGCAGGATCAGCTGCTGGCTCCACTTCCCAGTCCACCCCACCATGTTGCTTTATGAGCTGGAAACTTGGAAGCTGAGGACTCCTGGCATTTCCTGTGCACATGGGTCTCAGGGGAGGGATGCTCCTGGCCTTACTTTGGGAAACCTCCCCATAACCTTTAGGTCCCGCCTCCCAGAGCCACTACTACCAGAAGGCCTCCAGGAAGTCAGGCGCAGTTTTTCTTTTTTTTTTTTAATTTGACATGGTCTTGCTCTGTTGCCCTGACTGGAGTGCAGTGGCCAGTGGGACAATCTTGGCTCACTGAAATCTCCACCTCCCAGGCTCAAGTGATCCTCCTACCTCAGCCTCCCGAGTAGCTGGGACTACAGGTGTGGACCACTATGCCTGGCTAGTTTTTGTATTTTTTGTAGAGTTGAGGTTTCACCATGTTGCCCAGGCTGGTCTTGAACAACTCAGCTCAAGAGATCCACCCACCTCAGCCTCCCAAAGTGCTGGGATTACAGGTGTAAGCCTGTAAAAACCATGCCCAGCCTAGGCCCACCTTTTGCTCATGATGGTTTGATGAGGGTCATGGCGATGGAGTGGAAGTGTGGATGGTCACAGGAGAACAGACAGCTGATTTTCCTCCCTAGTCCCCTTCCTTATCAGCTAGGAAAAGAGCAGTCTGAGCTGCTTGGAGGCTCCCCTGCCAGGCAGGCAGCAGCTGGGCTGGGCTGCTAATTGGGGCCAAAACCCCAAGGAGGAGTTCCCTGGGACACCAGAACTGGCTGGAGGGATGGGATTTGGCAACTGTTTTCTGGCCAGTTAGGATAACTGTTCCCTTTCAGGGTCTGAGGCAGTTGTTCAGGGTGACTTCATGTGGCTTCTGAGCAGGTGTGGTTTAGGTTGGCCCTGTTCCTGGGACTCCTGCTCTGTGTCCATGAGGTAGGCCAATGACTCGACATCTTGTCCCTTGGCCAAAGTGACAAGAGACACCTTGGCCGAAGAGAGGAGCGGGAGAGCTGTTGTCCTCATGAGTTGTCATGCCGTGTCCAGGGATCTGCAAAGTTCCATGGGAGTGGGTAGCTGGTTCTGGGGTGGCAGGACCGTCCTCCTGCTGGATCCAGGGTAATGACTAAGAGCTCTCTGACCTTGGGCTGCAGCCAGGTGGCACAGATGCAGCTGTGAGTCAGGAGGCTATATATATATATATATTTGAGACAGAGTCTTGCTGCCACCTCGGCTCACTACAACCTCTGCCTCCTGGGTTCAAGCAGTTCTCCTGCCTCAGCCTCCCAAGTAGCTGGGATTACAGGTGCATGCCACCATGCCTAATTTTTGTATTTTTAGCAGAGATGAGGTTTCACCATGTTGGCCAGGCTGCTCTCGAACTCCTCATCTCAGGTGATCTGCCCACTTCAGCCTCTCCAAGTGCTGGGATTACAGGCGTGAGCCACCATGCCAGTCAGGAGCCTAGATTCCTAGGCAGTATCTTGCCATTCAGTGCTCCCTGAACATCCACTATATCAGCAAATAGCCACGGAGCAGCTACAACAGGTACCTGTGATGCCCTTGGAATAAGAAAGACACCTCCCTTGCCTCAGAGGTTTGGGAAGATCAAATGAAACAGAGGATAGGAAAGGGAAATGTAAACTAGAAGGTGCCTTGCAAGAATCGGTATCCTGGGAGGTAAAAGAGGAGGGCTGGAGGGCACTGCTCCTCTCCTTGCTCCACTCTGGGCTGGTGCAGAGGCCTCAGAATTTCCAGGTGCAGACAGACTGGGGCTCCTTCCCAAGCAATTTCTCAGCAGCAATGCTCAGTTCAGGCAGCAGAGGGCAGCAATGGGCCTGCCACCCTGGAAAGCAGCCTTTGAAAGCTGCTGCTGGTGGTTGTAGAGGACCGGGAAGGGGGCGAGGGAGGCAAGCATACGGGGCCGAGGGTGGCGGAGCACATGGTGCCCAGGGTCAGCCTTCCCTTCGGGATGTGTGCAGGTGGCTCTTCCTGCCCCAGTTCCTTGGAAGCCTGGCTGACAAGTGTTCAGCCTTCTGGGCCACGCAGCCTGATTGCTACTCATCGATTTGATAGGGGTCTGGCAACCAGGGGTTTCTCCTTCCTCCTCTGTCCTCAGGCGTCTAGGCGGTATGATTCTTATGGCCCTTGCAGGGCGTGGGGGGTGCTTCTCCCACTGGGAACCCATGGCCATTTATTTTTTTGTGTGACGAAAATTTTGTTGGTGCTCATCTGAGAGGATTTAAGCCATCTGTTGCCCCTGGACAGCCCTGGTCCCCAGCCTGGCCTACTCTCCGTCGATCTTAATCCCAGAGCTGCCTTTCTTCCAGGATGGCAGGAGAATGTAATTAAAGTACGCCCCAGCATGAGGTTTCCATACTAGCAAGGTGGGCGAGACCCTGAGAGCCCAGGAAACCCAGGAGGCCCCCCTCCTGACTTACCAACCTGTACCCATCACATCCTCAAAACACAGCTTCTGGAGAAGAGTGGCTGCTATGGGGCAGGAGGGACTGGGGAGAAAAGAGAGAGCGGGGGCTGTGAACCTGCAGCACCAAGTCTGCAGGGGGCTTTTCCCTGAGTCCTGGAGGCGGCGACAGCAGCTGGCTAGGCTCAGCCTATTCAGCAGTTGCAGTAAGAAAGTGGGTGAAGGTGACAGCAAGTGCTTGGCTCTTCAGGTAGATGCTACGTGACTCCTGGCACGTTGAGTCTGTGTGTTTCCCGGGTGACCAGCTGAGCCAGGGACGAGGAGAGGACAGGAGTGTGACAGGAATGCGAGGGAGGGAGGCAGTGCTGTTTCTGACTGGCCCCACATGCTGCTACCGTATTCCACCAGCACCCTTCCGCCTGCGCAGCATTGCCCCCTGCCAGGCGGGGGCACTGTATTTCCCTAGCTGCCCTGCCAGTTTCTCCTTGCTCTCTGGGTAGGAGTCCCCGCGATAGGCCTAGGCCACTCTGTCCAAGAACACTGCCCCCTGCCCCCCACATTATATACTGGTGGCAAGAGGTGGCCAAAGCCTAGGCAGGCAGGCTGGTGTGAGGGCAGGGCAGGACCAAGCCCTTGCCCAGGCATGCTAAGGTGCTGGCAGCAATGAACTGAGAAGGGTCTAGGTTAGAGGACTCCAGGATTCCATTTTCTCCAGGGCACCTGGCCCAGGCAGGCTGCAAGCTGCCCTCCCTTGGTAGGCAGATACAGATGAGGCAGTCTGGTCTTTCTTAGTTCAAGGGGCTGAGGGACTGTGTCCTATGGAGTCTGAACCCTGATGATACTCCAGGCTGGTGGGGTGATCAAGGGAGGGAATGGGATCTTCCTGGGTCTGTGCTTCTTGTCCAAGGCTGAAGCAGTGGAGTAGGAACACTTTGTCTTGTTGGACCCCCGACCCTCATCAACCCTAAGCAATCTCTTTTCTGGAGATGCATGACCAGGAAAGTACCAGGCTAGGGACTATCAAACTCTGAGGGCAGGTCTGAGAGGCAGAGGACCCCAAGCACCCAGAGAAAACTTTTAAGAGTCAGGGGAAATACTCCTTCTCGGGGCAGTGTTCCAGCCGGAGCCTGGCTAACACAGGGACACTACTTTCTTCTTGATGTTGTCCAGCAGGTACTGTGTGGAGCTGACAAGTCCACACTGTGAATCTGACTTCAACCTTTGCATGGGTGATGGCACTTGGTGCTGGCCACTGCACAGTGCTCAAGTGAGCTTTGTAACTGGCTTCTCCCTGAGCAGGACCAGGGACAGCCAAACTATATACTCCCAGAAAACTCTGGTTTTGACCTGGGCAGGCGGCTGTACCCTGAGTAGGGGTGAGCTGCCATGAGGGTCAGGGGTTCCTGGCAATCAGGTTTCTTGGATGCAGGGTGGCCCTCAGTGGGTGGGGACTGAGTTGTGAGGCTGCAGGGTGTGGAGTGACTAGGGTGGACCATGGTTGGAGGTGGCCTGTGGGAAGCTGGGGCAGCAGGAGCCAAGCAGCCGGGCTGAGCTGGCAGCTGATGAAGGCCGAAGAGCAGCTCTCAGCGCATGGCTGGCTGGTCCAACACCAAAACTTTCAAAGCATTTGCCTTTCTGGCAGGGCCTGGAGCAGGGCTGTGGCTGGGCCGGGAGAGGCCTCAGTGCGCAGGGGAATAGAAGCCCCAGATCTGCATCCAGAGGCGATTTTCCCAGGCTCCTTCCTCCCACACTGTGGCTCCCTCCCTGGGTTCTGGAGCTGAATCAGGCCCTTCCAGCCAAGTCCTCATGGCTGCACGACTCAGCCCTGAGCTGGGCTGCTCCTGTGTGGGGAGGCAAAAACCAGGGCAGAACCTAGGACAAAGGCTCACTAGGGGCAGCCCAAGTCCCCTCCCACCAAGGATGGCTCCCAGTCTACCAGCTGCCAGAAAGGGCCACTGAGCTAGGAGGCCTGAACTGCCCAAACTTCTATCTGAGCCTTCCTTTCCTGGTCTGGTCTAATCCAACTCAGGAGAGGCTTCAGGAAATGGGGAAGACAGAGCAAAATGGCAAGTAGGAGCAAACCACACTAGAACTGGTGACTGTACTGGGTAGTGTGGGAGGAGTCAGTGTCTCTCCCTTGGTGCAGCCCAACTCCCTTCTGCCTGTGGATTCAGCCTCCTCCCCAACTCAACCTTTAGCTAGACCTGCTGACAGGAACAAAACAGACTGGTTTGAGTTTCACCTCTTTTCATTTCCTTTGCCCTCCCCCTGAAAGTTGTTTTAATGAGCAGTGAGATGGCTAAAAGGGCTGGGTGTGGTGGCTCACATCTGTAATCCCAGCACTTTGGGAGGCCAAGGTGGGAGGATCGCCTGAGCCCAGGAGTTTGAGACCAGCCTGGGCAATACAGTGAGGCCCCATCTCTACAAAAAACCAAAAAAGTTAGCTGGGTATGGTGGTGCATGCCCATGGTCCCAGCTGCTCTGGAGGCTAAGGTGGGAGGATTGCTTGAGCCCAGGAGTCAAGGCTGAGGTTGAGTTGTGGTTGCACCACCGCATTCCAGCCTGGGTGACAGAGTGAGACCATGTCTCTTAAAACGAAAATAATAATGGCTAAAAGGCAGTCAGGGAGTAAAGCACCTGGAGAATTAAATGGTCTTTCTCCAGTGGAACCTTAGCACCTGGGCTTGGCTGCCCAAGGAGCCAGGGGCCACAGCACGAAGGGCAGAGCTCTGGCTCTAGCAGCACCCAGGCCTCACCTCCTGCCTGTCTCCTCTCAGGGTCCTGGAGTATCCAGATGGAGAGAGGCAATGCCCTGGTGGTGCTGCGCAGCCTGCTCTGGCCAGGCCTCACCTTCTACCATGCTCCCCGCACCAAGCACTATGGCTACATCTACGTGGGCACTGGTGAGAAGAACATGGACTTGCCTTTCATGCTATAGAATGGAAGCCAGCCTGGATTTTTTAAAACAGTCTAAACATGATTTTCTTAAGCTTCAGTGAACTTGGCCCGTCTGTTCTGTCTTACCTTCTTATCTCCACCTCCATCTGGTTCCAGGTTCTGAAAGGCCCACTGAGCCAGGGAGCTCATCTCTACACCAAGTGGCAGAGGGTTGGAATGTGCTAATAAAAGAGATACTAGACAATGATGGGTGAAATGGCTGCGGGAAGTGACAACCAGGGCCCCTTTGAGGAAGGCAGTTTCTTGGATTCACACGAGAGCGGCAAGTGTGTCAGGTAGCCCACCTTGGCTCCTTGCAGCTCTCCCAGAGTAAGGAGCTCACAGCTGTCATGAAGAGGATGGGACCTGTTTGGCCCATGAATTCCTTTCAATTGACTCATTGGTCCCATCACAAGAGATCAGTGACTCAACACTGCACCGAACTGGAAATGTGCCCAGAACCCCCTGCACTTCCCAAGCAGTGAGCACACACCCAGTGGGTAAGCCTACGAGCCCACAACTGAATGTTTATGACACTGTATTGGGAAAAACTCCTGTCCCCAGCACTGAGCATGGCCCAAGCCCCACAGCACCTGGCAAGGGACCCAACTGCCCTGCCTGCCTTTAGCTCCCAGCATTGCTACTGCACAGGCCAAAGGTACTAAAGTTAGTCCCACTGTCCCCTGTCCATCCATGTCGAAGGGGCCAGGCCATCGTGATCTGGAGTATAGTTGTGGCCGAGGGCTTATGAGTGTGCCTCTTACTCCCCATCACAGGTGCAGGAGGAACTCTGGAAGCCCTGCTCTCTGTCAGTGATACAGCTTCCAAGGTGTTCTTGAGTAGCAGACATTGTCCCTCAGGAGGGGTGACCCCACGGGCATGCACACCTTGTTCCAGCGGGGGCCTTTTTTGTAGATGGGCTTGACAGAGCCAGGAGCCCAGCGCGTCAGGTACCTGTGGAGGGAGAACAAAGAGGTGCCCGTGAGGGCTGGGGCCCAAGCTGGAATTGGGAGTGTGGAGCACTGCCTCCTCAGGCCAGGCCACGGTTGGGCAAGCAAATCCTTTCACCAGTTTCCCTTTCCTGAAGTGCAGGGATTTTCCTGGGAGTAACTGCTGAGCGTCCTCTAAACAGATAGGCTGGGCTCTTGCTGCCGCAAGCCTGTGTAGCCAGGGTCAGGCAGCCCAGGGCCACAAGCTCCCTTGATCTTTTTTTTTTTTTCTTTTTTTTTGAGACAGAGTCTTGCTCTGTCACCAGGCTGGAGTGCAGTGGCGTGATCTTGGCTCACTGCAACCTCCACTTCCCGGGTTCAAGCCATTCTCCTGCCTCAGTCTCCTGAGTAGCTGGAATTACAGGTGCCCACCACCACACCCAGCTAATTTTGTATTTTTAGTAGAGATGGGGTTTCGCCATGTTAGCCAGGATGCTCTCGATCTCCTGACCTCGTGATCAGCCTGCCTCGGCCTCCCAAAGTGCTGGGATTACAGGCGTGAGCTACCGCGCCCGGCCCCCTTGATCTTTATAACCGTCAATGCTGGTGTGTGTTTTCTGAGGAAAAGGCGTAAAAGAGGCTGCCTGAAGAGCAGATCATTCCTCTCTGGCCTCAACCATGGGGTGAGAAGAGCTGATGTAAGGGCCTGGAGGAACCCACTACTCTTCCCCATTTGGCTCACTCAGCTACCCCAGCCTTCAAGGAACTCCCCAGGGTACCATAACCGGTGTAAGACCCCTGCCCGTCACCCAACCTGTGATGAGAATCAAGGGGTAAGGGCCCGTGGGCGTGGCTCTAGCCTAGGAAGGTTCCTGTAAGTAGGAGCGGGGTGGGGAAAGATAGCTGCAGCCTATGGACCTTTGGCCTCCTTTGGGGATGACCAGGGCCCTGATAGTTCCCAGAAAAGTGGCTCATGCCGGCTGGGATTGGGTTTTACTCTGTCCAGAATAAAACTTGGATCCTGTCCAGAAAGGTCCATCCTTCATTCTGAAAGCTCAGCCATGACAAACGCCAGGAATCCTCCCCTGCCTCCATTCTAGGTTGGGGCTCAACGCAGTTGTCTCTAGAGACCGTCAAAGAAAAAGTTTTTTTTATTAAAAAAATCAATAACCTTAGCTAAAAACTCTTAGATAAAAGAAGTGAAAAAATGATTGCTGATTTATGCAGTTCAACTGAGCTCTGCTGGACCTTGCCAGCCCTGTGTTGAGGGGAAGCTGCGGGAGGTGCTGACCTGCACTCCAAGTGTGTGCTGGGCAGGGAGGGGAGGGCCTTCCGTGTATCTCCTGGAACTGTCACTGCCCTGGCCAGGGTGATGACTGTGAAGGAGGCTAGCTACAGGGACTGCTTTTTTTTTTCTTGAGACAAAGTCTCGCTCTGTCGCCCAAGCTGGAGTGCAGTGGCGTGATCTCGGCTCACTGCAACTTCTGCCTCCTAGGTTTAAGCGATTCCCCTGCCTCAGCCTCCGGAGTAGCTTGGATTACAGGCGCCCGCCACAACGCCTGGCTAATTTTTGTATTTTTAGTAGAGATGTGGTTTCACCCTGTTGGCCAGGCTGATCTTGAACTCCTGACCTCAAGTGATGCACCCGCCTTGGCCTCCCAAAGTGCTGGGATTACAGGTGTGAGGAGACTGCTTTTTCTATGGTCGGTGGTGCTGGGTAATGGAAGAGTAAGGTAAAGGGAGGGGACCAGGGATGGCCCCTTTGCTGGCCTCTCCCAGGCTTCAGAGGGGTACATGAAGAGATGGGGTATGTGAGCAGGCTCCCCAAAAGGGGTGTTCATTGAGATTTAGGGATGCCGAGGATAAGCTGAAAAGGCTCTCCAGAGCTACTGCCCTAAAGCTGTTCTTTCTCCTGTGCCTTAGAGAGGCAAGCTGGGCTTTAGCTGGCCTTGGGCCTGATGCCTGTGCCACATGGAGCAGCCAGCCGGCAGGGGGTGGGCTGGGTGGCCTCCAGCTAGCTCTTTGGGAACACCCCAACTCTAGCAAGAACCAAGTCTCTCTCCTAAACCAGCCCCTTCCTACCTCTCCTGAAGGGGCAGCAGGAGAAGGGACAAAGTATGGCTCCACCAGGCCCCAGCAGAGCCTGGGCCCATGCATGGCAGCATTAAATGAGACTCCCCTGCAAGGGAATCCATTTCCTTCGTAGCCTGAACTCTCCCTCCTGCTCAGGGTGGCCTTTTGCAACCGACAAGCCCCCACACATCATCAATCCTGTGTCACGTTAAAGGATGCCGGATGTATGGGAGGGTGCCTGGCCTAGCTTCAAAGGCCTGAGGCAGGATGGATTGTGTCCTCAGGCCTGCTGCTGTCTCTTAAAAAGCCAGAGGGGGTGGGTTCAACCCTCAAATGGTCCATAGCACAGTTAGGAGACATAGGAAGAGGTTAGCATGTCCTGCTCTTCAAGAGCTGCTGGCAGATGGCTGAGCTAGCAGTGTGGGGGGTGCAGGTAGAGACGGGCACACAGCCAGGGTGCTGGCATGGTGTTGGTAAAGGTCCAGCTCTGACTTAGCCTCCGGGGACAGAGAGGCAGGGTACCAGGAAGAAGCCCTACATTCCCACATCCCACAACCCCTGCAGCCCCTTACCCTCCATGCCTGAGTTCTGGTGGGGATCAGCCTAGGAGGTTTGCTGGGGGCTGAGGCATTTGCTTTGTGTCAGTCATCTTTGATACCTTACAGAGAGCATTCCATTAAAAAAAGGACAAACACTGCAATTACTTTTGCACCCACCTAATGTGTTCCTCACTCCAGTCTGGGAACCACCAGCTGGACAGGAGGAAAGGGCCATTCGCAGGGGAGAAGAACCCCCTCAAATCAATTCTACAGACCTGGCTCTACTCTCAACAAGGGGATACTAGAGATCTAAGACTGTAAGTGTGCTGATGCCAGAGAGGAGGGAAGAAGGGAACTTGCAATGGGACAGCTGCTTGAATGTCAGACAAGAATCTGCCCCTACTCTACAGGGTCCTGCTTAGACTAAAAGGCAGACAGAGTGATTCCAGGGGCTGGGGGCCATCCTCTCCTTCTCTTTATGAACTCAGGGCCTCCTAGGCTGCCACATGGCGCTGTGTAGGTTGTTAACTGTACAACTCTGGGGAGCACTATTTGTGACCTAGTCCACATGGATATTACCCTGAAGTTGTCCAGTGTGCGACCTGCACAGCTTTATTCAGTGGCACTAACCCAGAAGGCCCTCCCATTTCTAAGGCCTTCTGTCCTCTAATAACCCCAGCACTGGAGAGAGCTGGGATACTGAAAGTTTGTAGTAGTACTAACATCCCCATAGCAACCCAGTGTGATGTCATAAATGGGGGATTAGCACATTCTAATGCCCAATCAGCAGGCCTTTACCCTCCTTGCCCCTTTGCTAAGGGTGCCACAGGGAAGGAAAGAGGCTGAGGCAAAAGAAGAAGCAGAGGAAAGAGGCTGAGGCAAAGAAGGCAACAGAAGAAGCAAAGACTGCAGCAGGGGTGGACTGATGGGGGTGGATGCTCAAGCTGGCAGGGAATGGAACAGACAGCCAAGGTGCATAGCTTTCCTGAGCTGTGGGATGATTTCCGGCAAGTAGCTTCCCCAGTAGAAGCCAGTGAGGGCTAAGGGCCTGCAGAATGCTCAGGTTGTTCACACCCAGGCTTGCTTACCGGTTGAGTTGAGGTTTGCTTTTCGGAACAACTCCTTCAGGAAGCCGAGGCCTGTGATTTGGTAATAGACCTGAGTGGGGGGAAGATGGGATAGTCTTTGCAGCTCCCTCTGCAGCTCTGAGGGGGCCAGAGGGAAAGCCCAAGGGAGTGGGGAGGTGGGCATTGGATGGGGAGTATAATTAACACTCTGGATATTCTCTTTTCTTTCAGGAGGGGCTGAAACATGGGGCAGCCGGGTAGGGAGAGAGCGCCTGCGGCCCTCTGCCCCTCTTGGTCCCCAGGACCTTCTACCTGCTCGGTGGGCCATCTTCACACACTCCTCAATCTTGCGGTGTTCTTCCTGGCATAGGCCTGTGATCTTTCGTGGCAGCATGCCTCCATGAGGCCGGATGAACTGGCTAAGCAGCAGAACATCCTAGTGGAAACCGAAAATAGGGGATGAGGGTCAGCTGGGCTTGCTTTTGATGCTGGGAAGCTAGGGCTTCATGGTCTACAGGGGAAGCTGATGTCTCCTGGGAACCTGGCTGAGATCACTTCCTCCACACAGAGCTTTGCACACTGGTCTGCTACCTTCACCCAACAAAAGTTAATCCCAACTTAGTAAGATTTTCTGTACCCCATTACCAACCCCAAAAGCTCCCAGCTTCTCTATGAGTTTTTTTTTTTTAGGCAAGGGCTCACTCTGTTGCCCAGGCTGGAGTACAGTGGTGTAATCTTGGGTCACTGCAATCTCTGCCTCCCAATCTCTTGCTCAAGTGGTCCTCCCACCTCAGCCTCCTGAGGAGCTGGGACTACAGGTGCGTGCCACCACGCCTGGCTAATTTTTGTAGAGATGGGGTCTCGCTATGTTGCCCAGGCTGGTCTCGAACTTCTGGGCTCAAACAATCTGCCCGCCTCAGCCTCCCAGAGTTCTGGGATTGCACCCCTACACCTAGCCTCATGAGATCTTCTGATAGACTAGGTTAAAGAACAGAAACTTTTCAGGAAGTGTCACCAATCTTTTATGAACCTGAAGCATCTTTCTTGGATAAAATGTCTGCTCAGGGAGGCTGCCATATGTTTCCACACAAAAGGAAAACCTGTAACATTTTAGACCTTAAGGTCTATATACCACAAGCCAGAGTATATGCAAATAGCCCCTCCACCTCTTGCCGTTCCCTCTGAAGTGCTAGGAAGGCATAAAAGCCAAGGAGGATGGAACCAGGGTTGTGAAGTTTAATCTCACATGATCTAGGCCCCCTGTAACCAGATCTGAATGGATTCTTGGTCTTCCTTCAGACCATCACGTGCTCACCAGGCTGCCTGGATCTGTCAAAGGAACAGATACACAGAGCCAGAATCAAGAAAAGGGACCACCTCCCTGCCAGGTCTAAAAGGTTACGATTCCCAGACTGCTTGAGCTCAGGAGTTCGAGACCAGCCTGAGCAACATAGCAAGACCCCATTCTCATACAATGGCTTAAGGGGTTAAAGAAAACTCACCATTCCCCTCCCTGCAAGTGCCTGGCATGCCTATCTTAGCAGTCAAGTTCCACAAACCAACTTGCTGCCCTGGCAGGCGCCTTGCTGCATAACTGCAGATTTGTTTTAATCACTGGACAGTTCCTGAGGGACCTAGGCCTTCAATTCCCACCCCTGTACTTTTCAGAATCTGATGAAAAGAATTTGGATTGGATTAATCCAGGGCTAATCAACTGGGATGGAGGCCCCAGCCCTCCACCGTAGGCTGCCAAGCAAGCTAACAGCTTTGTGCAGCTCAGGCTAATGGTGCTCTGAGTGGAAAGGGGTAAAAGGAAAAACAACTTTAGCCTTTACCTCAGACGGGATTAGATTTCTTCTGCTGGAGACAGCCAAGTATGTTTCCTGGAAAAAGCTGGTAGGAAGAGTGCCCTATGGTGGCTGGGCGGGTGTGGGGTTTGCTTTCCTATCAGCAGCTGAGGTTCCAAGGATGCCCACAACCCCACTAACTTCCGCATGGTGAGCAGCTGGAAACATTGCCCCTTGCCTGTGTGCTTGCTTTCTGTTACTCCAGGCGGCCATCAGGAGAAGGGCCCCAGGACAGAAAGAACCCCCCCCATCCCTCAGGGTGGCCTCAAGCCAAGGCTTCCAGCCCACGAGATTAGTTGGGTCACTCTGTTCAGATCCCACAGGCATGTGGCTTCTCCTGCTCTTATCACCTGACCAGGATCTCTGCCTTTAGTCATCCTATTCCACAGAGAGGCATAGGGACAACTTACAGGTCAAACTGGCCCAGAGCCTGAATCACCTGAAACCCAAAAATAGGGTGCTTCATGTTACCAGTGAGAGCTCTGAAGAACAAGTAAGGATTTCTCCAGGGCTGTGTCCTTAGTCCCACACCCTCCCCATCTCTGGGGAGGAGGTAGTGTAGTCATTAGGAGCAGGCTCTGCCTGGGCTTTCGTCCCTGGAGTTTGTATCCCAGTTCTGATACCAGCTGGGGGATCTGAGGCAAGTTCACTGGCTTCTCCATGCCTCAAATTTCCTCATCGGTAAAATGAGGATGAAACTAGTACCTACTTCATAGGGTTATTGTGAAAACTAAGTGAACTAAAACAGGTAAGTACTCAGTGCCTGACACAGTATGCACTCAATGTTACCTGTTGTTATTATTCACTACTTTCTTCTTTCCCTGGAAACGACTGCACTAGAAGAGCTTGAGCAATCAGGTATCTTTATAGCTCCAATACAGAACGACAGGGTAATGTGTTCCCAGATCACAGTGAGAACCAAGTCTGTTCAAATACACCTTCATCATAAAAGAGGAAAGCCAAACCCAGATCATGACTCCATCCCACAAGAGGACAACGCCTGTGAACTGAGTTAAGGGCCCTAGTGGTCTGAGGCACAACCAGACCACAAACTCAATCAGTGGCTCTCAACCCTGGCTGCTCATTAGAGCCACGGGAGAGCACTGAAAAAATGCTCAGGCCCCACCCCCCGAGGCTGATTCTGCATCGTGACCTCAGTCTCCCAGGCTACTGAAGATGGTGATGGGTCTTCTTCAGAGGGAGAGCTGCAGTGAATGAGACTACATCTACTAAGTGGCTTGGGAGGACCTGGTGGAGCCCATGCATCATTATTTTTTAAAGTTCCCCAGGTGATTCTAATGCGCAGCCAGGGTCGAGAACAACTGGACAAAATGCTCCCATCTCTGGTGGTTCCATGAAATGCAGCAGTAGCTAAAGCGGGGGGACACTGCTCCAGTTAACCAGGGAATCTGAGAGCTTCACGACACACAGAACTGAGTGTCTGTACCCAGACTCACGTCATAGTTATACTTGTGCTTCAGGTTCCAACGGCAGATGGGGCACTGGCCAGAGGGGTTAGGAGGATTTGGACTGCCCTTGGGAGTCGCTGTGAGACGGCCTTCAATCTAGGAGACAGAGAAGGAGAGCCAGTGTGAGAGACGGGGTCTGCGTGGAGCCACATTATCTTTGCACAAACCCCAAAATGATGGGAATGCTGGTGAAAGTTTACCTTGGGGGTTCTTGTGGGAGTAGCTAAGAGGTTTCTCTGCCTGAACTGTGGTGTTTACTCTGTAGTTGCTGTATGCTAGGCCTTGAGATAGCTACAGGGATGTGGTTTGGTGGCTTACAGGGGTAATGGAAACCATCTGAACTTAATACCAGTGGCAAGAGGGAGGGAGGCGTTTGCTGTATCAATTGAATGCTACCTTTCCTTCCTCAAAAGAAAAAACAAAGGCACCAGAACACTATACTTTTTCCCCTCCCTGGCTTTTGGGGGAAAGTAATACATGCACATGGTAAAAAGTTTCAAGTGGCACAGGGATATAGAGTCCAAAGAAAGCATCCCTTCCATCCCACATGTCCTCCTAGGGGGAAACTGCAGTTCCCAGCTTTATCTTACAGAGCTAAGGCTATGCCAGTGGGTCTCAACCAGAGGTGATTTTGCTTCCCAGGGGACATCTGGCAATGTCTGGAGACATTTTTGATTGTCACGTCTGGGGGAGGGAGTGCTACTGGCATCTAGCAGGGATGCTCTAACCATCCTCCACTGCAGAGGACAGCCCTCACAACCAGGAATTACTCAGCCCCAAATGCCAGGAATAGCAAGGCTGAAAAAACCCGGGTTGTGCCATATAAGCAGATATGCAGGCACTCCTTCTCTCTTACAAAAGAAAGGAAAAACTAACACGATACAGATGGGAGGATACATTGCCCTGTCATGCTCCTTGCTTTTATCATTTTGGATGCCACCTTTTAAACCATGCTGAGGCCAAGTGTGAAATGACCTCCCTATCGCTGCTGTATCCTGTGATACAGTTTTGGAATTACTAAGCGCAATAAACCAATGATCTGGGAATTAGCTCCAGTTGCAAGAGGGGAGTTTAGAGAGCCTTGCTGACTGAGGCCATGGGTTATGAGAGTGAGGCTGGGATGGGTCTGAGAGGCTTTGGGAGGGAAGCAACACTGTCTCTTGGGGGAGAAGTAAGCACAGGGGAAAGGGGCTGGAAGTACTACTTGGCCGTGCAGGGCACAGCTACCCTCCTTCTGCCACGGCAATCACAACTATGCCAGAAACTGAGATGTTAGAGAAAATTCCCAAGTACATGGTAGGCCTTGGGAGGCGGGTTGCAGTGGGTTAGGGGTTCGGGGGTGGGGAGAATTAACATTTATTGACTCCCCATTATATGTGTAGCTCAGTGCTAAGAATGGTTCACATACATTAGTTCACTTAACCTCCAGAATCTAGTGAGGTAGGTGTCTGATCTTATTTCATAGGGGAGAGAATAAGCGATAGCCATGCTGCTAAAGGCATGGATGGGCTCTTCCCTCCCCTGAGGGCTCTCATAGGCCACAATGCCTCCACATCTATTCTACAAACAGCAGACTCATGACCCACATGAAAAACGCTCTTTATACTCAAAAGTCAGATGTATTTCTTTTCTCCAGTGTGGAGTTTATAGAGTGAATGCTTGTTTTGGCTTTGAATCAAGAAGCCTAAAAGGTACCGTAAGGGGACTGGGGCGGTCCCCTAAAAAGAACTGTTTTGAGGCTAAGTAGTGGAAAGGCAGAGGGAGCATTCTAGGGGGAAACCTAATGGACTTGTCCTGGGAATAAGACTGCCTTGGGAAGGACTGAGCTTGGCTGGCTACCTAAAGAGTTAAATCTCTGGTTGACATGGAAGTTACAGAGGCCTCTGGGAGCTCTGTGGAGTCGCTGAGGATTTCTTGGAGGCATAGAAGGCCATGTGAAAACAACGTTGTTGTCTTTTAAGGATTATAGGATAATCTAGGCCCCATGACTCCCCAGGGAAGGGAGGTGGGATGGGCCCAGGGAACGAAAGGGGGGAGTGGGTAGATGAAGAATTGTTCCAACTTTCTTACCAAGAGACAAGCCAGGGCGCCAGCTAGTAAGGCCAGGGCCGGGAGAATGTCACTTTTTAAATGCATCATTTAAGGAGTAGTTTAGTCATTCTAGGCAGAAAAGAAAGGAACTGAGGTCCAGGCTCCTGGCTCTGGGTCAACTTACTTTGGCTCTCTAGGCGTGCAATAATGCCTTAGTTTCCCCGTCGGCAAACTGATTCATCGCCCGCCAAAGAGCTTATCAGCAAAGGCCTCTGAGACCTTGCTATACAAAAGGCCACTTTAATCAAAGAGCAGATACCACAGCCCAGGCATAGCAACTGTTCCTGATTAACCACACTATAGCACACAGCTTGAAAAATGGTAGACTGTGGGATTTATGGTCACTGAGGGAGCTGATCCTGGAGCTGGGCGTCCAGTTTGGGCCCCTCCCTCCCTCAGAGGAGCGGCCAGGCAGCTGCAAGTGTTAAAGAGGTTATACATGGCCAACTCAATGATACTTACTATAGTTGTCTTCCCTTCTTGGATCTCCACCACTACAGAGATAAAGGGGGAAAAATTAGGTCAGCCATTTAATAAGGAACAGAGAGTTTCAAATAACAGCTCAAATTCTACACATTTGGAAAAAAGCAGCCTTCCGTCTGTACTCTCTCATGGTCTCCACCTGGAACAGAAAGCACGCAGGGTTCACCCCACTAGTGCCAAGGCTCTATGCCCTTGAGGCGGGGTGGGGGCAAGCCCAGGATGCCCAGGTAGCATCACCTCTCTGGTATGGGATTAAGGAGTTCCACACTGTTTTTGCCTTTCTATGCAAAGATTTATCTTGGTTCTATCCAAAGGAATTGGTCAGATCCTGTCCTACAGTGGCTAGCAATAAAAGAGGGTGGGGTAGTGGTATGTAAAAGACCTTCAAAAGTACCCAAGCGGTGTGTGTTCCTGCACAAAGAGAATCAGATAAGAATGGTTTCTGCTTTGAAGAATTAACAATGTAAGATACAGCACTGAACTAACACTATTCCAGTGGCACCCAGTGAATGAGCAAAAAGACAAGTTCACTCCTAGAACACATCCTGAGGGTCGTGAGTGAAATCCTCTCCTCCCTGCAGGGTTGCATTTTATTATCTATACTGGAGAGGGTTGATGGACAGGTAGGAATAAGGAGCATGAAGATACTGGGTCCAAGAAGAATTTCAAGTATTGCCATTCCAAACGGAGAGGGATGCCCTCCGTCCTTTGCCTATTTAGGAGAGGCAGTCAGAAGAGAACCTGAAGGCAAGACAACCAGTTGCACACATCTGTCAGGCTAAATACATTTCCTATCTTACTACCTTACCTACCCAAGATGCAGAATGACAACTTCAACCATCATTCAAAGAAGAACCGAGCCAATAGCCCACATTTCGGCTAATATAATCAGATAGTTCTTGGAGATACTCCCTTGCTGACAGTTTCTTTAGAAAGACAGAAGCCAGACTGGGTACAGTGGCTCATGCCTGTAATCCCAGCACTCTGGGAGGCTGAGGTGGGAAGAAATACTTGAGCTCAGGAGTTAAGAGACCAGCCTGCGCAACATGGCAAAACCCTACAAAAATTACTAAAATTAGCCAGGCATGGTGGCCTGCACTTGTAATCCCAGCTACTTGGGAAGGTGATGTGGGAAGACTGCTTGAGCCCAGGAGGTTGAGGCTGCAGTGAGCCATGATCATGCCACTGCATTCCGGCCTGAGGGACAGAGCGAGACCCCATCTTGAACAAACAAACACACACCAATAAAAAGAGAAGGGACCATCTAAGGAAAAAGGCAGTTGTAACCCAACCAGAGGCCCATGGCAGCATCTGTGATCACTGAGCTCTGTGACCAACACCTAATTGGACACAGACTGCTTGGAATTGTCCCTTATTTGTCTTCTGGGCAACCCATTCATACTCACTGCTCCAAAACAACCAACCTGACAGCCTCTCAGTGTCCAACACCAGACATACAAAGGAGTAACAATGAATAGAAAAGCCCTGAGGCTTTCTCTAGAGAACACTGTAGTTATTAATCAATTCAAAGACAACCTAGGTTTTTCAATGTAAAAGAAAATGCGTCACCCCACACACAGATCTACTTGTACGGAACACAGACCAACCTAAGAATGGGATTTGGGTGAGACTCAACGTGGTCCTCAGTCTGGAAGCCAGAACAGCTGCAGAGGGAAGGTCACTGCAATACGTCAGTCTGCAGAATCAACCTACAAATGGAGGATGGGGAGAAATGAAGGGAGGTAGGAGGACGGCACATCCCCAGTCCAGTAAGGGTTCCAGGCACCCTGCAACTCTGCAAATTTGCAAAAACCAAGTTGAGAGACAACCTAATCTGAGCAACAAGTAGGGGGGAACGTTTCCAAGAATCTCCAAAGGAAACAAAAGGAGAGACACGTTCTGGTACCACTGGAGTCAGCAGAAGAACAATGCCCTGAAACACAAGTGGATAAACATGTGGTTCCCTGCTTGGTGGAGGCACTTGGGTCCTAACCATGAGGTAAACAAGTCTAACAAAACACACATCACTCCCGGCAAAGTACCAAACCCTGAAGTCATCCCACTGGCCCCTGGAAAACAGATCAAAGCCCATGGCAAGCTCCACTGTTCACAAGCTTCCCCTCCACACAGCAACCCTGAGCCAGCGAATCATCTTACTAGAAGCCAGTGGGTAAAACAATAGGCAGATGCTTATCTAACAGAGACAATTTGTCAAACCAGAAGGAATGACCTGAGAACTCACGTTGAACTGACATCGATCAGGGTGGTGTCTTAGTGCAGGGGGAGAAGGCCCTGTTGGAGGCTAGGGAGGCCCTTAGTAGATTTTAAGCCTCTGGAAAGAGGAGATAGGAATCAAAATAGTATTGATTTACAGCGTGCATACAAAAATGTGTCAAAACCAAACAAAACCTGAGATCCATTTTGTTCCTGGCTGCCTCCCTATTCAAGAGAAGTGGGGGTGGCTAAGAAAAGCTGGACTGAGAGATTTAGGCACTAACAAAACTTGTTTAGAAAAAGATGGAATCACCCTTGTGTTCTGAGATATGGCAGTATCTAGTAAGCTAAGCGAAGAGATGAAGCAGTTTTCTAAACTAGAACTAAGGGCCAAAATCTTTCCAGATAAGCACTTCTCATACACATGAAATAATCTGTCCCAAATGAGGCAACACAGTTGCTGGGCATTTGTGGACTGTACAGCTTCGTTCTACCTACTGTGGAGAGTTACAGTAGAATAGGAGCCGCAGTCTTTGCCCTAGAGGAGTAAAAGAACTAAACTCTGTATGGGAACTTGACTGTAATAAAGTCTATGCCTCGTAAAAAGGTCCTTTGAGTACTTCAGTAAATACTTGCCTAGGATGGAGTCCAAGATAACTGAATTATAATAGTCTGGAACAAATGGCATTGTGGTGAGATTGCAGTGAATGTAAAAGGAGGAGAGGGGGTGACACCTATAGTCTCAGCTACTCAGGAGGATCACCCGAGCTAAGGAGTTAGAGGCCAGCCTGGGCAACATAGCAAGACTGTCTCTTAAACAACAACAAAAAACATGGAAAATGCAAAAAACCTTGATGGCCACATGAACAGACATAGTGAACTGCAACCATGTAAAGACCCAACTGCTTAGTAAAACAGAAAGTGAAAAAGGATGAAGAGTGCAGGGCACTGCTGAAGTGCCCAGAGACCAAGGTCCCTCTTGGAGAGGATCTGTGGA
This sequence comes from Chlorocebus sabaeus, assembly GCF_047675955.1. Taxonomy (NCBI): domain Eukaryota; kingdom Metazoa; phylum Chordata; class Mammalia; order Primates; family Cercopithecidae; genus Chlorocebus; species Chlorocebus sabaeus. Next base: position 43,901,771 of record NC_132920.1, read on the forward strand.
AACCAGGGCCCAAGCAGAGTAGGAAAGACTGGAGTAACTGATGGCTGGGCAGTGGCCCTAATAGTCTTATGTAGGGTCAGGGAGAGGAGTACCATGTTTGGGATGTGTGCTTGCATTTCTGGCCACTGACCACCTTTCGCAAACACCTTCCTGCCTCAAGCCCTGCTTCCTCCAGTTCATCTTTAATTCTACCATTGAAGTTTCTGGTTCCCTCATCACCTCCCTTTCTTTCCCTTGGACCCCTGAAGGAACGTCCCTCTGACCTATGCTTCAGAATGAGGAGTTAGCAGGTTACTCTGGACTATGTCCCCTGAATTCTTTAAAGACGCCAACTCACTCCTCTCTCAAAGCTTTTATATGGGACTGCCCAACCTACCAGGCATATCCTTGTCTGAAATGTTAGGTCTTCCAGAAGGCCTTCTTAACTGACTGAAAGAGATGAAGCAAATTCCCTTTGGCCTTTGCTCAATTCAGTATACCCTTCTCTAAGTGGCTGATAGATCATGACTTAATTTATATAATTTTTTTTAAAAAATACATTTCCTTCACAAGGACTCTGGGAGGGATAAGGGAGGAATGAGATCCAACATAGTCTTTGCTAAATCTGGCAGTGCCAACCATAAAGGCACTAAATGGTCTTTGGCAAGTTAACTGCTAAGAGCTTTCAGGGAAGGAGGGAACAACAAGGAAGGCCCTGCCATGGAATACCAAGGTGATGTTACTGGTGGAGAGGGAAGAGGGCTGGCTCTACTTCCAATTCCATCACATATTGGATGCTGGGCAAGCTATTAAACCCCTTGGGACTGCATTTCCTCATTTATAAAAATGAGGACAGTTAATATCCACCTTTAAGGTGTTTTTGAGAAGACTGAATAAATGTATGTGGAAAATCTAGCACAGTATTTGAAGCAGGCACAGAAAGTCACAATTTCTATTTTTGTCCTCCTTCAGTCTTGCTTTTTCCATAATAATCTTTTTTTGGTTTTGTGTATCTCTTTGGTCAAACTTTAAACCAGGCTTTCTCAACAGCAGCAGGACTGCCATTTTGGGCCAGAAGGTTCTTTGTTGTGGGGAACTGACTTGTGGATTATGTTTAGCAGCATCCCTCACCACTACCCCCCAGATGCCAGTAGTACCAGTTGTGACAACCAAAAATGTCTGCAGACATGGCCTATTGTTCCTGGGGGACAAAATTGCCCCCCAGTTGAAAATCACTGCTTTAGACTGAAAGTTTTCATAGACAGGAAAATTGGTGCTCAGTCCTCATAAGCTGACTAAAATCATGTATTATTATCTGATACTTTGAAAAGATGCTTGAATATTTTCAGCAAGAGACCCAGCTTCTTTCCCACAACTTTAAATTCTATGTGTACAATATTGTTTGAGTTTCACATATACCAGCTGAGACTAGTCAAAATTAGCTATATGTACAATACTTTATGCCTTACAAATAATGGATAGAATAGCAAAATAAAATGTTTTCATTTAAAAGCTTTGAAGACAGGTGAGTCTTAAGAATATAGAATATGGCAATGCCTTCATGTAGAATCACATTAATTCAACCTAACATGTAGATGAAGGACTTCAGAGACCCATTTGATTTACAGTCCATCCATTTTTCGTGTTTTTAAAGAGGTAGGGGTTCTCACTATGTCACCCAGGTTAGACTCCAATTTCTGAGCCCAAGTGATCCTCCCACCTTGGCCTCCCAAAATGCTGGGATTAAAGATATGTACCACTGTACCTGGGTTACAGTCCATCATTTCACAAACTCTCCAACTGAAAAAATTCTTTAAGTCTAATTTCAAATATTTGTTATTAAAACAAAACGATTCCTCTTGCCTTTTTTTCTGGATAGCAAAATCTGCCTCAACTTTGAATTTCAAAAGAATATGCAAATTGTAGCCAATAGTGTTTGACACTTGGTAGACTCTCCCAAAATGGTATGGAGATATGCCTATTTTGCAGCATGGGAACAGATGAGACACCCAAATTCTTTCTATCATCTGCATGATTTCTTTAGTGTCTTTATTAATGAGTCTACTAATGGATAAATTAACCAGGCAGTATCCAGACTTTTTTTTCTAGCAAATACTCCCCTTACGGGCTGAATTCTTCAAACATACCTGCTATTTCCATTTCTTCAACTATCTCCTTCAATTCTCCAAACTGGATTCCTTGTTTGCCACTCTATTGAAATTGCTACTTGAAAGCTACAAACAGACCTCTTCTGAGACAAATCCAATGGCCCCTTCATTAGGCTCTTCTTTTTAGACTTTTCTGCTCCCTCTGACAACAATGATCACTCTTTGGCACTGGATACTTCTCAGCTTTCATTAAAGGATATGCTGCCCAATACTATGCCAGATCCTCAAAAAACCCCACATCTCTTCTTTTGCACATCACTCATCCTTTCCTGCTTCCAGGAGGACACAAAGGAAGGCTATGTCCTAAAAGACCGTTTCACTCTCCGCCAGATTCCATCCTTTTGTGAGCCTGCTCAAGACACATCCTCTTTATGAAAACTTTCAACTGGGTTTGCTGTTTCCAGTAACTGAGTCTCCCTGTACTTCATCACGTAAAAGGCTAACTTGCATTTATTGGAGTGTGCATATACATAATCTCATTAGAAACTAAGCTTTTCAGAAAAAGGGCTGTATTTTGTGTCTCCAGAATTCCTTCACAGCTTGAAGCATAGCACTTGGCATTCAGTAAGCTCTCAGTTGATGCTCGACTCAGGCCGCTTTCCCAGATTAAGATTAATGAAAAGCTGAACTACCATTCTGCATTTGCCTATGTCTCAGCTATTCAATGGCCTTTCCACTTTGGCTCCCCCTTCACAGGGAGACTAGCGGCCCGGGCAGAGAAAGCCGCCATCAGATCACAGCATTTTGAGAAGAGAAAGTGGAAAGGGAGGCTCTGGGCCGGGGGGGTGGGGGGGGGGTGGGGGAAGGGTACCCAGATGGCCTTCCTTCGTGATTCAGAGACTCTTTAATAAAAGAGACTGCGATTCGGAGAATATAGAAGGGAGAATTAACATGAAAACCGTTTCCGAAAACTTTTCTGAACCTTGGGACAGGTTTCTTTTCTGCTCCTGCTAAGTAAGCAGGCTTTCTCTTCGTCCTCCTCGGTCTCATGAGGATACTCACAAGGGGCAGGAGCTCAAGATAAGGCACCAGGGTCTGGAAGGGGCTTTTAAGCACGCCTGGGGAGCCGGTACCTCCTAAGTTTCAGAATCGCACGAAGGAAAGGGAGGAAGGGGCGCACCGGGGCTAGCGGAAGCAATCTCCGCCGCTCTTCTTAACTTCAGGAGGTTGCTGGTACGCATGACTCACCTTCCCTGAACCCGCGAGCTGGAAGCCGAGACCAGCTGGTCGCTGCCGGGCCCGCTAGGAGCCCACGGAGAAGCCCCCCATAGGCCGACACCAAACCCTTGAAGGCCGCCATCTTGAGAAACCTACCCTGATCTCTTATCCATTTCCGCTTCCGGAACGTGGCGCGCGCCGCCGCAGTGGTGGGGCAGGAACAGCGGGGGCGGGGTTGTAGTTCGCTTACTCCTGTCACGAAACTTCTTTCGCCTGTCTGCTTTGGGGTAAGAAGAGAGGCTTCTGCGTCAAGCCTACATTTCGTGTTAAGGATCTAGGGGAGGTCTTCTAGCTCCTGTCTGCCAATGCCTGCAAGTCTTCAAGGTTGCATTCGTTTCGTGGAAGCCTTCCTTAGGAAAATCGCACGCAACACCCCTACCTAAGTCTTTAAAGTTTTCTCTTCACTGCGCGTCAGCTGTGGTCTTTCAGCTTCTGTGACTGGGCTAGACCTCTACAGGAGAGGTTGAAATGGTTAGGAACTCAGGCTCTGGAGTATAGGATATCAGGCAGACCATGGATAGAATTGATACCACCTTCTTCCCTGACCACTGCCACGCTGATCTTTGATTTGCATGTACTTTGGCCTCTCTCTAGCCCCAGGGCCTTGGCACAAGCTGTTTCCTTTGTCTACTCTTTAGTTGTCTAGTTAGCTTCTATTTATTTCTTAGAGCTTGCCTCAAACCTTATTTCCTTATTTGCTTGACTGCCCATTCTCAGCACCAGATGCCTCTCCATCTTAGTGCTTGGGACAATTTCAGTTTTATGTTTGTTTTGTATGTGTCTTCTCACCAGACTGTAAGCTCCATGAAGTCAGGAACTTTGTTTTCTGTTGACTCTCACATCTCCAGCACTTAGTATAGTCCTGACACATAATAAGAGTACAATATATACTTGTTGAATGAATGAGTAGAATCTATTTTATAGGGCCTAGGGGAGGACTAGACCCTGAAAATTAGATGTGATAAAACATAAGTGATCGACTGGGTGTGGTGGCTCTTGCCTGTAATCCCAGCACTTTGGGAGGCTGAGGTGGGTGGATTACCTGAGGTCAGGAGTTCAAGACCAGCCTGACCAGCGTGGTGAAACCCCGTCTCTACTAAAAATACAAAAATTAGGTGGGTGTGGTGATGGGTACCTGTAATCCCAGACACTTGGGAGGCTGAGGCAGGAGAATCGCTTGAACCCAGGAGGTGGAGGTTACAGTGAGACAAGATTGCACCATTGCACTCTAGCCTGGGTAACAAGAGTGAAACTCCATCTCAAAAACAAAACAAAACAAAACAAAGCAAAAGTGCTCAATAAACATAAGCTAGTTAATAGAGCAGTTATAGAGATGACTCTTTTCACAAGTTGGACTCACTTGTGTTGTAAGGAAGCTTATGGTACCAAAGAGAAAATACAACTGCCCGGTTTTTCCTCTTTTAGATTTGTGGGACGTATAGGATGTTCCTCTGGAGCTCCATAGGAAAGGAAAATCATTCACAACTCAGTTCTTCCACTTGGAAGGATAATTTCCACCTTCTGTAATAAGCCTGAAGAGGGATTTTCTAGTTATCCTTCTCTGATTCATAGATGGGAAAAGTCAGGCTTATTAAATGGCATAGGATGTTTTCTGATGAGTGGGAGAGGAGCCCATCATCCAGTTAGGACCATCACCCTAGTAGGCTAGGAGGATGCAGAGCAGCTGCTGTATGGAAAGTTTGAGTGGCATCATCATAGAGAGGGAGAACAGGAGAAATGCAGCATTGGGGTACATTAAAACATCTCATTTAGCAAAGGTAAACCCCGTGAAGGTGAAACTTAAAAGTCAATCAAGATGGCAGAGACTGACACGTGGATTAGAAGTGAAGCCGAGGGTCTTAGTGGGGTATAGGTCTAGGTGTCCCAGCCAGGATCAAGAAAGCTTTGACTCTCCCTATATCTTCCAAGTTTGTTCTGTATAGATGACCTTGAGCTTATGGATGTATAGATGACCTCTGTACAGATAACCTTCTGTGTTTGTACTGCATCCCCTGTTTCTTCACCGATTTCCAACTTCCAGGAATCCGGTAGAGACAAAGGCAGCAACAGAGCCTCACCCAGGGCTTGCTTTGGACATAGTGAGCTAAAGCATTTGAATGCCAACCCTCTTCTCATTATCTTATCTTAACTTATCATAACCAAATTTTATTTTAAAAAACAACTATAACAGGTAACATGTGATCATTGTAGAAAAATGAAACAATAAATAAAGTGAAAAGAAAATAAATGTCATGTAAAATCCAGAGATAAGCATTGTTTACATTTAGCAAGATGAAATAATACTGTGGATATTCTTTGCCTTATAATATCTTATTTTTCTGAGTCCATTTATGATTAGTCCCTACAATTCTGTGAGACCAGGTTTTGATCAGGAGACTAGCTTTAAAAAACAACAACACATCTTTTAATTAAAGTATTACCCATGAAAGAAAAATACGCAGGCTGGGTACAGTGGCTCATGCCTGTAATCCCAGCACTTTGGGAGGCCGAGGAGAATGGATCACTTAAGGTTAGGAGTTTGAGACCAGCCTCGCCAACATGGTGAAACCTCATCTCTACTAAAAATACAAAACTTAGCTGGGTGTGGTGGTTGGCTCCTGTAATCCCAGTTACTCAGGAGGCTGAGGCAGGAGAATCACCTGAACCCTGGAGGTGGAGGTTGCAGTGAGCCGAGATCATGCCATTGCACTCCAGCCTGGGCAACAGAGTGAGACTCCATCTCAAAAACAAAACAAAACAAAACAAAAAAACGACAAATCATCGGTGTACTGCTTGATGAATTTTCACAAAGGGAACACACTACCCATACTAGAGTGGAGTGGCATGTTCAAGCAGAACATGACTGGCACCCTAGAACATCCCCTTGTGTCCCCTTCCAGACACTACCCCCCAAGGATAATCAGTATCCTGACTTTTAGCATGATACATTACTTTTCCCTGCATGTGACCTTTATATAATATTCCACTGTGAATATGCCATATTTTTAAAAATCACTTTTTTTTTTTCTGTTGATAGAATTTAGATACTTTCCACTTGGGACTACTACAAATAGTGCTGTAACATTCTTCTACGTGACTCTTGGTGAACACAAGAACAAACTTCCAGGGGCCGGGCGTGGTGGCTCACACCTGTAATCCCAGCACTTTGGGAGGCCGAGACGGGCGGATCACGAGGTCAGGAGATTGAGACCATCCTGGCTAGCACGGTGAAACCCCGTCTCTACTAAAAATACAAAAAAATTAGCCTGGCATGGTGGTGGGCACCCGTAGTCCCAGCTACTTGGGAGGCTGAGGCAGGAGAATGGCGTGAACCTGGGAGCGGAACTTGCAGTGAGCTGAGCTTGCGCCACTGCACTCCAGCCTGGGCAACAGAGTGAGACTCTGCCTCAAAAAAAAAAAAAAAAAAAAAAAGGAACAAATTTCTTTGGGGTCTATCTAGCAGTGGAACTGTTAGATTGCAGGGTATGCCTATGCCTAGCTTTAGTAAAAGATATTGCCTTGACAGTTTTTACAAAAGCCTTTTTAAATTAAATTAAATTTTTTTTTGAGACAGAGTCTTGCTCTGTCACCCAGGCTGGAGTACAGTGGCATGATCATGGCTCACTGCAGACTGGACTTCTTGGGCACGGGTGATTCTCCCACCTCAGCCTCCTGAGTAGCTGGGACTACAGGCACATGACACTATGCCCGGCTAATTTTCTGTATTTTTTGTAGAGGTGGGGTTTTGCCATGTTGCCCAGTCTTGTCTCGAACTCTTGAGCTCAAGAAATCTGCCTGTCTCAGCCTCCCAAAGTGCTGAGATTACAGGCGCAAGTCACCATGTCTGACCCAAAGGCCAGGCTAGATACTGCCAAACAATTTTCCATAATGATTGTACCAGTTTACTCTGGTATCAACTCTGCTCCACACCTTGCCAATATTTGATTTCCTTTTTTGTCCTTTTAATCTTGCCATTCTGGTTGGCCTGTAGTAGGCTCTCACTGTGTATTTATTTTACATTTCTCCGATGCTTAATGAAGATGAGAAACTTTTCATATGTTTATAGACCATTTGTTTTTATTTATTTTTATTTATTTATTTATTTATTTATTTATTTATTTATTTATTTTTGAGACAGAGTCTCAGTCTGTCCCCCAGGCTGGAGTGCAATGGTGTGATCTTGGCTCACTGTACCCTCCACCTCCTGGGTTCAAGTGATTCTCCTGCCTCAGCCTCGGGTGCACCCCACCATGCCCAGCTAATTTTTGTATTTTTAGTAGAGACAGAGTCTCACCATGTTGGCCAGGCTGGTATGGATCTCCTGACCTCAGATTATTCACCTGCCTCGGCCTTCCAAAGTGTTGAGATTACAGGCGTGAGCCACCACACCTGGCCAATAAATTTTAAGCATGCAGTTTATATAGCAATATAGGCCATTTAGACATCCTTTTTGTAAAATGTATGTTTAATATTTTGGCTCATGTTCTATTGGGTTGCCTATGTTTTGCTTTTCTTTTTTCTATTTATTTATTTGTTTATTTATTTAAAGACAGGACTTCCCTGTCACCCAGGCTGTAGTGCAGTGGCACATTCATGGCTTTCTACAGGCTTGACCTCTCGGGCTCAAGTGATCCTCCAACCTCAGCCTCCTGAGGAGCTGGGACTATAGGCGTACACTATGATACCCAACTATTTGTTTTTTTTTGTTTTTTTTTTTTTGAGATGAAGTCTAGCTCTGTCGCCCAGGCTGGAGTGGGGTGGCATGATCTCGACTCACTGCAACCTCAGTCTCTTGGGTTCGAGCAATTCTCCTGCCTCGGCCTCCTGAGTAGCTGGGATTACAGGCTCCCACCACCACGCTCAGCTAATTTTTATATTTTTAGTAGAGATGGGGTTTCACCATGATGGCCTGGCTGGTCTCAAACTCCTGACCTCTGGTGATCTGCCTACCTCGGCCTCCCAAAGTGCTAGGATTATAGGCATGAGCCACCGTGCCCAGTTTGATACCCAGCTTGTTTTTAATTTTTTTTTTATGGAGACAGGGTCTCACTATGTTGCCCAGGCTGGTCTCAAACTCCTCCTCTCAAGCAATCTGCCTCAACTTCCCAAAGTGCTGGGATTACAGGCAAGAGCTACAGCTCCTGGCCTGTCTTTTTCTTATTGATTTGTAGTTCTTTATATGTTCTGGATACTTATCCTTTCTTGAATATGTGTACTTTAAATGTCATCTCCCTCTCTGTGGGTTGCCTTTTTATTCTCCTGTAGTTTTTTTTTTTTTTTAATGAGGAGTATTTAAAAATTTTTAATATGTGCAATTTATCAGTTTTTTTCTTTTATGGTTGATACTTTTTGTTTCCTATTCAATTCTTTTTCTGGCTGGGCGTGGTGGCTCATGCCTGTAATCTCAACACTTTGAGAAGTTGAGGCAGGATGATTGCTTGAGCTCAGAAGTTTGAGACCAGCCTGGGCAATAGGTGAAACCCCATCTCTACTGGAAATACACAAAAAAATTAGCCAGGCATGGTGGTGCATGCCTGTAGTCTCAGCTGCTCCAGAGGCTGAGGTGGGAGAATCACCTCAGCCCAGGAAGTCAAGGCTGCAGTGAGCCATGATTATGCCACTACACTCCAGCAGCCTGAGCGATGAGAGTAAGACGCTATTAAAAAAAAAAATATCTGGGTATGTGCATGCAGTCCAGATTACTTGGAAGGCTAAGATGGGGAGGGTCACTTGAGCCCAGGTGTTTGAGGTTACACTGAGCTATGATGATGCCACTGCTCTTCAGCCTGAGTGACGGAGTAAGAAGGTGTCTCTAAAAAAAGTAAAAAATAAATAATAATTTTTGTCCTCTTCAAGGTCATGAAGATGCTCTTCTGTCTTTTTTTTCTGAAAACTTTATTGTTTACTTTTCACATTTAGGTCTTTGAGTCATCTAGAATTGTTTAGTTATGTGGTCTGAAACTGGGATTAAGATTCATTTTTCCCCTATAGTTTCAGTATCTAACTGACCTAGCACCATTTAAAAATTTCACACTTTTCCTTTTCTTTTTTCGAGATAAAGTTTTGCTCTTGTCGCCCAGGTTGGAGTACAACGGTGCAATTTCCGCTCACTGCAACCTCTGCCTCCTGGGTTCAAACAATTCTCCTGCCTCAGCCTCCCGAGCAGCTGGGATTACAGGTGCCTGCTACCATGCCTGACTAATGAAAAGTTTCACACTTTCCCCCACTGCATTTCATCTGGTCTGGTTTCTGGAATCTCTGTTTAGTTCCCGTGGTCTCTTTTTCTGTCATTTGGCACTATATATGTGTGTGTGTGTGTGTGTGTGTGTGTGTGTATACACACATATATACACATATATATGCACGTATATATACACATATATACGTATATATACACATACATATATACATCTATATCTTTATTTGTTTATTTTTTCAGAGATGGAGTTTTGCTCTGTCACCCAGGCTAGAGTGCAGTGTCTTGAACATGGCTCACTGCAGCTTCAACCCCCTGGGCTCAAACAGTCCTCCTGCCTCAGCCTCCTGAGTAGCTGGGACTACAGGCATACTTTGACACTATTTCTAATGGTTATGTACTATTTCATTGTCTGGAAGTTCAATCACCAATCTCCAATTGCTAAGCTTTTAGCTTGCTTTTTTTTTTTTTTTTTTTTTTGAGACGATGTCTCACTCTAGTCCCCCGGGCTGGAGTGCAGTGGTGCAATCTCGGCTCACTGCAACCTCCACCTCCTGGGTTCAAGCGATTCTCCTGCCTCAGCCTCCCGAGTAGCTGGGATTACAGACGCCTGCCACCACACCTGACTAATTTTTGTATTTTTAGTAGAGATGGGCTTTCACCAAGTTGGCCAGGCTGCCAACTCCTGATCTCAGGTGATCTACCCGCCTCGGCCTCCCAAAATGCTAGGATTACAGGCGTGAGCCACTGCTCCTGGCCCAAAATTTTTTCTAATATCTAGCTTCCTACTCCAAAAACAGTATGTTCTATTTAATTAGTGAGTCTTTTATTCCCTTTTCCCTAGTTGAGTATGCTGTGGATTCTTTTTGTAAGTACAACTGTGCTGTGGAATAAAAGGGGGTCAGGGCCCTTGTCTGAGAGCTGCAGATGGTTAGCTGCCACCCAAAGGAAGGGTCTTTTTCTGAGCCTAAGTCTCTGGGGTTGTTGACAGAGCCATTCTCATGCATGAGAAGAACTATTTCCAGCTGCAGTGGCAATCCTGGAACTCGAAGAGCAGCAATGACACTGTATACACATGTGTAGAGAAGGTAGGCTGAGGAACCTCTTTTTATTTCTGAACCTCTCTTTATTTCTTCTACCACCTCCTCTTCGGAGGAGCCCAGTCCCCTAGGTTCCACCTCATTTCCCAAGGAGACCGCCTTTCTTTCTCCACATCTTGTCCTGGACTCTGTCTTAATTCTGGAGATAAACTTACATCCCAAATAAACCTTCTCAATGAAGATGTTCAGGGAAACCCACAGGAGATGAACCCAGAAATGTTCATTTTGCCAAGGAAAACTTAAATTCGCAGTAGGGATGATCTGGTCGAGTGATGTGCTGCTGGCTAACAGGACAGTGAGGCTCAGGCCAGAGCCCAGGAAGGAGTTAGGTCAGCCCATCTATGGCTTCAGGGCTGGGGAGGTTCTGGTCCTAGCTGTGGATGGATGTGCTCTTCCAGCCTTCCTCCCACCTCGCCCAGGAAGAGGGGTCAGAGCCAAGAGCAGCGCAGATGTGAGCCATGAAGGAGCAGAGGCAACGGAAAGGAGAAAGGGGAAAGGGGCGGGAAGGTGGAGGGAGAGTGATCTGATGAAGACCACATGGGGCTGGGGGAACTGCAAGGGAAATCAGAGGAAGGGGCTGGCAGACTGGAGTGACAGTCATGTTTGCTTTTTCCTAATTAATGCAGTTTCCTTACAAACCCCCTGCTGATTCCCAGCTGGTCGACTCAACCATAACAACATGTGGCCTGCCCTGCCTAGGCCAGGAACTGAGGCTTGAGCCTCCCAAGAAGGGTCTGGTTTCATCTGCAGCCGCTGCCCTCCTCCGCCTCAAGGGCTCTGTGCAGATGAAGGAAGGGACAGCACCTTAAGCTGGGGAGAGAACTGCTATGGGGAACGGCCTGGGCCTGGCAGCTTTGGGCCGGCCTGGTGACACACCTCTGTTTCCTATGACCTTTATAAAGGGCAGTTCCCTCCTGTTAGAGCTCTGCCTCCCAAACAGGTATGAGCGGGGGTGGGGTGGGGAGTCCTTGGACAAAGAACCCCTTGCCTGGTGGTGGCTGCTCTACAGGTGTGTCCTGCTTGACGCAATAGGCCTGGAAACAATTGGGGTGTGTCTAGAGTCTCTGCTAATTCAACACTTTCCATTGCTTTTTTAGTGCTGTTTGTCTTTTCACGAGGACTTTTACTCTGCCCAAGTTATTCATTCTATCCACACATTTGTTCATCATTTATTTTGCCAATGGGTATCAACTGAGGAGCTACTATGTGCCTTTTATAAACAAATGATGACATGCACTAGTGAACACTCCAGGGGTGAAAGCTTTTGTCTGACAAAGAAACATTTTGTAAACTCGATGGTTGCCCTGGAATTTACTTGCTCTCTCTCTCTCTCTCTTTTTTTAATTTAAAATTTTAACTTTTTCATTGTGAAATAAGACACACATCCAGGAAACGTATACAACTTAAATGTACTGTATAACCGATTAATTATAAAGCAAACCTGACTCATTTATATGCTGGAGCATTAGGCTATGCAGCTGCCCTAATATGGATAATGAGGGAAAACACAAAAAAGAAGTGGAATTGGCGAGAGGTAGAGTTAGGGACCTTCAGATCCCAAAGCCTTCTGGGAAACTGAGGCCAGAGGAAGAAGGCCCCAACCAAAACTGCCTGCTGCAGGGGAGGAGGCCTGCTGTGGCCTTTGGGTGCACTCCCAGGCACGAGCCAGGACCCAGTCCAAGTGAGAGGTTCAGGCTGTGATTGGGGCCAGTGAGGCCTGCTCAGCTCAGGTCTCTCCCAATGTAAGCAAACCCTGGCCAGACATTTTTGCAGAGTGCCAGATGCCCTTTCTGAAAAGGCCGCGATGTCCTTGTTACGTGAAGAGATGCACCCAATTCCTTTCTCCTGGTGTCCACATGCAGTTTTTTGTGTGTGTAAGGAAAAGGTTTTAGCTTCTTAGGACACTTTGGAACTATCGGCTATTTTTACTAACACGTACAAAATGGCGCCCTGGGGAGGCACTCTCCTGTGTACATCCCTGTGTGGCGTCTGTTTCTTCCCCTATGAAGAAATAGATAAAAGCAAGCCCGAGTGAGGTGGCTTATGCCTGTAGGTCAAAGCACTTTGGCCGGCCAAGGTGGGAGGATCGCTTGAGGCTAGCAGTTCAAGCCTACAATGAGCTATGAACGTGCCACTGTACTCTAGCCAGGGTGAGGCCCTATCTCTACAAAAATTTAAATTAAAATTTAAAAAAAAGATACAGGGCTGGGTGCAGTGGCTCACACCTGTAATCCCAGCAGTTTGGGAGGCTGAGGTGGGTGGATCACTTGAGGCCAGGAGTTCTAGACCAGCCTGACCAACATGGCAAAACCCCATCTCTACTAAAAATACAGAAATTAGCCAGGTGTGGTGGTACACACCTGTAGTCCCAGCTGCTTGGGAAGCTGAGGCAAGAGAATCACTTCAACATGGGAGGTGGAGGTTGCAGTGAGCTGAGATCACGCCACTGCACCCCAGCCTGGGTGACAGAGTGAGATCTTGTCTTAAAAAAAGAAAGTTAAAAAAAGATATAGAAGCAGGAGGAAAGCACTGCAGACGGAAAATCAGGCTGTCCCCTAACCAACTGGCAATATACAACCAGATATTCGTGTTCTCTGTTTCTCCATCTGTAAAGAGTCCCGTCTGGTTCTAGAATTCAGCTTCCATAAACAGGCCCATCATTGGTCCCTAGAGTGGTGCAAGTTCAGTGTGTAGCCTCCTCCCTGCTCTGCTGTTCTTCAGGTCTCACCCACTTTTATCCTCAGCAATCCCCTCAAAGCCGATAAGCCCCAAAGCCACAGCAATACTCTTTTGAACTCTAGCCTTTAGTATCCAACTGCCTACAGAAGTTTCTGTCTGGTTCTTCTGAAGGAGCTTAAATTCACAGTGTCTAGGTAAGGGCATCACAACCTCCTCCTTCTTTTTTTTTTTTTTTTTTTTTGAGATGGAGTCTCACTTTGTCACCTAGGCTGGAGTGCAGTGTCAGAATCTCAGATCACTGCAACCTCCGCCTCCCAGGTTCAAGTGATTCTTCTGCCTCAGCCTCCCAGGCAGCTGGGACCACAGGCATGTGCCACCACGCCTGGCTAATTTTTTTGTATTTTTAGTACAGATAGGGTTTCACCATATTGGCCAAGCTGGTCTCTAACTCCTTACCTCGTGATCCACCTGCCTCAGCCTCCCAAAGTGCTGGGATTACAGGTGTGAGCCACTGTGCCCAGTCGGCCATTACCACCTTCCTAATAAATGCCATCCCTGATGTTGGTCTCCTGGTCACTCACAGAGTCATCATCAACTGCCCCCCCCCCCTCAATTTTCACAGTTTTCGCACATTTCATAAATTTCAAAGTTACCTCATTATTTCCCCCTCTTCCTTGCTGTTTCAATTCCTGCCACCTTCTAGTACCTTGGTTTTCCCATTGCCTTCAGGCTCCCCACCTCCAATCTGCTCTACTACTATGGTTTAACCTACCTTCCTTCCTTCCTTCCTTCCTTCCTTCCTTCCTTCCTTCCTTCCTTCCTTCCTCCCTCCCTCCCTCCCTCCCTCCCTCCCTCCTTCCTTCCTTCCTTTCTCTTTCTTTTTCTTTCTTTCTCTCTTCTTTTCTTTCTCCTTCCTTCCTTCTTTCTTCCTTTCTTTCTTTCTGTTTTTTTTTTTTTTTTTTTTTTTTTAAGACTGAGTCTTGCTCTGTCACCCAGGCTAGAGTGCAGTGGCACAATCTCAGCTCACTGCAAACTTCACCTCCCATGTTCAAGTGATTCTCGTGCCTCAGCCTCCTGAGGAGCTGGGACTACAGGCGTGCGCCACCATGCCCAGCTAATTTTTGTATTTTTAGTAGAGATGGGGTTTCACCATGTTGGTCAGGCTGGTCTCAAATGCCTGACCTCAGGCGATCCGCCTGCCTCGGCCTCCCAAAGTGCTGGGATTACATGCATGAGCTACCGTGCCTGGCCTCGGTCTAATTTTTCTTAACACCCTTGGTCACTTTCCTGCTTAATGACTTCTCACTGCCTACCATTGGCCTTTATAAGGCTTACTTCTGGTGCAGTCTTGGTCTTCTCCCCAAAGGTAATGAATCAGAACCTGTAATGGTGGGGCTCTGAATTTGTATTTTTAGGGAATGCTTCTCCTAGAAGACTAAAAGTCTGAGACCTGCTGATCAAAGTGACTAAAGTCCTAGCTTCTGACCTTAATATATGGGGCCTTTCGAGATGTTGCATTCCCTACCTTTCCCACTTTTTCTCCCCTCCTCTCCCACACAGACCCTAAGAACCCCCTCCGTGCTCATTTTCCTTCCCTCCATTACTCATCTGCCAGAAAAGCCTCCGCTTCCGTCAGTCTTGGCCTGAGTCTTGCCTTCTTTGTCAGGACTCCATCTGATCTCTCTACAGATTCTTTCTTTCCTTCTTGCCACTCCAGAGCTGGTCTGCTTTTATCTCTGGCTGCTTGATTACATGCTCTTCCACACTGGCCAGGTCATTATGGGTTGTAAGTGGCAATCACCCCAGCTTGTAGAAGGACATTTATTATCTCTTACAACCAATCCAGGATGGGCAGAGTTCAGTGGGGCTTCAGGGCAACTGCAGCCAGAGCTGCCAGCACCTTCAGGCTCTTCGTCTCCTTCTCTCTCTCTGCATTTTCACTTCATTCACTCATTATTATTTCCCCGTGGGGCTGCCAGTGGTTTCTGGCCTGGAGACAGAGGTTGAGACACTAGTATTGGCAGGCCCCAATTGACCTATATGGAGAAAGTGCAGGAAACGAAAAAGAAGGGGCATTTTTTTCCAAAGAAGGGGAAAAGGGAAAGTGCTGAGCAGGAAAACTAATGTGTTCACCACTGTGTTAGTTAGGAGTTAGCTCAGCTACGCATGACAGGAAATGCAAAATAGCAGTGGCTTAAAAGATGGCAAAGGACTCTGGAAGCAGTCAGAGATCCACACTCCTTCCAGCTTGTTGCCCTGCCCCCTCATAGTCCTAAATGCTTGTTTTAGCTCCAGTCATCATGCCTATATCCTCCATAGAGCAGAAAGGAGAACCAACCTGCCATCCTTTAAAGACACCTCCTAGAAATTGTACCCACCATGACTTATATCCATTTGCTAGAACTTATTTATATGGCTATGCTGAGCTGCCAGGGCTTCTGGGAATAGCCTTTATTCTGGGCAGACGTATGGAAGTGGAAGGCTTGGGGGCCCTAGAGTTGTTGCTGACCAGTTGGGTCAGATTGGGCCAGTCCATTCACCTCTCTGAGCCTCAGTTTCTCTTCTTGCAAGAAATGGTGTCCTGGGAGTCACCTGTGAGATGGGCTGAAGGTGGGCCCTGATCTAGCAGTAGGATTGGTAGGAACTCCATCAAAAGGCCTGATCTGAATCCTGAGGAAACCCCCAGGTCCTCCTATAAATTCCCAGCCCCACCTGGAGGGTGCTGTGGGCATCACCAGAAGGCCAGGAGATCACTTGGACCCCAGGCCAGGGACAGGCATGTGAGAGGGGGACCACCTTAGGATTCAGCTGGCACGGGCCCCTGGTGAATGCCACTGCCCGGAATGGTTCTCCTCGAAATCCTGGGAAGGCCTTGGGGGAAAGAAGTTTCACAGAATGGTGGCAGGAGAGGGAGAAAGGAGATGGCTGAAGAGGCCTGGGGAGTCCCTGCTGATGTGAAGGGTAGGGGACCTGTGCTTCTAGCACTGGGTCTGTCTCTGATGGGCGGTGGCACCCCAGGCTCATCTCCAGACTGCTCTGGGCTGGAGTGACCTCAGTGTAGAGTGAAAGGCTGGGTAAAGGAGGCTGTGAGCCGGCTTCCAACTTTATGATTTTGTCACTGGAGAGCTAAAGTACTTTCTTAGCGTCTCCATCCCTGGGGCTGGGCGGGCACAGAGTGGGAGGTGGAGCCAGGGGGAATGCAGCTTCCTCTTCCCTTTCTCACCCTGCTCCTGCCATTACTGCCAGCGCCACTGCAGCCCGCCAGGAAGACTGTGCTTAGGTGGGGGTGGCAGGGGGTACAGGGCGTGAGAAGGCTGGAGGGCAGGCAGGACAGGGGCAGTCACAACACTCCTTCATTAATATTGTTCATGACTTGAGTAAACTTCTGAGTGAACTTTGGATTTGATGGTTGCAGGGTGAATTTATTGAAGTTGAAGGTACTCATATTCAAATAATATAAACTAGATTTTGCTTGGTACATGGGTACTCATGCCCACGTGGTATGTATTCCACAGACAGCTCATGTGTGCGTGTGTGTGTTTGTGTGTGTGTGTGTGAAAGAGAGAGCTGTCATAACTCAATATTTGGAAAAATGCCACGCTTTTCCCTTTGCTTACAGTTTCCTTTTGACCCCAGAGAAGATTTTTTTCTTTTTCTTTTTTTTTAGCTCTATGAGCAGCTATCCAGATAAGATTTTCTGATGCATTTGTCACTAGGAGTTGCCAGGTCATGGAAAGTGAGAACCTAGGGGAGGAAGTGGAGCCAGCCTCTGCTCACTCCTACTGGGTCGTTGGGAGGCAACTGGCCAGAACGGAGGGAGAGAGAGAATATTTCTTTGCCTTTTTTTTTTTTTTTTTTTTTAAGCCTATCTGACCTTTTAAAGGGACTTGTGCCCTGCTGCCTTCCTCTCAGAAACTGCATGCAGGTTTGAATGAAGGCAGGGAGGGGGATGGGGGAACATGGACCATTAGGGAGGTATCCAGCTCACTGCTTCCAGGCTAGGTTGGTCCCCAGATCTCTGTCGGGGTCCAGGCTCAGGGCCATTCCATCACCTTAGATCCCAGGGGTGTGTCTGAGGTGATGGAACGTTGCTGAAAACCTGTGTATTTCATCTGCCTCAGGCCCCTGAGTCTCTGAGATCTGAGGGTCTCTGATGGGTAGGCTCACCTCTCATTCTTACACCAGTTCTGGAAGGCAGGAAAGGGCAGGCAGAGGGGGTTCCTCTTTTTGGAATGAACCCCCCTACTCCCACTAGCTCCAGAGAGGACAAGTGACTTGTCCAAAGTGACCCAGCAAGTCAGAGACAGAGTCCTAGTCAATCAAATGACCTGACTTCAATCCCAAATAGAGGGATTGCATTTGCTCTCTGGTTGGGAGGAAGGGGTTTCTTGGGGGGCAGGGTACTCCTGTTGTCCTATTCATTGTCACCTGCCGAGACTGAGAAGAACCTGCTCTGCCCCCTCAAACCTGGGTATGTCCAAGGAGCAGATGGTGGGGAAAGAGCAGAGTGGGGAAAGAGGGAGGGAGAGGCCAGGACAGGGGGAGGCTGAAAGGGAGGAAAGGGCTTGGGGACAAAGGGAGCTGGAGAATGAGCAAACGAAGTCCTGGAAAACTACTTGTGTCCTCTTCCCGGCCTCCCTGCCTGCCTTCTCTACTGGAGATAGTCATTTAGAATAATGAGTCATAATTTGATTACATTATCTTCCAGCCTCACAAGGTAAACAAGGATCTCTCCTGGAAGGAAGGAACGGGGTGGCCCAGGCTTCTGGCAGACTCCCTGGGCCTGGCCTGGGGTTTTCCCCTCCTAAAGTTGTCCCTCTCTTCTTGAGTGTGCTTGAAACACACGTCTGGGTGGCTTCAGCCCCTGTGTTCCACTAACATTTACATTCTCTTTGTGTCTTCTGTCCGACCCCTTGCTCCCCTCCCTGGTAATGTCCTTGCCCTGAAGCCTGCACACCGTGTAAATATTTAAACCCATCTATTATTTCCTGTTTATTATCAGTATAAATCCTGAGTTCATTCATTGAGCATCTGTCCCCTGGTATCTATCTCAGAATGGGAGGCCTGAAGCCAGGGCCATATGTCCGCCGTTTTCTAGGAGTACAGAGTCACTCAGGGCAGCTGGATTGCTAATTTTGTCTTTTATTTCTTTCTTTCTCCAATTTAAAAATTGTGGTAAAATATGCATAACACAAATTTTGCCATCTTAACCATTTTTATTTTATTTTATTTTATGTTTGAGACGGAGTTTTACTCTTGTTGCCTAGACTGGAGTGCAATGGCACAATCTTGGCTCACCACAACCTCCATCTCCCGGGTTCAAGCGATTCTCCTAACTCAGCCTCCCAAGTAGCTGGGATTACAGGCATGCACCACCATGCCTGGCTGATTTTTTTATGTTTTTAGTAGAGATGGGGTTTCTCTATGGTGGTCAGGCTCGTCCTGAACTCCCGACCTCAGGTGATCTGCCGGCCTTGGCCTCCCAAAGTGCTGGGATTACAGGCGTGAGCCACTGCGCCCAGCCCATCTTAACCATTTTTAAGTGTATAGCTCCAGTAGTATTAAATAAATTCACACGGCTGGGCGCCATGGCTCATACCTGTAATCCCAGCACTTTGGGAGGCCAAGGCGGGTGGATCACCTGAGGTCAGGAGTTCGAGACCAGCCTGACCTACATGGTGAAACCCTGTCTCCACTAAAAATACAAAACATTGGCTGGGTACAGTGGCTCATGCCTTTAATTCCAGCACTTAGGGAGGCCGAGGTGGGAGGATCGTGAGATCAAGAGATCGAGACCATTGTGGCCAACATGGTGAAACCCCTTTTCTACTAAAAACACAAAAATTAGCTGGACATGGTGACACGCACCTGTAATCCCAGCTACTTGGGAGGCTGAGGATGGAGAATTGCTTGAACCTGGGAGGCCGAGGTTGCAGTTAGCCAATATTGCGCCACTGCACTCCAGCCTGACAATAGAGCAAGAATCCGTCTCAAAAAAAAAAAAAAAAAAAAAAAAAAAAAATAGCTGGGCGTGGTAGCGGGTGCCTGTAATCCCAGCTACTCAGGAGGCTGAGGCATGAGAATTGCTTGAACCCGGGAGGCAGAGGTTGCAGTGAGCCGAGATTGCGCCACTGCACTCCAGCCTGAGTGACACAGTGAGACTTCATCTCAAAAAAAAAAAAAAGAATACATACTACATACATTCATATTGTTGGGCAGCCATCCCCACCTTCTATCTCCAGTATTCTGTTCATCTTATAAAACTGAAACTCTGCATTAATTTGTACGAATTCCCCATTCCCTCTTTTTCCCCTTCCTCTGGCACCAACCTTTCACTTTCTGTCTCTGGATTTGACAACTCTAGGTGCCTCATATAAGTGGAATCATACAGTATTTGTCTTTTTGTAACCGGTTTATTTCACTTAGCATGATGTCCTCAGGTTCATCCATGTTGCAGCAAGTTTCAGAATTCCCTTCCTTTTTTTTTTTTTTTCCTGAGGCAGGGTCTCACTTTGTCCCCCAGGCTGAATGGAGTGCAGTGGCATGATCTCACTCACTATAGCCTCCACCTCTGGACTTCAAGTGATCCTCCTGCCTCAGTCCCCGAAGTAGCTGGGACTATAGGCTTATGCCACCATGTCCGGTTACTTTTTGTATTTTTTGTATTTTTTTTTTTGAGACGGAGTCTTGCTCTGTTGCCCAGACTGGAGTGCAGTGGCATAATCTCAGCTCACTGCAATATCCACCTCCCAGGTTCATGCCATTCTCCTGCCTCAGCCTCCTGAGTAGCTGGGACTACAGGCACCTGCCACCATGCCTGGCTAATTTTTCGTATTTTTAGTAGAGACGGGGTTTCACCATGTTAGCCGGGATGGTCTCAATCTCCTGACCTTGTGATCCACCCACCTCAGCCTCCCAAAGTACTGGGATTACAGGCGTGAGCCATGTGCCTGGCCTACTTTTTGTATTTTTTTTGTGGAGCTAGGGTTTTGCCATGTTGCCCAGGCTGGTCTCAAACTCCTGAGCTCAAGTGATCCACCCACTTTGGCCTCCCAAAGTGCTGGGATTACAGGTGTGGGCCACTGTGGCTGGCCATTCCCTTCCTTTTTAAGGTTATATTCCATTGCATGGACAAACCACATTTCGCTTATGTGTACTTGGGTTGCTTCTGCCTTTTAGCTGTTGTGAATAAGCTGCTATGAACGTAGGTGTACAAACCGGCTTTCATTTTATTATTTTATATATATATATATATTTTTTTGAGACGGAGTCTTGCTCTGTTGCCTAGGCTGGAGTGCAGTGGTGTGATCTCGGCTCACTGCAACCTCTGCCTCCTGGGTTCATGCCATTCTCCTGTCTCAGCCTCCCGAGTAGCTGGGACTACAGGCACCCACTACCATGCCCGGCTATTTTTTTGTGTTTTTAGTAGAGATGGGGTTTCACCTTGTTAGCCAGGATGGTCTCGATCTCCTGACCTTGTGATCTGCCCACCTCAGCCTCCCAAAGTGCTGGGATTACAGGCGTGAGCCACCACTCCCGGCCCATTTTATTATTATTAAAGCCTACTTTTTATTGATTGCTTATTACATGCTCAGGACCGTGTAGACTTAATCACTAAATTATCACAAGTATCTCCTAGGTGGCAAACATTCTCTCCATTTTATGAATGAAGAAATTGAGGCTCTGAGAAGCCAATTCATTTGTCCAAGGTGAGGAAAGGGGAGAACCAGAATGAGCACCTACTTCTGTTCTTTAACCACCCTTTCACTGCATTGTGTTGATGATGGACATGAAGATAGGGTCCAGGGTATATTGCCTGCAACATCTCCCTCCCCTCCCCAACAGAAAGGGCAGACTCTTTCCCTGACCATCTGCCCAGTGAGATTGGGAGTGAATCCGTCCTGCCTGGATGATTCCATCAGCGAGTGTTCTCATTCCTGGCTGCTCATCAGCATCAACCAGGGAACTAAAAGATGATGCCCTGGCCTCTCCCCGGAGTTAAACAGAACAGTTGAATTGAGCTCTCTCAGGGCTGGAGCCCAGGCAGCAGCATTTTTTGAAAGCTCCTTAAATGGTTCTGTGTGCAGCCAGGGTTGAGAACCACTGGGCTAGAGGAGAGGGGAGCGAGACTACAGGAGAACTGGTTTCCCGTCCAGCCTCTTTGACTTTCCCTGTGAACTGCTCCACCACTTTCCCAAGAGTGGCATTTGGCAATGAATGCCTTGAATCCCGTGACTCAGAACCCCTGGAGTGCCTCCCTTCTCTTCCTCCAGAGGTTCTGTTTGGGGTGTGTGTGTGTGTGTTCCCTGTGTGACCTAGGGCCTGGATGGACCTATCTACATGAGCCAGACCCTACAATGAAAACAAGTTGCTGACGGGCCTCAGGCCGCCAGAAATGAATTTCCGTCACCTCCCAATCAGGGGTGAGGGAACTGAGGGGGAGGGCAGGGGTCAGTGCGTCATCAGAGGGTGGAGAGAGGAGGAGGGGAGTACACAGGCCCCACAGGGCGGGGTCAGGGAAATTAGCCTCTGTGCCTGCCCCAGCTCTTTTGCCTGTGACTGTGGCACAACTCCCGCGGTGTTTTGCCCCAAGCTCCACCCGTCCCGAGTCTCCCTGAGTTCTGGTTAAATCCAGGGTGGTGTCCAAGCCTGGAGAATTTCCAGGCTGGGCTCTGCCCTAAGGCCTCCAGCCTCTGGAGCTGCTTGAATGGGGGCACGTTAGGATGAGGGGGATCTGTTAGCCTGTCCTGGGGATCTTCCTCCAAGCCAGCCTTGAGTCAAGACCTCTAAGATCCATGTGGGACTGGCAGCCTGCCAGCTCAGTGCCTACAGCAACATGGAGGAAGGGGCTGGGAGTGCAGAAGAAGACCTACCTTGGGCACTGGAGGATGGGGGTTCAGCCACTGCTCTGCTGTGTGCCCCTATGCAATCACTTCTCTCTGCACCATGACATCTCCATGTGTGTTAATTATAAAGGATTTGGGCCAGATCCCTAGTTCTCAAATTCAGTTGCACTTTGGAATCTTCTGGGGAGCTTTGAAAACTACCATTGATGATTTCATCCTCCAGAGATGCTGATTTAATTGGTGTAGTTTGTGGCCTGAGCATCAGGAGTTTTAGAAGATACCCAAGTGAGTCTAAGGCCATGTTCCAGAAAACTACTTCCTAGCCACAGATGCATCATGGCCCCCATAGAACATGATAGTATTTAAACAGCACACTGTTTCTTAGTTGCTCTGTGCCTCAGTTTCCTCATCTGTACAAGGGGGATAATAATAGAACTTACTTGGTAGGGTTGTTGTGAAAATTATATGAGCTAATGCACAAAGGCATTGAGAGGAGCACCTGGCAAGTAGTAAAATGCTCAATAAATGTGAACTGTTTTTATTAATTACCCTCTGGCTCTGCTCCAGATCTGGCCCAACTTCCACCCTCTGCCTTATCTCTCCATGTCCACACACCTCACCAAAGCGACTCAACCTGGTAAACATTTACTAGGGGTCCTCTGTGTGAACCATGCTCTGCCAGGTGTTGAAGAAGGGATGGGGTGCATTTGGAACCACCTATGAAGCCGGAGACCCAGAGATGCATAAAACAGGTTTTTGCTCTCAAGACTCACAATCCAGGCTGGAAGAGACAAGCATGGAAACAGACCTGGCAGGAACACTCCAGGGATGTTTAATACGGAGGATACTGTCACTCTTTCTGCTTTCTAGGGACATGGCATGGTTCCTCTTGGGGAAATGATTCTTTTGTGGGAAAATCACAGCAATGGGCCCTTTGTGCGAAAAAGGCATGGCTTGACTGTGTGAAGATGAAATCAAGAGAGTGATAATTTTGCATAAGATGTGAGGAAGCTGGCCTCTATCTCTGAGACAACTGGCCAGAGAGGAGGGCAGATGGGGCCCTCGGAAGAGGGCCAGTGGGTGAGGACGACCATTAAAGAAATCTCCAGGCAGAATTAAGCCACATCTTGATTTTTAAAAGGTATTATTTTTGTTTGTAGTGGTATATTTTCATATTTTAATTTTTTTTTTGAGACGGAGTCTCACTCTGTTGCCCAGGCTGGAGTGCAGTGTCGTGATCTCAACTCACTCCAACCTCTGCCTCTCGGGTTCAAGTGATTCTCCTGCTTCAGCCTTCTGAGTAGCTGGGAGTACAGGCACGCCACCACGCCCGGCTAATTTTTGTATTTTTAGTAGAGACAAGGTTTCACCATGTTGGTCAGGCTGGTCTCAAACTCTCGACCTCGTGATCCACCCACCTTGGCCTCCCAAAGTGCTAGGATTACAGGCGTGAGCCACCACACCCAGCCTTTTAAAATTTTAAGAGTGTGAAAGTATATATAATGAAAAGTCTGTCTCCCCCTCTCCCCTCACCAGATTCTTATGTGGTTTCCCAGAGCTATTCTAGGTATACACAGCAAATGTATATCAACATGTTTTCCCTTCCCCCACTCCCACTCCCTCCCCCTTTCTTTGGTAAATATGCCATTCACAGTATTCTGCACCCAGCTTTGTATTTACTCAGCATTTGCTTGCATTGTATTTATTTAGTGAGCATACCATGAGCAGCAAGAGCTTCCTCATTATTTTTTCTGGTTTTTTGTTTGTTTCTTTGTTTATTTTTGAGATGGATTCTCGCTCTGTCATCCAGGCTGGAGTGCAGTGGCATGATCTCAGCTCTTCTGCAAACTTTTCCGCTTCCTGGGTTCAAGAATTCTCCTGCCTCAGCCTCCTGAGTAGCTGGGATTACAGGTGTGCTGCCACCATGCCTGGCTAATTTTTGTGTTTTTAATAGAGACGAGGTTTCGCCATGTTGGCCAGACTGGTCTCAAACTCCTGACCGCAGGTGATCTGTCTGCCTCGGCATCCCAAAGTGCTGGAATTACAGGCATGAGCCGCTGCACCTGGCCTCTGTTTTTGTTTTTTAATGTGTCAGTATTTTACACTGCTAAATGTACATACTTTATAGAAAAGCACAATCCTATGGTTTTTAAATAACAACAGGGAAATGGTTTAACATACTAGGGTTGGTTTGCCTAAGCCATTGCTTTTAAAAAAATGGTTTCACTGGGCCAGGTGCAGTGGCTCATGCCTGTAATTCCAGCAATTTGGGAGGCCAAAGTGGGAGGATTGCTTGAGGCCATGACTGTGAGGCTACAGTGAGCTATGATCATGCCACTGCACTCCAGCCTGGGTGACAGAGTGAGACCCTGCCTCAGAAAGAAAAGAAAAAAAAAATGCTTTCACTGCACATAATATATGTGTGAAGTGACCATAAATACTAGAAACGTCTAGAAATACTAGAACTATATTTCGGAAGAATGTAATTTGATATTTATTGAGTATAAAAGTTTCTTTTTTTTTTTTTTTCTGAGACAGAGTCTCAGAGTGCCGATCTTGGCTTACTGCAACCTCTGCCTCCTGGGCTCAGGCAACCCTTCTGCCCCAGCCTCCTGAGTAGCTGGGACTACAGGCATGTACCATCACGCCCAGCTAATAGTTTAAAAGTTTTGTGCACAGTGTAACAAACACAGTTTTTACAAATCTGCTTTGAAAGTGTGGTGGTCATTTTAAATTTCTTTGTGTCTGGTAATAGCTCAGTTCATCTAGTCCTGGAGTCTAGCTCCAGTCAGCCCACTTTTACCTGTTTGGTGAGGACTACAGAGCCTGCTTCCTCTTCCATTACTGTCGTTAAGATTCCTGTTGCCAGATGTTCCTCCTCTCCAGTAAGGTCAGCTATGAGCAAAGTGTCATCAAACATGGCAAAGGAAGTTACAGCTGGGTAAGTTCTAGTATTCAAGTAACTTCTTTTAACTTCTGCTAAAATAGTCTCTTTCTAGCAACTTTAGGCAACTGTACATGTTAAAAAAGCCGCTTACAAAACAAATGTGCAGGCATCCAAAATGTTTCCATAATAGGCAAATGAGATCATAGCATAGAATTCAAGCACGCTTTCCTGGAGAAATGCATAAATTCCCTTTCTGAATTATCTGTGAATTTTCGGTGATATCTTCAGTGACCTGGCTAGCGGTTTGGGTCTCTTCTCCAGGAGGTCCAGACTGAAATCTCAAATGGAACACAAGGGTGGCAGAGCCACAGTGGGAGCCGCAGATCCTTTGTGAAAGCATCTGTGGGTGGTGCTGCAAACTCTGCTTTAACCCTACACATTACTGTAGTATTTCTCAGCTTCACTAAAGGAGAAACGGCTGCGGTAGTAATTGAAACTGTGTTAACAGTCGTGGTTCTGAATTCACCAAGTTCTCTTTCATCAGGAAGGCAGATCTCTTTCAGAAATCTCCTGTAATATACCAGAGGTTCCGTGGTTTTGAACCCAGCTACCCTCTGCCCAGTGTCACCTGTCCCCTCATTATTATGATTTGTTACAGCTGCACTATGTAGATGCACCAGGGTTTATTTACCTGGACTCCTGCTGTTTCCTTGGTGCTGAACTTGCCTCCTGCTCTGCGCTGCAGTTTCCCACCATACAGTGAACCTTCGGGAAAGTCTGATGCATAGATGTGGGCTTAGGGGCAGAAGGCCATAATGCAGAGGGCTTCCATGAGGAAAGGCTTGGGAGAATCCCCCTGGTTTAGCCCTCGGAGGCGCTGAGAAGGGCTTGGCACTTTCCACAGTCTATGGGTGGGGGCACCAGCCTTCCCACTGGGTGTTACAGGAAAGGGTAAGTCAAGGAGGCCCAAGGTCAAGAAGTCATCCAGATTTTAGATGCCTGGGTTGCTCAAATAATGGCAACATGTTTTACCTAATTAGAAATTCAGACAAAGATAATAGTACAGGCAGAATTCAAGGTCATAGAATGCCACAGCCGGAAGGGGCCTCAGAGACCACTGAGTACTCTTCCTCAGAGTCATAGTAATACAGAGTTAAAATTTATTGAGGCTTGCATGCTCTGTAGCATTCCAAGTGCTTTTTATCTATTAACTCATTTAATCCTCACACTATTTGAAGAAACTGAGACACAAAGAAGATACATAGCACAGCCAGGTTCACAAAGCTGGTATGCAAAGCGCTGGTGCTAAAACCCCAGGGGCCTGTCTGGGGCCTATGCTCTTACCCCTCATGCATTCTGCCTCTGTACACTGCTGAGGAGACAGCCCAGGGGGAAGTCACTCAGCTCATTGGTGGCAGAGCCAGGGCTAGAACCCAGGACCCCTTTAGGTCCTCCCTCCAACACCGCCTCAGTTTGCCTGATGGGCTCTGAGGGGCCCCAGCGAGGAGAGGGGCAGGAGTCAGCAGGGGTGTGACTCTGGGGGTGAAGAGAATGGTTGTGATGCCTCCGGAAGAGTGGTGGGGCAGCCTGGTGCCTGCAGACATGCAGACCCTCTGATGTTACAGGTGGGTCTGGGATGTGTCTTGCAGCCCCCTGATGTTGACTACTGAGATGTACCTGCCTCTCAGTACTCTCTCCAATTGGTTTTTCTCCTCGGTGGTGTTTCTGTGGCCTGAACTGGTTCTTTGCCTTGTCTCCAGGCCCATTAGGTCCTCTCTCCCCACCTGTCATCAGCAGCATCACTATACCAGATAAGCAAGGCCCACCCACAGTGTTTTTGGGGCAGCAGGGGGAGCATTTACTCAAGAAACACAAAGAAACCACATGCAGAGTAGAACTGTGCATGCAATGAGGACTCCATAAATGCTCTCAGCATCTCCTGCTGAGGTCTAATGCTAGTGACTTGGTAGTGATGGCTTCAGGACTCTTTCTGACCTCTTCCAAGTATGGGGCACTTTCAGCTACTGTTGCTGCAGGTCTGATCACCCGCGGGTCTGTCTCAGACCCAGAGGCTACACCCACTGCACAGGTGAAGACCCAGGGATGGAGCAGGGTGGCAGCTCCTCCGTTTCCTGCCTGGACTGTGTGCACTCACCACACTTTTTTTTTTTTTTTTTTTTTTTTGAGACGGAGTCTTGCTGTTGTCCCACAGGCTGGAGCGCAGTGGTGCGATCTTGGCTCACTGCAACCTCCGCCTCCTAGGTTCAAGTGATTCTCCTGCCTCAGCCTCCTGAGTAGCTGGTATTACAGGTGCCCGCCACCGTACCCGGCTAATTTTTGTATTTTTAGTAGACACAGGGTTTCATCATGTTGGCCAGGCTGGTCTCAAACTCCTGACCTCAGGTGATCCACCCTCCTCGGCCTCCCAAAGTGCTGGGATTACAGGCTTGAGCCACCATGCCAGGCCTTTTTTTTTTTTTTTTTTTTTGAGACAGAGTCTTGCTCTGTGGCCCAGGCTGGAGTGCAGTGGTGTGGTCTCGGTTCACTGCAACTTCTGCCTCCCAGGTTCAAGCGATTCTCCTGCCTCAGCCTCCTGAGTAGCTGGGACTATAGGCATGCACTACCACACCCTGCTAATATTTGTAATTTTGTAGAGATGAGGTTTTTTCATGTTGGCCAAGCTGGTCTTGAACTCCTGACCTCAGGTGATCTGCCCACCTCGGCCTCCCAAAGTGCTGGGATTACCACTGCGCCTGGCCACTCACTGCACTCTTTACTGCCCATAGCTCTGCATAGCTCTGCTGGTATTGGGCTTGCCTGGGAGCCGTGGGCAACTCTAGGGCATCTCAGTCTTTTTGGCACAGGGCCTGGCACATAGTAGGCACTCATCAAGTTTGTGGGACCAATGAGTGAGGCCACCAGGCTACCATCCTGCTTCTTGGATGAAAGCTACATCATCCTCTATTCTCTGTCTGGCCCTCACCCGAGTCTCCCTCCTCCCCCCTCCTTCCTGACTCCCAAAGGAACTTGCAGTTTATCCAGCCTGTCTTCTTTATTTTTAAATAGCTTTATTGAGATATAATTCACATATCTCCCAACTCACCCACTGAAAGCGTACAATTCAGTGGTTTCAGCGTATTCACAGACTTGTGCAACTGCCACACAATCGGTTTTAGAGCATTTTCCTCACCATCCCATCTTTTGGCAGCACCCATTCTGCTCAGCTTTCAAACACCCACAGGTCTCCTCAACTTAGAAAGAGCCTCCCTTGACCCTGGTCTGCACTTTCTGGACCTTGTGCAATATGTTTCCTTCCTTCCGTGACTAAACCACTTGAATGAGTGGTTCACACCCACTGCCTTCATTTTCTCAAACTCAGTAAACATTAGAAAAAGAATGTCTATGAGGTACGATGCAAGAGCTTTTCATATATATCATCTCATTTAATCCTCCCAAACACTCTCTGAGCTGGGTTTTTTTTTTTTTTTTTTTTTTTTTTTACTGCAATCAGAATGGCTTTTATTAAAAAGTAAAGAAACAACAGATGTTAGCATAGATGCAGAGAAAAAGGAATGCTTCTTCATTTTTAAATTTTTACTTATTTTATTCATTTATTTTTTTGAGATGGAGTCTGGCTCTGTCGCCCAGGCTGGAGTGCAGTGGCGGGATCTCCGCACACTGCAAGCTCTGCCTCCTGGGTTCACGCCATTCTCCTGCCTCAGCCTCCCAAGTAGCTGGGATTACAGGCGCCCGCCACCACGCCCGGCTAAGAGCTGGGGATTATTTTCACTCTTCTAGAGGTGAGAAATCCAAGGCCAAGAGAAAGTGACTTGCCCAAAAGACTTGGCCAGGATTTGAACCCAGGTCTGTGTGAGTCCAGAGCCAGTGCTTGCTGCACTGCCTGTTGTCCCTGTGGCCAGTACAGCTGTGAGGTCCAGCTGTTGACCTTCTCACTTGTCACTTGCAGGTGCTCCTTTCATCCCAAACCCCCTTCAAATGACCTTCCTGTTCTAACAAGATTGGTGCTCTTCGTGCTGGGCTCATTCTCTCCAAGCCTTTGTTCAAGCTGGTCCTTCCACCTGGCATCCTTTTCCTTCCTCTTTTCTACTTTGGAATATCTGAAAATTCCTTTAAAAAAAAAAAAAAGATCTGGCTCAGATCTCCGTACCTTCTCCACGAGCGCTCCTTATATCTTCGACTCAGCCTGCCTGTTCTCCGGGCCTACAGCTTGCTCTGTTCCTTATCTAACAGCTTGGTTTTGTTATTGAAATCAAGGCTGCAGTTTTTAATCCCCTTGGACTCTGGAACCACATTGGTACCTTTTTTTTTTTTTTGAGATGGAGTTTCACTCTTGTTGCCCAAGCTGGAGTGCAGTGGTGTGATCTCGGCTCACTGCAAAACCCGCCTCCCAGGTTCTAAATGATTTTCCTGCTTCAGCCTCCTGAGTAGCTGGGATTACAGGTACCCATCACCATGCCCAGATAATTTTTGCATTTTTAGTAGAGGCAGGGTTTCACCATGTTGGTCAGGCTGGTCTCAAACTCCTGACCTCAGGTGATCTGCTTGCCTTGGCCTCCCAAAGTGCTGGGATTACAGTTGTGAGCCACCTCACCTGGTCATACTGGTACCTTATAACTTTCACCTTGCTGGGCTGTGAATAGAGCAGGTGTCCAGTAAGTTTTCTGAAAGAAAGGAAGAAAGGAGGGAGGGAGGAAGGGAGGGTGGAAGGAAAAGAGGAGGGGAGGAAGGGAGGGAGACTAATGT
The DNA here is from genome assembly GCF_047675955.1 of Chlorocebus sabaeus. Lineage (NCBI taxonomy): Eukaryota > Metazoa > Chordata > Mammalia > Primates > Cercopithecidae > Chlorocebus > Chlorocebus sabaeus. The sequence goes on from NC_132920.1 coordinate 43,931,608, forward strand.
CCGGGAGGTGATGGTGAGGGTCCCAGGAGATATGGCTGTGAAGGCGTTTTCAAATATGAAACCTATTTTAAGGGCAAGGCAAAAATGATCTCTCAGCAAGGGGCCTCCCATATGCTGTGTGCTCAATGATGACTGCATTAAGTTGACTGGCCCCTCATCCCTTGCTGGAGGTGGTGCTTGTGTCCTCTTTTGGCTGACGAGTCTCTGGAGAAGGGACCACATCTACTCCTAATCATTCTCCTGGGCTCAGTAGAGGGCCTGACACTGAAGAGAGCCCTCCAAAAATGTTTAGTGAAAGAACGAATTCACTTGTGCTTTCCCAAATGCATCCTCAGGATACAGGATAAGCTCAGTTGCCTCATTCTTTCAAAAAATGTTTATTAAACACCTACTATATGTCAAGCATAATTCCAGGTATTTGGGATACAGCAATGAACAACACAGATTTGCCTGCCCACAGAGAGTTGACATTCTAGTGGGTGAGAGAGGAGATAAAGAGGAAAGCATAAAAATAGGCACATTATAGGGTATATTAGAGGCTGATAAAGGCTTTGGAAAATAAGAGTTGAATAAGATAAGGAGAGAAGACAGAGTGTTAAGGGAAGTGTGGTTACAGAAATAAATAGCTTGGTAAGGGTAGAGGGATTTAGGATCAAAAGCTAAAGGGATATGAGGGAGTGAGCCATAAGGATATTTGGGGGAAGAGCATTCAAGGCAAAGAAAACAGCTGGAGCAAAGGCCGTGAGGCAGGAGCGTGCCTTGAGTGTTTGAGGCCAGTGTGGCTGGAGCAGAGGGACCGAGAAGAGTAGGGGGTGGAGAGGAAGGGGCCTGAGGTCAGATCGTGTGGTTCTGAAGGCCATTGTGAGGTCCTGGCTTTTCCTGTGAGTGGGAAGGGAGTCATTGGGATGGGTTGGGCAGAGGAGGGATGTGGTTGGCTTAAAAAGAGTCAAATAGAACTCTGGTTACTAAGTGGAGAGTAGACTGTAGGGTCCTAGGGCAGGAGGGAAACCTGCAGGAAGGCCACTGAAGCAGTCCAAGAGAGAGCGGTTGGGAGCTTGGTGCAAGTGGTGGAGGTGGCTGGGAGTGGTGGGTCCTGAATATATTTCAAAGGTTGAGCCAACAAGATTCCCTGATGGCTAAAGGTGAGAGGGAGAGATGTCAAAGGCGGATCCAAGATTGCTGGCCTGAGCTGTTGGAAGGATAGAGTTGCTGTTAGCGGAGATAGGGAAGCTGTGGATGAAGCATGTTTGGAGGAAAAGATCAGAGGTTTGGCTTTGGCCATGTTGAGTCTGAGATGGGCTGCTGGGCTGATGCCTGCATGGTTGACTGTTCAAGTCTGGAATCCTTTGATCTGGGTGAACGTAACACTTGAGCAGGGCTGCTGCTGTTCCCTTCCCAAGGCAGGTGGGTGCTGTTCCCGTGGACTAGGACTGGGCAGGATTTGGGGTGGGCCTGCTTCTAAGGCTTGATGTCCTCATTCATAAGATTGACATACTACTACTCATTTTGGGGTTACTCTGTGTGTGTGTGTGTGTGTGTGTGTGCGTGTGTGTATGTGTGTGTGTGTGTAGTGTTTAATGAGATAGTAGAGGCTGGGCGGGTGGCTCAGTACAATCCCAGCACTTTGGGAGGCTGAGGCAGGCAGATCACCTGAGGTCAGAAGATTGAGACCAGCCTGACCAACATGGCGAAATCCCGTCTCCACTAAAAATACAAAAATTAGCTGGGTGTGGTGGCGCACACCTGTAATCCCAGCTACTCGGGGTGCTGAGGCAGGAGGATCACTTGAAACTGAGAGGTGGAGGCTGTAGTCAGCCAAGGTTGCACCATTGTGCCCCAGCCTGGGTGACAGAACAAGACTCCGTCTCAAAAAAACAAAAAACAACAACAAAAACAAACAAACAAAAGGCATAGTAGACAGTGCCTAGCACAGAAGAAGCACTCAGTGAACGGTGGTTAAAAAATAGCTAAGAGCTAACCTGAATTGGCTGCTGCAGATCAGCCATCAAATGGGTTAAGTGGGTGTGGATTCGAGGAAAGGCTAAGAATGGAGGCTGGGAGCATGTGGGATGTGATTTCATTGTTCCAGAGGGACTAGAGCTTATCGGGCAACAGGAAGGGGAATGACTTGTGAAAGGGGGTGTAGGGGCCACCCAATTGCAGGTGATGGAACAGTCCCTTGGGTTAGGGCTCGGCAGCTGTTCTCTGTGTCCCAGCCAGGATAATGAGGGGGAGGCTGTCTGGGTGCCTGGGGACACAGGCCCTTTGCAGTAGCACCAGTAGGAGATATTAACCAGTTCTTCATTTATTAAAGTTCTTCAATTATTAAAGTCTTCTAAGGGGAAAATCCAGGATTTCCTCAGCTTTTCTCTCAGGCCCAGTCCATGACTTGGTGTGCAGCAAGTCTTTAATAAATGTTAGCATCGACCAGGTGCCATGGCTCACACCTATAATCCCAGCACTTTGGGAGCCTGGGATGAGTGGATCACCTGAGGTCAGGAGTTCGAGACCAGCCTGGCCAACATGGTGGAACCCTGTCTCTACTAAAAATACAAAAATTAGCTGGATATGGTGGTGGGTGCCTGCAATCCCAGCTATTTGGGAGGCTGACGCAGGAGAATTGCTTGAACCTGAGAGGCAGAGGTTGCAGTGAGCCAAGATTATGCCACTGCACTCCAGCCTGGGTAATAAGAGTGAAACTTCATCTCAAAAAAAAAAAAAAAAAAAAAAATAGCCGGGTGTGGTGGCAGGCACCCGTAGTCCCAGCTACTTGGGAGGCTGAGATGGGAGGACTGTTTGAGCCCAGGAGGCAAAGGTTGCAGTGAGCAGATTGCGCCACTGCACTCGAGCCTTGGTGACAGAGCTACATCCTGTCTCAAATCTGAAAAACAAAACAAAAGTTAGCATCTGTTCTTTCCTCTCGGTATACAAAATGGTGGTTAAACCTTATTTTCAAGAATTGCTATGAAGATTACGTGCAGTAGTATATAAGGAGGCATTTTTGCAGCAGCGACATTTAGCCCCCAGGGTTCAGAGATGTCAGATAACCTGCTGAGTGACACAGGTACTAAGGGGTGGAGGGAGGTTTGGGACAATGGGAGCCAGTGGGAGCTGTCAGTGCCTGTGGTGGGGGTCTTCGGCAAGTTTAGAAAATGAGGAGGGCAGCGCTGGGCAGAGAAGAGGGCAGGTCAAGGCTCCAGGCAGAACGTGGTTTTGAGAGCAGGCCCCACAGTAAGGTGGGTGTGCTCGATTCCAGAACTAGATAGTGAGATCTCAGAAAGTGGAGCAGGTAGTGGAGCCAAGGGAAGACCTCTCTTGAAGCTTCTTGCCACTCTTAGAGATGAGGGAGCCAATGTTTTTGGGCACAGACCAGACTGTATCTCCCAGAACTCTCTTGGCAGCCTTGCCAGGGGGGTGCTCTTCTCCCATTGCACAAATGAGGCTGCTTAGGCCTGGAGAGGGTAAGGACCTTGCTCAAGGTTGTACAGACTGACAGCGACAGAGTCAGGATTGTGACCCAGCTTTGCTCAACTACAAAGACTGCCCTCTTTCCACTACACCATGAGGTCACCGTGACCCCCAGGAAACAGGGGGATGGACCATATCAGATGACCTTTTAAGGATCTTTGCCAGCAGAAACATTTTCTCAATCTCTGCTCCTTGGTCTCCCTCTGCACTCACCCCTGCCTCCTCCCTCTCTCTTCCCTCCTCATTACTCAACCAGCAGTAACCCCACCGGCTATCTATCTGTGGGCTGGGGGAGGAGGAGGCCAGCAGCTGTGGTTACTCAGATTAACCCTCTGCTGCCCACCTCCCCTCCACCCCACAGATGTGTTGGTGAGGAACCCCCCTCCCCCATCCCCTGCAGGCAACCACTGGCTGAGGGGCACTTCCCAGAATTAGCCACTGTGAACAGCTGGCTGGGGGGCGGGGGTGAGGGCTAGGTGGTAGAAAGGAAGCTAATAGCTTCCAGATGTGCCAAGGCACGAGAGCCTTGAATGCTTCAGTTTCAGTGGTCTCCTGTGACTGGGATGGGTTGGCCTTCGTGTCCAGGACTCCAGAATTACCAAGGCAGCCAGGCAGATACTGACTTTCAAGCTGCATGCAAATCTGTGTACAGGGTAAGGCAGACCTCCAAGCTGCACCTGCAGGAGCCCCAGGAAAACCCCTGCAGCCCAGCTGCTCTCTGCGGTATTAATACTAATACTGTCTACCATGTCTACACTGCCAGTGGCATAGGCAACAGAGCATGGTAGTTTCGAGCGCAGGGTTTGGATTCACAGTGCTTAGAATCAAATCTCAGCTCAACCTCTCACCAGTTCTGGGACCCAAAGGAAACTGCTCAGCTTCCTTAGCCATGAAATAGTTTCTATTTCATAAAGTTATTATTAGTATTAGATGAGATAATCTATGCAAAGTGCTTAACACAGTGCCTGGAACGTAGGAAGTTATTGTCATTTACAGAATACCTACCTTATTTCAGAGGCTATGCAATTTTATCCTTGCAACCCTGCAAGTTAGCTATGAGTAGTCTTACTTTTATGAGGCTATATCAAGGCTCAGAGAGGCTAAGTTACCTGTCCAAGATCACACAGGTGTCAAGTGCAGGACTGCAACTTGAACCCAGGCCAAATGAACTCTAAAGCCCAGGCTCATTATCCTGCGCCCCTCCCTATGTGCTTCTTTACCATTTTCCCATCAGCAGAAAGAGGTTGTAGGACCTGCTGGGGGCTGAGGGCATCATTTTCTGTCCTGCTTATTGAAGAGAGGCGTGACCCAGAAAAGTAGGCAACAGCTTGGGGGTTCAGAGGGGCCCTGGAAGAAGGCAAGTGCCTTAGAGGAGACAACAGGGATAGGAAATTTCAGGAACATGGAAGGAGCAGAGGACAGAATATCAGAGGTTGGGAGAAGTCCAGGTTGTCCTAGGGTGCCCTCAAAGAGTATCCAGAGCCCCCATGAGCGGATCCTCAGGGGCCACTGACTGCCTTCTCCCTGGGTGTGTTTCTTGCTTTACCAGTTGCTGCTCCCCTTCTGCACGTCTTCTCCTTGGCTAGTGCAGGGTGGTGGAGGGTCTCCAGAATTCCCCTTTATGGGATGGGGAGGACGAGAGACCAGGGAGGACGAGAGACCAGGGAGGAGGAGAACCAAGAGCGAAGGGGCTGGAGCCAGCCAGCAGGGAGGCCCGCCATTGGCCCAGCTCCCAGGGCCTGGGTCTGAGGACAACGGAGCTGCCTGCCCCTCACCATTCCCTCCCACTGCCCCCTAGGGCTCCTTGGCTGCTGAGCCTGCCAGCTGGGCCCCCGCCAAGCCAAACAGCTGCCAGGGGGAGAGGAAGAAGCATTTCCGAGCAGAGAGGCCCCTGCAGGCTCCTGCTGAAGCCTAGAATCCCCCTTTCTCACCGCCAAGTGAAGAGGGAATCTGTGCATACGCACACAGGCATGCACGCATGGCACCGGGGAGCCCAGGCGCAGGGCCAGGGGGCCTGGGACATGCAGGGGTGGGGCGGTGGGCATCTGGAAGCAGGCTTGGGCAGGGGCTGTGGCTGTGCCAGGTAATAGGGAGTGTGGGGAATTAAGTTTGGCTCACTCTGAGGTCGGGGAAATGTAGTGGGTTGAATAGAGACCCCCAAAGTTTATGCCCACCTGGAACCTGAGCGTGTGACGTTGTTTGGAAATAGGATCTTTGCAGAGGTAATGAAGGTGAGGATTGAGATGAGATCATGCTGGATTAGTGTGGGCCCCAAATCCAATGAAAGCGTCCTTCTAAGAAACAATTAAAAACACCGAGAGATGCGGTGGGGACAGCCGTGCGAAGACCCATGTGAAGGTGGTGGCAGAAACTGGAGCCCAGAGCCAAGGGATGCTTTGAGCCACCAGAAGCTGGACAGGAACTTGGCCCTGCTGGCACCTCAATTTCAGACTTCTGGCCTCCAGAACTGTGAGAAAATAAATTTCTGTTGTTTTAAGCCACCAAGTTTATGGTCATTTGTTATGGCAGCTCTAGAAAATGAAGACAGGGAGGCATATGGCAGAAGCGTTGGGGTAGGGGGAGTGGGTAGGTGGAGGCTTGATAAGAAAGCCTTAGAAAACAGGATACAAAATATTGACGATTTATCTTGCCACTATTCTGTGTCAGGCACTTTGAAAGATATTTATCTCTATCCTCACAATGACCCTGCCATGGAGAATTATGGTTCCCATTTTACAGTGAGGTTCAGACCCAAGTGAACTCCATTTAGTTAGGATTCCAACCCAGGATCCTCTGTCTCCCAAGCCTGGCCTCTGTCCACCTTCTTCCAAGGGTGGTCTCAGCAGATTTCAGGGCAGATGACACTTGCTTCAAATTGGAGGGGTCTCCAGGAGTCCGAGAGCGGAACATAATGATGCTCTACTGGGAAACTGGGGAAGAGGCCATTACCCCCACTGCTCTGGGGGCCTGCTGTGCCGGATGCCCTGGAAAATCTCGACTCACCATGATGTTCCTGTAGGCCTCAATGACATGGTCAACGGTCTCTTCATGCTCCTGTGCCCTATAGAGGGAGGTATCCCTACTCACCTCATTCCCACTATGACAATCACATGACTCCCTCCACCACCATTGCTGTCTCCATCATTGCCACCTCCGTCACCACCGCCATCACCTTCACCATCATCCCCTTCACTGTTACCATCACCACCCTGAAACTGCTATAATGGCTGTCACGACCAGTACTTCTGTGTTCACGTCACCATCTCCATCACAACCCCTCTACCCCTCCACCTCTACTACCATCACTGTGAAATGGTGGAGAGGTGAGTGGCAGGTAAGTCACTCAGGGACGGACAGGGCAGCCGAGCAGGATTTAGCAGGGGAGGAGGAGGAGTTGGGATGTGTCTGGCTGACAGGCAGGGCCTGTAGTGAAGGACTACCCTAGGTTCAGCCTTGTTGAGAGGGAGGTGAGTCTGCCTGGCTGGAGTAAACACTTGGTAGGACAGGCTGTCTTCACGGGTGTGGGTTTGGGTGGGTGGAGGCTATTCCAGCAACACATCCTGCCCCTGCCTGGCTCACGATGGTCTCTGGGGGATGTGGATTTTGGCGGGTCCCTGGCTCCTGGCCACCTGCCTGGCCTGGCCGTGGCAGTGAGGTCATGAGAGTGGCTGTACTGGGAGTACTGGGGAGTGGGGTGGGAAGGAGGGGCGCGCCCTGGCTGGGAGAGGAAGGCCTCTCTCCCCTGGCTGACTCTACCCATAACGATGAAGTAAGCGTGAGCCTGGACACTCCATCTCCCCAGACTGCCCTCCCTCTGGCCTGCCCAGCTTGCCCTGGGCCTGGGTTCTGGGCACTGCGGGCTCTCTCTGCCAAGGGCTCTGGGTTTCCCGTTCCCTGGTGACATCTTGCTAGTTGGATCAGCCACCTGAGGGAATACAGGGGCCAGAGGCTCTGATCTGGGTGTAGGGAGAGAAGTGACTGTGGAGAAGGGTATCCCATTTCTCCACTCTTCCTCCTTGTTAGGCTCAATATGGCTGTGTGCGATGTAGGGAGATGGTGGCAGAATGCTCCAGAGACTCAGGCCCCATCCGCTCCCCTCACCCCTTCCCTGCACATCTGGCCAACTACACTGCCCAGAGACTGGGGACTGACCAGCTCTGGGAATAGCCTCTCTCAATCCTTCCAAACCCCTGAACTGCCCAAATGCCCAGCTAATCCCACCCTCTAAGATCTCACTTGAGAGCTGCGGGAAATGGGAAACAATACTATCGTGGGATGTGTTTTATCTCTGCATCAGGCGTGAGAGCCCGGCAGACAGGCTGGCGACTGGAGGGGCCAAGCGGCCACTGGGTCCCTGAGACAGGAGGTCGGAGGCTGGAGTCAGTGAGAGCACTGGGGAAGGGCCCCGGCTTCCACCCACTCCCTGGGAAATGGCTGTGGCTGACCACCTCTCACTACAATCACTCCTGAGGGAAGGCCTTTTACTGGCTTAGGAACGACTTTGGACTTCAGCAGGACACGGAGACCCTTTGAGGACCATAAGATAGTGACAGCTGGTGTTCACTGAGTGTTTGCTACATATGGAGCCCTGTCCAGGCACTTTATATGTGTCCACTCATTTAGTCCTCCCAATATCACTATGAGGGTATGACAATTACTGTTATATGTATTTCACAGTTAAGGAAATGGAGGCACAGACTGCTAAAGACATTTGCTGAAGGTTATGATGATGGGAGGTGGAGCTAGAATTTGTGTCCGGCTCATCTGGCTTCAGAGCTCATGCTCTTTACTCTGGGGTGCAGTGGGGTGGATTTTTTGAGTCCCTACTCCAAATCTGCAGACCCTGTCTTCCCCAGGGTCCCTACCTGGTATGGCAAACAGCATAGAAATGGGAGTCAGGAGGCTTGGGGCCTTGTGCCTCTACCTTGCTCTATGGCTGAGGGCAAATTCTTGCTCTCTCTGACCTCAGTTTCCCCATCTGCCCACTGTGCCAGCATTGGACTGATCTAGGGATCACTGAAAGCCCTCCCGGCCTGACATCTGGAGCCGCACTACTCCAGCTTGGAGCTGTTTCTGTTTGTGGGGCCAGCCTGGGCCCTGGGAATGGTGGGGAGATGGGAGTTGGAGGGTGGAACCCAATGGCCCGGAGCATCCCTGGGTGTCTGGACAGCTCTCACACGGCCCCATGGCAGCCACCTCTTTGATTGTGCTTCATCAAGAGGAGCAGCAGCAGCACAGATCAGAGACAACAGCCAAACATGCTCACTCACCCACAGATCCCTGCCTGGCAGTGGGGTGGGGAGAAGGTCCACTGGGATTCAGTTCCCACCAACCCTGGACTCCTCCAGCATCTCCTGACTGGGTCCCTCCCCGCATAAGTGGTGATAGGAGTAGGCAGACCCTCACCCCCTCTACCCTCCTTTCAGAGCAAGGCAGAGTGTGGGCAGTAAGCATCTCTGATTATCCTCCTCACCCCATCCAGCCCTTTCTTCCTCTCCTAGCCATACCTTAGATGGCCTTGCTTTTTATCCAGATGCATTTTCTGAGCCTACTATGTGCCAGGCACTGTGCTGGGTGTAAGAAGACAGGGATGGAAAAAGCTCAATTCCTGCCCTCAGGTGCTCACAGCCTAGTGGGAATTAACCCTAACCCATCCCTCATTCCCTGCCCTCTATGCTTCACCACTTGGAGGATCATCAAAGGCAGAGGGCAGAGGGCAGAGGGCAGGGGAGGGATTCTCTAGAGCCCAAAGGCCAGGGAAGGTCTGGGGGCACCAGAGCAGGCAGCAAGAGTGGGAGCTGGAGCCAGCAGGACCTGGGAGGAGTGCACCTGGTCCTGAGACCCCTTTTTGGGGATGACTACCTAGGCTGCTTGAGTGGAAAGAGGATGGGGGTATTATCTTTCCCCTTGCTGGAGGTGACTTCAAGCAGGACCAAAGCCTGTTTGCTGAGCTGGAACCCTAGAGTCTGTTAAGGGCAACTTGAGTTTGGTAAGTAGATGATCCCAGAATTTTAAGACAAAGAGGAACACAGAGCCACAGAGCTGAGATGAAGGTAGCGGAGGGCAAATTTCCACGTTGGGAGTGAGGCTCACTTAGACAAGCTGGTGAGTCTGAGGTGGTAGGTCTTATCGGGTTCATCTCTTATGAAAAGCGACTGCAGTAACTTAACCTGTGAAATGGGGGATAATCTCATGTAAAATATTAAGTTCATTCATTCATTCACCAACAAAGTTTATTGAGTGACTACTATATTCCAGACACTGGAACTTTGGCAGTAAAAAGGCAGCCTCAGTTCCTGCCCTCTTGGAAATTGTGTTCCATTGGAGAGAAAGACAATGAACCAATTTTTATATGAAAAATGATTTCAGGTCAGGCGCGGTGGCTCACACCTGTAATCCTGTAAGCACTTTGGGTGGCCGAGGTGGGTGGATCATGAGGTCAGGAGTTCGAGACCAGGCTGGCTAACATGGTGAAATCCCATCTCTACTAAAAATGCAAAAAATTAGCCAGGCATGGTGGTGCGTGCCTGTAGTCCTAGTTACTAGGGAGGCTGAAGTGGGAGAATCATTTGAACCCAGGAGGCAGAGGTTGCAGTGAGCCAAGATCGCACCACTGCACTCCAGCCTGTGTGACAGAGCGAGACTCTGTCTCAAAAAAAAAAAAAAAAAAAAAAAAAAAAAAAGATTTCAATACAAATCTGAGAAGTGGCGAAGGGAAGCACAGGTTAAGTTGCTATGCTATGACAGTTTATCACAATTGGACCTGCCTGAATCTGTGTGATCCAGGAAGGCTTTTCAGAGGAAGTGACATTTAAGCTGAAGTTTACGGGGATGAGAGCAATGTGTCAAGATTAGCTTCAGCTGTAAGTAACAGAAAAGCCCCAAAATAAGAGTGGTTTAAACAAGACAGAAGTTTAATTTTCTTCCATAAGTGAAGCCCAGAACTGGGTGGTCCAGGGGTGATGGAGAATCTCTATAGTCGTCACAGGTTCCAGGCTCCCTCTAGCTAAATCTGTGGCTCCCCCATTCTCACATACTCAGCTTCTATCTCAGTCCAGAATGGGTTTTCCAGCTCCAGCCATTATGTTCACAGTCCAGTCAGCAGGAAGGAAAAAGAGGAGAGAGAAGAAGAGGATATGCCCCTTCCTTTAAGGACACATCTTTGTAGGTGGCACACACCGTTTCTACTCACAGACTTTTGGCCAGAGCTCAGCCACATAGTTCTCCTAGCTGCAAAGGATGCTGGGGAATTTGTCTTTATTCTGGGCAGCCATGGGCCTATTACTAAAGAAGAAAGGGAGATAGCTAGACATCTATGACACAAGGAACTATCCTGGTGAAGATGGGAGTGCTAGAGTTGAGATTGCTAGGGTGAGGGCCTAGCATGTGCAAAAGTCTTCAGGCAGACAGGACACTGAGAATGACTCAAGGATCCCAGGTTCTGCTGTGACCAGTGGAGTGGCTGGCGGTTGCATTTGCTAAGCTAAGGGACCTCAAAGAAGGAGCAAGTTTGCTGACCAGGATGAGTTAAGTTTGAACCCGTTGAGTTGAAGGACCTGTGAATCATCCATGTAGAGAGGCTCATGGATATGTGGGTCTGGACTCAAGAGACAGGTCTGGGGTAGAGGTCTATCCTGGGCATTGTAGGCATACTGGTGGCAGCTGCAGCCATCAAAGAGGGGGAATGAGAAGGCCCAGGGAGCAGTGAAGAGAAGAGAAAAAGCCCAGGGCACAACCTTGAGAATGCTGGGAACATGCTCACCCTCATTTTGAGTTTCCCTTTTGGGGCATTGTCTTGTGGGGCATCCCACAAGGTGGAGGGATGAAAAACCAAATGATCTACTCTCCTACTCTAGAGCTGGAAGGATCTCTGGAGACTCATTGCACCCGGCCTTCCCTTTCACCTCCATGGGGCAGCCAAGGGGTGGCCATCTGGTCAGACTCTTGGGTCTGGGCATCTTGAGCATCCTGACACTGGGATGGAAGGGGCCTTTGGAGTTCAGCCAAGTTACTTCCGTCTGGTTTCCAGCTAGGTACTCCAGACTTCCAGCTGATTCTCTGACCTAGCTCCTTAATATTTTTCCAGTGAATTCTTTCGTTTTTTATTTTTTTTCTTATAAGTGCCAGAGGTGGTTTCTGTTACTTGTAAACAAAGAGGAGCCAGTGACGGAAAATAAGATGGACAGGACTTCAGAGGGGCAGGAAGAAAGCCGAAAACCAGGAGCTAGGTTTTACAAAAGTAAGCGAAAGAGTATATCTTGAAGAAAGGAGTAGCCAGTGGCGTCAATTTTTATTTAGAGAGTGTCCAGTACATCTGTATAAGCATGGGAGAAAAAGGCAAGAAGGAAACACAGCTGTTAACAATGAGGAATAATGGGGGGAGGCTTCGATAGATCTTTGTTTCAAAGGACAGGAACCCAACTCATACTTGCTTGAGACAAAAACAACAACAAAAAAGTAATTTATTGGCTTATATCACTGAAGAGTCCAGGGGTGAGTCTATCTTTGGCACAGCCCGGACAATGTCTGCAGGGCTTGGTCTCTGCTCTCCTCTGTGTGGGCTTCCTTCTCATACATGTTCTCCTTAGGCAGTACTCCTGGAAACTCTTGGAATATACATACCCATTTAGCAACTTCGGAGGGAGCAGAAAGTCATTCTTCTTCCCAGTGGCTCCAGTAAAATTCCAGGATTGACTCTGATGGGCCTGGTTTGGTCATATGCCCTTCCTGAACCAATCGCTATGGATAGGACCTTTTTTTTTTTTTTTTTTTTTTTTCCCTGTGCTTGAGTGGTCTGAATCTTCCCACGGAGATAGGGGGATGGAGTAATTTCCATCCAAGCCACTTTTACTGAGAGTGTAGGGATTGCCCAAAGTAAATCAAGACACTATTATCAGAAGAAAGAATGGGCCCGGGGGATGAAAACCCAATCTGTATCCCCATTGACTGGGGGAAGGGTATAATGACTGGCTAGGTCTGCTCACAAGGCCATGCTTGGAGGACACGAGGCAAGGCCACTTGAGTCATGCTTCCCCGAAACTATGGACACTGGGCAGACAAAACTACACTTGAACACTGTAGGTGGGCGGAAGCAAGAACAGCAAAATAGCACAGGGAACGAACGGGTGGGTTCAAATCCAGAAATCCAGATTTGAATCTGAGCTCTGCCATTTGGTAATTTTTAAACTTCTGAGCCTCAGTTTCTCATTGGAAAACTGGGTCAATGCAGGAACAGTGCCTGTAGACTTCTTATGAGAATTAAATGGAATACTCGACATAAACGATTTAGCTCTGTTCCTGAAAAAGCCAATGAATGTTTGCTGTTATGATAGTGGTCTTGAACTTCCATGGGGGTGACTGTGCCCTTGATAAATGGTCAGGTTGTCCTCGGAGCCCTCTTCCTCATGCCATCAGGGCCAGCACAGGCATCAGAACTCACTAACATGTTGCTCAATCAAAGTCTGGCCAGATTCCAACCCCAGGCATGAAGGAAAGAGTAGGGGATTTGGTGTTCGAGTGTGGTCACGGTGGGTCCTGATGGGGCTGGGTCAAGGCTACTGGGGAAGAGGCTGGAGGGCCAGGGATTGGCAAGGAGGAAGGTGAGGAGTAAGGGGAGGGGTGATTTTGGCCAGAGCCAGCAGGGGTCACTGTAGATCTAAGTAACTTCAGGGAAGCGGCAGGGCCACCCATGGGCCCTCCCACATTACTACCTGCCTTCATAACTGGGATACAGGTCTTGGACCAGTTCTGGTCAGAGGGTTTGGGATTGGACTCACACAGTGGGAGGTGGCTGCCTAGGGCATCTGCCCTTGGTGTCCTCCCGGGCCTAGGCTGTCTCTCCTCCATGGAGGCTCTTCACCAATGGGATGTGGGCCTGGCATGCCACCGGACTCTGGGTTCCAGCAGTGCCTAGTAAGTGTATCTTGAGATGCTCCCCTATAAAGAGCTCTGAGATTAAATGGATTTCCTTGTCTTGTCCCTCCTCTCTGAGGGTTGTGGCCCAGATTCTCACGTTAGAGGCTCAGAGAAGTCCTGCAGTCAAGAAAACCTGTTAGACTGTGTTTAACTCAGGTTTCCTGTGCTTATTTGAGCCCTTTTGCCACAACACAGTTAGGGAAAGCTGGCTTAAGGGTGGAAAAGGGGGCGTGCTTGATACATTAACCTTCCCCAAGAACATTTGCCCTCCAATCACACTCCCTCCTCCACCCATTGCAAGTAGTGTGTGTCACATGTCTGTTGTAGAAAAATGGGGGAAAAAACCTACAAAGAAGAAAGTTACCCATCCCCCGCCTCCTGCTCCCTAGTCCCTTCTCAAAAGAGCTCTGGCCACTGTCCTCGGTCTTCCTAGAGAAAGGGCGATGATGGGGCTCCCCTCAAGGCACACCCACTTCTACTGGGGAGAAGCCCCGTGAGGAAAGGGCCCTTTTAGAGGTCATCTCATCCACCCCTCTGTCTCCTCTCTGCGCAGATTCTTGCTTCCCTCTCTTGCTGACATTCCCAGAGGAGGGGAGACGGTGGTGGCGGTTTGGAGGGTGCTGAGGGGCGCGGAGTGCAATTCGATATGTAGATCATCAGGGTGGAAGGTGAGCTTCCTTTCTAGGTGGGGAAACAGGCTCAGAGAGGGACCATGACTTACTGGGGTTTCACAATGAGCCAGTGGTGGAGCCCACAGATCCTGGCCCCAGACCAGGCACCCTCCTCCCCCGTAACCCCCATCCCCAGCTCTCAATGCCAAGAGGCTGGAGAGGGCCCTGTGCCCTCCGAACAAGGCTGCGGTTTCTTCTGTGGGACTGTGGAGCCACCCAGGGTGTGTGGGTGCTGTGTGCGCGCACCACAGTTGTGTAACAGGCTCTGGGGCGTGTGCACGAGTTCAGTAACCTGATGCAACAGGGAAGTTGTGGTCCCGTGAGCTGGGGTGTGGGCGCTTGGCCGGTGCCCAAACCACAAAGAGTATTTGACTTGTGGCTGTGGAGGCCAGGCATGGGGGTCGCACAGTTGTCTACGTCAGGGCTTGTCTATCCCTGGTTGCCCACATCCTGGTCCCTGTGGGTGCAGGGCTGGGAATGGGGCTGCCTGGCCAGGTGACACTGTGGAGGAGGGGTTGGGGCCTTGCCCCTTCCTCATCCTGTTTGCCAGGATGCCTATTATGACGAGAGTAGGGGGCAGGCGGGGCTTCCTCCCTGTGATTCCATCTCTTCCTGGCTATAACCCCCCAACCCAGTTCTGCACCCTGCTCTCTCCAACAATCCTGGAGCCCTCACCACAGAGCCAGGTCATTTTGCACAGCAATATCTGCCTCTCACTCCCTCCACCCCCCTGAGTCCCACAGCCCTGCCCTCCGTACATAATAGGCTTTCCTGCGCACCTCAAATTGGGAGAAGCAGAACGGGGAGGAGAAGAAGAGTGGCCACTTTGCAGCCAGCCCAGATGCTGACTTTCTGCTGCTACTTCTGAACTGAGTGACTGAGAAAGATCGCTGTTTCTTCTCAGCCTCCGTGTGCTCATCTAAGAGGTGGGGTCAGTGATACTCCTCGCCGAGAGTGGTGGAAAGATAGTGTGCTCCTGTGAACAGGAGCCCTGAACTCTTGAACTCTAGGGTCTAGGAAAGAACCCCATGAAGGGGAGTTGCCCCTTCATTCTGCTCCGTGTGGATTGAGTGTTAGGGTACCTGCCCTCCTCCCAACCCCCCAGCATTTCTATCACCAGACAGGGTGGCAGGCACTTTGGAGAGCCAAGATCCTGGGAGGAGGTGGCCCATGAAAGCAGGCCCTATCCTGCCTGCCCGTGGCCACCCGTGTACCCTCTCTCCCATCTTGTCCACAGGGAAGTGGGGCACATGCATTTCTTCTGCCCCTTTCCACTTGCTCCAGCCCTTCAGAAAGGTAACATCCTTGGGGGTGACCAGTGGGTTCCGGGGATGCAGGGTTAGGTGATGCAAGGAGGGCATCTATGTCCAGTGTCCTGACTTTCTTCCCTGGCTGGGCTATACCTGGCACCTTGGGGCTCCTCTCCGGTGCTCCCAGGATGCACTGGATCTAAATTGCTTTATTCTGCACTAACCACCTGATGTTTTAATGATCTGTTTATGTATCTACTTAAAAATAAAAAATGATGCACTTTGGGAGGCCAAGGCAGGAGGATTGCTTGAGTCCAAGAGTTTGAGACCAGCCTGGGCAACATTATGAAACCCCCATCTCTACAAAAAATAAACAAACTAGCCAGGTGTGGTGGTGCACACCTGTAGTCCCAGCTACTCAGAAAGGCTGAGGTGGGAGGATCTCTTGAGCCCAGGCAGTCAAGGCTGCAGTGAGCCGTGATCATGCCACTGCACTCCAGCCTGGGTGGCAGAGTGAGACTCCTCTATTCTACCTTCCCCTGCCCTTGGAAAAATAAATAATTGATGACACTTACATAGTGCTCACTATGTTCCAGGCTTCACATATGCTAACTCATTTCCTCCCCACAGTGGAGATGATATGATTGTTCTCCTTGAGGAAAATGAAGCCCAGAGAAGGCAAGTGCCCTGCTCAAATTTAATTCACTTGTGTTGTCTAACCTCAGTCACTGTCCTATCACCCTGTTTTATTTTCTTCAGAGCCTTGCTTGGAAAAACAGTGGTCTATTGATGTGTTTGCTTGCCCATTGTCTGTCTCATAGACAGCATGAGACATCGCCTCATAGAGAGCAAGCTTCCTGTGGGCAGGGCCTTCATCTTTCTTTTTCACATTCCCAAAGCCTAACAGATGCTTTGAAGAAGTTCAGTGAATATTTGTGAAAAGAATGAACCACTGGCTCACTGAATGGAGACTCCTCGAGGGTGCACTCTGTGATTATTCATTTCTGTTACCCCCACACTTCCTAGCACAGGGTCTGGCACAGACACAGCGCTCAGTAAACCATTTGCTGAGTGAAAAAATGAATGAATGAATGAATGGAAAAAAATTCCAGAGGACTCAGTTGCTGTTGCTCTTCCTTCCAGACTCTAGGAACTAGTGGAAAGTCTTCACCCACAGGAGATGTGGGAGAATATTCTTTCTGGATCTCTGTTTTGGTTTCTCTGTGTGATTTGGCATGTGTGCAGAGTGGGTACACAGGGAAGAAAGCATGAGAAAAAGATTGGAAACAAAATAATCTCTGGGAAATGACTCCTTGAATAATTACTTCATGTCCCAAGGCAAGAGAAGATAGAAACAGAATGTGTATGTGTGGGCTCAGAGGAGGACCCTAGTAAGTGTTTGATGAATGAGTGAGTGAGGCCTTTGAAGAAAGGCCCGGGCCATGATTTTCTTTGTAGTCCCAGACCCTAGGATGGGCCCAGACTAGAATATGATATGTTTGCTGAATGAATGAATGAGCGAATAAATGAATGCACACATGAGCACAAAGGAGCATGGAAATGGGTGGAAAGGGTGAGTGCTGCAAAGAACCTCAGAGCGCTGGTGAACCAGACCAGGGACAAAGAGTCCAGCCTTGGTCCTTTGCCCATGAGTCAGGGTCTGAAAGTAAGGAAGGGATCTGGTGAATACTTAAAGCCTGATTTCCCAGTCATTCTTTCCAGATGATCTGTGTGGGGTATTGTGCAGAGACTAATAATAATTGTAAAAAACAATAAGAGCTCTGCCAGGTACAGTGGCTTACACCTGTAATCCCAGCACTTTGGGAGGCTGAGGCAGGTGGATTGCTTGAGCCCAGGAGTTTAAGATAAGACCAGCCTGGGCAATGTGGCGAAATCCTGTTTCTACCAAAGATAGAAAAATTAGCCAGATGCGGTGGCCCGTGCCTGTAGTCCCGCTACTCAAGAAGCTGAGCCTGAGGAGGTTGAGGCTACAGTGAGCCATGATCATGCCACTGCACTCCAGCCTGGGTGACAGAGTGAGACCTTGTCTCAAAACAAACAAACAAGCAAACAAACAACAAGAGCTCATATATATCGAGCACATACTATGTGCCAGGTTCTACTCCAAGCTCTTTACTTGTTTTCAGTCATATCATCCTTTCAGCAACCACATGAAGTATTTTTCTCATTTTATAAAAAAGGAAACTGAGGCACAGAGATGGGCAATGTCCTCCACGATCACATAGCTAGCCAGTGAACACACAGTCATTGCTCAGGCTTGCTGGGGACAGCAGCAGTTGCCCACCTGTATGCCTGGGGGAAGGTGCTTTGTGCTTGGGTCTTGCTCTGGTTCTATCACCACTCCAGGCCTCAGACCTTCATTTGTAGACTAGGAACATAACATTTTGATGTTCTGGGACATGGAAGTCAGAGGACTTTGTAAGTTATAAAGGTTTACCAGGATCTTTTAATGGAAATTTCCTCCTTATCATCATGAATCACCATCATCTTCATCATGATCATGATCATGATCATCTCTAGACCTGGCCTCCTGTCATTAATATGCCAGGCTGGGCTGCAACCCTGGAAATCCTGGTAAGACAGACAAACTTACTTCCCACTCAGGGATAATTATTATCTGATTTGGCTTCCACTTATGTCTTATTTCCATTTTTATTTTCTACCTTCTAAGCCTTGACTCAGCTCTAGCCCCAGCTTCTCTTTCCTCAATTATTGGTCTCCCAGCCTCTGGGCTTTTCCCCATTCCTATTAACTAATTTGCTGAATATGTAAATCAAAACTTGTTACTCTCCTGATCTCGTGCCAAGAACCAACTCTAAACTCTTTTTATGAGATGAAAGGCATTGGTAATGTGGTCCCTGGAAACAACTCTTTTACAGTCACCCCCAATGCCCTCCAGCCATGCCACATGGCTGGCAATTCCTGTAATAGGGTATTATTTTCATGCCTCTTTGCTCTTACCTGTGCTGTTCCCTCTGCCTATCAGGTTCTTTCCAACTTTGTCTCCATAGTGAATTCCCACATATTCATTTTACCGTTCAGAACAAAAATGGCATTATTGTTTTTCCCAGTTATAAGAGTGAAGAGCGCTCATTGTAAATAATTCAAACACTATAGAATAAACTAGAAAAAAAAGGAAATGTTTCTTCTTCCCATAGTTTCAACAATTGGAGATAACCACTGTTAAAATACTATGGTTAAAATCATGAATGTTTTTCTATGCATATATACACATATATCTTTAAATATGTATAAATACATACATATTTGCAAACATGAGATAATTCATCCTATATGGTAACCTACTTTTTGCCCTGAGTAAAATATTTTGAGTATCTTTTCCTGTGAATAAGTAGTTTTACATAATAATTTTTTGTTCTTCAAAACTGAATTCCAATTCAAATGTTTATTCTCCTGGAAGGCTCTCCTGGTTTCCTACTTCCCTCCCAGTCCCCACCCACAGTGCCCCGCCTCCGAGGACTCATCGTACCTTGTACCTCCTTCTTTGAAATCTTTGCCAATTATAAGGTCATTAACTGATTTAAAAGGCAAATGCGTAAAACAATAATTATAAATCTATGTTAATGGGCACACAAGGTATAAAGATGTAATCTGTAAAAATAATAATATAAAGGGGGAGGAATGGCTAGGTAAAGGAGCAGAGGCTGGGTACAGTAGCTCATGCCTGTAATCTCAGCACTTTGGAGGCTGAGGCATGAGGATCAATTGAGGCCAGGAGTTTGAGACCAGCCTGCATAACATAGTGAGACCCCATTCAACAACAACAACAACAACATCATCAACAACAACAACAACAAATTTAAAATTAGCTGGGCATGGTGGTGCATGCCTGTAGTCTTAGGTACTTGGAAGGCTGAGGCAGGAGAATCACTTGAGCCTAGGAGATTGAGGCCTCAGTGAGCTGTGATTGTGCCACCACTCCAGCCTGGGTGACAGAGTGAAACCCTGTCTTTAAAAAAATAAATAAGTAAGCTGGGTATGGTGGCTTATGCCTGTAATCCCAGTACTTTGGGAGGCCAAGGTGGGTGGATCACCTGAGGTCGGGAGTTCGAGACCAGCCTGGCCAAAATGGTGAAACCCCATCTCTACTAAAAATACAAAAATTTGAGCATAGTGGTGTGCGCCTGTAATCCCAGCTACTAGGGAGGCTGAGGCAGGAGAATCGCTTGAACCTGGAAGGTGGAGGTTGCATTGGGCTGAGATTATGCCACTGTACTCCAGCCTGGGTGACAGAGTGAGATTTCATGTCAAATAAATAAATAAATAAATATTGTAAAAAAGGAGCCGAGCATTTGTATACTATCGAAACTAAGTTGGTATTATTAAAACTAAACTGTTGTAAGGTTAAGATGTTAATTGTAATCACAAGGTAACTAAGACAATGACTAAAAAATATACAGAAAAGGAAAGAGAAATGAATCAAAATGGTACACTAGAAAAAAATCAACTAAATACATAAAAGGTAGTAATGGGGGAATTGGGGGTCAAAAACACACAAGCATACAGAAAAACAAATAACTAACTGGAAAGAAGTAAATTATTCTTTATCAGTAATTACATTAAATATAAATGAGTAAAATTCTCTTACTAAAAGGCAGAGATTGGCAGATTGAATAAAAAATGATACACTGTCTACAAGAGACTCATTTTAGATATAAGAGCATAAAGTGATTGAAAGTAAAAGGATGGAAAAAGATATCCAATGCAAATCAATGGTAATCCAAAAAGAGCTGGTATAGCTATATTATTGCTACACAAAATAGATATTAAGTCAAAAAAGTCCACCAAGAAGATATAACAGTTATAAACATATACATACCTAAACCCAAAATATATGAAGCAAAAATGGACATAATTAAAGGGAGAAGTAGACAGTTCTAAAATAATACTTGGAGACTTCAACACCTCACTTTCAATAATGGATAAAACAATCAGACAGAGAATCAATAAAGAAATAGACAACTGAACAATGCCATGAGTCAGTGATATCTAACAGAAATATATAGAACACTTCAATCAACAACAGCAGAATAAGCATTCTTCTCAAGTATACATAGAACATTCTCCAGGATGGACCATAAGTTAGGTCACAAGACAAATATTGTTAAGTTTAAAAAGATTGAAATAATATATTTTCAATCACAGAGGGATGCAACTAGAAATCAACAACAGAAGGAAGATAATAATTTTAGAAATATGTAGAATTCAAACAACACACTCTTAAACAACTAGTGGGTCCAAGAAGAAATCACAAGGAAAATGAGAAAACGCTTTGAGAAAAATGAAATGAAAACACACCATACCAAAACTAATGGAGTACATCAAAAATAGTACTCAGAGAGAAATTTACGGCTGTAAATGCCTACATTAAAGAGAAGAAAAATCTCAAATCAATAACCTAACTGTATACCTTAAGGAACTAGAAAAAGAAAAGCAAACTAACCCTAAAACTAGCAGAAGGAAGGAAATAATAAAAATTAGAGTAGAGATAAACAAAATAGATAATAGAAAAACAATAGAAAAAATAAACAAAACCAAACATTGGTTCTTTGAAAAGGTCAACAAAATTGACAAACCTTTAGCTAGATTGACTAAGAAAAAGAGAGAAGACTCAAGCTACTAAAATCAGACATGAAAGTGGAGACATTACTATTGATTTTATAGAAACAGAAAGGATTGCTAGGTGAGGTGACTCACGCCTGTAATCCCAGCACTTTGGGAGGCCAAGGAGGGCGGATCACAAGGTCAGGAGATCAAGACCATTCTGGCCAACATGGTGAAACCCCATCTCTACTAAAAATACCAAAAAAAAAAAAAAAAAAAAAATTAGCCGGGCATGGTAGTGGGTGCCTGTAGTCCCAGCTACTGGGGAGACTGAGGCAGAAGAATGACATGAACCCGGGAGGCAGCTTGCAGTGAGCCAAGATCGCACCACTGCACTCCAGCTTGGGCGACAGAGTGAGACTCCATCTCAAAAAAAAAAAAAAAAAAAAGAAAAAGAAATAGAAAGGGTTATAAGATAATACTATGAACAATTACATACCAACCAATTAGATGACTTAGATGACATGGACAAATTCATAGAAACACAAACTACCAAAACCAACTTAAAAGGAAATAGAAAATTTGAATAGAGATATAACAAGTGAAGAGATTGAATCAGCAATCAAAAACCTCACAACAAATAAAAGTCCAGGACTAGATGTCTTCACTGGTGAATTCTACCTAACATGTAAAGAAAAATTGACACCAATCCTTCTCAAACTCTTCCAAACATTGAAGAGGAGGGAACCTTTCCAACTCATTCTGTGATGCCAGCATTACCCTAATACCAAGCCAGACAAAGACACTACAAGAAAACTATAGGCCAATATACCTCAAGCATAGAGATGCAAACATCCTCAACAAAAAACTGGCAAACCAAATTTAGCAGCATATTAAAAGGATTATACACCATGACCAAGTGGGATTTATCCTCAGAATGTAAGGATGGTTTAACATACAAAAATCAGTCAATGTAATGTACCACATTAATAAAATGAAGGAAAAAAGAACCACACACGATTGTTTCAGTTGATACAGAAAAAGCATTTGAGAAAATACAAAAATTTCTTGATTAAAAACACTTAATAAACTAGGAATAGAATTTCCTTAACATGAAAAAGATTGTGTATGAAAAACCCACAGCTAACATCATATTCAATGGCAAAAGACTGAAAGTTTTCCCCCTATAATCAGGGACAAGAAAAGAACGCCTGCTTTTGTCACTTCTACGCAACATAGTAATGGAAGTTCTAGCCAGAGCAATTAGGCAAGAAATAAAAGGCACTCAAATTGGGAAGAAAGAAATAAAATGATCTCTGTTTGCAAATTATATGGATCAAATACCTAAATTTAAGAGCTAAAACTGTAAAACTCTTAGAAGAAAACATAGGTGATCCAGGTGTGGTGACTCATGCCTGTCACCCCAGCATTTTGGGAGACCGAGATGGGAGGATTGTTTGAGCCCAGGAGTTTGAGACTAGCCTGGGCTGTATAGTGAGACCTCATCTCTACAAATGAAACAAAACGGGAAAATCTTCAAGTCCTTGGATTTGGCAATAGTTTCTTTAGTATGACACCAAAAACACAGGCAACAAAGGAAAAATATAGATAAATTGGACTTCATCAAAATTAAAAACTGCCACTAGATTGTACACTTAAAATAGTTAACATGGTGACTATTTATGTCATACATATTTTACCATAATAAAAAAAGTGAAAAAGAAAATAAAACAACCTAAACTAGGAAACACCTCATAACCCCCCAAATCCAATTTAAATGTTTATTGTCCCAGAAGACTCTCCTGGTTCTCCCTTTCCCCTTCAGCCCCTGTCCACCGTGCCCTTCCTCCAGGGACTCATTGTACCTCACACATCTCTTTTTGAAAGCCTTCCTACTTGTAAGGTGATTATCTGTTTATAAGTTGGTTACAAGTTGGCCCTGTCCCCCGATCCCATGATAACCCCCTCCAGGCAGTGTAGTCTGGATTCACATTTCCACTCTCCCTAAGGTTAAGTTCCTTAACCACTCCGGGCTGCTATATCCTCATTCTTAAAATAGGGGAGATGATGGCACCTACCTTGTAGGACTGTGGTGAGGAGTCAGCAAGGTCATGCACTAAAGGTCTTACTTAGAAGGATGCCTACTACACAAGATATGCTCAACCAATGTTTGCTATTATTATATGGGCCTGGCGAAAGGCAAATGACTACACAGGTTGTAAAATGCTCAGTGACACTCCCTGCTCTCCTCTCTGCCATCCTTGGGGCTGTACATCCATTTCTGTACATATATATTTGAATGTCCAACACGGGGAGAGGAGGGAGCAAGGCCTTTGCACCTCTTTCCAGGCCCTGTCCTCTGATCCTGGCTCAATTCCCCTCCCTCCACACTTCGAGTTGGCCTGGGTCCCTGCTGTGCTGGAGTGGAAAAGATTAGACCAACTTCCCTCCACCCTGTCCTTGGGGTGTTGTCCCCAGTGGCAGCAGAAGCCCCACTCTTCTCCCTTCTCTCTGGCTTTTGCCTGTCTCCAAAGTGGGCCTTTGGGTATACTCAAGTTGGGGAGCATGGGAAGAACCCAGATTTGGGGGTTAGAGTCAGTCACTGCTATCATATCAATCAGGGCCCTTTCATCAGCCGGAAACAGCTACATCCAGCTGCCTCAACAAGTCCAGACGGGGGTTCCCTGCCCTTCCCCAGCTTACCCTTCTTGCCCCCCTTCCCCAGCTGACAGTCACTCTCACCCTTTCCCGGATGTAAGGGACAGGCTGGGGCAAGCCAGGGACACACTCAGTTTCCCTTCCCTGCTGCCCCTCCCTGGCGTGACACCTACCTCTTCCCCCTCCTCCTCTCCCTACCCCACCCCTGCCCCAGCCCATCTGCCATAAGTCCCCAGGACCTGGCTAAGGCAGGGGCCTGGAGGGGGAAATCAGGAGTCTACCTGTGGCTGACTGATTGGGCCTGAGCTCCTCGGGCAAGGTGCTTCAATTAGAACCCTGGGACAGCAAGCCTGGGAGGGGGCCCAGAGCACAGAGAGGGAAGGGCACCAGCCTAGGGCCATACAGTGCTGAGCTGGGACCAGAACCCAGAGCTCTGGGTGCCTCCTTTTCTTTCCTTTATCCCCACAGCCTCAGTTTCCCTCTCTGTCTACTGTCTGGTAGGTCTCTAGACTTCCTTCGAGCTCTGATATTGTGGGCCTGCTTGGAGCCTCTCTCTCCTCTCCCACTCCCAATTTCTCCCGGGTAAAGTGCCCAGGTTTACTGGTGGGGTGGTTGGGGGTGGAGTGAGGGAAGCCTCACTTCTAGCAGGTTCAGGGAGCCTCTGTTTCAACAACATAGTTCTCGCTGTTGACCAAGAGACCAGAAGCTATTGTGTGGGGGAGTGCCCGGTTTGGCAGTGGCCAGATTGTCTCTGCTTTGTTCACAGCTCAGTGCTCTGCCCACTGGACCATCCAGCCCGACATTTGACTTGCCAGCACCTGATTGTTCAAGGCAAACTCAAGGTGTGGGAAGGATGTGTAAAGATATGGAGGCAACAACCTGTGCAGGGCGCATGGAGTCAGAAGTCAGGATTCCCAGCGAAGCAGGTTGGGGAAGGCCTGCTGAGCCATACCCAGAACCCAGGAATCATGGGGTCCAGACTGTAGTGTGCCCTGCTCTGGCCCCTTTCAAGGGTCCTGAAAGTCAGAGAAACCTTTCTCTTCCCTCTCTCACTTCTTTTTTTTTGAGATGGAGTCTCACTCTCTTGCCTAGGCTGGAGTGCAGTGGCATGATCTCAGCTCACTGCAATCTCCGCCTCCCAGGTTCAAGCGATGATTCTCCTGCCTCAGCCTCCCGAGTAGCTGGGATTACAGGTGTGCACCACCACACCCAACTAATTTTTGTATTTTTAGTAGAGGCAGGGTTTCACCATGTTGGCCAGGCTGGTCTTGAACTCCTGACCTCGGACAATCTGCTGGCCTCGGCCTCCCAAAGTGCTGGGATTACAGATGTGAGCCACCGTGCTCGGGTTTACTTATGGCTGGCCTACTTGAAAGAGTAAAAGAGCCTTACTAAGGTCACAGTCCTAAAGTCTTCCCTCTTGCCCAGTGACATGGACTGAATTGTATCCCCTCAAATTCATATGTTGGAGCCCTAAACTCCAGTGTGATGGTATTTGGAGATGGGCTTTTGGGAGGTAATTGGGTTTAGATGAAGTCATGAAGGTGGGTTCCCCATGGTGGGATAAAGTGCACCTATAAGAAGATACCAGAGAGTTTTCTGGGTCTCTCTCTCTCTCTCTCTCCATGTGAATGCAGTGAGAAGGTGGCTGTCTGCAAGCCAGGAAGAGGGGAGAATCCTCATCAGAAACCAAATTGACGAGCACCTTGATTTTGGACTTCCCAGCCTCCAGAACTATGAGAAATAAATATCCATCATGTAAGCCACCCAGTCTGTACTATTTGGTTATAACAGCCTGAGCTGCCTGAAACAGACAGTATCGCCAGACAAGGCAGCAGGTGGGTGGAGGTAGGGAGGCTGTGGGAGCCCTGAGGGGTGCTCTGAACGTGCCAGGTTCTTCTCCTGGTTCTACCCTTCCCCCATGAGCGCATGACTCTAGGTGAGTCACTGGGATTTGGCCTCTCCGTCCGGACAATGGGTCCTCACCCTGCCCTCTCCGCTGCAGGTGGGTGTGGGAATCTCCAGGAAAGAGAAGGTGGGTCTCGGGGACAAGATGGTCCTTTAGCTTCTACCCATCCCTCACCCCAAGGCTGGAGGCAGCTGCTGCCACAAACACAATTGTCAATCAATCCGGAGTCAAAACACCTCCATCTCCAGAGAACATCTGACACAGGGGCAGGCAGGCCGTGGCCCTGTCCTCAGGGAGTTTACTGTTAGAGCCAGCCGGCCCACAGATGGGGCCAACAGAGCCCCAATTTAAACCCCAGGAGGAGGGGAAGAAGCCCCCCACAGCCACAGCCTACACTCAGTGGCTGGCCAGATGCATCTGCAAGTGCAAAGGCAGCTATGGCCCTTTGTCCTTCTCTTGTCTGTCTCAGCCCCTCCCTCACTGCTAGATGAAAGTCCTCTGCCTCCCACCAGGATGTGAGCACAGTGAGGCCTTGGGTGCTGCTATCCTGGGGCCTATCAGAGTGCCTGTACATGGGAGGTGCTCATCTGGTGAAGGAAGAAATGGCTGATGAAACTCAATTCTTGACTGCTTCCCTGTTTTCTCAACAAAGCCCCTCACCTGGGGCTTTGAGATGGGGAATATTATAAGGTCACGGGTAAGAGTGTTTTGGGAGGGATGTGGGGTACAAAAGAAGAGAGGGAAAGAGATGTACTTTCAACCAGACCATGGGTAAGAGGCAGATTTGGGTAGAAACTTCCGAGTAGAAGACAGGGGTGTCTAAGAGGTCCCCTGGAACTGTGGGCCCCCTCCTCCCTGTGGTCTTCCAGCTGAAGCTGGAGGCTGTGGGCATGGAGTATCCTGAGGCACAAAAATCCCTCCACCACAGCCTTGCTGGCTCCCTGTCTGGTGTTGGTTTGAGGTGCCAGGGTTCTCTGTTTGAGAGAGTCTGGTGCCTGCGGGCTTGGAAGGGCCGAGAGAGGCCCTGAGGCCAAAGGCCTTGTAGGGTGACATGGTGGGGCGTACAGGAAGGTCTTGCACAATGGGTGATCCTGGGTGTAGAGGATGCCTTAGGTATTCCTCATCCCCACCCCTGCCCCTCACAAGAGGTTGCCAGATAAAATACAGGCTTCTCAGTTAAATATGAATTTCAGAGTCCTCAGCTCTGGGACTCCCTTCTGCATAAAGAGAACAAGCAACAAATAAATGTTTAGTATAAGCATGCCTCAAATATTGCATGGGCCAATGGGTGTCCTGTATTTTCATTTGTAAAACTTGGCAACCCTACCCCAGTGTGCACCCTGGCCTTCATCAGGGACACCTTTCTCCGTCTAGGCTGCCTGGCGTGGGGAAGGCCCGAGTGGCGGTGGGCCAGCCGCCCTGCCACAGGGGAGCTAGGAAGGGCCTGGGATGTGCAGGTTCCATGGCTGTTGCCCACATACAGGCAGTGGCTGTAGTGAGCGGTGAGGTGGGGCGTGTGTTTAATGGGGGAGGGGAGCTGGGCAGTGGCAGAGCCAGAGAGACAAGGGAAAATTTTTTTGTGGGTTCCTGTCTCGTTCCCTCCCCAGACTCACTGCCACTGTGGGCCTGAGTCACCAGGAGAAGGGGCTGGGACAGATAAAATGTTTCCACTCAGCCCCCAGCCCAGTAACCTGGCTCACCTGATTGACACCGCCCATTCAGAGGGAAATTCCAGGCCTAAATCCTGTCCGGAATTCTCTCTCTGGCCAGCCAGCCTGCAAAGGGGTTGGGAGCTCCCGAGGCTGGGAACATCTGCGGCAAGGGAACCGGCTCTGGAACTCCCTTCTGCGTAAAGAAGAGAGAGAGGGAAAAAAAGAGAGAGAGAGAGAGAAAAAGAGAGAGAGAGAGAGGGCCTGCTGAGGGAGGGCCGATGTGGCCACAGCTGGGCCCACTGCGGGCTGGGCCTGGGAGCGGCGGGGATGTGAGAGGGAAGCTGGGGTTGTGACGACATGTGCCAGATTTCTACTGAGACTCAGGGTCCAGCTGACACCAATTTAGACCGTCTCAGCCCCTGTGTTTGTGTGTGTGTGTGTCTGTGTGTGGTGTCTGTGTGTGTGTCTGTGATGTGTGTGTGGTGTCTGTGTGTGTGGGGGTGTCTCTGTGTGTGTGTGTGTGTGTGTCTGTGGGGGTGTCTGTGGTGTGTGTGGTGTCTGTGTGTGTATCTGTGTGTGTGTGTGTGTGTATGTGTCTGTGTGGGTGTCTGTGGTGTGTGTGGTGTCTGTGTGTGTGCCTGTGTGTGTGTGGGGGTGTCTGTGTGTATGTGGTATGTCTGTGTATATGTCTGTGGTGTGTGTATGGTGTCTGTGTGTGTGTGCCTGTGTGTGTGTGGGGGTGTCTGTGTGTATGTGGTGTGTCTGTGTGTGGTGTCTGTGTGTGTCTGTGGTGTGTGTATGGTGTCTGTGTGTGTGTGCCTGTGTGTGTGTGGGGTGTCTCTGTGTATGTGGTGTGTCTGTGTGTGTGTGTGTGTGCTGTCTGTGTGTGTGTCTGTGGTGTGTGTGGTGTGTGTGTGTGTCTGTGTGTGTGTGCCTGTGTGTGTGTGTGGGGTGTCTGTGTGTGTGTGGTGTCTGTGTGTGTGTCTGTGTGTGTGTGGCTGTGTGTGTGGGGAGGTGTCTGTGTGTGTGTGGTGTCTGTGTGTGTGTGTGTCTGTGTGTGTGTGCTGTCTGTGTGTGTGTCTGTGGTGTGTGTGTGTGGTGTCTGTGTGTGTATGTGGCTGTGTGTGTGTGTGGGTGTCTGTGTATGTGGTGTGTCTGTGTGTGTGTGCTGTCTGTGTGTGTGTCTGTGGTGTGTGTGTGTGGTGTCTGTGTGTGTATGTGGCTGTGTGTGTGTGTGGGTGTCTGTGTATGTGGTGTGTCTGTGTGTGTGTGTGCTGTCTGTGTGTGTGTGTGTGTGTCTGTGTGTGTGTGCCTGTGTGTGTGTGTGGGGTGTCTGTGTGTGTGGTGTGTCTGTGTGTGTGGTGTGTGTGTGGGTGCCTGTGAGTGTGGGGTGTGTGTGTGGATGCATGCTCTTCTTGCCACACTGCTGGTGGTTAGAGGGGCTGCGGTTACAGAGCTATTGCCGACATAAAGCCCCTGTTCTTTAGCCCGGTCAGTGTTCAAGGCCCTTTGTGTGTACCTTCCCGTGGTTATCCGCTACTGCTCCCTTCCGTGCCCTGGGCTTGACTCCAGGTTCTCAAACTTAACAGTCTTCAGGAACTAGACAGGTAACTGGGGACAAGGGAAGTGGACTGGGGCAGAAAAGGATGGGGATGAGGGTGGGGCGATGGGAGGAGGTGTGCTACTCAACTTCTCAAAGGTTGTTGCATTTCTGGAATTTAAGACTCCAAAGCCCATCCTCCCACCCCCAGCCCATTGTTTACCTTCTGGCTGTGGGGATGGGCTGCGCCTTTTCCGAGGACTCCGTTCGGGCCAGTGCGGGTGGGCGGGACAGAACATGTCTGAGGACTGGATGTGGTCCACGGGGTGCCAGTTTGCAACCTTCTCATCCGGCCAAACTGTACTTTTTGCCGTTCCCTTGTATAGGACTCTCCTATATCTGCCTCTGTGCCAGAATCGGGCTCAAATTATGGCTCTGCTCATTTTTTATAGCTATGTGGCTTTGGGCCTCAGTTTTCTCATCTGTAAAATGGATATGTTAATAGTATACATATCTGGTGGTAATATGAAGAATGAATGTGTTAACATATGCAAAGCACTGAGAAGTATGCCAGACACATAGCATCCAATAGGTATAAACCATCATCACTATTATTATTAGACGGTTCAAATGCTGCCTCCTCTGGGAAGCCTTCCCTAGTCCCATAGCTGGAATTCATCTCTCCCTCAGCTGAGTTCCTACTGCACTCTTTCTGCCCTTGTGTTACAATTAGTGTCTACATGACTGACTCTCCTGTTGGAGTGTCACCTCTTGTCTTTATGTTTCTCAGTCATTCATTTAGCAGTTACTGAGTGTCTTCAATAGCCAGGCATTGTGCCAGGGGGTAGGAGATATGATGGTGAGAAGATATGGCCCTTATCACTTGGCTCTGTGCCTAGGTTAGTGTTCACAGAGAGATTCTGGGCTTATGGTGACACTGCCTTCCTGCCACCTAGTGTCTCCTTGCATCCCTGTGGAATAGGCTGGGATGGTGGAGCCCAGGCTCAGCTGACAACCCCAAAGGCAGCTCCACCTACAATGTGATCCCACCACATTGGGAGGGACACAAGCAAATAGACACATGTCTCCTTGCCGGCCCTGTGTCCTCCAGGTGGGAACTGGGATAGTCCTGGCAGGTTGGGGACCAGCTCTGTGCCCATACCAGGTGAAGACTCCCTACTCCTGGATCAACCCCCAGCTCCTGTACTACTGCACCCCCAGAGACACTCCCTCAGCTCCAACCTCAGGATTCGGGCCTCAAATCCAAGATGTGACTGGGAGAGATAACTGAACTAGACATTTACAAGCTCTAGAGTCAGACTCCCTGGGTGTGACTCCCAGTTATTGGCCTCTTTGGGCCTCAGTTCCCCATAGAGGAATCATGTGAGTTAATACCTGGACAGTTCTTAGCATTCGCATGGGTCGTTTTCACTAGATGGGGGCGTAGGAGCCTCAGGTTGGTTACTGACCCACTCCTTACTCCCTGTGGTCAGGGGAGAGGGTGAGACACCTCTGAAATCTGCCTGCAGGGGCACATGGTGTAAGACAGGAAGGAGGGACAGCTTTGTCTCCCAGACCCCCAGCTATGAGTGGGATCTTGAGCAGGCGGCTCAGGGAGGCCCTGGCTACAGAGTCCTGGTGGGGCATGGGCAGGAGGGGCCTCCCACTTACACCCCAGCAGGATCCATCAGTGGGCCTCCCAAGGCAGTGGAGTGGGGAGGAGGTGCTGAAAGACTGGGCTTGGGAAGCCTAGCACGGGACCCCGGCCTCCCCTCCCCCACCGGGCCAGGATGAAAGCTCCCTTCTCTAACCCCTTAAGTCCCTGGTCTTGGTCCTCATTAAAAACTCTAATCCTCCAGCCCCCACTGCAGATGCAGAGGCCTCCACTCCCAGGTCTGGCAGGGAGGGGACAAGTCATAGTCTCTGTCCCTCTGTACAACCAGGCTGGGCCTAGGCACCTAAAGTAGTGGTCAGTGGGCATCTAGGGACCACTGGGACCCAAAGACACAACTTCTGGGAAATGGAGGAGGGAGAAGACAGGCTTCTGAGGGGAGGAGTCCTGGGAAAAGAGGGATAGGAGGAGGAGGTGGTGGCAATGTCCTGACCAAGTGGGAGAGTCCCTGGCAAGAGACACTTCTCCCTTCCTTTCACCCTTGCCACCCCAGAAATCCCCTGCTGAGGGGTCCTCAGAGGGTAGTCCCAGGCACCCAGCTCAGGGCATCTCTGCTGGAATGGAGCAATGAAGGCCCAGGATCCAGGCCGGGGGCCCTTGGGGCCTCAGTTTCCTCTGCTCTCCAATGGGGCAGATCACTTCCTCACTTGCTCCTGCCTCCCCTCTGGGCCAGCATGAGGGCAGAGGGAAAGGCCAAGAGGAACACATTTTGGCAGGTAAGCATAGCAAGTGCAGGAGGAGGCAGGGGCCAGCGTTTGCTAAGTGTTTGCAATTGGCTCCTGGTCCCTGTGGCCAAGTGCTGGCCTGTATTATTTCCACTGGTCCAGAGGTTCCCAGTGAAGTGTGGAGCAATCTCATTCCTTCCCTTTTACCTCCATTCCTCCCTGAGGCTGCCGAGAGCAGCTTCTCTAAGCCTTTCCCTTCTATGCTGCATTAAAAGGGCTTTGTTGGGAGGCCCAAGGTTTTCCAGGTCTACCATTATCCCCCCATATCTACCAGGCCTCCTGAGTTGGGGATGCTGGGCTGGGGGCTGTTGGGAGCTCTGGGAAGGGAAGACAGCCTCCCAGGCTAATGGGCCAAGGCACAGCCTCTGTCCCCAGAAACCATGTTTGGAAATTAGAGAAACACACACTCTATATCATCCAGTGTTGGCTGAAAGGGGCAGGTGGTCCGTTATGTAGACCTCGTACATAACTGTATTTCATCAAAAGCGAGATGCACAATTAAATTACACACCACTAAGAAGGAAGACTGCTGCTAATTAAACTCTGACACAGTGCCTTTTTGTTATTGATCGCAGGGAACATCCCGATTTCGGAGATGTTAAATGTGGAAAATGTGTGTCAGAGAATCAAAATAAAGTTAAAAAACATTTCTATCAACATTTCTCTTGGACACATATTGTCCATAGTGTTCTGCATCTTGTAGTGTTTACTTAGAAGTGTTTACTGAAGTTTCTGAGATTAGGCATAAATGTATGATGTAAAAGATGATATAAGCCATTGGCACAGGACCTGGTATAAAGTAAACTGTCATTAAATATTAACTATTATTGCTGTTGCTATTATATGTACAAGGACTTTATATGTATATGAAAGTCCTTTGGCTCCCGAATCTTCCATTGTTCTAGAGGCTAAGGTCTGAGGACACCAGTGGCTAGAGTCAGAGGTGCCAGGAAAGCTGAGGAGGCAGCCTGGAGGAGGTGCTGTTCCATGTGTGAAGTCTGCAGTGTCCCTATAACCTTTGGAGGCATCAGAAGTAGCCTGAGCCCAAAGGCTACCTTTGCCAGTTCCCCAGAAAAGTGAGGCCCCTGACTTATTACCCTTATGAGTCAATCAATCAATCATCCTATCAATCCACTCATTAAGACACTTATTGAACACCTGCACCGTGATAGTCACTGTGCTAAGTCCCTCCTTCAGCAGCCCCCACCTGGCCCCTGCCTGTTAGGAGCATCCAGGCTCAGCTATTCGAACTGGCACATCAAAGGGGGATTGGCCCTGATCCCTCATCAGAGGCTTCTTTCCAGGGATCAGCCTGAAGATGTGGAGCTCCTCCCCTTCTCTCACCATCCCCAGTCTCACCCACAATAGGGGAAGGGATCTTCATTTCCTAGGCACTTCTAGGCCTTTGTAGAGCCTGCTTGCTCTGCCAGGACACTCTTGGTTCTGTGCTGTGCAAAATTCCTCTCTTTCCCTTTCTTTCAAAACAGGTTTCAAGCCCCTTCTCAGAAAACCTTCTTTGAAAATGTCTGTCCTCCACTCAGCTTTCCTGCCCTGTTTCTTAGTGCTCTCAGAATATAGTGTATACCCTGCAAATTGGACCCTCCTGTGGTCTGGGCCTCTTTCCTGCCTACCTGTCCCATCTCACGTGGCCAGTCACCAGTTGTAAAAGGACAGGTGATCTGGCACTAGGATACTGACTCACCTTCAATTCATAGCATTTTACCTCCCAAATTTGTAGGGTGTGCTATTGGGGAGCTAGGCACCGTGACAGGCGCTGGGGTAGCCCTGCCCTCAGAACCCTCTCAGCCTGCTGGGCTATAATGTCCCCCACCTCCACCACATCACATCCCTCTTGCTTTGAATCCCAGCCTCATCCAGTGGGGACCTATGGTGTCTGTCCTTCATCAGACTGGGGTGCCCCCCTGAAGGGGGAACACTCTGTGGTGAGCTCTTGCAGGGGGCCCTTTGCTCCCCTCCAGCTGCAGAGCACCGGCTAACCTTGTCCTCACTCCCCTACTACGCAAGCAGGCCCATGGTTGTTTATGGTTCAAGTGCAGACCCCAGGGGCCGAGGCCTCTCCAACACCCAGAAGTGAGCTGTCCCGTCCTCAGCTTTCCAAGAACAGGCTCTGTCGAGCACACATGGTTGTGAAACGATCCTGCTGGGCTCTCCAAGAGATGAGGCCATTTATGAGCTGAGTGGGCTGCCGTGGGCTGCCAAGGGTCAGGCTGGGGACCTGCGTGCGTTGAGACTCTGGTCAGTCTCCTCTCTGCACACAGCCTCCAGGAGC
Source organism: Chlorocebus sabaeus (assembly GCF_047675955.1). Lineage (NCBI taxonomy): Eukaryota > Metazoa > Chordata > Mammalia > Primates > Cercopithecidae > Chlorocebus > Chlorocebus sabaeus. The sequence continues at coordinate 43,964,944 of NC_132920.1, forward strand.
AAGGGTTAGACACAGATGGACATTCTTCCCAAGTTTAATTTTGAATATGCTTAAATCATTTTAAAAGCAGTCTTGCCATATCAAGAACCCCAAATTAAACTCACACCTGTGTTCCTGCGGGATGGGGAGCTAAGGCCTTCCCACTAGGACTTCTCCAAAGCAGAAGACACAGAGAGGAAATAGGCTTTCCAAGTCGGAGGGCAGGACAGGTTGCATAATTTGTAGGCCCAGTGAAAAATGAACTATGAGTCCCATATTGTGCTGAGGAGGGGTCTGTGGCCTGAGAGGGGAAGGGCCCTGGATTCTGCCACCCTGGAAGGCAACATCATAGCCAGGAATGGAGCCTGCCGCTCCTACTCCTTAACCGGTGTTCACCCCAGGCCTGGCTGTGCCAGGAAGGCCTTGTTTCCATCCTGGGCCTTCACTTGCCTTCCCCCTGCTATTCCTGGGCCTCCAAAAAGCTTCTCTGTGCCCCAAGCTCTCCTCTTCCAGGAAGTCTTCCTTTCCTGTTTGGTCAGTTTTACCTGCTGGCTAGTCCCATGCTTCTTCCCCTTTCCAGGCTCTCTCACAGCTTTGCCCTTGACCTTCTGAGCCTTTGTTTACTTTTTATGTGAGTGACAGAGAGCAGCCTCCTTCCTCCCTTCACCACAGTTCTTTGGGGGTCTCCTTCATCATACTAGGAGCTCTCTGAGGATAGGGCAAGCTCTCCCTTCAGACTGGGGGTCCCTGGGGTTGGAAGTCTTTCTTGGGACTCCCCCTAGGCTTCCCTCTGCAGGCCCAACGTTGCACTAGAGGGGTGACTGGGCCTGCTGTGGTGCCCACTTGGCTTTGTGTGTGCACACGTGTGTGTGTGTACACGTGTGTATTGCGTGGGGAGTGTTTGCTTCTGGTTTTCTGTCACCTTCCCTGTCCTTTCCTGATCAGATCCTCTGAGTGAGGCTGGTTAGGGAGATGGAGCTTGGAATGAGGGAGGAAGATGGGGCGGTATGGCACCCCAGCCCTACGCCCGGCCAGGGCTCCAGTGGAGAGTGGGCAGTGTGACCTCCTTTCTGGGCCTCCTGCTGGGGTGTGAGGGAGGAAGGCTGGTCTTGAGCTGGGGTCAGGGTGGAGAGGGGCAGCCTTTCAGCTGAGGTCCGTCACTCAGAGGCAGGGTCCGTGGCATCTGGCTGGCCGGGGAGAAGGGAGGGAATGTGAGGAATAGGCTGACTCAGCAGTTGCCCCCTCCCAGTTCCGGGGACAGGCGCTGGGGGAGGACTGATTGCTGAGAACATGCAGATGGTGGTGGCAGTTCCTCTGGGTTGTGTCTTGAGGGGAGGGCTGGGGAGAGATAGGAGTCAGAAACACCAGAGTCCCCCAGAGATACTGGGGAGGCATGAAAGGGAGCCAGGGGAGGGGAACCCAGGAGAGGTGCCTTTTGACATTGCCATGGCTGTGAATATCAGTGACATGCAAAGGAATGCCCCAAATATGAAGAGGGCTCCTTTGCGGGGATGAGCTGGGGACAGTATGAGGAGAGGGCTTGGCTGGGGGCAATGGGACCTGTGAGGGAGTGGAGGGTGCTAAGAGTGAGCCAACAGCGGCCAAGCTCAGCCCAGCCAAAGGGGAAGTAGACGGCAGGCCTGCTTTGGCCGAATCTAGAGCTCCTCTCTGCAACTTGATCACAAGCTTCATTAAGGCAGGGGCCGTCTCATAACATCTCTTAATTATCTGACAACCCCTCCACAGGGCTGGGCACGTATAAGCATTGTGCCCAAGTTTAATTTTGAGTATACTTAAATTATTTTTAAAGCAGTCTTGCAATATCAGGCACCCAACATTAAACTCACACCCATAATCCCAGCTATTTACTTTTCTCCTTGTTCCTTCCAAAATCTTTATAGGCATGCTTACGTAAGGGTGACTTAGGTAAACGCGGCCTGAGTCAGGCTTTTCCACCAGCTTTGCCGGGTGCACTGGCTGACGAGGTGTAAGTGTGTGTATCGGGCTCCTTTGCTCTGAAGTAACCCTTGTTTGCAGGCAAGGAGAGCTGGGGGCACCCTCACTACCCAGTCTCCGTGCTCTTCCCTCTGTTTACATTGCTGCCAAGCAGACACCTGCTTCGTTTATCTTCTTACCTGAAAGAATTTTGACTTATGCAAAAAGGGACTTACTTAAGATTTACCAGAACAGAATACTAACTTGGTTTGGGGACTGTGTGTGTGTGGCAATGGCTGGTTGATTTCAGGTAGTGATTCCCAAACATTTTGAGCTGGAAAACCCTATTTGAACACTAAAAAACAAAAACAGAACCTTCAAAGAACTCCAAAAGATAGTGATTGTATGACAGATATTCATCATCTGAGAAAAATTCATGAAGACAACCAACTGTGGTAAAGTTAGAAATAATTTGAAATTATCACATATTATTGATCTCCACAGTATCTGCATAAGTTTGAAGGAAAAATAGCAAATGCATTCAGGAATATTATTCACTTGACTATGTGAGCAAAGATGTTCATGATAGTGTTATAATTTAAAGTCAAATAACTAGGGTCTGTGGGGAGATATTTTCCCCTACTTGGGTACTTGATTCCGCCATGTAAATGCAGCACTGTACTGTGTAGAACTGTGTGTGTGTATGTTTGTGTGTGGAGGAGGGCGCGTGTGAAGAATGGGAAGGGATCGTATTAGAACGCAGTGTTTTGCTTGTGAAAATTCAGTGGTCTCTAGGGGAGGAGGGGGAGGTAAGTGACAGGAAGGAGCTGTGCAGGTGGCTGAAATCTGTGGGTGCTGAGAAGTCCCTTCTGAGAGCAAAGTTCATGTCTGGCTTTGAGTTCAGGGGTGGGGAGAGAAGGCTGAAGAGGCAGGCAAGAGCCAGACCACACAAGCTCCGGTGGGCCATGTGAGGTAGAGACTTATCCTTAGAGAGGAGATGTCCTCTCTGGGTGTGGTGTGAGACACAGCGGGAAGTTCCTCCCTACACTAACTAAGATCCTTCTTGCTGTGTTTTTTTCCCCATCCCCTCTTCGTTTCTCTGCATTTTATATCATTGCTCGCCGGGCCCAGGGCAGCTCAGTGTAGATCTTCAATCTGCAGTTCCAGGAACTCTGTTTCCCAACCCCCAAAATCTGGGCCTGAGGTCTGACAAGTCCCAGAAGAGCTGCGGGGATTACGAGGCAGGATGTGTGAAATCAGGGCCGTCCAGGAACCTGGAACTTGATGGCAGCAGGAGTGGAGAAGCCGGGCCTGGGACTGACTCCCATTCCCCCAATTAGGCATCTGCCCCCTCCCTTGGGGGGCTGGGAGCGGTCAGCTCCAGGCGTCCCCACGTCTCCATGGCATCTTCCGCTGCCCGTGCTCTTCTGAGAGTAACGTGCTGAGGGAGCACTTGTGAGCCACGGGGGCAGGAGTTGGGGCAGGGGTCAGGGTGCTTTTTAATTTCTCGTTAGCAATGACAGCTGTAGAACTCAAGCAATTAAGGAGGACAACTCCCCCAGGATGCCAGAGGGCCAGCTCCCCCAAGCTGTGCACAACTTCCTCCCTTCCTCCTTTTCCACGTCCCCCCTCACCCCCATCACAGGCTTCCCCTCCCTGGGCCCAGGAAGCTGTGAGCCACTGTTCAGGGGAAGAAAGGGGTGCAAAAGGTCTCCTTTCAACATGTTAGCAGGGAGAACAGAACAAAAGGAAGATGGAGGGGCTCCTGGGTCTGGAAGCTGCTTCTCTCTCCCTATGGTCCATGCCTGGGGGTGGGCCAGTTCTGTGGAAAGGGGTCCACTCTCTTCGGAGTTGGTATTGAGGATGGGGACATAAAAATGATCAAAGGTTGGCTGGGTGTGGTGGCTCACATCTGTAATCCCAGCACTTTGGGAGGCCAAGGTGGGAGAATCATTTGAACCCAGGAGTTTGAGATCAGCCTGGGCAACATGGTGAGAATCAGTCTCAAAACAAACAAACAAAAACAAACAAAAACAAACAAAAAACCCGAAGGCATAGCAATTTTCCCTGTGCTTCTAAACTGAGTATCATCCCAACCCAGCCTGACCCTTGGTGGGTTAGGAGAAGGGTCTCAGGAGGGGAGGACGGAGAGGAGCTGTTCTTTATTTTCTAAGATCTACAGGGCATTCAACTTCTCTTAAATTTCTTCTTCATCATTTGGCTGGAGCTTTTCAGCAGCCTACTCCGGATCCTGCCTACCGCGTGGACTTGTTCTGTCCCCACCTGTTGGGGGAGGGTACATGTGTTCAATGCTATTCTTTTACTAACATCAGTCCTGCTGCATGGGCGGGGACATATTTTTGGGTGCAGGAGCAAAGCTTTATATCCCTTTCCAAACATCTTACTCCACCCAGTAGCCGATACTTGAAACCCTACCAGTAATATTTGCCTCCTTTACGGTCATCTCCTTGTGAAATTGCAAATACCCTTGGGAAGGAAACCTCTTCAGCGTGAACAGAAGATCTGACAGCTGACATTGATATGGAGTAACGGATGGGAGGCATGCTGGCCAAGATTCCCAGGGATGGGGAGGAGTTGGGGGCAGAGGGTTAAAGAGAAGAGTGGACAAACTTCATAGTTTTCCCCTGCTGCTGGTTAAGTCTTTAGAGCCTGGAAGACTGACAGACCAGGCTGTCTTCTCTGACCTAAAAGAAAAGATATCCTTCTCATGTTCATGGTCATGACCATTGCCATCAACGGCCTCATATGGATGTTGAATACCAATGATGCCTCAAAGATATTCAACACATGGCCCTTGCTGTCAAGACGCTCACAGCTCACTGTGGGACACCCTGCTCACCTGAGTGTGCAGTGATGAGCCTGTGAAAGTTTTAGAGGAAGGGCTTACCTGTGCCAAGTGTTATCTAAGGGAGATTAGCCAGGTGGTGGTGACCAAGGTGGATTGAGCACAGGGGAGAAGAGATGGTGAAGCTTGTTGGGAGCTCCTTGCCATCACACAGGTGAGAGCTGAGAGGCCTCAGGTGGGCTGATGGCAGTGGGAACACAGATGCTAGGACTTATGGAACGGCATTTTGGAAAATCAATCTCCAGGGCTCTGACTATGGAGAGAGTAAGAGAAGGAGGTATTGAGCTTCAGCCCAAGATTCAGAACTTGGGTCCCCAAAAGATGGTGGCAACAGAAAGGGAAGTATGTTGGAGCCATGTTTGAATGGAAGGTGAGTTCTGGTGCAACATGCTGCATTTAAAGAGAGGTCATCCTACCCCATGCCCCACCACATACAAGGCAGGACTGAAGGCAAGCTGTGCATACACAGAATGCAATTTCTCTGAAAGAACTTATACAAATATCAGCAGTCCTTCAAAGTGATCAGTACAAGAGGCTAGGCAAGTTTTCCAAAGAACTCACCTTTCATCAATACGTTTTTACTTATTTGTGGGATATTTCCTGTGTGTCCACTAGGTGCCTGACACAGTCTAGTGTAGGAGACATGTAGACTGTTGGTTTCTGCCTTCAGGGAGCTTACTATCTAATTAGGGTGACATTAACATCAAACTCATAAGAAAGGGTCTGTGTATCTATGACTTCCCATCATATTGAACATAGTAGCTTTTTTATTGCTGTGTAACAAATGACCACAAACTTAGCACCTCCAAATAATACCTGTTGATTAGCCTACAGTCCTGTAGGTCAGAAGGCAGGGACAACGTGAGTGGGCTTTTCGCTCAGGGTGTCACAAGGCTGAAATCAAAATGTCAGCTGAACTGAGTTCTTTTTGTTTTTGTTGTCGTTGAGACAAGGTCTCACTCTGTCGCCCAGGCTGGAGTGCCATGGTGTGATCGTGGCTTGCTGTAGCCTTGAACTCCTGGGCTCAAGTGACCCTCTTACCTCAACCTCCTGAGTAGCTGGGACCACAGGTGTGCACCACCACACCTGGCTAATTTTCAAAATTTTTTGTAGAGAGGGGGTCTCACTATGTTGCCCATGCTGGTCTTGAACTCTTGAGCTCATGTGATTCAGGCGTGAGCCACCAGGCCTGGCCACAGATAATCTCTCATATTTAGAGTCAGCTATGCCATGGAACAACCTAACTGCCGGAGTGAAACCTATTGTATTCACAGTCCTGGGATTATGTATAGGGGCAAACCAAGGAGCAGGGTATTTTGGTGGATCATCTTAGAATTCTCCCTACCACATTTAGAATTAAATAAGAAGTTTTTACAGTGGCCTATGAGGCTTTACATGTTCTGGCCCCTAGCTACCTCTCTCCTTAGCCATTTAGACATTCTTACTTTTGCTCAAAAAGACAAGCATGTTCTGGTTTCAGGGAACTTGCCCTTGCTGCTGTTTCAGCCTGGAATGTCCTTTCCCTGGATATTTCCGGACGTTCCCCCTCATATTTCCATCAGGTCTCTACTCAGAATGAGCCCTTTGTTGACGTCATCTAAAATAGAAACAGCCCCTTCCCCCACAACTTGCTCAGTCTCTATCCCCTCACCTTGCTTTATTTGTCTTATGCAGACATTTATCAACACCATATTTTAAAAATAAATTTATTTATTAAATTACATAGTCAGTGCCGGGCGCGGTGGCTCACGCCTGTAATCCCAGCACTTTGGGAGGTTGAGGCGGGCAGATCACTTGAGGTCAGGAGTTAAAGACCAACCTGGCTAACATGGTGAAATCCCGTCTCTACTAAAACTATAAAAATTAGCCAGGCGTGGTGGCGTGTGCCTATAGTCCCAGCTTCTCTGGAGGCTGAGAAAGGAGAATCCCTTGAACCTGGGAGGCAGAGGTTACAGTAAGCTGAGATAGCGCCACTGTACTCCAGCCTGGGCGACAGAGTGAGACTCCATCTCAAACCAACCAACAAACAACAACAACAACAACAACAAATTACATAGTCCATTTGTGTGTGTGTGTGTGTGGTTTTTTCTTTATTGAGATGGAGTCTTGCTCTGTCACCCAGGCTGGAGTGCAGTGGCATGATCTTGGCTCACTGCAATCTCCACCTCCCAGGTTCAAGCAATCCTTTTGCCTCAGCCTCCCCCGTAGCTGGGACTACAGGTGTGCACCACCACACCTGGCTAATTTTTGTATTTTTAGTAGAGACGGGGTTTCACCATGTTGGCCAGGCTGGTCTTGAACTCCTGGCCTCAAGTGAGCCACCTGCCTCGGTCTCCCAAAGTGTTGGGATTACGGACATGAGCCACCACACCTGGCCTATATAATTAATTTGAACATATGATATATTTGTCTGTTTGTTGTCCATCTCCAACTAGAACATAAGGTCAGTGAGGGCATGACCTTTGTTTTATTCACTATCTCTGGTGCCTAGAATAGTGCCTGGCGCATAGTAGGTGCTCAATAAACACTTGATGACTAAATGATTGAATATGTTTTCAGACTTACTGAGGAATTTTGAAATGAAAAGTTTATTTTAGAGCACAAACCAGATGAAAAATTATTTCTGTACTTTTTGCTTTATAGTTTAACATTTTTAATGAATTTAAAAACCTTTGACTAGAGCAAGTTAAAGACAAAGTAAGGAGAAGAAATTAGATAATAAAGATCAGAGAAAAATTTAGCTGGTTGCAGCAGCTTACGCCTGTAATCCCAGCACTTTGGGAGGCTGAGACAGGTGGATCACTTGAGGTCAGGAATTTGTGATCAGCCTGGCCAACATGGCAAAACCTTGACTCTACTAAAAAATACAAAAATGAACTCAGCGTGGTGGCAAGTGCCTGTAATCCCAGCTACTCGGGAGGCTGAGGCACGAGAATTGCTTGAACTTGGGAGGTGGAGGTTGTAGTGAGCCGAGATTGCACCACTGTACTCTAGCCTTGGTGGTAGAGCGAGACTCTGTCTAAAAAAAGAAAAATATCAGAGAAAAATAATGAAGTTGAAAATAGAAGAACATTGAGACAATAAAAAAACCAAAAACTGTTATTTCAAGAAAATCAATTATATTGATAAACCTCTAGCCAGATTGATCTGGAAAAAAGAGAAGGCACAAATTACCAGTATCAGGAATGAGAGCTGTGATTGACTACAGACTGTATAGATATTAAAAAGATAAGAAGGTAATATTATGAACAATTTTACTTCAATAAATTCCACAACTTAGATGAAATAAACTAATTCTGTCGGAGACACATACTATGGTAGCTTACTCAAGAAGAAACAGAGGCCAGGAGCGATGGCTCATGCCTGTAATCCCAGCACTTGGGGAGGCCAAGGTGGGCGGATCACCTGAGGTCAGGAGTTGGAGACCAGCCTGGCTAACGTGGTGAAACCCCATGTCTACTAAAAATACAAAAATACAAAAATTAGCCAGGTGTGGTGGTGCACGCCTGTAATGGCAGCTACTCGGGAGGCTGAGGCATGAGAATCACTTGAACCTGGGAGGTGGTGGTTGCAGTGAGCTGAGATTGTGCCACTCCACTCCATTCAGGTTATCTAGAAGAAATAGACAATTTGAATGGATTTGTATGTAATTTTTAAAAAATTGAATTTTCAGTTGAAAACCTCTCCACAAAGAAAATCCAGGCCCAGATGGTTTTACTGGTGTATACCACCAAACATTTAAGGAAGAAATAATAATTCTATACAAACTTTTCTAGAATATTCAGGAGGAGGAAATACCTCCCAACTCATCAGATAAGGCTAAAACCAAACAAAGATATTACAAGAACAGAAAACCACTGGCCAATATCTCTCATGAATATAGATGAAAAATTTCTACACAAAATTCATGTAAATATAATTGAACTCTTTCTATCATCTATACACATACTATATATATATATTCATGCACTGCATAATGATGTTTTGGTCAATGACGGACCTTATGTATGATGATGGTTCCATAAGATTATAATACTGTATTTTTACTGAAACTTTTCAATGTTTAGATACATGAATACTTACCATTGTGTTACTATTGCTTATGGTATTTAGTAGAATAACGTGCTGTACAGGTTTGTAGCTTAGAAGTAATAGGCTATACTACATAACCTAGGTATATAGTATGCTATATCATCTATATATGTATTAGTATATATATATATACTAGTGTATACACATGTACACTAATAACATCATGACCAAGTAGAGCTTATCCTAGGAATTCAAGGTTAGTTTAACATTCAACAATCAATGTAATTAATTATATTAACAAATTAAAAAAGAAAAACCCATACAATCATCTCAACAGATGTAGAAAATACCTTTGACAAAACACAACATCCATTTCTGATTTTTAAAACTTAAGCAAACTAAGAATATAAAGGAACTTCCACAACCTGATAATAAGCCTCTACTAAAAAACAAAAAAACAAAAAAACAATAATGGTGAAAAGATAGAATATTTTCTCCTGAATGTGCTTGATCTTATCTGACCTGATCTTGTAAAGCTAAGCAGGGTTGGACCTCATTAGTACTTGGATGGAAGACCACCTTGGAATACTGGGTGCTGTAGGCTTTTGGGCTTCTGCTCCCTTCATTTAAAAAAAAAAAAAAAAAAGGATAGAACAAGGATGTCCATTCTTACTGTTTTTATTCAACATTGTACCAGAGGCTCTAACCACTGTAATAAGGCAAGAAAAATACAAGGCATTCAGATAGGACAGGAAGAAGTACAATTTTCATTATTTGCAGATGACATGATCAACCCTGTAGAAGGTCTGATGGAATCTACAACGAAGCTACTAGAACTAATAAATGAATTTAGTATGGTAGTGAGACACAAAACTGGTATACAAAAATCAATTATATTCCTAAATATGAGCAATGAACCATTGGAAATTGAAATTTAAAAATAATACTTAAAAAATATTATCTGTTGCACTGGGCTCTCAGGGATTCCTCAGTTCTGGGGAATTTTCTTAGATTATGTCACTAAGGATGTCTCTCCCTTAGTTTCTCTGTTTCTCCTGTTATTTAGATGTAGTTGTCTCTCCTGGACTGGTCCTGTAGTTTTATTTCATAGTTACTTGTAACTTTCCATCCTTGTATTATTTTCTCTCTACTTTATGGACATTTCCTCAGCTTTATCTTCCAAATTTCCACTGAATTTTTTTATTTCTGTTATCACATTTGATTTTTAAGACCTCTCTCTTATTCTCTGTTTTTTTAAAAAACACTGTTCTGTTTTTGTTTCATCTTTGCAATATTTTTTCTTATCATTCACAGGATATGATAATAATGTGTTGTTATTTTTAAGCTTTCTTCTTGCTATGTAGACTCAGCTTCCTTCAAGTCACTTTTTTGTTTGTTTTGGCCTCTGTCTTTTGTGTTAGAAGCTTTCCTCAAATGTCTCATAATCCTCAGTTGTTTGCTTATTTTTAGGTGTGGAGATTTGTAAAGCTAGTTGGAAGCTGTGTATGTGTGTGTGACTATGTGTGTGTAGGTATGTGTGTACACATGTGAGTGTGTATACGAGTGTACACAGTGGATGTGTAGGTGTGTGTCCATATGTGAGTGTGTATGTGTGTGCATGTGTGTATATGTGACTGTGTATGTGAGTGTATGTATGTGGGTGTGTAGGTGTGTGTGCATGTGTATGTGTGTGTGTGCATGTGTGTGTAGGTGTGTGTATATGTGATTGTGTATGTGAGTGTATGTATGTATGTGTGTAGGTGTGTGTGTATGTGGGTGTGGTTCTGTAAGCCTCACACTAGGGTGACCTGACTGGGATGTTTCATGTTGCCCCCAGTGTTTTAGTGTCTTTGCTAACTTTGCTTTAGTGGAGATTCAGGAACAAGAAAACTAGATGTAAGAGTTCAGGCTGCCAATTTTTCCTGGAAGTCTTTTAATTTATTTTTAGAGGTTTTTTTTAATTTAAATTTTTTATTTTTTAGAGCTGGGGGTCTCATTATGTCACCCTGGCTGGTGAGCAGGGGCTAGTCACAGGCACAATCTTCATGCACTATAGCCTTGAACTCCTGCCTCAGCCTTCGGAGTAGCTGGCACTACAGGTGTGCACCATTGTGTCCATCTATTAGAGGCTTTTATTATGATCAATTCCATGTAATCATACTGAAAGAACAGATCAGGTATGCTCTGAAACTGAGTCAGTCTGGTTTACTGTGCCATTTCCATCCCCCAGCACAGGGCCTGGTATATAAGGAAATATCAATAGATACTTACTAAATTTATGGATAAACAAACATAAAACCTTTATCGTGTTAAAAATATTCGGAGCCTTTATTATGTTAAAAATATTCCACAATGGTGTCAAGGCTTCATCCTGGCCAAGTGTGGTGGCTCACACCTGTAATCCTAGCACTTTGGGAGGCTGAAGCAGGCGGATCACTTGAGGTCAGGAGTTTGAAACCAGGCTCGCTAATGTGGTGAAACCTTGTCTCTACTAAAAATACAAAAAATTAGCCGGGCCTGATGGTGGACGCCTGTAATCCCGGCTACTTGGGAGGCTGAGACAGGAGAATCGCTTGACCCTGGGAAGCAGAGGTTGCAGTGAGCCAAGATCATGCCATTGCACTCCAGCCTGGGTAAAAGAGCAAGACTCCTTCTTAAAAAAAAAAAAAAAAAAAAAAAAAAGACTTCATCCTTGGGAACTAAATGTATAAGTTGTTTAGTGCCCAGGTGTGTGACCTAGGAGATGGAGCAAACTAAGTAGGTAATAGCAGTACCTTTTTTTTTTTTTGTTTTTTGGTCCAAAACAAGGTATGGCACCAAATTAAGAAATTGATTTCCTTGTTTGTTGTATAATGAAGTCTAAGATCAATTCATAAAGGGAAGTAAAGTCCAAAAGTGCTTTGAGCAAATTTGGTTTTGTTGGCCTAGGTGGGTAGGGTCCACTTTTTGAATGTATAGGATTTTGCAGGTGAATTAGAAGCACACGATATGTGATTAGAGGCAAGCCATTTACATTGCAGAGTTTTGCCTTTCCTTTCAGAAAAAATAAAGTTGAACCAGATGAGCTCTCTCTACCTTCTTAGTCATGGAGTTTGATGATTCTAAATCTTGAGGGGCTGGGGTGTAACTGGAGGGACAAGTGGGTAGTGAGTGAGGGCTGATTCTCAGGGACATGGATCCTAGGAGACAGGTAGGAAAGCGTGCCGGGAGAGAAGCAGTTTTCCCAGAGCTAGAGAAGGTCAGGTCTCTGGGCATCTTTACCAGGCTTGAAATGACAGCACCCACAGCCGCAAATGTTTCCTCTGCTCTCCCTCCATGCCAGTCGCTGTGCTTTCTACACATTGCCTGTTGGATCCTTGCCACAGCCCTGTAGAGTTGGTGGTCTTATGATCCTCATTTCCCAGGTAGGGACACTGAGTCACAGAGAGGGGAATGTAATGTAGAGATTCCAAGGCAGTTTAATGCCAGAGTAGCAAAAGGAAGATGGCAAAGGAGAACGGAGGCCTGAAGGGGATACATTTCCCCTTGACAGCATTTTATTGTAACAGCTGGGGATTGATGGGAATGTATGTGAAAATCAGTCAGTGAGTGGTTTTCTGGTAGTTACTCCGTGTAATATTGCTGACTGGCCAATGTTGTCCATTTAGTTATCAAAAAGTTGCCAAATTGTTAATAAACAAATGGAGAGCAAATAAAAGTTTCTCCTACAGAAGTTAAAATAGAGCTAGGGTTGACAGGAACGTCCTGGGAATTGAACAAAGTAAGTGGTTTTTCTGACTCGCTCTGGGATGAATATTTTTTCAACCCCATTTGTTGAAAAAATGGTCTAAAACCCTATGAAGTAAGGCAAGACCCTCTGGGTGCCTCTGACCATCTGGGTGTAATGACTGGGTGGGGCTCTGGTCTCAACATGAACAGCAGAACATTCTGAACTCGAACCCCAATAGATTCTGATTTGAAACCTTGAAAGCATTTGACTGAAGTTCTGATATCTGCTTGCTTTTTGGTTATTTCTTTCTTTGAGTACAGAAAGGAAATTTTGGTTTGTTGATTGTTCATTCTTGTATGCAAGCCATAGTGGTTAAGAGTGCTCGTTTTGGAGCCAGAGAGAGTTGAGTTTAAATCCCAGCGCTGTTGCTTATTTGCTGTATGACTGTGAGCAAGTTACCTAAACTCTCCTAGCCTTTGTTTTATAATTGTAATCTACTTCACAGGGCTATTGTTGGGATTAATGAGATAACATAAGGCACACAGTAGGGATATGATCACAGGCAGTATTTACCATTATTATTTTCTTTTTTTTTTTTTTTGAGACCGAGTCTCACCCCGTTGCCCAGGCTGGAGTGCAGTGGCACGATCTCAGCTTACTGCAACCTCCGCCTCCCATCTTCAAGTGATTCACCTGCCTCAGCCTCCTGAGTAGCTGGGACTACAGGCACCTGCTACTACACCTGGCTAATTTTTGTAATTTTTTATTAGAGACGGGGTTTCACCACATTGGCCAGGGTGGTCTCGAACTCCTGACCTCAGGTGATCCACCCGCCTTGGCCTCCCAAAGTGCTGGGATTACAGGCGTGAACCACTGCACCCGGCCACCATTATTATTTTCATTCATAAAGAGTTTACAAGTAAGCTGGGCGTGGTGGCTCACACCTATAATCCCAGCACTTTGGGAGGCCAACACGGGTAGATTGCTTGAGCCCAGGGGTTGGAGACCAACTGGGCAAAATGGCTAAACCCTGTCTCTACAAAACAAACAAAAACAAACAAACAAAAATTACAAAAATTAGCCAGGCATAGAGGCACATGCCTGAGGTCCCAGCCACCCAGACAGCTGAGGTGCCCAGGAGGTCGAAGCTGCAGTAAGCTGAGATCATGCCACTGCACTCCAGCCTGGTAAACAGGGCAAGACCCTGTCTCAAAACAAACAAACAAACAAACAAACAAAAAAACCAACCAAAAACAAAACAAAAAACAAACAAACAAAAAATAAAAAAAAGAAAAGAGTCTACATGTAGATGTTTATACCTGCAGGCCTGTATTAGTCCTTGGGCTTGGATGGGGTAAGAGATCACTGAAAAACACACTCTCTCCTCTGTGAATGCACTTGGAGAAAGATAAAACACACAGACACACACAGACACACACACACACACACACACACTCCTTTACAAAGTTAACTACATCAGACAGCATTTGAGGCTGGATGAAGAGGTACAGACATCTTATGCTATAAGAGTTTAGGGGAGACTGCTGAGCAGAAGCAGTCCAAGAAGGTTTCATGTTTTAAGAGGCAAATCTTCATGGGTGGCACTGTATAGACCAGGATGAAAAAATGAGCAACCTATGCTTGGGGCTGTCAGAAGACCTGGTTGGCTGGAGTGGGATGGATGTGTAAGGAGGCAGGGGAAAGAAGGGGCTGCACACAATCATATTATGAATAATAATGGGAATAGAAACCACCATTTGTTTGGTTCCTACTATGCACAAGCCAGGTGTTCATGCTATACCCTTTCCATATATTATCTCATTCAATCCTCACAAGAGCCCTGTATAGGTATTATTAGCATGAGTTTTCAAGGAAACTCAAGTTCAGAGAGGTTGTGTGACTTGCCCAGGGACAGATAGCTAGAAAGTGGGGAGATCCACAACCTGAATGAACAAATTACATGCACAGACACTGTCACAGACAGGCACACACACACAGAGCCCAGGCACAGGCAAGACAGTTGTCTCTTTCACCTCATCTGTGGCCCCACTCTCCTTTAGTTGAGTTAGGTGCTAGGTCTTTCCTTTGAGGGGTCCAGTGTGAAAAAATGACTCTACTCCTCACCCCAACTCTGTCTTAAATGTCCCTGTGGCTTTAGTCCCCCGGCAGGCTCCCAAGAGAGCAGGGCCTGGTGCAGTGTTTAAGGAGGTACTCACTCTTAGGGCCTGCACTGCACCTGCACAACCTCTTATAAGAATGAGCAGCTCCTTACTCCTTACATTTGGTCCTCGCCTAGCTGCCTCGCTTTCCTCTCCCTAGTTCCAACCCTGCATGGGGCGAGGGTAGTGGTGCTTTGCAATGTGGGCCAAGAAGCCTCTTTCTCTTCCAAGGTCAGGCAGAGATTCCTGAGGCTCAGGCCATTGCTCTCCTTTCTGTACTCAAATGAACAGTGTATTTCAGCATATTATCTGAATATTACTCAGATAATATTTCCATCACTCAAACCTACCCTTCTTCAGGGTCCTCCACAGTCCAGCCTACCTTTCTGTCCCTGAATCCTCCAAGCAGTCCCTGTCCCAGCCGTGGCTCATGCCCCATACTTCCCTGCCCCTAGAGGGTGAGTCTGGATAGAGAGCCTCCAGCGTGTTGTCCCCTCTTCAGGGACCAGGGGCCTGTGCAGAAAGCCTCCTGGGCATGCCCCAGAGACTGGGAAGTCCAGCACTGCTCTCCCTCGCCCTCTAGAGGCTCGGGGTGGCACTAGGTGAGGTACCTGGGAGGGGTCCTGACTGAGGAGGGGGCCCTGGGCTTCCAGAGAATGTATGGAGTGTGGCCACAGTTGGGCAACAGCTACATCTGAAGCCCACTGATGGAAGGTGCCCAGCAAGGTTGTTCTGTCATCCCAGGCAGAAGGGGGTTCAAGGCCCCCCACGTCTGTTTGGGTGTTGCAGGTCTTCCCTCCTATGGGCCAGAGAAGGGGCTCCCTAACCCGCACCCAGCCAGGCCAGCGGAACAGCCCCTGTCCACCTCCTACCTTCCTCTTGGGCAGCTTCGAGGAGCCTGGAGGCTGCCCCTGCCAGCCCTGGGGAACTGTGGCCCCATTCTGGAGAGCCAGACATCCCTGAGGAGCTTTAGGACAGGAGAGGAGGAAGTGTGAGGAGCTGTGTCCCAAGGTGGCTGTGATCGGGGTTGATGTAGGCAGAACCTGGGAGATGGTGGAAGAAATCTTCAACTCCTGGTAGGGAGGGACACATAGAAAAAGGGGAGGATGGCGGTGTGGAGACAGCCTGGGGGACAGGCCAGAGTGGACAGAGGCTTTGGAATCACTTAACAAACCTTTCTGGGCTGGAAGACTCGGTGCTGGGGTGTGGGCCTCCAGAGGGGAGTAAGCAGGGCAGACCCACCCTTTCTCATAATACATGTGCATAAGTCATTTGCATAACACTACATTTGCTCACCTGTCCCCCATCAAGGTAACTGGCCTTGCCTCAAATGGTCCATTATTTTTGACTAAAGTAAGGGGAAAGGGGACCCATTCTCTTGCTCATCCTTCTTATCTCCCAGATTCCTGGGTTTGGAAGAGAAGGAGGAGTAACTGTGGAATGAATCACGGAATTATTCCACCTGCCCCAAGGCCAGGCCAGGAGTACAGTGAGGATAGATGTCTCCCTAGAGCCTTACCTGCTGCCCCTGGGGAGGTCTGGGGCTTCCGCCCAGAGGAAGAGCAGGGGTGGTCTGGGCAGCCCAGGAGTCTGGGGGAAGGAAGCACCCTTGCTCCTCGTGATCTCTGTTCTGTTACCCTCCCCAGTGCCTGGGGCCAGGGCTAGGTGTGTGTTATCTCACCTCAAACAGTGGCTCTGGGCTTCCCTGCCCAAGCTAATGTCATAGTGGAGACCTCTGGCCCTGCTCCAAGAAGGTTCTGTAGTCCCTGGAGTCAGGCTGGGGGAGCCAGAGCTGAGGCTCCCTTTCATCCCCTCCCACCAGGAAAGGGTCTTTCTTGGTATTTCCCACAAACACTCATATCACCACTTGACAGCCTTTTCATTCCATTCTCCTGCCTTGCTCAGCCCTACCACACCCCTGACACATTCCTTCCCCCACTTCAGCTCCTGGATTGCAGGCAGGGGCACCCTGCCTACCCCCTCTCCCAACGCGGGTGCCTGGGAGTTGACATCTTGGCTCACCTTCTCCTCCTTTGTCTTCCTTTCCCCCACTCCCCAGCATTTCATCCAGGCCAGAAATGGGCCTAGAAGTCTGTAGAAAGACATCCCGCTGCTATCATTCCATAAATCATCTAGAGAAGATGAGTTTGGTAGACCTCTGCTTATCTGATTTAAATTCTTCTTGCTGCAATCTCAGCTGTTCTGGTTGGTGGCAATAGGCAAACTCAGGCTGTTGGTCAGACAATGGACTGAAGAGTTTACTTTTCTCTGCTTCCCTGCCCAGCTGTACCTAAGTAATCTTTATAGTATCTCTAAAAGATGGTCCTGGAATGGTGCTCCTTGGTCCTTCCCCATCTCTTGCAGTCGGCCAGGCCACAGGCAGGAGTGTCCACAGCTTTCATTTTACAGCTTGCTTCCTGTTCCCTACAGCAATAGACTGGGAGCCCTAATGGGGTTTTAGCAATCAGTCCAGCCCCTTCAGTCTAGAAAGGAGGACACTGAGGCAGGGATGGGCGGTGCCTTGCTCCAGGCCACAAAACAAGGCAGTGACAGTGCCTACGTTTGAACCCAGATGTCCTGACCTCCAGGACCCACACATGGCAATCTGAGGAACTGCTCAGGGAGCAGAGTGCTTAATGCCAGGGCTTCAGGGACACTATTAGTCAGGGGGGCTTTCAACTTCACTCCTGTGGTGGTGTTGGGAGGGGGTGCTCAGTGGACGCCTAGTCTCTCTGTAGCCTTGGTGGGGAGGCCACTGTGACCCAGGTCAGCTTGCCTGGAACAGCTGGGTTTCTGGAAACACTTCTCTCTTCTCTACGGGGCCCTGTCGTGGGTGGTGGTGGTAGATGGGGTTTATTTGTGTGTGTGTACGTGTGGTTTAGTAGTCCCTGCAGCCTTCAGCCTGGAAAGCTGAGGAGACATGGAGAGGCAGGGGGTTGGTGGATAAGTGACGGGAGGGAAATGCAGTGGGGGAGGAGATGCCATCCCAGGGCTATGGTCAGAGCTGGTGAAGGGCAGATTCATCGTGCTTCCCTCTGTCCTCCTTAAGACCTCTGGTCGTGCCAGGGTCTTAGGGAGGGGGCTTGCTGCTCCGCACTGTATTTGTTGCTCTCTCTGGAGTTGCCATACCAACTCTCCTGGCATCCGACAGGCAGGAGTGTGTCCCATAGCCACAGAAATGTCCTTTTTGCAAGTTCTTCCTAGTTCTTGGAGGGCTAGAAGGAACTGAGGGGATGTGAAGAATATCTTTCCTCCTAGCTTGTTCCCCGCTGCCCGGGCTTGCTCCCCAACAGTGAATGGGAAGTGGGGAACAGTCACCTTCCCAGGGGGCTCAGGAAGTTGAGGACAGAGGAGCTAAGCTCACAGAGGAGCACTTAGTCAATGGGATGGACCCAGGAGGCCCCCGGGACAATGGGGTCAGGCAGAAATGAGGAAGAGAGAAGGAGGCAAGGAGGGATGGAGACATCTGAGGAAAGACAGAGAAGGAAAGGAAAAGAAAATGCTCTGTTTACCCATAACTGTCTATGATCTGGACATTTGGGGTTGGAATTCCACCCCAGAGCTGGGGCTTGCCTTGTCTACCATGTTTTCAACAGTGTCTGGGACCCACAAGTCTACCGCCTCAGGTCTGGCCTCTGGAATTGAAGGCCTGGTGAGGTACCTGCTATGTTGGGTGTGGGCTACACTTATGCATGAAGATTAGTAGGAAGTCCTGGCCTCGACTTTCCAAGAGAGGAGGAGGTATGGAGGCATGCAGACCAGGGACCCAGACAGGCCTCATTCTCAGCAGGGAGCTGCACATTCCAGCCTAGAGTCAAGAGTGGACTGCGGCAGGGCAGACATTCACCTGGTGTACCCTAGCACGCCTCCTGATTGATTGGTAAATAGCTATTGTTCTAGCCCTTGAGTTCCCCCTGTGCCTCTCTGGCCACCCCAGTTCCTTCCTTGGTCCCCTGGACCTCTCCACCATCCAGAAATTGAGGTTTATGTCTGGCTTGGCATATGCCGTCAGCTCTCTGTGAACTGTGCCTGAGTCATAGCAGGTGTTAAATGTTTTGGCCATCATCCTGAGCTTGGTGGGGGCCTGGTGCCCCACAGCTGGAGCTGACTGTGACCAGGTCCTGGAACTTGGAGAAGCTGGCAGCAGGCACAGCAGCTCTGAGCATGCCCTGCCTCACTTGTCCTGATGCTTCCAGCTGTGTTCTGGAAGGAGACGGGTCTGGATGAGCAGGCTGGCACGCAGGGAGATGTAGGCGGGACCATCTCACCAGGAGACCCCAGTGGGGCATGGTTTAGCTGTGCCCTCTGCAGGGCACTGCCTGGAGTGAGGGAGTGCTGAGTCCCTCTAGGGAAGGAGGAGCAAACAACAGATCCCTGGGTCAGCTGCTGACACACTCCTGTGCATGCAGCATCTAGTTCCAGCACCTCCTCTCTGGCACTGCCTGGCTCCCCACCCAGTCAGTCAGCTCTTAGAGGCGGAAGCCCAAGGTATCCCAAAGGTGCCTGGCTCAGTGCTGGGCCCTGATTAAATGATGAAGTGGCCCTGGGGAGGTAGAAAGAGCCCCAGGCTGTGAGTTGAGTGACCTGGGTTGAGGTCTTGACTCTATGCAGCTTTCCGGCTTTGGACAACTCTGGGCCTCCTTCTGCTCCTCTGACCACTAAGCTTCTTTAGCAGTGGGAACTTTTCCCCAAATGAAATTCCAAGTGACACGCCAATAAATGAAGCAGATAAAACTGCATGTACTGTGTTTGCCCACTCCCACACCTTCCTGCCACCTGTCCTATCTCTGAGGACCCTCAAGACTCCTAGGAGCACAGTCTGATGTTCTCCTGACATGGATATCCTCTGACTAATTGCCTGCTTCCCTGAATATCTTGAGGCTGTTGGGCCAGGCTGATCCTGGAAGCTGAGGCGAGGCCTCCCCACTCCCCACGCCCTGCACTTCTGGGTCTGGGAAAGCAGGGAGTATTGTGGGACTTTGAATCCACTGCCTTACCTAGATGTCCCTGTACCTCCTGTAAAATCAGCATGGAGCCTGGTGCCTGGTAGTCCCTACAAATATTCACAAATTGGAGCTTAGCTCAGCTTTCAGGGGGCCAACCAGGGGGCCAATCATTAACTGGCATTATCTTTGTGAACCATCCTGGGGGGCCCAGGTCATCACCCCGGCTTCCAGCCCAGGCCCAGGGGGCTGCTGGGGGAAGGGGCCCTTCTTGCTGGGAGGTAGGGGGCGCCTTGGGTCCCTGCCTCTTTTTTTTCCTGGGACTTCCCTGAAGGAACTCACATTGCAGCCAACTCAATGACAACCTAGTTACATAGTTGCTTCAAAGAAAGACTAAAGCGGGAACCAAGCCAACAGATCCCCCACCCCTAGTCATCTTTGGCATGCATTATGTGATTTCTTGCTTTTTTTTTTTTTTTAAACCAGGGGTGGGGTAAACCCGTTTCCTTATTCGTTTCTGTTTTACTTTAGCCAGATGATAGTGGGTTTGCATTCTCTAAGAGTTTGTTCATGAATGTGGGTAGGAACAGGAACAGGGAAGGGAAATAACATTTATGTGATACCTACTTTGGGCAAGGAGCTTAGCTGATGGTTGCTGTTTCCATATATTTTCCCTACAACCCTGGGAGGTAAGAACCATGAACCTCATTTTACAGATGAGGAAACTGGGGCTCAGACAGATAAGTGAATTGTCCAAGTCTCAAGGCTTGGAAGTGTTGGACCAAGATCAAATCCATCCTGTCTCCTTTTTCCATTACTCGCTATGGGGGTGGTGGGGTGGGGCAAGGGGAGTGGGTGGGTGGCTGAGGCTTTTCACAGTGAGGGTTCATCAAGCTGGTGTCTTTCCTGAAAGGACAGAGGTCTGGCATCTCAGGTAACAGAGGAAGCAGTTACCTACCTGCTGGGATTTGGGGGTTCATGAGAACTGCTTCTCCCTTCTATCACTTGGTTCTGAGCCCCAGATTTCACCATTAGTGCTAGATTTCTTTGAGTTAAGCACTGCCAGCTCCAAGAGGCTTTTAAAACACACAACCCCTGGAAGGTGTGACATTCGGTATCAGTCGTCTCATCTGGAGTGTTTGATGGAGATGTTACAGGCTCACAGAGCCTCAGAGCTGAGGGAGCGGAGACTCTGGCTTTACCCAGGAGAAGCCTGAGGTCCAGAAAGGGGAGCTGTCAAGGTCACACAGCATGCAACAGACTCTGGAATTTTTTTTTTTTTTTAGACGGAGTCTCGCTCTGTCGCCCAGACTGGAGTGTAGTGGTGCTATCTCGGCTTACTTGCCTTCTGGGTTTAAGTGATTCTCCTGCCTCAGCCTCCTGACTAGTTGGTACTACAAGCACACACAACCACGCCTGGCTAACTTTTGTATTTTTAGTAGAGACAGGGTTTCACCATGTTGGCCAGGCTGGTCTTGAACTTCTGACCTCAGGTGATCCGCCCATCTCGGCCTCCCAAAGTGCTGGGATTACAGATGTGAGCCACCGCACCCAGCCAGACTCAGGACTTTTTTGCCTCGTGCTGTTTCCAGGTCGCCACATGCCTGTGACAGGTAGGCAGGAGGGTTCTGGGAACCAGGTAATGACAGGGAGGGATTAAAGCTGGAGGAAATATATCTTTCTGCTTTATGCCTTGGCCCAGCTGAGTGGCCCTGTGCTTGTCACAGCTGGTGTCCTCTGCCCTTCTCCCCTCACTCCTGGGGTAAGCAACAGTGGTGCTCCATGTGTGAGCTGGATCTACCTCTAGTGTTGGCTTGTTTAAATTCTCTGACAGAGACAAGCGGTCCCCGGGGGGCGGGGAAGGCAGTGTGGAGCTCACCTCCTGAGGGAGCAGCGTTGCCTCTGTGAGCTTTGGCGGGGAATGTTTCTGAAGATGCCCTAATCCCCTGCCCTGCCTAGCCTCAACGTCTCTATCACTCCGAGGAGTACCAGGAGGGCTCAGTGTGAACCACCAGAACCTTCCAGGCTACCTTCCCTTGCCTGTTCTTTCTGCGCAGTCCACTTGGTTTGCTAAACTCCTGCTCTTCCATCAAGACCCAACTCAAGGCCAGGCACGGTGGCTCACACCTGTAATCCAAGCACTCTGGGAGGCAGAGGTGGGAGGATCACTTGAGGTCAGGAGTTCGAGACCAGCCTGGGCAACATGGTGAAACACCATCTCTACTAAAAATACAAAAATTAGCCAGGTGTGGTGGCAGGCACCTGCAGTCCCAGCTACTCTGGAGGCTGAGGCAGGATAATTGCTTGAACCTGGGAGGCAGAGGTTGCAGTGAGCCGAGACCGTGCGCCACTGTACTCCAGCCTGGGTGACAGAGTGAGACCCTGTCTCAAAATAAAAAATAATAATAATAAAAAAAGACCCAACTTAAGTATCAAGTATCATCTCCTCCAGGAAGCCTTCCCCTACTCCCAGGAAATAAGTGCCCCTCAGAGAATTCCCGCTTTTGGTTTACTCTTCTGGTTTACCTCCATCCAGACAAGCCAACACCTGAAAAAAGCCAACACTAGAGGTAGGTCCAGCTCACCGACATTGTTGTAGTCCCAGGGTTCAACACAAAGCAGAGCTAACAAGCTGAGTTTAATAATTGCTTGTGGAATGCATGTCCCAAGCCACTTCCCAAGCCCTTCCAGATGCCCAGTCTAGCCAGTCTGGCTCTTCGCTTCCACACCTTCATAACGCTTCCCCCAGGGCCTCTTTCTCATCTTGCTTTCTGGGGCAGCTGTGTGCACATTTGTCTGTGTGCAGCAACTCTCTAAGGCAGGGATCTTTACTCCTATTTTTGATGAGGGGAGCTGTGGTTCAGAGAGGTTGAATAACCTGCCTAAGGCCACACAGTTAGAGTGGCAGAGCCAGGAATGCGACTTGGGTCCATTTGATTCCGAAGTCCCTGTACTTTCCACTGCCCTGCCTAGATGTCCCTGTACCTCCTGTAAAATCAGCATAGAGCCTGGTGCCTGGTAGTCCCTACAAATATTCACAAATTCGAGCTTAGCTCAGCTCTCAGGCAAGGCCCAGGTCAAAAGGGCAGATACAGCTTTGGGACCTTAGTTGCCACCACATGCTACACCTTCTTCCCAGCAGAGGGACTCCCTCCAAGACAGGGTAGGGGTGGAGGATGTGAACAGGGGCAGAAATGGGCATGTTTTGGGGTCAGACTTGGAGGAACAGCAGAGATTGGGGTATCAGAAGTTCGGCATGCCTGGGGCTGTTGGGGAGATGCAATTCATCAGGGACAGCCTAGTGTCAGGGGATTAGACTGGGGCCTATGAAGGAGAGGCAGAGGTTGATGGGCCTAGGAGTGGTGTGGGTAGGTAAGCTTCCCCAGACAGTGACTGCCCTGCCCTCTCTCCAGCTAGGTCCTCTTCCCCATTCCTTCCCCCTTTCCTGACTGGATCCTCTTGGGAGAGTTATCCTCCTTGGCTTCCTCTGCTCCAATCTTTTGATCAATTGGCCATCATTACTTATCATTACCTCAAGTCAAGCCTCCAGATCCACATGGGGCTAGGACACTGGCACTGGACCAAACAGGCCCTTTTCTTTGCTTTCTCTTTGTCTTTTTAATGCTTTGTTGCAAAGACCTAGGCAGGGGTTGAGGGGGTTGCGGGGGGGAGACAGAGAGAGAGAGAGAGAGAGATTGACCCACAGTCGGGGTCAGGGAATTGAGGGGAACCAACCCAATTCTCTCTCCTTCAATTCACCAGGTTTGTATCCTGCCCTTCCTGCAGATCAGTGTCCTGCTAGTCACCTGGGAGTCAGGGGATGGAGTGAAGGACAAGACCTCCTTCTATCGCAGTGAAACCACTTGGAGAAATGTGTGGAAAACAACAAGACCCAGTGACCGTTTCCTCACCTTCTTTCCAATTTCAGGAGGGATTTTGTCCCTTCATCCACCAGCTTCTAGATTAACCACCCACACCCACACAGACAAGAGTTTCCCTGAATATTGGAGTTGACAGGACATCAGGACAAAGTACAACTATTGTGCCTTGGCCCAATCACTACTTTCTTTGTCTGGGGCCACCGCTGGCTCCTGGCTGCCTTTCATGATCTTCTCCACCCCCACCCCTTTCTCCCCTTCCCCCTCACCTGGAACACCTTCCCCTTCCTCCTTGGCTCCTTCTGAACTGCCTTCAGAGCCACAGGCTGTGGGGAGTGGCCACTGGGCTCCCAAGGTGAGGCCCTCCAAGTGGGCCCCTCAACTGGGAGCCAGCATGACCTCTGTGTGGGCCGCTCTCTGCTTCACTGCCCCTTCCCCGAATCTGCTAGGTGACCCTGGGCCCCTTTGTGCCCTCTCTGGGCCTTTGGAGGATTCTTTGGGGAGACAGTCTGCTCTGACACCCCCTCCCCTGCAGCAGCCTGGGGAGGGAGGGGAGGATAAGTGAAATCAAGTTTGTTCAAGGGGCTAAGCTCATGGGAGGGAAGGTGCCACAGAGACACCTGTCGTCTTGTGATTGTTGTTTTGTGCTTTTTCCCCTTTTTTGAAGGCTCAGATGACTAGGTGACTTGAGCTTTTAATTTGGTGACAATGTGGGCATTGGCTGAGTCCATAAGAGTGCATTGTTGTAAAGGCCGGTGACAACACATTGGGGCATGGGATCCAGAGTTAACCCCTCCAGGTCACAGCCAGGTTATATCTCCAAAATGAAAGGGGGAGGTGGGCCATACTTTCTCACCCTAAAGAGGGTAGCTCAAAAACCCCTAGGCCAGGTTGTAATCCTAGCTTTATATAAAAGGAATTCTGTGCCCTCACTCCCCTGGATCCCTGGGCAAAGCCCACAGGGAAATACAAACAGATAGTTGTAACACACCTCACTGGGTACCACCATGGAGGACAGTTGGCTTATGGGGTGGGGGTGCCTGGGGTCATGGAGTGACAGGTGATGGTTATCCCTCCTTGGAACCCCTCCAGCCACCTCTTAACTTCAGATTTGTTTGTTTGTTTTTTACTAAGACCTGCTCTTTCAGGTCTGTTGGCTCTTTTAGGGGCTGAAGAAGGCTGAGTTGAGAAAGGATGCAAGGGAGGGGGCCAGAATGAGCCTTTAGGGTTCAGAACCTCCATCCTGCCCCAAGGTAGGGATGAGGGAGGGGTCCCTGCCAAGATGCCTACAGCTTGTGCTCCTGGGGTGCTAGAGGCACACAAGGAGGAAACTTAGTGGCTTCCTTTCCATATCCCATTCATCAGCCTAGAGCATGGAGCCCAGGTGAGGAGGCCTGCCTGGGAGGGGGCCCTTAGCCAGGAAATAAACATTTACTAACTGTACGAAGACCTTGTCCTTGCTTCTAGGGAGCCTGCCAAGTGGTGGAGACAGGACTAGTGCATGAATGATGGAAAGGGAGGGTTGGGGTGGGTGGGAGCCAGCCCTTCTCATAAGGGCCTTAGGACACCACACTGATGGAACTGGGGGTACCGGGGAGGTAACCTAGCACCTCCACCAAACCACAGCACCATGTGCTGAGGATGCGGCTGAATGGGTAAGCTCCTTGGAGCGTTTTGGTCAAATTGAGGGAAATTGCTGCATTCCCACTGGGGTCCATGCCTCCACAGAGGCTATGCCAGCTGTAGACCAGACCCTGGCAAGATCCGGGTGGACAATCAGACTGACTGGTCCCACTCTTCCCACAAGCATCAGAACCCCAACTTTGTTCCCTGGAGCAGCCTGGAAATAGCCGGGTCAGAACCCAGTCAGGAATTTTTCCAAGTTGGTTCCTATAGGTAAGAATGGGATAGGGGCCTTCGGGAGCACTTAGGGAAGATGTGGAGAGCTGGAGGAAAAGGCGGCTTGGAGGTAAGGGAGGGGACTGGGGGAAGGAGAAGGGAGAAGCTATGAGCCTGGAGAAGTAGCCAAGGGATCCTGAGGGAATGGGGGAGCTGAGAAGAAACCCTCATTTCTGTTCAGAAGATGAGCTATGAGTCTGGGCTTAGGCTGATAGAAGCCTTGGCCCCTGGCCTGGTGGGAGCTCTGGGCAGCTGGCCTACAGACGTTCCTTAGTGCTGGCGGGTAGGTTTGAATCATCACGCAGGCCCTGGCCTCCATCCGCCCCCACCAGCCCCCTGGCCTCAGTTCCCTGGCAACATCTGGGGTTGGGGGGGCAGCAGGAACAAGGGCCTCTGTCTGCCCAGTTGCCTCCCCCTTTGGGTTTTGCCAGACTCCACAGTGCATACGTGGGCTCCAACAGGTCCTCTTCCCTCCCAGTCACTGACTAACCCCGGAACCACACAGCTTCCCGTTCTCAGCTCCACAAACTTGGTGCCAAATTCTTCCCCCCAGGGAAGCATCCCTGGACACTTCCCAAAGGACCCCAGTCACTCCAGCCTGTTGGCTGCCGCTCACTTTGATGTCTGCGGGCCAGATGAGGGCTCCAGATGGCACATTGTCAGAGGGACACACTGTGCCCCCTGTGCCTAGCCCTGGGCTCTCTGTACATGAAGCAACTCCAGTCCCAAATATGTAGCTGTTTGGGACGTCAGAAATAGGGGGTTCAGGAGCAAACTTCCCCCACCCCCTCTCCAGAGCCCATTCCCTCTTTAGCCAGAGCCGGGGTGTGCAGACGGCAGTCACTAGGGGGCGCTCGGCCACCACAGGGAAGCTGGGTGAATGGAGCGAGCAGCGTCTTCGAGAGTGAGGACGTGTGTCTGTGTGGGTGAGTGTGTGCGTGTGCGTGTGCGTGTGCGTGTAGGGGTTGAGGGCGTTGGAGCAGGGAGAAGGCCAGGGGTCACTCCAGGATTCCAATAGATCTGTGTGTCCCTCTCCCCACCCGTCCCTGTCCGGCTGTCCGCCTTCCCCTGCCCCCTTCAATATTCCTAGCAGAGAGGGAATGGCTCTCAGGCCCTGTCCGCACGTAACCTCACTTTCCTGCTCCCTCCTCGCCAATGCCCCGCGGGCGCGTGTCTCTGGACAGAGTTTCCGGGGGCGGATGGGTAATTTTCAGGCTGTGAACCTTGGTGGGGGTCGAGCTTCCCCTTCATTGCGGCGGGCTGCGGGCCAGGCTTCACTGGGCGTCCGCAGAGCCCGGGCCCGAGCCGCGTGTGGAGGGGCTGAGGCTCGCCTGTCCCCGCCCCCCGGGGCGGGCCGGGGGCGGGGTCCCGGCGGGGCGGAGCCAGGCACCCTCTTTTTTTAAAGTCGGCTGGTAGCGGGGAGGATCGCGGAGGCTTGGGGCAGCCGGGTACCTCGGAGGTCGTGGCGCTGGGGGCTGGCACCAGCGCTCTGTCGGGAGGCGCCGCGGCTAGGTGGACTGGTCAGCGGACTCACCCGCCAGGGCGCTCCGTGCTGGAATTTGATATTCATTGATCCGGGGTTTATCCCTCTTCTTTTTTCTTAAACATTTTTTTTTTTAAACTGTATTGTTTCCCGTTTTAATTTATTTTTGCTTGCCATTCCCCACTTGAATCGGGCCGACGGCTTGGGGAGATTGCTTTACTTCCCCAAATCACTGTGGATTTTGGAAACCAGCAGAAAGAGGAAAGAGGTAGCAAGAGCTCCAGAGAGAAGTCGAGGAAAAGAGAGACGGGGTCAGAGAGAGCGCGCGGGCGTGCGAGCAGCGAGAGGGACAGGGGCAAAGTGAGTGACCTGCTTTTGGGGGTGACCGCCGGAGCGCGGCGTGAGCCCTCCCCCTTGGGATCCCGCAGCGGACCAGTAGCGCTGACGGACAGACAGACAGACACCGCCCCCAGCCCCAGCGCCCACCTCCTCCCCGGCCAGCGGCCGACAGTGGACGCCGCGGCGAGCCGCGGGCAGGGGCCGGAGCCCGCGCCCGGAGGCGGGGTGGAGGGGGTCGGGGCTCGCGGCGTCGCACTGAAACTTTTCGTCCAACTTCTGGGCTGTTCTCGCTTCGGAGGAGCCGTGGTCCGCGCCGGGGAAGCCGAGCCGAGCGGAGCCGCGAGAAGTGCTAGCTCGGGCCGGGAGGAGCCGCAGCCGGAGGAGGGGGAGGAGGAAGAAGAGAAGGAAGAAGAGAGGGGGCCGCGGTGGCGACTCGGCGCTTGGAAGCCGGGCTCATGGACGGGTGAGGCGGCGGTGTGCGCAGACAGTGCTCCAGCCGCGCGCGCGCCCCAGGCCCTGGCCCGGGCCTCGGCCCGGGGAGGAAGAGGAGCTCGCCGAGGCGCCGAGGAGAGCGGGCCGCCCCACAGCCCGAGCCGGAGAGGGAGCGCGAGCCGCGCCGGCCCCGGTCGGGCCTCCGAAACCATGAACTTTCTGCTCTCTTGGGTGCATTGGAGCCTTGCCTTGCTGCTGTACCTCCACCATGCCAAGGTAAGTGGTCGTGCCCGGCTGGCGCCGCGGGCAGCTGCGAGCGCCTCTCCCGGCTGGGGACGTGCGTGCGAGCGCGCGCGTGGGGGCTCCGTGCCCCACGCGGGTCCATGGGCACCAGGCGCGCGGCGTCCCCCTCTGTCGTCTTAGGTGCAGGGGGAGGGGGCGCGCGCTAGGTGGGAGGGCACCCGGAGAGAGGCTCACCGCCCACGCGGGCCCTGCCCACCCACCGGAGTCACCGCACGTACGATCTGGGCCGACCAGCCGAGGGCGGGAGCCGGAGGAGGAGGCCGAGGGGGCTGGGCTTGCGTTGCCGCTGCCGGCTGAAGTTTGCTCCCGGCCGCTGGTCCCAGACGAACTGGAAGTCCGGGCAGCGGGGGCGGGAGCCAGAGACCAGCCGGCAGGGGGGTGCTCGGACCTTGGACCGCCGGAGGGCAGAGAGCGTGGAGGGGGCAGGGCGCAGGAGGGAGAGGGGGCTTGCTGTCACTGCCCCTCGGTCTCTTCGGCCCTCGCCGCGAGTTTGGGAAAAGTTTTGGGGTAGATTGCGGCGGGGACCCCCCCTCCCTGCTGGGCCACCTGCGCCGCGCCAACCCCGCCCGTCTCCGCTCGCGTCCCGCTCGGTGCCCGCCCTCCCCCGCCCGGCCGGGTGCGCGCGGCGCGGAGCCGATTACATCAGCCCGGGCCTGGCCGGCCGCGTGTTCCCGGAGCCTCGGCTGCCCGAATGGGGAGCCCAGAGTGGCGAGCGGCACCCCTCCCCCCGCCAGCCCTCCGCGGGAAGGTGACCTCGCGAGGTAGCCCCAGCCCGGGGATCCGAAGAACCATCCCTACCCCTTCCTACTGTCTCCAGACCCTACCCCTGCCCAGTGCTAGGAGGAATTTCCTGACGCCCCTTCTCTTTACCCATTTCCTTTCTATCGCGGAGAGAAAGCCCTGTCACCCCTTTTATTTTCATTCCTCTCTGCGGAGAAGATCCATCTAACCCCTTTCTGGCCCCAGAGTCCAGGGAAAGGATGATCACTGTCAGAAGTCGTGGCGCGGGAGCCCACCGGGTGCTTTGTCACACTCCACCGAAAGTCCCGACTTGGTGACAGTGTGCTTCCCTTCCCTCCACAACAGTTCCGAGTGAGCTGTGCTTTAACTCTCTGGGGGTGGGTCAAGGGAGGGTTTGAAGAGAGTCATTGCCCCACTTTACCCTTTTGGAGAAATGGCTTGAAATTTGCTGTGACACAGGCAGCATGGGAATAGTTCTTCGTGAACCCTGGAAAGGAGCTCCTGCCAGCCTTGCACACACTTTGTCCTGGTGAAAGGCAGCGCTGGAGCAGGTGGTTTTTTGGAACTCCAAACTTGCCCACCCAACTTGCTTCTGAAAGCCACCTAAAGGGTCCCTTTCCGCTCCTCCCTGATGCCTTCCCTCAGCCAGAATTCCCTTGGAGAGAAGGCACGAGGAAAGCCATGGACAGGGGTCGCTGCTAACACCACAAGTTCCTCAGACCCTGGCACAAAGGCCTTGGCTACAGGCCTCCAAGTAGGGAGGAGGGGGAGGAGTGGCTGCCTGGCCACAGTATGACCTTCAGAGGCCCCCAGAGAAGGACACCTGGCCCCTGTCTGCCCAGAACCGCCCCTCCTGTGCCCCCTGGCCTTGGAAGGGGTACGAAATTTCTGTCCCCTTTCCTCATTGGGGCCCAGGAGTAGTGGAGGGTCCAGGGAGAATATTGTCAGGGGGAAGGCAGGGGGTGTCATGGGAATGGGTGAGGGGCTGAGGTGCAGAATCCAGGGGGTCCCTGGAGGAGCCGCAGTGGGAAGCTGACCAGCTGGAAACCTGGGAACTGTTTTCTCTTGAGAGGGGCTTCCTCTGACCTTAGCTGTCCTGGGACCAGGGCTGGGGGACCTGAGTGGGGTGCATGTAGGGTGTGTGGGAAGGAGAGGGAAAGAAAGATGGACAGTGGGACTCCCCACTAGCAGGGTCTGGTGTTCGTGGGCTAGAGTGCCCCTCTGCTCTGCGAGTGCTGGGCGGGAGGGGAGTTGGTGAGAGCTGGAGACCCTCAGGAAGGGCTGGCAGAAGCCTTTCCTTTTGGGTGCTGTCAGGTCCGCATGTCTTGGCATGTTGACCTTCACAGCTTCTGGGGAGGGGAGGAATGATCTGGTGCCAGTGGGGAAGGTTAGGGAGGCCTCAGGCCTAAGGTGGTGCAGGGGGCCCCCTAGGGGCTGGGCAGTGCCAAGACATAAAAGCCTTCCCTGGTCCCTGGTGGCATTTGAAGGTGCCCAGGTGAGAGGGGCTTGGGACCTCCTCACCCTGGGAGGGAGAAGAAACCAGGGAACAGGTGGGAGTGGGAGACAGGTGAGACTTTGGAAATCTATTGAGGCTCTGGAGAGATTTGTGCAGAGAGGAAAATGGGGTTCTCCCCCAGGGTCTCCTCCTGGGTTTTTACCCTCGAAGCAACCTGTGGGCATGCTAGGACTGGAAGAACTTGGATGGGGGAGGGCGGTTGGCGCCCTTCGGTCCTCAGCACCCCCCTCCCTCTCCAACACCAGCTCACCCTGGTATTTGTCATGTCAGCAGGAGAAGGTCACCATGTTGTTTTCCTCGCCCCCAGTCCTTCCTTCCTGCCCCAGTCCAAATTTGTCCTCTTATTTGACCTTAATACTTACCATGGCTTTGGACCAGGAAATCAGGGGGGTGGTGAGAGGGAAGTGTGGGGAAGGTACAGGGGACCTGGACGGTGAAGCATTCTGGGGTTTCCCTCCTGCATTTCGAGCTCCCCAGCCCCCAGCATCTGGTTAGTCTTTAACTTCCTCGGGTTTATAATCATAGCAGTTCAGGAGTGGTGGGCATATTCTGTGCTCGTGGGGACCCCCGGTTGTGTCCTGCTCGACTCAGACGACTTGGAGAAGCCAGAGGCTGTTGGTGGGAGGGAAGCGAGGAGGGGGGAGGGGCTGGGTGGCTGGGCCTGTGCACCCCAGCCCCTGCCCATGCCCATGCCTTGCTTTCTTTCTGTCCTCAGTGGTCCCAGGCTGCACCCATGGCAGAAGGAGGAGGGCAGAATCATCACGAAGGTGAGTCTCCCTGGCTTTTGGATGGGGTTCCCTGCCCTCTCAGGGGATGGGTGGATGGCCTAATTCCTTTTTCTTCAGACCTGTGGGGAGGAAGGGGAAGGGGCACAGGAATATGAGGATCAAGAAAGAAAGAGCTGGGCACCATGAGGTTCACCCTCAGTTTCGTGAGGACTCTCCGCTGTTCAGGTCTCTGCTAGAAGTAGGAGTTGTTGCCTTTTTCTTCTGCTCTTTCCAGTAAAATTTTATTCGGAGAAGGAATTGTGAGCACAGAGCAGGAAGACAGTGTTCAGGGATCCTAGATGTTGGGGGAAGTAAGTGTCCCTCGTCTCCCCTAGCTCCTGGGGGAGGGTGGACATTTAGTGTCATTTCCTATATAGCTGTGTCCCACTTGTGGGAACTGTGACCCTTCCTGTGTGAGCTGGAGGTACAGAGGACTCAGCCTAATAGGATCTCCCCTCCCTTCCCTGCTTTGCATTCCTTTGGGGGTGGAGAAAGCCCCACTTGACTATGTTCGGGTGCTGTGAACTTCCCTCCCAGGCCAGCAGAGGGCTGGCTGTAGCTCCCAGGCGCCCCACCCCCCTGCCCAACCCCGAGTCCGCCTGCCTTTTGTTCCGTTGTGGTTTGGATCCTCCCATTTCTCTGGGGACACCCTGGCTCTCCCCACCACTGACTGTGGCCTGTGCTCTCCACCTCTGGGGAGGGAAGGCCCTGGGTCTTCCTTCAGGCGAGTTTTCCTGACCTAAATCCGGCATGGCTGGGTAGTAGCCAGCAGTGGTGATGCCCAGCCTGTTCTGCCTCCTCCTTCCCTACCCCAGGAGCCCTTTCCTTGGCCTAGGACATGGCTTCTCAGCCACTCACCGGCCCCCTGCTTCTAGTGCGCCACTTACTCCTTTCAGCTTCCCAGTGGTCTCTGGTCTGGGAGAGGCAAGACAGATGGTCTTTGTTTGCTGGAGAAAAGGTTGTCTGCGATAAATAAGGAAAACCACGAAAACCTGGTGTTGGAGTGTATGTGTGTGCTCCCCAGGCAGTGGAGGCCAGCCCTTGGAGGGGCGGCTGCCTGATGAAGGGTGCGGGTGAGGTTATCCCCCTCCACCTCCCATGGAGGGGAAACTTTTTGAAGGAATTCCTACCCCAGGTCTTTTTACCCTCAGCTACCAACCCCTTGCCCAGGCCAGACCTTTTTCTATCCCCTCCTGGGCCACAAGCCTGGCCCTCCTCTGTCCCAATCGTGATGAAGGGGCAGTTCAAAACTTCTTGATTAGTCATCTTCTTCCGTATTGACTTGGATTTAAAAAATGACCTTTTCAGACTTCTGGTCTCGTTCACTCCTTTTGATGATGCTTTGCTGTAACCCTTGGTGGGTAGAGAAGGATTCTGTGCCCATTGGTGGTCTGGATAAAAGAAGTAGAGACCTCACAGGAGGCAGTGGACTGGCCTGTTCCCCCACTGTTCTTTCTGTTTTCACACCTGTGGATTCTCCTCACCTTCTTCCCAATCAACCTGTTGTGTACATAGCCCCCCTCATTGTCCTTTATTCTTCTGGAAAGCAGACCTTGGAGGGAGGAGTGAGGGGGAGGCTCAGCTGTGGCCTCTGGGGGTGGGGGTTGGGAGCTGGGGTGGAAGTCCACGAGGCATACACTTAAGATGCTTTGATGAAGTTCTAAACTTCATATTACCCAGGCTGAAAAAAGAGCACTTGTTCCCAGGGCTGGAAATGGAAGCCAAAACTCCACCTTTTCAGCCTGTTTCAGCATCTTTAGAGATCAGCCCAACCCACTTACACAGTTGAGCAGAGTTGGAGGCCTAGTGAGGGGAGGGACTAGCCCAAGGTCACACCAACTCATGACCAGAGCCTGGGCCTCCTCACTGGCCAGCTGTTATTTCTTCCCTCTGGGTAGGGAACCCATTTCAGGGACAGGATTGCTATGTGGCAGTGGTGGTGGGGTGCGATAGGAGTGGCAGGCTGGGCCACAATTTGGAGTAGTCATGCCAGAGTCCTGCATTTATTTATTCTCAAGGGCCCCGCCCCTGTGGCCCAGAATTACCCCTTCATGCTCCAGTGCACCCCAGGCTCCACAGCCAGCTTGGGAAACTGTCTCTACCCTGGTCTCCCTTCAGATCAGCTTCTAGAAATGTTTCGTGGCTACGGTGGTAGCACTGTTTTTTCCATGATGCAAGCAGTTTGCCCTCTTGGGCGGGGTTATCAGTGGCTGGCAGGGCTGGCACAGCGTGTCCACCCACTGCCACCTGTGGGTTCCAGGAGGGCCCAGCCCCTGTGCTGAGGCCCACCACCTTCTCAGCTCATGTCTGGGGAAGGGGACTGGCTGGGGGAAAAGTGCCTCCTCCTGAAAGGTGCCTCCTCTGTTTTTGCCTAGTATAGGCTTGGGAACACTTTGATGTCAGCTAATTCTGACTCCTTTACTTACTAGCTGTGCAGCCTTGGGGCAACTTAGCCTCTTTGAGCCTCCTGTTCCCCATCTGTAAAATGGAATCTCAACAGTGTCTCATAGTCCCATGTGGAGAAACTTGTGTGAGATGATAGCTATGGACTACTGTACACAGTAACCAGGATGTAGTAAGTGCTCAATAAATAGCTGTTGGTGTGGTTGATGTTATTGTAGTGTTTGTGGGGAGGATGTAGGAAACTGGAGACTAGCTTGGCAAAGCTGGCTTTTCCTCCTTTTAGGGAAAGCTTACAACATCCCCATGAGGTATACTGACACTCAAACTGTCCTCTGGCATCGAGGTTGGCCCAGGATTCAGTTCAGCTGTCACAGTGAGGTGGTGGGATCAGATGTGGCAGGCCATGTCCCTTGGAACTTGAGTATATCGTGTGATCTCTGGAATGAAAACAGGCCTTCACCAGTGTTGATGGTGGAAAGCTTAGGGAAGTGCTTCAAACACAGTAGGAGGGACGTAGGTTTTTAGAAGGACTTGCCTCATACGGAAGCTCTAAGGAGTGGCTTTACAGAGCTGGGTGGAGAGAGGGGCTAGCCATCTTTTGTGTCGTCCACTGGGCTCATGTGTCACCGCCTCTCATGCAGTGGTAAAGTTCATGGATGTCTATCAGCGCAGCTACTGCCATCCAATCGAGACCCTGGTGGACATCTTCCAGGAGTACCCTGATGAGATTGAGTACATCTTCAAGCCGTCCTGTGTGCCCCTGATGCGATGTGGGGGCTGCTGCAATGACGAGGGCCTGGAGTGTGTGCCCACTGAGGAGTCCAACATCACCATGCAGGTGGGCATCTTTGGGAAGTGGGGGCAGGAGGGGATAGGGAGGGGCGTAACACTTTGGGAACAGGTGGTCCCAGGTCATTTTCTGGCTAGACTTGACTTGTCTGGCTCCTGCCCCTGAGTTGCACAGGGGAGGTGTGGTAGGGTCTTGCCTTCTGTGAAGAAGATGCTTGTATTCCCAGCCCAGGTTCCCAGCAAGCCCCAACCATCTCCTCCTCCCTGGCTCAGGACGGGGCAGATGGATGCCTGTGTCAGAGGCCCCTCTCTCCCTCTCTTGGAGAGAATCCTGAGGGCCCTCTCTTCTTGGGGGCTCTGTTTGGGAAGCTGAATGAGCCTGGTCCATGGAGAGTTTAAAAAGTCTTTGGTGTTACCTGGTAATGGGGCATATCTCAGCCCAGATAGGGTGGGAGGGAGCTGTGAAACACAGGGAGGGGGTTGCTTTTGGGTATCTGCTAGGAGTCAGGGTGAAGCCTAGAGAGGATGAAAGAAGGGGAGGGCATGGGGAGTGGTAAGAACCTAGGATTTGAATTCCCAGCCTGGCCAACCCTTGCAGCCTTGTCTTGGCCTCAAGTGGAACAAGGGCTCCTTGAGGCCAGCAGGGTTGGGGGAGTTGGGGTGGGCCTGAGCCTCTTTCCTGCTAGAGCTCTTGGTCCTCCCTGTCTCCACCACCCATCCCTGCTCTGCAGAACCCCTGGGTGCTGAGTGGCAGGAGCCCCAGGGTTGTCCCATCTGGGTATGGCTGGCTGGGTCACTAACCTCTGTGATCTGCTTCCTTCCCCTCCAGATTATGCGGATCAAACCTCACCAAGGCCAGCACATAGGAGAGATGAGCTTCCTACAGCACAACAAATGTGAATGCAGGTGAGGATGTAGTCGCGGATTCATTATCAGCAAGTGGCTGCAGGGTGTCTGATCTGTGCCAGGGTTAAGCATGTTGTACTTTTTAGCCCACATGCAGCTTCCAGCTGTGTGACCTTTGGCATTTTACTTCAATGTTCCTCAGTTTCTACATCTGTAAAATGGGCACAATAGTAGTGTACTTCATAGCATTGTTATAAGGATTAAACAAGTTATATATGAGAAGGTTAAAACAGTGTTGCTCCATAATAAATGCTGTTTTTACTGTGATTATTATTGTTGTTTTCCCTGTCATTATCATTACCATCTTAACCCTTCTCTGTTTTGTTCTTTTCTCTCTTCCTACCCATTGCAGACCAAAGAAAGATAGAGCAAGACAAGAAAAGTAAGTGGCCCTGACTTTAGCACTTCTCCCTCTCCGTGGCCGGTTATCTTGGTTTGGGGCTCTTGGCTACCTCTGTTGGGGGCTCCCATAGCCTCCCGGGGTCAGGGACTTGGTCTTGTGGGGGACTTGTGGTGTCAGCAACAATGGGATGGAGCCAACTCCAGGATGATGGCTCTAGGGCTAGTGAGAAAACCCAGCCAGGAGCCTGGCACTTCCTTTGTAAGGGACAGTGCCTTCCGGGTCTCCAGATCATTCCTTGCCAGGACTTGCTGTTTTGGTGTGTCAGGGGGCACTGTGGACACTGGTTCACTGGCTTGCTCTAGGGCACCCACAGTGGGGAGAGGGAGTGGGTGGCAGAGAGGCCAGCTTTTGTGTGTCAGAGGAAATGGCCTCTTTTGGTGGCTACTGTGATGGTGCAGTTGGATGCAAGGCCGGCTGGAGGGTGGTTTCTCAGCGCATGCCCTCCTGTAGGCGGCAGGCGGCAGACACACAGCCCTCTTGGCCAGGGAGAAAAAGTTGAATGTTGGTCATTTTCAGAGGCTTGTGAGTGCTCCTTTTTAAGGGGCGGGTAGGATGGG
This sequence comes from Chlorocebus sabaeus, assembly GCF_047675955.1. Classification (NCBI taxonomy): domain Eukaryota; kingdom Metazoa; phylum Chordata; class Mammalia; order Primates; family Cercopithecidae; genus Chlorocebus; species Chlorocebus sabaeus. Next base: position 44,000,983 of record NC_132920.1, read on the forward strand.
GCGGGGGACAAGGTCTGGTGGCAGTAACCCTTCAAGACAGGGTGAGCGACTGGCATCGGCAAGAGCTTGCAGGGAAAGAGAGACTGAGAGAGAGCACCTGTGCCCTGCCCTTTCCCCCACACCATCTTGTCTGCCTCCAGTGCTGTGGGGACATTGAAGCCCCCGCCAGGCCTCAACCCCTTGCCTCTTCCCTCAGCCCCCAGCTTCCAGAACGAGAGGATGCGGAAACCTTCCTTCCACCCTTTGGTGCTTTCTCCTAAGGGGGACAGACTTACCCTCTCTGGTCCCTTCTCCCCCTCCTTTCTTCCCTGTGACAGACATTCTGAGGTGTGTTCTCTTGGGTCTGGCAGGCATGGAGAGCGCTGGTTCTCTTGAAGGGGACAGGCTACAGCCTGCCCCCCCTTCCAACTTCCCCAAATGACTGCTCTGCCACGGGTAGAGTCGGGGGCTCGCCTGGGCTCGGAAGAGTGTCTGGTGAGATGGTGTAGCAGGCTTTGACAGGCTGGGGAGAGAACTCTCTGCCAAGTACCGCCCAAGCCCCTCCTCCCCAGTCCTCCTTAACTCCCACCCCACCCTGCTGCCTGCCCAGGGCTCCAGGACACCCAGCCCTGCCTCCCAGTACAGGTCGCACTGAGCAGGCTGGTGTTGCTCTTGGTTCTGTGCCAGCTCCCAAGGTAGCCACTTCCCCCACACTGGGATTCCCAGAGGTTCTGTCACAGTCGGAAATGAAGGCAGAAGGTGCCTGACGCACAGCCTGCCCTCCCACTCCTGCTCCCCATCCAGGCAGGTCTCTGACCTTCTCCCCAAAGTCTGGCCTACCTTTTATCACCCCCTGACCTTCAGGGTCAGACTTGGACAGGGCTGCTGGGCAAAGAGCCTTCCCTCAGGCTTAGCCCCCTGCTGGAGACCGGGCGCCATTGTGAGCATGGAGACCCTTGGGCCCTGTGCCCTCCACCCAGTCTCGGTTTCCCACCAAAGCCTTGTCAGGGACTGGGTTTGCCATCCCAGGGTGGGCAGCTTGAGGAGAAGAAAGAGCCATCGAGTGCTTGCTGCCCAGACACGCCTGTGCGTGCCTGTGCATGCCTCCCCAGAGACCACCTGCCTCCTGATACTTCCTCCAGGAAGCGGCTCTGTGTGGCTTTGCTTTGGTCGTTCCCCCATCCCTGCCCTCCTTACCGCTTCTTTGACTCCCCCCACTGCCCCCGCTCTCTCTCTGTCTCTGTTTTTTTATTTTCCAGAAAATCAGTTCGAGGAAAGGGAAAGGGGCAAAAACGAAAGCGCAAGAAATCCCGGTATAAGTCCTGGAGCGTGTACGTTGGTGCCCGCTGCTGTCTAATTCCCTGGAGCCTCCCTGGCCCCCAGTCCAACCTCTGCCTGCCATACCCTGTAACCCTGCCTCCTTCCCCTGGTCCCTCCCTGGCTCTCATCCCCCTGGCCCGTGTCTCTCTCTCACTCTCACTCCACTAATTGGCACCAACGGGTAGATTTGGTGGTGGCGTTGCTGGTCCAGGGTTGGGGTGAATGGGGGAGCCAACTTGGCCTGGAGGATGAAGGGAGGGGACTCTGGCTTGGCTGGGCACCGATTTTCTCTCACCCACTGGGCACTGGTGATGGGCCCATGTTGGCACGGGTGCCTGCTCACCCAACTGGTTTCCATTGCTCTAGGCTTCTGCACTCGTCTGGAAGCGGAGGGTGGTGGGGAGGGCAGACATGGCCCAAGAAGGGCTGTGAATGACTGGAGGCAGCTTGTTGAATGACTCCTCGGCTGAAGGAGGAGCTTGGGTGGGATCAGACACCATATGGCAGCCTCCCTTCATCTGGTGGAAGTGCCTGGCTCCTCACGGAGTTGGGGCCTCTGGAGGGGAGCCCCCTATTCCAGCCCAACCCATGGCACCCACAGAGGCCTCCCTGTAGGACGGCCTCTTCGTCTGGGTTGGAGGCTATGGTGGGCCCTGCCCTGGGTCTTCTGGTCACCAGCAGCCTGGCCTGTGGACACTGCCTCTGGGCTTAGCCTCCCATCACACCCTACTTTAGCCCACCTTGGTGGAAGGGCCTGGGCATGAGCCTTGTACAGGGAGAAGGTGGCCCCTGATTGCCATCCCCAGCAGGTGAAGAGTCAAGGCGTGCTCCGATGGGGGCGGCAACAGTTGGGTCCCTGTGGTCTGAGACTCACCCTGGTCTCCCAGGGACGTAGCATTACCCCTTATGGCAGCCTCTCCCCGCACTCTCTGCCCGTCTGTGCCCGCCTCTTCCTGCGGCAGGTGTCCTAGCCAGTGCTGCCTCTTTCCGCCGCTCTCTCTGTCTTCTGCTGTAGCGCTCGGATCCTTCCAGGGCCTGGGGGCTGACCAGCTGGGTGGGGGTGCAGCTGCGGACGTGTTAGGGGGTGTTGCATGGTGATTTTTTTTCTCTCTCTCTGCTGATGCTCTAGCTTAGATGTCTTTCCTTTTGCCTTTTTGCAGTCCCTGTGGGCCTTGCTCAGAGCGGAGAAAGCATTTGTTTGTACAAGATCCGCAGACGTGTAAATGTTCCTGCAAAAACACAGACTCGCGTTGCAAGGCGAGGCAGCTTGAGTTAAACGAACGTACTTGCAGGTTGGTTCCCAGAGGGCAAGCAGGTCAGAGAGGGGCATCACATAGAGATGGGGAGAGAGAGAAAGAGAGCGAGCGAGCGAGAGAGTGCCTGAGAGGGGCCAGCTGCTTGCTCAGTTTCTAGCTGCCTGCCTGGTGACTGCTGCCTTCTCTGCTTTTAAGGCCCCTGTGGTGGGCTGCAGGCGCTGGTCCAGCCTGGCGGGGCCTGTTCTGAGGTTGCCCTGGTTGCCTGAGTGGTAGGCTGGTGTGGCTTAGTGTGGTGGTGTGGACGCAAGCTGTGTGTTGTGTCCTGTGGTCCTTCCGCTCATAGTGGCTGTCGGTCCTGATGTTATTACTACCTCTGGTACTAATGCTGAGAAGCTGAAAGCCGATTCCAGGTGTGGACAGTGTCAACAAAGCACGTGACGCTCTCACTGGGGCCTTGCCTCGGCCCTTTGAAGTCTGCATGGCTGGGCTTCTCACTCACTCAATGTTTCTTGATGGGGGAAGGGATTGAGTCCACTTCAGACTGGGCCTCCCTGAGGAAAGGGCTGTGTCTCCTCCCTCAGACTGGGCCTCCCTGAGGAAAGGGCTGTGTCTCCTCCCTCAGACTGGGCCTCCCTGAGGAAAGGGCTGTGTCTCCTCCCTCAGACTGGGCCTCCCTGAGGAAAGGGCTGTGTCTCCTCCCTCAGACTGGGCCTCCCTGAGGAAAGGGCTGTGTCTCCTCCCTCAGACCGGGGCTCCCTGAGGACAGGGATATGTCTCCCCCCTCAGACCGGGGCTCCCTGAGGAAAGGGCTGTGTCTCCTCCCTCAGACTGGGGCTCCCTGAGGAAAGGGCTGTGTCTCCTCCCTCAGACTGGGCCTCCCTGAAGAAAGGGCTGTGTCTCCCCCCTCAGACTGGGGCTCCCTGAGGACAGGGATATGTCTCCCCCCTCAGACTGGGGCTCCCTGCACATAGGGCTGTCTCTCTGCTCAGACTGAGGCTCCCTCAGGCCAGGGCTATGTCTCTCCCCTCCGACTGGGGCTCCCTGAGGACAGGGCCATGTCTCCCCTCTCAGACTGGGGTTCCCTGAGGACAGGGCCATGTCTCCCCTCTCAGACTGGGGTTCCCTGAGGACAGGGCCATGTCTCCCCTCTCAGACTGGGGCTCCCTGAGGACAGGGCCATGTCTCCCCTCTCAGACTGGGGCTCCCTGAGGACAGAGCTATGCCTCCGCCCTCAGACTGAGGCTCCCTGAGGATAGGGCTGTGTCTCTCCCCTCAGACTGAGGCTCCCTGAGGACAGGTCTATGTCTCCCCCCTCAGACTGGGGCTCCCTGAGGACAGAGCTATGCCTCCACCCTCAGACTGAGGCTCCCTGAGGATAGGGCTGTGTCTCTCCCCTCAGACTGGGGCTCCCTGAGGACAGGGCTATGTCTCCCCCCTCAGACTAGGGCTCTCTGAGGGCAAGGGCTCTGGCTGTTGGTTTAGGATGGGGCAGTTTTGCCTACACACTGAAGGAGCTGTAACATCCAAGAATACTAGATACCTTTAATCCTCCACCAGTCATGGTGACAACCCCAAACAGCCCACACATTTTCGAGTGCTCCCAGGATGCGTGAAGGGAGGGTTCTGTGCCCATTCTCCTGACATTAGACTGTGAGCTCCATAAGCCGGGCCTGGTTTACTTACCTTTGTGAGCCCTGGGCATCTGTACCTCTGTCCCTTGTCCATACTGGGTACCAAGGAAGTGTCAAGTGCGTGACTGAATGTGTGAGTCAGTTCAGGGGGTGAGGTCAGGAGCACAGGGCCGTGACAGGTGGCTGGCAATCTTTTAATGCCTTAGCCTGTGTTCTTTATACCAACTTGGCCTGTGCTCAGAGTGAGGAAGGCCCTGGGGGTCAGGGTCAGCTTCACTCAGGGAGGCAAGACTTTTATGGGGATTTCCTAGACAGGGCCAAGGCACCCCCAGCTCGCCCTGAGGCTGCGTTAGGGAAGTCCTTGGAGTGTCTCCCCTCCCCCAGCAATGTTCTTGTGGCTTGTGGATGCTCAGGGGATGCTGGGAACCAGGCCTGGGTAGTTGGTGTGGGGTTCTATATGTCTTGGCCCTATGTGAAACCAAGAGGGTGTTATTAGTGCTGGGGGTGGGGGCTCTGCCTAACTTCAGGGCTGGATGAGGGGAGTCTCAGTTCCCCAGGGGTCTTTGGGGAAGATAAGGGACTTGACATTTTAGGGTTTTTTGGTGATGATTCTGCTGATGGGGGTTTGTGTGAAGTGACCTGGGAGTTAACTGGTTACCCTAACCTCCCAATACCATTATCCAACCCCCAAGCTGGCTGTACCTGGGAATATCAGTTTCCAAAATTGGGAGCTTTGGACTCCCATTTCTGGGCTCCCCAGAAGGGTAGGGCCTGTTCTGCCTCCTCCTCACAATCACCCAGGGGTAGGGGCATGCTGAGAAAATTCTTGGAGGCCCCCTTTGCTTCGGCAGGAGTCGTGAAGCCGCCAAATTGTCTCTCCCTATCCTAAGTGAAGCAGCATATTTGAAAGGAAAGACAATCTGGTACCTGGGCTTGTAACCTCCAGGCAGCTCAGGAGAGATGAGGCCTACAGCCACACTGGGAGGGGACATGGGGAATGGAGATGTTCCCTTACCTTGCTGGGGCCTCCTGCTCTACACTACCCCCTCGGGAGCCTCCTGTCCCCAGGGCAGGCCCTTCCCGTTGCTGGCCACCCAGCCAAGCCTCTCTGTCTCAGGCGTTCTCCCAGGTGACCTGCCTACTCTCTTCCCCACACCAGCCCCTAGAGACTGAACTGAAAAACCTCCTCAGCAGGGAACCTCTTCTGATTAACTTCATCCAGCTCTCGTCACCCATCAGCTCTTAAAATGTCAAGTGGGGACTGTTCTTTGGTATCCGTTCATTTGTTGCTTTGTAAAGTGTTCCCGTGTCCTTGTCTTGTCTCAAGTAGATTGCAAGCTCCGGAGGGTAGACTGGGAGCCCCTGAGCGGAGCTGCTGCTCAGACCAGGGCTCCCTGAGGGCGGGGCTGGGGCTGTTCTCACACTGGGACTTTCTGCCCCAGGACCACACCTTCCTGTCCTCTCTGCTCTTATGGTGCTGGAGGCTGCAGTGACCCAGGGTCCCCCAGGAATGGGGAGGCCGCCTGCCTCATCGCCAGGCCTCCTCACTTGGTCCTAACCCCAGCCTTTGTTTTCCATTTCCCTCAGATGTGACAAGCCGAGGCGGTGAGCCGGGCAGGAGGAAGGAGCCTCCCTCAGGGTTTCGGGAACCAGATCTCTCACCAGGAAAGATTGATACAGAACGATCGATACAGAAACCACGCTGCCGCCACCACACCATCACCATCGACAGAACAGTCCTTAATCCAGAAACCTGAAATGAAGGAAGAGGAGACTCTGCGCAGAGCACTTTGGGTCCGGAGGGCGAGACTCCGGCAGAAGCATTCCCGGGCGGGTGACCCAGCATGGTCCCTCTTGGAATTGGATTCGCCATTTTATTTTTCTTGCTGCTAAATCACCGAGCCCGGAAGATTAGAGAGTTTTATTTCTGGGATTCCTGTAGACACACCCACCCACATACATACATTTATATATATATATATATTATATATATAAAAATAAATATCTATATTTTATATATATAAAATATATATATTCTTTTTTTAAATTAACAGTGCTAATGTTATTGGTGTCTTCACTGGATGTATTTGACTGCTGTGGACTTGAGTTGGGAGGGGGAATGTTCCCACTCAGATCCTGACAGGGAAGAGGAGGAGACGAGAGACTCTGGCATGATCTTTTTTTTTGTCCCACTTGGTGGGGCCAGGGTCCTCTCCCCTGCCCAGGAACGTGCAAGGCCAGGGTATGGGGGCAAATATGACCCACTTTTGGGAACACCGACAAACCCAGCCCTGGCACCGAGCCTCTACCCCGGGTCAGATGGACAGAAAGACAGATGACAGGTACAGGGACGAGGACACTGGCTCTGACTAGGAGTTTGGGGAGCTTCAGGACATTGCTGTGCTTTGGGGATTCCCTCCACATGCTGCATGCGCATCTCGCCCCCAGGGGCAGCGCCTGGAAGATTCAGGAGCCTGGGCGGCCTTCACTTCTCTCACCTGCTTCTGAGTTGCCCAGGAGGCCACTGGCAGATGGCCCAGCGAAGAGAAGAGACACATTGTTGGAAGAAGCAGCCCATGACAGCTCCCCTTCCTGGGATTCACCCTCGTCCTCTTCCTGCTCCCCTTCCTGGGGTGTAGCCTAAAAGGACCTGATGTCCTCACACCATTGAAACCACTAGTTCTGTCCCCCCAGGAGACCTGGTTGTATGTGTGTGAGTGGTTGACCTTCCTCCATCCCCTGGTCCTTCCCTTCCCTTCCCGAGGCACAGAGAGACAGGGCAGGATCCACGTGCCCATTGTGGAGGCAGAGAAAAGAGAAAGTGTTTTATATACGGTACTTATTTAATATCCCTTTTTAATTAGAAATTAAAACAGTTAATTTAATTAAAGAGTAGGGTTTTTTTCAGTATTCTTGGTTAATATTTAATTTCAACTATTTATGAGATGTATCTTTTGCTCTCTCTCGCTCTCTTATTTGTACCGGTTTTTGTATATAAAATTCATGTTTCCAATCTCTCTCTCCCTGATCGGTGACAGTCACTAGCTTATCTTGAACAGATATTTAATTTTGCTAACACTTAGCTCTGCCCTCCCCGTTCCCCTGGCTCCCCAGCACACATTCCTTTGAAATAAGGTTTCAATATACATCTACATACTATATATATATTTGGCAACTTGTATTTGTGTGTATATATATATATATGTTTATGTATATATGTGATTCTGATAAAATAGACATTGCTATTCTGTTTTTTATATGTAAAAACAAAACAAGAAAAAATAGAGAATTCTACATACTAAATCTCTCTCCTTTTTTAATTTTAATATTTGTTATCATTTATTTATTGGTGCTACTGTTTATCCGTAATAATTGTGGGGAAAAGATATTAACATCACGTCTTTGTCTCTAGTGCAGTTTTTCGAGATATTCCGTAGTACATATTTATTTTTAAACAACGACAAAGAAATACAGATATATCTTAAAAAAAAAAAGCATTTTGTATTAAAGAATTTAATTCTGATCTCAAAGCTCCTCTTGGTTTCTCCTTCTCCATTGAATCCTTGCTCTAGACTTCCTCCCGCCCCCTTTCCCTCTTCCTTTGGGGAACATGGCATTTGTCTTGGGTCTGGGAAAAGTATGTCTAATGTGTAGGATATGGGGTGACCCACCTTGTGCTGGGGGTGAAGTCCTTCCATTTTGGCTGAGCTGGTCCTGGGGGAACCCATCCATCCTGTCTTGATATAGAAGGTGGTAAGCTCTGGGAATGGGTGGAGAGGGAGAAACAGCTTATAAGACAGGAGCCAAGGGCCCTTGCAATTGGTAGTGCTGCCTTCAGGAATTAGATAATCCAGGCCTCTGTCCCTTAGCCAGGGAAAGAACTGGCCATGTCTCCAAGCTTGCTGCCCAGGAGACAGGAGAAAGCTGTTTTTGTCTGTGGGGGTCTTGTTGGCTGCAACAGGCTGGGAGTGGGAAGGGGATGCTGCTGGAGGGCTGTGACCCCAGGGTGTAACTTAATTTTGCATAGTTACACCCTGGAGTTCCTTGAGCCTCTGGAAGATGGACCCATAGGTCTGGTCATCACTGATGGCACTCCCTGCTCCAGCTTGCCATAAGCTCTTCTCTCATGTCCTGCTTCTGGGTAAAGTGGCACCTGTCCAGGTCTTTGGCATTGAAGAGCAGTGCTTCCAAATTCACTTCCTTTAGCCTCTCATTTATTCTTGCAAATCATAAATATGGATTGAATAAATATTGAGCCAGTCATTGTGTGCTATGAATAAGACACAATTCTACCCCTCAAGGATCTGGTGAGGGTGAGTGGGTGGGGGGAGACAAAACTATAAATCCATGAGCAGAAAAATACATAAAATGTGCTGGGGGCGTCTGATCTAGCTTGGGGGTGGAAGTTGTATTGGGGGTGGTGGCTGGGGGGTGGTGTCTTACGACGTTATCTCTAGGCTGCCACTTAAAAAATGGTTTGAAGACAGGGAGAACGGGGGGAGGGGGTGAAAGGGTTGAGGACATCCCAGGCAGAGGGGATAGTGTGAGCAAGGCATGAAGGTGGCACTTGGGCAGGGAGTGGGTGGGCGGGGTGGAGGCTGGAGACATGGGCAGGGGTTAGCTCCAGGGGAGCCTGCAGCACCATGCCAACTGCCTAGGGCCTGTCAGGGATGAGCAGCAGCTGAGGGGCTTTAAACACTGAGCAGCCCAGTCAGATACACTTTTCCATAGGTGCCTGGCAACAGTATGGGGGGCAGAGAGGCTGGTAGAGGCTGTTGTAGTCTTCCAGGAGGAATTGCACTGAGGGTGGGGAAGCACCTTTGGTGACTGGCAGTGCGGGCCATTGCAAGGTCTCAGCCTTAGGCAGCTTTTGGTCTAGTAAGTGCTCCTTTCCCAATCACTGACCACGTGCCGGCCCCTACACTGAATCTGTACAGCAGCCCTGGGAGGTAGGTGCTTTTTTTTTTTTTTTTTTTTTTTTTGAGCTGGAGTCTTGCTCTGTCCCCCAGGCTGGAGTGGAATGGCGTGATCTCGACTCCCTGCAACCTCCGTCTCCCGGGTTCAAGGGATTCTCCCACCTCAGCCTCCCAAGTAGCTGGGATTACAGGCACGCGCCATCATACTCGACTAATTTTTGTGTTTTCACAGAGATGGGGTTTCACCATTGTAGGCTAGGCTGGCCTCGAACCCCTGACCTCAGGTGATCCGCCCGCCTCGGCCTCCCAAAGTGCTGGCATTACGGACGTGAGCCACTGCGCCCGGCAGGTAGGGACTTTTTTCATCCCATCTAGATTTTTGCCAGAGCCTTTAAATTGGTCTCCTGGATTCTCCCCTGGCCTTCCTTTAGCTGAATCTCACACAACTGCTGGAGAGAGCCTGTTAAAATGTGAGTTAAGTTTTGTCACCTTTTGACTCAAAACCCTCCAGAGATAGTTTTACTCAGAGAAAAACCCAAATGGCCTTAAAAGGCCTGCACCATTTGGGCTGACTCCCTGACTACTCAATGACTTTGGGGCCTGCCTTGGCCACGTGGCTCCAGCCATGCTGGTTTCTCCGTTCCTCAGATGCAGTGGGCATGCTCCCGCCACAGAGCCTTTGCACTGGCTGTCCTCGCTTCCTGGAGCACTTTCTTACACATGGCCCATGTTGTTGGATCCCTCACTTTCAAGTCTTGTTACCTTCTCAGTGAGACTTACCCTGACCACTGCATTTACGATTGGCCCCCCTTCCCACTCTGCACTTGCGTACCTCCTTTTCACCATCCCTTCTTTTTCCCCATAGCGCATGTAGCCGCCTAACAGACTCTAGAACAATGCTACCAACAGAAATATAGTGTGAGTCACTTACGGAGTTTAAAATTTTCTAGGCGCCAGAGTTTGAAAACTGTGAAAAGGTAAAATTAATTTTAATAGTTTAACTCCAACATATCTAGAATATCATTTCAGCATCTAATCAATGTAAACATTATTAATGAGATTTTTTTTTTTTTTTTGAGATGGAGTCTCGCTCTGTCATCCAGGCTGGAATGCAGTGGTGCGATCTCAACTCACTGCAACCTCTGCCTCCTGGGTTCAGGTGATTCTCCTGTCTCAACCTCCCGAGTAACTGGGACTATGGGCGCACACCACCACACCTGGCTAATTTTTGTATTTTTAATAGAGATGGGGGTTTCACCATATTGGTCAGGCTGGTCTTGAACTCCTGACCTCAGATGATCCACCTGCCTCGGATTACAGGCATGAACCACTGCACTTAGCCTATTAATGAGAAATTCTATACTCTTTTGGTACTGTCTTTGCATCTGTCCAAGGGCAGAAATCGGGTGTAAAGAAAAAATAAATCTTTGAATCTGGTGCGTATTTTATACTTATTGCGTGTCTCAATTAGTCGTAGCCACATTTCGAGTGCTTAATATACACATGGCTAGTGGCTACCATTTCAGACAGTATAGCTTTAAAACGTACTCCCCCTTTTGTTTGTCTCCCCCAGCTAGAATGCAAGCTCCATGAAGGAAGAGATTTTTGTCTGTTTTGTTCACTGTATCTCCAGCTCCTGGAACAGTGCCTGGAACACAGTACATGCTCAATAAACATTTGTTAAATGACTGACGTTGTTTAAACTGAGGCCTGGAACTGAGGGTTTCATCCCAAGACTATGGAGGTGAGCACAGGATTTCTATAGAGATGCCAGGAGTGGTTGGTGGAGGGTTAGCTGGACAGGTGGGGACTTGAGCAGGGATTTTCTAGAAGTGAACTCAAAGTCAGCTGGTAGGGATTAGAGCAGAGGTCTCTTTGTCAGTGCTAGTACCGTCTCCTCTTAGCCACCCTGGAGATGGGGCTTCTTATTATTGCTTGGCAGATGAGAAGCAGGAGGCTCAGAGAAGGTAAATAACTTGCCCAAATTTATACACAGTCAGTAAATGGCCAAGCCAGAATTTAAACCAGCTTTTCTGACTCCAAATCTAGTGCTCTTTTCACCACACCACAGCTGCCCCAGGCTAGGGCAGGACATCAACAAATAAAAATGAATCGTCTAGACTGAACACAAACAGGCAAGAAGAAAAGTGGGACAGGGGGAGGATGTAGTGGTGGCCAAACCCAGGGCTGAAATCCAGACTTCCCCAAGTGTGGTAAGGCAAGGCAAGGCAAGTAAGAGATGTCTCTAGGGGTTGGGGCTCGTCAGTGGAAGATCGGAAACCTAAGCACGCAAGAGATTGCAACACACGGCCTTAGATGAGAGAAACAGCCTTGAAACAGACCATGGAGAAAAGAAGGAGAACATGAAAATGCCACCTCCCCCAATTGTATAAGACTGGCTCAGATACCCCCCTGGAGCCTTTCCCAAGAATCTCTCCAGACCTAAGCAAGTCCCAGGGCCTCCCCTGCCTTCCCAGATCATCTCCTCTCTTGGGACTCACACCCCCTGGCCTAGCCACTGTTTGGTCCGGAGCTACCCAGTGCTCCTTCTCCTCTACCTAGCTTGAGACTCTCCCTTCTCCAAGGAGCTGCCCATCCTACTCCCAGCCCTGAAAGACCTGTAGAGAGCCTGCTGGCCACTCTCCTCCCTCCCACAAGACCTGCAAAGCCGAAGGGTGGATCCATGCAAAACTTGGTGATTCTGGATCAATTTCATGTGTTAGGATCATGTGGTGGCCAGTGTGCAAACATGGCTGTCAACAGTTCTTTCTATCCCTGTGCCCACATGCTTTGCCCCCCAAGAAGTAGAGTCTATTTTTCCTCTTTCTGAATCTGGGCCGGCTCTATGACTTGCTTTGAATAAAAATGCAACATAAGAGAGATATTCTGGGACTTTCAGGTCTAGGCCTTAAGCGGCATTGTAGTATCAATTTTTGTCCTCTTGTAAGGCAGCTGCCAGGCTATAACTGTCCAACTACTCTACTGGAGAGAGAGACTGTGGAGAGACAGAGAGAGATAGGGGAAGAGAGACAGAGAGATAGAGGAAGAGAGAAACAGAGATGGAGAGAGAGAGGCTCAGCCAACTCCCAGCTGTTCTAACCACCTGAAGCTGAGGCACCAGACGTGTAAGTGAAATCACTTTGGATTCCCTAGCGCCAGGTGAGCCACTCTAGCCAACAACACATAAAGTAGAGAGAAGCCATCCCTTCCCCAATTTAGTGAGTTGTAGGCAAATGTATACACTGTGTTGTTTAAAGCTACTAAGCTTTGGGGTTGTTGTTACTCCTCAATAATAACTGAGCCATCCAACAAAACAGTCATTTCCTTGGGATTAGGGTGTTTGTCCCTTCCCATCCATAAGGTTTAACTGGTATTCATGAAGACCTTAGTGGATGGAGGGATGTTCAAGGAAAGAAGAGAGTGTTTATAAGGGAATCAGAGACCAGGCATCTGCCATGGTGGTAAGTTTTGTGGGAAGACTCAGGGTAAGGGCTCTCCCGGGCAGCACAAAGTATTGTCCTAATTTCTAAAGTGAGGAGAGTGACTTGGTTCTACTGGAGTCTCACCAAAAGAAAGTGGGCCTCACCTACAGCATGAGGGATAGAGGAGAGAGGATGAGAAGAACTGCCAGAGAGCACAGCCTGAGGGATTTGGAGGAAAAGACTGTGGAATCCTTTTCTTGCCTTCTTCCTCCCATCCTCCAGCATTTATGGAATACCAAGTATATGTACTATACCCTGGTGTATGGATGGCCTCTCATTTACTGGCGGGGGGGTTTAGCACGAGCCAGCCTAGAGATGGGGATGGATGGGATGACCCTTGGAAGGCTCCACCAGGTTAGCTTCAGAGTTGCTGGGAGAGAGATAATTCAGCTATATCCACAGGCCATTGTCCATTAGGACATGGGACTAGGGGAGGGCAGGGAAGGAATCAGTAAATATTTATAATCTGCCTAGAAAAGGAAAATGCAAAGCAAAGACAGGGCTTGACTGAGCATCTGCTGAGAAGGGGACAGAGGGGTGACATGGAAGGGGAAGAGCTAGAACTCAGGGAGCAGTGAGTTAGAGGAAAGGGCTCACTAGGAACAGGTGCCTATGGAGCGAGGCTGGGCCTGAGTCTTCCAGGGCTAGAGGGGGCCGGGATCTGACAAAGATTTTCAAAGGCTGCCTTTGCCTTTGGGGAGTTAGTCTCTCTACGAGGGAAGTGCAAGTACTGCTCCCAGGGAGCTCCCAGTCTCAAGGAGGATTGACATGGCCCTGGCCCTCAGGATGCTCCCAGTCCCTACAGAGTATCTAATCTGAGGGAGGAGACAGAGCCTCTGCCATCAGACATTTCTTTGGATACTAGTTTCGGGAAGGCACTACCCTGCCTCCGTTTGGCTGTTGCACTGTTTGAAGTCACCGGATGCTGGTACCCCATCCTTACCTCCAATCTCGATGCTCATTCACAATGCTCACAGAGCTCTCGTGTTTGTTATCAGGCATGTGTGGCTCACCAGCCTGGGCCCCGATTTTCTCCACACATCCCCTGATGGTCCCTGGGTCTGACTCCAAGTGGAGCAGATGCCAGTACATGTCCCTTTCCCGGGCTTCTCGTGTCTCCTCTGCTGAGAACCCTATTCATCATCAGCTCCTCAGACTTCCTGCGGGAAGACTGTTCCCCTACTCCCTGTCTGTAGCTCATCCAGTTGTCCTGGGGCTGGAAGCCTCTGAGGAGGTGGGGTGATGTCCTGTGAGGCCTGGCCCATCGAGACCTCTCTTTGGATGCCTCTGCAGAGCCTAACACCCTCCTGGGTCTGCCACTGGATAAATTATTTCCCTGCACCTCAACTTTCTCATGTCTAAAATGGGCACAATAATACCTACATGGTGGAGTTTAAGGGCCTGAAGTGATATTGACATGTAAAAGTACCTCATGAAGTGACAGGTACATAGGATGTCCTAAAAAAAAGTCATTGTCATCGTGTTGTTATTCTAGTCTCCACACTAAAGCTTTTTCCTCTCTGACCGCCCCCTTTAGTACATTTTGGTCGTTTGTGGGGCTTTTTTCCCACTTTTTAAACAAATCTGAAATGGTCTGGCTGGATTTGATAATCATCTTTGCAAGCAGGCATCCTTATTCTCCCGCTGAGGAGTGAGGCATGCCAGAGCAGGTTCAGCCCTGGAGCCCAGCAGTGAGAGAAAGGGATTGGACTGAAGGGAAAAGAGGGTGTGGAGAGCCCCTCCTGGTAGGGATGATGCCCTGTGGCTTTGAGCCCAGGACCAGGTACAAGGTGGGCTTGCACGAGTATTTGTGGAATTAATGAACAAATGAACAGGAGCAGAATGCATGGCCAATCTTCTCTTAGGTCCCCCAAACACACTGGGAACCTCCAGTCTGATGGAGGAGGCCGGATGTCCACCCTTATATACACAGCTGTCCTCTGGGCAAGAAATGCTGAGGCCGGGCAGGGCTGCCTGGGCCAGGATGCAGGGGATGGATGTCCCCAGGGCTGTCTTCAGAAGCTCCCTCAAGGTGAAAACCTATCTGTTCTAGGATCTTTAGGTGAAATGGTTCGTGGTATAGGTAGAGAGGGGCCTCTGGGACCCAGGCAGGGGAGAAGCCCTTCCCTGGGACTTTGGAGAGCTGGGAGCTGCCATCTCCCAGGGATGCCACAGGAGGATGTCTTCTGGGGAAATATTCAGGGAGGGTGTTTACTTATCTACTTGCTTTTGGCTCGCAAAGGCATCTCCACCCCCACCCCAGGTATTCCCTACTTCACACCCCAGGGCTCCCTCCCAGCTGCTCTCCTGGCCAGTTTGAGAAAGAGAGAAGATGGCAGGGCTTGCTGGGCCCCTGAGGCTGGGAGTGGTGGGGAAGGCCTGGCCCCAGCAAATGCCCTCCCGAGGCATCCTCACTCCTGGAGTGAGACTCCTGCTATAGATCTTCCACATAGGCATATCCACAAGGGCTCGCACACACACAAGTGTGACAGGGGTCACCATCCCCAGTCACGGGGTGGCCGCCTGGTTGGGTAAGGGTTCCCAGGGGCTGGGTGAGGCCCAGCTGGGGGAGCCAGCATCTCGGGACGAACCCCCATGGGGCTGGGGGTTGGGGGCTGACCTGGCTGCGGTCCCATGACCTGGAGCTGCCCTTTGGGAACTGCTGACTGTTCAGTAATAAACACCTCGTGGCTATTAATAGTCCTCTATGTGGCAGCCCAGAATTGATAACACAGGGTCACTTCTGGCCTGGCCCAGCCTGACTGCCTGGGTTCAAATCCCAGCTGCAACTTCTGAGCCCTGAGGTCCAAACCCCAAACCCCAAACACAGCCCCAGCTCTGACAGCTTCTCAGTTATGTTTAGGACAATTACCTTTCTGCATCTCAGTTGTCATCTGTGAAACAGGCACCATGATATCTATTTCACAGTGTTTTGTGTACACATGATCATGTCATCCTCCCCACACCAGACGTAGGCAGTAGTGTCCCCATACTACAGCTGAGAGTGCTGGTGCTTGGGGAAATGCGGATGGTCATAGGAGGATGACTGGCACGCAATAAGGGCCCAATAAAGGTTAGCTATTGTCGTGATTTGGCACAAGGATGTGGGAAGAGAGGATTTGAAATCGGACAGAGCTGAGCTCTGCTTTTGACATCAGTAGAGTTTTCTAGCTCTGTGACCTTGGGCAAGTTGCTGGATCTGTCTGGGCCTCATTGTCTTTCTCTGTAAAATGGGCATGGCAACACCTACCTCCCAGGTATTGATGTGGATTATATTAGACAATGAACACACAGTGATTGCCACTTAAAAGGGAAGGAGGGAAGGAGGGAAGAAGAGACCTGGGGGTGAGGGGAAGAGTTCAGCTCGATGCTGGTAAAACCCACCCCCAGTCCCCTCTTAAGGGGCTCAATAAATATGGTACTTGTAGAATGAATGAATAAATGAACATTAGTCACCTCACTCTGTCAGGGTCCCCAAGAGCAGGGGCAAATTCTCTCTGATTAGCCCGTGTGCTCCCTGAAGGTGAGGGTATGACCTTGGGCCTTCTCCCTTGGGGAGAAAGGGATCTACAGATCCCTTTAGATGAACCATCTAAAATACCGAGTCTTTTTTGGGATGCTTCATTCTCTTGGTGTGGCAACAGCCAGTGCAGAAACCCACAAGGAAAAATGGAAACAACTTTTCCTTTCCTTCTTGTAGTGAGGTACAGGCAAGGTATGCTGCCCTAAGCCCTGGGCACAGAGTCCCAGGCCTACAATTAGTCCCTTCCCAGGATGTGGCCCCAGGTTCAGCTCCTGGCTGCATCCCTGGCATTGCTCTGTGCCCCCCTCCCCAAGTCCTATCACTTACCCCCCATTCTGGGGACTGGGAAAGGGGACATTTTGCCGGCAAAGATTATGGGAGCCCAGGGAATGCCTTGTTGTCGAGATCAGTGGGGCTCATCCCCTTTCACTGTGACTGTGGTGACCCCAACCACTCCCTTGGTACTACCTAAGTGTCTGGCAGCCACATTAAAAACTCAAATGGTGGTGCTAGTGGTGAGTGGGAGGGCACACAGTGGGGAAAGAGGGCAGAAGAGACACAGGGGTGAGGGGAAGGGCTCAGTTCGATGCTGGTAAAACCCTCCCCCAGGCCCCATGACTTCGGAGAAACTGCCCCTCTCCTAGCCCGCCCCCCAGATGCCAGTGGTGTGCCAGCCGTTGGCGTTTGCCTCACAGGAAGTGTCCCTGGAGTCTGGCTTATCTCGAATGGCCTGGGTTTCTGCTGGGAGGGGGCAAAGGAAGCCATTTGTTCCCTTGCCCACCATCACATGTCCACTCCAAAGGCTATCTCTTGCACCCCAGACCATCCTCTCTCCCTCTCTGAAAGTGGGAAGGAGGTATCTGTGGTCTGAGGACTACCTACTGGGGGATGGGGGTCCCAGAGCCCCTCATCTCTGTCTTACCCCTGCTGGGTCAATACCAGGTACCTGGACATGAAGCACTTCTCAGTTTCTCCTGCTGTCTGTTAGTCCTGCATGGGCCTCAGGCCTCTATGGTCAGCTGGCCTTCTAGGTCTGAGGAGAGAAGATCCTGGAAGTACGTTGTCAGATGCAGCAAATAAAAACATGAGGTGCCCCGTAAAATTTTCATTGTTTGTGTGGAATTCAGATTTAACTGGACATCCCGTACTGTGTCTGGCAACCCTGCATGGAGGGAGTGGCTGGACCTCCCTCTCGAGAGTCCTCAGGTGCTTTGCTGCTCCTCTTCTTCCTCCCCAGCCTTCTCACTGCTTTGCTGCTGAGGTGTCCAGTGGAGACATTGTGTGTGGGCCCTTGTTCTGGATTTGTCCTCACTTTCTGCCTGCAGCAGAGATCTGAAACAAATTAGGAGCTCTCTGAGGGCGCAGTCAGTGTCTCCCCCATCAGACTGGGAGCCTCCTTTGGATTGAGTTCGTGTGACCTTACAGCCAGCCCACTCTCCTTTCTCCTTTTTGTCGTGCTCAGGAGGACCTGGCGCTGACCCTCAAGGCTGACCTTTTCCATAGGCTCAGCATAGCCTTCACTGCTGTGGCCTGCAGAAGCTCTAAGAGAGCCTTAGTAAACATCCGTCTCCCCCTTCCTGATGACCTGTCGGTGGGAATTCTCTTCCCTAGTCCTCATTCTGCAGGCAGCTATCTCAGAGTCCCTCAGGCTCTGGAAACTTCCAGTGGAAAAATTCTCTGGGAGCCAAGACCCCAGAGCTCTGGCTGGGCGTCTGTCACCAACCAGCCCTGTGACCTCAGGCAGCTCTTGGTTCTTCTCTGGGCCTCAGTATCTCTACCTGTACAATGGCACTATATCTAGCTTGCTGACCTTGGAGTAGGGTTTCCAAACTGTACGTTGTGATCTATGTGGGTCATGAAGTCGATTTAACAGCATGCAACCAGCATGATTCTTTTTCTTACATAGGAAGGAGAATAGGGTACAAAATACTTAGTCTTGCATGGAGTAAAGGTAAGTATTGTTTCTTGAAACTTGTGTGGAGTGTGTGTGTGTGCGTACATGTGTTCTGGGTCATGAGGTAGGAAGTATTTTTCAGGGGGGTTGTGGTAAAACGAAAAAGTAAGGAAGTCAGTACTGGAAGCTGTGACAGAAGGGTGACAATGGCAACTGGA
The DNA here is from genome assembly GCF_047675955.1 of Chlorocebus sabaeus. Lineage (NCBI taxonomy): Eukaryota > Metazoa > Chordata > Mammalia > Primates > Cercopithecidae > Chlorocebus > Chlorocebus sabaeus. The sequence goes on from NC_132920.1 coordinate 44,019,202, forward strand.
GACCCGGACGTGGTCTCTGCTATTTCTCCACGTCACGGAGATGACAGGCCCACTTACAACCTCCTGTCTGGGGTTCTTCCTCGCTCTCCTGGGTAGTCTTCCTGCCTTGCCTCTGCTGAGCTCATGCCCCTCTCTACCCAGAGCCTGGGGCCCTCCCAGCTGAGAGCCCTCAGGAGCTAGTCTGGTCCCCTGGGCCACTCCAACAAGAGAAGAAGATTCTGGGATCCACAGCCTGGTGGTGTCCAGTCTGCCCAGCTGCCTCCGGCCTGGTTCTGCCTCACGGTAATAATACTGGATTGGGAAACTGAATCTTGGGCCAAGTGGAGGAACATGGCTCCCTCCTAGCTTTCCCAATGCCCTGTACCCTGGGAGGGATACTCCTTAACCCCTTCCTAGGGGTAGAGGAGGTGTCTGCTATCCGGGTGGGTGAACAAGGACAAATAGAGTGTGAGTGGCTGATGACGCTCAGCTTTGTGGCTCCTGCCAAATCTCTGATTTCTGGACCACACCGCCCTGTCTTTCCTCTAAGGAACCATATCCAGGTGTGACCCACATTACCCGGGAGGATTTGAGGATAACACAGGTGGAATATGGGAGAGACCTGGTGATGGTGATGGCTATTTAGATGGTTTCATCAGTACATGGCCCCCTCTGTGTGGGTGCTGTCATCCTGGGTCCAATTCACAGAGAAGAAACCTGGCTGAGAAGAACTGGCCTGGAGTTGCATCATGCTAAGTCAAGAGAGGAAGATTTGGAAAAAAAGGTGAGACTGAAAGCTCTCGACCTGTCAGAGAGTCAGAAAGAGAACAGCCCCATCCTCAGGGAGCCCCAGTCTGAGGGAGACGCAGCCTTGTTCTCAGGGAGCCCCAGTCTGAGGGGAGACACAACCCTGAGTTGGGGAGTCCTAGTCTGAGGGAGACACAGCCCCGTTCTCAGGGAGCCCCAGTCTGAGGGGAGACACAGCCCTGAGTTGGGGAGTCCCAGTCTGAGGGAGACGCAGGCCCGTCCTCAGGGAGCCCCAGTCTGAGGGGAGACGCAGGCCCGTCCTCAGGGAGCCCCAGTCTGAGGGGAGACGCAGGCCCGTCCTCAGGGAGCCCCAGTCTGAGGGGAGACATAGTGATGCCCAGAGTTGGCTGTTTGAGGAGGAGGAGTTTTTTTTTTTTTTTTTTTTTTTTTTTTTTTTTTTGAGACGGAGTCTCACTCTGTCGCCCAGGCTGGAGTGCAGTGGCCAGATCTCTGCTCACTGCAAGCTCCGCCTCCTGGGTTTACGCCATTCTCCTGCCTCAGCCTCCCGAGTAGCTGGGACTACAGGTACCCACCACCTCGCCCGGCTAGTTTTTTTTTTGTATTTTTTTTTGTTTTTTTTTTTTTTTTTTTTTTTTTTTGAGGCGGAGTTTCGCTCTCTCGCCCAGGCTGGAGTGCAGTGGCCGGATCTCAGCTCACTGCAAGCTCCGCCTCCCGGGTTCACGCCATTCTCCTGCCTCGAGACTCCCGAGTAGCTGGGACTACAGGCGCCCGCCACCTCGCCCGGCTAGATTTTTGTATTTTTTAGTAGAGACGGGGTTTCACCGGGTTAGCCAGGATGGTCTTGATCTCCTGACCTCGTGATCCGCCCGTCTCGGCCTCCCAAAGTGCTGGGATTACAGGCTTGAGCCACCGCGCCCGGCTTTTTTTTTTTTTTTTTAGTGGAGACGGGGTTTCACCATGTTAGCCAGGATGGTCTCAATCTCCTGACCTTGTGATCAGCCCATCTCGGCCTCCCAAAGTGCTGGGATTACAGGCTTGAGCCACCGTGCCCCGCCGAGGAGGAGTCTTTCAGGGCATTGCCATTCTTTGTCCATGCTTGACTGTAGCCAGAGGTGTGGTGTGATCTGAAGGGTCCTGGGCAGGTGTCCTCCTTCCCCCTCCACCGTGCCCACTGTCACCCTCCTAGCTCTTCCCTTTCATTAATTCACTGTAGTCCATAATCACCATGCCCCACCTTAGATTAAGGTCTAGAAAGGATCTTGGAGACATGTGAGTCCAAGATCAGAGGAGGAAACTGAGGCCCCAAAGGGGAAGGGGAGGAATCTTGCGTGAGGTCACCCAGGGAGTTAATAGCAGAGCCTAAATCTCAGAGCAGTGCTTTGGGCTTATGGAGAGACTCTGGGGGACATGGGGCCACCCAGCATACATGTGAGCAGAGGGGTGCTGTGAAGGAGTGTGTGTGTGTGTGTGTGTGCAGGGGTGAGTGCGGTTAGGTGTCTGGGTCGCCTGTGAGCAGATGGGTGTTCATATGGGTGTCTGCTGCAAGGCGTCTGGCTATTTTCCTGTGTCGCAGTGTGGGGTGGAGCAGGGAGGGATAGGCCTGTAGCAGGGACATCAGACTGGTCTTATGAGTCCTCCTGGCCCAACCCTCTTGAGACCAAGGACAGAGGGCGATGAGTCACGGATGATTCAGGTGCTGGAGGCCACAGCCACGCATGGCACGTGACAGCCAAGGAGGGCCAGGTCTATTTCTGGACTGGATAGACAGGTGACCCAGGAGGCTGACACTGAAATCTCTCTTCCTAGAGGACAGGAGGGATTCTATTCACAGGCTCAGGGCCTGGGCCCCTGGGATGGAGCTGAAAAGATGGCCCGTGGGCTTACCTGTCCCCTGGAGCTTTGCTCCACTGGCTGGTTGAGCTGTTACTTCAGCGGGACAGGGCTGTCCTGAGCCATCCCCATTCTCCTGGAGACGTGGGGTTAGGGTCACTCTCCACTGGGGATGAGTTCTCCCTGGCCCTTTGGATGCCAGCATCTAGCAGCAAAGCACCCCTGCCCTGCCTTGGTAATGCAGTATCAGACCACAGACAGGTCCTCTTCTTTGTCTGAGGCAAGGGAGCCAAATCCTTGACCTGCTGCTTGACCCCAAGGCCTAGGCCAGAAGATGAGGTAGTCTGGGGTGCAGACAGTGTCTTGGGTTCAAATCTCAACCTGCGATGTGGAGTTGCATTGTTTCCTCTTGGGGCCTCAGTTTCATCCTCTGTACCCCGTGGGGGTTGTGCTTGAAGGCTCAGGGGTCCCCTCTAGCTGGCTCCTCATCAGGCCTTGAAGGCTGGGCTGAGGGCAAGGCCTTGAAGCTGCCTCCTCTCTCACCTATGTTTAAGGTGGGGGACTGGGGAGGGTTGGCTGAGGATAGAAAGTCCTGGCCTGGTGGGGCATGCCTCAGGGTCCCCGGTCACCTGAAACACAGTGATGATTACAGGGTGAGCCTCTGGGACCAGACACTGTAATCTGCTGCCCTCCTTCCTGCCAAGGGCCTACTGCAGCATTTCCTTCTGCTTTTCACAACTGTTTTCTAAGAACCCCAGGAAGGCAGAGGCCTCATCTCTGAGGGGTGCGGCAAAAGACTAAAGAAGAGGGGAGGGAGAAAATGGAGATGGTGAGAGAGGAAGAGAGAGAGGATGAAAGGATAAGGGAAAGGAGATGCTTGAGGTGTGGTAGACATCAGAAGGCTTTTCCCTGATTGACAGTTTGAGGAAGAGGAGGGGAAAGAAGAGTGGGTGGGGCCATTCTCTGCCTCTAACCTCCCAGCTTAGATGCTCCTCCTCAGAAAGACCGCCCTGACCTCATTACCTAAAGTAGCAGCCTCCTCCCCGCCTCAGTCACTTTCTACCAGTTGCTGCATTTAATGAAGAAGGGCTGAGTCAGCTCATGTCACTTTTTGGCTCAAATCCCCGCAGTGGCTCCTGGTTTTCCTCAGACTAAAGACCAAAGTCCTTACGATGGCCTTCAAGGTCCTACATGATTCCTTTCCAAGAACAGCAAGTGTGTTCTTCAAACACATCTGGCATGCTCCTGCCCCAGGGCCTTTGCACAGCTTTTCCCCTCTGCCTGGAATGTTATTTCTCCAGGTATCTGCAGGACTTACTCTCCTGCCTTCTTCACGTCTTTGCTCAAACATCACCTTCTCAATGAGGCCTGCCCTGGGCATCCTATTTAAAATGGCAATATTCTCCCTACACTTGCCAGCCCTCTTACCCTATACTCTTTTTTTCTAAACACTTACCACTCTCTAATGTTTTCACATTATAAAATGCATGTATTTATTATGTGCATTGTGTATTTTCTGTCTCCCCCCACCTTGAATTTAAGTTTTACAAGAGTAGGTGTCTTTGTTTTATTCATTGATGTGTCTTAAGTCCCTGGAATAGCACTTGACACACCACAGGTACTCAACTTGTGGAGCAAATGGCACCTGTCACTGTGGGTGATGATCTTCTCTCTCTCTCCTTCTGTGTACACACTCCCCACTCACCCATCGACCTCCCTGCGGATGCCACACTCAGAATAGCAGCTCCGTGAGAGCTGGGAACTGCCTATCTTATTCATACTTGTGCCCTCAGCACGTGTCTGGTGCGGAGTAGGTACTCAGTAAATACATGTTGGCTGGATGGGAGGGACCTGAAACAGAGGCCAGGGAGAGTGGGAAGACAGGGCAGTCACTGGTAACAGGCCCATAACGAGAGGATTCTCAAGGAAGAGAACGGAAAGGTGTCCACTGGTCATTATGAGGCCCCTAAGACCCTCCTATCTGAACAGAAGAGATGCTCCTTCAGATCTGTTACACATACACACACACACACACACACACAACCCAGGACCATCCCACACCAGTATATAGAAGGAGAGAGCACTGGAAACTGCTGCCAGGTTGATGATGGCATCAGGCTTGATCACTGGGGGCTTCCAGGAGGAGGTGGCCTGGGGCTAGACCAGCACAGGAGGAAAAAAGTTCAGGACATCTCCAGTCAGAGGTAAAGAAGGATGGAGGAAAGAAAGAAGGAGGATGCAGCAGAGGTCAGGGAAGGCCCAGGAAAGAGGCAGGGCTGACTGAGGCTAGGGCTGAGACTGGGGCTCATTAAGGTCAGAAGCCTTGGGTTTGGGGTCCAGTAGGACCACGCAGGATACAGAGTTGGAGGAAGAGGCTAGATTTTCCCAACCAGAATCCCTAGAGGAAGGAATTTGCTGTGTCTTCCTCTGGGGTTTGCATTGACAGGCACAGGGCAGATGGTCAGTGTTGTCCTCTGATTGAGGGCACCCAGCAGGGGTGCCACGGCAGGATCTAATGCCCAAGTTCCCCTCAGAATGTGGCGCCGGGAATGTGATTCAGTGTATGATTCCAGCTGGTACTTTTTTTCCAATAAAAAGAAACGCCTTCATTCTCAAAGAAGATGATTACAAAAGAAAAAAAAAAAAAAAAAAAAAAAAAAAAACTCTTGACTTACAAAAAGAACCATGCCCAAATCCAGTGACCACGGTTCGCACAACATGAAAATCAGATGAGAGGGAGCACAAGAGTGAAAGAAGCTCAAACACAGGGCGTGAGGTGCCCCTGCCAGCCCGGGTCCCTGACCACATGGCCCCGCCTTTGGCTAGAAGGAGAGCCCTGGCTGTCAGCCGCACGGTGTGGAAAGCCCAGAAGGAAAGCAGTTTTGAAATTTTACTTGTGATTGATACATTTTTGGCCATGTTGGCTATTTTCAGAGCCTGGCTGCCCCATCCTCTGTCACAGACACCTCTGAGTTCTTTAAATGGCTGTATCTTTTGTTGTTATATGGACACACGGTCTTTATAGTACATTCAGACAGAACAGGTTTTGTCAGCAAAGGATATTGAGCTTTTTTCCCTGATATACAAATTGCAAGATTTCATTCTCCTCATAAACCTGTTACTCTCCTATACCTGTGAATGACACCGCCATTCCCACAGTTGCTCAAGCCCAAAGCCTGGCATTCATAATCTGACCACTCCTTTGGGTGATCAAAGCCATCAGCAATCCCGGGGCCTGTTCTGCTTCAAAAACACTTCTGTCCTTGTTCCCCTCTTTCTGCCATCTGGCCTCAGCTCCACAGCTTCTCCATTCGTCTCCAGCTTCTCCAATTGTTTTTCCTCCCAGCAGCCAGAGACCACTCTGATGCCACACGAAGGATCATGCTACCTCTCTGCGTAAACCTTCCCTGCACACAAAATAAAGCCTGCCCTCATTGCCTGTCCCACAAGGCCAGGCCTTGTCTGCCTCCTGACATTCTCTTCAGCCTCCTCACAGGCCCCTCTCACCGTCTGCACACAATAATCTCTCCTTCCTTGAACATATCAGTGTCATGTCCGCTTAGGGACTTTGTACTTGCTGTTCCCTCCTTCAGGAACATGCTGCCTCCACATCTTTGCATGGATGCCTCCCCCTCACCTTTCAGGATTCCGTTCATATGTCACCTCCTCCAAGAGGCTTTCCTTGAGCACCTCTCCCCTTCTTCCCTGCAACATAAATGGCATCCCCAAGTTGCTTGCATTCCACTCTTTTAATTTTCTTCATGGTATTTATCTCTAGCTAAAATGTATTTATTTGTTTACAGATTGACTTTCTCTCTCTAGGATTTTGGGAGAGCAGGAACCTTGCCTGGGTGATTGTCAAGACTGTTGGCCCCATGACCAGTGCTTAGGGTTCAATAAATATTTGTTAAATGAATGAATAAGTGAATGAATGAATGAATGAATGAATGAATGAAAATGAATGCTCTAACCCTGCCCTTGCTGAACTTCTAGAGATTTTGCAACCTCTCTTACACAATCAGGAGCTTGGTAACCCTGTTTGCACTCTCATTCCAAGGATTTTAGACTTGCTTGGCCAATCTGGTTACAGCTCCTCAATCTTGGCAGCCCCACCCCTCCCAGCTGGGCCCAGGATGCACAGTAGGTCCTCAGCGCACACCCGTGGGACTGAGTTGGTGAATGTAGCCTGGCTCCTGTCCTGATTATCTGGGTGGCTTCAAGCAAGTCAGTATGCCTTTTGTTGTTTATAGTTCTCATCTGTAAAGATAAAGAGGTTTGTACAGATGGTCTCTAAGATTCTGTTTGACTTTCAAAGACCAGAACAGAATTAACCAGTTCAAAAGAAGAGCTGTGGGTGGGTGGGGGTGTTAGGTGGATTGAGAGAAGATGGGTGGGGGTAAGGGAGAGGGTAGTGAGGAGTTTGGAGGGGGATTAAATGGGACTTTCTTCCCAGGGTCTTGAGGACTGGGCTTTGGGGGACTCTCAGGGTGAAGTTTGATCCCTGAAGGTCAGGCTTGGCCCCTTGTTATTTCCTGCTTCCCTGCGGCTGTGGCTGTGGGAGGCTCAACCGGAGAACGGACAGCCTCTCTTTTTCTGCTCTGCCATAGAGCAGAACCCCAGCGTGGAACACATGAGCCCCCTGAACTTGCCTTCACAGTCTTGGGGGTATATGAATGAATGCCCTTTGGGGAGAGAAAGTCCTTATCTTTTATCAGATTCTGCAAGGAATCTCTGCCCTACAAAGTTTAGAAACCTGCATTTAGAAGGCCAGGCTAAACTAAGAAGATGAGTCCTAAGAGGAGGAGAAGGAAGAGGAGAGAGGACCCAAATCCTCTCATTTTAAAATGTCTTTTCTGGACCTTAGTTTCCTCATCAGTAAAATTAGAAGTTTGGGTGGTCTCTGGTAACATCCAGCATTTAGAATAATAATGCCTCATTTTACTTTGTACATTATCTCCTTTGCTCCTTTCAAAGCCATGTGAAAGTGTTCCTCATCCGCATCCCTGTTTTTCAGGTGACAACACTGAGGTTTGGTGACTCACCCAGGGTCATGCAGCCTGTGAGTGGCATAGTGAGCCAGGAACCTGGCTGCTGGCTGAGAAATTTCAGGGCTTCGTCTTCGAGTGCCCAGCAGGTTTGCAGCACCACGTGGCTCTGGGGCTCTCCCACTGGCCAGTCTGGGCTGAGGGGAATGAAGTGAAGGGAGGGAGTTTCCCCTAATGGTTGGTTGTTAATGATATTGGAGAAGAGGAAGAAGTAGTAGGAGGAAGAGGCCATGCCCAGGTGGAAATCCTCAGCTCCTTCCAAGCCCATCTAGAAGGCCTCCTGGACAAGGGGGCACTTGGGGAGCCGGGGAACTGGGCCTCAGCCTGGGGAAAGGGAGGCATTCCTAGGCAGTGGGAAGCATCCTTTCTGGTGGGTAATCCAGTATTTATGGTGTTTTTGATGACTGGAATGCGGGTGTAGGTTCCCTATTGGACTTTGGGCTCTGCTGCAGGTCTCAGGCTGGGGAGACATTTTGGTATGTGTCCCTTGCCTTCTAGGGCCACCTTTGGCCTCACCTGCTGTTTACCCTCTTCTTCCTCCCCCTCTTCCCCCGTTGGCAGCCTGAGCTAGTGCCAGGAAATTGTTGGTCAAAGGTGAGGTCACCAAGAACCTGGAAAAACAACAGGTCTCCATTAACCTTGTTTACCTGCCAGGTAACTGTTGCTTTACAAAGGTTCTTCTGCCCCTTCTCTCGTTACCTGCATCTCCTGCTCCCGTAAAAGCTCAGATCAGCTGAGCAGATTTTGGTGGGGGTTTCTTCAAGATAAACCCTCCTGAGAGGCTTCCCACTCCTCTATTTTCTGGCATGTGGTCTATATCTATTAGGTCACATCTCAGACTGTGTGGTCACCTGAGTTTAGATGCTGGCTGCCCAGTGAGACTCTCCAGCAACTTGAGGGAAGGGCTGGATTCATTTACCATTGTATTCTCAGGGCCTGGCTTCTAATAATGTCTGCTGCTTCCATGGATGGATGAATGAATGAATGAATGAATGAGTGGGATGAATGTCCTGGGTCTCTATTTCAGAACTCACCTCCCCTAGGAGGTCTCCTGGGGTTACTTCCAGCCTATTCTTTGCATCTTATTCCCGTCTTTGGTCTGCCTATTCTGTCCTGATTTCTTCCTGCTGTTTTTCTCAGAGTTTTTCATAAGGAACCAAAAGCAGCTGAGCAATGTGGCCCTCTGACAACCTCTCCAGGGCGCTGCAGACGGCAGCAGACTCCTAATTGATGGCCACTAACTGACTAGCTTATGGGATCTGGGCCAAAGGAGTGCCAGGGAGGTCAGATTGTTTCTTGAGGTTACCCAGCTGTGAAAGAACTTGGCCCATCCTTGGCCAAACCTGCACATCTTCTCTCAGACCTGGGGCTTCCTTCTGTGTACAGAACTGATATTTAAACACCACTGATGTCCATGCATCTATTCACTCAGAAAATATTGGGACCGTGCTTGCTCTGGCTCTCTGTGTTGAAGGTGACACAGTTCTTCTGCCTCAAAGAGGTCACAAACCAATCAAGGAGATAAGATATTTACCAGAGCAGTTCCTCAGCACTGGAACCAAAGGTTGGGACAGTCAGAGAAGACTTCCCAGAGGGGTTGGCACTTGAGGCCCTTGAAAAATTCTTAATCACTTATTTGGTGTAAGCTGTTTAAGAGAGCTTTGCTCATCTTTGTTAGATCAAGATGTGCCTGTGACCTGTTTGTGGTCCTGGTTCACAAGGAGGAGGGACAGTGGTGGCCATCCCCTACATCAGCACCCCCTGTTCCATCACTGCTACCGAGGGCTGCAAAGCCACAGGACCAGCTGGCAGTGAGAGGGCCTGTTGCCTGCATGTAGACACTGGGGTCAGAGATTGGCTGAGACACTCCAGAGGCCCTGCAGTGACCCAGGGTGGAGTGGGGTCCAGAACCTAACAGTCCTGACTCCCAACCCTGTGCTCTCTCTGTGGATGCCACCACGCAGTTGCCTTTAAGAGGCCAGTGCCTTCTCTGGGTCAGCACCTTGGGCTCTGGGCTGGGTGCTGGGCATTGTTGCGGTGGTCCTTACCATGGTCCCCCTTTTCACACAATGGGTATTGAAAGGATGGCCCAGATTGAGAACCTTGTTAGAAGGAGGTGGGCTATGAACAAAGCCTAATGATCCAGGGAGAGAGGATGCCCACCAGAGAGGGTACCACTCCTCCAGACCTGCATGCATAGCGGAGTTACCGTTATTCACATGCAGGGCAAGCCTATCAGAGAGGAGACAGAGGGAGGAAGGCCGACAGAAGCGGCTCTCTGTCTGGGATTCCCAGCTGAAGCTCTCCACTCCCGGGCCTTGTTTTCCCTAACAGCCTCAGGGCACAAAGTCCAGTGGTGTGATTTTGTCATCTCTTCCCAGGGCAGCCTTAAAGGGCCAGTGCCTCCTCCCAGGGTTAATGATTACCTATTGGGTCACCAGTAGACCCAGGTGTCCTTGTGTGTGAAGATGGTTGGGCAGATGGGTGGGAGGTGGTGAAAGAGGGGTGGTCTGCCCGAAGAGGAGGCTGGGGCTTCCTTTAAACACATCCTCATAGGGGCTGCCTCCTGGAGCTCTCCTGGTTAGCCTTGGGTCATGAGGAGGGATCTGTGTCTTTAATGGCTAACAGCACAGGGAACCAACCTGTAAACCCCAAAGGGAGGGCAAGGTCTATCTAGGGTGCTTCCCCCCAGCTCTGACAGGACAGAAATTTGGGAGAAGAAAATACATGCCAGGCTTAGGATTCCCACAGTAGGAGGTGGGGGACTCTCCTAGCCGAATGGGAGGTGAAGGTATGTCTTGGACCTCAGAGGGTCAGGCCTTGGCTAGGGCAGGACCCTGGGACCCTTACTAGCTCCTTCCCCCATACACACTCATGTCCCATCAGACCTGGAAGGAGCCCCACTGTCACCCTGACTCAACCTGACCACAGTCGCAGTGTTTCTCCCGTGCTCCATCTCTGTCCTACCTCCCAGCCTTGGAAAGCACTTATATTAGTAATAGGGACTAATAATGATAACAAAGGCCGCCCTTTGTTGGGTCCTGGGCATAGCACATAGATTCACTTGTAATCCTTACAAGTGCCACGTGAGAAGGGTACATATCACACCCCCATTTTACCAGAGGAGAAGGGAAGCCTAGCTCACATCACTGCTCAAGATCAGACAGAGCAAGAGGCAGAGCAGACTTGACCCTGGTCTGTATCGCATCAAAGTCCGTGCTTTTTGCCACCATGGGTGATGCACTGTGTGCCTGCTGTTTCCCCACCACAGTGGCTCAGCCAGCCCTCCAGAAAGCTTTTGGGGCTTACCACATCCAGCCCATGTTACCCTCTGCTTCCTCCCCCAGTGGGAATCTAGTGGCCCTGAGCTCAGCCAGGCTGGATTCATCTGCCACTGCCTCGGGCTCTGTGTCTGCAGGCTGCTTCTGCCTCTGTGCAGCCTGGTGGCTCCCTAGGGGCAGGGCAGCGCCTCTGACCGGCCTGGAGGAGGCACAGAGATGGACAAGATTATCCTCTCAAAAAGCACGCTGCAGAAAGGACTGTTTCTCCTTCTGGGAAGACTTTATTGCAAGCTTGTGCTCCTTTCCTCCTTCTGATTCACAGACGTTTTCATGACAGTTTGAACGTGTCTTGTTTCAAGTGTTCAAATCTAAAGACTTCCATCAGATTCCTGACCACGGCTTTTTAACAGTTATTATCTGTGTCATAACGTCACATACTTGTGGCTTATCATTTTCCAAGCTTTGCATACGGGTTTGGCAGAGCAGGTTTCACTGATCCCACTAGACAGGCGAGGAAACTGAACCCTAGAGCAGGGAAGTGACACATCTAGAACACGGCCAGGATTGGTGGCCGCGGCCAGCTCTGCCATCACACACTCGGCTCTCCCCGGTGCTGCTTTCTTTGCTGCCTCTGCTCTGCCTGCACCAAGGAGACTTTCTCCTCTGAGGCTGGCTGGCTTTGGAGTTACACTTTGCCCCTAGCTACTTCTTCTATTTTTTTAAAATGTGTTTTATTGAGGTAAAATACACGTAACAAAATGTACCCTCTTAGTTGTTTTTAAATGTACAGTTCAGTGGTGTTAAGTACATTCACATCACTGTGTAACCATCACTGCCATGCATCTCTAGAACTTTTCATCTTGCAAAACTGAAGCTCTGCATTAAACACTAACTCCCCATTCCCCTCCCGCCAGCTCCTGGCAACCACCATTTTTCTTTCAGTTTCTATGAATTTGACTACCTCATGTATCTCAAATAAGTGGAATCACACAGTATTTGTCTTTGTGTGACTGGCTTATTTCACTTAGCATGATGTCCTCAAGGTTCATTTATGCTGTAGCCTGTGTCAGAATTCCCTCACTGTTCACCTGGGCAACATAATGAGAACCCCTATCTACAAAAAGAAAAAAAAAAAAAAGGAAAAAGAAAAGAAAAAAGAAAAAAACATTGCTGAGTGCGGTGGCGTGCCTGTGATCTCAGCTGTTCAGGAGGCTGAGGTAGGAGGATAGTTTGGGCCCAGGAAGTTGAGGCTGTCATGAGCCACGGTCGTGCCATGGCATGCGAGTCTGGGCAACAGAACAAGATCCTATCTCAAAAAAAAAAAAAAAGGAATTTCTTCATTTTAAATATTTGAAATGTTAAATAGTCTTGCTTGTCCTTTTATCTATTGATGGACCCTTGGGTTGATTCCAGCTTTGGGTTATTGTGAATAATGCTGCTACGAACATGGGTATACAAGTATCTCTTTGAGACCCGGCTTTCAATTCTTTTGGGTTTACACCCAGAAGTGGAATTTCTGGATCCTATGGTAATTCTATTTTTAATTTTTTGAGGAACCATCATACATATTTTCCACAGTGGCTGTGCCATTTTACATTCCCACTAACAGTGCAGAGCGTTCCATTTTCTCCATATTCTCTGCTTTCTGCATAGTAGCCATCTTGATGGGTGTGAAGTGATATCTTATTGTGGTTTTGATTTGCATTTCCCTAATAATTAGTGATGCTGAGTATCTTTCAATGTGTTTATCGGCCATTTGTATATCATCTTTGGAGAAATGTCTACTCAAGTCTTTTTGCCCATTTTTGAATTTTTTGTTGCTGTTGTTGGGTTTCAGGAGTTCCCTATATATTCTGGATATCAATCCTTTATCAGATATATGATTTGCAAATATTTTCTCCCATATTGTGGACCACTTTTTTACTCTGTTGGTAGTCTTTTGATGCACACAAGTTTATACTTTTCGTGAATGGCCCTAGTTCTTGATCCTGTGCATGTGGCTCCTTCATCTGGGGTTCCGAAGTGACTCATGCCTACACTGCTTCTACATATATCTCCCTGGGTTTATCTAGATGACATCACTCACAAGGCAAAGAGCTCTTTAAGGGCCAACACCAGCATAGGGCTGGGCATGTAGTGGGTGCTCAGCAAGTGTTCAGTGAAGGGGTGAATTTGACCTATGTGTGATGACAGATGATTTAAGCTGGGGGCGGGCAGGTGGGAGAGATAAGGAGGTCCCAGCCCCATGCAGAGAATGAGCGCGTGATGACCTGCCACTGCCATACAGAAGGCGGATGGAGAGCAATATGGCTGGAGCGAGGGCCCTGGAGCCAGAGTGCCAGATTCCAAACCTGGCTCGTGGCTGTGCAGCCTTGGCAGGTTACTCAACTCTTGTACGCCTCCATGTCTTTGCCATCTTTGAAATGGGAATAATAATGTTATCTAGTTTAGAAGGTTGGTTGAAAGGATCAAATGACATGAAAAGCACTGAGGACAGAGCTTAGCACATCCTAAAACGCTGTGCTGGTGCTGGCTGTCATTATGATATTATAGTCTCAGCTCTTTGGGGGCATAGAATACATTTTCTACATCTCTTATGGCCCAGCACCTAAACACAGTGCCTGATCCAGAGCTGGCACTCAGCCAGTATTTGTTAATCGAATTAGATTGTCTTTTGTTGTGCAGGCAGTCCTTCCTTATGCCACCCTCAGTTTCTTCTGTTGCAGCTCTGAGCCTCTATGAGTCCTGTTCTCCGGCATCCTGCTGCACACTGGGTCTTCATCTCCCCCTGCCCTGCAGGGGCCCTGAGGAAGGGAAACTGCTGGTTCTCAGCCCTTCAGGAAGGGATCCTGGGGCTTGGCTGGGGCAAGGACTGGGTGAGCTGTGGCAGCAGGTTTGTAACCTCGGATCTGGCCACACTTTTTCCATGTGAACAGTCACCTCTCCAGGTGTGGACTCAGGTGGAGATGGCAGGTCAAGAGGAAGGGCTGGAGGAGGGCTGTTGCTCTCCCTTTTCTTTGTCCTCTGTGTCCCCTGCCACAAGTCACAGAATCATGGATTCTCAGGACTGTTCTGTTCCCTGAGAGGGGCCCAGGACATTCTGTGTCTGTTCTCCTTACGCCTTGCTGGCTGTCTGGTTTACTCTTGGTATCAGGGGATCAGAGAGAAGACCATGAGGCCTTCTATAGAGTGCTGACCTTGTCTTCCCTCAGAGTCTCTCTGATGTGACTATTTTGGCTGGTTCCTTGGCATCGTTGTTACTCTCAGAGGCACCCTGGAGCCAAGCCTTGAAGCAAGAGCAGGAGATATCCCTGATCCTTCCCTGCATCCAGTAGCAATGGGGCAGACTCCTGTGGCGGCCCCACTGTCCTCCATTCCCTGGTCAGTTACTATGAATGTGACTACCCCGTGTATCTCAAATAAGTGGAGTCATACAATATTTGTCTTTATGTGACTGGCTTATTTCACTTAGCATGATGTCCTCGAGGTTCATTTATATTGTAGCCTGTGCCAGAATTCCTTCATTTTTCGCCTGGGCAACATAGTGAGAAACTCCTATCTACAAAAAAAAAAAAAAAAAAAAAAAAAAAAAAGAAGAAGAAGAAAGAAAGAAAAAGAAAAGAAAAAAGAAAAAAATTGCCGAGTGTGGTGGCACACATGATGCTGTGCACGTGGCTCCTTCATCTGGGGTTCTGAAGTGACTCATGTCTACACTGCCTCTATATCTGTCTCCCTGTGTGTTTGGTGAATGGGCAAATTTGACCTACGTGTGATGGCAGATGGTTTAAGCTGGGGGTGGGTGGGTGGGAGAGATAAGGAGGCCCCAGCCCCATGCAGAGAATGGGTACATGATGACCTTGGTTTATTTAAAGTGGAGTGCTACCATGGCCAGCTGTGCCCCAGGGGTGCCAGGTCTACACAGGCCCAGGAAGTCAGCTGTGCCCTCTGCCCAGGGCTCAGCCTTTACTAGGTTTCTGATGTCCTTATGCTCTGACATCACCTCAGGTCCTGTGACTTACCCCCCTCCCACTCAGGAGGGACCTTGTTCTGAAGACTTTGGCCTTTTCTTGGATGCTCTCCGGCAGTGTGGCAGGTGGTGTCAGGTGGCAGTGGGTGATGGGGAGGCTTGGAGGCTGGCTGGGGGCCGGGGTGGAGAGGTACCACTTTGTCCGGCATGGCTGGCTCTGGGTGTAAGTGCAGTGAGTCACACCTTTCAGGTAGTGGTGAGGAGAGAGGGCAGTGCATGGACCTTGGGTATGTGTGGGTGTGGGGCTCACACCCCATATGTTCCCGTCTTCTGAGAAGTCTAATGGCTGATCCGCATCTGCACGTACTGTGGGACAGGCTTGCGTAGGACTGTGTGATTTGTGGGTGTGAGTGGGGGGATGTGAGGATGGGGGTTAGTGTGCCTGTGAATTTCCAGTGAGAATACATGTCTTAGATCTGCGGGATCTGGGTCTGTGGGCAGAGGTAGTGACATGCCATAGAGGGCCAGTGGGAGTGTGTGCATCGGGTGAGTGTGGGGTGTGTGGGGTTGGTCTACGGTGGTGATGGGACAGGTATTGAGTGTGATACTGGGCTTGGGGGTTGGGGGTTAGTAGAGGTCAGAGTAGAGAATGACCACAAGATTTCAATGTACCTTTATCTGTCTTTTATTTTAATTTAAGCTTGGCCTCTGCCAGGGCTCAGGTTGCTGGGTAATTGTTGGGAGTAGGGGCAGAATTTAGAGCCTGAAGATATCCTTGGAAGAGGGAGACATGCCACCTTCAGCAATTGTGCCTCAAGCAAGCAGGGTCAAGCGTGGCAGGTGGGGATGTAGGAGGTGCCAGGGAGGTCGGGGGTAGTGGTGCTAACATCCTGGCCTCTTGTCTCTGTGTGTTTCCAAATAAGTGTGTGTGTGTGTGTGTGTGTGAGAGAGTGAGACATGTTTTGTGTCTGGTGTGCTTTCGTGTATACACATGCGAGACTGTGATGTCTCTACACGTCACTTTTGACCTTAAAAGTGTGTGACCTCAAAAGTGACTCAAAGGTCTGTGTATTCGTGTGTGTATATCCATGAGTGGCACCACTTTATTCTGTTTTATTTTTTGATTGAAGGAACATGCCACAGTCACATTTTAAAAATTGTACGAACAGAAACAACATTCTACAACTAAATTTCAACAGTCACTGGTATAAATAAATGCCTTTGATATATTGTTCAAACCTAATTTCCTTAAGCAACTAAAAATATGAATTATTTTTTGTAATAATTTATTTCTTCTAAAAATAAAATGAATCATATTGTGATCAGAGATGCCTTTATTATCACCATCTGAACATATTTATTTAATTATTTATTTAATTACCTGAAAATATTTATTTAATTATTCATTCTCTTTCTTCCCCACTAGAATATAATCTTTGTGAGGGCAGGGATTTATTTATTTATTTAAGAGACAGAGTGTTGCTCTGTTTCCCAGGCTGGAGTGCAGAGGTATGATTATAGCTCACTGCAGCCTCCTGGGGTCACCCCTCCTGTCTCAGCTTCCCAAGGCTGGGACTACAGGCACACGCCACTGTGCCTGGCTAATTTTTTGATATTTTTTGTAGAGATGAGGTCTTGCTATATTGCCCAGGCTGGCCTTGAACTCCTCGCCTCAAGCGATTCCCCCACTTCAGCCTCCCAAAGTGCTGAGCCATTGGCTTTAGTACTCTGTTCACGAAGAGGCGTGAGCCACCGCACCTGGCAAGGGCAGGGATTTTGTCTGTCTTGTTCGTTGTTGTATTCCCAAGATATGACCTAGAATAATGCCTGGCATTAGAAGGTGCTGAGTAAATATTTTTTTGTATAAGTGAAAGGGAAATTATTTCTGAGAAAATGGCATTTAAGTAGAGGCCTGCGGGATGAGTAGGTATTAACCAGCCAGGAAGGAAGAGGTGAGGACTGTGCTAAGCTGCAGGGACAGTGTGTACAAAGGTCCTGAGGTGCGAAGGAGCAGAGTGCATTCTGAGGAGCTGACAGGTGGTGGGTGCAGGTGTGTGTGTGTGTGTGTGTGTGTGTGTGTGTGTAGGGCTTTCTCAGTCATTTGAAGGAGTTTCGAAAGTTGCCAAAGACTTTTAAGCAAAGAAGTGACATGATTAGAGTCATGTTTTAAAACATCCCTCTTGCTGCAGGAGGAGGCTGGATTCTGGGGCGGGGGTGAGAGTGAAAGCAGCAGGGCCAGGTAGGGACCCCAGGCGAGAGAGGGTGATGGCTTGGTCCAGGGCAGCTGCTATGAGGCTGGAGCTCCAAGGACAATCAGGAGTTTTTCAGCAGGAGACTTGGCAGGATTTTGGTGCTAGGCGAGGTGTACAAGGAGTTGGGAAGGGAAGGAGAGGGAACAGCTGGGGATGATTCTGAGATTTCTGACTTGCTTAATTGGCTGGATGGTAAGACCATTTATGGGAATGGAGAATTAATACTTACTAATGACAGGCACTTTATTGGCTGCTTCGCTCTCCCAGTAATCTTCACGGTCCTCTGAGGTGGGGCAGATGAAAATCCACAAGGAAACAGGGGCTCGGTGATAAAGCCTTTGCTGCAGGACTTACAGTTGGTACAGTGAGGCCCTCCTATCCAATACCATCACGGCTTGTAGTTGGTTGGTTTGACAAACAATCATAAAGAAAGAAAACCTATACAATGTAAAGATTTCATTGTAATTGGAGACCTATGGATGTGCTAACATGTGCCAGCATTTTGATGTATGAATGAAGCCTTCTCCTGGGCACAGGCCCTCCTGTGCCCTGAATGGTCTTTTGGCATAAACTAACCCACGATACTCATTTCTTTGGGTTCTGGTTTTGGTTTATTTAAAGTGGAGTGAGAACTTCCTGGCTCTTAAGAACCAATCAAGGGTAGATTCCTTCCAGAACAGGCCCTCCACCCTACCCGCCAGCACCATTCTTTATAGTCTGTCTCTTCTATGCCTCGCTCAATGGCATTTTTTTCAGCTGCTTCCTGTTACCAAATTCTTCCAAAGTATTCAACCTGGATTTTTAAGAAAAGAAGAAAACCCTTTCTTTTCACATCATATTTCATTGTTTTGTGTCATATTTTATTAAACTGTATACTTACAATAACAAGCACAACTGGCAAACAGGTTTGGGGACAGAAATAATGGCTTTTGGGACACGCTTGACTTGGCTGGTGGGAGCAGAAATGGGCAGGCACATTGGAAAGCCCCCGGCTGGAGCCCTCCACGAGGTGGGCCTTTGTCTGAAGGCTTCACAGGGGGACCTAGAGGTGATGGGTGAGTCCCTAGGCAAAGCCGGTTACCAAATGTCAATGTGGGTGAGGGGGAGAGCTATCCTTGGGTGATACTTCCTGTGAAGTTTTATGAGAAGCTGAGTTCTGCATTCAGTATTTAGTACACATATTTGGAGCCCCCAGTAAACAATATGAAATGCTATCAGTCTTCAAGTGCTCAACACTGATTAGGTTTTAAAAGTATATTTTGTACCTTAAATAATTAGATCAATATTTAATGAGCAGACCTAGGGCACAGGGTGGTGGTTCATTCTGGAACTTAAGATTTTTCCAAGCCAAGCTCAGGAAAGGCAGTAGGTAGGGCAGTTGGGGTGGGAGTGGCTGACCCAGATGGCCTCTTTGTTAATCGGGTGTCTGTACTTGCCTAGGCCTGGGGCCTGTTCTCAAAGCCAACTTTTTGGCTTCAAGGAAGTTCTATTCCTAAAGAGAGTGAAGGTGAGGTTCTCTGGAACAGTAGAAATCTGGATCCAGATATCAGAGCTAACAGGGTGTGTCCTGTCTTCCAGCCCCATGGAGGCAGCGGGAGGATGTGGATGGCGCCTTCTCGATGCCCACTTGGCCCAAGGCAACACAGCGGGTGGGGACCTCACCTGTGAGGACTTGCCAGGGCAGAGCATCCGGCTTGTTCTCAACTGGCTCTGGGGACCATTTAATCTTTCAGAGGGTGCGGGAAGTGAATGGAAGAAGGAGGGATTGGTTGGCAGAGCGGCAGTGACAGGGCAAACCTGGGCTAAAGGCAACCAGCTGGTCTTGATGGAGTGCACCTGTAGTCCCAGCTACTCAAGAGGCTGAGGCGGGAGAACCACTTAAGCCCAGGAGTTCAAGTCCAGCCTGCACAACATAGTGAGACCCTGTCTCTAAAAAAAAAAAAGTTTTTAAATTAAAAAAATTTAAAGTGAACCTGTTCTGTTATTCGTAATTGTCAGGGAAGGAAAGTTGTCAGTTTAATTCCCTCGAACCATAATTTATTGAGTCATTGTGTTAGGCTCTGGGAATACTAAGAAAAATAAGACACAATTCCTGCCTTCAAGGAGTCTAGTCGTGGAGACAGACACAGATAGTTTTTATGACAGGCCACATCAGTTGGGAATATATTTGGTATCAAGCAACAGAACACCCAACAGACAGTGGCTTGAGCAATAGAGACATTGATCAATTTCACATCTCTGGAAGTCTGGAGGCAGAGGGTTCCGGCTTTGGTGAAAGGATGACATCAATGATGCTATCGAAACTCAGCCTTTTTCTATCCTTTGCTCTGCCATCCTCACCGTGTTAATTTTTGTCTCCATGCTTGTTGCCTCCTGGTCACAAGATGGCTGCTATGGTGACTCCTGTGACTATATTCAGGGCAGAAAAGAAAAAAGCCAAGGAGAGAAAGGGGCTCTATTTTTAACAGGGAAGAAATGTGTTTCCCAGAAACCCTCTCTGAAAATGACCTCTCATACATCACTGGGCACAACTGAGAGGAAATGCTTCAGGGAGGCTGGGAAACTGAGGGACTAGCAAATAGGAACAGGATGCTGGTGATGTCTTAGATGAAGCTTGACTCATCCCCTGGGCCTAGATACATTGTCACCTGAAAAGGTGAGGTTCTGGTGTCATGAAGAAAGGGTGGAACAGAATGACTGTTACGTAGGATAAGCAGTGCCTGCCTTGTGTGACAAGAGCTAGGATGGGCTCAGGATGCAAAGAGAAACCAGAGGAGCAGAGTTGGCTTAACTTGGGGGCTGAGGGAAGGGTTCCTGGAAAAGGTGGCTCCTGAGTGAGTTTTAAAGCAGCTGTATCAAGAACAGTTGGAAAGTCATCGTAGGGAGATTTACAGCAGGAGCAGAAGCAGAGACAGACATGTGAAATAACATAGTACGTCCAGGAAAGTGAGCACAATTAGACATTTAGTTAAGGGATGGTGGGGGTGGGGGGGGAGAGAGAGAGAGAGAGGGAGGGAGAGGAGGTGCAGGTAGAGAGGGGAAGAAACCAGGCCATGGTGGGTTTTGAAAGTCATGCTGTCAACCTTGTTTAACCAATTTATCCTGGCTTCCCCCAGCACAGGGGCAGGGCTGGCTGTGTAATTTAGAAAGATTACTTAATGCTGGTACAGAGATTGGGTGGGTGGGAGAGGCTGTGAGAAGCTCAGAGTGCAGCAGGGAGGTTCTTGCAGCCATCCAGATGAGAGCGGTGGAGGGCCTGGAACAGACTTTCCAAAGTCAGATTGCCAATATTTCAGCAAGAAGATAGGCAGTGTTCCATGGCACGAATCTCTGGGTGGGATAGATGTCTCAAGCGGGCTGGGAAGCTCTCAAAAATGTACATGACACTGTGCAATTCCACACAGGGTAGTCTGTGTCCCAGTAATGAAGGAAGAGGGGAGGTGACTACAGAAATCAGTGTGTGGCAGGAGAACTCTTTGCCAAATTGCTGTGTTAAGCAGGCTTGAACAGAGAAGGGAAGGACAGATGTGAGACAAGACTATGGACCTGTAAAGAGGGTTTCTGGCAGATAAAAATAGGTAGAGGTTTGTGAAAGATGCTAGGGGCAACCCAGGCTTGTTTAGCTACGATCATAGCCAGTCAAGATCAAGGGAGCCAGAGGCTGCAGTTGGGCCCGATGGCACAGCACAGGTGGGGAATGTACGAAGAGCAGGGCTTCTTGCTGCCCCCTCTGCAGGAGAGCGGCCTGCAGACCCAGAGGGCAGCAGTAGATGAAACAGAGGCCCAGGGAGCCCTGGAGGTGGGATGGGCCCTTCCCTCTCCACTGCTGCTGGGGTGCTTGAAGGGCCTCGCCCCATAAAACAACATTTTTGGCATAAAGGAAGCTTGTCAATGAGACTGTTGGGGCCACTTTGTCCCACCTGAGAAAGTCAAGAGCACGGGGGCCTGGAGAAGGGAAAATGTGGCTCTGAGTTTTAAAAAGAGTCTTGGGCAAGGATCCTTGCGGATTATGGAAGGAATGGTTAGTGAGCATTAGAAAAGGAAGTGGGAAGCTTCCGGATAACTGGAAACATGGCGGTTCCTGGAGGGTGGTGCGCCCAGGGAGGGCATGGAAGCTCCACTTCCTTCCTCCATACCTTGTCTTACACATCTGTTCGTTGTATCCTTGGTACCCCATGTCTGAAGGACATAAAGTGATCTTGACACCTGAAATACCCACGCTGTCCCGGGTGATGTCAGAAAAACACTAACGAGGACAGCAGTGCCCAGGAGGTTTCCATAATAAAATGGAAATGGCTTACACAGAATCATGCAACCTGAGGAATGTAAGGAGGAGATAAGAGCAGGGAACCTCATCACCCCTAGGACTGACTGTGGAACTGTGTGAGCAGCTACTGGATCCTACAGTGCTCTCAACTGACTAGCAAACAACTGCTTGGTTTGTGGATGGCAGTTCCAAGGTAAATGGACAACCTCCTGTTTGGAAGGCTGCTACTATGATCCAGGAAGGTAAATTGGTGGGCTGAATCACATGCTGCTTTCCTAACAGCGATGGAAGAATTGAATGATGCCAGAAGCCCCTGTGTTTGGGTTTTTACTGACTCATGGGCATTGGCCAATGGCCTGGCCAGATGGTTAGGCAGAAGGGCAATAGAAAGCTGGCCTATTGAAGAAATGCCCTTATGGGGCATGGCCCTGTGGAAGTATGAGGGGTGCCTTAAAGTAGAACATGTCAACACCCACTAAGAAAGCCCCTCTCCATGTTTGCAAGGTGACTGGAATTGACAAGCAGATATCTCTGTATTTCTTTGAGGTGTTCACCTGGGTCCCTGAAATGAGCAGAGATGGGGTTGCAGAGAAGGGCTGGATCTAGACATGTTCCTCTTGCACCGTCTCAGGCACAAACTACTAATAAGACTGTTCTGTTTGTCAGCAAGGGAGCCAGAGACTGCCAATGGCTATGTGGCTGTTTCCCTGGGGCGAAGGCCCTAAAGAAAGCTGGCAAGTGAGTGGTACCCTGAGGGGCTACAAGTGGGTCTTGACAGAAATAGACACTGGCTCTGGAGTGGGCTTTGCTTACCTGGTGGAAGATGAAAATTTTCAGAGTGCCATAAAAACAAAAACAAAAACAAAAACACAACAGAACAGAAAATACTGCATGGATTTGGGTGACCAACCATTCTTTTTTCAGACCAAGGAACACAGTGTACGGCCCATAATATCCAGCGATGAGCAGATAGCTATCCTCCTCAGAGTAAGAGTTTGAAAGAGAAGTGGAACGGGCATTTAAAACATTAATTGCTGGCCGGGCACAGTGGCTCACACCTGTAATTCCAGCACTTTGGGGGGCTGATGCAGGTGGATCACTTAGGTCAGGAGTTCAAGACCAGCCTGGCCAACATGGTGAAACACCGTCTCTACTGAAAATACAAAAATACAAAAAATAAAGAAGGTCAGGAGTTCAAGACCAGCCTGGCCAACATGGTGAAACACCGTCTCTACTGAAAATACAAAAATACAAAAAATAAAAAAATTAACCGTGTGTAGTGGCACACACCTATAATCCCGGCTACTCCAGGGGCTGAGGCAGGAGGCAGGAGGCAGGAGGCAGGAGAATGCTTGAACCCATGAGGTGATAGTTGCAGTGGGCTGAGATTGCACCACTGCACTCCAGCCTGGGTGACAGAGTGAGACTTTGTCTCAGAAATAAATAAATGAAATAAAATAAAAATTGGTTTTCTAAGACAAAGTCGAGATGAAAGTACGCAGGGCTGGCTTACATGCCTTCACAAGCACGTGCTCACCTCAACGTGAGTGGGACTGAAGGAGCGTCCCCACTGGGTTTTTCTGTTTTTCTGGTTGATCTGGGGAAGATGGGGTAGGGAGGGTGCTGGTATGATGATGCAATTCTTACCAAGGGAGGAGTACACTGGTATAATGACTATATATATTTTTTCTTCCCCAAATCACCTCAAAATTTTTTTTTCCCCTACTTGATGCAGTGGTTCCAGGGCTGCAACTACAAGTGCTGGAAGCAGGGATGATTTCTAAGCAAGAAACTGTCACTGTGCTTTTAAACCTTATGTCAGAATTCTTAAGGGCCTGATGGGGGACGGTTGTGCCTTTACCCCATCTAGCAAAAGTGGGGCTAAGAGTGAATACAGCTATATTGCCTGGCAGTAAAAACAGCTCACTAGTTCTGCACCTGTGTAACTTTACCCTATCTGAAGGGGAGTGAACTGAGGAGGAGGTACTTGCTAAGCTTGTATTGCTGCCTGCAAACTAGACTAGCACAGTGGCGATTCTAATGTCCCTTCCAAAGGTGAAAAGTTTGGGTATTAATAGAGAGAAGGAGAAACAGTAGCTGAGGGTAAAGGAATGAATAAATGGGTTATAAATGGAGGGAAGTTCAACATCACATTAACACCTTCAAAGAGGCTCAGAGCAAGTGACCACATTATTGCTTAGCTCAATTATAACAGATGCCCAAAAGGTGAAAACTATGTTTGTTGAGACCACTCATGCTTTTGGAACCTGACAAGATTGAAAGGAAGCCTACAAGCCTGAGTGTTTTCCCCGGGAGACATACTCGTACCGTACAGTGATGGACTGGACTAATTGCTAATGACTGAATGGGATGCTCGCAATGGGCTAGTATGTTTCTTTTTTTTACATGAAAAATAATTCCCGGAACTGAGCAGATGTGGCAGTATGTTTTGAGTTGTACATTCTTTTGATGTGAAGGATCCATGTTTGAAAACAAGGGAATATTATGATTGTGTGTGTGTGTGTATGGGTGTGTAGGTTTTTGTCCATGGTTCCTGGCTCATAATTCCTATAGCTGTTGATACAGTCTTGATACAAACATAGCCTTTGACACATGGTTGTCATAATGTTGGGGTGCTTATAGAATCTTGCTCTCTAAACTTCTCCTGTCCTCCTTTTACCTGCCCAAGTCAAGACTCTAATATGATTGTGGGTCAAAAGACCCTGATTCCAGAGAGGGTCCTGGCCCATACTCTGGGGGAAGGAATGCTGCACAGGGAGGCCAGGAAGAATCCAAACAGACAGGCCTTGCTGGGTTCCCATTCTGTATGTTACTGTGAGATCATACTCTTTTTGTCCAATCATATTTCTGTGGAGTTGTCAATCACGCCTATGGAATGAAGCCTCCATAAAGCCCCAAAAGCAGAGCATTTGGAGAACTTCTGGATAGCTGAACACGAGGTTCCTGGAGTGTGGCGAGCCCAGGGAGGGCATGAAAGCTCCGTGCCCCTCCCCCCATACCTCGCCCTATGCACCTCTTCATCGCATCCTTTGTAATATTTTTTATGGTACATCAGTAAATGCAAAAAAAAAAAAAAAAAAAAAAAAGAGGCAGCAGAAAAGGAAAGGGGTCACCAGGAGCCAGCATGCGCTCCCCACAACTAGTTGTGTCAGGCCAACTGAAAAAGAAAGAGTGTTGAGAAATAGGTAAGAAATGCCCATTGAATCCAATTCAAAAGGCATAAAAGGTATACTATGAAAAGTCTTCCTCTCACCCTTTGCTCTTAGCCAAACAGTTCCTCTATATGAATATCTATCTACCTATCTATCATCTATCAACTATTTTTTCATCTATTATCGACTTATCATCTAATCTTTTTCATCTGTCTTTTCATCTACCTATTTTCTATCATATCTGTAATCTTTTTCATCTATTTATCATCTATCTGTCTCTATCTAATCTACCTACCTACCTATCCTTTAAAAAAGACAAACTGTAGCTTATTTTCCTTGCATTTAAAAACTCTAACTTTCCTTTCCTCTAACAATGTGTCTTGAAGATTTTTACATAGCAGTGCATGTGAAGCTGCCTCATTCTTTTCATGCTGGTGGAGCACCGTGGTACAGATGCCTCATCATGGATTCAACCAGCCTCTGAAAGTCTCCAGTCTTTGTCCTTATCAAGATTTCCACTGTGAATAACGTATCATTGCCGACACACAGGGAGTTGTCAACAGGTATATATGTGTACATATCACTTCCCATGTGGTTTATACATGTGCTATGTTTGTGTTTCTATAGAATAAACACTCAGAGGTGAAATTGTTGAGCCAAAAAATATATGTGCATTTAATATTTATAAGTATTGCCAAATTTCCAGATTTCATAGAAGTTGTGGCCATTTTTGAATGTCTGAGAAGGTCTTTTCCCCTATATTTTTGCTGATGGTGTGAAAAGAGAGTAAGTGAAAATAAGGAAGACCAGGGTCCAAAGACAAGCCACGGGGCATCCCAGTGTTGAAGAGTGGAGAAGCTGGAAAGAGCCAGCAGGGGAGGCTAAGGAGGAGCATCCAGGGAGGAAGGAGGAAAACCAGAGAGTGTGATGACTTGAAAATCAGTGAAAAAAACACCTTTCCATGAGAGGGGGTGGCCAAATGTGACAAATGGTACCAAGAGGCCAAGTGGGATGAGGAGTGAGGATTGATCGTAGGACTGGTACCCTGACCACAGCACTTTCCAAGAGTGATGGGGGTGAGCACTTGACCCACCACTAGCTAGTGATTCTGATGAGGGCCTAGGTGTGATGCTCTTCCCCCTGGGAGGAAAAGTGAACCATCAGTGAGAGAATCAGGACCCAGAAGAACAAAGACAGGCAGCCATGATACAAGGAAGGATACAAGACACAGTGATACCAGGTGACATTTCCAGGTCCCAAATGCCAACTATGTAATGAGAGAGGGTAAAGGTACTGAGTGCGAAAGACTTAGAGACTTGTTGACAACTCCCTGTGTGTCAGCAATGATGTGTAGTAATCTGAAGACAAGGCAATTATAGGGTGGGTTAATGGACATATCGTATCCAGAATGAGAGAGGCGGTTGGCCCTCCTGGGCTCAGCAGCAGCAAGTCCACATGAGGGGAACTGAGTTCAGCTAGGGGACAGTAAGGTGGGAGACACAGTGGGGTCTGTTCAAAGAGCACACAGGGAGTTAAATAATTGTAAAGGAGGCTTCATGAGAAATGGGTAAAGAACTAGAATGTTGAGCTTAGAAAATAATCGACTTGGGGGAACTTCTATTGCAAGAAGAGCTTTTCTAGGAGGAAGGGACTTAGGTGGGTTGTGTGTCTAAAAATGGTGGAATGCTGGCCAGGTGCAGTGGTTCACGCCTGCAATCCTAGCATTTTGGGAGGCCAAGGGGGGAGGATCGCTTGAGGCTAAGAATTTGACAGTAGTCTGGACAAAATAATGAGAATCCCGTCTCTACAAAAACAAAGAACAAGGCTGAGTGAGTGGAAGACGGAAGAATATAGACATTGTGCTATGCCTTTTCCTATATTTATTTGTGAATTCTATGTGAAAATTTGTAATCTGTGAGTATTCCAAGGCATTTCCAACCAGGTGTGTTCTAATCTATACCTGTTGAATGCCTGAATCTTAAGTCTTGAGGAAACAATGTCTCCTCTAAAGTCCACCTGAAGGAAATGAGCAACTTCTAATTTGATCATTAATCAGCACAGAGGAGGCTTATAATTGCAGCCACAGGGCTGCGGGCTTGGTCTTCCCTGGGTTACCTGGTCACTGACTTCGCAGAGAGCATGACTGGCTGGCTCCCCACATCGCCACCTCTCCCTGCTCCCAAACACCTGGGCACTCAGGGAAAATTAGGAGGGAAGGGAGGCCTGCCTCCTGTTCTCAGAGAACAGGACAGGCTCTGGGGTGGGAGCCGGTGTAGTGACCATATCCTGGGTCAGGCAGAAGGGAAAGGGCAGCCTCCACACTACACTTCCTGTAGCACTTTGGGTCAGTGCTGTCTCACAGAACTGTACTGTGAGCCATATCTCTATTCGAACATTTTCTAGAAGCCTCATCAAAAAGTAAAATGCACAGGTGAACTTGCCATCAATACATGAAAACTTGTTGAGATAATTTACATTATTTTTCATGCAAAGTCTTCACAATGTGGCATGTATTCCACACCAGAGTGCGTCTTGATTTGGGTCAGCCATGTTTCAAATGCTCAACAGCCACATGTATGGATGGTGGGGTCTTGGTCAGTCACCTGTCTCACTGGTCTTCCCTGTGCATGAAGGAGCCAGGGCTGCCAGTGGGTGTGCAGGGACTTGATGTCACCAGTCTAGTCTGTTCCACTGGTGCCTGCCCGGCTGTGGAAGGGGCTCCTGGGGACCCACAGGGGTGATTTGCTGAGTGTACATTTCTGTGTGGGAAGGCAGCCCATGCCTGTGTGTGCCCGCTGTTTTCCAATTATGGTAAATATTAACGAAGCAGTGGGAGCCAGGCCCTCCAGGAGGCCTGGGCTCCCCCACGGGGAGGAATGGAGATAATGCTGTGTACCTTAGATAGGGCTTTAAACCTGGCCTCTGAGGCTGCAGGGTTTGAGCTGCCAGGGAAACATGGGCATGACTTTTGTTCCTAGGACCAGGATTCCTTGCTGGGAGATTCTCAGAACCCGCAAACCTCAGGAGTGCCACTTGCCTCCACATTTGCAATGGCCTCACCCCACTTCTTACAGTCTCCCACTCACAACCCACCCTCTTCACTTAAAGAGCTCTTCTCTCCAAATCCACTTGCCAACAAGCCAGCACAGCCAAACTTAAGGGGACAGGAAACAGATTGGGTTCAGATGATTTCTTTAAAAAAGAAACCCAAACCAATAAGCACGTACTGAGCGCTTGCAGGTGCTGGGTTGTCACATACACTTCCTCCTTCTCCCAGCAAGCAGGGCTGTGGCTGTCACCCCAGCCCAGGAGAGGGACGTGAGAGCCAAAGGAGTCAGCATCACAGCCTGGGGACAAAGCTGGGATTTTGACTGGATGCCATCTAGTTAGCTATCAGAAAGTTCTCTCCAAGAGGGGAAAACACTAGTGTTTATTTGTATTTGCATAAACAAACTCTGAAAAAATACGTAAGAAACTAATATAAGTGATTACACGTGGTGGAGGGAATGGGAAGGTGGGGGTGGGTATTGGGAGTGAGAATTCTCAAGAATAATTACTTTGATATTTGAACTGTGAGGATATATTACCTAATTTGAAAAACAAGTGAGATGAAATTTTAACTGTTTATTTTTTCCTGGTAGAGGAAGAAGTTTTCAGAGTAAACGAGCTTGAACACCTAATTGAAATTCATGTGATATCCAGAATGTACATATGGGTTTTATTTTATTTTCAATAAAGATAATCCACTTAAATGCCCAAAAAGTGAGTTCTGGTCATGGCATGGAATTGGTCTTCTTCAACTTCTATCTTTGGCTCCCAGTTTCCAGTATGATGAGGAAAAGCATCTCCTATCACTCAGCCCCCAACTTGGGTGGGAAGATGAAGCTCCGTCCTCAGGGAGCCCCAGTCTGAGGGGAGACACAGCCCCATCCTCAGGGGGTCCCAGTCTGAGGTGAGATGCAGCCTTCCTCAGGGAGTCCCGTTCTGAGGGGAGATGCAGCCCTGTCCGCCCTGTCCTCAGGGAACCTTAGTCTGAGGGAGACGCATAGCTTTGCCCTGAGGGAGTTCCCAAGCCCAACTTCTCTGGGTCAGGTAAAATTAGTGGAGGGAATTCCTCTGTGTTCTGAAGCATCCACTTTCTCTCTGGGCCTGGCTCCCCTTCTCGTCGCAGGAAACCTCCTAAGTTCCCAGCCTATTCCATGTGTCAACACTTGTTTCCCTGGAGTGTTTGGAGTGTTTGTCCTCGGTCCCTGGAAGGGCTTTATGTGTCCTTCCTTGCCTTCAGCCTCTTCCAAAGCTAGAGAATGCATGTCCCGAGGGGCTGGGGGAGGCCCATGCTGGCTTCCTCGATAGCCCCCCAGGACACATGCCCTACATCTGCCACTCTGACGGCTGAGCTGGGCTGGGCTGAGGAGGGGCCAGTGTGCCAGGTGGTGTGGAGCTCTGGGGGACTCCCCTGCCCTTTACCCATGCAGCGTGTGGGCAGTGAGACTGCAGGGAGAGCCCAGGGACTTCTCCCCGCTCAGGGATCACATCCAGTGAGACTATCTGGAGACAGGCAGGAGGATGGGTGCGAGGCCTTCAATCCTTCTTGGAGTTCACAAAGTCATTGACCTGGGAAGGCAAGGGCATGCCAGGGCAGGGCAGGCTGGGCACACTTGCTGTGTTTTCTTCTGAGCAGAGGGTGCTGCCTCCAGCCGAGATGGAGGGCCGAGCCCTAGCTCCAGCCAAGCTCCTCAGCACCCTTGAGGGGCAGCTAGTGGCCTGCAGGTACCACCCCCTCCCAGGGAAGGGCTGTACCTGCCACTTCCCCAACTTACATTCCCCTTTCTTCCCCCACTGGCAGAGGAGGGGTTCTAGGGGTCTAGACCAGACCTGAGAGGCTGGAGTAATGCATAGGGATGGAATGATGGAATCTGGTTGGGAGACAGGTGGCAATGAAATGAACCCCTTTTTACATATTCCCCCTCTGAGCTCACCCACCCATCAGTCTTCTTGTCTCCATTCTTGACCTCCTTCCAACCTGGCTGTGAAGATGAGAGGGAGACCCCAGCTACCTGCAAGGTCTGAGCAAGGACCAGATGGAGAGAGCAGCCATGCTATACAGAGTGCAGACTAGAATCTGTGATTCCCAGCACCTCAGAGCTAGAGAGGGAGGGATCTTGGGTCGTCCAGTCCAATGCCGTCATTGGCCAAGTGGGGTAACTGAGACCCATAGAGGTTTTTCTAAAACATACTGGAGAAACCACAGGAGAAGGCCCAATGATGGGACCTAGAAAGCAATTTGCTGGGGTGATGTGGGAAAATGCCAAGGTCAGAGTGAGTGAGGTGGCAAAGGAGACAGATATCCAGTGGGGTGGAGGAGGGGCTGGGGTGTTTGCCCAGAGTAGCAGGCCTGCAGGAAAAGAAAACAAAGCATTTAGGATTCTTGCAAGACAGGACCTCAGGCAACCCCGAGGGTCAGCGGTCAGCTGGTCAGCTCCTTAGGAATGTGGGCCAGTCAGCAGCACCTTTGACTCGGCACCCTTGCTCTATAGCCCAGAGTGATGTTGCAAAAGTCATTCCACCACAGAGGTCTCAGTCTCTCCATCTGTAAAGGGAAGCCAGCACCCAGCCTTCTCAAAGGACCTCTCATCTCCACATTTCTACATTACAGACTGAATGACACAATAGATTTGAAATACTTTTCTGTTTGGCATTTCTTGCTCTCCCTGTGCCTCAATTTCCACATCTATAAAATGGGGATAAAAATGATACCTATTTCTTAAGGTGGTTGTGAGGATTAAATGAACGAATACGTGAAACGCATTTAGTACAGTGCTCAGGCCACAGAAAGTTTTTTGTTTTGTTTTGTTTTAGAGACAGGGTCTCGCTCTGTTGCCCAGGCTGGAGTACAGTGGTGCGATCATAGCTCACTGCAGCTTTGATCTCCTGGGCTCAAGCGATCTTCCTGCCTTAGACTCCTGAGTAACTGGGACTACAGATACACACCACCACACCCCGTGAATTTTAAAAATTTTTAGTAGAGATGAAGTCTTGCTATGTTGCCCAGCCTAGTCTTGAACTCCTGGCCTCAAGTGATCTTCTGGTCTCAGCTTCCCAAAGTGCTGGGATTACAGGTGTGAGCCACTGTGCCTACCCCAGAAAGCCCTTAATAAATGTTACTTGTCATTATTGTTTTTGGTAATTAAGAGGGCAGTTGATTGCTATGCAGTCGTTGATGGCTTGTAGCGGGTTTCTTTTTTAATGAATGAACTGAGACAAGGGCCTCTTTGGGGCATTTTAAGGACAGCCTGGCTCTAGGGAGGTCCGCATCCTATTCCAGGTGCCACCCACATCCAGGCTGGAGAGCCCAGAGAACAGTGAGACCCAGGCCTGGAAGCACCTAAAACCCTCCTTCAGGAGCAGCAAGGCCACCCTGGTGTCCCCAGCCCAGGGTCTCTGGGCCTGGGTTTTGGTCTTGGGCCTAAGAGGAAGCATCAGCAGCCCCTACCCCACCTCCATCCAGCTGGAGGCACCCTACCATGAGGGTGGCTAGAGATACGGGAACAGCGAGAGGCATCCTGTGGAGGGTGTTCAAGAGGCTGTCTTGCTGAGGGTCAATATTTGCTCAGCTCTTGGAATGGCACAGTCTATCACTGCCTCTGGCCCCTTACATTCCGGCCATCGCACCCCTATCTCAGGAACGTGCTCCCATCAACTCGGGAGACCACGCCCGACATCGGCAGTGGTCTGCCTTGGTCAGCCACTGCTCCCACCCCCATTCCCAGGCAGGAAACCAGAGGCCCCTAGAGGGAAGAGGGTGTGTACTCAGCCAGGTGCCTGGGAGATGCAGGCCCAGCCTGTGAGCTGAGCACTGCCCCATCTGCCACCCCATGATGAAGCCCCTGCCTCCTTGCCAGCTGCAGCCAATAGGGCAGGGGCAGGACCTCACCAGCTTCCCTCCTAGACTCCTTGTTAAATTAGATAATTATTTCAGCAAACATTTCC
Organism: Chlorocebus sabaeus; assembly: GCF_047675955.1. Classification (NCBI taxonomy): domain Eukaryota; kingdom Metazoa; phylum Chordata; class Mammalia; order Primates; family Cercopithecidae; genus Chlorocebus; species Chlorocebus sabaeus. The sequence goes on from NC_132920.1 coordinate 44,050,754, forward strand.
TAGGCACCTACTGTATTCCCAAGAGGATTCAAAAAGAAAAAAGAGTCTTCCCAGGCTTTCTAGAAACTTGTAATCAAATAGATTTATTTCAGCCATGAATAACGTCTAGGACCTCACTTAAAGGAAAAGAATCCTAAGGGGAGCCCAGTGTCATCTTAATATGATATTCACTTAGATCTGTGCAAACACGCAACCAAGATACAAAACACTTTTCGTGTTCAGCTTATATACAACTCAAAAAGGAGGATCAATTTGCAGTTTAATTATAAAGAAAACAACAAACTTATTTCAAACGGAGGGTACACACTTTAGTGTGATGTCTCTTGCTGAAACCAAATCATCACTTGCAGTGTGAACAGTGTGCAGGCTTTTCTGTTTTTCTTTGAAGGGGGACCTAAGAGGAATTTGCTTTCACCGGACTCAATGTTTCATTTACACATTAAGTCCCGCCCCTGCCCTTTTCTCATTGGCCAAGACCACTAGCTCTAATGAGCTCATGGGCGAGTATGCTTAAACTCGTTTCCTGAGGTTAGCTTGCAACTGAGAAAACCCTAGCCAATGAGGGTGGAGGCCTCGGGACAGCATTAATTCCAGAGAGGGTCAGGCTACGCCTTCCCCTTGGCCCTGACAGTGTCTAGAGCTCTTGATTTGCATCCATTAACTCAGTTGCACCCCATTCAAACCCGGAGAAGTGAGCAGGGCAAATTCCTTCCGGGGTTCTTGAATCTTTTACTCTGCCTCTGTGAGGGAAGGCGTAATTTTTAAAACTTCTACTTTTACAAGAAGAAAATAATATATATTTTTATGTCTCTCTTTTCTCTATAGAAGATAGTGTACTTTGCACGTGGCTCCGTAACTCTCTTAATTCCACGTCTTTGAAGGGTGTTCACTAATGGTACAAAAAGAATATCCTGATTTTCTTTTTTTTTTTACAGTTGCATAGTATTCCATCGTATGGCTGATCTGTCAGGTATTAAACCAGGCTTTCTTTGAGTTAGGTCATTTCCATCTTTAGCTTTTACAAACAATGCTGCAGTCAATAATCTTGTACATGCGTCATTTCGCACGTACTAGGTATATCTATAGCATCGATTCCCAGACCTGGGATTGTTCCTCTTGCCAAATTGTTCTCCACCGAGATTGTAACAATTAAACTTCCACCAACAATGCATGAGGGTGATTATTTCCCCACAGCCTGGCCCACAAAGTGTGCTACCAATTTGTTTTTGGATTTTTGCCAATCTGATAGGTGAAACATTATATCTTAATATAGTTCTAATTTGGACATACTTTTATGTACAAGGCTTCTGGTTGGGATGTGGGGAATGCAGTGTTATATTGGGGAACAAAGGATTTTCTAAGGCCAAGCTATTGAGGAAGGACATATGCACCTGACCTCATTTAACCAGTGGACAACTGGCCAGAGAGAGATTGGAATCACCCAAGTCATCTCCAAATTTAAAGGTACCTGGAAAAGCCACTCGGCTTCTTCTTGCTTGTGGATAGGTGGGATGGGGTCTGCACATCAGCTTAGGGCAACCTGTCAGGATGTTGCCAGGTCCCTGGGGTCTCAAGTCATTGGGGAGGTTTTCCCTGAGACCTAACTTCCTCCACTAGAGATCATTCCATTCTTCCAGGTTGGTACCCTATGGATTGGAAGAATCACAAGATGGGAAACGCCAGTGAATGAATAGGTGCTTACGTCCCTTTTGGTCTCACTGGAATCACAATTTCCATGGTGTCCCTCAGAGACCAGAGACCCCGCTGGAGGAGAAAAGAAGGTTAATTTCACATGATTTGTTCTATGTAAACCCATTCTTGCTCCATGCAACCCCCAGTCTCTTTCCTGACACTCGTTCCTCTAAGGAGAGGCCAGAGGCCACCTGACCCTAAGCCCTCAGCCTGGCATTGCTAAGGCCAGGGAGGCTTCACGTGGGATCCTCTCCCCTGGGAATGTGCCTGTGTGTTTAAATGCTGGGTCTCCTTCCTTGCAAATTGTCAGTCTTTACGATTTGTTACAGGCATGGTAATATACAAGCTGTGTGTGTGTGTGTGTGTGTGTGTGTGTGTGTGTGTGTGTACTGAGGAATCTGACATTTAGGGTCAGCTTCCAGTCTGAGGTCAACAGCACCCCAGACCCAGCTTGGGATCCCAGAGCAGCTTAGTTTGAGGCTCAAGGTCGGCATCCCAGAATCTCTGGGCTGAACATATGGGCAAAAAAGCAGCTTCTCAGACTCAGAACATAAAACATCAGAGTTGAAGAAGTCTTAGTATCCAGCTCTTTCATGGCACAGTTGGGGAAACTGGGTTGCAGGTAAGGTGAAGGACTCACCTGAGGTCCCCCAGTGAGCAGATGGCAGAGCCAGGCTGGGCAGGTGGTATCAGACTCCTAGGCCTGCCCTTGCTGGGTTCTCTGCCAGCAGGCCTCTTCCAGCTGAGCACTAAGGGGTGGGGGCTTGGTCTGCAGCCCCAAAACAAGCCCACATGCCTCTCTAAGTGTGGATACCCAGGATGGGTGTTGCTGCAGCTGCTGTCCCCACAGCCTGGATGGCTGCTGGCTCAGGCAGGACCCCCAGAGGCCAGGGTGGATGAGGGGATACACAGGGCCCCCTCTCAGCATGCCCAGATGTGTCTCCTGCCTGCTTTTAATTTCATGTGTTAATCAGCAGAGGAACCGAGTCAATCTCTGGCTCTTTTCTTCTGATTCCCTTTTCCAGACATTGGGAGAAGGGGCAGGTGGAGGCATTTGCCTTCCCAGAAGTCAGCCTAATCTCTTTGCCAGTCTTGAGAAAGATAATGAGGATTGCTCTGAAGGGCGGGGACAGGGGCTTGCTTCTTTGGCAGGGCACGGAATTTCTGAGAAGCCCTTCCCCCAAGATGCCAAGCCCCAAGTCCAACTGCCAAGGCTCAGGGAAAGAGGAACCTGGGGAACTAGGCATGGAAAAGGGAAAACCCTTAGGGGCAGGGATAAGATGTGTCACTCAGTGCTTCCTCATTGCCCTCCAGATAGGTAGGCTTCATTCCAGCCTCCCCACCTTTGCTCATGCCCTTCATTCTGCTGGGAACTCCATCTCTGTTCCTGTCTGCCTGCTCCAACCCTGCCCATCCTGAATGCCCCAGCTCAATCCAACTCCTCAAAAAGCTTCTGTGGCTGTTCCATCCTAGTGAGCTTTCTCCTCCTGCGACCCTCAATGACAAGGATAGAAGTTGCTCAATAGATTCTCATTAATTAGAATTTATTGATCACCTATTACATGTCAGTGTCTTGGGCTGGTTTCCTCTGAAATAAGGACTTGAGCATTAATAGTTTATTTGGAAGATTTCCATAAAACACCAGTAAAGGAGTGGAGAAGTGAGGTAGGAAAGGGAAAGAAGCCAATAAAATAAATGCATGCTATTGAGTAGGTGACTGCTGTAGGCAACTGGGGACCTTTGGGTAACTCATCTCAAAGTTACCCACCCAGGGGGAAAGGGAGCTGGGGTATCAGCCACGAAATCATGTAGCCATTGGTTGAGAGATCCTAGGGAAGTGGGTGTCAACTCCCTGGCACTTCTGACCTGCCCTGTATGGGAACCCAAATGGGCTCAAAGTGTCAGAATGGTGGGTGCTGAGCAGATATGGGTAATATATCCGTGTCTGCATATGCTGATAGCTGAGGATACAAAGGTGAATAAAGCAATCCCCTGCCTTTCAGGAGTTCTACAATCAAGTCAGGGAGGTAGAGGGTTACACACATTGTTCCAGGGCAGCACAGTACATTCCAGAATAGAGATACAGTACATCCTCACTTAACATCATCAATAGGTTCTTGGAAATTGCAACTTTAAGTGAAATTACATATAATAAAATGAATTTTTTTCTCACTTAAAAACAATGTTGAATGAAATGACATTATTTGAGGATCCACTGTCTCTCATTTTGTTTAAAGTCAGTACTGTCTTCATAGTGGGCTGTGGGAGTTTAGGGATGGGACGCTTGAGCAGCCTGGAATTCAGGAAGAAACCATGGAGAAGAGCAGAGTTTTGAAGGCAAATCATTGCCACTGCAAAAAATGGCAGCAGGACATCCTACTTAGAGGGAACAGCATGGGCAAAGTCACCATGTGGGGTGGGAGGGGTGCTCTGAGCCTGCTGTCAGCTGCATGGCCAGCTCTGCTACCATCTCCATCCCAGCATAAGGGTCAGCTCAAGTGCAAAATAATTTTGAGATAGCAACTAATCTTAACTGTTAACCAGGGAGGACTGGCTGATGTTGAATTTGCAAACACAGGAAGATTTGCTCATTTACTGAGCTTAGTTAGAAATGTGTCACCCATACTCTAAGTAAATCAACAGTCTCCAAACTGTATCCACATTTGGGAAGGCATTGGAACCTCACTTTTATTCTTTCTTTTGTCCTTTATAATGTACATAATTTTTTAGTATGGTAGCACATAGTATATATCTTATATACATGTAGAGGCGTATGTCACAGATTTTCTGTGGATAGAGATATACAATCAAAAGAATTGGGAGCCTACTGAAGTGGGTGATGGCTGAGGTAAGCTTGGGATATGCTTCAGGAAGAAGCTTCTAAACCCAGCTCCCCTACCCCATCCCTACTGGCAAGAGGTTTAGGTTGGACTCTCTCTCTAGTGGCATCCCTGCTTGCTTGTTGTGTCACGTGAACACAAGCCATTTGAGGGCCAGGTTTGGGCTGCAGCTGTGGAATAGGCTTCTTTCTCCCTTCTCAGGCCCACTGACCCACCCAGGGGCTTGAGACTTCTTTGGTAGAGGCGGCCTCTGTTTGGAGCCATTTCCATGGTTATGAGGCAGGAGCCATCCCTTGCTCTCTGTCCTTGCCTCTGACTCTGATGGGTCTGCTCTGGGCTCCCTCCTGTCTGGTCTGAGGTCTCCAGGCCTGGTGTAGGCCCTGCGCTCACACTTTCTGGCTGACTCACAGCTTCTCCAGCCACACTCCAGCCCCTGCCACTCACTCCTGGCCTGGCCCCACGGTCAGAGCTACTGTCAGTCACTAATTATCTTAGTCATCTTTCCATCCATGCTTGTTGAGCTAATGGAGAAGGCAAACAGAAATCTCAGCATATGTGGAAAATTCCTGCTGACAAGGCAAGGGGCCCTGGCCCAGGTTTGGCGAGATTAGACCTTCCCCAGTGAGGCTGCAGGGGCGGCCCCCCAGTTTTGAACAGTTTAATTGGGAAGTGGTGGGCAGCCTTCCTGGTCAGTGCTGTGCCCCTGGCTGGCAGTCCATCTTATCACAGAACAGGGCTTCACTCAGGGTGTGAGCACTGGGGAACAGGGGCCACAGAGCCAGGTCTTGGTGGTATCATTATTCAGGCAGCCCCAGGGCTGTCTCTGTATTTGGGATTCTTGGTTCTGGGGTCCTCCTGCCCTGACCAAGGATGCCCAGCTGGCCAAGTCAGCTGAATGGGAGGGTGGGGCCTGGGCTGCACGCTCTCTCACACCTGAGGCCTGTTAATAATTACCCCTGGGGAGGGCAAGGCCCCAGCAGACATCACTAATGAGCCTGCTAAGTGACAGCTGGGCCCTTTCCCCTCACCTGCTCAGGAAAACAAGATCCGACCAAGGAATTATTTAACCCTTTTTGGGCCGGGCGCTCCCTGAGGACAGGGTTGTGCCTTCCCCTCAGACTGGGGCTCCCTGAGTGCCTGGAGCCTTCTCCATTGTCAGCACAAGATTTCTTCTATTCCTGTTGTCAGTGCTTGCATTTCTGCTCTTATGGAAGGCTGCTCTGTTTAGTGTCAGCTCTAAGCAGTGCTGTCCACTAGAACATTCTGTGATGGTGGAAATGTTCTCGAGCTGCACTGTGGAAAACAGTAGCCACTAGCCACATGTGGGTATCGAGCACTTAAACTATGCATCTGATTTACTGTAGTTTTAAAATCTAATTTTAGTTAATTTAGATAATTTATGAACGAGACAGGGTCTCACTCTGTGGCCCAGGCTGGAGTGCAGTGGTGTAGTCTCAGCTCACTGCAGCCTCGACCTTCCAGGCTTAAGCCATTCCCCCACCTTAGCCTCCAGAGTAGGTGGAACTACAGGCACATGCCACCACGCCTGGCTAATTTAAGAAAATTTTTTGTAGAGGCAGGGTTTCACAGCATTGTTAAGGCTGATAATTTAGATTTAAATGGCCACATGTGACTAGTGGCTCCCATACTCCGTGGCAAGGTCTATAATGTTTCACAAGGGAGGCCTTAAACGGGTGGTGAACAGATTTATGCAAAACAACCCTCTAAACTACAATCCCATTGGTGGGTCAGAGCCCATTTTCTCACCCTTGCAGGCTTGAAGGGGCCCAAGGTTATTTTCCTTGGAGATGGCTCCTGGAAGGTTGGGTGGGCTTCCTCACTACATCCCCATAAAAGCCCCCAGGTGGCTGAGGGGCCCAGAGGAAGAGGGATCTGGCCAGAAAGCACCTGTTCTTAACGAAGGTCCCCAGGAGCCAGGCAGCCCTCCCTCCACAGGGCACGGGGCTGTCGCTGCCTGAATGAGGGAGATTTATGGAAAATCCCCTCACACAACAGGCGGATTTTCCAAGCCTCATTGGTTGTTCTGGTCTGAGCCTTCATTAAGGGGAACAGGGGACAATGGAGGAGGTAGGGGTGAGGCCCTGGGTCCATTCAGCTCTCTATCATTTGGCACTGGGAACTCCATCAAGGCCCCCCCAACCCTTTCCTGGCTTGAGGAGAGGTCACACTGTCTCCCCTTTCAATAATAATAAAAGGCCCCAAATATCCAGCAAAGTCAGACTTGGCCTTTGAGGAATATCTTTCTTGCATTTTAAAAGATTTCCAGAAAAGAGATTCTTTGGTTTTGCTTTACAATCCTCTATGCCTTGTTGTAATGCAGTCTTGGAAGTTCCTCCCTACAGCTAATCTAATTTTATTACGCTTTAGGCCCGCCTCCGTAGGACTTCTCCTTTAAAGTTATGGCAACATTTCGAAGTAGCAAGATCAATTGTGTGACTTCCCAATAAAAATCCTTGCTTGGAAGGAGAAACCATTGGTTACTAGATCTGGAGGGACCCTAGGGATTTGCAGTCCATTCCTCACTGTGCATTCAGAGAGTGCACCTCCCAAGCAGGTAGTGCCACACTTAGAGCCAGAATTCATGCTCCAGGTGGCGCCCACCTGTGTACCAGCTGCCTCTGCTGTGGCGCAGTCACATAGAGACCCAGAGACCCAGGGAGACAACCCTTCCAGAGGAAAGAGCATTGCTTGACCCAGAGGAATGGATTTCTAAGAGTGAATATTAGGTGTCATCCCAAAGGCTTTTTTGTCTTAAAGCCCCTTCCAGAAAGTACACAGTGTATAGTAAGGAGATCAGTGGGAGTGTCTTAGAGGTGAGACTGAGAGTGGGCCTTTGAGGGTGGCGAGGGAAGAGGAGGCTGAGGCATTCCCAGGGGTGCAAAGACTCAGGAGGGCCATGGCAGGGGCCTGGAGCGCTTCCCCTGTGTTGGGGATGTGAGGCTGGGCATTGCTCACTGAGTAGAAAGTCGATGAGTGCAGCCAGTTCCCTATAATGGTGGGTGTCCAGGTCCTGGGAGGTGACTCGCCTTGTCGAGGGAAACTGGTGGGAGCAGGAGGTGTTTATGGTTTTCCCTCTCCTGGGGGCAGCCGGAGCGAGCCAAGTTTACAGTTGCCCAGAACTCTATAAACACACTCGGCGAGCATGTGTGCGTATGTGAGTGCCTGTGCGGGTGAGTGTCCCCTGACATCTGTCACCCCTGCTGGGCGACCCTGACCTTCCTAACCTTGTGAGAAAGGAGAGAAGATGCTGGGCTGAGTGACTCTTTGCTCTCTTAGGCCTGGTGACACCTACTGAAGGGGTCCATAAGTCTGGGCTATGTGGGACACTGGGGGCCCTGTAGGTTTCCTTGGGGTATCCTGGAGAGTCGGTGTGGGGAGGAGGAAGGACATTCCATGCCTGGGGAACTGCAGGAGCAAGGAGGTGTGTGTGTGTGTGTGTGTGAAAGAGACAGAGATTGGAGCAGGAAAGGTCAAGCCTCACGTACAAGAAAGAGAAACTTTGGGGAAGCCTTTAGACCTGACCTGATAGTTCATAGAGACATATTGAAACCCTGTCTGGGCCAGGCGCGGTGGCTCACGCTTGTAATCCCACCACTTTGGAAGGCCGAGGTGGGCGGATCACAAGGTCAGGAGATGGAGACCACGGTGAAACCCCGTCTCTACTGAAAATACAAACAAAAAGTAGCCAGGCGTGGTGGCGGGCGCCTGTAGTCCCAGCTACTCGGTGAGGCTGAGGCAGGAGAATGGCGTGAACCCAGGAGGCGGAGCTTGCAGTGAGATCGAGCCACTGCACTCTAGCCTGGGAGACAGAGCGAGACTCTGTCTCAAAACAAACAAACAAAACCCTGTCTGGCACACAGGCCCCATGTGCTTATTATCACTAGTAATTATGACATGACACAGAGGTATTCCCTGGTTTGGTGACTGGGTAGCCTGAGCCCTCCATGTTCTGGTCAGTGCTGAACATGGGTGGCATTAGGGACAGATTGTGGTCTCAATTAGGGATCAGCAGTGGCCAGGGTTAGGGGTCAAGTGGTAGCCAGGGTAAAGCAAGCTTGTGGTCAAGTTAAAGGGTCAGCTGTGGTTATTACTGGCCGTCGGTAAGTGGTTGGGGCTAGAGGTCAGATACTGACCAGGAACAGCTTTCTATATATGATGCTAACTGCTCTGGAAGCAGCTCACCTTATCTTGGAGGCATAATGAAGAGGCAGGAGCATTTGTTTGAGAACTAAAAAGACTTGGGTGTTAGACTTTGTTCTACTCACTTATTGGCTGGATGACGCTGGGTGAGTTGCTTCACTTCTCTGAACGTCAGTCTTCCCTCTGCAGGAAAGTAACGATGCATGCCCTCCTGCCTTACAGTGTGTGAGGTGTTTGTTTCTGAGTATCCTATTATAAAATGTGATTAAATAATCATTCATAGCAACACAGCCTTTCCAATCTCACCCTGCCAGGCCTGTGGGTAAACCCTCAGTGTTGGCTGAGGGTAGGGTGGGGGAGTGGTTAAATAATGGTCCACAGATTCGGCCACTCATTGAAATTACTTGGACATTTACAGGAGCATACTGATGCCTGACTCTTACTCCAACCTTCCTGCATTCTGAATCAATTGGTATGGGGGTGACCAGGGCATCAGATGTTTTTTTAGACAAGGTCTCAGTCTGTCTGCCAGGCTGGAGTGCAGTGGCACGATCATGGCTCACTACAGCCTCGACCTCTTGGGCTCAGTCCTCTTTCCTCAGCCTCCCAAGTAGCTGGGACTATGAGCACACACCACTATACCCGGCTAATTTTTAAATTTTTAATAGAGACAAGGCCTCACTCTATTGCCTAGGCTGGTTTTAAACTCCTGAGGTCAAGCCATCTTCCCACCGTGGCCTCCCAAAGTGCTGGGATTACAGGTGTGAGCCACTGCGCCCAGTCATGCATCAGAATTTTTGAAAGTTCCCCAGGTGATTCTAATGGGCAGCCAAGTTTGAAAACCACTGGGTAAAAGCCAGTACAAATGAACTAAAGAGAATGAGTCTTTAAGCAGCAACCTGAGCTGTAGATAAACCAACCAGCTGAATCCGTGCTCCATTTCTGTGGGAAGCTGAGATGAGACAGCAGCAAGAGGCCTAGGGAGAACTTTCTCACTTAACCCTCTCCATACCTCTGTGTCTTCATTTGTCAAATGGGGTTATCTTTATACTTACCTCACAGAGGTTGTAATTTATAATAACCAGCCCCAGCCAGCCAAGAGATGGTGACTGAATATTGGGGACTGGAGTGGAGAAAGCAGGGTCCCTGGAACTTCCCTTCAGTGCCACCTTACCTGAACTTTCTGAGGATAGTCTGAAGCCTGGGAATGGACAACATGACCTTGATGAACCTGGAATCCCTTGGCCCTGAAGAGGATCTTTGGCATATATGTCCCCTGTTTCAAACATTGTCCCCCTCCAATGCACTCACATTCATTTCATGACGTCTTTCATTTTTTTGTTCGTGTCAGAAAATACCATCCCCATACTAACCTGTAGGACAGGCGGGGGATGGGGAGATGGAGTTCTACCACCTCTGACTCTTTCCAGGGTTGGGATGGGATGTTATGGAGCCCCTGGCAGCTTCAGCTGAGGGTTGAAGGCAGCTCTGGCCAGGTTTCCAGTGTCTTGGTCCTCCAGAGAAAATGAAGTTTTCTTTTGTGGTCTGTGTGTCTTTAAGACTTGAAGGCTATGGGGACCTGACTGGGGAAAATTCCAACCAGTGGGTTCCTTTGAAATGGAAGTGACATCTAGTGGTCTGAAAAAGAACTGCCAAGTTGACCCCCCCCAGCCCCAGGCTGCCCCTTCCCTGGCCCCAGGTCCCTTTCCTGCTGGGCCACAACCCTGCTTGAGGGTAGTCTGAGTCCTGACAGTGGGCTCTTCACGGCAGGGTGACTCTCTTGGCCCTGTCCAGGCTGGAACCCAGGCCAGGTACCTGCACTCAGGTCCAGACAGAGAGGCCAGGCCCAGGGCAGCCAAAAGAGGCCCAAATACGCCAGGGCTGCAACATAGCGTCCCCAGGTGAGGTGGGATCCTTGGGTCTCCTGTCCCTTGATTCTGAGGAGCCCTGTCCTGAGTCCTCCACAGAAGTCCGAGTGCTGTGCAGGCCTCAGTGCTGAATCATCCTGTGGCCAGGCTGCTGTTATGCAATGATCCCGCCATGGGTCCGCTGGTGTCCGCAGCTGGCCTTCAGCCTTCCCTTCAGGGAGGCAAGGGGTTTCGGGCGGTACGTGTGCCCAGACTTGGGGTGTGTGAAATGACGGCCTGCACAAACGCTTGGCCTTAGAACGAAAAGGGAGGGTGGGAGGAGGGGACAGGGCCCAATCTCTTGTTCTCTAAGGTTCCTGACTTGAGGAGCCCAAGTCTTGAGGAGCCCAGGGGAGACATAGCCCTGCCCTCAGGAAACCCCAGTCCGAAGTTCCCCAGCCCTCACAGAGATCCCTGATGAGGGCGGGAGCAGGAAGGAATAACACATGAGTGGAACAGACCTGACGACCCCTGCAAAGCACCAGAAAAGCCAGAGCAGATGATTTTAGGACAGCAGGGCCCCAGGGGCTGTACTGGGAAGGGGGCAAGTGACTGGCACTGGGATTGAGTAGCTGCTCGTGCTCAGGAGAGGCAATGCCTTTAATGATGGCAGGGGACCTGCCCCCGTCCTCCATGTGTGTACCTGGGCTTTTCCCCAGCGCCTGGTTCACAGGGTGAGAGACCTCCGTCCATCTCAGACACTAAACCCCATGGCACCAGGGCCTGAGTAGGTAATAAAAGAGACTCAACAGGACTGGGAGGCATTGTTTGGACACTTGGCATGCCTCTCTTTCTTTCCTCTCTGCTGTGCTCCTCACCCGCAGCTGGGTGGAGAGAGAACCCACTTGGGAGGCAGGAGCCCTATGGGCCACCTCAGCCCTCTCTTTGCCCTACCCCACCCCTGAGCGAGGCACAGCTGCCTCTGGCCTTACTTACCGTTCTGGAAGCTTCCTGGGGCCCTTTTTCTAAGACCCTTGGCTCAGGCACGTCCTTCTGAGTTGGGAAGCATCTGTTCCAGAAGTGGGTGAATTTGAAGATAGACTTCATGAAAATGCTATGCAACTGGCTTGCTTCTGAGAGATTTGAACAGCTAACATCTTACAATCTCCCAGAATTTCTGAAGTAGAAAATACTTGTTTAATGTTGTCTTATTTTTAAATAATTAATTTTAGTTTGAGCGCAGAGGCTCACACCTGTAATCCCAGCACTTTGGGAGGCCGAAGCAGGCAGATTGCTTGAGGTCAGGAGTTTGAGACCAGCCTGGCCCACATGGTGAAACCCGATCTCTACTAAAAATACAAAAATTATCCAGGAGTGGTGGCATGGGCCTGTAATCCCAGCTACTGGGGAGGCTGAGGCATGAGAATAGCTTGAACCTGGGAGGTGGAGGTTGCTGTGAGCCGAGATCGCACCATTGCATTCCAGCCTGGGTGACAGAGTGAGACCCTATTTCCGAAAAATAAATAAATGAATTAAATAAGAGATATTATATGGACACAGTGAAAAATGCAAGCACAATAAGAATTAGTGAATGTTGGTGAAGGACATCAGCAGTTCTTATTTTTGCAACTTGTCTGCATGTTTAAAAAAATAAAAAAGTAAAATAAATAAAAAGTTAAAAACAAATTCAGACAAGTGTAAGCCTCTCGTCTATCCTTTCTTCTAGCCAATTATTCAGTCCCTTTCTTGGAGGCCCCTGAGTTAACAGTTTCCTGTGGATCCTTCTAAAGATAGTCTAAAATATATATATTTATAACCTGTTTTCCTCCCACATGAATGATGACTTTTCTCCACACCGTTCCGCAACCTTTGTCTCTCACTGAACAATAATCTGGAGACCATTTGGTGTGAGCACACAGACAGCTGCCTCATTCTTTTTCATTACTCCAGTTTATTCCACCAAACAGATGTTTCAAATGTTTATTTGGAAGAGATTACATAATAAGGTGGTTAAGAGCATAGTCTTTGGTGGCAGAATGCTCTCGTTTAAGCCAGTTGTTTAATGTTGAGCCAGTTACTCAATATCTGAGTGACTCAGTTTCCTCATTTGTGATCCAAAGATAACAGCATCATCTACCTCGAAGCATTTTGTGGAGATTCAATAAGATAAAGCTTGTAAATGGCTTAGGACGGTGCCTGGTGTGCAGTAAGCACTCAATAAATGTTCGCTGCTCCTCCTGAGGTTATTTTGCCAGACCCTTTTTGAGAGAGCTGGGCTGTTTCCAGGCTTTTATTATTATAAACAATGCTGCAAACAAATAACCTTCCCCACACGTCATTTGCTCCTTGTGGGAGTGTATCAACAGGAGAAATTCCAGGGAGTAGAATTGCTGGGTCAAAGGCCATGCGCGTTTTTAATTTTGAAAGATATCATCAGGTGGTCCCCCCTTAGGGGTGGTCCTGGTCGCTCGGCCACCAGCTGAGTTTGAGCCTATTTCCTCAGCCTCACCAACACAGTGTGTGTTTCATTTGAACGTAGCATTTCTCAAATTTACTTGGGCAGACAAGTCTGTTATGGAGTTTCTTGGGGGATCACTTGGCCTTCAAGCCCCTCTCCCCCGTACCCACCTGAGTTTGTCAAGGTGTTTGTTGGGAGAAGCCAGCCCACCATGTGGTCTAGACTGGTCTACAGCCAGCAAAAGTCTCCTGAAAGTCTCTGCTAAGGTCAGCTGAATATTCATTCAATATGTTGATTCAGGCAGGGCTCAGTGGCTCACGCTTGTAATCCCAGCACTTTGGGAGGCCGAGGCAGGTGGATCACCTGAGGTTGGGAGTTCGAGACCACCCTGGCCAACATGGAAAAATCCTGTCTCTACTAAAAATACAAAAATTAGCCAGGCGTGGTGGCAGGCGCCTGTAATTCCAGCTACTCGGGGGGTGGAGGCAGGAGAATTGTTTGAACCTGGGAGGTGGAGGTTGCGGTGAGCCGAGATCGTGCCATTGTACTCCAGCCTGGGCAATAAGAGCGAAGCTCTGTCCCCACCCCCGCCACCCTCCCCGCCAGAAAAAAAAGAAAAGAAAAAGAAACAAAAGATACAATATATTGATTCAATATTACGGTGCTCACAAATTTATACGTTGTTGGTGGCAGTCTCTTCTGGGGCCTGTTAGCATATTAAAACTCTTGGTTAAATCTGATAATGCTTTAGGTTGTGCTTGTTTTTCACCATTTCATTCCTGAGCCAGGGGTTTGCAATTTCTAATCACATTTTTAACATTTTCTCACTCCTACAAAGGCACACAGACAATGCCAGTACTCAATTAGCTGTAATCATGGAAAGCCTGACTGCTCTACCTGGAATTAGACTTCCTGCTATGGATAACCTATAAACCAACCTCCTGCCTTCCCTTCGTGGAAAATTGGAGTTGATTATTAAAAAAAAAAAAAAAAAAAAAAAAAAAGGAAGGTAGTCTCTGTATTGAGAGGCCCTGTCATCTGAAAATGGAAACCTCACGAACGCAAAATATATCAAAAGGATGAGTATTCTTTTTACAAAAAGAGTTCCTACTGAGTTAATTTTAGTGGATTTTTATTAAAGCCTTTTTAGACAACTATAACAAGGCAGAGAGAGGACTGTTTGAAGGTGAAAGCTTTGAGCAGGAGAGCAGGCCTGATGTCTCACCAATTCTTAACTTCTGTTCACCCGCAGCTTGCTCCCCCCGCCGATCTCATGCAGGACCGGGCTGGAATGATCCTTTGTGATTCATTCTGATTTAGGGTGGCTGCCAAACTTTCTAGGACTTTTGCGGGCTCCGTGGGCTATCCTGCATCAAAGCCTCCAGTGCCTCTTTCCTCTCCTCTGACCTTGCAGATCTGACAAATGCCAAGGACTTTGCCTGTGCTGGATGTGTAGCCGAAGACTGTCCCAGGCTGCTCAGAGGGGCAGAAGCAAACTTGCTGCATCTCCAGAAGCCCCTCAGAGGTCAGGTTTAAGGTGAAGGTGTCCTTGAGTGAAGGTCAAATAGGTTTCTTTTCTTTTCTCTTTTTTGAGACAGGGTCTCACTCTGTTGCCTAGGCTGGTGTGCAGTGGCATGATCATGGCTCACTGCAGCCTCAACCTCCCGGGCTCAAACAATCCCCCCACCTCAGCCCCCCAAAAACAGGGACTACAGGGATGTGCGGCCACACCCAGCTAGGTACATTTTTTTTTTTTTTTTTTTTTTTTTTTTGTAGAGATGGGGTCTCCCTATGTTGCTTAGGCTGGTCTTGAACACCTGAGCTCAAGTGATCCTCCTGCCTTGGCCTCCCAAAATACTGGGATTATAGGCATGAGTCACTGTGCCCGGCCAGGTTTCTTTTTTCCCCAATTGTTTAGTAAACATTTTTTTTCCTCTAATAAAAAAACACACTCAGAAAAGTGCACAAATCATAAATACATAGTGCAGTGATCTTTTACCTGCAACACATCATCTAGATCAAGAAATAGAGCATTGCCAGCTTCCCGTAACCCTTGCCTGGTGTCCCCGCCCAGTTGTCACTCCCATCAAAGGCAGGCATTCTTCTGCCTTCTATTCCTGACAGTTAGTGTGGCCTGACTTTGGAACATTATATAAATGGAATCGCACTGGATGAACTTGATTGTTTCTGGTTTCTCTGGCTCACCATTTTGAAATTCACCCATGTCATGTGTGTGGTTCATTTATTCTTATTGTGGTATAGTGTCCCGTTGTATGACTATGCAATTTTTAATCCATGGCTATGATGGATAATGCTGCTGTAACATTCTTATCTTTGCCTTGTG
Organism: Chlorocebus sabaeus; assembly: GCF_047675955.1. Taxonomy (NCBI): domain Eukaryota; kingdom Metazoa; phylum Chordata; class Mammalia; order Primates; family Cercopithecidae; genus Chlorocebus; species Chlorocebus sabaeus. The sequence goes on from NC_132920.1 coordinate 44,066,096, forward strand.
GTGTGCAAGTGTACACATTTCTACTAAATACCTAGGAGTGAAATTACTGTGTCATAGGGTAGACACTGCCAGTTTTCCAAAGTGGTTGTAGCAGCAGCATATGACAGTCCCAGCTTCTTCACATCCTCACCAACACCATTGTCAGTGATTTCACTTTAATATCCTGGTGGCCAAAATTACCTTTCTAAACCATAGATCCCTTGATCCCTTTCCTGCTTTGAGCTTCCTAAAATTTCCTCAACATTTTAGCATGAAAACTTTTACAGAAAAGTTGAAAAAATTGTACAGTGATCACCCATATCAACCCCAATCCTATAATATAATCACATCATCCACATCTTGTTATAATCACTTTTTCACAAGTCTAGCTATCTATCCTTCCATCAGCCATCTTCTTTTTTTCATTGTCAGTGCCTCTTTATGAAGGTAAAATTGACATACCAGAACATATCCTCATTTTAGGCATACATTTCACGATTTAAGTAAATTTATACAGTTGTGCAACCATCAGCATAATCTAGTTTTAGAACACTTCTGTTACCCTAAGCACGTTCTCCTCATACCATTTGTAGTCGATCCCTACCACGGCTCCCAGTCTCAGGCAGCTACTAGTCTATCTGCTTTTTTTCTATGTAATTTTGCCTTTTCCAGAAAGTCTTTATAAATGGAAGTATACAATCTATAGTCTCTTCTGTTTGGCTTCTTTCATTAGAATGGTGCTTTTGAGATTTATCTATGTTGTAGCATGTATCAGTAGGTTGTTTCTCTTTACTGATGGCCAGTATTCCAATGTATGGATATAGAGTAGTTTGTTTGCCATTCTCCTGGTTTTTTTTTTTAGGTGATGTTTCACTCTTGTCATCCAGGCTGGGGGGCAGTGGCGCGATCTCAGCTCACTGCAACCTCTATCTCCCAGGTTCAAGCGATTCTTGTGCTTTAGCTTCTTGAGTAGCTGGGATTACAGACATCTGCCACCATGCCCAGCTAATTTTTTTTTTTTTTTTTTTTTTTTGGTATTTTTAATAGAGACGGGGTTTCATCATGCTGACCAGGCTGATCTTGAACTCCTGACCTCTGGTGATCCTTCTGCCTCGGCCTCCCAAAGTGCTGGGATTACAGCCATGAGCCATAGTGCCTGGTCTCAATAGGGGTTTAATGACAGGATCATAGTCTGGCATAGGAGAGGTTGCTCATTTATGGAGTGGTCTATTGTAAGGGAAGAAAGAAGGATAGAAAGAAAGAGACAGAGAGGTAGAGACAGAGAGAGGAAGAGATAGAAATAGAGACAGATACGAACTTGTTGCCTCCACATTCTCTGTCTCCAAGTCAGCAATGGGCCTCCTTCCGATTGGGAAACTTCTTGACTACCCAGCTCTCAGGTGCCCATGGTACACCTGCCAATTAGATTCCTCCTGTGCTGACTGTTCTCTGTTCTGGGTTTGTATCTGTTTCAAGGGTGACTGTCTCATTTAATTCTATAATGTTCACAAAGCGCTCAGCACAATATCTGGCACATGGTTTAGGACTTGGGAACTGGTGGTCTTCAGTACTCATCTTCTCAGCAGTTTGTGGGGCTCTCTGAGGTCAAGAATTGTGGCTTCTATGTCCCTTCAGTGTGGCTCTAACTCCTGGAAAGCCCCAGACACATGTGCAGGGGGCAGGGAGAACAGTGGATGGGGTAGTGGGTCAGGGCCCTTACACAGTCAATGCCTCAGCACCCCAAACTCAGGCCCTCTGGTTAGGTCTCTATTAGGGAAATAGCCCGGGGCTGGGTCTGGGAGGTCACTGGACCTTGATGCCGAACCACAGCTAGCAATGCCAGCATCACTAGCAAGTTCAGCATGGGCCTAGGGTACAAGGTTGCTGGGACCCATTGCCAGTGAGGAGGCCTGAGCAGCAGCCAGGCACATTGCCCCCTCCTCACCTCCTTCTCAGCCTTATAATTCCCAAGATTCCTGCTGTTTTTCCAGACCCCAGACCTCCCTGTCTGCGCGCTTCCAGAAGTGCTGAGCATAGGGGCTCCCAGGCTCACGCCAATGATGCCTCCTTCTTTTCCTTTCCAGGCTAAAATGACTTCCTGAGACCTGGATGTGTCTTTACGGCTTCACTGTTCCTGCAAGCTATGGTTGAGGGGTTCTGTTCTCTAATGCAGTGGTTCTCAAACTTGAGTGATGTATGCTCAAGTGCAGAAATCAGAGTATTCGATCCAGCAGGTGTGGGGTGGGGCCTGAGAACCTGCATGTCTAACATGTTCCCAGGCCATGTTCACGCTGCTGGGCTGGAACCACCCTTTCAGATCTAAAGCTTTGATCTCTTCTCCTGGGACTCAGCCTGTGTCTTCTCTCCTACATCACGGGGAACAGAGAAGGCGGGGGCTCATCTTCTTCCTTCTCTGCACAAGCCCCAAAAAACACTTAGATCGTAGTGACCTTGATGGTGACAGTAGGAAGTCCATATTTGAATTACCTTTGGCCAAAGGGCATGGCAAGACTTACGTAGGGAAAAGCAGATACAATGTCCTGTCTCCAGCCCATCGTAAAAATAAAAACACATGAAAGCTGGAGAGGATGTCAGAGTACAGTCATGCATCACCTAACGACGGGGACAAATCCTGAGAAATGCGTTGTTGGGCAATTTCGCCATGCGAAACATCATAGAGTACACTTATACAAACCTAGATGGTCTAGCCTGCTATACACCTAGGCCATGAACCTGTACAGTGCGTTAGTCTAGTGAATACTGGAGGCAATTGTAATACAGTGGTAAGTATTTGTATGTCTAACATACAAAACATATATAAATATAGAAAAGGTACAGTAAAAATATGGTATAAATGATAAAAAAAAAAAAAATGGTACACCTGGCCGGGCACGGTGGCTCACGCCTGTAATCCCAGCACTTTGGGAGGCTGAGGCAGGTTGGTCACGAGGTCAGGAGATCGAGACCATCCTGGCTAACGTGGTGAAACCCCGTCTCTACTAAATACACAAAAAATTAGCCGGACGATGTGGCAGGTGCCTGTAGTCCCAGCTACGTGGGAGGCTGAGAAAAAAAAAAACCAAAAAAACAAAAAAAGTGGTACACCTATAGAGGGCACTTACCATGAATGGAGCTTGCAGGACTGGAAGTTGCTTTGGGTGAGTCAGTGAGTGAGTGAGTGAGTGTGTGTGTAGGTCTGGGACTTTGCTGTGCACTACTGTAGACCCTATAAACACTGTGCAGTTAGGCTACACTACATTTATTTTACACATTTCTTTTTTCGGTAATAAATTAACCATAGCTTAATATAGCTTTTCTTACCCTGTAAACTTAAAAAATTTTAAAAGCTTTTTGCCTCTTTTGTAAACACAGCTTAAAGCACAAACGTACTGTATAGCTGTACAAAAATGTATTTTTTTACATCCTTATTCTTTAAGCTGTTTTCTGTTTTTAAATTTTTAAATTTTTTTTGTGAAAAATGAAGACACAAACACATACAGTAAGTAGCCTAGGTCTATTTGAGGTCAGGGTTATTAACATCCACTGCCTTCCACCTCCACATCTTCTGCACTGGAAGGTCTTCAGGGGCAGCAACAGGTATGGAGCTGTCATCTGCTATGATGACAAGGCCTTCTTCCGGATACTTTCTGACAGGCCTGAGGCTGTTTTACAGTTAACATAAAAGTATAAGGAGTATACTCTAAAATAACAATAAAAAGTATAGTAAATACATAAACCAATATCATAGTGGTTTACGATCATTATCAAGTATTATGTACTGTACATCATTGTATATGCTATACTTTTATGTGACTGGTAATGTAGTAGGTTTCTTTATACCAGCATCACTGCAAACATGTGAGTAATGCATTGCACTACAATGTCACTAGGCGCTAGCAAATTTTCAGCTCTATTATCATCTTACGGAACCACCGTTGTATGTGCAGTTCATACATCGTTATGTGGTACATGACTGTATAAAACTAAATAGGTAGTTTCATGAGAGAAATAATCAGAAGTTACTATGCTGTTTTAGCTGAGCATCAGTGATAACGTTAATTTTGATTTTGGAAGTAACCTATGTAAAAAGAACTCTGCAAATTACATAGGTCAGATAAGATAGTAAATGTAGCTTTTCTGGCAGTGTTCTAGAATGTTTATTCAGATTCAGCTCAATCTTGTGGTCAAGCTGGGTCTGACAAAAGATCCTTAAGAGTTCTTTAACACGCTCTACCCTCAAACCAATCCTCTGAGGTAGACATTGTCACTCTCATTTTACAGATGAAGAAACAGGCTTAGCAGTTGTATGTTGGATCCTGGATTCCAACAGTCTTTTTACTCCAACTCAGACTTTGGAACCTGAAGTGAGGTGTTTTTTTTTTGTTTTTTCTTTTTTCACAACACCACAGGTGAATGCTAATTAAGATTCTCCTGAACAATTTCTAGCCAAATTGCAACACATGAGGCTGGATGAAGGCTAGGGCAAGCTCTTCTCTTGCTTGGGGTGTGAACTCCATTGACTTTAGCTGGCCCTGTAAGGAAAAGTCCAGCATATGTACCATCAGAAATGACAGATTTGGAAACAGATTCCTATACAGACTTATCTGAGCTTAAGACAGGCAAGATTGATCAGGGTAGTGGATCTACTGTGATCACTTTTAATTGTTCTTCAGCATCTGGCAAAGTGTGTGTTTAAACAAGCCAGGTATGCTGCTTGCTGCTTGCTCAGAGAGATTAGAGATAGTGCTGCATCCAGCTGGGCCACCCTCAGCCCACCCTGGGCCAGATGCGTATTAAGTAAGGGAAGTATCTGCATCATTTGAGTGTTTGCAGATGCCATATGAATAGACCCCAGTGGAAACCAACTGAGCCACAGACGGTGCACCATGGCCTCCTGGAACTATCATTGGGTCCCAGATTTGTGGTCTGGGTATCATTCCAGCGAAAGTTTATTGCTCCATAAAGAATTTAGGCAGGAAGTGAGATAGATCATGGATTAGATAGTGACCTTTTGAGTTGGAATGGATGAGTGCTGCTGGTGGTAGGGATGAGAATGAAGAAGGAGGAGGAAGGTGGTGGCAGATGGGGTTTTGATGATTGGAGATGACAGATAGAGGATGGTGACAGCAGTGGTTGGGGGGATGGTGGCACAGGAGATGGATGTTGTAGGAAGCTGGTTATTGGGATGACGGGCTAAGTAGCTCAGGGAACCAGCTGGAAAGTCCAAAGCCAGGGATGGGAATTTGATCATGGTTGGGGGTGGCTAGGGAGGTGAGAGGATTGCTTGGGGGAGGCATAGATTTCTGATCACCCGCTCCTTCTTCCAAAGGTGCCTGTTGAGGGTATTTACCAAACTTGCCCCAACAGCCCAGCTGGGAGGTCCTTCCTGGCTGAGATTTAGTAAACTTGTTTCCCTAGGAGGCCTCTCTTACCACAACAGACAGATGGGTGCTGATGTCAGCAGCAGTGCAAAGCTGTAAGTCAGCACTAATGGGGGTGGCACCTGAGGGCCAATGGGAGAGAGAGTTCTGCCCAGCTTGGCCTCCTCTGAGACCCATCCCAATGGGAAGACAAGGTAAGAAGCCTATCCTGGGCTTCCTGGCCAGGTTCCTGGAATAGGTGGCAGGTTCATGGTGGGTGACTGGGGCTCAAATTTGGCAGCTCTGGGACATGGGAATTGGAAGGGCTTGTCGTGGGCCATCTGGTTTAAGCCTATGCAGAGAAAAGAAAGGCATTAGGATTCCCATTACCTGGATGAGGAAACTGAGGAGGAGGAGGAGAGTTGTGCCTAAGGTTAGCTGGAGAGGCAGCAGCAGAATCAGGCTCAGAACTTCTTCTGTAACAGCACCTCCATTTGTGTACCAGCGTGGGAGTATGGGGCAGTGAGCTCACAAGGGCAGGAATCAGCAGACTCAGGCAGCCTGTTTCCTCTTCTGCAAAATGGGAGTGCCAAAAAGTTGCTCCTAGGGTGTGGAGAGGATTAGATGAGATGGGCATAAGTAAAGCACCCTATGAACATTAATTTTCTTTTCCCCACAGATCATTTGTCCTGGGTGGGAGCCTTCAGTGCACCTCAGTATGTGTTTGTGTGTGCATGAGTGAGTGTGCTGTGTGTGTGAAAGCATGCACAAGCCCCTCCGTGTGTGTATGTGTTAGTGTGTATGTGAGTGTGTGATTTGCAAATCCTGACCAGGCAGCCATTGTGAGGGGAAGCTGCAATGTTTACTGATCTTGGGAGATATTAGAGGTTGGAGGCTCTAGGATTGGCCTTGCATGGGCTGAGGTGGCAGGACTAGAGTTGGAGGTGCTCTGGATCCCCTAGGCTGCTGCAAACCCTGAAAGCTGCTGCTCTGGACACCAATTGCTCAGGGCAGGGTTAGGCAGCTCCTGTTAGGGGCTTAGGCAAAGTCATCAAGTGACTTAGGAGTAGGTCTTTAGGAGGTCCCCCTGGGCATTTCTTTGGCAGCCTAGCCAGGGGTGTCTGCTTTCTTTGTAGCTGGAGGTTACCTCACCTTCCTCCCCTTGCTCTGGGAAGAGGTCTGAATATAAGTCAAGTCATTTGTGCTAATTGTTGACACTTTTGAGACGTGCCTTTCCTGGGAGTTTGGGGGCCTAGTATGCAAATCTATGCACATTATGTGCCATCAACAGAAAAATTGGAACCTCAGGGAATTGCTGGAGCAGAAAGGTTCTCCTTCTTCAGAACCGCTTCTAAGCTGCCTATAATTCCCCCCATTAAATTCACAGAGGCAAAAAATGTGTTGGATCCTGGAAGGTCAAGGCTGAGGCCAGATCACAATGGCCTTTCAGTCCATGGTCTCACTTTACAGATGAGGAAAGTGAGGCCCAGAGGGGAGGCATGACTTGCTTGAGATTATACAGTCAATGGCAATGCTAGGGTCTGACCTGGCCCAGGATCGTCCAGATTCATTCTTTTACTTAATATGCACAATACACATACACACACACACACACACACACACACACACACACACAGAGTCTATCCTTCGCATAGTACCCACAGCTTTATTTTGCTTCACAGCAGTACCTGACCTTGTATGTTTACATTTCCTTCTCCTTCTGCCTGACTAGAATAAAACTCCATGGGGGTGGGAAGTGTGCTTGTTTTTTCACATTGTATTCACTGTCATATTGTCAGCATCTAAAATACAGAATGGCGGGATTCATTCATTCATTTGCTGGTCACCTCTCTGATGTGCCCTCTTCCAGACCCTGGTGACACAGAAAAGTGTCAGACTTGGCCCCTGGCTCCTGGCTCAGGTGGCTTCAGGCCCTTTCTTCTGGGACCCAGTTGCCTGCGGGTGGGAGGGATCCCCCTCACCCAGGTCCCACTGGCGCTGACTCTGGAAGCTCACCCCAGGGGAGGAGAAGCTAGGGATGAGAATTAAGAGTCCTCTCCAAGGAACTCCCAGAGCAGAATCAGGGAAGCCCCCACGGCACTGAGGAGACTCGGGGTGTGCACACAGTAGCTTGTGACCAGGGAGGTGGCGGTGGGGAGGAAGGTAGAAGCTCATTTGGGAGGCAGGGTGTGGGGACTTGGAGGGGAATCCTGGGCGGAGACGGTGAATGGGTACTGTGGAGGCTCTGGGCACTGGGTGTCTAGGGCAGGCTGTGTGGGGCGGGGGGGGCATGACAGAGAAAGAACACTGGCATTTATTGACATTTGGGGTAGGCTGCAGAGTGGGGACTGGTGAAGAAGGGCAAAAGGCCAGACTCCAGTCCCTGCACTTCGTATGGGCAGAGTGGCGAGGCATTACATAAGCCTCAAGAAGAGCTTTGGTCGAAGGCTTAATTTTCTCATCTGTAAAGTGGGGATAACATGAACCTGGGCATGGGGGCCTGGTGTCAGGAGGGAGGTGAGTCTCATATGAAGGAATCTGTCTGAACGCCCTCAGCTGGACCCCCAAATCTGTCTGAACGCCCTCAGCTGGACCCCCAAACACAAGCCGGCCCGTCTTCCCAGCCCTTTCTCCCTTTTCCCAGGGTACATTCTCTGGGAAGTGGGGCCCTGTGGCTGCTGCCCTGGGGAGGGGCCAGTCCCCATCCTCTCTGCTCCCCAGCCACTGTATGTTCATTTGCCCAAGAGGTTACCCAGTTTCCTCTGTCCTAGTTGACCAGAACCCTCTGGATTCTGTGGGTGCTACGGGTTTTCTGGCCGGGACCCAGGCCTACGCCTTGCTGGGGGCTGTGAGCAAGAGAGCAGCAGACCAGATTTTGCAAGCCTGAAATAGTTTATGGCCAGGCTGAGGCTGGGAGGAAGGAGGGCATGGCCCCAGGAATGCGGGAGGAATGCCTGGGAGGCCCGTTCCGTCCCCCACCCATCCTCAACTCCCCAGGGGGAAGGAGTACAGGCCTCAGGACTACTGGGCACTGGGCAGAGAAAGGGAAATGGTCTGGGCCCTGAGCAATCCTGGGGCTGGGGTGGTCGCAGGGCCAGTGAACGGGTATGTATGTGGGCTAAGTCTTTCTCCAGACATGAGTATCATCTCCTCCAAGGAGGACATCTGGATTAGACTTCTCTGTCTACTCCATTCAGTCTTTAGTATTTACTTGCCTGTAGCACCAAGGATACATATCTTCATTCCTGTGTCCCTCAGAGTGAGGGTTGTTTTTCTACTTGATGCAGGGCCTCTCTGTCTCCACTGTCAAACTGGGAGCTCCCTGAGGTCAGGGTTTGTGTTTTCCTTTCAGATTGAAAATTCCTTAAAGATTGAGGCTATGAGTCTCCCATAGAGTGGAAGCCCACAAATGCTTCCCATGTCCAGAATGGGGTGGAAGTGGAACGACAAGATGCAGTCTCCACCCCCATTCCTTTAGATCCAAGATGGGATCTCCTTCAATCCTGGTTGGAAAGCGGGATAGACTTCAGAGGGCCAGTTGAGTCTTGTGGACCAGACAGCAGCCTATGAAGAGACTTGGCCCTCCCATTTCCATCCATGTGAACACCTGGGGCCCCTATGTTGAGGCCAGAGGAAGCCAGGCCCCCATTACCCATCTGGACAGTTCACTTGGCCCTGCTGGTATCATACCTTGGACTTGCCCCCTCTGCATGTGGCCTGGGGTCTATTCCAGGAAGGGGTGGGCGGTAGGGGGTTGAGAGTGGACAGGCCACTGGCTGTTAATGATACCTGCATTTTCGTGGGCCCTATGGTCAGGCCATCACCTTCCCTTTCATGTTTGGCTCTGTCTCAGTGAGCCAGCAGGTGAGGTGGAGGCTAGGCAGGAGCCCCAGGGTAGGAGTAGCCATGCAGGCACAGAAGGAGGCAGAGGACTGGTGCCTGGTCACAGTCACAAGGTTCTAGCACCCTCAATTTCCATCAATGCCCCAGCTTTGTTATGGAAGACACAAGTTGCCAAAACTCTGGCAACTCTGGCTGGTCACACCCTGTCGTTTTGCGGACATAGCTCTCTGGCCTCCATTGGCAGGACATCTATTTCTAATTCCCGCATACACTCCTAGACCAGCCTCATTTGGGTCAGTCTGTGGTCAGGGTCATAGACAAGCTCTACAGGGTTGGGCCAGTCTGTGGCTAGAATTAAGGGTCTGAGATCTGGGTTTAGGGTCAGGCTCTGACCAGGGTTTTGTGTCAGCCTGTTTTCTGGGTTAAAGGGATTAGACTTTGACTAGGTAGGACTAACAGTCAGTCTGTACCCAGAACTATGGTTAAGTTTATAACCAGAAGTAGGAGGTCAGTCTGTATCCAAGCTTAGGGACCAATCTGTACCCAGGACCAGGAATATGGATTCCTAATCCAGGACTGTACCTAGGATTAGAGATCAGTCTACACCTAGGATTAAGAGCCAGTTTGTATCCAGGATTAAGGATCAGACTGTACCCAGAAATGGAATAGTCTATACCCAGAATTAGGGATCAATGAGCATTGAGGGGTAGGCGTGTGTTTTGCACTGAAACTGAACCTATGACTAGGCCACAGAAGGTTACCCTGGCCCAACTGGGTGTAGAAGGCGGAGAATACTGTTTGCAGTTTGAAGGGGAAAGAGTTTGATGATCCCTTGGCCACCCTACTCTGCATACCCACCTGCAGGAGTTACCTGGGGCAAAGTGGGGCACTTCAACACTCCCAGCCTTAGCTTCGACTTGATGAGGCACAAGAAACAGCAGCCTGAGCCCCACAAAGCACGGTGCCTAGGCAAGGTCCAGTGAGTGGCTCAGAGGCAGCATTGCCCAGTTCTATGGCCAGGAAGAATCCTGAGCAACTCCACCACAGATGGCGCTTCTGTTTACACTGCACCTCTCGAAACTCATTCACCAACAGTTCATTCTGCAAATATTTCCCGAATACCTGCCGTGCTTTAGGCCAGAGGTTCTCAAAGTTGAGTGCACAGAAGAATCAACTGGGAAGCTTGTGAAAAAGGCTGACTCCTGGGCCCCCCTCTTGGGTATTCTGGAGCAGAAAGGCAATAGGAGCTGCCCAGGAATCTGTACTTTTAATAAAGTTTCCTGGTGATTCTGCTGTGGTAGTTTAGGGCCATGCTCTTGGGACCTGTCCTCAAAAGGCCCATCAAGTTAAAAAGGATTGCAGGAAACACCCATAATGCTGTCTGGTGAGTTCAGCAAGCCGGTGGGCATCTTCCAGGGCATTTGGAACAGAGGGTATGCATGGGTGTTTTCAGAGAAGACCCAAGAAGACCTTGTGAGGAAGCAACAGTGAACTTCTGCCTCATTTTTGAAGAAAACTTTGTTGTCTTGTTGCAAAAATTGTATGGAACGTACCTGTCTAGCCACCGCAAAGCCTTTTCACATGATTGGCAAGCTAGAATTCTGGCAAGCACACAAAAGATTAGCTCTGAGAATAGAGGTGTAAAGCAAAACATACTTTTTTTTTTTTTTGAGATGGAATCTCGCTCTGTCGCCAGGCTGGTGTGCAGTGGCACAATCTCGGCTCACTGCAACCTCCATTTCCTGGGTTCAAGCGATTCTCCTGCCTCAGCCTCTCGAGGAGCTGGGATTATAGGCAGGCGCTGCTATGCCTGGCTAATATTTTTTTTTTTTTAGAACGGGGTCTCATCATGTTAGCCAGGTTGGTCTCGATCTTTTGACCTCGTGATCCACCCGCCTCAGCCTCCCAAAATGTTGGGATTACAGGCATGAGCCACCGCGCCTGGCCGCAAAGCATAATTAATACATTAAACGGGGCAAAGGAAAAGAATGCATCTAAAAATGCTGTCTTCGTCTGGTGGTAAGGAAGGAACAACGCACGACAGGCATTAGTATTAATAACTCACCAATTGTCTATAAACAGTCATCCTGAAAAGCACTGCTCAAGCAATGCAGTCAGCTTCCTTTAAACCACGGCCTTGTGCTTTGTCCCACTCTCCCTGCATAGTTTCACCCACTTAGAACTTTGTCTGCAGTTGGTGTATATGCAGGGCGTGTGAGTGTTTTCATTTCCCGGATATTACCATATTGATTACACTTTTGCAGACAGCACCTCCGACCTGCTCCTTGGTTAAGGGTCCTGGTGCTGAAGCGCTCAGTCATCTTGAGGACCTCACTGAAGGCAGGGAGGTCGTAAAGGATGACTCTCCCCTCTGGGATTGACCACCATGTGTCATGCTTCTGGAAGGTCCCAGAAATCTTTCCTTATTGAATGTTTCCATTCTTCCCTCTCAAAGTGAACAGATTTCTGGGCCTCTCTGCTCCTTATGGGGCAGGAGCTTGAGGTATTGTGCTGCTCAGAGGTGGAGACAGGACTGGACTATGTCCCAGGAGCTCCTGGAGGCAATACCCTTTCTGGCTGGTCCTGAGATTCCAGATCCTCATGCACAGAGGGCTGGAGGTGACCCTCCATGTCTTTAAGCTGGGCTGTGAGGCACCTGGTCACAGACCCCACAGGAAGTGGATAGAGCCAGGAAGTTTTTATGTTTATCCCAGTTCAATTCTACCTTGTTGGTTTCAGCCCAGAGTTTACAGAGAGGTAGGGATTCCCTGGGCTTCTCCAGCTGGTAGGGGACATCCACAGCTCCTCTGGACACTCCCATGCCTACAGAGGCTCCCTCCCCAGAGCATCTCTTCATTTCATTCATTCATTCATTCATTCATCCATTCAACAAATGTTCACTGAACACCCACTGGGCACCCAGTGCAGCGCTAGGCACTGGGACCCAGAGGTGGAAGGATGGCTCACGGTGTAGACAAGTGGGCGGCACAGAAGCAGATCATTTTTCTCTAGTATGGTACAAGTAGGCCAAGGGATTATAGGGGATAGGAGGGGGATCTGCTTCAGTCTTAGCGGGTCTAGAGAAGGCAGGGAAGTCTTCATGAGAGTGGTCATACTTTATCTGAGTTTTAAATTAGTTTTAAATTAGAGAAGGGGGGAGTGGGCTGGGGCTGTCCGGGAAGAGAATACAGCCTGCACTTAAGCCTGGAGGCTAGAAACCGCATGGTGAGGGCTGCTTTAGAAACCACCTGCTAGGGGCTAGATCCTGAGGTTCAAAGCAGGAAAAGTGTGGGCTCAGGTTGGAGAGGACTGCAGGGGTAACATCGCAGCAGGGTGGTGGGGAGCTGGGGCCTTATCCTGTGGGTAATGGGGAGCCATAGCAGATTTCTGCTGGAAGGGAATGACCTGGTCAGATCTGTCAGCCTGACGCTGTCCAGTAACATCAGTGTCTGATGCATCTTTCCCGTGGCAGTGGGTTCCATGCACTTTTTCTTAACAGGGAGCTCTGGGAAGGCGGGTTGCCAGAAGAACTGGACAGTGTCACAAGTCACTCGAATGTAAAGTTGTAAAATTTTGGGAAGGGAGAAGGCTTCCAAGACAGACCTGGACTTGGATTTCTTGCTGTTGGAGTTCTGGCAAGGCACTGAAACTACTTAGGCCTCAGTTGTCCTATCTGTAGAATGGGAGCAATCTAATATTTATGACCGAGTTGTGGCAAGAATGAGAGAGCCTATATTAGAAACTGTCAGATTGTGTGGTCCAGGAGAGGGTGGAAGCCAGAGCTCATTCCAAGGACGTAACTGGGGGGTCAGAGCCTGGTATCCCTGCCCAGGGCCTTAGCACCATTCCCATTGCTGCCTGGGCAGCTGTCTATGACATCCTACCTTGTTTGAGGTCTGATGACAGAGCCTGGGGAGCTATCCCCACTATAAACTGTCAGGCCCTGAGTTTCTCCTGCCAACCTGGTGCCTTGGCCCTGTGTGCCCTGCAGCCAGCCAGCCCTCTGCCCCTAGAGCAGGGATGGAGATGAGAGGGGCCTGCCCAGCTTCCTACAGACCTCACAGTTGTGCACAGCCACCTGAGTCCAAACAAACGGCAAACTTACCTCTTCCCTGGCAGTTGCAAGCATTCTGGCCAGCAGGTGGCCAGGCTGTCACTGCTTGGGACAGCCAGGGCCCAGGTCCTAGAAAAGGCCTGCCTGACCAGGAGGGAACCTAGACTCATGTGTGTGCTTGACAGGATGGAAAGAGCTCCAGGCAGAGAGTCAGGAATCCTGAGTTCTAGTTCCCTTACCAACTTCTGAATTGGTACCAACTACTTCCCCTACCAACTCACTGTGGAACTTAGGGCAGGTCCCTTCCCTTCTTTGGGCCTTAGTCACCTCAGCTGAGCCTGAGGAGTTTGGTTATGGTTGTCCAGGGTGCCTTCTATCTTGGTGTTCTGGGAGTGTGAGTTGCTGTCACCTGGAGGCCCTGGAGAGGTTGTGCATCCTTTCCCTAGCCTTGGGACAAGGGGCATGCCAACCCCTCTTCATTCATTCAGTATCAGCTCCAACATCAGAGAGCAAACCACAGGCAAGAGAACAACTATATTTGGTTAAACATGGCCTGTGTAAAAGTGAGGAAGATCTTTTTGGCTCTGACTTGGAAGCTTCCAGTTGCTACTTCATTTATTCATTCAATGAAATTGAAGAATAAATTCAGTTCATTCATTTGTTTAATAAATCTTATGGGGCACCTACTATAAGCCAGGCACTGTGCTAAGACCTGGGATTTGATGGTGAACCAGGTAAGTAGGGACCTAGTCCTTAGTAGAGCTTACAGGCAGCCCTCTTTTTCCTGGGAAGCTGGGATACAGCTGGCCCATGGGTAGTGGTGATAATAAACCCAAGAACCATTGGGACCTCTGTCCATCCCAACGGTGTAGAGAGCCCTGTCCTAACTACTGAAGGGGAAGTGGAGGTGAGAGCAAATGCATCCTGGCCCCCAGGAATCTCCCATGCTGTGCAGCTCCCTCCTTTGCAGCAGGGAGGAAAGCCGGCTGATGCCTCGGGGACCAGTAGAAGCCATGTTTCAGCAAGCATAAGCCAGGCCCGAACTCAAAGGGCTCTGGTGAGGGCAGCCTGCAGTTCCCAAGGAGGAACCATTTCCTCCAGGGCCTCTTTCCTGGCTTTTGGGCTAATTCAGTACTCAGTGAGAAGGGGGTACAGATCAGGGGTTGGGAGAATGGCAGATGGACATGGAACCATACCCCTCTGGGTCTGGGGGAACCGTCGGTGGGAGTGATCGTGCCCTGGGAAGGCTCTGGGTCTTTCCAGAACCTGGGAAGGTGGAGCAGGTCTGCCCTGGCCCACATGAGCCATTGACCCCTTGATGTTCCCACAAGCAGAGCCTTACCCCAACACCTAGCAGAGGCAAGGACATTAGCAGAGGGCTGTCCTGCCCCGGGGGGCTTGGCTCATGAGGGGGTGCCTTGAATAAGGGTAATGGGGATCTGGATCAAGCTGCCCTCCCTCTATGCTCATGGCCAATTCAGCCATCTGCTCTCCCTGCCTGGCCCTCCAAGCTCCCAGGGAAGGGATGATGAGGCCCAGGACAGGCATCTTGCCTCTGCTTTCCCCAAACTCCTTCCACCAGACTCCTGCAAAAGTCCAGAGGGGCAAACACTGAAGGCCCCCTTCTCTTTTTTTTGTCCCCTCCCCATCACTTATCTTTCAATAATCCCCATCTTACTTAGGCCCCTGCTGAGCTTGGCTTTTGGGGCAGTTTTAGACAGAATATTTAGTATTCTGTCAATGTTAGCTAAACTGATGTAACTTGGGGAAACTGAGTTCCAGAGGGAAGACAAGGGCTTGCCAAAGTTCATTCATCCAGCCAGGGCTGAGATGGGACTGGAACCCAGCTTTCCTCAGGTCCCCAGGCTGGCTTCCCACAAAACTCTAGGCAGGACCAGCTGGAAAACTCGTGGTGCCTACTGCAAAATGAAAACGCCAGACCATTTGTTCAAAAACAAATAATTTCAAGATGGTAACAGTAGAATATTAAACCAAGTGTGGGGCTCTTCTCAACCTGAGCCCAAGCCGCAGTCCGTGAAGCCGGCCCTTATTACCCTAGGGCTGGGGAAGGACGAGAGGGAGACCCCCTGCCAGATCGCTCCTGGGCAGTCAGAGGGCACGTGCCTCACCACTGGAAGGTTCCCTGAGCCAGCCAAGCCCTTCCTATTGCCAAGATGGGTAAAACCACAGTTTAGGGATCCCTCTGGCCCAGTCACTGTGGTACGATGCCAGGCCTCTAAAAGATAGGGGCAAGACAGACTCAGAAGTGTGTCTTTAGAGCAGCTAACTGCCTTAAACATCCCCTGCTGGAAAGTTCTTGGGGGCCCGGGAGGGATTGGAGGTGCAGCCGCCACCACCAGCAGGGGCTCCAGGCTGAGTGATGAGGGAGGTGCAGAGGGGAGGAGGCTGCACAGTTCCTACCACCTTATGCAAGAGGGAGAACAAAGGGGCTTTGCTGGGAGGTATTAGAAGATTAAGTGGCTGAGTCCAGGACAAACTCAGCAAGCCCCTTGGGACCTGAATTAGCAATAGCAACTGAAAGCAGGGAATTAAAGCTCCTGGCCATCGAGCAGAGGCCCCCCACCCCCTTTAGTCTCTGCCTGGGCCTCCTCAGAGAGCTAATCTGCTGCCCTGCCTGAGTTCCTGCCTGGGGCCTGTGTGAGGGGCCGTCCCTTCCACCCAGAGGCAACTGGAGCCTTCCTGGGGAAGGAGCTGCCTGACCTCTGACCCCTGACCTCTGTGCACAGGCTCCGAGCAGGCTGGGTGGCCCAATTTGGACTCAGAGCCGAGGCCAGCCTCTCGACTCCACAGCTGACTGAGCTGTGAGTTTGAGAGAAACCACTGCTCCTCTCTGGGCCTCTCCTTCCTGCTAATAAAGTGGGGATCTGGGGCCATGGACTCAATGGCCATCCCAAGAAGTCCTTGAACTGGTTCCATCAGGCATCAGGGAAGCCTCCTCTCAGTCACGTGAAGCCTGATGGACAGGAGTGACCCTACCACAGCTGGGACTTTGAAATGTTAAGTTGATGGATGTGTGATCAGCCCAAACAAGGGAGAAATTCTTCGAGTTCCCACAGTCTAGTCCCCACGGACCTCCCAGTTCCGTCTCTTAGTGCTTCCCATGTTATAGTTTTTGCCGCAGCAACAGCAAGCTGCACGCGCACTGCGATCTCCTCCCTTTGAACCTTTGCTCCTGCTCTTCCCATGTCTGGAATTCCCTTTCCGGGCTTACGCTTCATTTCTCAAGGTCCCCTCTGGCAAGGCCCCTGGAATCCTCCCTCAGGCCCCTCCTCACTCTGTCAGTGCATTGACCAATGTAACAGTATGCTTTGTGTCTGTCTTTCTCTTCTGAGAGACTGCGAACTTCTTGACAGCCGGGGCCTCGAATTACCAGCCTCAGCACAACTGCTGGTGCATCGCAGGTGCCCGGCCAACATGGGACCTGGGCCCAGAAACACAGGGGCGGCCCGACAGCTTCAGCGCTCATCGTGCCTAGGGGAGATGAGGATGACATGGCAGCAGTTATTGAATTGCCTGTGTGTTGATGGCAGAGGTGAGAATTATTACAGGGCAACATGAAAATATAAATTGGGGGGCAGTCTGTAAATAAAGATGTCCCAAAGAGATTTGACATGAAGGTGGTGAAGAGCATTCCAGGCAGAGGGAACCAAAGACCAAGGTGGCAGTGGGGAGAGGGGGAGCAGAAGCTGGGAGTGGCTGAGAGGGTGGGAGCTATGGCTGGGGTGGGCAGGCCAGCCCTCATATGCTGTAGAAGAGATTTTAGACTTTATTCCAAGAGCAATGCAAAGCTAGCTATTAAAGGGGTTTAGGCGGGCGAGTGAGCGGGGTGATGAGATTTGCATTTCTGAGAGATCACTTTCGCTGCAGCATGGAGAGTGGATTAGGAGGGACAAGAGGCTATTGCGGTCATGAGAGGAGACAGAGATGGACAAATTGAGAGATTCAGCGTCGGAGCTGACAGAACTTGGAGACTGACCGGATTTGTAGGGAGAGGGACAAGGAAGTGGGGCTCTCCAGTTACCAGTTCGCTCCTCACAAGGGGCAGTGGGTGGTGCTGGTCAGACCAATGTGTGTGTATTATGTACTGTGGACCACGTGAGCCGTGGCATGGGCAGGTGTGGCTACAGCCAGCCTGCCGCCTCAGAGCAGCCCTCTTAACTGAGCTCCAGGGGATGGGAGTGAGGCAAAGCTGCAGCTGCCATGTTGTCCGCCACTGTCAGAGTGCCAGGACACCTGTAGGTATGTGTGGGAGGATACAGAAATCCATGTGGCATGGATATTACCCATGCCCCCAGACTCACAGCTCTATTCACACACTGGCTTAGATATAAACATGGGCCATATGCACATACCGGACACCCAGATTTACATAGCACATGCCCCAGACAAGCACATATTTCCATGTGTACACAGAGCTATTAATGATGACATAATAATAACCAACATTTATTGGGTGCTTGATATGTGCCAGGTATTATTTTAAACCCTTCATATGAATTGCTGTTTAGCCTCACAACAACCATGTGGAACGTAAACATTATAATCTCTGTTTAGAGATGAAGATGCCAAGGCCCAAAGAAGTCACATATCTTGCCCAAGGTCATGTGCACAGCAAGTAAGGGGCAGAAGTGGGATTTGAACTCATGCAGTCTTGCTACAGAGTCTATGCTCCTTGTTACTACACCATTTAGTGTATTTACCACTGATGCTCAGCTGCCGCCTGGTACACAATCCCACAGAAATGCACCAATATCAACAGGGTGTGCTGATAGTAGGTATATGTGTATATCATGTGTGTACTCCCAGGCACGTACACGTGGGTGCCTAAATATCATACAGTGCATACCGTACATAATACACATACACTTATGATCAAGGCAAAAATGACTGCAGAGCTATTATGGGTGCACACATATGTACATTCATCTACATGCAGTATACATATTCAGTTCACACATGTACATATGTATGCATATGTATGCATATGCAAGCACATATGCAATAACACATGCACACAAGGCAGTATGCACTCATGCACACATAAGCATGCATACTCCACACAGATGCAGAATGCATGCAGTAGACACACTTGCACACTAGCACACACACATGCAGCACACTCGAGTCCATGTGTACACACACAGTAACATGTACACACAGCTCACATGCATTATGTACACTTTCTCATTTGTGTAGTACACACATGTTCGTATATGCAACACACAGGTGGTGCACACTTGCAGAAGCATGTGCACACATAGGCAGTACACACACTCTCACCCTTTCTCACATAGGGCAATTTATGACCGTTCAAGCTCATGTCCGGACTTCCCATTAACATTAATGAGGTGATGTCGCCTGGGTATTTGGAAACGCTTGTCCTACAGGGGCGGGGGTAGAGGGTGGCGGCGAAACGGAGAGGACAGGGAGGCCGTGGCCACAGAGGAACAGCTAATTATCCGGCTGACCAAGGTTTGATTGTTTTTCCCACGCCTTTCCCCAGTGTCCCCAACCCAAGGCCAGGTTCTGGCTGTACCAGAGGGTGTTGAGGGCAGGGAGCAGGGATAGGACAGGGGAGGGGAAAAGGGGGACAGGAGAAAATGATGGGGGCAGGTGGTGAATGACCCAAATTTCAGTGTCATCTCCTCCCTCATCATTTTTGCCTGGAGCTATCTGCATTGTTTCCTGAAATGGTTCAAAATTCCTAAAGGGTTGTGTCTCTGTGGCCCTTTTCTCCCCACAATCCTTGGCAAGAACCTTATATCAGAGTCAAATTTGACATCTATGTTTCAGGAGCTTTTATTTGCTGACCTAGGGGCCATAAAAGGAGTCCTGATCCCACGCTACCACCTCAATATCTAGCACAGTACACAAAGGTCATCCCTTCTTTTCTTCATTCATTCCCTTAGTCAATATTTATTGACCTAGAGACACTGTTCTTTTTTTATTTTATTTTTTATTTTTATTATTATACTTTAAGTTCTAGGGTACATGTGCACAACGTGCAGGTTTGTTACATATGTATACATGTGCCATGTTGGTGTGCTGCACCCATTAACTCATCATTTACATTAGGTATATCTCCTAATGCTGTCCCTCCACCTCTCCCCACCCCATGACAGGCCCTGGTGTGTGATGCTCCCCACCCTATGTCCAAGTGATCTCATTGTTCAATTCCCACCTATGAGTGAGAACATGTGGTGTTTGGTTTTCTGTCCTTGCGATAGTTTGCTCAGAATGATGGTTTCCAGCTTCGTCCATGTCCCTACAAAAGACATGAATTCATCCTTTTCTATGACTGCATAGTATTCCATGGTGTATATGTGCCACATTTTCTTAATCCAGTCTATCATTGATGGACATTTGGGTTGGTTCCGAGTCTCCGCTATTGCAAATAGTGCTACAATAAACATATGTGTGTGTGTGTCTTTACAACAGCATGATTTATAATCCTTTGGGTATAAGCCCAGTAATAGGATGGCTGTGACTTGGAGACACTGTTCTAAGCAGCTCAGCAACTACCTCAGGTCTCCTCAGTCTATGTAAAACCTTTTCCAAGCAGGAGCGAGTGAGTATGGGCTTACCACGAGCACCTCAGTTAGAGAAATGCCTCCCAAACCTTTCGGACATTAAAATAACAATGGGAAATGACAGTAATATGAGCTCCATAAAAGCAAATTGCCTTTGCACACCTCTTCCCCACTTGCAGAAGTGTCTTTCACATACCTGATTCATCTGAACACACAGCAGTCCTGTGCGGTTACCAGGGCAGATACCATTCCTATTGCACTGATGCAAAAACTGAGGCTGAGAGAGGAGAAGTTTGCTTGTGGTTATGTGATTAGGGAGGACCAAGGTTGAGGCTTGAATCTTTTCAGCCACTTCTCTGTGAATCACCACAAGTTTTCATTTCTTTATGGACCTTCCTCCCGAAACATGAAATGAATTAGACTTTCTGTGCTTCTGGGGAATATTCTGATCTGAGATGCCTGGCATCTCAGATGCCAGGGACTCATTGATCTGAGTGATAGGGTGGAAGGTGGAGGCTGTCGTCCTCAGCCACAGATCAGGAGCTCTGGGAGAAACCTAGGTGGCCACTCTGTCCCCATGTTATTTCATGGGTGGAGACATTGAAACGTTTTTGAGCCCAGATGGTACAGGATGACTGTGGGGTTGGGAGGCAGATTAAGGATAAAAGGGCTGGAATGGGGCCTCCACAGAGCCCAGGTAGAGACGCTGTCTCCAGGCAGGTCTACCTTAGGATTTGTTAGCTGTTTTCAAAACAAGGGAAACTGTAGCCCTGAAAGTCATCAGGGCGACAATATTTATTGAACACCTATTACTATATTATGAAATCCTGAGCTTGATACTAGATATAGTGGGGGAATCAATGGATACAGCTCTCAAGAACTGGTGGCGTCTGGTGGGGAAGAAAGAGTCCCAGGCTTGGTGTTACAGAGCCTAAGCCTGAGTTTTGCGACGTAAGGGTCATTCATTTTGTATGACCTTGAGGGAAAGTCACATTAATCTTGCTAAATCTTAGTAGTCTAATCCACAGAATGGGATGCTCCTACCTTCCTTCAAGGCTATTGTTACAATTAGACATGTAAAACGCCTGGCCCAATACCCCTCTCAGACATCATATTCAATTTACCTGTCCCTTTCCTCCTGGTTTCCTGCCAGACTGTTTACTACCTCCCTTCTCCCTCCCTCCCTTCTGGCCATTTCCTCATTATTGACCACCTCTTTTGGAAACACCTGAATTCTTGGCCCAACTCTGTCCACTGCTCCACCTTCCCCAGCCCTATCCTAGCTTGAGCGGCAGTGAGAATCCTCTTAGGAGGGGTGCTGAGCTGCACTTTGGGGCCTGGGGTCAACAGCCCTCCCCTGCAACCTCACCTTTCACCCCTCCCCACCCCCAGAAGCCAGGAGACCCAGAACATTCCCCTCCCTCCCTCCCTCCCTCCCTATGAATCTGGCTTCCTCAGTCAAAGGCATTGTTTTCCGGGGAGAGACTCACTTCCCCTGGCTAGGAGCTCTTAACAGCTGGTGGGGAACTGAAGCCCTTCCCTAATGTCCTTGAGGAGCCGACTCCGGAGAAAGCCGGCAGACCTAAATCTACAGGTCCTCAGCCCCACCTGTAAGTGGGTAGCTTGAAAGCCCACCTTACAGGGGATATTTGCTCTCCTCTACTCTGCAGCTCAGTCCTGCTAGGTGAGGGTGGGGAAGGGGAACTGTGACAAGGAGTCTTTTTCCGGCTGAACAGAAAATGACCCCTGATGAGGTCGGTGGGGTCACGATCTGTCTGTCAGGCTCTGCAGAACCTGGGCAGACTTCTCCTTTCTGCCTAGGCAGAGAAAACCCAGATGGGGATGAGGACTTCTGGGTCCCTGCCCTTGCTGGGTCACTGCCTCCAGCTGACCTCACGTCTGCTCTGTGGGCCTCAGTCTCTTGCCCTGTAAAATGGGTGAGTAATAACCCCCCCGCCACCTGTTCAAACTGGAATGTTACAGGCATTCTGAGACTATGACTGTAAAACACCTTTAAGTGCCTGCAGTATGGTAATGGTAATTCAGATGGAACTGGGTCCCTGTGGGGACTTGGATGGGGCTGTGGGGTTCAGTCTAGATCACAGTGTGTTCCTGGTGGGCAGAAGGGCTGCTAATGCCGAGGGGCCACACTTCACTGGCTGTGCCCCTTTTCCAGCTGTAAAAGCCGTAAAAATGCCCACTAAACAGAGTCAAAGATGCCTCAGAATTCTTTTCAGGGGTAGTGGGTCCTACCAATGCTGCCAATACGAAGAGCTGCCTGCTGGCTGCCTGGGTATCCTGGTCAAACCCCCTGGACTCAGCTGTTCCCTCGGGAAGGTGGTCTGGTGGGGATCTCACAGTGGCCCAGCTTCAGGGCAGGGTCTGGCCAGGGGGACCTTGCGGGGGTGAATGAGTGGGGGATGCCTAGAGACAGTGGGTTGGGAGGGGCCAGCCAGGAATGTGAGGAGGGAGAGCAGAGTGTGGGAGCAAACAGTGGCCTGCCATGGGGAGCCAGCGTGTGGGTGTGGAGATGGAAAGGGGGTGGGCACTGGCTGAGCGTGAATGGAGATAAGGACAGGGGCTGCCTGATTGCTTCCTAGAAGAGAATTTCACACTGGGCTGTGAACCTGTCCTCCAGCATTTGACTAGCATTGGTGTGGGGTGGGCGTGGGAGGGGGCACAGGGCCCTGGAGGTTCTCCCTAACCCCCAAGCCAGGCCTCTGTGCTTTCTCAAGAGTCTCACCAGAATAGCCCGAGACCTTCACAGCGAGAGCTGAACTCTGCCTGCTGTGGGTCACGTGAACTTTATACCTAAAGCTCAAGAGTTCTTTCTAAAGAAGTGCCTGGAGTGCTTACATGTGCAATTGTGCTTGGAAAATCAGGGGTGCAGGGGCACTAGGCCGAGAAGCCTCTTCTTTCCATTTCATCCTCGCTGTGCGATTGAAGGCAAATTGCCTCACCTCTCTGAGACTTTGGGTCTACTTATCTGTACAATGGGGACAAAATAACCTCTGTCCACCACTGCAAGGGTTGTGGGGCCAGGGGAACCAGTGTGAGCCTCTGAAATAAACTGATAGGACCCCAGTGGTGGTCTTTGTGGGTGGGTGGGAGGCACGTTGGTGGGACGTCAGGAGGAGGGGGAGGGATGTAGAACTTCTAAGCGCCTCCTTTGCCCAGCTCACTTAACAATAAGCACATGATTTAATGTGGCCAGTAAATCCTTTTCCACCTCCGCTTCTCAGCTACCACACGACAGGCTCGTAATTCAGTTTTAAACAAGTCTAGGATTAGGGCTGCAGCTGTGGGATGCAGGGGATGTCTGCATGTGTGCAGAGTGCCTCTGGCCCAGTGGGGCTGAGTACGCTGCCTGCCATGCAGGAACAGGGGAGGGGCTGGGGTTGAGTCCATGAAGCTAGGAAGGAAGGAGGCCTGGCACCTCTTTCAAGAGGAGACCTCATGCCCTTGGGGTGTGTTTAGGGCCTTGCAGAGGAATTGCTGGAACCACAGAGTCTCAGGGCTGGATGGGACCTTAGGCTCCATGATACAGCCAGGCCCTGGGCCACAGTGGGAAACTTTGGAAAGGGGAGAAGAGGGGAAGCCATCATATTGATCTCAGTTTTCACATATTGAATTTATTTGAAGTAGGGCCTGTTTCTAAATTCCCACGAGGATGTATGTGTCAGTGTTTCGGAACCTGAGGGTTGCGGAATAAGGACAGAGAGGAACCCTGAAACCCCAGCCCAAGTTCGAGGATGAGAGGAGGTGGGAGCGGCAGGGGCAGTCTTCCAGCCCAGGAAAGGCTGTCCTGAGGAGCACAGAATGGGGTTGTGTGTGGGCCACCCCAATGGGCAGGATGAATATGAATGGGGGAGAACAACTAAGACAAGGCTACCTTGAACCCCAAGCTTTGCAGCAATAAGAGGGTTGCCCTGGAAAGTAAGGAAGTGAGCTCCCCCAGTATGGAAAGAGAGCAAGTGAGGAAAGAGCACCTTCCAGCTGCTACAGAGAAGACCCAGGACTGCCCAAAGGGCAGCCGACACAGCATTTAAGAACCTGCATAGCTACATAGGCAGACTGCCCTGGTTCAAATCCCAACCTCCTCAGTTACCAGCTACATAGGCCAGGTTACTTTGTCTCTCTGAGGCATTTGATATGAGGATTAAATAAAGTAGTCATTTAATAACTGTTTTCCCATTTCCCCCAAAAGTCTCTTAATTTAATTTTTTTTTTTTTTTTGAGACAGAGTCTCACTCTGTTGCTCAGGCTGGAGTGTAGTGGCACAATCTCGGCTCACTGCAACCTCTGTCCCTGGTTCAAGCAATTCTCCTGCCCCAGTCTCCCAAGTAGCCTGGACTACAGGCGCTGCCACTAGGTCCAGCTAATTTTTTTTTTTTTTTTTTTTTTTTTTGGTATTTTTAGTAGAGGTGGGGTTTCACCATGTTGGCCAGGCTGATCTCAAACTCTTGAGCTCAAATGATCTGGCCACCTCAGCCTCCCAAAGTGCTGGGGTTATAGCAGGTGTGAGCACCTGGCCCAAAAATATCTCTTTAATTCTCTACTCCAAAGAAACAAGCCTCTCCCAGTGGACTGGCCAGCCCCAGGGCATGGTGGGATGTTTGCCTCAGGGCCGGAGCATAGTTTGCCTCAGGGCATAGTGGGGCGTTCACCCTGGAGCGTGTTTGCCCTGGGGTGTTCCACTCCAGGGGCTAGCAGGGTGTTTGCCCCAGGGCATGTCACATAATGGGATGCCATAGTGGGATGTTGGTCCCAGGGCACGGTGGGATATATTCACTCTGGGGCATGGTGGGCTGTTTGCCCTGCATATTGGCCTGACTTCTTTACATACTAGCTAGATCCTGGGCTCCCAGGACACCTGGTGCTTTCTTGTTTTCCTCGATTTTTTTGACCTTCTCTTTTATCTACTCTGGGAAAAAGAGACACCAGGATCTCATCCACCGCTGTGGCTCCTGCCACCACTTTTGCCTCAAGCACACCCTGCATCCCCTGTCTGAAGCCCTCCCCTGTCTCCAAGACCCCTCCCTCCTTTTCTCCCAATGAGACCTGCTCCTCCATGAAGTCAGCCCAGCCATGATTCCAGAGCCCTGTTGGCCAACAGCCACCACAGAGTTGAATGCAGGGTTATTTACAGGAGTGTGAGCGGGATCAAGGGAATCAGCATGGGATGGAGAAGTCCGGGCAAGAGCAATGGCCAGAGACACCTCTGGGCCTGAAGGGCCCGGGAGCAACTGCTACTGGAGCCTGGTGAAGGCTGTTGCTGCAGGAGAGGGTGCAACCATAGAGAGAGGGACGTACCCACCACACTGTGGTCTAGCAAGGTTGCTGGAGGTGCCTCTCTCTCCTCCCAGCTTCAGATTTTCTGCTGGTGCCTCCCTTTGACTGAATTCAACCAGAAGCCAGGGGGCAGGAGAGCCAGGGTGAGGCAGTCCATGGAGGCCAGCCCCCCAGAACATAGAAGGGTAGAAAATGAAGCTGGGGAGAATGCCAGCAGAAGCCCCAGCTCTGAGAGTGACTGCCTTGGCGCTCTGGCCTCAGCCCTTCTCCCCAGCAACCATGCCCCATGTACCCCTCTATGTCTCCAGCTAAACATGCCCCTGAGCCTGCACTACTCCAATCTGCCAAGTCTGCACCTTTACAATGCTGTTTCCTGCGCCTGGAAAGCCTTCTCCTAACTTCCTGTCTTAGCTGAGCCCTGCTCTCGCTTGGGACTCTTAGCTGAGGTATTGCTCCTGTCCCCAGGCCCTGAGTCTGAGCTTTCAAAGCCTCCTAGGCCCATCTCCAGCCAGCACTTAGCACTCCTCATGTTCTGGTTTCTTATTCTGAGGGTCTAGGAGAGTGCCCAGCACACAGTAGGTGTTCATTTAAATGTTTCTTGAATTGAATTCTAGTACCCTGCCACTGTAGAAGAGTTATTTGCTATCAGCGTGGAAGCAGAAACCATGTCTCACTCTGCTGAGGATTCCCCTAGCACCTGATACAGGGGCCGTTTAAATCATGCCTGTTGATTGCTGGTGTGAGTAAGTGAGTATGAGGGAGGCAAAGCCGACCGAAAAAAGTGGAGCATATAAACCATGTCCTCTGAGAGTTCAGGAGATGGTGCTTCTAGCTAGGAAGAGCCAGGGAAGATGTTACAGAGGGGCTAACCCGGGAGGCCACCTTGAAGGATAGATGGGTGGGGAAGAACACTTCTGGTGGGGGAAATGGCATGAACAAAGGCCCAGAGGCAAGCAAGCAGATGGAGGTAGGAAAGGGTCTGGAAATAAGTGGAGGAGAGGTGGAAGTCATCTTGTCAGACTCCAGGCTAGGAAAAGTCATTCCTCTATGTGGAGTCTTTTCTGCTCTCTTCCTCCAGCCTTTCTTCTCCTCCTGTCCAGACCCATTTCTGTCCCACCTCCTCCAGGAGTTCTACACATCCATCTACGCTGCTCTGCATTCCTAGCTACTCCAGCTTCACACCACAGAGCCTGTGAGCCACACCCAGGAGCTCTTCGTAGGCTCCAGAAGCCTCTTCTCTCTTACCTCCCTCCTTTGGGGCCTTGGCTCAGAGCCTCTGGGGGTTGGAGCTGTGAGTTCAAGTTTGGACAGGAGTCTGCTTACCCCCCAGGGACGTGTTGAGACCATCTGGGCCTCAGGGAGCCAGACACAAAAACCGCCAGTCAGTGGAGCCGGGTGGCTGGCCACAGTGTGCCAGCCTGGGTGTCCGCCCTGTCTCTCCCTCCCCTCCCTTCTCTGAGGGATGTCCCCAGTGGACTGGCTAGTGGCCCGGGGCTCCGAGGGGAACGTGCTTTCTGCAGGCTGTGGCTGAAGAAGGATAAACCGGCTGTCCTGCCAGCTCTGTGTGGGGAAGAGGGAGGTGACCCTAGCCAGCTAGGCCCCCACAGGATGCCAGCAGCAGGCAGAGTGATCAAGGCTCTGGCCTCTGCCCCCTACCCCACTGGTCATTTTCCCCTTGGGATCCTTGATGAGGAAGTCAGAGCTTCCAGTACTGGGTGGGTTGTGGGGGCAGATAAACCCCAGGAGAATATTTCTGGATGTAGGCTCAGGGCCTAGGAGAAAAGCCCATGCTGACTGGGATCTGGGACGCACTGACTTCTCAGGTACAGAGTAGCTGGCTCTGGGGAAAACCGGAAAACCAGGTTTGTGTTCCCCAGCTGGCTCCCTGCGGTGGGGTACAAGGAAGGAGCTCCTCCTGTGGTCACTTGCTTGGAGTCTCTCAGGCCCCGCTGGGGCTGAACACTGGGCTGAGCTCCTGTCATTCTTCAGTCATCTGCAAAGCTCCTACTGTGTGTCTGGCGCCCACTGGCCCTCAGAGGATGTCCGAGGCCAGAAAGGCTCCAACAGATCCTCTTGACCTCCTCTCCAGCCCCTCCCCCAACCCTCCCAGGCCTGAAGGGCAAGGCAGCCATGGAAGAGGGGGTGCTTAGCCCTGCTCCAGTGATGCAGAGAGGGGCCTCCTCTGAGAGGAGCCAGGCGTGGAGGAGTGGGCCCCAGGGGATGAGGCTGTATTAGTGGGCGAGCAGCGTGAACAGGGCTTGCTCCCCAGTGGAGGAGGGCAAATAAAACTCAGGGCTCACTCTTACCCTCCACGAAGCCCCCCTGCAGGGTCGACTTCCCCAGCTGTTGGTTTTCTCTCAGAATAATAGAAAGAATCAAGATGAGGTTCCCATTTCCTTCAGATTCACTTGTTGATTCAGTCCTTCCATCCCTCCTTCCCTTGGTGCTTACCTTGTGCCTGCCTGCCTGCCCGCCTCCCCACTCCTTCCTTCTTTCCTTCTTTCCTTCTTTCCTTCCTTCCTTCCTTCCTTCCTTCCTTCCTTCCTTCCTTCCTTCCTTCCTTCCTTCCTTCTCCCCTTCCCTCCCCTCCCCTTCCTTTCCTTTCCCTTCCCTTCCCTTCCCCTCACCTTTTCCTTCTTTCCTTCTTTCCTTCCTTCCTTCCTTCCTTCCTTCCTTCCTTCCTTCCTTCCTTCCTTCCTTCCTTCCTTCTTCCACTCCTCTGAGTACCTGATAGATACTTGACCTTCTGCTGGAATCTGGGAATCTTAAGAAGTTGGGGATGGGAGTTCTTAATCTTTTTGGAGCAAAAATCTTGATGAGTAATGAACAATATACACCCCCTCTCCCAGAAACTTGCCTGTTACCAACCCCGGTAAAAATTCTGGGATGCTGTCAGCCTAGCGGGGGAGGCAAACATGAAACCAGGAACTAAACATGGGATGAGAAATGCTAAGTGGGTTTAGTTTCTGGCTTAGTCTCTTACTAAGTCTCTTACCTCTCTGAACTCCAATTTCTTTACCTTTAAAAAGGTGATAATTATATCACCTCCCAGTGTTATTGTGGAGAATGAATGAGATAAACTCTAGAAAGTTTATCTAGCAGTGCCTGGTATATATAGGTGTTTATAAATGTGAATTCACTTTTCCTTCCCTGCATTGCATACTTGAGGGATGCAAACTCCTATGAGAGCCCTAAACAGAGAGAATAAACACTACCAGCAAGGAGAGGGTTAGATTTGAATGGGTTCTGAAGGATGAGTAGGAATTTGCAATCATTTCTCTCTTTTTTAAATTATAAAAGTTCTGTGTCCATATCACCAGGGTCCAGACATGGTGCTGGCAGTTCTACTTATCAATAATGTCAGTACTTGTCTAGCACTCTCTCTCTGCCCTGTACTGATCTAGACATCTTGCATTTGTCAACTCAAAGGTTATCTCATAATCCTAGGACACTGGTGCTAGCATTACTCCATTTTACAGAAGAGAAAACGGAGGCACAGAGCTGACAGGTAGGAGAGCTGGGATCTAAACTCATGTGGGCTGGCTCCCAGAGTCCTTGGTCTGAACCATTACCCTACTATATTGCCTTTCCAGAGTGGCTCTGTTTTTCTCACTAAAATCTGAACTTCTGACTCCTACTCATCTTCTTGTAGATCGCTTCTGTTGGAACAAAGGATCTAGGAGAAAAAAATGGAAGTCCTAGAGAAAATCTACAGCCTCTCCTGAAAATACGAGTCCAGCTCGAAGCATAGAGGCAAGGCCGAAGGACGTCTCCAGAGGACCAACTTTAAGGAGTGGTGGGAGCATCAGCCAGGAGCCAGGAGAGCTAGGTTTGGGTTTCGGTTCTGCCATTTGTAAACCAGCCTCTCCAGGTTTCAGTTTTGTCCATTTGTAAATGAGCATGTCAGTTCCATGGTCCTGGCATTGGAGTGAGGTCTATAAAAGCCCTTGAGCCAGCTGCCCTGTGTGCCTCTCGTGTCATTACTAAGGGTCACTCCTGTACCAGGGTCTCATATCTGCCTCCAGGGCACAGGCAGGTGACCTGAGAGGGGCCAGGTTACTTTAGTTTCTCATAAAGAACCTGCCAATGCTCTTCTGTTAAAATACCAGCCCTCTCCCCACAGAGACTTGCCCAGGAGAGCAGGAGCGGTGTGGCAAATACCCAGATCTGGGAACCGGCTCTCTATCAGAAATTTATTTTGTAAATTGCATCCTATATTCTAAGTCATGAGGTCAGATTACTGGCTATTTAAAAAGATCTGTGGCAAATCCCTTTGTAAAGTGGGGAGAGAGAGTTCCCTGAGGGCGTCTTTGTAGAAATCTAAGTTTGTTTAAAGGGAAACAAGACTTATCCTGGGCTCCCATTTTACAGACCAGGAAACGAAGGTTCAGGGGGTCCATGTGCTTCTCTCAGGACCCAGGCTGGGATAGAATCTTAGCAGAGAACAGGCCCCACCCGCCGAGAGGAGCTGGGGAGGGAGTGGACTCAGCGTGCCATGGCAGGCCAGAGCAGAGAATGGAAGTAGAGGCCTGTGCTGCCACGTGGGAGAGCTGGCAGGGCGGACCGCCCAGTGGAGGGCCAACCAGGGGTCTAGGTATCTAACAGTCCATCTTGGTTCAGTGGACCTCATTCACTTGGATAAGGCAGCACAACTTTGTCAAGCACCCATTGCCTACCAGGGTCTGCCAGTGCCTAGTGCAGTGCCTGGCACAGAGTTGGGGCTTATCCAGTCATCACTAGATGATCACCCAGCAGTTCTAGGATCAATTCGCCTCCTCAGTGGCTGGCAGACTCACAGTGGGGAAATAAGTCAGGAATGGAAAGCCTTCTGCTTCCATAGACTTTTTTCTCGATCGCCCTCTATGTGCTTAGGGCAATGCTTGGAGCTGCTAGGGAAAGGGATTCTGGGTAGGGACAGGGTGGGTAGTGGAATAAACAGGAGCTAAAGTCAGCCCTCACCCTGAGGGGTTCCTAATCTGCAGAAGGAGGCAGATTTGTCTGCACCCACGAGGAAAATTTGGGGACAGAGAGCACAGAGGCTGGAAAGAGCAGAGTGCATAAGAGCTGCAACTCTAGTGTCGTTCATTCTTTAATTCATTTGATCAACAACTATTTACTGAGTGCCTACTATGTACCAGGCACCACTTTAGGGTCTGGGGTTATAGCAATGAATAAAACAGATGTAAAACCTTACCTTCGTGGAGATTGCATTCTGGTAGATCAGGTAACATTCAAATACACTAGTCAGCAGCCATATTTGCTCTGAAGAAATATAAAGCAGGGGAAGGGGGTGGAGCGTAGACAGGAGATAGCAGGCTGCTTTACCCAGGAAGGGCAGGGAAGGCCTTTCTGAAAAGGTGACATTTGAGCAGAGCCCTGATAGAGCCGACAGAGTGGATGTATGGGGAAGAGTTTTCAGGCGGCAGGAGCAGTAAGTGCAAAGGCTCTGAGGCAGGTAGGTCTATGCTTGTGTTGAAGGAACAAGGAGCGAGGCCAGTATGCTTGGAGCAGAATGACGGGGCGAGTGGAGGAGCTGAGGTCAGGGAGGTAACAGGGGAGCGTATCGTGTGGTCATAGTACATCCACGAATGAAGTGAGCGGAGGAAAGGTCCTGATCTGACCTACACTTTATTTTTTTTCTTCTTTTTAGAGACGGAGTCTTGCTCAGTCGCCCAGGCTGGAGTGCAGTGGCGCAATCTCTGCTCACTGCAAGCTCCGCCTCCCGGGTTCACGCCATTCTCCTGCCTCAGCCTCCCGAGTAGCTGGGACTACAGGCGCCCGCCACTACGCCTGGCTAGTTTTTTTGTATTTTTAGTAGAGACGGGGTTTCACCGTGTTAGCCAGGATGGTCTCGATCTCCTGACCTCGTGATCCACCCATCTCGGCCTCCCAAAGTGCTGGGATTACAAGCGTGAGCCACCGCACCCGGCCTGACCTACACTTTAGCAGGCTTTCTCTGGTTGCTGTGTGAATTCACTGTAGGGAACAAGGTAAGGGTGAACACAGGAGGCCAGCAAGGACACCCTGTAGCAGCCCAGGCGAGAGATGGTGGAGATTTGGATAGGGTTGTGGCAGGGGTCATGAGAGAAGGACTGGATGGAAAGTCTTCAGCTCCCACCCTGCCACTCTCTAGCTGTGTGCCTTGGGCGAGTTACTTAACCTCTCTGAGCCTCCGTTTTTTCATCTGGAAAACAAGGTTGGTAATAATCCTTACCTGGTGGTATTTTTACCATGCTTACCTGAGACATGAGCACAGTGCCTGGCACACTTGATGCTCACTCAATGACAACTCTCAGTAATTTCTGACCCACAGGAACCTATTGTACTGGGACCACATATTCAAAGTGGAATAAGCTGAACCCACAAAAACTGAGGAGATCTAAGCTGGTTCAGGGGGACTAGAGGTTTAAAATGTGTTTAAGCCCCCTGATGTCTTGGGGCTCAGTTGGGCACTGTCCCCACTGCCCACATTCCATGCCCATGCCCCTGGGGAGAGGTGCCCTTTGGCCTTCTGTTTATTTGTTTGCCTTTTACCTGCATTGAAGTTTCATCTGAGAAACCGGCCCCACCAGTCCTGGGCCCAGCACCAGCCCCCCTCATCATGGGTTTCCAGCTGCTCCTGTAAAGTCAACAGTGCCCAGGAACAATGACGGAGGAGGGGACAGCAGGGAGGCCCATAGCCCACTGTGCTCCCTGGCAAGCATGTGACCCTCAGGAATGACTGGCAGAGGTAATGATAGGAAACAAGCCTCAGAGAGGGTGGAGCGCTGAGAAAGAAACTAGTCTCAGGCAGGTGCTGGTGGCTGCAGTGCCTGCAGAACTGGCCCTCCTGGCTGTGGACAGGCTATGGCTATTCTAGAGACAAGGGATGGCTCTGGGGCAACTGGGAACATGTGCCTTCCCTGGGGGACATCAACCTAGAAGCTTTAAGTGATAGGCCCAGAAGGGGCTTGGTCCAGCCCTGCTGCATCGCTGCATTGTCTCACTCTTCCATCTATTTAGTTGAAATACTGAGGCCTGTTGTGAGCCAGGGCCTGGGGTTAAAAACGTTTCTCCCACAAAGAGCATTTGTTAGGGAAAGTAAGGCCAGAGAGAGAGAGAGAAAATGACTTTCCACTGGTGGGTTGCACAATG
The DNA here is from genome assembly GCF_047675955.1 of Chlorocebus sabaeus. Taxonomy (NCBI): domain Eukaryota; kingdom Metazoa; phylum Chordata; class Mammalia; order Primates; family Cercopithecidae; genus Chlorocebus; species Chlorocebus sabaeus. Next base: position 44,098,309 of record NC_132920.1, read on the forward strand.
AGTTGCTGCAAAGCCTGCCTGGGACTCTTGACTCCCTGTCCAGTGCTCTGACAAGCAAGCACTCCAAATGCTTCAGACACCACTTGGTGGCCTTGGGGAGCTTGCTCCTTAGTGCATTTATGTCTGCTTGGTTGCCTAGGAGAGGCCTGAGGGCTGTGACTAGCTTAGGGCCACAGGAGTTAGAGAGGAGCTGGGCATGTCTCTAGGCTGGCTAGGCTGCAGGGAGCCCGTGGCCAACCTGGGGGAGGTGCCTCTGGCATGCTCTGTGGCTTCCATCCCTGGGTCAGTTTCACCATCTTTTTCCTGTTAATGGGTTGCCCTACCAACCTGTCAAGGTTTCTGTGGGGAATGAGAACATGCCCTTCTAAGTTCCCTACCGCGGAATCTGCCTTGAGCAGGGTGAGGTCACATGGTGGCACAAGCAGAGATGGGGGAGTGAGGTGAGTCCCAGATGTCCCCAGGGTGTCTGTGCTGGGCTTCCACTTCCAGGCAGGCTGTACCTGTGGGCCTGGGGAAGGGGGTGACTGTGGGGAGACCTACCCTGCCCTTAGGGAGTCTGATGGGGAAAGCTCAATTTCTGCCTATAAGAAATCGCCAGACTCATGAGCCCAAGGGCCTAAGTTGTGAAAATTTCATCCAGTAGTCCTGCAGGCCACGGCCAGACCTCACAGAGCTCCAGCAGAGGTTGGTGTGTGAGCTGGGTGCCGGCCTGATTTCTAGCTCAAAGGGAAGGAGGCCTGTGCCTTCTGGCCATGGAGGCTGCCCCTGATTTTGGTCTCCCGGCCCCACTCCTGAGGACCAGCCGCCCCCTCTGCCCAGGCACCTCTCCTGGTATGAGGAGCCCCTGCCTGTGGCTCCCACCTCTGCCCCCCATGCAGCTATGTATTCATTCAGTAGGGTCTCCCGGCTAAGCAGTGATTCTGTCATGGATCCATAACAGGCAACTCAACAGCCATGAGTTGCCCAAGGCTGCTGCCCTCAGGGAATACACTACTGGACAGGTGTGTACACAGCCACTGCTCACCCACACAGCGAAGCGGGGCTCCTTCATGGGCTGAGTGTGTGGCCAGCACACTCAGAGTTATGACCCAGCTGCAGGAAACCATGTACTGGCTGATGCCACCTGGATGGCCAGTTGTCTGGCTGGGGCAGCCAATACCCCCATCTTTCCAGTGCCTGCCCCCCTGCATGCCTGGGGTCCCAGGTATTCCCCTGAAGACTCTTCTCCCTGTCTGTAGTGTCTGGCACTGCTAACCCAGCCCCAGAGTATGCCCAGTACTTGCTTCCTATGAGGCCCAGCCTCCCGCGGAGCCTCCGGGTGAGCAGGCGCTGGGGAGGGTGGTGGGAACAGCACCGAAGGTCGGGGCAGGGGCCAGCAGGGCCTGGGAAACCGCGAGGTCCATGGTGGGTCAGGAGAGACCGGCTCCTGTTTGTTGACCCTGAGCTGTGGACACAGGCAAAAGCATCACCTCCCTTTCCTGGTCTCCTCCCTTCCCTGGTCCTCTGTTGTCCCAGGCCTGCCCCCACCCAACTACCCCAGGCTTCCCCACTTCTTGGCCACCTCCCTGTTCCCTGGCCACCCCACTCCGGGCTCACTCCAAGTGGGGCTTACATGTAAAAATAGCCCAGGTTTTTTTTTTTTTTTGAGCTTGTTATCGACTATTTTTATCAAATGGTTCAAGTGAAGCATGGCCGAAAAAAGGGAAAATCACACAGCTCTGTTTGCCAAACTCAATAGAAATAGCACCGGGGTGGGTTATTTTTAACAAGATGAATACCCCTGTCCTCTGAGGTCTCCCCTGGCCCCATCCCAGCCTCCTTTGTCTCTCTGCCTGGACAGCAGATTTTAAAATACGCCCACAGTTGCCAAACCACTAAATGCACCCAAGACAGCGACTGAGGCCGTTGGAGCCAAGGAGGGCTGTGGGGGATATTTTTTTTTTCCTTTTTCCTTCCCTCCCCTGAAGGAAATCACACTCTTTTGTTTGAAAAACCTTCCAGGTTGGTTTTTGAGGCCTTTTCCCGGTTGTCCCACTCCCACGGGAACAGCAGAGGTTACTCTGAAACATGCGGTGGTTTGGGCAGAGTGACCCCAGAGGCCCGGTGTGGCCCGTGGCAGCCTGTGGTGGCTCCTGTGCCCAGCTGTGGCAGAACAGGAACACAGGAGAAATCTGAGAAGCTGGGCGAGGGGAAATGGGTAGGGAGAGGCCTGCGGAGGAGGGCTGAGCGGTGGAGGCGCCAAGGGGGTCCTTGCTCAGCCGCTGTCCATGCAGGTGGAGTGGCTGGGAGCTGAGGCTTTACTGTGGTTTTCAGGCCAAGCTGTCCTAGCTTGGCCATGACAAAGCCTCAGCTGGCTGAGGGCTCATGGGTCCTCCGCATTGAAGTTGGCACCGGAAAAAGCCCCAGGGTGTGGAAAACCACCTACCACTGTGCAGCACCTATCACTGTGAGTACCAGTCCAGGAGTCAGGAGACTTAGGGAACAAGTCACCGCCCCTTTTCGGGCTTTGTGTCCCCCATGGACCAGAAGGGGCCTGGACCAGCCTGGGCTCTCTGGGGTGTGCGGGGTGTGTCTGAGGGTATGTAACCACTTCTGCAGCACTTTTCTTTGTGGTCAGGAAAGGAAAGAAAATAGAAACAAAAGGTAACATTAATTGAGCACTTACTCTTGGGAGGAGGTGTTGAATGAAACACTTTACATCACATGTGTCGTTTCCCATTTATTTTCACTATAACCTTGTTACTGTTCCTTTACTGATGTTCACAGAGCCACTCTCTTCCCTAGTGGTCATATATAAAACCCACAGAAGGACTGTGATCAGCAGGTCTGGGATCATGAGCCTGTCCTGGGGCCATCTTTCTGGCCAAGGGGACTGGAGGCTGTGATTGGCCATCTCCGATCCCAGGCCTACCCCCATGGCCAGGAGCTGGGACACAGCAGTTGGCAGTCCTGCCAGAACCACAGACGTAGGGGACTGGGCTGTTCCCACCAGATGCTGCTGGAGAGGGGAGATGCTGGGCAGAGGAACTTGCAGCACCCCCTGCAGGGGGTGGAGCCAGGCACCTTCTCCAGCCACCCCTATCCCGTCTTGTCAGTGCCTGACCAGTGGCTATTCTGCTGCAATTCAGGGGAAAGGGAGAGAAAAGTGGGTCATGGTGCAGGGTGGAGAGTGAGTGGAGGTGAAAAGGACCCCAGTGTAACCCCACTTCAGCCATACTGGACCCCAGGCTGGAGCCTCCCTCCCCCCAACCCTGCCTTGTGTCCTGCTCTGACTTGTCTTGGGCCTTTGCACATGCTGCTCCCTCTAGTGACAATGTCACGGACCACCCTCCGCTTCTGATTTGGTAACCCTCATACATTTTTCAAACCTCATCTCAACAGGGCCTCCTCCAGGGAGCCTTCTTCCCTCCCGACAGGACAGGGACTCTGGACTCCTGGCACATATCTCCACTGGGACTCTTCGGCCTGCGGTGACTGCCTGCCACTCACCTGCCTGGGGGCAGAGGCTGTGTCTTATTGCATCTGTGCTCCCAGGGCCCAGCACAGTGTACAGTACAGAAAATGTGTGTTGACTGAATAGAAGGGAGAAGAGGCAGAAGAAATAGGGAATAAGAGGGAGAAATGAGGAGCAAAGAGTGAGGAGAAGGAGAAAGAGAGAGAAGTACAGGCTGGGGCCAGTGGGGTGCAGGGGCTCAGTGAGGGCCATGCTAGGAAGGGTGCAAGGGGCTGCTTCAGGCCGGGAGTGGGAGCACAGATTCCTCCAGTCCTGGAGGCCCTGGCCCCACTTACTCTCCTGGGGGCCAGTGTCCTAAGTGGGGAGAGGCCATCTGGCCTGTTATTCAGCGGCATCTGTAGATGGTCCATTGTGTGCCTGGCACTGTGCTGGGCACAGGGCTGCTGGTCTCCACCAGCTGCTCTGGCAGCCGGGATCAGAGTGATGGGGAGCAAGACCCTTCCAGGCATCTGCAGCTCTGAGGAAATGATCTGCCCATCTCCGCACAGCAGGCCTCACCCAGCATCTCTGCCCATAGCCTTGGCTGGCACACTTCCCAGGGGACATTGCGTGGCAGGAGCACCACTAGAAGCTGTGAAGCCCCGTCAGTCCTGCCCTGCTTGTTTCTCATCCCTGTAGGAAGCTCTGAGAGGAGGAGTGGAACTCCTTGGCTCCTTTTGGGATGCAGCTCCTGGCTCCCACCCAGGCTGGCTCCTCACTTGCCACCCGTACACACACCCCAGCCCCAGGGGAGGATGGGGCAAGGGAGGGGAGGGAGTCAGCCAGCCGGCTGCTGCCTGGTCTGGTAATGAATCGTCCCAAAGTTTGCTGCTCTGGCTGAATAGCTTCCCTTCTGAAAGGGGCTTGTGACAAAGGGGACATTGACATCCTCCACCAGACAAGGAGGGCAGCCAGCATGCACAGGGGAAGGCCCTTTGGGAGACGACGGGAGGCAGCTGCGGGGATCCTGACGTGCTGCCACTGGCTCTGCCGGGTGGGCTTGGCTGGGTCTGCCTCCTTCCTGATTCTGGCATTGAAAGGCCTCAGGACGAGGGTGTCTGAAGTGACAGAAGATCTCCTTGGGAGCCTCTGTGGCCCAGAGTGACCAGCTGAGCTGGGGCAGCGGCCAGGGAGAGGCAGAAGGGGGTCAGGAGCGGAGCAGAGCTGGCTCACACAGGCACTTGGCTGTTCAGTTGAGAACTTAAAATGTAGCCTGGCTTCACTGGATATTCCTTCTCCTGGGGTCCCGATGGCCAGGATACTCCTCTGTCCTCCTCCAGACCCTGGCGCAGGTAGACTACATTGCTAGAGGTCAGGGTTTCTATCCTGTATGTCTGGAAGTCCCTGTGGCATCTGGCAAAGTCAGTGGCCTGGGGTGGGAGCCTAGTGCTCAATCATGGTTCTGGGTTTGATTATGGTTTTGTTTGTTCAAAAGTTACTGCGAACGGTATTTTTTGTGGATTCAATGTGATATGCATATGGATGTGCATATTTGGCTTTCTCCACCAAAAAATCTGGTTTGGTGGAGCCAGATTAGTTTGTAGCCCCACCTTTAGGCCTGAACTAATTCATGTATTTATTCAGCAGACTTTTTATGAGTGCGGGATGTGCCAAGTAATGGCCAAGGACCTAGAAACCCAAGGGCCGCCCTACTGGGCCACCCTGTGCCCAGTACCCTTGAATTTGAGAGAGTGAGATAGTTGAGACTGGACAAGAAACATCCCTGAGATTGGCCTTAACTTGATGAACCCATAAGGACAAACAAACCATGGGTTGGTGGGGTGGCCTGCCTTGAGTCTGCAGCCAGGCCATTTCATGGGACACTCTCCAAATGCCTACCTGATGCCAGGCACAGTGTCTTCTGTGGCTTAGCCCATGAGCCCTGCAAGCCACATCATCAGAATGTGTATGTGTGTGTACACATGTGTGTATACCCATGTATGTATACATGTATGTGTGTATACGTGTGTGTGTGTATGTGTGTTACTCTTGCCTTTTCAGAGGGGATACCAGGTGAGAATCCTGACTCTGCCTCTTATCTGTATGAGGATAACAATAGTATCTCTATGGCAACTGACTTATCCTCCCTGTACCTCAGTTTCTTCATCCATGAAGTGGGGATAAAGGGAGTAACTACTTCATTGGGTTGTTGTGAGGATTAAGTAAGTTAACACTGTAAAACACTTGACATCATTTTGCACGTAGTAGGTACCCAATAAATACTCACTATTATTATTACTACTGCTACCACTGCTCCTAGTACTATCACCTCAGAAGGTGCCTTATGTTGAGTTCTCCAGAGGCAGACCCTGAGATGAGGAATCATAGCTAAGTGATTTATGAGTCTCCCAGGGAAACTGGAGAGGGATTGGGGGAAGCAAGATGCGAAAGGAAAAGGACAAAAAGGATCTGATTTCAAGTGAAGTTGATAGCTCCAGCCTGGTTCTGTGGGAAGACTCCGGAGTATTAGTTATACCTCAGGGATGTCTCCATCCCAAGCAAGGGAGCTGAGACCTCGCTCTCCTGCACTCCAGTCATTGGCTAAGGGTCACTTTGGAGGATATAACTTCCAAGTACTTCCAGATCTGCAGGCAAAGCAGCTTCTATAGCCTGGGGGCAATTACTCAAGGAAGAATGAACAGAAGGGGAAGCCACAGAAGGTGAGAGAGGGTACCCAGGATGATAGAGAGATCTGAGGGCAGCACCAACAGTATCCCCCATAGAAAGCTACTGAGAGGAGTGAATGAGCAAAGCCCCTGCCCCGTGCCTGGTACATGGCAGGTGCTTGGTAGTCACAGGTTTTCCTCCTCTAGCTGCAGGCTTCTCGTGATCCATGGCCAGGATCACTCTGGGGTCTGGAAGGCCCAGTCAGGCACAAAGCCTTGTATATTTGCACAGGACAGTACTATGGCTTAAACGTGTTCCCCCAAGGTTCATGTGTGGGAAACTTAATCCCTAATGCAACAGTGCTGGGAGGTGGGGGCTAATGGGAGGTGCTTAAGTCATGAGGGCTCCACCTCATGAAAGGGTTAATGTTACTGTGGGAGTGAGTCCCGTATTGTGGGAGTGGGCTTGTTATAAAAGCAAGTTCAGCTCCCTCTTGCTTTCTCTTGCTTTTGCCCTCTCTTGCCTTTCTTCCTTTTGCCATGGGATGATGCGGTAAGAAGGCCCTCACCGGATGCCAGTGCCATACTCTTGGACTTCCCAGCTCCAGAACCATGAACTAATAAATTATTGTTCTTTATAAATTACCCAGTCTCAGGAATCTGTTATAGCAGCACAAGCTGATTAAGACAGACAGTGACTCCATCTATGATTTAAGGGACCAGTGAGAAGAGCCAGCTTTCTCAGGCTGCCTGAAGCACAGAGGTAAATAAGTGGCAGCTCCAGCCAGCACAGACTTCCCTGGATCTTCCCAAGGACGCTAGCATCAGGAAAGAGAAGCTGTGACAATGTGACACCCACATACCCCCCAGCCCACTCCTTCTAGATACCCTGCACCTGCCATCTCTTCCCTGCCCCCCTGAGTGGCTCTGCCATCCACCCTGCTGTGCAGAGGAAGTACTGCTCTAGGTGAGCCCTGGGTCACCATCATCCAGTGTCTGCCTCTGACCAGGGCCATAAGTAGAGACCCATGGCCTGGCGGCAGCTGCCTGAGTAAGTAGCAAACCCTAGTTATGGCCCCTTAGTGTTCCCCTTGAGGACTTCCTGCCTGGGCATAAGAGAAAATATTGGAGAAAATTGCAGGCCCCACACAATTGGCTTCGGCAAAAAGCATAGACTTCCCTGGAGAGCTTCCCATGACCCAGGGAATTCAAGCAGGGGCAGAAAGGTCACCCATTGGAGGTGATTCTGCAGGGGACCCTATGCTAAGGATAACAAAAATAACACGTTATCCCCTACCATGCATTGAGTCATTGCCGTGTTTCAGGTGGCCTCTTAATAGGAACCATCTTACTGAACACTCTCAACAAGTCTGTGAGGCCGCTGCTTAGGGGTCTTCTTTTCACATGTGAGGACTCAAGCTCAGAGAGCCCAAGTTTCAGGCCCTAAGTCCCACAGTTCCCGTCTGGTTTTCCTGCTCCATCTTTGCCTCCTCAGTCTACTCCTAGCACAGTAGAATGAGCCTGGTGGGACATGGTCTGCCCTCCTTCCAGGCTCTGTAGTGGCTGCTGCTCACTCCGGGTAAAAGCCCAAGGCCCCTCACAGGCCCCCACGCCTGCCCAATCTGGTTTCCCAAGACCTGATCTTGTCTTCTGCCACCCTCTCCTCACTTAGCCCCACTCCGGCTGCGAGGCTGCCTCTCTGCTGTCTGTAAAACATCCCACACTCTTTCTCCACATCCTCTCCAGCACCTATTGTTTCCTGACTTTTTAATGATCGCCACTCTAACTGGCGTGAGATGGTATCTCACTGTGGTGTGGAGAAATAGGAACACTTTTACAGTGCTGCTGGGAGTGTAAACTAGTTCAACCATTGCGGAAGACAGTGTGGCAATTCCTCAAGGATCTAGAACTAGAAATACCATTTGACCCAGCCATCCCATTACTGGGTATATACCCAAAGGATTATAAATCTTGCTACTATAGACACATGCACACATATGTTTATTGCGGCACTATTCACAATAGCAAAGACGTGGAACCAATTCAAATGTCCATCTATGATAGACTGGATTAAGAAAATGTGGCACATATACACCATGAAATACTATATGGCCATAAAAAAGGATGAGTTGGCCGGGCGCAGTGGCTCATGCCTGTAATCCCAGCACTTTGGGAGGCTGAAATGGGCAGATCACGAGGTCAGGAGATCGAGACCATCCTGGCTAACACAGTGAAACTCCGTCCCTACTAAAAATGCAAAAAAATTAGCCAGGCGTAATGGCGGTCACCCGTAGTCCTAGCTACTCAGGAGGCTGAGGCAGGAGAATGGCATGAACCCGGGAGGCAGAGCTTGCAGTGAGCCAAGATCGCGCCACTGCACTCCAGCCTGGGCAACAGAGCAAGACTCCGTCTCAAAAAAAAAAAAAGAAAAAGGATGAGTTCACGTCCTTTGTAGGGACATGGATGAAGCTGGAAACCATCATTCTGAGCAAACTATCGCAAGGACAGAAAACCAAACGCCGCATGTTCTCACTTATAGGTGGGAATTGAACAATAAGAACACTTGGACACAGGAAGGGGAACATCACACTGTCGTGGGCTGTGGGGAGGTGGGAGGGATAGCATTAGGAGAAATACCTAATGTAAATGACAAGTTAATGGGTGCAGCACACCAACATGGCACATGTATACATATGTAACAAACCTGCACATTGTGTACATGTACCCTAGAACTTAAAGTATTAAAAAAAAAAAATCCCACACTTGCTCCTGCTTCCAGGCCCTTGCGTTGGCTGCTGTCTGCCTGGAAGGCTCTTCCCCAGATGCCTGTGTGACTCTGGCCTTACTTGCTTCAGGTCTCTGGCCCGGTGTCACCTCCTGAGCCACTCAGCTGGTTCTTCACTCTGTTCTCTTCACTCTGTGTAGCATTTGTGTGTGTGTGTGTGTGTGTGCACGTGCATGCGCATGAGTGCCTGTATTACTTCATTAAAATGTAAGCCCCACCAGGGCAACTACTTTGCCTCTTGTGCATTGCTAGATCAGGTCCCAGATCAGTGTGACAGGTTGCTCAATAAATATGCGCTGAATAATTGAGCAGTGCCAAGACTTGAGCTCCAAAGCGCTAATCAGCAGGCATCCTGGGGCTAGGGGAGGGTGACTGGCAAGGCCCTGCAGAGCCCTGGGATCTGCGGCTCTGTGCACACTTGCTTTTTCTCACAGCCTGAGGGAACTGAGAAGCACAGCCACCTTCAGGAGAGTTTGGCCCCAGGCACCTGCCTCATGTGCCCCAGTTCAGCTCAGCCAGGCCATGAGAAGTGCAGCCTCTTTCTTTGCGGGGCTTCATCCTTGGCTGGCTCACTCTCACTTCCCTCTTCTTAACTTTGAAGCCTGGGGGAAGCAACTTCCTTTTTCTCTTGGCCTGAGTTTCAAGTCCAAAGGAACTTGGCAGACTCTGGCCATTTCCCCAAACAGCCTACTGGATCCTCTGAACACTTGTTCACTCAGGTCATACTTATTGAGCATCTACTATGTGCCAAGCACACAGAGAACAGGAAGAGGGATGCAATTTCTAGCTCTCCATGTCACCACCAGTCCAACCTGGCCCAGGAGGCCTTACAACAGACAACTAAAGCCAGAGGCACTTGGAGTCTGAGGCAGGGCCTCTGCCTCCCTTCCCCTCGCTCATCCTCCTTCTGAGAATGTGGGATTGGGAAAGGGAGAATTTCCTCTCTTCCCTAAATTGCCTCTTGTGGAAGAGAGACAATTTCTGGGGCCAACAGAGTCGAGAGCCAGCCTCGGGGTGGCGGGAGCATGAGTTGGGCGTTTGATTTGAGGGAGACCTGCCAGGCCGCATCTCCTTCCTCAAACCCAGTTCTGAGAAAGCCTCCCTCCCGTGCCTGCCCCAGATGCTGACCTCCCTTCTTCCCTGCCATGCCTGGTGCCTGCCCAGGGCCCCTCCTCTGGAAATGCCTGGGGGCTGTGGCAGGGGTCTGGTTTTCCCCCTCCAAGCCATGTCTCCCCAGGGTTGCGATGGACCACCTGTACTTGTGCTCTCAGAACCACACGCTGTCACCTGCCCCCATCTCATGTATATACAGGCTTCCTCGTTCCAAGAACCCAGAGACATTAGACAGTTGTCCAGGTTTCTCCACGTCTTTGTTGGCCACTGGCAACGCATCCTGGAAGGAGAAGAGAAATGAAGGCTTTTACCAGGCCAGCAAATCAGCACTCACGAGTGTCCTGAGGAGGACTCTGAGGGAGGGGCAGCTACCAGGAACAGGTAAACCCACAAAGTCACAAGTCTGGTGGGGTCTGTACAGCAGGAGGTATCATCTGAGCCTGGTCATATCTCAAAAAGGCATCAATAGTTGACCATGAACTTCCTCTCGGGCCCAAATCCTAGAAGGGCCCCTGAGTGGGTGGCAGCAGGTGGGACACGCAGGTCTCATTTTCCTTGGATTCTGTGCATCCTCCTTGACAGCCCTTGGGACTCCTTCCCCCACTCCCTTCACTCCTTATTGCAGAACCGAAGGGGCCCACAACAGAGATCTCACTTTGGAGGGTCTGAGCTGGCCATGCAGCAGGTGAGTCTTGAGGGGGCCTCCTGGGACCCCTTGCTCCTCTGGACTCTCCTGTGAGGGCATAAGATCCAAGTTGCACGTGGCAGACTTGCCCAAGAATTTCCAGAGCCCCAGCCCCATCTGGTGGGCCTTCAGCATATGCACTTTGAGCTGCTATTGTATTTTCCTTGGATGTTGGGGCTCCCCCACACCAAGATGACCTCAAGGGCAGGACCTAGTGAGACTGACCTGTGTCCCCCAGGCCCAGGAGAGGGAGGCACACTCAGCAGCCAGGGCCTGAGTTCAAATCCTACTTCTACAACTGTCTAACTGTGTGACCTCAGTCATGTGACTTTGCCCCTCTGTGCCCCGATTTCCTTCTCTGTAAAATGGGCAGAATTATAGGCCCATTTCATAGAACTGTGGTGAATTTAACTGGCAGGATTCATGTAAAGCACTTATAACGGTGCCAGGCACCTAATACGTGCTCAATAAATATCACCTGTTGTATTTCTGTCACCGCCCCCCCCCCCCCCCCCCGTCAGCATTCCTTCCTGAGCTAGGAAGGATTCTGGGATTGGGGATTGGGATTGGGGCTTGGGGCCAGCTGGGCTTTCTCCCCAAGATGGCCTGATCCTTTAGGAGACATGGGAGGAGAAGGGGGCCCTCGAGTTGCCTCCAGGCCCCTGGGGGTTGTGGCCAGTCTGGAAAGCCCCGACTCACCACACTGTTTGGATTGGGTTTCTATTCCCAACACCGGTAAGAGACCTGCTATTTATGGGTCCCCCATCCCACCCCCTGGGCGGCCAGACAGTGTGTGGGCTGGGGACCACATGGCTGGCAGCCCGCTACCCCCACCCCACGTGGGTGCTGTGACCCGGGCACGTTTCACACGTTGGTTATCCCGCCGGTTCAGCAGTGGCTTTCCCAGCTCTGCCTGGCCTCCCCAGGGAGGAGCAGAGATGGGGGGACAGGAGGGGTTGCCTGCCTCTTCATCTTGCACTCTGGCTTCTAACAGAGTGTCTTCATGGATGGTTGGGTTCCTGGGGGCAGCAGGGGTGACACAGGCCACCCCTTTCCATTTTCACTCTTACGATGACACCTTTGTCACGTGGCGTCTCGTGTGGTTAAAACCGTGGAGCCAGACTGCCTGGGTTCGAGTTCCACTCCAGCTGCTCACTATGTGTGACCTTGAGCAGGTACCCAAACCTCTTTGTGCCTCAGTTTCCTCAACTTAAGACAGAGCTAGTACTAGTACCTCCCTCATAGGGTCATCATGAGGTTCAAAGAATAGATACAGGTGAGCGCTTAGCCGCAAGCTGAGCCACGGAAAACACGCGGACTCTGCAGGACAGTCTTCTCCCTGCAGCCTCTGATGCAAGGTGGCAACCGTGGCATTCTTTACACGGTGCCTGTTCTCTGACCAGGCAGGACTGCTGTCCCCACTGTGCAGATGGAGAAACTGAGCCCTAATGGGAGTAAGTGGCCTCTCTGAGGTTGCACAGCAGGTAATGGTAGAACCCAGGCCCTCTGATCATTAACTGCTTCAGTCCTCTCCCACCCCCCTCACCAAATAGGTAAGGGACACCCCTGGCCATCCCAGCAATGGAGGTGAGGACCCTCACAGGTGTTTGTCCAGCAGGAGCCAGGCTGAACCCAGACCCTGGGCCTGCCTTCCCTCTGGCCAGCACTTCCAGTCAACCCATTCGGGACAGAGGCTATTTTTAGTATGTGGTATTTGCCCTGTGGCAGGGGATATTTGTGAAGGGTAAGGCCATTGGTGTCCCTTGGCTTCCAACTGGAAACTTCTCTCGGACATGCCACAGATTGGCTAAGAGCATGAGGCTTTGGAAAGGCTTTTTTCTTCCTTACAAGATGTGACCATTTCTCCTTCCCATCTGCCCTCTTGCCAAGCCCACAGCTTCTGTTCCTGGCTCCTCGCCACCAAGATGGTGACAGCCTTCCCAGGTCTGGTGGGATGAGCAAATTGGGCAAAGTGTGGTTTCCTGGCCCTGGCCCGGCATCTTCCCTCTGCTAATAAACCTGTGGCTAACCATCCGTGGCCTTGTGCTCTGTGGTTAGAGCACCATGCCAATGAGGCCAAGGTCAGGATCCGCCCCAGCCGGGCCGGCTTTACTCAGAGGTGCGCTCTGTCCCAAGGCCTCAGCCTGCAGATGTGGGCTGTGCAGCCTGGGCTGGGGGTAGTGGTGGTCAGGCCTGGGGAAGGCTGTGAGCCTGTGGAGCGTGGACCCCCTCCCCTGAGGGGGTTCTCTCCCTGGTCCACCGGCCTGATGCTGGGTCCTTCCCTACGTGAAGGCTGGCTTCCCCCGTATGTGGTTGGGAAACCACTGGAGACAAGAAAGTGCCAGACGGGCAGGCACAGGGCCACTCAGTCAGACTTCTACACCGCCAGGAGAAGCCTCTGGAGGGGCAACAGAGTGTGATGGTGAAGAGGACAGACTGTGGGGTTCAAATCCCTAACAGGATACTCAGTAGCAGTATAGTTTCAAAACTACTCTGTACCAGTGTCCCTATCTGTAAAATGGAGATGATTCAAGGGCTCCTTGTGAAGTTGAAGTAAGCTAAGCCTGGGAGCACGTGGAAGAGGAGTTGCTAGACAATGGTAAGCTCTTGTTATCACTGTAGTATCTCCAACTCCTGACCTCAAGAGATCTGCCCACTTCTGCCTCCCACAGTGCTGGGATTACAGGCATCAGCCACCGCGCCCGGCCCCATTGCAGTATCTCAGTCCCAACACCAGTTGCATGGACCCTGTGTCCCTTGTACTGTTTTCTAGCTCTACATGGTCCCCTCCCACTGTTCCCACTCCTTATAGACATCTTCCCTCATACTAAGTCAAACCTTCACTGGCCCCAAGGCTCTTGTGCAGTTAAAGCCTGGGTCACATGGATGGTCCCCACCTTGCCCTACTGAGAGGCCAGGTGCTGGGGGTGGCCAGGCTGCAGGCGGGTCCTTGCCCCTACTCCTGCCAGAAAGAAGCCCAGTGTTCTTGGCACAGGCGGGCACAGGGCAGGTGCCCTGCTCTGCTCCTGTGGCTTTTGCCCAGGAGGGCGCGGCTGCTGAGCTTAGGTCTAAAAATAAGGTATCTGGGAGGAACGGCTTTAATTTGCACTTTACCTATTGGTGTTTACTTTGCTATTTCCAATACGGTAATTTCATTCTGCAGGGTGCCTGGCTGGGGGGCACCTGAGGCGTGCGGTTACCTGACCGAACCGGGAGTGACTCTTGTGTCCCTGTGCTGCTCTGACAGAGAAGCCCCAGGGACAGCGATGGTCTTTGGAGTTCACAGGTGTGGGCATGGCATCCAGGGGCAGGGATGGGCATCGAGACCCCGCCATGCCCAGACTCACCATCCCCCCTTCTTCATTCAAACCCTCGCCCTGATGGCAGAGCAAGGATCCCCTTCTGCCGCATGTCCCTGCCTGCTGCTTGTCCCCACGTCTCTTTCTGCCCATGGCCAGAGGGCTCCGTCTCTGCTGAGATGCCTCCCTCTCACGGCCAGCGGTGAAGAAACTCTCTAGGTCTCTTTGTTGGCCATACAGCTACTTACACTACAGCGGTGATGGCTTCCACCCTCCCACCACCAGTTGCTTGCTTTGTTTTAGTTTTATATTTTGTCTTTTCTTTGAGATGTGGGCTCACAGAAGCAGGGCTATGTCTCTCTCCCTTTCAGACCGGGAGTCCCTGAAAGCAGGGCTGTGTTTCCCTCTCAGACTGGGGTTCCCTCAGGACAGGCTGCATCTCCCACCTCAGATTAGGGGCTCCCCAAAGGAGAGAATATGCTTCTCTCTCAAATTAGGGATCTGTAAGGTATGGCACTATGTGCCCTTTGGCCTCAGGCCTAACTAAGGGCAGGGCCTCAAAATCTCTTGGTTTTTGTGTCTCTGCTGCCATCACCCCGTCTCTCCTTCCTGCCACCCCCTCGCCCACATCCCAGGATGGCTTTACACCCCTCTGGTCAGGGCTATGTCTATTAAAGCCACCAAGAGTGCATTTTGTCCTGCTCCTCCCTGGCAAGCAGAAGTGGCTGACAGGACCACGTTAGGACTTGGTGTGCCATAAGCATTTTTTGTCGTCATGGACCCCTTTTTCCATTAAAAAAGTAAAAAATTACATTTTACAGTTGTGTTGGGATAAAGGTAAATATATTCACATTACATATGAAAACATTTCTTCTGACTTAGAAGATCATTTCTTCCCTCTGATTTTAAAACGACTCAGAATATTTTGTGGGCTCCTGGGAGTATCATGGGCTGGGGCTGAGCCTGGTGGAGAAGCCGCCCTGATGGCTGGGGCCCAGACTGGGCCTGACTGGAGGAGTCTGCATTGAGCCTTAGCATTGCTGGCGGGGATGCCTTCCCCATCCCTTAGCTTTGTTGTTGTTTTTGTCTGTTTGTTTTGTTTTGTTTTTTGAGACGGAGTCTAGCTCTGTCGCCCAGGCTGGAGTGCAGTGGCATGATCTTGGGAGGCTCGCTGCAACCTCTGCCCGCTGGGTTCAAGCGATTCTCCTACCTCAGCCTCCCGAGTAGCTGGGATTACAGGTGCCCACCACCATGCCCAGCTAATTTTTGTGTTTTTAGTAGAGACGGGGTTTCATCATGTTGGCCAGGCTGGTCTCGAACTCCTGACCTCAGGCGATCCACCCACCTCAGTCTCCCAAAGTGCTGGGATTACCATCCTTTAGCTTTTATAAACCTCATACTGTCCCCGTGAGTTGGGAAGGGCCAGAATTCTCATCCCATGCCAGCCACTGGCATTACCACGGCTATGGCTATGGCCATGGCTGGGATGGGGACCTCCTCAGCTGCTCCTTTCCCATACTAGGTGCTGTGTTAGGCACATGGTCACCTTAATCTTATCAAATCCTCACACCAGCCTCTGGGGCAGGCACTGTGCTTATTTCCCGTTTCACAGATAAGGAAAATGAGGCTCAGAGGGAAGAAGTGATGGGCCAAAGGCCACCTAGCCAGTCGGCAAGAGGGTGGGAACAGAGGACACAGGGGCCCTGGCTTCAGGAAGTCTAGGTCTTTCCACCCTAGAGACAGTGAAGGGCCAGGCAAGAGGTAGGTGGGGGTCGGTGGAAGAAATTGGTTGTGATGTCTCAGGACACAGTAGCAGTAAGGTGCCTTAGAGAGCTTGCATGGAAGGAACTGGTCTTCCTGCCCTGCCCCCAACCCCCTGGTTTCCAGCCCAGAAGGTTTTCAGGGCTAAGCGAGGGGAAGGGCACAGACTTCACTCCTCGGTGGAGAGGGACACAGGGGTTTCTGACCAAGCTGCCATGGATCCTTCCCTCCTCCAGGTCTGCTAACTCCAGGCGCTCCCCGTCCAGCCACCTTGTCTGGAGGTCGCCTGGCAGTGTAATCTGGGTTGGGAGGCGTGGGGCCTCAGAGCGGGAGGAAAGAACCTCAAGGTGGTAGGGGGAGCTAGCAATGAGAGAGTGGGCTGTGGGGAGTCTGGGTCCCACCCCCGGGACTCTGTCAGTGGCAGGGTAGGGGTACCCAGAGCCATGGCAGGAACTGCCCCCTGCCCACCCCCGACAAGAGGCCCGGCTTCCCTGTGTGCACCCAGCTCAGGAAGCCTTCCTTTCTAGTCTCTACATCTGTTTCCCTCTTTTTCTATCTCATTCTTCCCCCTTCATTTCTGGCCTGCCTTTTAAGAACTCCATCCCTTTGATGCCTCATCCATCTCCTCTTCACCGTCTTGTCTTTGCCTGTTCCCTCCTCTGCTTCTCTCTGCTCCTCTCATGGCTGGGTTTTTCTCCTGCGTCTCCTCTGTGCGCCTGTGAGTGTCCCCTGTCTGTTCATCCTCTCTCCCTCTGTCCACCTGTTTCTCTTTCTTCGAGCGTTTCTCCATCTCATGCGCTGCCTCTGTCATTTTCTCTCTTTCTTCGTCTTTCTCCCTCTCTCATTATTCTGAGACATAACAGTGCCTGACCCAGAGGAGACATGTTTCACAGACAAATTATCCAACAAAAGCGAGGAGGAATGTGCTTCAGGTGAGCGTGAGCACCGGCCCTGCTGTGTGCTGTGTGCACATCGTGGGGGGAGTTGGGGGGCGGTAGTAGGAGGCCGGTCAGGTGCGGGTGCCCAGGACCGGGCGGGAGGGGCTCACAGGAAAGGGCTTTTGTGCAGGCCAGGCTCTGGGTGGCTTTCAAGCAGCACATCTTTCTTCCAAAGCCAAACCTTTGATCCCCAGAGACATCAAAAGAGCCATCTGCATTTGTGTTTCCTTCAGGTAGAGGAGCAGGGGAGGGGTGAGGAGAGAAACGGGGAGGGTAGCAGGCATGGTGGAGGGGGTGCTGAGAGGGGCTGTGCCTGGCCTCTTGAGCCTGCATTTCAGGGAAAAGCCCATGTCTGGAACCCACTGCTGCGCCTTCTTGGCTGGGGGACTCCTCTGCCGACTAACTGACTAACTGGGCTATCTTCAGTATCAAATGAGAGGATGTGTTCTAATGAGAAAGCCCTGTAGAGAGACTTGGAGGGTTTGGTGTGGGTCAGGAGCAGCTCATGCCGTCTCTAAGTGACCCCATGGGGCTTACTTTAAAAAGCCTTCTGGGCTAGGTGCGGTGGCTCACGGCTGTAATCCCAACACCTTGGGAGGCTGAGACAGGCAGATCACAAGGTTCAGAGTTTGAGACCAGCCTGGCCAACATAGTGAAACCCTGTCTCTACTAAAAATACAAAAATATTAGCCGGGTATGGTGGCAGGCGCCTGTAATTCTAGCTACTCAGGAGGTTGAGGCAGGAGAATCACTTGAACCTGGGAGGCGGAGGTTGCAGTGAGCCGAGATAGTGCTATTGCACTCCAGCCTGGGCAACAATTGTGAAACTCCGTCTCAAAAAAGAAAAGAAAAGAAGAGCCTCATTTCCTTGTGGTGATTCACCCCTCCAGGAAGCTTCCTCCTAGAGTAGTCAGGGTTCTCTCCCACTACCGAATCTTTTTGGCTCCTATGGGTTCAGCTCTCCCGCCTTGTCGGAATGGGGTGCTGGTCATTTCCATGTCCCCAGCAGACCAGAAGGTGGCTAAGGGAAGGGTCACATCTTTGTTGCCTGGCCCAGGTGGGGTGAACCAGATGTCCTTGAGCATAATAATACTCTCCTGTAGTCATGAGGAGCCTCTGATTTCAAACCATTTTAGCAGACACCACAGCATTTGTTCCTCGCCCTGCCCGGTGAGGAAGGCAGGGCATAGATTCACATCCCCATTTTATAGTCAAAGGAACTTCAGTTTCAAAGAGGTCAAGTAACTTGTCCAAGGTCAGTTAGCAAGTGAGACTGGTAAGAAGCCCAGGAGTCTGTCTGTCATTTTCATTTTACAGATGGGGAAATTGAGGCAGAGCACAATGGCAACAGAGGTTATTAAAGACAAGGTCCAGATTAAAGCCTAAGATTCTAGACTCTTTCTTCCAAACCACAGTGACTGGACTACCCTCCCAGCCTCCACATGGTAGACGCATATCTGGGGGACAGCTTGCCCTCAGAGAAGGTTCAGACGGGCTATGCTGGGATGGGTGTGGGGGCTTCCAGTCAATTTGCTGGGTTAGAGCTCATGCTATAGGAATTCCAGATGTACCTTCATGGCCCTGCCCAGGGGACAGGCCATTGGTCCTGCTCACAAGTGATGTGAGGCAGAGAGAGGGACTGGAAGAGGACATTGCTATCTATTTCTCTCCCTGATTTTCATACCAGGCTGAGTGCATGGCTCTGCCTTTGGCTTCCAGGAATGGGGAGCAGCAAAAGGCAAGGACAATAGGCTGGTTCCATGGGAGCTCCCCATAGGCCACCCAGGCCCAGCTTCACCTTTGTTTTAGACAACAAAGTGTCTCATGTGGTCTCAAGACTGACAGCAAGGTGCAGACCTCTGTTCAGGCAACTCAGCTTCCAAGACTCTGAGTTCTGAGTCAGAATCCTCCAGAGTCCTTGATCTGGAGCTTCCACCCAACTCAGCCCCGGGATTAGAGACTTCCAGGATTAGTGTCCCTGCCTGAGTTCTGTGTTTTGTCTATCAAATACACCACGTTTATTAAGCACTGATCTATTTCTCCATTTTATTAATGAGGGCTGACTGTTCCTGAGATAATCAGTGTTTCCGGTGTTATTGCACTGAGAAAATGCCAGCTAAGGCCAGAGGTTTGACATTTGAGTTAGAGGCTGTGACTGAACCAGAGAAAAGGTAGGGTTTCCAGGTAAATATTTGAAATATGGGAAAGAGCTCAGGGGCTGTCCTTACTATCATCACAGACCTCCGAGGGTTTGGGTCCCCACACAGAGGACACAGAGGAGTTGTGGGACTCTTCTGTGGCACACGTGGGCTCCAGACATACACATTCACATACATGTCCCAGAAGAACCAGAATGCTGGGCCCGGGGGAAGTGGCTTGTTTGCCAATCCAGTCCCATAGGCTCAGCTTCTCTCTAGGTTCCAGGAATTGTGATTTCTCAACTGAGATTAACTTTTTTCCCTCCTATATGGGTCGTGAGCTGGGGAGGAGACAGGGGCTTCCAACTGAGTCAGGAGATGAGGCCTGTGAACTGAAATAACTGGTCCAAGGCCATACATGACATCCATATATGCTATGGGCAGGTGTACACTACGTCCAGGAGGGGAACAGAATTGGGCCACAGGGAAGGCACATAAAATTGGGATAGTCTCTGGAGTAGTGGGTACATTCAGGTTCTTTCTTGTCAGGATAACTCTTTATGCTCCGTAGGAGTGTCAGGGAGCACCAGGCTTCTAGCAGGCAATGGGCTTCAAGTCTTATGTATTTTGCCTTAAACTACACTTATAGGATTTATTTTTGCCTGCAGAGTTACCTCCCTAATGTGCATGCCTTAAGGTTGTACCCCAACAGATGGAGGGGGCTCAAATGCATGCCTGGAACTGAGGGAAACCTGCCTGAGAGGCAGTGACAGCCACAGATAATCTTTTAGGTGGACCACGTACTTGGGTAGCAGAATTCACAGCTTCTGGCAGGTTCCTGGGAGGATGGTGGGACTGATACGGTAAAGGTGAGAAAAGCTGGCAAGCCTGGCCTCCAGCCTGGGATGGAGGATATAGCTCATTGATTCAAAAAGTCATTGGAGCTGGTCTTGTCCAGCTCCTTCACTTTACAGAAGTAGAAATTGCAGTTCAGGGTGGAAAGTGACCTGCCCCAAACCCCACAGCTGACAAACGATAGGGCCAAGAGTCGAATGCACATCTCCAGTCCAGTGCTCCCCATCCTGCCCCCTGCTGATGTCCTAAAGCTACCGCTTGGATTTTCTTCCCTCCTGTGAGTGAGAGGAGGGAGAGGGGTCAGGCCAGGAGAGGGGCCAGGCCAGGGGCTGGAAGGAGGAGTGTGGGTGAAGAGGAGCCTACTTTGGCCACCTACTTCTTGATGTGTTACTTCTGCCAGAGTCTCAGTTTCCTTATCTATAAAATGGAACGCTTTCCCCCATGAGCTCCAAGGCTCCAAGATGTACCAGACCAGAACATTCCTTACTGGCCACTGAGGCCTTGGAGATGGGATAGAGCCAGAGTCAAATAGCGGAAAGCTGTGGCTCCAAGACCAGGAGGCGCCTGGGTCCAGGGGGCGGGGGCAGAAAGGAGCAAAGTTAGTGCTGTGCCCTCCACCCCAGCTATTTTTACCCAAGAACACTGGATTGCAAGAGGTCTGGCTAAAAATACCAGCAGCCTGAGCCTGAGCATCCTCTCCCCAGAGAGGGTGAGTTGGGGCTGTCAAGGAGGGGGTTGGGGGGACAGGGAGTCTGAAGAGCATTTATCCTTCTCCTTTCTGGGACTGGGGTGCCTGGGAAGGGGATCCCCTTCCTCTAGAGAGCCTGGTAGGGAAGACAGCTCAAGAAGAAGCTTATTTTAGTCATTTTCAGCAATCCTAGCCAGCCCCCGGCCCCTGCCAACACACACTGGTTGTTGGTTTTTTTTTCCCCAAACGTAATCTAAATCTGTCACAACTTTGTGTTCTGTTCTTTTAAACTTATTTTATAAACATTTTTATGTTGCTATGTGGTCTTCATGTTTGTCATTCTTAATGGCTGCATAGTATTCCATCCAAGACTTTTCTATTCCCTGATTGTTGGGCTTTTGATGATTTCCGGTTTGTCATTATTATAAATAAGGCTGTCATGGACATCTTTGTGCACGTGGCTTTTCCCTTCTTATTAATTATTTCTGTAAGATAAGTGCCCAGGTCGGCGGGTGAGGCTGTTTTTATGCTGTTTAATGTGGTTTGCCAAGTTGTTCTCCAAAAGTAAATGAAGGAGGGTTTAATGTGAGGATACATCCACAATGGGAGCCAAGTACACTCAGACTTCAGGGAAATCGGAGCTGAGAGCCAACCAGAGCTCAAACAGCTGCCTCCAGCTCCCATGGGCCTGCTTTGTTTCAGCTTCTCTGCTTTCTCTGCTCCATCTCTCTTTCTCTATCTTTATTTATTTTTGACCTAGCAGTGCTATCAGTTCGGAGCATATAACTAGTCACATTTTCTGAGGGCTTGCTGTGTCCTAGGCACCATGCCAATTGCTCACATTGATTATCTTAATTTTCACAACTAGCCTCTGGGGTAGGAATTATAACTATCCCCATTTTACTGATGAAGAAACTGAAACACGGAAAAACTAAGTCACTTTTTTAAAGATGCACAGTCAGTAACTGGTGGGAACAAGTCCCATGTGACTGACCTCTCTCTCTTTAAACATGTGCTCACAACCCACACCAGTCTCCCCGGGAATACAGAGGTGCCACATCCACCCCCAACAGGCCACCCATCCTTTCTGGATCTCTGAGTTCAAATTTTGAAGAGGGAGAATCTGATTGGCTCAGCCCCGCCTATGTCTTGGAACCCTAGAAGTCCAGGCCCAATCAGCTGTGATAGGGGGCGAGGTCGGGCAAGAAACCCCAGAGGAGGACGCCGGGCCAAGAGGGCCAGTGGAGAAACTGTTTTGATGTGCCAGCATTGGACTTTGCTGGAAAATATTAAAAAGTAATGTAACTGGTATAAATCTAACTTCTTTGCATTTCATTGTGTCTCAGTCTTCTGGCTAAGATCGAGTGCAGCTTATTTGCATTTGTCTTTTCTTTGATTATTTGTGAGGCTGAACGAGTTTCTGTGTTCCTTTCTTTATGTGTGCATTGTCTGCCTCTTTTCCTATCTCGGTCATGCTGTATATCTCACAGATATTAATGCCAGACAGAACAACAGTGTGCTGAGAGGGGTTGCAGGCAGAGTGAGGATGATGTCTCACTAAATGGCTTTTTCTTTGTCCCTAAGGCCTAGCAGGCTTTGACAGGCTTCCTAATCAGTGTTTCCAAGAGCCTGCTTCTCCCTCGCAACCTGGCGTGTTGCTTGGACTAGACAATCGTTAGCAGGGACTTCTCCAGCCAGGGAATCTCTGAGTTTGCCCTCTCCTGCCTGGCCCCTTCTGAATGAATGAATCAACCTAGAGGAGTTTTCAGGGACCCTGATTTGCTGCTCATATTGTGGGACT
Organism: Chlorocebus sabaeus; assembly: GCF_047675955.1. Taxonomy (NCBI): domain Eukaryota; kingdom Metazoa; phylum Chordata; class Mammalia; order Primates; family Cercopithecidae; genus Chlorocebus; species Chlorocebus sabaeus. Next base: position 44,120,471 of record NC_132920.1, read on the forward strand.
CATTCTTGAGCTGCATCCCATGTCTTTGTTGGTCTGAGGCTTTTTTGTTGTCCCAGTTCTGGGCTGACTGTGTGCACACCTTTGCTCCCAAGTCCCCAGAAACAAAACTTCTATACCTACATCTCTCTTTGTGAAAACATGTCATCCCCTTACTTGTGGAAGGCTAAAGATCCTCTCCCATCTTCTATCCCTAGACCCCATAGGTAACAAAGTGCCCATTACTTTAGCACTGAAGTTTGGAGCCTTCCATGAAGGACTGTAAAGCCCAGGAGGTGACATCTACAAAGTCTTATGCAGCTGACAGAGACAGTGAAGGCTCTGGGCCCAGGGAGAGACAGGTGTTTAGAGCAGCCAGAACTGAGGCAGGAGAAGCTCCTATGGGCAGGGATGGCAGGCAACTGTGAGGTCAGCCTTCATTCAGCAGCCCGCTCAGGAGCCAGCTGTGGGGGCTGGGGAGAGAGGGGTAGTGAGCGGTGCTCTCTGAAGCCAGGGATTCAGGTTTACTCATGGGATCCCATCCATGACCTTGGCCTCTGAAATCCACAGCTCCATCACAGCCCCTGGGAGCCAGCAAATGCTAGTGTTTTGGATCATGGTGGTCAGTTCATGGACTCTTCTTTGGAACTGTGGGTGGCTTCTCAGGGGACCCTTCTCTGCCAGGCCCTAGAGATACTCAGGAGCTGCCCATGGGAGCTGCCAAGGAGGCTGATAGAAGAAATAGGAAACGGTGCTCCTCTCTGCGGGTTCCCTAGGAAGGAAGCTGGCTCCCTAGCTCCTGATTATGCAAAGCACAGGCCGACTATCACTCAACAGGGCCCCATCTTCTCATATCATGAGCCACAGTTTCACACTGCTTTAAAAATCTCTACTGCTGATGTGAGAAATATGGTCCCTCCTAACTCTCAAGATTAGCAGACAAAATATCCCGGGGTTGGACATTTGTTTCCTGTGGCTGAGACCATCATTTGTTGCTTTGTATCTTTTCTTCTCCTCTTCTATTAATATATTAATGAAAGTTTTAGTTGGGCACAAAGCTCTCCACTAAGGACTATATTTTCCTGCTTTCCTTGCATTTAGATCTAGCTTGTGACTAGATCCTGGCCAATGGGATGTCAAGGAGGGAGCATTCCCTTTCATCTTTTCCTCTTCCCTCTGGCTGGAATGCAAATGTGATGGCAGGAGCTGTAGCAGTCATTTTGAACCACATGATGAAAACCACACATTGAGGAAGGCAGGGCAACAAGATTGAAGGAACCTGGATCCTCAACACCATTAAGTCACCATATCATCCCTGGACAACCTACTTGAATCTTTATGTGTGAGAGAGAGTGACTTCTATCCTGTTTAAGCTTCTGTATTTTAGGGTTGATTTGTCCCAGCATCTTGAATCTACCTACCCATTGCTGTATGTCTCTCAATGGAATGGCCATACCTGGACCTATATGGATATGTCTGGTTACTGGTGGGGGGGCTGGGGACAACCCCTATTTTGGTAGACTTTGGTGGTTCCCAATAGATCATCTCTCCCAATATTCACACCCTTGTGTACCTCCCTCCCTTAGTAACTCTGGACTTGGCCACATGACTTGCTTGGGCCAATGGGACATGAGCAAGCATGATGCCAGCAGGGATTTGGTAAGCACTTGCACAGCAGGGCTTTACCACATGGAATACTGACTCTTGGGTTGTTCCTTCTCTAAACTCAAGTGTCAATCTTGAGAATCCCAACCTAGGCACATGGAGAGGCCATGTGGAGGAGAACTGAGGCCCTGCCTTCAGCTCCAGCCAATAGCCAGCACGTGAATGAAGCCAATTTAGAAGAGGATCTTCCCATCTGAGGCCTTGGGAAACAGAGACAAGCTGTTCTTGTCACACCCTGTCCAAACTACAGGATTATGATCAAATCAATAATTGTTGTGTGCTAGATAACTGGAACACATGTGGTTGGTTCAGTCTGAAAAACTCAAGTCCATTGTGCCTTTTTCACACCAAAATAGTAAACATGTCTTACTTGTGCCTTGAAACTAGAACACATGGGTAATTACTGATGCTCTGGAAATACTTATGGAGTGGCCACCTTTCCCTCCAAAACATGTTCTTCCTCTCTCAGCCCTTGTCAGGTGCTGGTAGCTTGGCTTATTGCTCTGACTTTCAGCTCCAGGAATGGCTGCAGGTTCTGTAGGCCACACCTGCTCTCTTATAATAAGGCTGCTGAGGCCCTGTGTCCCTTAGAGAAGGGCTGAAGGCAGTGTTTGGAGGCAAGGTCTGACTGTGTCAGTGAGGGATCCCCAGTGCCCACATGAATAAGTGTGCAATACCTGTTGGGGGAACGAATGAATGAATGATTGAATGGTGAGTGAAAAGTAACTCATCGGGTTTACAGCAGGAGATCAAGGTGAGAGGGGAGCAGGGGCTCTCCAGGGAGGGTAAGGCCAGTAGATAGTCCTAGGTTTAATGAAAGATGGCTTTGTAAATCTTTTTAACTCCTTTAAAATATAGTAGTGAGCATTTACTGAGTTCTTACTCTGTGCCACTCACTGTGCAAAATACTTCATGTAAATTATTGCATTAATCATCTTAACAACCCTGGCATGTAGGTATTATAACTTTCATCCCATTTTATGGATGAAGAAATAGAGGCCCAGAAAGGTTAGGTAACTTGCCTGAATGAGGATGGTAAGATTGGAACCCAGACAGTCTGGCGCCAGTACCCAAGGGCATAGCAACCACACGCTGGCAAATAGCAGGGCTCCCATTTTCCACCCTTGGAGAAAGCCATGGTCTGGCACGCTTTAGGGCACAATTTCCAACCTTGAGTCTACCAAGTGCTCCTGGGGACCAGAGAAAGCCCAGATTAGAAGAGAAAAGGGCGAAGGGGGCGAGTCTGGGGTCTGTGTCCCAGGAGCAGGAACACTAGCCTCAGGGCTCAGAGATGGCACTGCCCACCCCGCCTGAGCACCCTCACTGGCCGCTCCCACTCACTCCTCAGAAATGAGCCTGGCCCGTTCACACGTGTCCCTAATGCCAGGTTCCAAGAAAGCCACCTAAATACCTGGTATTTGAGATGTAAAGAGACCGGCTCCCTGTACTTAGCACTGTACTAGCTTTTCCAATTATAGCGCCCTATTTTCCAAAGTCTAAAATGGACATATGTTATAACTGTCTTGGGCCCCAAGGTTTCAGAAACACCCTTAAGGCTCCTGAAATACAATCATGTATTTTAGACTAATTCCTAAAGGGCTGAGAGGGGTTATCTTTAACATCTGCCAGCACCGACACAGATCTGGTCTTTGTTTGCAAATGAGCCTGGAGCCTGGGCACACCACAACCTCTGATGGAACCAGTTCTGTGCTGGGCTGAGCAGGGATGCCTGAAGAAGGGAGATCCCAGGCTGGAGTGGGTGTTGGGGGAGACACAGCCCTGTCCTCGGGGAGCCCCAGTCTGAGGGGGGACACACAGCCCTGCCCTGGGGGAGCTCCGATGTTGAGGAAGGAAGCAGGCCACACATAGAAACCCAGGAGACCCTGGGGCAGGAGGGGAAGGGGTAACTCCCGCTGGCTCTGCCGTCACAGGGTGGGTAGGTGGGAAGGAGGCAGGTAGGAAGGCTGCCTGCATGTTCCAGTGCCTGGAGGCAGGTGGTGTAGGTAGATGGGGGCAATGGAGCTGAACTTTAAATGCTCTCTGGAGCTGATGTTGCTTCAGGCCTGCCAGCTAGGGCATTTTCTGTCCAAACCCAACTGTCATTATTAAACATTTATTATGCAAGGGAGATGTGCTTTTCTGGTCTTAGTGTTTGGCCAGCAAACTTGGTGAGGAAATGGACTAGAACTAATCCTGTAGCTAAACAGCGAGGGCTTCAGAAAAGGAAATGCCTCACTTGCCTAATAGCTCCCAAGGAGGGGTGAGATATGGAGTATCAGCCCTCAGACTGCCCTGTTCCTCAGGTGGGGAGGCAGTGGCTTGGTGGCCGGGCCTCCCGAAACTTTTGTGAACAAACAGGGGGCAGAGCTGACCATGGAGCTCATAGATCAAGGGCAATAATTAGGAGTTTAAGGATGTTCCGGGTAGGGGACAGACTCCTGGCCAAGCATCAGGAGAGCTGGGTTCCAGCCAGCTCAGACCTTAATTGACTGGCCATTACTCCAGAAAGTGGTAAGAACGTCCCTTCTCCCCAGAGGCCAGGGCGTGCAAGAGGAGCTGAGAGGAAGGGGAGACTGTCTGAGGGAGGAGACACAGCCCTGCCCTGAGGGAGCCCCAGTCTGAGGGAGGAATAGATGAAACTGTTTTGGCAAAAATTTTAGTAAGGGAAATCTGATGGAACCAACTCCATCTTGTTTCTACCAGGTTTTCTACCAGCTTTAGCCCATTCTTGTGTGGAGGCCATAATAGTCCTTTCCTTGAACTGATCCCCTCCCTACCTGTTCAAAAATTGAAAACACATTTGTAAAGGCTAACGAAAGGTCAAGTACTTAGAATTATGGTAGGGGCTTGAACCATCACTTAGCTTGTTTTTCCATAAGTTGTTGACTGCCCCAGCGTCACATAACTAGAGGTTTCAAGATTTATAACATCGCTATTGTGAAACCTAAAGAATAAAGAAACTGAAAGGTAATTCCACAGAGTTGTTTAGCTCCTGTGTGTGCCCAAGGCCAGGCAGGGAGTCCCAGTCCCTATCAGCCGGCAGCCACTGGGTCTTTGTTACAGTTTTCAGATGTAGCATTTTGACAGACTGAGAAAAGTCACCTGGTCCTGAGACTTCCTTCCAGGAACTGATGGAGCTGTGCAAAGACAGTTTAGGTACCCCCGTGATTTCATCCCCAGCCAATGAACTGTTTCAGTTTCCCAGCCCCCTGCCCACCAAAGTACCCTTAAAAACCCTACCCTCTGAATCTCAGGGAAGTGGATTTGAGAAATTTCTTCCTTCCTGCTTGGCTGGCTATGGGATCGTCTGATTCTTCTTTGCTGCAGCACCTGCTGTTCTCAGTGCATTGGTATTTTCAGGGCAGTGGGTAAGAAGAACCTATTGGGCTGTAACACAGACACAGCTTATGGACTCAGGCGACCGGGCTACCAAACAGGCCAGAATTGTGGGAAATAGGGTCCACCCTTTCCACATACCTCATTATTTACCCGGGGAAGGCCAAGGGCCCCTGGCTAGCATCTGGAGGGAGACCTTCTGGGCCTGGACAGATACCAGAATGGGATGAGTGTTCTGCAGCACCTGGAGCCCCTTGCCAGCCCCTCACTCCACGTGAGTCTTGCAGGTCAGACCCAGACTGGGTGCCCTAGGATCAGGGAAGTGTGACCTATGGTACTAGCCAGGCTATTCTTTCCTGGGGTGGGGAAACAGCCTGGTCTGATCCTATCAACAGAGAAGGAGTAGGAAAGGGGCCTGTTCGAGTCTGGATAAGTCCCCCTCCCAAAATGGCAGCTTTGGTTCTAAGACAGTTCACTGAAAGTACACTCGATGAGGGCAGGAATTCTGGTCTGCTTTGTACACTGCTTCATTTCCAGAGCCTAAGATCGTGCGTGGCCAGGTGTTCAGTAAAAAAGTTGCTGAATTAGAGTCCTTTCAACCCCAATTCAGAACTCACTTCCTACCAAAAAATCTCCTTGATAAAGCTTTTCTACTTCAGTGACTACTCAAAAGCAGTGCATATAACATTCATTTGCAAATATAATCAGTTGAATCCCAACAGCTGTCTCTTTCGAAGGGAAAAAATGACAAATTTAGATTATTATTGTTGTGTAGCAGGCCCTATACTAGCTTCTTCACAGACATTATATGACTTAATTCTTGAAAGAAGGCCCTGTTTCACAAACAAGGAAATGAATGTGTCAGGTGCAGTGGTTCACACCTGTAATCCTAGCACTTTGGGAGGCCGAGGCAGGGGGATGGTTTGAGCACAGAAGTTTGAGACCAGTATGGGCAACACAGTGAGACCTTGTCTCTACAAAAAATAAAAATAAAATAATTAGCTGGGCACAGTGCCGCATGCCTGTAGACCCAGCCACTTGGGAGGCTGAGATGGGAGAATCACTTAAACCCAGGAGGTCAAGGCTGCACTGAGCTCTGATCATGCCACTGCATTCCAGCCTGGATGACAGAGCAAGATCCTGTCTCAAAAGAGAAAGAAAAAAAGAAACTAAGGCTCTAAGGAGGGAAAATTACGTAGTGCCTCTGAAGTTGTACCTCTAGGAAATTGCAGAGTGGGATTTGAACTCACTTCTGACTCAACCCCTCCCCTGACTTTTTTCCTGAATTTCATGGAATTATTTTTTTTCCAACTAGTTTTGTGATTCAAAAGGTAATTCTACAAAGAGTTCTTTAGCTCCTGTGTGCCCAAGACCAGACAGCATGCCCAGGAAGCCCAAGTCCCTATCAGTCAGGAGCCACCAGGCCAAAGGACAGCAGAGCACTGGGCTTGATTGAAGCACTCACGGCAGTGGTCCCAGTCAGCCCAGGGCTGCAGTTTCCTGGCAACGCTGGCCGTGCCAGCCCTTGACTTAGTGACATCTGCCATCCAGACCAACAGTGGATTATCCTACAAACAGGTGCACCTCAGGCTTGTCAGTTCTACCCAGAAAGTTACCTCTCAGCATTCTGAGTGTATGGCCACGCACAATTTCCCAGAGCTGGGAAGTGCCTGGAAGGCATCTCATCTGGCCCATCACATCTCTTGTGCAGAATCCCTGACAGAGTATCCTCTAGTGTCACTTACAGACTTTGGAGATGGCCAGAAGGACAGCTCCTTCTGTCTTGTTCTTCTACGGATTCTTCCTCCACCTCAGCTGAAAGGATTCATCTTGCAGCATGGCCCACCTTGGAACCCTTTGTGTTTGCTGAAACTTTCTTTGTGATTATTCTTATGTCACTGCATAGCATGTAAATGTATCACAGACTCCCCCATTATTATTATCTCCTAGTATGCACTAGGCATTGACCATAAATTATTTCTAATCATCATTAAAACTCTACCATGGTTATCCTCCCTCTAAGGATAGGAAAACTAAGCCTTGGAGGTTGAAGAGGTCATGGATCTTGTCCAAGGTCACTAAATTCATAAATGTCAGTAAAAATTTGAATCTAGATAGAGCTGTCAGCTCCAAAGAAGTTTGCTCAGCCAATTTTCCCCCAAATTAGCTGTTTATTCAAATTTTCTGAGAAGCTTTTTAAAAATACGTCTTCTTTACAACAAAGCCAGAGAAAGAATAAGGCAGCTCTCTGCGCAACAAAATGGTGTTTGTATATGCCTAGAATATCTCCAGGAAGAAGGTGAGTCACTGGCCACCTCTGGCCCCAGGGGATGGTCTACGGGAGGGGACACAGGAGTGGGAGGGAGATTTGCTTTTTACTATATTCTCCAGTATTTATTTGGTTCCTCCCTTCCTTCCTTCCTTCCTTCCTTCCTTCCTTCCTTCCTTCCTTCCTTCCTTCCTTCTTTCCTTCCTCCCTCCCTCCCTTCCTCCCTCCTTCCGTCCCTCCCTCCCTCCCTCTCTCTCTTTCCCTCCCTCCCTCCCTCTCTCTCTTTCCCTCTCTTTCTTTCTTTCTTTCTTTTCTTTCTTTCTTTCTTTCTTTCTTTCTTTCTTTCTTTCTTTCTTTCTTTCTTTCTTTCTTTCTTTCTTTCTTTCTTTCCTTTCTTTCTTTCTTTTTCTTTCTCTTTCTTTTTCTTTCTTCTTCTTCTTCTCCTTCCTTCCTTCCTTCCCATCTTCCTTCCTTCTTTCTCTTCGTTCCTTCCTTCTTTCTCTTTCTTTCTCTTTCTTTTCACCTTTTCAAAATTATATGAAAATAATTTCAAAATCAAACAAGAATATAGCTCCAGGACTCCACTGCCAGATCTCCTTATAAATCAGAGTTGCCAGAGTTGGGTTTTGGGACCCAATAGACATTCTAGGCGGGCAATGGTGCCCTCTGTCCCCTGCCGCTAGTGGCCAGGACCCAGTCTCATCTCACCTGTCATTTCCCCTCTGCCCCTATCCCCTGGCTGGTCCAGAGCTCTGTGCTGCCAGCTCTGGGAGGGAGTGAAGGCTGCCTTAGGTGGCTATGGGGCCCTCTCTTCAATGTTTCTCCAGGAACTTTTCCCAGCCAGATTTCTTGAGCCCCACACCTGCCAATGAGCCAGCACTACGCAAGGACTCAGACTCTGTGTCCTGTGGACCTGCTACAGCTTACAGGCCCTCCCCATGCTCAGGCCTTGCCACCATGTGCCTGGACCTGCCACTCCTCAGCCCCCGCCCTCAAGCCCCAGAACCCTCAGCCCCCGAGATCAGCCAGGTCTATGTGATGATTGTTCTCTCATATCAACGGTGACCTCCTAACCACACTATTCTGCTCCTTGGCTTTTTTTACATCATAATATGTCTCCACAGCATTTCTCTGTGCTGAGATGTTAGTGTCTATCAGGGAGTCAGTAGAGTGGTAGTGAGCATGAGAAATTCTGGAGCCAGACTCCCTGGGTTAAAAGCCCAGCTTGCCACACTTAGCTGCCTGACCTAGGGCAATTTTTTAATCTCTGTGGTGTGAGGATGGAAGGAGTTGAGACATGTGAAGCTCTTTGAGTAATGCCTGGCACTTAGGATGTACACAATGAATGTCCATGATGATCATGACTGTCATTAGAATCTCAGTGGGAAGACTAACAAGGGGTCACAATCAATGTTTTAGGTTCTGGAGTTAGACAAGTTGGCTTCCAATCATTACTATGCATCTTTCTTTTTTTTTTTTTTTTTTTTTTGCACAGTCTGGAGTGCAGTGGTGCTATCTCAGCTCACTGCAACCTCCACCTCCTGGGTTCAAGCAATTCTCCTGCCTCAGCCTCCTGAGCAGCTGGGATTACAGGTGTGTGCCACCCTGCCTGGCTAATTTTTGTATTTTCAGTAGAGTTGGGGTTTCACCATGTTGGCCAGGCTGGTCTTGAACTCCTGACCTCAGGTGATCTGCCCACCTAGGCCTCCCAAAGTGCTGGGATTACAGGTGTGAGCTGCTGCGCCCGGCCCCTACTGTGCATCTTTCTAGCTCTAATCTTTCTAACCTCTCAAAGCCTCAGTTTCCTCATCTATAAGATGGGGGTGACTCTTACCTCACAGGATGGTCGAGGATGGTGTCTAGCGCAAAACAGATGCTCAATAAATCTTCATAGAATGGATCACAGCATGGGGGTGGGGCAGAAGGAAGACTGGCGGGCAGCGTGTGAGCCACACCTTCTTGCCTCAGGCTGCTGGTGAGGATCTACTGACGTATCAGGCAGTGTGTGTAGGAGGGAAGAGAGGTGGGCAGGCCCTCCTTCTTCACACTGCCAGAGGGATCGTGGCCTGAGGAAGACCCTAGATTGCCTAGGTATTCATTATGAAGGAGCGGCCAGCCTGCCAGCCAGGCCAGGCCTGTGCCCCTCAATACTGTCAGCATGCCCCCTCCCTGCCGAGAAGTGGGACCATAGGAAGGAAGCCAATCGCAATCAGAAGGCACGCCAGGAGAGAACATCACCTTAAAGGCTAGAAAGTCTCCTTGGCCAGATGGTGGCAAGGGTTCTCGCTGCAGGTGGATTTGAGAATGTCTAGACTCAGCCTGAGTGATAGAGGGCAGGCGGAAGAACAGCATGCGTGGTGTGTCTGCAGGCCTCGGTTCCAGCAGGGCTTGCCAGCTGTGGAGGAGCTGCCACCCCTGCCTCTCGGTGCCTCCCCTCATGGCCTCCGTCAGAGCCCCCTTCTGACACCCCACCCCTTCTTTAGGGGCGTCATGCTTTGCTCTCCCTGATGGAAGCCGGAGAAGGGAGAGCACTCCCTCTGGCTCTCCCCAGCTCATTACGAATGGGCTAGTTTTCCACGGACCAGGGTTAGGTGCCACACTGTCAGGCACAATTAACTCTGCTGTGTCTTAGTTTAGTTGGTATTTATCTGTCCAACTTCCCCTTAATAGACTGAAAATCCCGTAAGGGCTGAGAGACAAGCTCTTACTCCTCTTACTATCATTACTAGAGATTAGGTCTGTGAAACTCAAGTGCAACACTGCTATTCTTAGTATCTGCAAAGATATTAACAGAGGGACATAACAGTAGCTAGATTAACTGGGCACATGTGATGGCCCAGGCACTATACTAAGCATGTTGGCAGTATTAACTCACTTAATTCTCACAACTCTGTGGGAGCCATGCTATTATGATCATTTGCAAAGAGGAAACTGAGGCAGACAGCAGTTGGCTAACTCATACAAAGTCACACAACTAGGAGGTGACAGGATTCAAACTCTGGCTTTCTGGATTTAGAACCCACTTTCCACACCTTGAGCCCTCAGTGAGCGTTTGTGGAGTGGCTGAGTGACCGAGGGAAGTGCAGACAGGCAGGTACACAGAGGGCATGGCCGAGGACCTGACTAGTGGCGAGCAGGCCTGGGTTTCTGGACTGATTTGGGGGCTGAAGTTAGCAGCTCAGAAGCTGAAGGTCTCTAGGCTCTGGCCCTGCCTTGCTCTGCCAACCACCTGGCTCTGCACAGGCTGCCCAAACAAGACTCGGTTGCTAGGGCCCTGGCAGGGATGCCTGACCTGATAATCCCTGCCTCCTGTGGGAACACAGCCCCTCCCTGGCCATGTCCGTCAAGGTCATCTAGTGTGGCCTGGCTGCTAGCTGCTTCCAAGGTGCTGCCCCTCTACCCTTTCCTTCCTTATACCCCCTCTCTGAGCTGCTTCTTTGGACCTTCTTTAATAATTAGTGGTTAATTGTCAGTGGTCTAGGGTCAGACTGCCTGAGTCCCAGCCCTGGCTCTCTGCTGTGTGGCCTTGGGAGTGTTACTTAACCTCTCTGAGCCTCATTTCCCCATCTTTAATATGGAAATCAGAACAGACTGTTGTAAAGACTGGTGTGAGGATTAAATGAGCTAAAACATTTAAAAGGCTCTAACAGTACATCTCAAACCGCATATATATTTTTGTTAATATTATTATATTATGTCTTATTCATTTAAATTGATGACAGTGTGGCCAGTGCAGAGTGAGGGGAGAGGTGGTCAGGGCGGTTAAAGTACTAGCAACCCTAGTCCATCTTCTTTGAAAAACCAGAGCTGAGTGATGGGGACACTCCTTTACTCTGGCTTAAAGTCTTTCCTGGCGGGGCGGGGTGGGGAGAAGTACCACTCCCCAGGCACCCTCAATCCGGGAGGCCCTGGGCTGGTGTGGTCTCACTTTCTGCTGAGACAGATACCTGGCATCGCCCCATTCAATACTTAAAGCTCAGCTACACTTTGACCACAAGGCATGGTTTTCTACTTGATGTATTTAAATGGATTTAGGGCTGGGTGCGGTGGCTCAAACCTGTAATCCCAGCACTTTGGGAGGCCGAGGCGAGCGAATCACCTGAGGTCAGGAGTTTGAGACCAGCCTGGCCAACATGGTGAAACCCCGTCTCTACTAAAAATGCAAAATTAGCCAGGTGTGGTTGTGAGCGCCTGTAATCCCAACTACTCAGGAGGCTGAGGCAGGAGAATCGCTTGAACCTGGGAGGCGGAGGTTGCGGTGAGCCGACATCAAGCACAGCACCCCAGCCTGGGTGACAGAGTAAGACTCCATCTCAAAAGAGATGAATGGATTTAGTTTTGTTTTTTTCAGCCTTTATTGTAGTTGTTTATGCACATAAAGAGTCACATAGATCTATGAAGTTTCTTATAAACAAAGCATCCTCACTGAGCAGAGGGACCACATTCTCTTTCACTGACAGATTCTTCTGGAATGGCTCTATCCCATGCTGCCCCTGCCCACAACTTATATGTACCCCAGCCCCCACCCACAACACCTATGTCGTATTGGTTAGATGGGGATGGAACATGACCTTGTAAAAACATTGACATCCAGGGTTGAGCCATTTAGTAATCTATGATTGTTGTGTTTTTCCTTTGAACAACTTGTTTTCCTCCCTGACGTTGCTGATGGTCTTTTTTATTGTTCATTTAACTGTCATGCACTTTGAGCGAATTCACTGGCTTCTCACTTTCTGATAATAACGGCTAATACCTATTGAGCACTTCCTGGGTGCCAGGCACTATTCTAAGTCCTTTCATGGTAGTAACACATTTTAGTCCTTATAATAACCCTCTGAGGTGCACACTATTATGATCCCACTTTATAGATGAATAAACTGAGGCACAGAGAGGTTAAGTGACTTGTTTATAATCCCAGAGCAAGTATTTGGCAGAGCTGAGATTTGAACACAGGCTCTTCCCACTGCAGGGCTTGTGCCTACCTGGCCTCATATGGCCTCTGGGAGCACATCTTCATATCAATCTCCTCTGGGCCCCTTCTCACTCTCTCACTGTTTCCTGGGTTCAGTCTTGTCTCTGCGCCTAGGCTGTAAGCTAGCCCTGTGTCCTGCTCCTCTGCAGCCCTGGAAGCAGGACTGGATCCAGCAGGCCATCTTGTGCTTGCCAAGATGTGCCTGCCCTGGACTGTCTACTTGTCCTCATGCTCTCCACCCCGGGCCTTGCGGGTAGGAGGCAAGACAGGGAGCACTGCTGGTTCAGGTACAGCTGGGCCTACAGAGGCTCAGGAAGGCCTCATGACTGGGGAACTGGGTTTTGAATTCCTTCCTTTACCTGCAAGTCCAGGGATGTTCCTAATGCATTGAACTTCTTCCTATAGGCACAGGTATATACACACCATGCACATTACATATACAAATAAACATATATATGCATTATTTACATATGCTAATTATGTGCATGCATTTTCACACGGACACATTATATACACATACATATAGACACAATTGCATTTCATATTCACATACGCAGGTACACATACATACTCACATAACATACACACTCACATAACATACACACATACCAGTTATACACAGACATATTAAACCCACAAACATTTATTAACACAGAATCACATTATACAAACACCTTATTACAAACACAAACACGTGTATACTATATATTCACACAAGGATAGACATACATAGCATATACACATATTGTACAGATGAAAACATACACAGATATGTAAATATATACCTATATACACATAAATATACACATCATATTTGCATAACATACACCAACACTGTTGTACAAAGCACATGCACATATTTTTCACAAATGAAAGCATGTAAACACATTTGCACAAAACATACAAATGAAGGCACAAATATACAAAAACCTACAGTGCAAACATAGGCAAGCACATGCGTACATCCACAGATGCAAAAACTTGCACAAACACATCCACATTATGTGCACGAAGAAACATGCCCACATGTGCATGTGTGTGCACACAATCACGGATGCCTGCCTGGCCTGGTTTATATGGGGATGATGGAAGAAGGCCGTTGGCCTCTCCAGGTCCTGTATGTGTGTGGTGACTTGGCGTGAGTGTGTTTCTTTACTCTTTCCTTGGGGTTGCATCATAAAGTGCCTTCCTTGAACAGGGCTGGTACAGGGCCAGGTCAGCCTGTCCTCATCACATCAGCAGGGTGAGCCAAGGGAGGTTGCCTAAAATTCAAGTAAGTAGTCCCCAGCCCATGGAGGCTTGAGAGACCCCCAAGCCCCTCCCTTTCTCTGGAGTCCCACCCAGGGTTAACCACTGGCCACACTCCCAGGGAGGCCCCAAAAGCTGCCAGATTATGCCCTTTAAGAGATGAGAAAATGGCTTGACCAAGCAAGTGAATGTTTGTAAACACCAGTTTAAGGAGAGAAGGGATTTCGAAGCCTCCACAGCATGCTGCTTCACACCTGGGAGTCTCAGCCTGGGGCTGGGCACATAGTAGGAGCTACATCAATGTGCACAGCCATTGATGTAAAGAACGGCAGTGCTCTAGCGGATGGGGTCTGACAAGTGGTGGAGGGTACAGGGAGCCAGCCCCAGAATTCAGAGGTAATGCAGACCCTCTTCACGTTTGAGGACCCTGCCTGCATCACTTCCAGCCCAGAGGTTCTTAGCTTCGTCGTCTGCTGGGGGTGAGGGACCACTAGTTTAGGGAGCCCCCTGCAGAGGCCCCCTGGATTGTCCCTTCTTTTCCCTCCTTGGCCTTCCTCCCAGCTTGGTCTCCCTACCACCCCCAACACTCCCCAGACACATTCCTCTCCTTCAGACTTTCGTTTCAAGGGCTTGGTGATTTCTTTGCAGGATTTGATTTGCCGCTCAGGCATTTCCTTGAGTGGCCCCTCGGTGTTTGCCCTCGTCCAGATGGCATCCAGATGCAAACATCCCCCCTCCCCCAGCTCTGGCTCCTCAGCTAGGGGAATTGAATCTTGACCCCCCACCTCACACCCACCTCCCTGCATCATCAGCTTTGTTTCTGGGATCTGAGGTCAGCGCATGGACTAACACCTCTGCCTGTGGCTCTCTCCAAAGCCCAACTTCTGGCCGTCCTATGATCTGCTTCCCTCCTCAACCTTTGTTCAATTCAACAGGTAATTGCTTCACAGTCGAAGCAAATGTCAGGATGATAATGAGGGAGATACGATGCAGTTCTGGCCTAGGCAGGGAGGGGGAAGAACAGGGTGTGTGCTTGTGTTGAGGGAGCAGGTGCTGAGGGCCCTGACCTCCAGCTGAGGTCCTCAGAGATGACCAAATCCAGGTGAGGGAACTGAGGGGAGCAGATGACAACCATACTAATAGTTACAGACCAAGGTCCATGTGCAGTAACAATGTAAAGACCAGTTCATTTAGTCCTGTGAGCTGGGCCTGCTTATTCCCATTTTACAGATGAGAAAACTGAGGCCCAGAATGGAGAGGAAAAACCAGCCAGAGCAAGCACCTATATAATAACTTCTGTGTTCCAGGCACGACATAAAGATCAGCTAACTTAACAAGGCATTCTTTGGAACACCTTGAGAGCTGGACACCCTTGTCACCATTTTATAGATGAGCTAACAGGTTCCGAGAGGCTTACTAACTCATGCAAGACCCTGTGGCTTCTTAAGTGGCAGAACTTGGCTCCAAACCAAAGGCTTCCAAGGCCCATGGCGCTTCTTGTGTGACCCGATTGGCTCAGCATCAGGGCCAGACCTTCGGGAGCTGTCCCCAGAGCCCTATCCTGACATGGTGACTACCGCCCTGATGGGAAATGTCTCAAGGAACCTGGGGAGCAGTCCCGGGTGAGAATTCTTGTGCCTGGGGGAAACTCACTGTTTCTCAGAGGTCAGGCTCCAGGCCTCTCAACTCTCTGTCCAGTGCTGGACTCTTGACCCAGGGCAGGACTACCTCTTGGCGAGGCCCTTGCTGACCTCTGCTCAAACCCTCTGCTTCCCCTTCAAAGTTAATATTTACATACTCTCTGCCATGCCCCTGTGATGCTGCCATAGATATCAAAGGGCTTCCTGACCCCAGAGACACCCCAGGGCCCCCAAAACCCCTTCTAGGCTCCATGCTCCATGCAGGGCCCATCGACCCTCAGGCGGCCACAAAGATGGGCAGCATGCTGTGGCCAGATGGACTGTACTCTCTTCACCGTGCACAGTCAAGCTTCCTTGACAGAAAATGGGGCATTTGGCCCAGACTCAAAGCTGCAGTGTAGGCATTTCCTAGAACCACTGGGCATTGGACCCCAGAAGTGTGTGATGAGTCGGGGCCAAGGGTCAGACTCTCCCAGCCCTGTGCCTCAGGCAGCTGTGGGGGTGGCTTCCAGGAGGCCCTGCCTGGTAGTACCTGGTGGGCCTGAGGTGTGTGCATAGAGCCATCCAGGCCCACGGGAGGGACATCCACCTGTCTGGCCTCACAGCCCAGAGAACAACAGAGCTGGGCATGTAGGGCAAGTTAGGGACAGGGCTGGAACTTCTCACCAGCCCACCTCTCCCCAGTACCTCCTCCAGGTGGCCTCCCAAAGTGCTAAGGGGTGGATGCCAGCATTGGCCAGACCTGCTCCTCTCCCCACTCCCTTCCCTCTGTCTTCCTTCCTTCTGGCTGTAAGTGAGCTCAGCTTTGCAGGAGAAGGGAAACCTGAGGAACTAAGGATCTCTGAGCTGGGCTTCTCCCCCAGAGGGTCAGAGGGGCTGTTTTCAGCTGGGAGCTGGGGCGAGCTGGAACACCAGAGAGCTTCAGGGAAGACCCCAGGCTGAGCAGGAGAAAGGAGCATCCCTGCAGCCAGCAGTCTGAAAGGGCTGGCTGGCCTGTGCCCTTGGGGCTGGGGTCCTCAGGTGGGTGCTGCTTTGCTTTCTGAAGAATTCCTGCAAGAAGTTTGTGGGTAACTGTCTGAGAATTTCAGTGATGGTCAGAGGGACAGGACACTGCTACCAGCCACAAGTTGGTGGCCAGGTGGCCTGGGAAGGGACACCGTGGCTGGCATGCCAGGTTCTGCAGGTTAATGTTTGACCTGGAGCCACGTGTTTTTCCACTGGGTATTTTTATCCTCTGTGCCTGGCAGTGGGCAGCTGGAGGGAGGGAGGTACCCAGCTGGTGTCTCACTGGGCAAGACAGGGCTGCAGAGAGGCCAAAGGGGCCAGCTTAGGGATGCAGAACAGGGGACTGAAAGAACAGGAGGGAGTCCCTGGAGCAGGCCGGCTCCCCACGCCTCAGCTACACCCCCAGCCCTACTCTGATGCCACCCCATCCCTGGCTCTCCTCCCTCTGTTAGGACTGGCAGAGGTGAGGAGATGAAGAAAACAGGGAGGAAAACTAAGAGATCTCCTCAGGGGTCTACAGCTTCTCAGGAAAGTTAAACATGCTCCCTCCTCCCCCCATATTGTCCTCATTGGTAATGAATCACTCTCAGATCCTGTGCATCACGAGTTAGAGATTTCTTCCTTCTGGAGACACTGCAGTCTTACTCTGATTGTGGGAGTAAGTCACAGCTAACTGAGGCACCCTCTAGCCCTACCTGCACCCCCCAGGGCCAATCTGATGAGGGAACACAGCCCTGCTCCCACAAAATCCCCAGTCTAAGAGGGTAGGGGCTGTGTCTCAACTCATAAAAAGAGCTTTGCCGCTTTGCATCCAAGAGGCCTGGAATTGAATTGAAACACCCACTGGGTCCATAAGCTCTGAAATCCCAAGCCCTCCCCATCTCTCCGTTTTCCTCTTCAGCAAGTAGGGAGACTTGCCTGAGCTGACTTTGTGAGGCTCTTTACAGCCCAGTGGGCAGAGTCCTTCTCACTCATCATGGGGGTGGACAGGGGAGGGAGGTCCTCGAAGGCCACATAACTCAGGGCCAGCTGATGCCATGGTGCCAGTCGAGCAAAGCCAGCTTCTTTCCTGCACCCCACGAGGCCCAGATGGGCTTTGAAGTTACGCTTGAGTCTAGTAGTAAGTGGGTCTCTGAGCAAACCTGCCTACCAGCTGACACCACCAGATCACCAGTGGCTTCCCGACACTCACCAGAGCTGGATGTGAAGCAGGCTCGGCAGCTGCCCACAGCCCAGGGTCTTTCTTAGGGCTCCCTGAGAGTCTTGCAGCAGGAGGAGCAAGGCTGTCTAGGGGAAATCAGTTCCCTCCAAGCAAGGGGCTTCCTGGGATTGGCAAACGAGAGGCCCCTGGCCAAAGGGGGATGGGCATCTGCCAGAAGAGCCTAGATCTCCAGGGAGGCCTCCCAGTTCTCTGGCAGTGCCCCCAGGATTGCCCTAAAGTGGGGTGCAGGAGCAGGGCAGGCGAGCGGGAGACTCAGCCTGTGCACGTGGAGGGGGGCCCACTTCTTGGTCTGGAGCAGGGCCACAGACCATCTCCTGATGTGGGAATCAGTCTTTCCCACTAGGGGACTTAGCTCCCCACTCTCAGCCTACCTTCCTGCAGGTCTTCCCTTTCCTCTGCACCCTAAATCCCTCAGCCACCTCTCTATTCCCCAGGATATGCCAGGCACTGGGCTAGGGCCATTTGCCTCCCCCACTCCTCCAAACCTTCGTGGTGAATCTCTTCACCCTCATTTTACAGATGAGGAAGCTGAATAGAAGTATCATTAAATAATTAACCCAAGGTCACCCAGCCAGTCAGCGGCCTGGCTGGGATTAAATCTAAATCTGTCTGACTCCAAGTCCAACTGAGAGATCATATCAGCCATGTATCCTGTATCTTTTAAATCCCACACTTCCCCCTCTCCCAGATCCCTGACCATCAGCCTGACCAGAAAGTCGAATATAACTGGCTCCTACAACCCACCGTTTCGTATGTCCCACCATCAGGACGCCCTCCTGGTATTTAAGCTCACGCCTCCTGCTGTCTTTTACCCTGATATCAGGGAAGATGGAGCAAAGATGGTGCCCCCACCCTGCCCCACGCCCTGTTTCTGGGTCCCATGGGACTATGGCATTACTCTGTGGCTCTGGAGGGTGGGTTGCTCCTGGCTGCAGAAGCAGGAGTCTCACTTGGGAAGGAGGGAGCTCTGACGTTTTGCTGGGAGAGACAGGTGTTCTCTTGGGCCACCTCACAGAGGAGACTGGCCTTGCCTTCAGACCCTACCATTTCCTACTGAGTCCAGAACAGGTGAGGGGAGAGCCAGAAGGAAGGTGGGGACTTTGGAGACCCTCAGAGGGTCCTTGGCTTCTGATGCTGTTTTGTTCTTTGGGACAAGTTGAGGTCATGCCTCTTGGGACACCAAGAAGTCCCAGGGTTTGGAAATCCCCACATGGCCCTCACACCCTCGTTGCCCTCAGGCCTTTAGTTGTGGAAGAAGCTGAGTGGAAAGGACACAAGCTTGCATCCATTCCCTGAAATCAAGGAGTTCAGTTCCTCATCTGGATGAAGAGGAAAGGGGAATTCCAAAGACCCGGCTCCAGGGCCCCGGTGTTGAACCCAGAGCTTCCATTTCTTAGAAGCCTGCTGTTTTCTGGTAGAGTCTTCTGACCTCTGGCTTTGTGACTGAGTTTGGCAGGTGGATCAATCAAACCCCAGTGTTTGGAGAGGGGGTTGAAGGGACACAGTTTGGCTCCTACAGCTCCCTGACTCAGGAGGTTGGAACAGAGAAAGCCTCTTGACCCTGAGCCCATCAAAGCCCCTCTCTCAGGTTGCCTTTTCCTGTCCCCCACGGCCCTCCTCTTCTCGAGAAGGCCATCAGTCCCACCACCGCTGTGGGGAGGGGGGCAGCCTGGGCTGAGCTATCAACTGGGGCGTCTCCTATCTGTATCCTCAAAGCTTTCTGAGTCTTCTGCACTCCCTGTCCAATGGACACGGGTTTTCTCCTCCCTGGGCTGGGCCCAAGAGAGATTCAGAGTAGGAGCCAACAGAGGCCCTGCCCTCAAGATGCTGCTGTCAGAATGCAGACACAGTCATGCCCATGGATTCCAGGCCAGCATTACAAAGAGAGTAATCATAATAGCTAAGGTTCCTTGAGCACTTCCAAAACGGGCACTTTATATCCATTAACATGTTTAATCCTCGAAACCACCTGGGGAAACTGGTGCTATCATATCTGCATTTTACAGGTGAGGAAGCTGTGGCTCAGAGCAGCCATTAACAGGCCCAAGGTCTTACAGCAAGGAAGTAGCAGGAGCAGGATCTATCCCAGAGCCTGTACTCTTACCTTCTTCACCTGTGCCGTTCAATACAGTGGCCACTAAAAGCAAGTGACTATTTAACTTTGAGTTCATTAAAGTTCAATGCAGTTACAGTTCAGTTCCTCATTGCACTAGCCACCTTTCCAAGTGCTCAGTAGCCACATGTGACTACAGGCTGTCACACTGGACAATACAGACAGTAAATGTCTCCATCATTGCAGAATGTTCTATTAGACAACACTGGTCTACGGCCTACTGCCTCTCAAGAATAGAGATGGGGCAATGGAAAATCATCCTTCAGTTAGTAGACTAAAATAATAATTAACAATAATGATAACAATGGCTACAATTTACCAAGAGCTTCCTCCGTGCCAGGCACAGTGCCAAGCCCATAATCCTTACCCAATCCTGGGTTCAGGAAGGTAACCCAGGGTCACAGTAGCTAGGAAGTGAATCCAGGTTTGCATGGCCTCAGAGTCCAGTCCACTGGGCCCTCGCCCTCCTGCCCCACCCCCTGCCTGGTCCCCAGGAGTTTATAGTCCCTGGGGGAAGGAGGGGAAGGCAAGTGCACTGCATTTCACAAGACCAGGGATTAAATAAATCAGCACATAATTAACATCATCACATTTCCCCAAGCCCGCTGACCAGAACATTGTGCTAATGAGGTCAAGGTCTTGATGTTGAGCCCTGTGAACATCACATCACTTCACTTCATGGGAGAAGGGCTGGCTCCCTGCCCTGAGGGCAGCCCCCCGCACTGTGATTGGGAAACAGGGAGAGTGTGGATGTTGCAGCACAGCCTGTGGCCTGCTCTCTGAGGCTCAGCGTAGTGGAGGGTCGGGCATCCGGCCAAGAAGAATCCTATTAAATGCTATGGGGATGTGTCTTCTGGACAATTGGGAATCTAGCAAGGATGGGGGTAGCAGAAAGCAAAGCCTGGGTCTGAAGAAAAGATGCTGCAGAAGATAGAACAGAACTTCTGAGACTTGCTTCCTCTTAGTTGGGTAAAACCTTTTGGGCAACATGGGGACATACAGGAATTTTTGAGGGCTTGGCTTGGGTGGGGAGATCTGCCTTTAGTGTCCTGTAAGAATTGCATTATTTGGGGGAAAGTTAGCCCAATGGTATGTCAATCCCACATGGCCTCTGGGGAGATAAGGCCTGGGGAGACGTTAGAGCAGGCTGTTCGGCAGGAGCAGGTCTCCTCCAGACAGGCCTGAGGAGTACCAGACAGTGTAGGTACAGAGCCTGAGTGGGGCCAGGCACGTGGTAGGTCTTGGTAAACATTAGTTCATTAAACTGTCTCCCTCCTTTAAGCAGCTTTTTTTCTGGGCCAGTCCACCACCAGGTTCGGGGGCTCTGATGATGTCAGCATAATGCCAAAGGCATGACCCAGTGGCTGGCTGTGTGAGTCAGGATAGGCCATGCTGTGCTGCAGTGACTAAGTATCCCGGAAATCTCAGTGGGCTAACACCACGGAGGTTTTTTCTTGCTCACGCTATTTGGCTGAAGCAGACTGGCAGGGGCTCTGTTCCACATAGTTGCTTAGGGACCCTGGATGTTGGATGTATCAAATTTCAACATATGGCTTTCTGGTTGCTGCTGCAGGGGCAGAAAAGAGCAGGAGGGCTGTGCAGTGGCTCTTAAACGCTTTGGCCCAGAAGTGCCAGATAGCATTTTCACTCACAGCCTATTGACCACGACTGGTCCTAGGGTCCTACCTCATGGCGAGGGGCCTGAGTGTGGGGCACATGTGGGTATTTGGTGAGCACTAAATGTCTCTGCCACTCTACCACTTCCCCTCTCAAAATTCCATTTCCTTCTCCTGTAAAAAGACTATTAAAATAATTAAAATCCAAAAAACTGACAATATCAATTGCTGGTGAGGATGCAGAGCAATAGAATTCTTGGGAATGAACTCTCATTCATTGCAAAACAATACAGCCACTTTGGAAGACAGTTTGACAGTTTCTCAGAAAACTAAATATAGTCTTCCCATAGGATCTAACAATTGTGCTCCTAGATATTTACTCAATTGATTTTAAAACTAATGTCCTCACTAAAACCAGCATGTGCATATTTACAACAACAGTTTATTCAGAGTTACTAAAGATGCGCTGGGCATGGTGGCTCATGTCTGTGATCCCAGCACTTTGGGAGGCCAAGGTAGGAGGATCACTTGAGTCCAGGAGTTTGAGACCAGCCTGGGCAACACGGCGAGACTCAGTCTCTACAAAAGGTTAAAAAAAAAAATCAACCAGGCAGGGTGGCATGTGCCTGTGGTCCCAGCTACTTGAGAGGCTGAAGTGGGACGATTGCTTGAGCACAAGAGGTCAAGGCTGCAGCGAGCTGTGTTCACACCACTACACTCCAGCCTGGGCAACAGAGCAAGACCTTGTCTCACAAAAAAAAAAAAAAAAAAAAAAAAAGGAATGGACAAAGATGTAATTGCCAAAAGTAACCTAGATGTGCTTTAATAGGTGAATAGATAAACTGTAGTACATCCACATAATGTAATACTATTTAGCAATAAAAAAGAGTGTGCTATCAAGCCACATAAAGACATGAGTGAATCTGAAATGCATATTGCTAGGTGGAAGAAGCCAGTCTGAAAAAGTTACACGCCATATCATTCCGTTTATATCACATTCTGGAAAAGGTAAAACTATGGAGATGGTAAAAAGATCAGTGATTGCTAAGGATTCAGGGTAGGAGGAAGGTTAAATAAGTGACGTGCAAAAGAATTTCTTTGGGTGGTGAAACTATTCTGTGTGATATTGCAATGGCGAATGTATAATGCCGCAACTGTCAAAACCCCCCAGTGCTACAGGGTAAAGGGACCTTAGTGTATGCAAATTTTAAAAAGTCATTTAGGGTGTTGGGAGATTGCAAGAGGGAATGCAGAATGTGACAAAAGAATCTAATCTAAGCGTATTACAAAAGTATAAAACAGCCTCACTGAAGGGGCAAGGGGGAAAAGAAGCTAATATAAGTAGTTTTGGAAATGAGAAGAGTCTTGTAAGACTAAAGGCAAAAAGAACTGTGCATAAGCACTGTACTCTAGTCAATAAAGTTTTTTCCCATGTTTTAAAAAACAGCATTTGAAATCAAGTTGAATAAATAATGTGATGAATGAAATTGGGTAAAAAAAAAGTTTTATTCTGATGTGATGAGGTATGAATTTGACTGATTTTAAAAGTGATTGTAACTAAAATTCCAGAAGAGCAGGCAAGAATGCTCTGACACATGAATGTTTCTGGAGACAGGAGAGTTCAGGGGAGACGGGATAGTTCAAGGTGGGTCCACCACAGCAGAAGCTGCTGAGAGGGAGGGAATGGTGGGACTGGGAAAGAGCAGGGACAAAGATTTGCTTTTTGGCCTTTTCCATTTTTCAGCTGTTGATATAAATAAGTAAATTATAAAACAAAAACAAGGTCGGGTGCAGTGGCTCACACCTGTAATCCTAGCACTTTGGGAGGCTGAGACGGGCAGATCATGAGGTCAGGAGTTCGAGACCAGCCTGACCAACATGGTGAAACCTCGTCTCTACTAAAACTACAAAAATTAGCTGAGTGTGGTGGCACATGCCTATAATCCCAGTTACTCAGGAGGCTGAGAGGGGAGAATCACTTGAACCCAGGGAGGCAGTGATTGCAGTGAGCTGAGATCGCGCCACTGCACTCCAGCTGGGTGACAGAGCCAGACTCTGTCTCAAAAAAAAAAAAAAAAAAAAAATTCACTGAACAAAGCAGATTGATTAGCAGCTCCTCCCTTCTCAGGCGACCTCTCTGAATGATAACCTCACATGTGTGCCTAATTTCCAATATTCTTTATTGAAAAAAATCCACCAGACCCCTTTCTGATCTTACCTAATAGAGGATGTGTTCCTCCTTGTTCCTGGGGATGCAGTCAAGTGCGCAAGGTGGTGCGGGGGACAGAACCTCGATGCCAGAATCCCTGTCCCACTCACAGCTGAGTGGCCCCAGGGAGTAACCCAACCTCTCTCAGCCTTGGTTTCCTCTTTGCTGTAACAGGGCCAAAATTCCCTGTTACTGGGTGGTGGTGGGGAATTGGAGAGAATGTATGTGAGCAAAGAAGCCTGGGGTCAGGTGTGGTGAAGCCTTCAATTAATGGTGGTGACTATTAGCTGAAGATCTGAACAGATCAGTCAGGATGACCTGAGTTGGGCTGTGAGGCGACGGGACAGAGGAGGCGTGGCTGACTAAGTGGCACAGGAAGGCCCATCCTGCAGGTGCTCAGTGTGTGAATGGGCAGGAAAAGGCACGGGGCTACTCCAGGTATGGGAACTGTAAGAGCAAACACAGGACGCTGGGCTGAGCAACATGTGGAGGCTGGAGGGGAGGCTGCCTGGGGAGTGGGGCAGAAAGGAAGCCCGGAAGGACCAAAGAGAAGGCACAGAGGTGGGCAGGGTTTCCTTGTCCTGAGAGTAAATCCCTCTAGGATTTATTAGCCTCAGTGAGTTCTTTGGTGACCGTGGTACCTTTTAAAAAAATAAACAGCAGGTGATGGGACTTCTGGGGAAAGAAAATAGACCAAAGCTGGGACGTGTACCAGGGCAGAGAAGGGCCCTGCCCCGAAATGAGGCCAGGTGGGTGCTCAGCATTTTGGGAGGCCTGGCCAGCCACGGCCTCCCTTAGGGTCTTTGCCCTCTATTGTAAACTGTTCCCAGAGGTTACCTGAGGCCCTGAGCCTTCAGTGGGTCCAGTTCACCCTTGGAAACAGGGAGGGGCTCCTGGGGCTCAGAGACTGGCCTCCACTCTTGGACTGGGCAAGAGTGGGTCTCCGTCTTCAGACCTTAGGCTCCCGAGGGCAGAGGCTGGTTCTCCCCACGGACCGGGGGATCCTGGGGGTAGGGTTGGGTCTTCCTCCTCAGTTTTTCCCTCAGGATCCCACACGGAGATCTTCCCCAGTGCACCCTTGGGATGCAGTGACAGAAACTCCTGCTTACTTAAAAAAGGGTCCTTTGCCAACTGTGCCAAAGAACAAGTGCCAACATAAAACAAAGAGGGGATTTTGTTGGTCTTCTCCTTACCATGAGTTCAAAATGCGTTTTTGTGGCCTGTAAGAAGATGCTTCCCCTGGGCCAATACTTAGACCCTGGGTTGGGTGGCAGTGGGAGGGTGCCAAGGATCGGGCTCTTGCCAAAATAAATCGATCTCCTAACATTTGCAGACAGCAGAGCTGGGGCAGGTCCACCCACTCCCACATGGCAGGGTCTTCCTGGGGCCACCAGGCCGTGGCCATCGTAAACAGTTTAACAGTGTTTATGTAGCAGTAACATGCGTGTTACCTTTCACAGTGATCACATTCCAGAGGGCAGTCTTGGGTGATTTACCTTGCCATGCGCGGCCGCCAGTCCCTGCAGTGAGTGGGTGGCCTCTGGGGCCCAGCTTCGCTGTCCCAAGAGGACTGTTTTTAAAGAGCTGCCTGGCATGAGAGACTTTATGCCTCCACCTTGTCATGCCCCACCACAGGTATGTTCCAAATCCGGGAATTCCTCAGCAGGCTCCTCAGTGCCCTCTGAGGAGTCTGAGGGGAACTACTGGGGCCACAGTGTCTCCACCCCACCCCTTCTTGCCTCTCTGGTTAGGGCAATCAGTGTTTGGAACTTGTCTATCATGTTTATGGTGATGGATGGACATAGGCTCCAGCGCTGTTTCCAGTACTCATCCTGGCGTCTGTTGCAGCAGCAGCCCCCAGCCAAGAGAAAATAACAAACAACCTTTTGGAGTTCTTACTAGGTACCAGGCACTGCTTTTTATGCCTTATAAAAGGAGCGCTGTCGTGAGCCCCTTTTACAGACAACAAAACTGAGGCACGGTGAGTCTGCGTAAGTCATCTAGGAATACACCATGAGTGAGGCACAGGTCCAGACTTAACAAGGCAGCCTGCACTCCCAGCATCACGACTTTCCTCTCTCCCTGGCCAGGCCATGAGCGCTGCCTGTGCAGAGTTGGCCCATGGAGGGGGCAGGGCAGCATCTGTGGCACATTCCCATATACATGTGCATCTATGCATGCAGGCACATGGCACATACCAGGTGGGAATTGGCACCTCTCACACAAATATGCATGTGTGCATACATCCCCGTACCTGCCCCACCCATACATGTGCACGTCCCAAGTGCCTACACACATACCTGAGCACATGGATACATATGCATGGTCGCCTATCCATGAGGCCACCCTATACTTGTGCATTCCCCAGGCACCTTCCCACACTGAGACACGCAAACTTCTCACACTGCACACACCCAAACCCTTCTGTGGATGGAGCATATCCTGCTACCTTGCTAACCAAGAGCATACTGCACTTCCTTTCCCTGGCCCCCAAACTCGGGGTCAGTCCTAGGACAAGCAAGGCAGAGTGGATGTTCTCTCATGATTGCAAGTGTTCACTCAACCAGTATTTCCTGAGTGCCTACTGTATGCAGGGCCTTATGCTGGGTACTATCGTGAAAGACTCAAATGGAGGCTCGACCCAGCCCCTTAAGAGGGCCATGTGCAGGGCAGAGAGGGCCATGAGTCAGTGAGCACAGTCATCCCTACTGCCAAAAGTTGGCCTGGGGATGCAGGCTCCAAGTTCCTCTCTGCCGATGGTGTACCCACCTCTGGAAGCCCAGCTCCCTGCCTAGTTCTGGGTACCTGCAGACCTGGGCTCTCTTGCAGGTTTGAGGTCTGGGGGTGGCCCAGCCACAGACTCTGGATGCCTTTGGGAGGGCTCAGGTCCCTTCCCCAACATACTCACCATGGAAGCAACCACATAGTGTCCCTGGGCAGCCAGGGGGGTGTGAGTCACCGGGCAGGCGCAACCCTGAATGCCTGCCATCCCTTTGGATCACTGTGTATTTATTAAGCACCCCCTGTATACCCAGCACCTACTGACATAGCAGTGCCCAGGCCTGGCTTGTCCACACTCCTGCACAGAGGGGCACAGCATAAGCCTTCTTGCTGCCCAGCCCCTCTGCCAGCACTGCCATACTCCACACAATGGGTTACATGGGACTTGCCCAGGCAGGGAGGGGGCCAGACCTTTTGTATGGCAGCTTCTACTACCCAAGTGCCATGCCGCAAACCCTTAAACTGGGAGCTGCGCAAATGACCCTGGTCAGGAGTGGCTTCATGGACATGAAACCGGAACGGCCCACCCTTAGAAAGACCCTGTGCTTAGCTTAACACTCTGCTGTTGCCGTCTTGAAATTCTTAACAGCTTTCGAACAAGGGCCCCACAAATTATGCAGCTGGTTCTGCCATTGGCTGAGGCTTTCTGTGGGTGATTGGCACAGCCCTGCCCCCACCCCACTTCCTGCTGCCTGCATGCCCCTCCGCGGCCCTGCCACTGCCAGCTCGGCCTCCTGCCCTGGGCTGGCCCAGACTGCTAAGATGTGGGCGGCTGTGGTTTCCCAGCGCCCACAGTGCAGCCGCAGTGTTTGAAGATGCACTTCGGTGGTGTCTTCAGTCTGTGTTCCTTCTGTTGCCCAGCCTGTGGTCGCCCTTGCTGGCTCCCACCCCATGGTCACCTGCCTGCTGTTGCCAGGGCATGAGAAGCCCAGGAAGGAGGACTTCAGCTTATACTCATCTTCTGGCTCAGAGCCCACATACGGACTCCTCATCCTAGCCCCATCCTAATTCACGTCAGTGCTAAGCTCTCTGAACCTCAGTTGCTTCAGCTGTAACGTGGGGATTCAGAAGTCCTCCCAGCAGTGTTGGTGGGAAGATTTCTGGTAACATATAGGAAACACCTGGTAACAAGCCTGGCACAGAGTGGGTGCCTGGAGAGCATTTAGTTTTAGCTGCTCGTTAATTCACCATTTACTGAGTGCCTACTAGAAGCTGAGCCAGAAAAGATAGCTTTTGTGAAGGAGCTCACAGTCTCGGGGAGGCAGGGGATCAGTGGGGGTGGCTGTAAGCAGAAGTGTAAGAAGCTTAACTAGAATGGAGTGCATGCCCAAATAGAGAAACCGAGGCCCAGGTAGGGGATGTGACTTGCCTACACCAGGGCCCAGGAGTCTTGTTTCTCTGCCCACCAGACACCCCACACACACATTCTGCCATGTCCCGGGATTGTGGTTAGCACTGTGAGCTGTGTTCACAGGTCTAGGCTCAGTCCTCAGGGCATGAGTTGGGGTCTTCTTGATGGGTTGTGGCACCCCTGTTTGGACATCATGGGTGCCTCTTCTTATTATTGTGCATGTATTTATTTGTTTGTTTATTGATACAGAGTCTTGCTCTGTCACCCAGACTGGAGTACAGTGGCACCATCTTGGCTTACTGCAACCTCTGCCTCTCAGGCTCAAGTGATCCTCCCACCTCAGCCTCTCGAGTAGCTGGGACTACAGGCTCACACCACCATGCCCGGCTTATTTTTGTGGAGATGAGGTTTTGCCATGCGGCCCAGGCTGGTCTTGAACTGGGCTCAAGAGATCTGCCTGCTTCAGCCTCCCAAAGTGCTGGGATTACAGACGTGGGCCACTGCGCCTGGCCTGTATACCCAGCATCTGCAAAGCTTTGGGACACATGACAGCAACCCTCAAGGGAAGATCCCAGGCCAGGTGCCTGTCTGCCTCCTTGGATCAGTGACGAAGAGGCCAGCACCGCTCCATGTCAGTGTGTGATGGTCCTGGGCATTGTTGAGTAAGTTGGAGGAAAGGGACAGCAGCTGCAGGCCCTCCGTGCTCAGTTCATCACCCATCCCACTGCTCAGGCCCTCATCTGCCTATTCTTGGTGTCACTTGTTTTCCAGGGCCTCACCCCATTCTGAACAAGTTTTGGTGAGGACAGTCAGGATGTGGGAATAGGCTAACTGAAAGCAGAAAGTTGAAATGAGGAGCCAGTGCTGAAGGGAGGTCTTGGGCTGCCACTGAGGGAGTTTGAGCAGGATAGCAGCATGACCAGCTCTATCTTTTTTTTTTTTTTTTTGAGATGAAGTCTCACTCTGTTGCCCAGGCTGGAGTGCAGTGGCGTGATCTTGGCTCACCACAACCTCCACCTCCCGGGTTCAAGTGATTCTCCTGCCTCAGCTTCCCGAGTAGCTGGGACTACAGGCATGCGCCACCACGCCCGGCTCATTTTGTAATTTTAGTAGAGATGGGGTTTCTCCATGTTGGTAAGGCCGGTCTCCAACTCCCGACCTCAGGTGATCTCCCTCCTTGGCCTCCCAAAGTGCTGGGGTTACAGGCACGAGCCACCGCGCCCGGCCTGACCAGCTCTATCTTTAAAAGATCACTCAGCTCTGATGTGGAGAAGAGGTTGCAGGACAATGGTGGACACAGGAAGGGCTGATAAGAAGCAACTGCAATAGTCCAGACACCTGCCTCTGGGAGCCTAAAACACTCCACATAGGTGGGAAGGCTTCAAAAGAGGCCTGGGGATGAACCTGTTGCCCTCCAGCCTGCCATACTTCCCGGGGGCCTGCAAACATCCATCCTTTCCTTGTTCGATTCCTTGTCCAGCCTGTGGTCCTTGGGGCTCTGATTTATTCAGCCTGGGAACCAGGCAACGAGTCTCATGTCTGCCTCAGGCCTCAAAATAGATTATTTTTTTTTTATTAGCTGTCCCTTGTTAACTCATAATTGCAATCATGTAACATTTAATAGAGGCACAAAGCGATCCCCATCACTGCTCCACAATCATTCATTAGCTAACAAGACAGAGCGGCTCATAAAAAAAAAAAAAAAGCCGTTAAAAAAATTCTGGGGAAATGAAAAGCAGGAGGTGATGCAAGCCCTGGTTAACAAAGGCTGAGGGATGGGGGGAGGCGTGAGCGGGTGTGAGCGGAATAACCCAAGCCTGATAAGCCACAAAGCAGTGCCTGCTGCTCCCTCCTCCCTCTGCCGCCTGAGTCAGAGAAGCCGGGATGTGTTCAAAATCAAGCAATGTAATTAGCAGGTTGCATCATGCCCCTCGATTAGAAATTACAATGGCCACAAAGAGAGTGGATGGAGGAGCAGGGATTAGATGGGGTAACCCAATCCCAGTGCCGGGAAGGGGGACAGAGGGCCCGGGAGCTGCCACCCGCCACTCAGAGCCGAGTAGCCTCTGTCTACTGTGTCTAGGGACAGCAACAAGGCCTACTCAATACCTGCTTTGTGTAGCCTGGGATAATGATTTACAAACTCAAGGAAATCAGGAGGTGTGAAAAGAAGATAGCCCTCTTAACCCAGCCATTGTCTACCCTCTGCTGGAATGTCCCTCAGCTCCACCCACCTGGTGCACCTGTGCACACGGATGCTGTTTGAGGATGGTCTACGTGAGGAGCCATCGTGGGGGCTGTGCTGATAAGATCTAAAGGGTCTGCTGGGCTTGAGGTGTGGCGACCCAGTCAGGGATGATTGAGACTCGGCAAACAGGAATGCACCTGAGTGATTCCCTGAGCTGTCTCTGTAGTAGGGGAAGATGGGAGCTCAGGCTGATGACAGAGCACGCTCTCTCCTGGGAGTTGAAGACGTGGTTCCATCCCAAACTTTGACACTGGGAAGCTGTAGGAGTCTGGCAAGCCATTCCTCCTCTCTGGGCCTCAGCTTCCCCACTACAACCCAGCTGCTGGCTATATGACCCAGGCAAGTTATTTTCCATCTCTGTGTCTCTACTTTCCCACCAGGCCTTGCCACAACTGGCCACGTGACCTGAGACCAGCTCCCCCTCTGCATCCTCAGTTTCTCCATATTCAAGGAGAAAAGTTATCCAATCTTTAAAGTTCAGCTGGGGCCTTCTCTCAGTCTAAGGTAAACTCTGTTTTTCCAAAAACTAACCAGCTAGCCAACTCACCTGCTACCTTGGAGACCAGGGAAATGGGCCTGGCAACCCTGCCATCTGGCCGTCTGCATGAATCAGAGCCCAATGAGGCAGAGGGGAAGTCAGGCTCAGGCAAATCAAGTCGCTGGTGGCACTGCTCCCCGTGAGCCTGTGCAGACACACCCTTTACTTCCTCCCGGTGGAAGATTTGGCCTTTCAGTTTAGCCTTTGCAAACAGCATTTACTTGACAATGTTTCCTTAGCAGCCCTATTCTTGTACACAGGAAATAATCCCATTAACTTTATTATCTCCGCAAAGGAAGGACAAGGATATAGATTTGCCCGTAAGTTCAATGAACTCAGTTCTCTCTTGAAAGGAAAAGCACAGAATTGAGGCCATTGCCTTGTAGGAAAGTTTCTTTGGGTAAGACCTGGCTCCAGTGGAGAGAGATTGCAGCTGCATTCTGAACTGTGGCCCTCAACCGCTCTGAGGCTCCCGTATCTTCTCTCTGGGCCTCAGTTTCATCCCCATCAGCACCTCCTCACACCTACATTCTGTTGACTGAGGGACTGGACCAAACTGACAGAGAGAAGTAGGTATTCTCAACAAGCAAGGAGAGGAGATCGGGAGGGAATCCCAACCAGCACTGCCTTCGCTCAGACCCCAGCATTACTCCCTTGGACTACTGTAGAGACCTCCAGTCCTGGCCCCTCAGATCTCTTTGCTCCTTTGCAGCCACAGGACCTTGCTAAAAATTGTGGCTGATCACACTCTTCCCCTGCTTGAACCCCATCAAAGGCACCCCGTCCCAATGTCCCAGGCTTAACAGGTTCCACAGGCTCCCCAAGCGTGGGCCCTGCTTTTTTCTCCAGCCACTTCCTACTACATGCAGCCCAAGCTACCCTGAATCATTGGTCCTTCCCAGCAAACCCCAGGCTATTTCATACTTCCACACCTTTGGGCGAGCTGTTCCCATTGCCCGGATTGCCCTTCCCTTTGTTCACCTGGCCAACTTAGATTCAGCCTTAGAGGTTGGGCACGGTGGCTCACACCTGTAATCCCAGCACTTTGGGAGGCCGAGGTGGGTGGATCACTTGAGATCAAGAGTTTGACACCAGCCTGACCAACATGGTGAAACCCCGTCTCTACTAAAAATACAAAAACTAGCCAG
The DNA here is from genome assembly GCF_047675955.1 of Chlorocebus sabaeus. Taxonomy (NCBI): domain Eukaryota; kingdom Metazoa; phylum Chordata; class Mammalia; order Primates; family Cercopithecidae; genus Chlorocebus; species Chlorocebus sabaeus. The sequence continues at coordinate 44,151,808 of NC_132920.1, forward strand.
GTGTGGTGGTGGGCACCTGTAATCCCAGCTACTCGGAAGGCTGAGACAGGCGAATCGCTTGAACTCGGGAGGTGGAGGTTGCAGTGAGCCGAGATTGCACCATTGGACTCCAGCCTGGGCAATAAGAGCGAAACTCTGTCTCAAAAAAAAAAAAAAAAAAAAAAAAAAAAAAAAAAAGAAAAAACTGAAAGATTCAGCCTAGGAGCCTCACTTTAGTATTAGTATCCCCTCCTCCCAGAACCCCTTCTCCAGGTGGCTCTTCTGTGCCTTCCAACATGAGCAGACTCTAGCCTAGCAACTCCTTCTGTGCCATGTCCCCCAGAGTCCATGGGCTCTCTGGGGAGGAACTGAGCATCCTATAATGAAACCCTCACAAACATCTTCTGTGTTGAACTGCTGCCTTTGCCCACAACAAGCAAGAGGCAGATGTAGCTGAGGCCTGGCGCTTGGGGTCAAGTCTGGAAAAGTTACTCTTTCATTCATTCACTTATTCATTCGTGTCATCTGAATACATGTAGTGAGGGGAGGGGGCAGGGATGAGCAGGCCAGGAAGGGAAGGACCAGACCTGTCAGCTTTGTATACCACCCCGAAGGCACTTATAGGCTCCATGGAAGTCCCTGGCCCTTGGGTGGGGTGGGGAGAATATTCCAGAAGCCAACCCCCAGTGCAAGTTTACCTCCAGGCTGGGCAGACTGCCAGAGCTGGGCTAACGGTGGCACTGGGGGCGGCCTTGTGTGTTTTAGCCCAGCAGGGCCTGTACCTTACCGACAGCGATCTCCCAGTTGCCTCAGTACGGTCAACAGAAGCTGAGTGTGAGGAGGTGGTGGCAGGGAGGGAGCCATGTGAGGCATCTTTTTACCTGTCAGGAGCTCTCAGCATGTGCCCTGTTGGTGAGGGGGCTGTCCTTGTGTCTGCATCACTAAGGAGGTGACCACTCTGCTCTCGTGTCAGGGTGACATTAGATCCCTAAGTTGTGACCTCACTCAGGTATCTGTCCTTGGGTCCCATCTGCTTCTGAGCTAAGAGCCAAAATAACAGCAGAGACATGGCTGCCTGAATACCCTTCTCAGCAATGGCGAAACACAGAACAAGCATGGGTGTCCCGTTTGATGGAACAGGAAACCGGGACTCAGGGATATGGACATAGCTACCTGAGGTCACACACATCTCATGTGGGCCTACTTTAGCCTGTGAGATGCACCTTTCCTTTTTCTTCCACCCTTAGGGGTAGAGACGTGCCCTGTATTTGGCCTTTACCACATCCCAATCTAGGTGAAAATGTGAATGAAAATAGTAACTGAACTGCATATAGTAGATGCCTACTTTGTACCTGGCACAACTTAAGTACTTTCTTTTCATTCATTCAATCAATAATATTTGCTGAGTGCCAGGCACTTTTCTAGGTGCTGAGGATATGGCAGTAAGCAAGGCAAAGTCCCTGTGCTCAGGGAGCTCCTGTTTTAGTGGGAGACACAGACAATAAACCAAGAAGTGAGTATACAGAAAATAGGCAGGCCGAGGTGAGAGGATGGCTTGAGCCTAGGAGTTCAATGCCAGCCTGGGCAACATAGGGAAACCCCATCCCTACAAAAAATCAAGAAATTAGCTGGGCATGGTGGCACACACCTGTCATCTCAGCTACTCAGGAGGCTGAGGTGGAAGGATCGCTTAAGCTCAGGAGGTGGAGGGAGGAGTGAGCCATGTTACTTCAGCCTGAGCGACAGAGGGAGGCCCTGTCTCAACAAAGAAAAAAAAAAGAGAGAGAGAAGAAAAGAAAATAGGTGAGTTGGTAAAAAGTAAATGAGGAGAAAGCGTGGATAGTGGAAAGCCTCTGATTCAGTGATATTTGGACAGGCCCCTGAAGGAGCTATGGGTGGAGGCATGAGACTATTTGGAGGACAACAATGACAGGCAGAGGGAATAGTAATTGCAAAGGCCTTGGGACAGAAACGTGCTTGCTGTGTTCAAGGACAGACAGGGAGCTGCTGTGGCTGGAGCACAGTGAAGAAAGAGCAGTGTAGCACAGTGTAGAAGATGAGGCCTGTGTCAGTCATAGGCCAACTCGTTTGACATTACAACAATGCTGGGTACCAGGCACTCTTGTTATTCTCTAGCTAATGAGGAAATTGAGATACAGAGAAAAGTAATCCACCCAAGGTCACACTCCAGGCCTGTGGCTCTATGTTACTGATTTGGGATCATCCTTCTTGGCCCAGAGCATGGGTTCCCAGTCTCAGGTATGGATTAGAATCACCCAGGGAACTTACAAAGAATCCAGATAACCAGGTTTCAAATTCTGACAAGCTGCCTCGGTGATTTTGACACAATCTTTATGACGCCAGTTTTGGTGACCCACTGGGGAATGACTGTGGACAGGCGAGGTTGGAGGAGCAAGTGCTTGTCCAGGAGCCTAACTCTAGCTCTGCTCTGATCTCTGAGCCACTGAATTCGCCAGTTCTCTCCGAAGCCCAGTCTCTTCGTTTGTGAAATAAGAGGCTTGAACTCCATCAGTGAACTTCTCAGGAGCTTTTTAGCAGTAGAATCTTTCATTCAGTTAGGTCCTAAGTGGAGCCCAAAATACGAAAGAGGTCAAAGGAGCTTTATTTGGGGGGAGGGGTGGGATTCAGGCCATCGTTCCCTTGGGAACCTCTGAAGCATAATTTTCCAGTTCCCTGGAGCTCCAGTCTCTGACGACACGCTTCAAGTGCTAGGTACCCATATTGGGTCCTTTCTTCCCCCAAAGCAATGTCCCCTGGAATGGCCCCAAGCTCCTGGTGCAAGTCCTGTAAATCCTATTTAAGGAGCACTGTGGGGGGGCTGCCCCAAACCTTGGCTCTGAGTTCTGAGGAGTCCTGAGTGCCTGGTGCCAGTGAGGCAGGGGGTTAGGGCTGGGCACACAGTGAGCCTCTTTCAGCTCGCCAGTGTCTTCCACCTGCTGTCCTGGCTGGTGAGTCCCAAGCACTTGGGATGATCCCCTGTTCCAGTGTTAGGAACCTGTGCAGTGGGTAGCAGTCACCCAGCTGGTGGTGGCAGAAATTTGTTTCCACACCAGCAGGGCCTTTGACATCTTGGTTTTACCCTTTCCTTGATTTGGAATAGTAAGAATCCCTCTGCCCGAGCAGGCCCTTGGAATTGGCAGTCCTTCCGCAGCCATCCTCCCAGAGACTCTACCCTATGGGGAGGAGAAAAATGAGCTTCAGAGAGATCAAGCAACCTGCCTGGGGTAATGTAGCTAAAACTGTGGTGAGACCAGTCCTTGAATCCCAAATCCAGGGCTTCGCCTGCTAGTGCTGAGGTCTTATTTAAGCAAGGGGAGACATGCCCTGGAGAAGACAGCCCCCTGCCCTGACAGAGCCCATACTCTAGGGTGGGGGGTATCCTCAGGGCCAAGTCAAACTCCTATATGTTCCCTCAACATCCAGTGCATTCCCCTGCATACAGCAGGTGCTAAATTATTGTGATAATCATGCTTTGGAGTTAGAACTGAAATGAGCTTACAACCTGAGATGCTCTGGACTCTGCTTGGGGTTTTAGTCTCCTCCTCCATAAGATGGGGATAGTAATGCTGAACTTCCTGGCCTGGCTGTGAATAGGAAAGGGGCATTGTGAACAGGAAAACAGCCTCGCTTTGACTCCAGGCCCATGACAGTACCACACAGTAGAAATTGTACTCCCCATTTTATGGGGGAGGAGACTGATAGTTGGGGAGTGAAATCCAGGTCTAGGGCCAAAGCTCACGCTCCTTCCACTGCACTCTGCTGCTTCCTATTACAGTCCCTGCACCCAGCATGGCATTTTTCAGTTTTGTTTTTGTTTTAATTCTAAATGGCGTTTTTCAGTTTTGTTTTTGTTTTAATTCTAAGTCCCCAAGTGAGACAGGGCAAGATGGAAATGAAGCCCACAGGACCCCTCCCCTCCAGCTGTGAATAGCTTGGGCCCTGGGAAGAACAGGCTGGGTGTGTGCTCTGGGCACGGAGATGCCCCTTTCTGCCAGCACGTGGAGGTGACATGGATTCCTCAGCGTTTCCTCTGTGTGGGGGTGGGCAGTGGTGGTTCATGGAGTCCCCTTTCCCCCAGGATGGATGCTGATTGTTTCTGAAGCCTTCACTGGGGTTCGCTTTCTGTGCCTGGCCACCCTTGGGTCTGAAGCCTATATCCTCCCCAGCACAGGCATGTGGGTGCCCTGGCCACCCACAGCAGGGCTGTAGCCTTGGACAGACAGAAGTTCGGGAGTCAAGACGCTGGGTTTGACCCCAAAGACAGCTGGCTTCTGTGGGGAGACCTTCTCTGGCCCCCAGGGGGAGTCAGCTCAACCTTAGCCAGGGAAGTGGCCCAAGGGCAGGCCCAAGCCTTGGGTCCCCTGATGTCTGCAGCTGCTCCCAGGACCACCCCATGAGATAGAGGCTACCGAGCCCCCAAGAGACCTGTGGGGCCGCGGCGGGGTGGTATTTTCTCAGCAGGATTTATGTGAATGTGCGTGTGTGTGAGTGAGTGTTTAACAAGGAGTGGGGCCTGCTCGACTTCTGAGCCTGGAATTTATACAGCCCCTCGTTGGCGGCTGCAGTTTATCTTGAGCAAAAGAATAATAAACTCAGTTGACAGAATGATGTATTCAAAGCATCTTCCCGTCACAGCGCACAGCCCTGCCCGCTGTTAGGATGTCTGGTGTGGTGGGGACCCTGTTATCGAGCGTTTAGCCCCCACGATTGTCAACAACGCATTGTTTGCAGGCTTGGGGCAAGGCAGAGATGGGCTGGGGCTGAAGTAAGAATGGAGAGGGGGGTGTCTGGCCACACGGACGAAAGGGCTGCTGCCCAGATGGGGTCAAAGAGGCGTCTGCCTTTGATGGAAGCCCAGGCTCCATCTGAGGCCCATCCCCCTCTGGCTCTCCTGAGTCTTCCTTTCCCTGCCTAGGAGAGAATGCTCTCTGTTCACCTCCGAGCTGGTCCTAGTCTAGTACCAGAGGTGAAGGCACACACTTGGGTGTCACTGCACTCCATAGTATGGGAAAACCTCTCCTACTCTTCATTTCTCGTGTTTTTCTTAGCCAAGCAAAGAAATTAGCATCAAACCTCAGCGTCAAAAAATATGCAGACTTGCTAAGCCTCGGAGAGGGTGAGGGAAAGCCGATAACCTGAGAACTTCATGAGAGAGCTCTAGCCCAGGTCCCTGTGCCTCTGCTGGGCAACCTTAGGCCTCAGAACCTTTTTCCTTCCCCATGTCGGAGGGGAGTCACAATGCTTATCTCTGCTTGATAAGCTACACTGTTGCCGCACATTAAGGGCTTGTTATAAGGATGAAATAAGATGAGGATCAGGCAAACATTCTGAAAACTTGGAAGCTGGAGATAAATTCAAATGATGATTTTTCTTTTTTTCAAATCTCCCTTCAACTTCAGGCAGGAGTGCCTTGGCTTTGCCTCAGCCACTGTGCTTCTTCCTGAGCCTCCAGAGTGGGGAAGTCCTGTCTCTTGTCTAACCTCAAGCTCTCTCATTTCAGTTCTAGTTGTTCTTTTAGAACACTTCATGCATGTGTTCCCGTTCTGATCCTCTCTCAGGATCTCCTCTGTTCCAGCTTAATGGTCCTTCCGGCTCACAGGCTGGGCCCTCCTGCCAATCCAGCTCCAGGACCCTCACTTCCCAGAGGAGCGAGTCTCTTCTAGTCCTGTTCTAGAAAGCAAGGTGGCTCTCCTGGGCCCCGCAGACAGAAGCCCCATGAGGCCTGCAGGGGCAGTGGCAGGGACAAGAAGGGAAAGAAAACCCCATGCACCAAGTACTGACCAAGCAGCCACTCCATCCCACGGTCAGTTTGGAACCCCATCTAATTCTCTTAATCGTCGGTATTATTCCCGTTTTACAGATTTGGAAACTGAGACTGGAGAAAATTCAGTCTCTTGCCCTCAGGCAGGTGGTAGAAGGATCTCAAGCCCAGAAGGTGTGGCTGGCTCCTGAGTTATACTTGACCCCTATTCTCAAAGAAAAGCAGGAAAAAACCCACCCTGAGGCTGTGGGGCTCTGAGTCAGACCGCTGGGCAGGTGGGGTCAAGGCCACTGGAAGAACCAAGGGGAGTCACGGATGTGGGAGGGTGTGGGAGTGAGGAGGAGTGTGGTGGGACCAAGGCCTAGAGGCTGGAGCAGCCACCAGGGCAGAAATTTGGAGAGGAGCTCAGATCTGAGCACAACACATGTATGTGTGTTGGGCAACATGGGCTGCGGACAGTGATGCTGTAAAGCAGCCAGCGGTCTCCTTTGATCCCAGACAGGACTCAGCCATGTATTTATTCACTCACTCTTTCACTTGTTCATCCTTCACTCCATCCTTTATTTGCCCAGGGAGCCAAGCCCCACGTATTGAGTGACTACTGTATCCTGAGCTCTAGAGAGGAGTGAACCTGTCCTCATCTCTAGGTACTCTTGGTCCACTGAGGGGAACAGAGAAGTAAACAGACATCTGTAAACCACATGCTTCTGTGTTCATTGAGGCAACCAACATTTGAGAGCCCTCCATGAAAGGTGTCAGGACCAGGGAGATGAACAGGGCATACTCCTGCCTGTGGTGCACTCAGGCTGGTTGAGGACATGAAGAAAGAGTACAAATACTCCAGCTCCAATGCACAGACAGCTGTGAAAATGGTGAGCAAGAAGCAGAAGGGGAGCACTGAGAGTCCCCAGAGAGAAATGATCGTGCCTTTGAATTTTCATTTATTCATTCGTTGATTCCACCATTCATCTGTTACTGAGCATCTTCTATGTGCTGGGCATTGCTGGAAACAGCATGACGGCCCATGGGGAGGCAGTGTTTCTGATGGGCAGACCACAGTTTGGACCCTTTTGTGGAGACAGGCCAAGCTTGAGGTAGAGACTGCAGTTATGGGGGACAGGCAGCCTTCCCATTTGAAGGGGGCAGTGATTAGGAGCTGGAGAGCGTTTGGGGTGCAGCCTGGGGCAAGTAGAGGAAAACCAGGCCCTTTGGGAAGCTTGCCAGGGCCAGACCACACAAGGCAGGCAGAAGGAGGTCCACAAGGGCAAGGGAGGAGCTGGAACGGGAGGGCTGTGTCTCAGATATAGTAGGAAGACCAAGTCCAGTCCACAGACAAGCTTGAGGGATCCCAGTGTCCCACCCATTAGAACAGGGAGCCTCATTGTCAGGACTTTCTGGAGCTTTGATTTGCACATGTCCTCCCGACCCTGGGGTAGATGTGTGCGCCTATTTGCATAAGGCGTGTTCCTACACAAATTCATCTCAGGCGCTGTGACTTACATATTTGCTTTCTCTATAGCTGGCTGTCCCCATGCCTTCTGCTCCCACTTCTGGAAGGGGAGACAGGGCAGGGACCATGCCCAGCTGCAGAAAATCCCAGTGTTTCCCTGTGGCATTGCCTGGTAAAGGCTGAACGTGGCTTTCATGAGAGCTAATCTGCCTGCTCAACCAGATTGTGCTGTGGCTAAAATTGCTATGAGCTCGATAGTCCCTGAAGCTTGAGCCATGTCTTGGATGCTGTTGCAGGGCCTAGGGGAGTGCCAGGCCAGAAGGAGAACTGCCTGTGGACTCTCAGTAGGAAAACAGCTAACGGGGTGATGAGTGAGTGTCGCCTGGAAGTCTGGGGGCCATTCCATGTGGGTCACATCGCTTGACCAGAGGGTTGGGTGCCTGGACAGGGCTGGGCTTGGGAGTCCTTCCAGGGCCTGGTTGCAGCTGCTGGGCCCACAAGCACCCACGCACACATACAAGTATGCAGGCAGAGTGGAAGTTTGACTTTTGCAGGTCTTGTACAGCCTGGAGTAGAGAAGAGAATTGGGAACTCTCAATGTTGTGTGACCCCAGGCAAGTCCCTTCCCTGCCTTGTGCCTCAGTTTCCCTTTCTATACCACGAGGATGTTCCCAGTGTTGGTGTTTGCAAATGCCTGCAGACAAGCTAAGTTCATCATCTGGTCCCCGGAGGAGATCCTTGTGGGAAGGCCACAGCCACTCTGCCACCCTGAGGCTCCCGCTCCTCCTTCCCTGGAACCCTCTCACTTGCCTGTAGGTCATGGGAACGTCAATGGGCACCCAGAGAAGTGCCTGCTGCCAGTCATCACTCACTGATTATGTGACAGCAGAGGAGCCAAGAAGCTGCTGGAAATCGAGACACCCCCACCCCCATTCAGTCCCCACCATCTCTGTCTTCATGAGGTTTCCTGGGAGAAGCTCCCATGTCTGGGAATGGAAATGTCTCCACCTGAACGGGGACAAACAGGAGCTGGGGGCTGCATCTTAAGACTTCTTGTCCCATTAGTGCTGACCTCTGGAGACGGCTCCTGAACTGTGCCCACTCCCCCACCTCCTCACCACACACATGCTCTGGACCGTGCGAGGCTCAGCTTGTCACCGACAAGCTTAAATGAGGTGGCCTGAATGCCCCTTATCATAGACAGCTTATCTCCTGTGGTCACTCACCTGACAGACTCCAGAGAGCCACTCAGCGGGCCTCTCCCAGCTGCCTGCTTCTCAGCTCTGACTCTCCCTTGCCCTAAGGGAACACTGGATTCCAGTGACCCTCCTATTGGTCAGAGTTGGGCTGAGCACAGAGAATGGGGTAGAGTGCTCCTGGGAACTCGGAAGGCTCTGGGATGCCAGCTTTCCCCACATGTTCTCACTCACCCCTCTGTAACACAGATTTTGCACCCCCGTCCCCTGCCCCCCACACCCCTATACCTCTGCTATCAAAGTGAAGAAATAGGCTAATATCCGAGGTACATTTATTTACCCACTCCCTGAGACTGCAGCTCTCTTAGTCAGTGCTGTATCCTCCACTCAGGCTGGGGCTCCCTGAGGACTGTGTCTCCCTGCAGACTGGGGCTGCCTGAGGACAGGGCTGTGTCTCCCCTCAGGCTGGGGCTCCTTGAGGACAGGGCACTTTAAAGAAGAGAAATTGACAGGTCGACCCTTGAGGATCTTTGGGTCAATAAAACATTCTATGGACCCTCAGTGGTCAGCCTAGGATGATACTTTGATAATAGGTGGTTTTTTGTTTGTTTGCGTGTGTGTGGTTTTGTTTTGTTGTTTTATCGTGTTTTGTTTTGCTGCTGTAGCTTTTAAAATCTGAAGGTTTGGTTGTTCATAAAGATGGGATGAAAAAGGAAAGGAAAGAAGGAGGAAGAAAGCAATATAAAGAAGGATGGAAGGAAGGAAGAGAGTGAGTGAGGGTTGGAGGAAGCAAAAGAAAGAAGAGAAAGGGAAAGACAGAGAAAGAACGGTGAGGGAGAAAGCTCACAATCTGTTTTTCTTTTAAATCTCCTGCAGGGGAGTTTATTTGTTTTAAATCCTCTTATCTCCAACACTTGTTTCTCCACTGGTTGCCGTGTCTGTGGAGCGAGGCTGGTTTTTCTCTCAGCGACAACAGAATGCCAGGCTCCATAACTGGCCTGGGCGCAGGAGGAGGAAGGTTCACACTGACAGCCCTGGGGGCCTCTCCAGGCCCTTTCCTGTCCATCCTCTCCTCAGCGGCAGCTCTTACCTGGCCCCAGACCCTCGTGGCCCAGAGCAGGGGACGCAGCTGTCCAGCTTGTGTGGTAGGCTCTGGCCAGCTCGGTCTGCTTCCAGCCTTCCTCTCCCCACGACCCCTCTCCTCAGGAGCCTGCCTGAAGCCCTGGTGGACATGGGCCCAGCCAGAGGCCTCCTGGCCTTCACCTCAGCTCCCACCACTTCCCCTCCTGTGTGGGGGCCTCCTCTGGGGCAACCTCTTCCCAGAGCTTCTCTTGATGCCCTGCTCCCCTGACTCACTTGTTCATGCGTCCATCTTTTCAACACATATTTTCGTGTCCCTGAGACGTGCCAGGCATAAGAGATAAAGGGCCTAGGGACCTCAGTGTCCAGTGGAGGAAGCCAGATGTCAACAGTCAATTAAGCCCCTTTTCGGGCGTTCAGCTTACCCTGGTCTAACAATAATATCTAACCCTGACTGCAGGGGTTACGATGTGCCAGGCACCATTCTAAGTGTTTCACGTGGAGTAACTTATTTCATTCTCCAGACAGCTCTAGCAGGTAGGGCTGTTACCTTCCCACCTTGCAGAGACTGGCACCTGGGCATGGAGCCGTTCATAACTTCTGAGGGTCAGACCTGAATACAAACCCAGACGGTCTGGGCCAGGGGCTGAACTCTGAAACCCAGTGCTGCGTACCTCACAGCCTAGCGACTGGGGTGTTTCTCTACACACCCTCAGGCTCACCCCCTGCCCCTTACCCCACCAGAGGGCCCTGAACAGTCTTGCTGCACACCAGCTCCCTGTCCGGGCGGAGCTGGCCATCTTGGAGAGAAGTGACTTGGATTCCCACCCTGCCTGTCCCAGCTCTCTTGAGCACGGCCTGATGCCTGTGGCCCCTCTCTCTGTGGAGACTGGGCATCTCCCAGGCCAGACTGTCAGTCTCTGGCAGGCAGGGCTGGAAACCTCCTCAGCACCAGGCACTGAGTGGGTCTAGCACCCGACTCCTGGAGCTGGCAGCTCCCAGACCTGGAGGGAAGTGGGCACGGAGGGTTGGCAGAGGGGCCAGCGTTAGGGGAGGCTGGAGCAGGGGTTTGCCTGTAATGACCATGAACAGGAGAGAGCTGCCAACCCCCAAGACCTCCCCAGCCCTCTCTGAGGCAATTTTTCTTCAGTCAAGCAAGTCCTGCTGGTCAGTCTCAAGCCTCAGTTTCCTCAAGGCCCAGAGAGGCTAGTAAGAAACATCCCTTATCTCAGGGATTGTTTGGGGATTTGACCCTGATGGGCCTTGGAAGATCAAGTTATGCCCCTCCCTAGAGGTCCTGAGCAGCGCTCAGAAGTGCTGGGAGATGTCCAAGATTTGAGACGTAGGAAGCAGGGAGAAGCTGAATATACAGAAAGAAAGGAATTAGGGACAAATGTGGTGCATTTGCACACTCAGTGTATGTTGAGCACATATAGTGTCCCTGGCACCGTGCTGGCCCTGGGTGTACAATGTCAGGCATAGCATGGCCCCAGCCTTCCAAGAGCTCCCAAAGTTGGCTGTAGCCCATATGTCCTAAAATCCAAGTGGGGAAGGGGAAGCTGGGGTGAAATGACATGTTCCCAGGTGAGCTCAGGTCACAGCAGAGGCAGGGCCAGATGACCAGGCCAGTGTCCCAGGCCTTAGGCCCCTGATGCCCTCATCTCCTGGCCCACAGTACCAGGACCACAGCATCTATCCCCTATCTAAGCCTGAATAATAACCACAGAGGTGAGAGCCAGCCCTGAAGTTAACCAGGGAGGGAGGCACCTCTCGGGAGGTAGTTCAGGTCTGACGTTTATGTCTGAGGCTGACAGGTCTGACCTGTGCCTTTCTGACTCCACTCAGCAGGAACCAGCACTGGTGAGATGAGTGCTCCTCGGGCACCAGTTCTGGTGTTCATTGTGTAGGGACCACGATTCAGGGTCTTATGGGGACAGAGGATAGAGGGAGCTTCACCATGGAGGCTCCTCACACCTCATGAGCCTCCCCTATTGGCCTCGAAGCCCTTCTGTAGCAAGTAGGAAAGAGAGAAACTTCCAGAGCCGATGCCAAAGCTGATGGCCTCCCCTGTCCTGGGGCCAAACAGCCTGAAGAGGAAGAGGCAGAGCTGGGAAAAGGTGGGACCAGCTAGGGTGAGACCTTCTCAGACCAAGATCATCCTGTCTCTCTGGTTGCCAAGATCTAACAAGCCACCCCTGAGCCCAGGGCTCCCTCTAAGTCTTGCAGCCCTGCCCCTGGAGTGTGTGTGCATGTAAGTGCTTATATGCATTATGCATGAACATGTGCCTGCCCATTCACCCTCCCCCCCGTGTGTGTGTGTGTGTGTGCGCGCACATATGCCTGTGTAGGTTTGTGAATGTGGAGGCCCAGGAACATGAGGACTTGGCCTCCTTTTCCTTCCAAAACCACAAAGCTTCTGGCCAGCCCCAAGCCTTGGTTTCCTCAAGGCCCACAGAGGCTGATGAGAGACCCAACTGAGCTGCCTGTGGGCACTAGTGGCCCTAGTTTGGGAACCCATTGGCCTGAGGGCCCTTCTCCTGGGATCCGGATGACCTGGAACCAGCCAAGGGCTTCCCTGGGCCTTTCCTGTCGTGGATGCAGGAAGAGATTCATGAGGCCAGAGCTGCCAGGCTGACCCCAAGATGATGCAGGTGAGCCCCTCAGCTGGTAATGCTGCCCATTCGACCCTGCCACCACTGTGCCTCTGGAGGGAGGCCAGAGCCACCAAGTTTCCCTCAGTGGATGAAAGAGCCAAGTGGTTGAGAGGAACTGCACCCCACTCCTCTCCACAGAGGAGTCAGACTCCCTGACCCATGCAGCTTAGAGGTGCACTGGAGTGAAGGAGGCAAAGGGAGTGGTGCTCTCTTCACAGCTTCTACCCATTTCGGAGTCACATTCATAGATCTCCTGCATCAAAGTCAACAGTGATGGTGGTGGTGGTAGTTGGGGATATAAAGAACTCAGGTGCCTGGGATTGCCCTTCACCCTCCCTGCTAGAAAGCCTGACTGAACTGGCCTGGGGTGAGTTAGAAAATCTGCATTTTAAACAAGGGTTGCAGGTGACTCAGAGTGGCACAAGCATAGCAAAGTACAATGTTTTAAGGAGATCTGATTTTGGAGACCTGGGTTTTAATCTCTGCTCAATTTTTTCCCATTCTTAAAATGAGGTTAATAATAGGACTTCATAGAGATAATGTCACAACATAGATACTCAGTGCATGGTGGAAACAATAACAGCAATAATAATGACAGCAGCTGGCCATTACCGAGCAGTGTCTGTGCCAAGCTTCTCTGTCATTATAGGACTCACATCCAGGAGGCCAGGCTGGGGTACTGAGTGCAGGGCCCCAGCTCTGCTGTCTCCTCTCTTGTAAATGGCAGACTGGAAGTTCCCCTCCTCTTGTTAGAGGAGCCCCACAGCTGCTCTTATTCACGTCAATCAGGAGTCCCAGAAGCCCCTGCTCTCCTGGGAGACGCTGCGCAGACCCCCTAGGAGCCAGACCTGGTTTTCTCCAGGCTAATTGGCTAATCATCTGCCACCTTGATAGCTGGAGATCTAGACATGACTAGTCCTGGGGCTGGGCCCTCACCCTGCCTATCTCCCTCGCCGGGCCAGCCCCAAGTCTTGCCAGTTCAGAGCCAGGAAGGATTAACATGCAGGCTGGATTTACTCACCTCATTCCTTATCGAGGCCCTGTCCTCTGACACACGAGGGCAGATGTTTTCTTTCTGCAGACAAAGAACCCTGGGAGCTCTGGACCGGAGGAGGGAGGAAGGTAGATGGCAGCAAGAGGAAAGAGGCAGGGAGGCTCTCCCTCCATCCTCATCTGCCTAGTTTTATCCATCCCCCTTCCCCAGGAAATGTGGCCATGGACTCAAACCATTTCAGCTCACCCTGGAGCCCCCTGTGAGAGTGGGCCCCCAAACAGGAATGTTTTACAGACAGGAAACTTCAGTGAGGGCTGGTGGCTGACCCATCCAGTAAGTGAGATGGAGCCAGGCCTCAAACACAGGTCTCCATACACCATTTACACCTCATCTCCCACCAGTGGGGTGAAGACAGAGAAAGAGCTTCCAGAGGGTCCTGGGCAGGGGTCCCACTGGCAGAGGAGTCAGAGAGCACAGGCTGTATTAGGTCCTCCAGGGAAGAGGAGGCAAGAGGGGGACACAGGTGAGAAAGAGCTTGGCCCACTCAGGGAGTTGACTCTGATGAGGAGGGATGATTTGGGCCACAGAGGACGTCAGAGACATAAGCACTAGGCCACAGAGGCCTCAGGAAAGATGAGAAAAGTGAAGCCTCAGCCCAGAGAAGAGAAGGTCAAATCACTTTACGAATTAAATGTTATTATATTTACAGTCTTGTGAGGTTAGTATTATTATTCCTACTTTACAGATGAGAACACTGAAGCCTATAATATCTCTGGAACCTGCCCAAGTACATGCAGCTAGCAATGGGCAGAAGAGTGATCAGCCTGCCCCACACCCAGCCCATCCAGCCCTACCCCCAATCTGCTGCATGCAGGAGCCAACTAGGAATCCCGAGTCATCCCAACCCCACCAGCCCTCACCTCCTACACTGCCCATGCCCATGCCAGGAGCTGTGCAACCCTACTCCCTCCAGGAAACTTCTTGACCAGCCCACCCTTATTGCCTCTGTCAGACTCCTAGAGCAGGCCTTGTGTGTGCCAATATGCAGGCTGCTGGGTCCTAGTCTACTTGAGTAGCTGCATGGGCTCTAGACTCACAGCCCTAGCTTTGAAATCTAGCTCTCAGTTATGCATGTTGGATCATCTGTGCTTCAGTTTCCTCATCTGTAAAATGAGACTAATAATGGCACTTACTTCAAAGTACAGTAAAGATTTAAAGAGATACTACAGGTGCAGGATTCACCCAGCAAGGAGTAAAGTGAGGTTTGGAAAAGGTGTGTGCCTTCCCCAGCATCACAGAGTTAGAACTGGTACTTTCTAGCTGAGAGATGTGGAAAGAGGCCCACATTAGAGGCTGCTCCAGGTCTCCACACAGTGGTTCAGTGCTCCTGCTACTTGGTCATGAACTCACAAGGTCTTCATGGTTGTGAGTGCTCAGAGCCAGGCCCTGGGAAGGCTGAAGAGTGACAGCTTCCAGACCAGACACTCAACTGCCCACTCTTCCAGCCCTCATGCTCCCTCTGGGGCTGCCTCCACCTCACCACGGTGGTCTGTCTGGGGTGTGGGGCTGTTTGCAACAGGCGCCTATTGTCTGATGGCCTGAGTGCACCTGTAGTGCCTCATCCCAGCCTGGTGAGTCAGCTTTTGGCAGGCCATGGGGCAGCCACTCCACATCATCTTAAGCCTGAAAGAGGACCTTTCTTTTCATTTTTCTCCTCCTTCCTCTCTCTGCTCTCCATGAAGTGGTCATCTCCGCAGGGCAGCAGGGAATATCATTCTCTGCCAGGATTTCTTGAGTCTGCTTGGCCAGGAGACAGGGTGGGGCCTAGGAAACAAAGAGAGGGCAGCCTAGGTCTGGCCAAAGCCCTTGGGCTACTTTAGGGCAATGCTTGTGGCCTCAAGCTCCCCACTGTCAGTGGAGGTACATAAATCAGAACAAGTACGGCAACACTTTACTTATCGAGAGCCCACATACTTGACAACCTCTACCATCTGGACTCAGAGCTGAGATCAAAAGGCTATTGAGCAGACTAAGGGTACACCTGACAATTGTTTGACAAGTGTCTGACAATTAAATATTAGAGCTTCACTCATCAGTTTTTCCCCTACCTAAATCAGAGCCTATCTACTTCAACCTTATACAGTATTCTAGCAGGCTTGGTTATATAATTTGCATTTGTACTACAAGAATAAAAGGCTATTAAGGTTATTCGTATTGACAGCAACAAGGCTGACAGCAAACAGGTGGCAAAGACACAATGATAAAAAGTAGATCCGAGAACTAAAAAATTAAAGCAATCTCAAGTTATTTGGGGTAGAAGCAAAGCAGATGACATACCCCAGTTCTTAGGGAAATCACTGTTTCACTTCCAGAAGGGGATATTCATAATGGGACCCTGAGTCTTCAATGGAAAATTGAATTATCAGCAATATCTGTTTAAGAAGATTTGAAAGTATATGATATATTTTTAATAGGACTTTCAAAGAACATGATTTTGTGTTTCTGTATGTTTTTGTCATTTAAAGAATTAAGCACATTAAGAGTTAATAATGGCAGACTAAGTGATTTAGACCAATGCTCCCACTGAGGACAACTAGAACAGCTGAACAAAATATTCTAAAAGTCCACTTGAAGGCATCAGAGAACTAATTGCTGGGCCATGACTAAGACCTAGAGAGGTATGAGTGGCATTTAAGGCCATTTCCCTCCTGAGGGTGTGTGCTCTTTTAGGGGGGGTCAG
This sequence comes from Chlorocebus sabaeus, assembly GCF_047675955.1. Classification (NCBI taxonomy): domain Eukaryota; kingdom Metazoa; phylum Chordata; class Mammalia; order Primates; family Cercopithecidae; genus Chlorocebus; species Chlorocebus sabaeus. The sequence goes on from NC_132920.1 coordinate 44,167,683, forward strand.
TTGGGAGTCCAAGAAGCTGAACAACTCTTTTGACAGCATTGTGGGACTAAGAGGACATGGATTGAAGTTCCCAGCTTGCCAAGAGGTGGAACTTAATGAACTTCCTCTCTTTAAGCAGGGACCCCAAAAGGGCTACACCCTAGGAGTTATGGGTGAACCACTCACTCAATCCTTAAAACTGAAGTAGGAGATCCTGTATTATTACTGTCCTAGGCACCTGGCTGACACAAATGTGAATCCTCTCTGAATGAAGATAACTTCATTCTAGGCTTCAATTTATTTTTACAAATGATGGTATAAATACAATGTCCAACACATAATCAAAAATAACCATACACATAAGAAGTCAGATAACATACTATTAAAAACATCAGAAATAATAGACAATAGAAAGAGACCCATAGAGGCCACATGTATTAGAGTAATCAGCAAAGATTTAAAGAAACTGTGCTTACGATGGTCAAGGAGATTGTTGTGGTTACTGTTGCTGCATAACAAATTACTCTCTAGAACTTAATGGTGTAAACAACAATTTTGTTTTCTCATAATTTGGTGGGTCCAAAATTGAGGAAGGACTTGACTGGGCAGTTATCACTCAGAGTGTCTCATGCAGTTGCTGTCAGATGTCAGCCAGGGCTAGATATCCAAGAGAGCTTCCTTATGTGTCTGGCAGTTGGTGCCAGTTGTTGGTTATGAACTCAGCTAGTGTTGTTAACCAGAGCACCTATACATGACCTCTTTCGCATAGCAACCTCAGGGTAGTTGGATGCCTTACATGGCAGCTGGCTTCTCCCAGAGTGAGTATCCCAAAAGAGCCAGGCAGAAGATGAATGACTTTTTCTGACCTAGCCTCAGAAATCGCACAACATCATTTCTTCTGAGTTCTGTTGGGCACAGGAAGTGACTAAAGCTTCAAGGGGAAAAAATTCAAGGGGAGAGATAAGAGACCCTCCTATCTCTCAGTAGGAATACTGAAAAATTTGCAGCCAAATTTTAAAACTTCCACAGAGGTAAAAGAATTAAGCTTCTATAGTTAAGAAAATTCCAGTAGATTGATGATCTCTTCTGAACAATGAGATGTTCTATACTCTATCCCAATGAACTGCCTATCACCCTTCTGCCCCAGGAAGATCTCACCAGCCTGGCTGAGCCAGGTTACATAAACATCTTCACAACACAATGCTTTGCTGCTAGAGGTGGTCAAAATGCAGGTGGCACCCCAGCTGCACATCCACATTCACAATGACTCCCCAACCCTCACCTACCCTCACCACCCCCTCCGCCTGAGGTCTGTTTTCCCCACAGAAGTGGCAAGGAATCTCCTCAGAAAGCCCAAGAAAGCATGAAGTGACAGAATTAGAAATTATTTCAGGTGGCATATATCTGTACTTGGGCTTCCCAAACCTGGCTGATCCTTAGCACACCTGCTAAGATGGGAGATTCTCCAACTGGGAGAAGATACTTGCCACTTAAAAACCTGACAGCAATTAATATCTAAAATAGTGAAGCTCAAGGTTGTGCCCTGGAGCCAGAAAGAGAGAGACAGAGAGAGAGAGAAACAGAGAGAGAGAGAGAGAGAGAGATAGAGAGAGAGAGAGAGAATAGTCAAGGAACTCCTGTTAATCATCAAGAAAAAGACAGGAAACTCAATAGAAAAAAAAATGGGCAAAAAATATGAATAGGCACATCGTAAAAGAGGAAGTACAGTGGCTGATGAAGAGATATGCTAATTCAACAGTCGTCAGAGAGATGCATGCTTCAAACAATAATATAGCTTCACGCCTAAGTGAATGGCACAAATTAGAAAGGTGGATCACGCTCAGTATAGGGAGATGGGACTCTTGTCTCCTGTAGGCGAGAGGATAAACTAGTACAGCCATTCTGAGAGCAATCTGTCTGTATTTAGTGAAACTAAATATGTGTATGGCCTGCATCCCAGAATCTCACGAATGGGTCTATAGCAGGGGAAAATGATCATGCAGGAATGAAAGAGGACTTGTACATGATGCTTGTAGCAGCAAAATTTGGGGTACTAGGAAGTTGGAGGCAACATAAATGTTCATCCCTGGAGGAGGAGATAAGCAAGGTGGGTGGCTTCTTTCCAAGTGCCAGTTAGAAACAGGCCAGATGTACAGACATAGATCTTAATAGCAGTGTTGAATGAAAAAAGTGAGAAACAGAAGGAGAATTACAGCATAGTACCATTTATATAAATTATAAAACATGCACAAAACACCACCACCCGGCATACGAAGAAGATGCATATTTCAAGACCTATATCAAACACACAGAATGGAGGTCTAGGTCTCGTTGGAAGGCAGGAAGGATGAGAGTGGAAATGTAGCTGAAGGAGAAAAAATACAATGAAAAGTAACAGATAAAAGGGGCTTTGAGTAGACTACTGATAGAATGCTGGGAATCAATGAGTATAATTGAATCAATTATCTATATCTGAGGTAAAAATAAATAAGTAAAGTAGATTTCTAGACTTTGACTACAGAGATTCAGTTTCAATAAGCCTGTAGTGAGCCCAAGAATGTGGGCCCCAGTGATTGCCAATGCTCACTCCAACATCCTAGATAGATGATCACGGTGGCTACCTGAAAACATCTGGTGATGGACAACCCACTCCTATACTAGTGGGCTGTTCTAATTATTGATAGGACTTCCTAAGGCAAAGATTTACCTCTCTGTACCTTCCAAACCATTGATCCAAGTTCTATTCTTCGGAGCAAATAAAATAATCAGCTTCCTCCTGCTTCTGCATGCCAGTCCTTTAGTAAACCAGAGAGAGTTGGCATATTCCTCTCCCATCCCACAGGCACAGGCATCTTGTCCAAACTCAATGGCCCTCTGTTCCTCCAGAATCGCCAAGCCCACCAAGGTTCTCTTCTCTACCCTGCTTCCACCCCAGCCAAGCTGTCCCCCTAGGTCTGTTCTAACTGCCAATGTTTCTCCTCAAACATGGCCCCTCCGAGAGACCCCACACTCCGAATACAGCCTGACCAGCTCAGAGTATAGCAGAACATACACCTCCTTCTGCCAGTGTTCCTGTGGGTATAACCTCACATTACAGTCAGTTTGGTGGTTTGTTGTTGTTGTTGTTGTTGTTGTTTTGTTTTGTTTTTAAATTAGCTCTCAGTGAGTTTATGATCGGCCAAACTTCCAGGTCTTTTTCACTAGAATTGCTACGAGGCCTGCTTTATCCATTTACACACACACACACACACACACACAAATATATATATACGGCATAAAAAAATACACAAAAGATATACATACAATACAAAGCAAGACCCCAGTCAGCCACTTTTCAGATACACTTTTCTTGTGTGTCTGTCTGGAGATGATCTGTACATATACAAACAGAGACAAACATTCCTAATCATACAAAGAGCTACATAGTCTACACTATCAGTGTGCACTGTCGGGCACCTTGCTTTTTCACTTAACCAGGTATCTTGGGGAATTTTCCTCATCAGTACATAATTCCTTGGCTCATTCTCTGTATCAGCTCTACAGCCTTCCATTGTGTGGATCTACCTAAAGTATTCAACCAGTCCCCTACTGGTGGACATTTTGATTGTTTCTAGACCTTTGCAGCATTTAAGGCAATGTTGCCAGGACTCCTTTCGCACATAAATCAGCATTTCTGTAGGATCGATCCCCATGTGCCTTTTGACTTGATTTTTTTCTCTCCCTAGGGCTGGACTTGTCACTTATGCCTACTGTTGATCTCTCTTATTGGTTTTATCCATTGTTCCAGGCACTGTCAGGCTAATTTTGAATCCTCATTGTGCTGTCCAGCCTGTTCCTCTCAGCTGTGGGTCATCTGCAAACAGAGGGAGGGGAGCTTCTCAGGCCTCCGTTCAAGCAATTGATAAAAATGTTGAGGGGGATGAGGCCGGGGATGAGGCCAAGGACAAGGGCCCTGAAACAAGCCCTAGAGAATTCCAGGTGTCCATTCATCATTTGTCACCATGGTTGAGTCCCTGCTGTTATCATGGGAGCTGGCCTCACTAGAATATCCTAACAGGCCTGTATTGCCCTCTTGGCCAAAACCCAACATTCTCACCTCCAGCAGTCCAGCATCCCAGTGAGAAGAGCTGAGGCTGGTTAGCATGGCATTGTTTGCTTCCAGTAGAACCAGCTGCAGGGTCTAGAGAGGAAATCCCTGGCCTTTGTGGTCAACAGAGCTGGGGGCCTGTTCTGCGCAGTTCTAGCGATGTGGTTTGGGGCAAATTACTTAACCTCCAAAAGCCTCAGGCTCCTCACTTGCCAACTATGGTAACAAAACCCATCTCTCCATGTTTTAAGTATATATGAAATTACATGTAAGCAGCAGGGTTCTACTTTTTATCTGTCTGTCCATCTGTCTTCTTTATCTATGAATTCACATAATAATCAACTCTCAAGTATTCACAGGGGATTGACTGCAAGCTCAGAAGTCTGTCATTTCCTAAATAGAGTCTTCACGCTTTTATACATTATAACATGCTCAGCCCAGCTTTGGCTTTCTGCCCTCCGTCTGTAGCTGAGGTTTCTGTGCTTATGAGCAGGAGGTCTTTCAGCACTGGAAATGAAAGTCCCTCCAGCTTCAGACTTACACCCCACGAAGGGGGCTTGCTCAATCCTAACATCTCTTGTCTTTTCTGGTACTCACCCATTGGATTCACTCTTCTCTGCTGTTGGCTTGTCCCCACTGTGGGGGAGAAGTTGGGGCTATTTTTTTGCTCCAACAGAACTAAAAGAAAGAATGCAATTTGAGGTCTTCATCCCTGAGATCTCAGCTCCTTCCTCCAGGGTGAGCCATGCACTGGTATTTGGCCTAAAGTCCATTTTGCCAGATTTTGAACACGGACTTTCAAAATGGAGGGCTTTTTAGCGCCCTGCACTCACCTCCTTCTACTTGGCCAAGATGGGCCAGGAAGGGCTCCATTTCAAAGCCTGGTGTCTCTCCGGGTTCTCCAAGCCTTCCAAAGTATAAAGCCATGGGATCCTTTCTTTCCCATGGAACTGCTTCCCAGCAAACCACTTTCCTGGAGTCCAGGATGCCCATCATCCTCAGGCCCACCTCCTTGTGCTCACTGCTGAGCCTTCTCAATGATAAGGCTACTGTCATTGCCAGCCGATGTGGATGTGGGCAAGGACCCCATTCAACTCGGCCTCGTTTGTTCAACAATCAATTATTATGGGCGTGTTCTGGGCCAGACCCTCCACTAGACTCTGGGAATGCAAAGCAGCCTCCGACCCAGCTCTGGAGAAGACGCACGAAGGCTTCATGAAGGCTTTGCCAGGAGGGGCTGTGAGTCAGGCAGCTGCACGAGCCCAGGCCGCAGGGTGGGCCACTTCTGTGAGTTTTCTCTCTGCCAGTTTCATGACCTCCATCAGGTCTCTGGCTCCCATCCTGCCAGCTCTGGGTTCTGAGATGAGTGGAGCCTTTGTCTGATGGGTAGACTCAGCCTGAGCCCCTAGAGACATCATTTCTTTTCTCGAATGTTTAAACGGGAGGGGCACGGGAGTAGGAGACGTTAGGGAGAGCCAGGGCACAACCCCAGGTCTGTGTTCTCCCAGCCCAGGTTCTTTCTGTTCCCCAAGCTCTCTGCCCCAGTCTCACTCCCCTACTCCTCACCTATGTCTATCTCACTGTTTTCTAGAAAGAAGAGGCAGTAGGAAGAACAGGGATCTATATCAAGCCCTGTTGCTGAGTGGACTCAGAGCTCATCAGTCTTGCCCACCCAGGCTTGTCTCCATGTTTAGGAGTCCAACCCGTGCATGAATGACTAGAAGTAGAGAGGAAGGCGAGCTGTGGCCATGTGAGAGGTATGGTTCCCGGCATTCCACGTTCAGAAGAAGAAAGTGGGTATCATCCTGCTGTTGGGTTCCAACACAGGCCCTTGAAGGCAAGGGGTGGCATGGGCATGCAGATGCAAAGGGAGAGGAGAATGCAGCGGGTGAATTGGGAGAAGGCCCTGTTTGCAGAGCACTTTTCAGTTTTCCTGCAACATGCAGTCTTACCTGCCATGAGCTGGGCAGGCAGGGCAGCTGCTCTGCTAGCCCGGGAAGGGCAAGTGGGGCCTGGAATGGTCCGGGTTCATATCAAGCAGTACTAGCTCTCCAGCAACCTCTCCTAGGGCAGCAGACATGGGCTCTGGAAGTCTCGAAGTCTTCCTCTGTACATGTGGGTCCCCACATCTGTTCTCTGCAGGCAGGAGACACATTCTCAGCCTGAGAGGGGAGCTGGGACTATTCCTGCTTATAGCACCTCTCTCTGGCGGGCCCAGCTGGCCCAGAGGTGAAGGGTGAGCAGGCAGGCGGCTTCGGCAGTCCAGAGGAGCAGCAGCACACCCTGGGGGCGGCCCGAGCCCTGACAGCCAACTCTGCTGTCCTTGTAGTGCAGCCAAAGACAGGAGGGGGCTGCTCAGGGTCCTGCTCTGAAGGATGGGGCTGGAGTTTGACATACTCAGCTCGGGTCTCACAGGAGATAGGGGTGCCCTGGGATGAACCCCTCTGCTTGGCTGCTCCAGGGAGGCCAAGCAGTGGCTGGAAGAGTCAGTTCTGGGCCAGAGCCCTGACAGAGCTACCACCCCCACCTACGGGAGAGCACCTGGAAGGGCCCCTCAGAGAGAAGTCCCTTGATCTCTTGAGGCCCCCATTCCCTCAAGCAGCTCATGGAGGCCTCTGAGGGCTAAATGAGATCATGCAGATGGCGTGGTTAGGACAGTCTGGCACAAGGGCAGTATTTGTGAGTGTGAGTTGCCGCTACTGTGGTGGTGTCATTAGTAATATTCCTCTAGTCTAGGCCACTCCCCACCCCTGCCTGAGGCAGCTCTTGTCTGATGCCAACTGAGTTTAGGGTCATTTGGGTGAGGGCCACAAGGCCGGACTGTGTGTGGGGTGGGGATATGGGAGAACTCCCCACGAAGAGGCGGCCCCTTCTGATGGGGCTCAGGGAAGAAAGAGAAGGCCTCAGACAAGATGCTGGATTTCAGGAGGTGGGAATCCTGGCTCCCAGCTCAGCCTCTGAAGGTTCTGGGTGTCTGAGATGAGTGTGTGCTGCAGGAATGAGAGTCATGGGGCTTTGGCCACCCAGAAGCCAGCAGAGGCACCCTGTAGGGGGCCTCCAAGTGGGAAAAGAGTAGGTTTAGGCAATGCATTGTCAGCCACACCACCTCAAAGGCCTTGTCTCTCAGAGTTTATTGCCTTTGGCTTTTTAAATACTCCAGCCTGGTCCCTGGTGCTAAAGAGAATTAAAGGACAGCACCTGTGTCCATCATTCATTCATTCACTCCTTCCTTCTTTCAGTGCCTGTAAGACGTAGGATCAACAAGACACATGCCTGCCCTCAGGCTGCGGTGGACACTCCCTTGAACAGGCCCGCACCTCTCCCCATAAGACCACTGTGAGATGGCACCAGAATCTGGTGAGAGATCCCCATGGGGCAGATCCATGGATCAAGCTGCCCCTGTAAGTCAGGAAGGGACTTCCAGTGCCAATCTTGGGAGTTCTGGGCTCATCTTTATTAAACAGGTGGCATTTCCATCCTGTCCCATTATCCATCAGGAAAATGGAAGTTTCCTCTGTCTTCTCTGTGTCCACATTTGTGGACATTGTCAAAGTTCTGACAATGGCCTATCACCAGCCCCTGCAAAATCTAGCCTGTCCTACCTCTCTGATCTCACCTCCCACTACTGTCCCTCTCATTCATTCCACACTGGTCTCCTCGCTGTTCCTCAAATAAACAGCTCTGCTTCCACCCCAGGGCCTTTGCGCGTGCTGCTCCCTCTACAGGGCACACTCTACTCCAGTCGTGCACATGGCTCCCTGTTTCAAGTCTTTATTCAAATGTTACCCTCTCAGGGTGGCCTACCTTGACCTCCCTATTTAAAACTGCATCACACCCTATACCCCTCACTCCTGTCCCCTGTCCCTTTATCTTTCTCCAGTGCACTTACCACCCTCTAAAATTGTGTCTAATGTTTGTCACCCTCCACTTGAATGCTAGCTCCATGAACTCAAAGACCTTTGTCAATTTTGCTCACTGCTGTTCTAGTGCCTAGAACAAGGTCTGGCACATAGAAAGTTTTCAGTAAATATGCCGAATAGGAAAGGGAGGCAATACTCAGAATCTACAAATCCCAAGGAGACTTCAGCATGGTCTCCATGGGGGTGGCAAGTGGCCAGGAAGTCTTGCTGGGGGGTGACCTGACCTACAGCCAGGGGCACATGAGTGGAAGGGTTGCAAAGCAGGGTGCTGAGGGAAGAGCCAAGGGTCATGGCCCTTGTTCCCTTAGTGCCACCTCATTCTGGCTGCAGCTTGATGTGTCTGTTAGGAAAGGGAAGTTACCCTAACTGGGCACCTACTATGTGCCAGGCAAGTTTCATGTGCTTCCCCTTTACAGCAGCCCACGAAGCAGTAGATGAGGAAATCAAGACCCAGAAAGGTTACTTAACTTGCCTAGAGTCACAGAGCTAGTAAGGAAGGGAGGAGAACTCACACCTAGGTCTGATTCTTTGCATTACTGCCTACCCTGGGGATGGTGAGAAGGACTCCATAGGCTCAGCTGGAAGAATTAAGAACTTATGATTTTGCAGAGCGGTCTCCATGGGGACAGCATGGGTTGGTGGGGTGGGCTGAAGCAGCCTGGGCTCCCATATATGCTGTTAGGCACTTCAGCTCCAACCATGGGGAGAATCTCGGCCCTTCAGCTCCTGTCATGGGGTGAATCCCCTACCCTGGGTGAGCGGTGGGAGTTTCTCTCAAGGCCATCTCAGGGGTCAGGGACAGCTTGACTCAGCTCCTGCTGGCTGGCAGCTCCCTCTGCTGGACCCAGCCCCAAGGACGAGCTCAGACACAGGGACGCCTCCGTCTGTCTGCACTTGGGCTCTGGCAGCCCCTCCACATTGCATGTGGTCAGTCACATGCAGGGCACCTGCCAGGTCCTCAATGTGTCAAGGGACAGGATCTTCCAGAGGACCTAATCTGGGTGACCTGGGAACCTCACATGGGGAAGAGAATAAGAAGGAGCTTTGACCACAGCCACTACCACCCTCGGCCCAGACACAACCGCTGCATCTGCAGACAGGGGCTGGGTCTCCTCATGGGGCAGGGAGCTCCCTATAAGCAAGGGCTGACTCTCCCATCATACTGGAAACTCCCTGAGGGCAAGCGCTCTGTCTTTTTCCTGGGAGCTCCTGGTTTGTCCCCCTGCTCACCTGTGATAGGAGCCCAGCTTAGCCCCCTAGGCTGGGCCAGCCCCCAAGGCATCCTGGGACACTTTCTCAGCAGCGTGGCCACTCCCAACCCCCAGACACCTGTCTCCGCCACTCTCCCCACTCCCTAGACTCCTCCTCCCTGCTGTCAGAGCAGAGCTGACACTGGGTAGTGCTGCTAAGTGCCACCCTGACCTCAGCAGCCCTGGAGGCAGTGCAGTGAGTGGCCTAAAGAGCTGTGCCAGGGATGGGACGTGACTGCCCCCCTGAACTCAGCTGCAGGCTTGGCCATGAGGAAAACAATACCTTAGGGAGGCGGAATGACCAGTGACATCAGCATACGTGACTGTCAGCCCAGCTCTCCCCTCTGCCCTCCACCCTCCCCCTCCCCACAGTGCCTGCTGAGCACACTGACCTTCAGCTCACAGGCCTCTCTATGTGCCCGCTCCAAGGACAGGGGCAGTACCCGAGGGGAGGGGGCTGCTTTCTGACTCCTGGTCTTCTAAGTAAGTGCTCAGGGGGTAGAGGGGAGCACAGGCCCCAGCCCTCTCCAGCCTGGGCTTCTGAGTCAGGAGCCAGCTTCTTACTGGGTGACCCTCCCCGCCCCCTCCCTGGCAGCCCTGCCCTGAGGAAATTGATCATTCTCTTGGCTCTGCAAGACCTTCCTTCCGAGTGTCTGGCAGGCTTCTGGTGACTTGAAGCCAGTGTAGAGGGCAACTGGCTTCCCACCCCAAGCCTGCTGATGGAACTGCCAGGCCTGCATCCCTAGGGGCAGAGTCCCTGCCCGGATGGGCAGTGCTGGCTGTCCCAGGGAAGCAAGTTCAATCCTTGGATGACCACCATTTGCCCCCGAGATGGCCTCTGCAAAAGCCTGTCTAAGTGCCCCCCGAGACCCTACCCAAGGAGTGCCAGGTCCAGAGCTCAGCATTCTATTATAGCTTCCAGCTTGGGTAAGACCAGTCAGAGACACCAAAAACTAGACCCACAGTTGCCAAATTTGTTCCCTTGTGCACTTTTGTCAGTAAATATATCATTGTGCATCTCAGTATAGGTGTATATCTTTATTTTAAAATTATGTATGTTAAGGCCAACATTGCAGGTAGGCTGAAGTGTAATACTAGTTGGGGCAAGCAAAAATCATCAGAACAGCAAGACATTTAACAGGGACATCCAGGAGCAAGAAAGCCATAGTGAGCCTTGATGAGCTCCCACATACCCCTGACAGTGTGGAAGGTTGCATGCTCACTGGGGAAGACTGAAAGGGCTTGGCTATCTACTCATCCCTGGCTGAGCATATAGAGAGTTAAATTCAGGGGAGACCTGTGAACCCCCTGAAGTTTGAATGTGTTCCCCAACCCACACACAGATCCATTGGCAGAGGGTAGAAGCCTTATGAGATCAAGGTATTTAAGCATAATCTACCTCTGACCAATCATTGGCTGCACACTAAGTTATGCTGACCCAGGGGCAATTCCTAGGAAGCCAGGCTGAAAAATTAAAACAAAAATTAAAAGCAAAACAAAACTGAGCAGAGCTATATCAGCGGCCTCACACTGTGAGAAAGACAGATTCCATAGAATCAGCCCAGGCAAATTCCTAGACAACCAATCAACCAACAAAAAACTCAGCAACAACAACGGGGGTGGTGGTGGTGGTGCTGGTAGTGAATCAGCATTCAGAACTGCTAGTGCATTATCAAAAATGTCTGGTTTTCAGCAAGAAACTGTAAGACATGCAAATAAACAGGAACGTGTAATCCATTCAGAGGGAAAAAGCAGTCAAGAGAAACTGTCTTTGAGGTGTCCAGATGTTGCATTTGACAAAGACTTCAAAGAAGTTATTATAAATGTGTTAAAATAACAGAAGCCATGTACAAAGAATTAAGGAAATACTCCCATCAAATGATTCATCAAATAGAAAATATCAATAAAGAGGTAGAAATTATATATATCTTTGAAAAGAACTGGAAATCCTGGAATTGAAAAGTATAATAACTGCAATGAAAAATTTACAGCAGGGGTCTAACAGCAACTTTGAACTGGAAAAATAAAGAATCAGCAAACCTAAAGATAGATCAATTGAGATTATCCAATCTGAAAAACAGAAAGTAAAAAAGAATAAGGAAAAATGAACAGGGCCTCAGAGATCTGTGGAACATCATCAAACATATCACTACACACCTCATGGGCGTTTCAGAAGGAGAGAAAAGGGCAGAAAAAATACGTGAGGAAATAGTGGCCAAAAAGCTTCCAAATTTGATGAAAGACACTACACACGCAAAAAAAGTCTAAATAAGACAAATACAAAAAGATCCATAGACAAACACCACAGTAACTCTGTTGAAAGACAGAGATAGGGAAAATCTTGAAAGCAGCAAGAGAAAAAGGATGCATTACGTAGAAAGGAACTACAATATAATTATCAGCTGATTTCAGATCAGAAGTAATGGAGGCCAGAAGGAGGTGGGATGGCATATTCAAAGTGCTGAAAAGAAGACAGAAACTGCCAACCACGTAGTCATATCTAACACAAGTATTCCTTTAAAATGAAACTGAAATAAAGACATTCCCAGGTAAACAAAGGGTGAGAATTTGTTGTTGGCATGCATGCCTACAAGAAGTACTAAAGGAAGTCCTTCAGGCTGAAAGGAAATGACACCAGACAGTGACATGAATCCACTTGAAGAAGTAAAGAACACAGAAAAAGGTAATTACATAGGTAAATGTAAGACATTATAAATATATTTTTCTTTTATTTATCTAAAAGACAATTGCATAAAATACTAATTATAAAATTACAGTTGACCCTTGAACAACACAGGTTAGAACTGCACAGGTCCATTTATACATGGATTTTTTTCAATAAACATATTGGTAAATGTTTTGGAGATTTTGTAACAGTTTGAAAAAACCTGCAGACAAACTGTGTAGCCTGTTAATGTCAAAAAAATAAGAAAAAGGTAGGTGTGTCATTAATGCATAAAATGTGTAGATACTAGTCATTTTATCATTTACTACCATAAAATATACACAAATCTAATATAAAAAGTTAATAATTTATCAAAATGTACACACACAAACACAGATTGTAAATGATACTATTCATAGTTGAGAGAAATGTAAACATAAAAATACAGCATTAAATTATAACGGCATAAAATTAGCTGTAGTATATACTGTACTGCTATAATAATTTCGTAGCTACCTCTTGTTGCTATTGTGGTGAACTCAAGTGTTGTATGGCTTAAAATACCATATGATGCTAATCATCTCTGCATGAGCAGTGCATCTCTCCAGTAAATTGCATATCACAGTAAAGAGTGATCTCTTGCGGTTCTCACGATTCTTTCATTGTATTTAGTGCAATACTGTAAACCTTGAATAACACCATGCCACTAGTGATGCTGGAAGTGCTCCCAAGAAGCAAAGGAAAGTCATTACATTACAAGAAAAAGTTGAATTGCTTGATCTATACTGTAGACTGAGGTCTGCAGCTGTGGTTACCCACCATTTCAAGAAAAATGAATCTACTGTAAGGACCACTGTAAAAAAAAAAAAGAAAAGGAAATTTGTGAAGCCATCACTGCAGCTACGCCAGTAGGCACAAAACCTTGCACTTTTTGTAAAATATCTTTTTATCAGCTTTTATGGTGAGTGCAGGATTGCTATAAGAAAAGTATACCTAATATTTCAGAAGAAGTGAAGTTATATGACAACTTAAAGCAAAAGGAAGGTAAAGAATCTAAAGCTGGAGAATTTAATGCCAGCAAAGGATGGTTTAATAATTTTAAAAAGAGGTTTGGCTTGAAAAATGTTAAGATAACAGAAGCAGCTTCTGCCAACCAAGAGGCGGCAGACAAGTTCCCAGAATTAAGAAAATCATTGAGGAGAAAGGATATCTGCCTGAACAGGTTTTTAATGCAGGGAAAAGTGACCTATTCTTGAGGAGGATGGGATAAACTCCACAAAGAACAGTTATTAATAAGAAACAGAAGTGAACACCAGGACTTATGGCAGGAAAAGATAGGCAAATGCTACTGTTTTGTGCAAATGCAGTTGGGTTTATAATCAGGACTGCCTTTATCCATAAAGCTGCTAACCCCTGAGCCTCAAAGGGAAAAGGTAAACACCAGCTGCAGTCTTTTGGTTGTACAACAAGAAGGCCTGAATTGGCCCAGCAGCAGGGGTTCCCACCTCTAATCCCAACACTTTGGGAGGCCAAGGCAGGATCCCTTGAGGCCAGGAATTCAAGATCAGCCTGGGCAACGTGGCGAGACCCTGCCTTTACAAAAAGAAAGAAAGGAAAGAAGAAAGAAAGAAAAAGAAAGAAAGAAAGAAAGAAAGAAAGAAAGAAAGAAAGAAAGAAAGAAAGAAAGAAAGAAAGAAAGAAAGAAAGAAAGAAAGAAAGAAAGGAAGGAAGGAAGGAAGAAAGAAAGAAAAGAAAGAAGGAAAGAAAGAAGGAAAGAAGGAAGGAAGGAAGGAGAGAAAGAAAGAAAGGAAGAAAGAAAGAAAAGAAAGAGAGAGAGAAAGAAAGAAAAGAAAAAAGAAAGAAAGAAAGAAAGAAAGAAAGAAAGAAAGAAAGAAAGAAAGAAAGAAAGAAAGAAAGATAGATTGATTTAAAATATTAGCTGGCATGGTGGTGTGGGCCTGTAATCCTGGTTACTTAGGAAGCTGAGGTGGGAGATTGGTTGAGCCCAGGAGTTCAAAGTTACGATAAGCTATGACTGCACTACACTATACTGTGGGCAACAGAGCAAGATGCTGTCCTTATTTTTAAAAAATAATAATAAGAAGAAAGCCTGAACAACAAGAACACTTTTTCTGGATTTGTTCAATGATACTTTGTCCCTGAAGTCAGGAAGTATCTTGACAGTAAGGGACTACCTTTTAAAGTTCTTTTGATATTGGACAATACCCCTAGCTACCTAGAACCCCACGACTTCAATACTGAAGGTGTCAAATTGATCTATTTGCCCCCAAAATGATGTCTCTAATTCAGCCTCTAAATCAGGGAGTTATAAGGGCCTTTAAGGCTCATTACACATGATATTCTATGGAAAGGACTGTCAACGCTGTGGAAGAGAACCCTGATAGAGAGAACATCATGAAAGCCTAGAAGAATTATACCTTTGAAGATGCCATTGTTATAGAGAAAGCTGTGAAAGCCATCAAGCCCTAAACAATAAATTCCTGCTGGAGAAGACTGCATCTGGATGTTGTGCCTGACTTCACAGGATGTACAAATGAGCCAAACACGGAAATCATGAGAGAGGTTGTGAGTATGGCAAAAAAAAAAAGAGGAGAGGGAAGGATTTCAAGATATGGATCTTGGAGAAATTCAAGAGTGAATAGACACCACACCAGAGAAATTGACAGAAGATGACCTGATGAAGATGAGCGCTTCCAAACCCATGCAAGACAATGAGGAAGAAGACACAGAAGAAACAGGGCCAGAAAACTAATTGACAGGAGACAATTTGGCAGATGAGTTCTATTATCCAGGACTGCCTTTGACTTCTTTTACGACATAGATCCTTCTATGATATAAGCACAAAACTAAAGCAGACAGTGGAAGAAGGATTGGTACCATACAGAAACCTGTTTAGAGAAATGAAAAAGCAAAAAGTCAGGCAGAAATTATTATGCATTTCCATAAAATTACACCAACTATACCTGCCTCTCCTGCTTCCCCTTTCACCTCCTCCACCTCTTCCATCTCTGCCACTCCCAAGACAGCAAGACCAACCCCTCATCTTCCTCCTCCTCAGCCTACTCATTGTGGAGACGATCAAGATGAAGACCTTTATGATGATCCACTTTCACTTAAGGAATAGTAAATATATTTTCCTTGTGATTTTCATAATAACATTTTCTTTCCTCTAGCTTACTTTATTGTAAGAATATAGTACCTACTACATATAACATGGAAAATATGTGCTAACATACTGTTTATGTTATCAGGCTTCTGGTCAATAGTAGGCTAGTAGTGGTTAAATTTGGGGGGAGTCAAAAGTTATACACAAATTTTCAGTGGTGAAGGAGATCAGTGCCCGAGTCTCTGCATTGTTCAAGGGTCGACTGTATATTGTTGGGCTTAGAACATATGAAGATGTAATATATATGATAATAATAGCACAAAAATGTGAGTAGAACTATATTGGAGCAAGGAAAAGACAACAGAAAATAACTCAAATCCAGAGGAAAAAATGAAGAGCACCAAAATGGTAAATATGTAGGTTAATATAAAATAACCTATAAGTATATTTTTCCCCTTTCTTCCCTAAAATTCCTTAAGAGACATAAAATGACACAAAGCAATAAACCCAACATTGTCTTGTTGAATTTGTAATGTATATGGATGTAATACACACAACAGTAATAGTACAAAGGATGGGGATGGGGAAGGGAATGGACTTATATTAGAGCAAAGTCTCTATAATTTACTGAAATTGCATTAGTATTAAACTGAAATAGATTGTAATAAATTATAACACATGTTATAACCCCTAGAATGAGAACTAAGAAAATAACTCAAATATATAATAAAACAACAAAAAAGGATTTAAAAGGTACACTAGAAACATATTTAACACAAAAGAAGGCAATAAAGGAAAGCTGAGAAAAGAAAGACGTGAAACATGGAAAAAAATAGCAAAACTTCAGAGACAAATCCAACCATATCAATAATGATACTAAATGTGAATGACTTAAACACTCCAATCAAAAGTCAGAGATTATCAGATTGGACTTAAAAACAAAATCTATCTATATGCTGTCTTTGGAGCAAAAGACATACATAGGTTAAAAGTGAAAGAATGGGAAAACATAAACCTACACACATAAACATATAAAAACATATGCAGATAATAACCATAAGAAAGCTAGAGTGGCTATATAATTATTAGCCAAAAAAGACTTCAACACCAATTATATTTGTATTTGTCTAATATAATTATTTGACAAAACAGACTTTAAGACCAAAAAATGATAGTAGAGACAAAGAGTAACATTATATAATAATAAAAGAGTCATTTCATCAGAAAGACATAATAGTTAAACACATATCCACCTAAAACAGAGCTCCCAAAATACATGAAACAAAACTAATGGAAACAAAGGAAGAAATAAGATAATTCAACAATAATAGTTGGAGATTTCAATACTCCATTCACAATAGTGTATAGAACAACTAGACAGAAAGCCAGCAAGAATATACAAGACTTGAGCAACACCATCACCAACTTAATCTGCCATCTAGAGAACACTCTCCCCAAAATGTCAGGAATATACATTCTTTTCAAGTTTGCAAAGAATTCACCAGAACAGAACATATACTGGGCCATAAAACAAGATTCAATTAGTTGAAAAAAATTAAAATCATACAAAGTATGTTTATTACCACAAAGAATACATTAGAAATAAACAACAGAAGAAAATTTAGAAAATCCACAAATATTTGGAAATCAAACAAAACATTTCTAAATAGTTAATGGGTCAAAAAAGAAATCACAAGGCAAATTGAAAAGTATTTTGAACTGAATGAACACAAAAAGAACATATCAAAATGTATAGAATCGAAATCGGAGCTTAGTAGTAAACTTATACCTTTAAAAACCTACATTAGCAAAAAAAAAAAGAAAGATGTCAAATCAATAACCTAAACTTCCACTGTAAGAAATCAGAAAAAGAAGAGCAAACTAAACCCAAAGCAATCCCAAGTAAGGAAATAATAATGATTAGAACAGAAATTCATAAAATAGAAAACATAAAAACAACAGAGAAGAATCAATGAAAATCAAATGTAAAGGTCAATAAAATTGTCAAACGTTTAGCTAGACTGACCAAGACAAAAAGAAAAAGACACAAATTGTTGAAATCAAAACTGAAGGAGGGAACATCACTACTTACCTCACAGAAAGTAAAAGAATGATAAAGAATACTATGAATAACGTTATACAAAACAAATTGGACAACTTAGATGCTTAACATTATTAGTCTTCTGAGAAATGCAAATTAAAACCACAATGAGACACCACTTTACATCAAGTATCATGATACAGAGAAATAGGAAGCCTCATACTCTGCTGGTAGGCACATAAAATGGTAGAGCCACTTTGGAAGATACTTGGGTAGTTTTTGTCTGTTTGTTTGTTTGTTTTTGAGATGGAGTTTCACTCTTGCTGCCCATGATGGAGTGCAGTGGAGTGATCTTGGCTCACCGCAACCTCCACCTTCCGGGTTCAAGCTTCTCTTGCCTCAGCCTCCCGAGTAGCTGGGACTACAGGCATCTGCCACCATGCCTAGCTAATTTTTTTTTTTTTTTTTTTTTTTTTGTATTTTTTTTGTATTTTCAGTAGAGACAGAGTTTCACCATGTGGGTCAGGCTGGTCTTGAACTCCTGACCTCAGGTGATCCACCCACCTCGGCCTCCCAAAGTGCTGGGATTACAGGTGTGAGCCACTGCACCCATTTTCTTAAAAGTTAAACATACATTTACCACATGACGCAGCAATTACACTCCTAGGTATATACCCAAGAGAAATGAAATTGTATGTCCACACAAAAACCATGAATATCCATGGGAGCATTATTCATAACAGCCAAAAAGTGGAAACCACTTAAGTGACAACCAACTGGTGAATGCATTGAGAAAATGTGGCGTATCACACAACAGAATACTATTCAGCTATAAAGAAAAACCAAACACTGATACATATTACAACATGGATGAACCTGAAAACGTTAAGTTCAGTTCAAGGACACCAGACATAAAAGACCACATATTGTATGATTCCATTTATATGAAATTTCCAGGAGAGGCAAATCTACAGAGACAGAAAAGTAGATTCATGGTGGTGGCCTGGGGGGGTCAGGGTAAGAACCAGGAATGACTGCAAAGGGTCAGAAGGAATTGCTTTTGGAGTGATGGAAATGTTCTAAAATTGCTGGATCATGATGATGGTTGTACTACAAATCATTGAACTGTGCACTTAAAATGGGTGGATTTTATGGTATACAAGTCATACTCAATAAAGTTATTTTTAAAATTATATACTTGCACTACATATAAAAATATATATTTATGAAGAAAGTAGAAATGTTAAAGGATGAGATAAATATAACTTGCCAGGCCTGGTGGCTGACACCTGTAATCCCAGCACTTTGGGAGGCCAAGGCAGAAGGATTGCTTAGCCCCAGGAGTTAGAGTCCAGCTTGGGCAACACAGTGAGACCCTGTCTCTACAAAAAAACAAGAAAATTAGCCAGATGTGGTGGCTCTTGCCTGTAGTTCCAGCTACTCAGGATGCTGAGGCAAGAGGATCACTTGAGCCCAAGAGGTCAAGACTGCTATGAGCCATGATCATGACACTGGACTCCAATCTAAACGACAGAGTGAGACTGTCTCAAAAAATATATGTGTATATATATAAACTTATATATATAATATATATAGGATATATATAAGTTTATATATATATAAACTCTTCCCACTTTGGAAATCATTGACTTCAACTACAAGGAAGGGCATGTCGTCCAATGGTTTCGTTTGTGGGCCCTGGAGCCAGGCTGCCTGAGTTCAAATCTTGGCTCTGCCACATACTAGCTGAGGGACTTCAGGGAAGCAATGTAACCTCTTCCAGGTTGGTCTCTCATTTGTAAAATGGGATGATGAGTATAATAACAATTAAGCAGAATATCCAGGGGTTCTTTGAAAGCGCAGAGACCATGGCCACTCCCATCCCATCCCTAGGATGACCACTGGGTGCAAGCCCATTGCCCCTTAGAAGCTTCCTCATCCCCAACTTCCAGGCAAGGCAGACTCACCAACCAATCCATAAAGCACCTACTGTGTGCTTAGCACCAAGCAAGTAGGTTTGAAGGACGATTCTCCCCTGACCCCAGACATACACAATACACAGACTGCTTCATGGGTTCCCAGAGTCTCATGAGAACTTCTCTCCATTGTGCAGGATGGGGAAACTGAGGGCCAAAGGAAGGACACTAGGTCATTAGAACACAAGCAGGACTTGCTTCCCAGGGTTGGAAAGAACTTTGAGAAGGAAATGTCAAAAGCACAATGGCAATTCTGAGCCGAGCAGGGAGGAAGGAGAGAGGAGAGCTGAGAGGGAATGGTAGTGCATGGAGGAGCAGGCCGTGGATGTGGGAGTGTATGAGCTGCAGCCCGGTGCTCTGCGAGGAGCTGCCAGTGAGCCACCAGCCTTTGCAGAGCAGAGAACTCAGGTGGCAGGAGAGCTGAGCCCAACTCCCACAGATCACTTGGTGGCAGGGGCTCACTAGCTATCCTGGCTCCCCGGCCAAGCCCCATCCCCACATCCACCCGCTCCCGCCTACCTCACCCAATCTGCCCTGGGCCCTGGAGGATGTTGCCAAACACTAGGTCATTGACCCCGGGTGTGGGGTGGGCACAGCAGGGAAGGTGGGGGGCGGGAGAGAGGCCAGCAATCCCTGTTTGACTGGAGCTGTTCCAGGCTGCTTGGGCTGACCCGACTGCTGCCATGTCCTTGCTGAGCTGTCGGGGCTGCTGAGTCACTTGCCTTAAAAATCTGGAGGCAGCAGGCCGCGTGGACTCTGGCCTGGTGCCCCCTCCCTGTGGCAGTAGCTGGTGTGTGTGTGGGGGGCCTTCCGGGTGCCTGACCCCTGCCCACCCCAACTTGCTGCACCCTCTCCCAGGCACATTCTCAGCGGAAGCTCATAATCACCTTTAAAAATCCCGTTCACCCCAAACTGACTTGTAGAGGCCACTCCAACCTCCCACTTCGCCCACATTAGGGTTCCACCCAGATAATTTCAAATGACACCCCACCCCCAACCTCCTGCTGCTGACAGCTTCCTCCTTCTTCCTAGCTAGCCCATCCTCCATTCCTTGTTCCCTCCTAACTCTCCCCCATCTCCCTCACTCTTAGCCAGCTCACAGGCAGGACAGGGCAGAGATTCAGGAAGGCAAAGTCTTCACCCCAGGAATGAGGTGGTTTGAGTTCCCAGTTTTGTCCCTTATTGCTGTGAGACCTTGGACAAGTTATTTAATGTGTGTCTTAGTTTCTTCATCTATGAAGTGGGAATAACAATAGTACTAATCTCTTGGAGTCATGGGAAAGACTAGAGGGAGTGGTCATTATTGTTAATTCCTTAGCAACCTCTCTCCCCCACACCCCTCCCCATCCAGCCCTCACCCTCTCTACTCCCCACAACCCCCAAAATATACATAGGAATCAGGAATTACATAGAGGGTGAGACATATACAAATGGCACTTCATCAGAACTACTGCCTTTCTGAGACCTGAGTGCAGTAGTGTGTTGGAGCCAATCTCCTGCAGCTTGGACAGTTGTAAACTTTTCTTCACAACTGCTCATCCATTGACTTCAGGTTGGTAGTCTGAAGTCAGCCATGGTGGGAGTATTTACACCACAGAAATTGGCAAATGCTGCTAATGAGAATTTTTTTCACCCAGAGAGCTGGTCATGAAACAATAACCAACCACTGCCTGGGGGTCAGGGTACCCTGAACATTGACTACAGCAGCAAGTACCTGGGAAAGGGCTAGAGAGGCCCTGGATGGGAGGTGTGGGTAGAACTACTCAGCCCCATCTCCTTTTTCCTCCCCTCCAGCCCCCTGCAGCCCTGTGCCTGGACCAGTAAGGTTGCTTCCTGACTACTGAGGTCCCTGTATCCACTCAGCCCCGTTCAGTCTCCTCTCTACTATCCTGGAATAAAAACCAACCCTAGGCCCTCCTCTTAGGGTGAGGGCAAGCACCCCAGGCCGTGCAGGCTCTGGCCCCTTTCCTTCTGCTCTTCCTCTGAGTGCCTCCACCCTTATTCATACGCTCACTCCTGTCTCAGAGCCTCTGCCTAGACTGCTCTTCCCAGCCTGCAAACCCACTTCCCAGAGCTGATCTGCATTCAGACTTCAGTGTTCTTCTCTGATCACCCACCCACCCCACCCCAAGAACAATACTTATCACAGTTTTTATCATTTTTGTGTGTGCAGTTATTTCAAGTTTTTCTCACCCACAGAGATGGAAAGCTTCAGGAAGGGAACAGGTTCTGGCTTGTTCAGCACTAATCTCCCACACAGGGCCTAAAATATAGTAGGTGCCTGATAAATATTTACCAAATGGATGAATGAACTATCCCTTTGGAACACTGATGTTAAGGAGTAAGGGAATGCTTTTAAATCAGGAGAGAGAGCTGTGCTTAGAGTGGAGGCCTGAGCACAGTGTGGGAGTCCAAGTCCAAATCCCTGTCCCATTTTTACTTACTGTGTGACCTGGGAATCTCCATTTCCTCTCCTGTAGGATGGGATCATAATAATGACAATCACACACTTGGCAAAACCCCAAGGTTGCTACGCCATCAAATGCAACAACGGCCATGAGAATCTTCTATTAATTGCCCAGCCAAGTCTGCAGAGGGCTGACAATGGGCTTGGATTCAGATCCCAGCACTGCTGCTTAGTAGCTGGGTCAGCTTGGAGAAGTTATGCAATCTCTTTGAGTGTCAGTCTCCTCAAAGATGCAGTGCAATCTCTACCTCATAGGGAAGTAGGAGAGAGACAGTGTGTCTCAAGCACGTAACACCAAGTCTAGCACGGAGTAAACCTGAAGCTCAAGTGGGTGTCCATTGTGACTATTACCTTTATCTCCAAACATATTTTATACAGGAGCTGTGTAGCATTGCTTATTGAGAAACCAAAGACTGATGTTATAGTATATGTTTTTCTAATAAGCCTAGGACAGGAGGGTGGGGCAGAGTTTGGGGAGAGGCCTCCTTGAGCATCTCTTCATGCTAGGCACTGGGCTGTATACACACTGGGAGCCGCTGGCCATCTCCGCCTGCCCTAAGGTGATTAGTAAAACCAGCCAGCCACAGTGGAAGGAGCATCTGAGCCAGACCCCAGGCACAGGCAGAACCCTGCGGGAATCAAGCCATAGGACATTTATGCAATATGGTTGAACAGGAACAGGGCAGCGGCCTCTTAGAGCTCAGCTTCAGATCACAGAAATGGGGTTTCCCATAGGGCCAGGGTAGGTTCAGGATGGAGGCCAAAACCACTTGGGTAGGCTGTGCTGAGCACTTGATTGGGGGGTCGGCGGGGAGAGGTACCACAATTGAGCACCTCCTATTAATACTTGGCAGGCTCTGGCCTGGGCACCTTAACACAGCATCAAAGCAGTTCTACCAGTGGGTGCTACTAGCCCGTTTTCCAAAGGAAGAAACTACGGCTCAGAGAAGTGAGGCCAAAACATGCTGAACCAGAATTCTATTCCTGAGCAGGCAGCTTTCCACTGCCCCAGCCTGCCTCCCCCAGGGAAGGAACCTAGGTGCCGATGGAACCTGTCCTGGGCTGTCTCCAATGAGCGAAAGCAAGCAACAGGGCCCAGGACCCCGGACTCTCTCCCCAAGGCTCCTCCATTTCCAAGTAGAAGTGGAGACCTCTGTATGCCTCTGTAGGAATAATATTATTAAGATTATTATTAGCTATAATTTAATGAGAGATTATTATGTGCCAGTGAGCTTTCATTAACTCATTTAATGCTCTTGACAACAGCCCGGTGGCTGGGTCCCTGTCTACCTTTATATGTGGATGAGAAACCAAAGTCCAGAAAAGCTAGCATTGATTCCTCTGGCACCTCTTCTACTTTTTTTGGAAAATAAAAATGTGTTGTTGCAATACTTTGGAGCATCAACCCAGAATCACATAACAAGAACAGAGGAATTAGTCAGTTGGAAAGTCCTCCCTCATGTCTACCCCAAGTCTCTCAGGCTGCAGTGAGAGCTTGACATTCCCCAGCTTCTCTGGACCAGCCAACAGCCACCCCCTACCATGTGGCCTTGGCCCCTCCTTTGCTGGGAATCAGGAGGGGGTGGTCCTCCTTTGTTCCCCAGGCTTGGGGGAGCATTCCTACCCCAGAGAGGCCAGCTGAGGTCATGGGTCTATGCCCCCTCTCCAGGCCAGCCTGACCATGCTGGCAGCCCCGTCAATCAGGTGCAGCCCGCTCAGCAGCCAGCCTTTTATTTCCTAAATTAAAAGGGCTTGTGATTCCTGATTGAATTAAAGGCGGGAAGGTCAGCTCTGAGACCAGCAGGGAGATTTCAATCACGGGAGACCGGAGGCAGCCAGGGTGGGCAGGGGAGTGAGGCAGGGAGCAGACAAGGCTGGGAGCAAGAGTAGGGACGGGCACCACTGCTTCTCTCTCAGGCCAGACCAGTCAAAGCATGGTACAAGGGTGGCTAGTCCACAGCACCTACCCCCACAAGCCTTTTGAAAATGTCAGTTTGAATTAAAGAAATGTCATCCTCTGATACAGCAGACAACCTGAACTGCTGGACTAGGCAGACTTGCTTGTGTATCTGTTGTTTAAAATGCCCTCAGAAAAGTGAATTCCACAGTCCTCCTCACTTCCCACTGTCAGCAGGTTCTTTCTGACTTCTCTCTTAAACTCCCATATTGGATCTTAAGGAGACAAGGGGCCGGGCGCGGTGGCTCAAGCCTGTAATCCCAGCACTTTGGGAGGCCGAGTCGGGTGGATCACGAGGTCAGGAGATCGCAGACCATCCTGGCTAACACGGTGAAACCCCGTCTCTACTAAGAAATACAAAAAACTAGCCGGGCGAGGTGGCGGGCGCCTGTAGTCCCAGCTGCTCGGGAGGCTGAGGCTGGAGAATGGCGTGAACCCGGGAGGCGGAGCTTGCAGTGAGCCGAGATCGCGCCACTGCACTCCAGCCTGGGCTACAGAGCGAGACTCCGTCTCAAAAAAAAAAAAAAAAAAAAAAAAAAAAAAAGGAGACAAGGATGACGCTACTTGCTTTGAAGTTATAAAGGACAGTCAATCAGCTGCTTTTTCTGCACCTATGACTCAGGCTCAGGGATCCTGCAAACTACCAGTGCTTTCCTGCGACCTGGATAGACTGGGGAGAGGACTGCAATGAACACAGTCTTCCTGGCTGTGTGCTTTGGGGAAAGCTCCTCTTTTGCCAGGGACTCAGTTTTCCCATCTATACAATGGGCAGCATAGCCCGTACAGGATTTGCTGGAGTACTAGCCTTTCCTGGATAGTCAGGGTTAAGATGTGACTTTTTGCTTGGGCTAGCACCAAGTCTACCTTATATATAACCCTGGAGTCCCCCTGCCAAGAATCAAGTCAGGAAGTACAAGGACTTGATTCCTATCTCTGCAGGGCAGATAAGGAAGCCCTGCAGTAAACGCCCCATGTCCTCCAAGGATAGGCAAGAAGAACAGGCTTGACCCACGGTGGGGCTGAGGTTAACTATCAGGAGGAACTGACTTCCTCAGTGAGAGTGGTTTCTGGAACTAGATCATACAGAAGCCCTTTCCCCTCTCCCTACCCACTGCTCCCTCTGGCCCTGCACTATCTCCATGGGGGCAGCCTTAGATATAGGGGTTGCACCACAAGTGGTGGGACTGGGATCAGACATGAGAAAGGACTTCCTAATGGTAGGTGAGATAACGCAGTAACATACATCATCAAAGGAGGAGTGCCTGTGGGGCACGTTTAAGGAAATAGGGAATCATGGGCCTCACCTAAGGCAGTGGAGGTAAGCTCTGGGCCTGGAGCCAGAGAGCTGGTTCCCTTCTCAAACCTTGCTGGTCTTGAGCAGGTCCTTTGCCTCTTCTGTGGAAGGAAGGTGATGATGCTATCCTAGCAAACAAGGCACGCACAGGCTTCTGATGGCATGGTGACATGGGCAACTGAGGGTCGGCTGTGTGGGTGGCTTTTTCCTGTATATATCAA
Source organism: Chlorocebus sabaeus (assembly GCF_047675955.1). Taxonomy (NCBI): domain Eukaryota; kingdom Metazoa; phylum Chordata; class Mammalia; order Primates; family Cercopithecidae; genus Chlorocebus; species Chlorocebus sabaeus. The sequence goes on from NC_132920.1 coordinate 44,192,667, forward strand.
TTTATATGCCCTTCCAAAAAGTCAGTAACATCTTTTTAATGCCTTGGCATAGCTGTGTCTTTCTTTACCAGCAGATTCACTATTCCTGTTCCATGTTCCAGATGCTGTTTTAAGTACTTTACATGTATTTAACTCATTTAACCTTCTCAACAACTGTCATGATCCCCATTTAGAGAAGGGGAAACCAAGGCACAGAGAAGTCCAGTAATTTGCCCAAACTTAGCAGTAGCGGGGTGATGGTTTGAATCGGGGCAGCCAGGTTCTAGAACAATGCTAGCACTCAAGCTAGAACTCTCTGTGATGAAGGAGTCGTTCTGTATCTGTGCTATGCAGTGTGGCAGCCACGAGCCCCGTGTGACTTTTGAGCATTTGTCATGTGACTTATGTGACCAGGAAACTGGATTTTACTTTTTCTTCATTTTAATTTAAGTAGCTACATGAGGATAGTGGCTGCTGTATGGGACAGTGCAGCTCCAGAGACCCTGGGAACACCAGGCAGGACGAGGTCATCACTGAGGATCATTCAGATTTGTCCCTCTCGTCCTCCCGCTACCCTCCTCCTGCTACTTCCAGCCTAGAGTTCCAGGAAAGTTCTCCCTTTCTCCCACACTCCCATGTGAGAGCTTCCTTGTCCATCGGCAGGTATGTGTTCCACCCACAGCTGCCTCCTTGTTCCTGACATCCCTGAAGCTGTCTTGGAAGACCAGGACAGCCCCAGGAAGGGGCCTGGCCTGGTACCTGGTGTCTGAGTGAGCTCCCTGTAGGGCCTGGCCTATTGGCGCTGGCAACTTCTCTTGACACCAGGGAGAGAGCACTTCTCCCATGAAGGGGACCCATCCCTCCTTCGTGGACACTGTGTGACCTGAGTCCACAGGGGAGACAAGTATGGACAGCGCTCCCACACCAGGGTCTCCAGCTGGAAGCTCCCTTCTAGGTCACACCCTGTCCTGAGGCCTGAGGTCTCTGCAACTGATGGCGTGTCCTGAGGGCTTCCTGCTCTGCCTCTCAGGGGCTGAGGCCTGGTAGAGTGCTAGACGCTAGAACCACAGGGAGTCAGTCAGTGGTGCTACAGAGAGCCGAAACTCATGCTGGGCCTTGAAGTAGGAAAAGTTGTAGGTGAGCTAGGCCTGTGGTAGGGGGTATATCCTGCAGAAAGAAGAGTAAGGTCAGAGGTGCAGAGGCACAAAAGTTTGGCTGCATTATCGTATGGGAACAAGGCAAGAGTTGAAGTCACAGGGAGCTTGGGAGAAGAAGCAGCTAGTAACACTAACACCCGTGTTATAGCACCCCTGCAGGCCAGCACGGTTCTAGACCCATTATGCGTGTTATCTCATATGGTTCTCAGAACTGCCCCAGGAGGTAGACAGACCTTACAAAGAAGGAAAAGAAGACTCAAGAGGGGAGAGGAACTTGCCCAAGTCACAGAGCCGGAGCCTGGCTTCACCGGCACTGCGCATACCTGGCCTCCTTCCAAAAGACACGTGGACTTGCTTCTGCAAACAACAGATTTTCAGGAGGGTCATGCCAGGCTTGTACTTTCTTTTTCTTTTCTTTCTTTTCTTTTCTTTTCTTTTCTTTTCTTTTGAGACAGGGTCTCACTCTGTCGCCCACATTAGAGTGCAGTGGTGCGACCATAGCTCACTGCAGCCTCAACCTCCCAGGCTCAAGCAGTCCTCCCACCTCAGCCTCCAGAGTAGTTGGGATTACAGGCCTGAGCTACCACACCTGGCCCAGGTTTGTACTTTGAAAAGCTCCCTGGGGCTGCTGAATGAGAATGAATGGGCATGGGAAAGGCAGGAGACAGGAGCTGGGCAGGAAGTGGTGGCAGTCATTGAGAAGAAGAAGGCCTGGCCTGCTATATATAAGAAGCTAAGTCAGCAGAGAGAGAGAGAAGGCCCCAAACTGCAATGTGGATCCACAGGGTGCTGTTGGCTGGGGTGGAGCTGAGGAGGGACCGCCAGGGAAAGTGATGACTTGGGTTTAGATCATGTTACTTTTTAGGAGCCCGTGAGAACTTCAGGGATCTGGAGTTCAGGAAGGAAAACCTGAGGCAGAGGAATGGATTTGAGGGCCAGTGTTGATGGTTGAGACCTTGAGTGGGTCCTGGGAGAAGAGAAGCAGCCCCCTTCTTACCCTGAGGACTCCCAATCTCCCAGGGACCCAGAGGGTAGGGAGCCCTTCAAGAAAACAAAAAAAAGAGACCCAGGAGGATGGGCATCCTAGTAATGTGGGAGGGCAGCATGGGGAGGTTTTGAGCAGACCCAGGAGATAGAAACTCAACCTGGACCCTCCAGATTTGGTGCCCAGGAGGTTCTAGCAGGGACAGCAGAGGCAGGAACCAGGCTGGGCTGTGAGGTGAGGACAGCATGGAAGGCAGGCCATGGGGAAGGGGCGCAGCTCTCCAGGAAGAGGGAGAAGAGGAGGCAGTGATTGGGGGGAGGTGGGAGAGCACCTCTGGGGTCCCTGGGTACCCCCTATCACAGGAGTAGTCCCTGAAACTTCAGGTCTGCCTGCCCAGGTTCCCTTATGCCAAGTGTGACTTCTCTGACATCCTCCCTCACACCCTCCGCAAAGCACTCAAAAAAGTGCTGAGCCCACTGCTGGCCCTGGAAAGGGTTTGCTGATTCACGGAGGAGGAGAGTCTGGCAGCCTGAAGATGGCAGAGAACTCCACCCTGCCTTGGGGAAAGAAAGCAGCCTGGAAGATGTAGGAGAGGCCACAGCATTCTACTCATATACTTCCTGTGCAGGGTGCAGGGCCAGAGATGGGCAAGAGCCGGTGCCAAGAACATACCCATAGCTGGCCATCCTCTGAGGCAGAGGGAGCAGAGAGGTCCCAGGACTACTGTGGTTTTATACTAAGTCTTAAAATTAGGTAGTATAGTTCTCTAGCAGGTGAGGAATCAAGGAGGGCTCCTTGGGGCGGAGGGGTGGCATTAGTCAGTTTTGCCCAGTGGAAGTGGAAAGGGAAAGGATATTCCCGACAGCGTGCACACAAGCAGGAAATCAAGAGGCCTTGTTGGTATCTGGCAAGGAGCCTGGGCTGGCTGGCTCCTCCGGCATCAGCTGTGGAGAGACATGACACTGAAGAGAAGCTGGCCTCTAAGTCAGGGAGAGCTCTGAATGTGCAAGTAAAAGAGTTCAAGCTTTATTCTGTAGACAATGGTGAGCCCTTGCAGGTTTTGCAGTAGGACAGATCCCTGAGGGTATCTCCTCTGGCTGGGGCAGCTGTGGGAAGACCAACTGGTTCTTCATGGGAGGTAGGGGAGGGAATGTCCATCAGGGTCTCCCACAGGGCAAGAACCCCAACCCCACGATCAAGGCCAGGCTGGTAAAAATAGCTGGGAATCCCACTGGATAAAAATAGCTGTGGGCAGGGGAACTCACCGGCACCAACAGGTAGGAAAAGTAGGTCATGGCTATGGGCCACCTGGGAGGTGAGCAGGAGGGAGCAGAACTCCTTCAGAGCCTGCCACTTCCTCCTTCACCCGTGAAGACTCAGCCTCCTGGGCAGCTCCGAGCAAGGTCTGACAATGGAGGAAGATCTGGAATTAGCTCTCCAGGCCTGCGGGCCATGTGCTATCTCTCCCTCCGGGGGCATTTCTACCTCCCAGCTAGCTTTGAGCATCTTCTGGTACCCTGCTTTGACTTCAGGAATTCACTTCCCAGCAGAATCTAGTGCCTCATTTCTTGGCGACATCATTTTCTAGACTCATTCAGAATCTATTAACCTCTTTATTGTAACTGTGATTTATTGAGCATTTATGAAGTTCTATGCATGGTGCTAACTTTTTCACAGTACAAGAATAACCTCTCTGAAATATGAGTCTGTTCTCCGAGAGTCAAGCATCTCTCTCTTAGAACTTTTGTCCACACTATTGGGTTTTTAAAATTATCATACAGTAAAATTTACTGTTTTTCTTCTGGTATACAGGTCTATGAATTTGAACATGTGTAGATGTGTGTATCCTCCACCACCATCAGGATGCAGGAAAACTCCATCACCCCCAAAAACGCACTCATGCTGTTGTTTTATAGTTATACCCTCACCCCACCCGTAACCCTGGCAAGTACTAATATGTTTTCCATCACCATGGTTTTGTCTTTTTGAGAGTGTCAAGTAAATGAAATTACAGTGTGTGACCTCTTGACTGGCTTCTCTCATTTAGTATGAAAGTTTTTGAGATTCATCCAAATATTGTTGCATTTATCAATATTGTTCCTTTGTACTGTTCACTGATATTTAATTGTTAACCCATTGAAGGACATTTGAGCTGTTTGCAGATTTAGGCTGTTACAAATAAAGTTGCTATGAATATTCAGGTACAGGCTTTCACGTGAAGAGAAGTTTTCATTGTTGTAAGGTAAATACATCAGGAGTGGGATTACTGGGTCACCTGGTAAGTGTACACTCAAAGATTTAACTTTACAAGGAAGTGACGAACCATTTTACAAAGTGTCTGTACCATTTTACATTCCCACCAGCAATGTTTGAGAGTTCCAGCTTCTCTGTGTTCTTGTCAGCTCTTGGTTTTACATTTTTTAATGTGCTAGTCTAACAGGTATATAGAGGTATCTCATCATGGATTCAATTCACTTTCCCTGAGTGTTAGTAATGTTGAATATCTTTTCATGTGTTCGTTTGTCATTTTTATATCCTCTTTAGTGAAGAATCTGTACAAGTCCTTTACCGATTTTTTTTTTTAATGAGGTGGCTTGTTTTCTTGCTGTTGAGTTTTGAGAGTCCTTTGTATATTCTGGTTTGATATGTGGTTTGCAAATATTTTTTCCCAGTCTGTACCTTGTCTCTTCATTTTCTTAACGGTGTCTTTCCTTGACAGAGCAAAAGGTTTTAATTTTGATGCAGTTTGGTTTATGAATATTTCCTTCATGGATGAATCATGCTCTTGGTATCATTTTAGAGCTCTTCACCCAGCCCCAGGTCATAAAGATTTTCATATATGTTGTCTTCTAACAATTTTATAGTTTACATTTTACATTTTGATCTATGATTCATTTGGGGTTAATCTTTGTATTTAGGTCAAAGGTTTTTCTTTGTTTATGAATGACTAACTGTTCCAAATTTATTTGTTGAAAAGATTATTTTTTCTCCATTGAATTGCCTTTGTACATATTATTAATATTTGTGTAGATCAATTTCTGAACCTTCTGTTCTGTTTTACTGATCTGTATATTCATCTTTTTGCAAATTTCACACTCTCTTGATGACTACTGTAGTTTTGAACTAAGTCTTAAAATTAGGTAGTATAAACTGGGCATGGTGGTGTGCATCTGTAATCCCAGCTACTCAGGAGGCTGGAGCAAGAGGATTGCTTGAGCGTAGGAGTTTGAGACATGCCTGAGCAACATAGAGAGACCTCATCTCAAAAGACAAAACAATCCCCCTCCAAAAAAAGAAGAATAAAAAGAAAGGAGATTGGGTAGTATGACTCCTCAAACTTTATTCTTTTTCTCCCTAAAATTGTTTTAGCTATTCTAGTTCCTCTGTCATTCCATAAAATTTTAGAATCTGCTTGTTAATATCTAACAAAAAAAAAATCCTGCTGGAATTTTGATTGGTATTGTGTTAAATATATAGTCTACTTTGGGAAATTGACATCTTTATGTTGAATCTTCTGTCCATAAACATGGTATACCTTTCCATTTATTTAGGTCTTCATTATTTATTGCAACAGCATTTTATAGTTTTCAGTATACAGATCCTGCACATCACACTTGTCTCCTCCACTAGACTACCAGCCCCATGAGGCAGGGACCATGTCTGTATTACATACCACTGCATTTCCTGAGCTCCCAGAGGACCTGCCTGGCATGCAGTTGGTCCTCACTAAATATCTCTGAGTGAATAACAGCACTTTTGCATTTGTCATTTCATTTAATCTACCCACAATCCCTACAGGATAGAGATTATACTTCTTACTTCATGGAGGAGAAAACTGAGGCTTGGAAAGGAGGTATAGTGAACATTATTCTAAGATATTCCTCAAGGTTCTCACCTCCTGATGTACACACCCTATAAAATTCCCTTTCCTTGAGTGTGGAAAAAGGATCTATGAATATGATGAGATATCATTCCTGTGATTTGTTCACATTATAGAGCAAAGGTGGAGGAGTTTTGCAGATGTAATTAAGGTCCCTAATCAGTTGACTCTACAGTTATCACAAAGGAGATTTTCCCAGATGGGTCTGACCTAATCAGGTCAGACCTTTTAAATGAGAGTCTAGAGGACACAGGTGGAAAAGTCAGAGGGATTCAAAGCAGCAGAGCTGCTCTTCTATTGGCCTTGAAGAAGCTAACTGCCATGTTATGGAGAGGGTCACATGATAGAGTACAGCAATGTCCTGTATTAGTTGAGGCCCTCAGTCCCACAAGGAACTTGGAAGAGAACCTCAAGCCTCATATGAAATCACAGTCCAGCCAACATCTTGACTTAAGCCTGGCGAGACCATGAGCAGAGAACAAACTCGTGGTAATTTGTTACATAGCAATAGAAAATTAATATGGAAGCCTTTCCTAGGGACCCAGAGTTGGAACTCACACAACTCCTGGGCTGCTGAGCTATTGCTGTCCACTACTCATCTGTCTCCCAATGCCTTCTCCTCTTGGGAGGCTTGAGCCTTTTTGTTTATGCCTTTTGTTTTGTTTTGTTTTGTTTTATCTTTGTTTGGATGTCAGGATTACAGAACCCTTCGTCTATGACAGTTTTATTAATGGTCCATGCACAGCCCACTTTTATTTATGTTGATTTGTTAGTTGGTTTTACTAATGCAATAAGTACCCATAAACCCACCACCCAGAATAACTAGTCCTTGACAATAACCCACATCTAACCACTGCCCCACTTCCTGTCCCCTGTCCCACAACTGCAGAAATTGTCATATGAGTCCTGTGTTCATTATTTCCTTGCTTTATGAAGTTTAATGGCATAAAATTATTTTTTAAATTGTAATGGTTTTTAATTTTGTAAAAAGGGTATCATGCAGTACGTAATCTCTTGGGACTTTTTCATCTCAATTTTCTGTTGCCAACCTTCACCTGTATTGCTCTGTGTTAGAGTAGGTCATTCATTTGGACTGCTGTGTAACATTTCACTATGTGACCACATCCCCACAGCTCAACCATTCACCCTGCTCCTCATGGGCATTTGGACAGTTTCCAGGTTTCTGCTGTAGTGAACAATGCTACTCTGAACATTCTTGTGTAAGTCTCCTGGTTCAGTCATTTACCTCTCAGTGTCCATTTCTGCCTAAATAAACTAAAGAGGTAGGATTTTGTTTCTTTGCCATAGGAGATCCAAAAGATTAATAAAGCTTCTTGCTAGGAGCTTGCCCTTAACTGCACTCACCCCCAAACTGCTGCTTTCATCAGATCCATCCAAATGTTGTCTGCCCCAGACACCCAAATCTGGGACCACAAACCCCAGCCATCCCCCAGGGGAGCATCGAGAGCACGCAAGCCGCTCCTCCCGGACTCAAGTTTCAATATCAAGAGCTGGCTCTGAGGAAGTGTGCTGACCACAAGCACGGCTCACTCGTGGTTATGGGCAGGACTTTGGTCCCAACGATATCTCATCTCACTGTGCACTCGGAATCTGCTCTTCTGGAAACCCCTCCAGCCTAAACCACAGCAGAGCATGCGATGACAGCAAGTGTGGTGACAAGTTAGCAGAGTGGGAAGTGAAACGCAGTCATAGGCTAGTCCCTGCCCTGCCAGGCCTTGAGGGAGACCCTGATTGAGTCCCTGATCCCTCATAGGCCAAAGTCTCCTCACATAGCTGAGGGGAGGGGGGGATGCACACTCAGTGAGATAAGAGGCTGACATCTGATTAGATCCGGTTAGAAAGTACAAGAGGGTGGAGAAGGTGACATCTGGTTAGAAAGTGTGAGAGGGCGGAAGGAGCTAAGAGGGTGGCCAGGGAGAACCCTGCCCAAGGCTGAATGGGAGGGCCCACATTGAGGGCTGATCTTCCCTGCCTAGTCCACTCAGACTTACATGCTAATATCCTCTGGAAACACCGTCATAGACACACCCAAGAATAATGCCTCACCAGATTTCTAGGTACTTCTTAATCCAGTCAAATGGACATGTAAAATTAAGCATCACACCATAGACACTTTCTTCAAACCCTTGGGGGTCAGCCATTGTCTCCAGAGGCACAATTGGAAGGGGCTCACAGGGAGACAGACCCAGGGTGGATTCCAAGGGCTTCCCTTGCTCCAGGCCTCTGCAAATGGATGCAACGCCTTGGGAAGGGCATGAGTGAGCCTCACAGCAGCAGGGAGGGCTCAGCCTGTTCATCTCTGAGGTCCTCCCACCTGAGTTTCTGTGGCTTTACAGAAGGTAGAGCCCATATCTCCCCTACACACATACCTCCCAGGCAGGCCTTCCCTCCATCCTCATCTTCTCTTTCCTCATTCCCTCAACACGCCTTGAGAAGCACAGGGGTTGGGGCACTTAGTGTGGGGAGTGTGTAGAGCAAGTTACACAGAAGAGTAGGAAGAACTCAGAATGGAGATGATGAGGCTGAAGGCCAAGGCTTCCTCTCAGGCTCTAGCCAGAAGCTGGGCTTGCAAGAAATTGATGCTTCTGGAGAAGGAGGAGGTGCTGATGACTGAGTGCCAGCCTGAGAGTCAGTATGAAGGACAGGGGGAACCAGCACTTCCTCATACCCCAAAGGTCAGAAAGATTCACAGCTATCCCTGTAGTGGGTTCAGGCTATGGTCCCCTGTCAATCTAGCTTCCCACCCTTCTGTGTCCCTGGGTCCTGGCTGTAAGCTAACTGAGCCTGGTTTCCTGATAGCATCAGAAGAGGAAAGCAGGACTGTCTAAGAAGCCCTGTCTGCGGTGGTGTCCACAGGGGGTGTCTGCATGGGCTCTTCGCTCCTGCATGAGCCCCGAGTAGAACAGTCTCTGAGCTTGTACTACCTGCAGAAAGAATCGGATGGAGGAGGCCAGTCTCTGCTCCCGAAGTTATGCATCAGGGAATGAGCAAGGCTGGGTGGGTCCTATGAGTGAAAGGATGGGCTTGCACAAGTTACCCGGGGTAAAATATGCTAATTATTTGGAGCACCAGCCTCGAGGTACACCCTCAGACGTCAAGGTTTGGGGAAGTGCTCACATCTGGTAGAGTCTGTGCAGGCCAGTTGAGGCAAATATCAGGTCATCAAAGGTTTTGTGCAGGAAGGGGGCCAGCCTAGACCTGTGCTTTAATCCTGGAAGGATAGAAGGCTTCCTTCCATAGCCCAGGTTCCTTCTCACCTCCCACTCCGGCCCCCCAAAATTGGACTCTTTTAGAACACAGGCCTCTATCTTAGCCTGGTTTCCCCTAAAAGTGGAACATATGGGAGCTTTGGTCTCAGGGGCAACTAAGCTGATTTGGGAAGTGATCCCAGGAACAGGATCAAAAGATGATGGTGGGGAAAGTGAACAGGGTATCAACCAATACAAGGATCTGTTATCTAGTTGACCACCCCTGTGGGTGATGGGTGCTGACCCCACAGAGATCTATTTAAGAGACTTATGAAATGTGTTTCAAAACTGTCCACCCAGAAGGGCAAAAAGGGATCCTTTGGCTTCTGTATCCCCCATTGCACAAAGGTGATGCCAGGGGAGTCACTTCTGGGGTGCACATACTTAAGCGCTAAGCAGTTCCACAGGTGTCCACCCATAGGACATCTGAGAAGTCTCTGGCAGGAAGTAGGAGGTTCTAGGCCAAGGCAAAGTGCCATTCAATTGCACTTTTGCAGAGCCCAAGAAGCTTGCATGGAGCTGGCCTCTAAAGCAGAGGCCAGAGTAAGCGACGGGCACAGAGAAATTTGGACAAAAGTGTCCAGTAAAGGTCCTATCTTTGTGCCTTCACCAAGCCATAAGCAGCATCAGCAGCATGTTACAAGGCCAGCTTTTCAGAGTATGAAAAAATATTTTCCTAGAGTCAGAGAAAGCTCGGAGGTGGGACGTCATCGTGGGAGTCGGCAAATTCCAAGTACCTAGCAAGGTTTCAGGGCTCTGCTCTGCTTCGTCCAGCTTGAGGACCAGTCTGCCTTCTCTCCTTAAGTGCTTGCCTAGCCAGGGGGCCCGGAGCCAGAAGGAAGCAAAGGCCATTCAGCCTGAAACTGCAGCCAGACCTCTCCCTGAAGAGCCTCCCTGCTCCCAGCCCTGCTGAGCCCTCTCTCCACACACATTTCTTTCCTGCCCAGCCAACCTCAGTTCATTTCTCAAGCAGCTCATGTGGGCTCCTCCACTTTCTCCCTGCTCAATGTCTTATCTCTACTTTTTCCTGGGCCACACCCCAGCCCCCTCCTACATGCCCATCCACCCCCAGACATTGGCGCTGGCTTTCCAGGCCCCCTGTTGCTTGGCCCTTTCTAAACCTGTTTGGGACCCAGCCCAAATCAGCAATTACAAGTACCCACTTTTCCTTCTCACTCACACAAGGTAGCCATTGTCCACTGTACAAGGGAGAGCCATCTGTGCTCATGTTGCAATAAAAAAGGATGTTTACCCAGTGTCGTCGGCACAGCCTTCATGCTGTGTCCCCCCACTGCACATCGCGTGCAGGCCAAACACACACCTCTCATGGGCCCACAGGTTAGGTGCAGAGGACAGACATGCAAGGCCCAGAACAGACACAGCATGGGCACAGAATGGGGATGCAGGCTCAGAACGGACACCCGGGCAGCCTGCCACTTGAGGCCTTAGCAGGTATGGTCCTTTCTCAGCTGTGAGTTCCCTCTGCTCAGGCCCTTAGATAGATGCTCCCTCTATTCCTCCTTCCTACCTCCTCACTTAATCCTTACTATAAGGCTGGGAGAGTGGTTCACGCCTGTAACCCCACACTCTGGGAGGCCAAGATGGAAAGACTACTTAAGGCCAGGAGTTCGAGACCAGCCTAGGCAACATAGTGAGACCCTGTCTGTAAAAAAATTAAAATTAGCCAGGCATGGTAGTGCGTACCTATAGTCTCAGCTACTTGCTTAGCAAGGAGGATCACTTGAGCCCAAGAGTTTGAGGCTGTAGTGAGCTATGATCTATGATGACACCACTACAGAGCAAGACCCTCATTCTAAAAACAAAAATTAAAAAAAAAAACAAAAAACTCACAACCTTCTGCCCTCCAAGGTGGGTCTTATGATCCCATTTAATAGACAAGGATATAGGGGCTCAGAGACATTCCTTAACTTACCCAAGGGGAGAGCGGAAGAAGGAAGAAGTACCTATAGAGAGACCCAGGATAGCAGAGCTGGGAGAGCTAGACCTGAAGAAGTTTCTAGTCTTCTTTACGGGAGAGGGGACAGTGAGTTGGTTAGGTTGTGTGGAGAATTCCTCATTGAGCTGGAACTTGGGGATTTGGCTCCAGGCAGGTGGGGCCAGCCAGAGGGTTGCCCTGAGGGGCAGATGGTGACCTATGAAACACTCTCCCCTCTGCATTAGGGAAGGGAGATTTTCAGCCAGGACACCCCTGCCCTGGAGACAGAGACACGTGCAAGACACCTCTTGGGGGCATAGCTGCCCACACCTGGCTTCCCACAGCCATGATGACCCTGGTGGGCTCCTGGGTGGGGAAGGGAGTGGCAGGAGGATCACTTGCAAGGGAGGTCAGAGCTGTTGCCAACATTCACAGCAGTGTCCCAAGGCCCAGAAGCCCCCAGAAGGACCCAAGGAGACTTAGTCCCCAGAGGGCAAAGGTAACCCACACACATGGGCTTGTGTAACCACCCGTGGGCCGGCTGGGCATTGTTGTTCTTGGGAAACCCTGCAACTGAGATTTGGAAAAGGGACCTCCAGGGTCATGTCTTTCACAGCCCAGACTCTGCCCTGAAGACATAGGTCACAGTGAGAAGGCCCTTCCCTGCACAACCCCAAGGCCAGTTGCCAGAACAGCAGGGTGAACATGGTATCAAGAGGTCAGGCTCAAGCCTACACTGTCCAGCCTCCCCAGCCCTTCAAGATAGCCCAGGCCACAGGAACACCAAACCAGCAAACTTGGGAAAGGCCATTGTCCTCTGCAATGGAGCTTGAATCAGCATTATTCTCTCCAGTATTGATACCTCTTAGCCTTCTCTGTCCCCTGCAGAAGGCTGAACACCAGACCATTCCAGAGCAGGACACGAGCATCTGCCGCCCTTGTTATGGCTCCCACAGCCCAGGCCTGGCTGCCCTGCATGGTCATGACATCTCCTGACATCTCTGGGCAGCATCTGGAACAGGATGTTTCACCAGCAGCCTCTTCACCCAGCTGACCTTGATGGGGGGCATATGGAGAGAGAGGAGACTGCCAGCTGCCCCAGACAAAGCTTGCTGGTTCTGCCCCTACCCTCTGCCCAGGTTCTAGATGGCTGAGCCAGAGTGGAAGCTTGTTGGAGGCTGGAAAGTTTGGAAGAAAACTTTCTGATGGGAGGTGATGGGGAGAGCAGCTGAGAAGGGGCTGGGCATGGTCTCCCTGGGTGTCAAAATTCTAGAATCAGTGAATCTCTGCAGCTCAAGACCTTGTGCCTACAGTGTCTGAGATGTGTGTTGCTCCACACCTGCTGGGGAACCAGCTTCTAGGTAAGCTCTCAGACATCCCACAGTGTTGGCGTCACAAGGCCTCTGAGATATAGCCCTCCAAGTTTTCTATGGCTGCAAAACAAACCATTCCTAAACGTAGTGCTTTAAAACAATAATGGTTTAATTTCTCACAATTCTGGTGGTTGTCCTGGCTGTTCTGCAAATCTAAGCTGGGATTAGGCCACTTAATCAGCTGCATTCAGCTGGAAGGTCCAAGGTGGCCTCATTGGCAACTCTGAGGCCTTCATGCTGTCAACCGGCCTCCGTGCACCTCCTCTTAGTGCCTGATCCTCCAGAGTCTCTCTCTTCAGCAGAATAGCCTGGACTTCCCTGCAGCATGATTCCTGACTTGGGGGAAGAGGAGACAGGGAGGGAAGGCAGTCAGGCCTCTCTAGGGCTGAGCCTGGAACTGGCACAGCATCATTGCATTTTTTCAGTCAAAGCAAGTCATAAGGCCAAGCCAGATGCAAGGAGAGGGAAAATACAAACCAACTCTTGGCAATAGGAGTAGTAAAGACTCTGTGGACATCTCTCACCCACTGTGGACCAGGAGAGTCAGGACAGAGCCAGATTGCCTGACCGAGACTTGGAAACTTAAAGATGGATGAAGTCCCCATTCCTGCCCCTGGGGCTCTCTGCCCTCAGCCCCCAAACCATGACCTTCCTGAGTTCCTCTGCTCACATTGACCCTGGAGGCCTGGCCTGGGGGTGGGAAGGGCTGGGATTGGAGCTGCACAGGGAGGTGGGGAGAAATTAGGTCCCTCTTCATACCAACTGTTGAAGCATCTGAATTTGATCTAGGGATGGGCTTTGGCTATGGGATGTGGGGAGTGGGTGCCCCTTCCATGCAGAGGCCCATCCCACAAAGGCTTGAGCAGAGCCTGAATGTGGACTCAAGGCAGGCTCCACTTAGCTCTCCGTGTTCACCTATCCACAGGTAAGGCTGTGACAGATTAACTTAGGCCACCTGTCCTCGGGAGGCTGGTCCTAAGGGACCCCAGGTCTCCCTCTCCTCTTCCAGGTGGTCTCCTGCACAGGTGCCAAGCTACCACCACATGGAGCTGCATTCAGCAGACCCAGATGTTGGACAGCCAAGTCAGTTCCCTGAGGACCCACCCCTCCTGTCTGCTTTCATCTAATGTATTCACTCAGCCACTTGACAAATACTTATTCAGCACCCATAAGATAACAGGCACTGTGCTCGTCACAGAGGATGTATCAAGTGAGCAAAAGAAAAAAACACCTCTATCCTCTTGGAGCTGAGATTCATGAGAGGGTAGGAGGGGTTTGTAGACAATAAACAAAATAAATGAGTAAATTACAGAATCCCGTGGCTGCCGTAACAAATCACCCACTTGGTGGCTTAAACCCAACAGAAATGTGTTCTCTCACAGTTCTGGAGGGCAGACATCTGAGCCTCACTGCTATCTCTGCCTCCATCTTCAGGCGACCTTCTTCCCTCTGTCTCTCTGTGTTTCCTCTTCTCATAAGGACATTAGTCATTGAACTTAGGGCCCACTCCAAATCAAGAGAGCCTCATCTTGAGATACTTTATTATATCCGCAAAGACACTCTTTCCAAATAAGGTCACATTCTGAGGTTCCTGGTGGACATGAAACTTGGAGGGAGACGCTATTCAACTTGCTATGGCCGTATGCACAGGTTCTAGGGGTTAGAACACGGACATTTTGAGGAACCACCATTCACTACAAATACATTAGGGATTTGGAGAAAAATAAAGCAGGGTAATACAGAAGAGGGGCCCTGGGGTGGGATGGGAAGGCAGGCATAGTATTCAATAAGGTGATGAGGAAAGACCTCACTGAGAAGGTGATATTCAAACAAAGACCTCAAGGAAGTGAGGGGTGACCGTATGGCTATCTGAATGAAAAGCATCCAGGCAGAGGGAACAGGTAGCGCAAAGGCCCTGAGGCAGGAGTGTGCCCCGTGCCTCTGAGGAATAGGAGGCTGGAGCAGAGTAAGCGAGGCTAGAGTAGTGGTAGGGTGGGACCGCTGGGGCTTTGGAGGCCATACTTAGGACTTTGCCTTCACCCAGAGGGATATGGGAGCTGAGGCAGAAGAGAAACTGACTTTGTTTCCATTCTCACTGCAGAGCTTAGCGTAGACTGTATGGGGCCACCGGCTGAAGCGTAACTGCCCACTTCCCCGCCCCACCAGGGCTGGACATGGGCAGCACGCCCTCCACGGCTCTGGGGTGGCTTCCCAGGACTGTGTCATAGACAGGCGCCTCCGATCCCCTGCCACTGGACCCCCCGCCTGCCCACAGGGCTCAGGTTTCTCCTCGTCAGCTGTATCCACCAGAGCTTGGGAAAGTCAGCTTTCCAGGAAGATCTCATCATTTTCCATTCGGAAAAGTTTGCTGCTCCAACCACTCCCTCCTCTACTCCCAAGGCTGAGAAACAAGCGCTGAGACTTTCTGGAGCTCAGAAAGGCCCATGGGCTAGGGTAGGCGGAGCTTCCAGCCTACCTCATGGCCACCTGCAACCAGAACCACCCCACTCCCCAGCTGGCCAGACTCCCACCTCCTGGGGGGTCCTCACCTGCCCCCACCCCATGCTTGCTCCCCATGGGATTCTCTGTGGACTCCCCCATCATAGTCTTCTGCCCTGACACCTCTGTGGCCTGCTAAGGGGGAGGGCACCAGACAGAGAAGGCACTGGAGAGAGCTGCGAGAGGAGGGAAGAGGGCTAGGCTGCCCGCCTCCAGGACTCTCTCACGAAGGCAGAGCCACTGATGGGAACCAAGCACCTGCCCTGACTTCGAAGGTGAGTGGAAAATTCCCTTAGCGCCTCTGCACCAGTGTTTTCCCCTCACCTCTATTGCCATTGTGGGACCTGTCAACACGTATAGAGTCTGTCAGTGTTTGCAGGGCCTATCAGTATTTGCAGAGCCTGCCTGGTCACAAAGCCTGTTGTTATTTGCTGAGATAGTTTCTTTCATTGCTCCAGGAGTCCCCACCCACTGCACAATGGTGACCAGTAAAGTTCCCTCTCTCCCTCACCCCTACCCTGCCCCACACTCCTCCCTGAGGTCTCCCCAAGTATCCCACAAGTATCCACATTTCCCCAAACACCCTGAGACTTAGACCTACAGAAACGCCACAGCAAACCCCCACACTCCCCGTTGGACCTTCACTCATGAGCCCTGTATAAGCTGAGCTGTGGAGGGCCAGATGGGGTTCCATCCCCATGAAAACAGAGCAGCCACCCCCTGCTGAGCGCAGGCCTGAAAGAAAGCACAATTTAAAGTCAAGTGGAAATAAGCCTCTGTCATTTTGTAGCTGTGGCATTTGGGCATCCACTCGAGTTTCTGAGTCTCAGTTTCCTCATCTATAAAACAGGGATGCATCAAAGCATATGGCTGTGGTAAGCTCAGCTGAAAGAAGACGGAATAGTCGATTGGCTGCCAGTGACACACCTAGTTGTGCCAGGCATGGGGTGCAGTTTGTCCACAAAAAATCTTCCAAGAGGTGAAAGAAACCCCAGGCTTTCCTGATAATAGCTCTGAGTGGTGAAAATAAGGCTATACAAGTCTGAGCAGGGACTCACCTCACCCTGACCCTGACAGGGCAGAAATGTGTCAGGAACTTGGAGAGGGCTGATGTGGGAGCCCTCAGCCATTATTAACCTTTCTCCTGTCACCATTCTCAATGTTGCTTTGACAGTGAGTGCAGGCGGAGGGATAGCTCTCCCTTACTGACTGTGAGCATGCTGAGGACGGGGCTGTGTCTCCCCCTCAGACTGGGGCTCCCTGAGGACGGGGCTGCGTCTCCCCCTCAGACTGGGGCTCCCTGAGGACGGGGCTGCGTCTCCCCCTCAGACTGGGGCTCCCTGAGGACGGGGCTGCGTCTCCCCCTCAGACTGGGGCTCCCTGAGGACGGTGCTGTGTTTCCCCCTCAGACTGGGGCTCCCTGAGGACGGGGCTGTGTCTCCCCCTCAGACTGGGGCTCCCTGAGGACGGTGCTGTGTTTCCCCCTCAGACTGGGGCTCCCTGAGGACGGGGCTGTGTCTCTCCTCAGACTGGGGCTCCCTGAGGACAGGGCTGTGTCTCCCCTCGTACTGGGGCTCCCTGAGGATGGGGCTGCGTCTCCCTCAGACTGGGGCTCCCTGAGGACGGGGCTGTGTCTCCCCCTCAGACTGGGGCTCCCTGAGGACAGGGCCACGTCTCCCCTCAGACTGGGGCTCCCTGAGGACAGGGCTACGTCTCCCCTCAGACTGGGGCTCCCTGAGGACAGGGCCACGTCTTCCCTCAGACTGGAGAGCCCTGAGGATGGGCCATGTCTCCCTTCTGAGACTGAGGCTCCGTTTGCTCTCAGCCCCTAGGCTCTCCAGCTGTACTCCTCTCTCACAGAACAGCCACCCAAGAGAAGAGGGTGATAGGGTCTGCTGAGCAGAAGTGCATAGGGCAGGTTGGGGGTACTCCTGAGGAGAGGCGTGCAGATAAAGGGTAATTTCCCTGAGCACTTGGCTCGGGATAGACTAGGGCTGCAATCAGAGGGTTCTGTTTGGAGCTTCCAGTCAACTGTCTCTATTAAGTGCCTGCTGTGTGCAAGACCCACTGACAGGTGCTTTGGGAGGACTAAGAGGACTTATGCATGGTGTTTGAGCTCTTGGGAGAGAGGCTGATGCCTGGTAGGGGATGCACAGACACACAGGGCACCTGGGAGAAGAAAGGGAGTGAGTTCCTCAATCAGGCAGACTTCTCAAAGGAGACCCTGTTAGGGTCCAGTTTAGGGCAGTGATCAGTGACTTTGGAGCTTTGGGCCTGGGGGAGCCCCTGCAGATCCTTTTCCCATCCTGCCACCTCTCTCCCTTCCATGCTTATCTGGCAACCTTGGTCCATGTTTTCCCTGGAGCATGTCCTTCCTGCTCCCCTCAGCCCCCACTCAGGGTTAAGCCCTCTCTTTCGCTTCTGCCCAGCAAGTCCAAGGCTGGGTACCAGGGCGCAGGGGAAGGAGCTTGCTCAAGAACCCATTGAGGGCCCCCTGGGAGCCACCTCCTGGCTCCTGAGCCTAGGAGTGTCTAGGACCGTCTTACAAGAAGCGTAGGTGATGAGGTGCTCTAGAGAAAGAAGGGGGAGCCCAGGAGGAAGCTGTCTCTTCCATCTTCTGCCTCCATACCCAAATTCTTTAGAGGGAGCAGGTTCTATAACCCATCCAGCAGTGGGATCTCACCAAATTGTCCCATTTCCTCTCCCCACTCAATAAGGTGAAGCCAACTCATTCTCTTCTCAGCCCTGCCCTGGGTTCTGGAGCAATGAAGAACCGGGGATCCTCAGCTGGGGCTCCCCACTCAGCCCATCAAGGCAGAATGGGCCCCTAGGGGTAATGATGATGAGGGAAGATGAATGTGACCCATCCTCACAGATCCCCAGTGCAATGGGAGACACAGCCCCATCCTCAGGGAGCCCCAGTCTGAGGGAGACACAGCCTCGTTCTCATGGGGCCCCAGACTGAGGGGAGACCCAGCCCTGCCCCTTCAGGGCTGGTCTGACTTGACCTTCAACATCTCAATCCCCACGCAGGAAGTGATGACCAAGAGGTCACTTGAGCCACCTCCTGTCTTAGGTCAGAGTCCTTTCACTCACCCCGTGAACTGAGGACAGAATAGGCATGGGACAGGAAGGGAGCCTAGAGACCCCTGATCTAATTGGCCACTGCCTGATAGGCCCCTTTGTTGTCACCTGTGGGGCCCCAGACTCTCCCAGCATCCTACCAAATAGCATTTCTCTCCATTTAGGAGTGACCCCCGGGAATGGCCTTGCCCTGTCCCGTCAACCCCTTCCCTTGCCCCAGACACTGATAATGGCTGAAGAGCAGGCCCGTGGGGTGAGGGAGTAGGGGAGGCCTGATAAGCTGACCTTCCTCAGCTCCTGTTGTGGCTGAGGCAGGCTGGTGGGCTGTTTGGTCTGTGGGCCCATGCTGGAGAGGGTCTCCTGTGAGGTAGGGGCTCCTGGGCTCAAGGCCTCACCGGGTTGAGACAGCCGGTACCTTGACAGGAAGGCCAGGCATGAGAGCCCTGCTGAGGTTCCTTCCGCCAGGACATGGCCCCTTTCTGGCCCATGAGGACATCCACTCCATGGTCCCCACCCCGGAGCCTCCCCCACAGCTTCTAGTACCCCGCAGGGTCCCTCGGGTCCCTGTTACTCTCCTGTCTAGTAACCTTGACCCCAGCAAGGAAAAGAGGAGGAGGGAAGAGTTGTGTCCCCACAGGAAACTGAGGCACAGAGACTGGCAGAGACCTCCCCAAACACCATCTGGCCACTCCTCGATGGTAGTGTGGTAGAGTGATAAAAATCTGGGGGACCGATTGGGGGAATTGAACCTGAGCTATTAGATATTACAAATGGTTTTGTTCAGTGTGAGAATGGCATGCTGGTTTATACGGAAAATTTGGTTTATTTTTTAGAGATGCATTCTTAAATGAGTAGAGGTGACATGCTACATGTCTATAATTTACTTTTTAATATTTCAGCACAGAAAAGATGAAGCAAATCTGGCAAACAAAATGTTCATTATGCTATCCTGGTAATCAGTACTTGTAGTTTCATTGTACTGCTCTCTCCATTTGTCTGAATTGTTAAAATTTCTCATAAAATTTCTCATTTAAAAAAAGACAAATGCTGTTCTAACCTAGGTCTGAATACCAATTCTATTTCTTTGCTGTGTGACCTTAGGCAAGTCACTTAACCTCTCTGGGCCCCATCCTCTTCACTGTTGTGATGTTTAAACATAGTAATGGATGGGGTGCACTAGTACAGTACCTCAGACATAGTAAGTGCTCAGTTAAAAATGGTTGTTTTTGTAGCCTGGGAAAGTAGCTTATGCCTGTAATCCCAGTACCTTAGGAGGCCAAGGCAGGAGGATCACTTGAAGCCAGGAGTTTGAGATCAGCCTAGGCAACATAGCAAGACCCCATTTCTACAAAGAGTAAAAAATAAAAATAATAGAAAAGGATCATTATTTGTAAAATGAATGGAAAAGGTGTGTGTGCGTGTGTGTGTGTGTGTGTGTGTGTGAGGAGGAGTGTCTTCTCAAACTCTCAGCCTCAGTTTCTCAGCCCTCAGGAAGCAGTAGTTAATTACTTGGGTCAACAGCCACACCCTCAGTCCCTACTCCATGCCACAGGTTGTGTTGGGTGCTGGGAGCAGGGAAGGATTTGGGGTTCAGGGCCTCTCTTCACAGGACCAGTGGACATTGGTTCCTTAGAAGGAACACTGAAGTTAGTGGGCCCCCTCCTCATTTTGCATCCAGCCTAGGAACAGAGCAACTCCGTTTGGCCATGTCGTCACCAGCTTTAGGGATAGGCAGAGCTGGGGCACTACACCCTCAACACCCACACAAAGAAGCAGAGCAGGTAAAACTGAAAGCCCTGTCCCAAGGACAAGGGCAGTGGGGCGTGTGCTGGTAACGGGAGAAGGCCAGCCCTTTCTTATTTTGGGAGGCAGGAGGCAGCAGGTGGCTGGCTGGTGCTGGGACATGTGAATCCTCCCATCGGGGGCCATGTGGTCAACAGCAGGGCAGCCTGGCAGTGCCAGGCTCAGCCTAGGCCCCACATGAGCCCATCAGCCAGAAGCATTTGTGGCCACAGAGGGAGGGAGATCCAGTTTATCCACAAGGGCATCCTCTGTAGCACAGCTTGCAAGTGGGGAAAAGGACACCTGGCACCTGCCCCACCCCCAAATTCCCCAAGGAAGCTGACTCCGGAGACCTGTGTGTTCGGAGAAGCTCCCAATCTGAGTGGGGAGATGCAACCTTTATACCCCAGGAGCCCCTAATCCATGGGAGACACAGCCTCTGCCCTGAG
The DNA here is from genome assembly GCF_047675955.1 of Chlorocebus sabaeus. Classification (NCBI taxonomy): domain Eukaryota; kingdom Metazoa; phylum Chordata; class Mammalia; order Primates; family Cercopithecidae; genus Chlorocebus; species Chlorocebus sabaeus. Next base: position 44,213,060 of record NC_132920.1, read on the forward strand.
GCAGCCCTCAGTCTGGGGGAGAAGACACAGACCTGGCATCAGAGAGCTCCAAATCTGAGTGGAGAGGCCCATTCTGAGGAGGGGGTTGCCCACACTGAGGGCACGGGGACTGCAGGGGCTGGAGCACTCCATCAGGCTGGTGGCAGCCACAGTGTTGCAGGTTCCTGCAGAAGCCAAGTCATTCTGGGCGGACAGGAGGAGCAGGCGACTTTCCAGATTAAAATAGCTTTCCCTGGGTGTCATTCCTGAGACGTGTTCGGATCCCAGCCGCATGCTCATCACACGGTTATGTTCCTCCTGTCCCTCCCAGTCGGGGTGGCCAGGGCCAGGTTGGCAGTCCTGCCCAGGCTGGAGGAGGTAGGAGAGTAGAGATGAGCCTTGCTTCCTAATCAGGGCAGCGTGGAAATGTGAATCCAGTCTCCAGGGCCACTGAAAGCTGCCTGCCACTTGCCCAACTCCTCCTAAAGGGCCTGCAGTTCTAGGAACAGGACAGTCTGAGCACTGCACAGTAGCGCTCACTCCCTCTTTCCCCTTTGCCATTCCTACAGCTCTTGCCTTCTTCCTTTGGCCGCCAGCGCCAGCTATCTCTGATCCCTGTCCCCCATGAACTCTCTGCCTTTCCTGCCCTCCCCCACCCACCACATAGAGGAATCCAGATGCCTTGCACACGTGACTCCTCTGAGCTGGGCAGAGGACCCTGGCCAGGCCCAGACAACATAAATACATCCTGAGAGTTTACATTGTGTGGGCCGGGAGTACACAGCAGTCGGCTGGCTGCTGCCCCTGTTTACCCCTGTTTATTCCCTGGGGGTTCATGGACAGGGCACCACCATAGGAGGAGGGTGGAGGGAATCTTTGGGTGGCTGCAGCTGTGTGGATGTCAGTGTATTAAGAACCCCAGGAAAGCTCGTAGGCCTCACAGGCCACTCCCTCCTACCATGTCCCAGCTGCCCTCCCTGTTCCAATGAAGATGCCGTGATGCACGTGGGAGTCTGAGTACAGAGTGGCCTCCCTGAGTCTGTGGTTGGGGGGTCCCCTGGCCGTCCTTCCCCTTGGCCCTCAGCCCTGCCCCAGGAACCCAGCTCAGGCTTTCGTGGATTTTCTGAGGTCAGGCCAAGCTGGGCCTGGCTTGGGTTAATCATTATTCATGCTCTCTGGAACTTTTCCAGGGCGTTTTCATTTTCTGAGCACTTCTCATCTCTCAGCATCTTCCCCACTGGCCTTGAAAAGCAAATTCTGCTGGGATTGTCCATTGTGTGCATGGGAAGGTTGAGGCCCAAAGGGTATGCCAGTCCTGAGTCCCACCATAGCTATCTGTGGTGCTTGCATTCAAAATCCGTGAGAAGCCAGCAGAGAGGACGGCCTCATAGTGACCCTGCACAGAGATCCACTTTACAGATGAGAAACTGAGGCTCAAAGTGGTTCAATGACTTGCCCACGGTTACTCAGCTGGTGAAGTCACCATTCAAACTCAGCTCTGTCTGGCTCTGACTTCCCTGCATGGTCCTTGCCACCCACAGACCACCTCTTACCCAGAGAGCTCAGATGAGCAGACAGGGGGACAAGACGGTTTTCCAAAAGCTCCACTCTTTCCTAAGGTATTTCTATTGGAATGTCAGAGTGCATTCATTCCTGTGAATTCTTTCTCATTGGTAGTGTGAACTCCTGTGCCAGACATTGGTTGGGGGTGGGGGATGGTGGGAAGGACTAATAATAATAATAATAAAAATAACAAAAGCTAATGTTTATTGAGCACTTGCTGTATGCATGCTTCTGGTCTAAGTGCTATATAGTAAATACAGTATCTCAGAGAATCCTCACTACAATTCTGTAAGACATGGTATTATTCAGTCCAGTTTACAGCTGAGAAGACTGAGGCACAAAGAGGTATGGTGACTTGTCCAAGGTCAGATGTCAGAGCCAGGATTGGAACCCAGAGCCACTGTGCTGTGTGTAGGAGATCTGGGTGATGACTGACTTCGAAGAGTAGTTTAAGTAGCATGGGTGTGCACAGAGGCACACACACAGCAACCAGTGAGGGTACAGGTGAAGCTGAGCCACGGTGTCTGGGAGTAACTGGAGTAGCGCAGGGTGGATTAGGGAAGGGTTCCTGGTGGAGATGAGATGTGTGGCAGGACTTAAAGGATGTGAGAGATACAGACCATGCCCAACAGTGTGGGGCCCTGGAGCAGGACTACCCGCAAAGGGTCACCCACATGACCGGAACATAGTAGGTGTTGAATAAGTGTTACTGGATGATGGGTGATAGCACCATGGTGGTTGTGATGGAAATAGCAACAGAGGAGGGAGTGGTCTGGTGGTGCTGGTGGCAGTGGTAGCTATGTCAGTGCTGGAGGAAGTAGCGATGATGGTGTGACAGTGGAGGTGTTAGGTGGTGTTGGTGATGAAGGTGAGAATGGAATTAGCAATAAAGGCAAGAACATAGACACCTTTTACTTTACCATCCTGTACAATCCTTAACAGCAGACACCAACCTCACACATTCTTAATCCTCACAGCTACCTTCAGGTGGTATCCTCATTTTACAAAGGATGACACTGAACCACAAGCAAGTCAAATCCTGCCTGTGCAAGGTCATAAGGCCAGTAAGTACCAGAAACCCGATTGGCTCAGGCTCTCTGCCTTCAGGGCCAGTGGCTCTCAGCTTCCTCCCCACTCAGAGGGAGGGCAGTGTCATGATGCCATGGGTGGGTATTAAGGCAGAGGGCATGCTGCACTCCCAACACAGCAGGCTCAGCTGTGCTCTGTTTGGAGGAGTGGGGTGGAGCAAGACTGAGTGACAGCAAATGCAGTTCTAATCCTGGCCCCACCACCCATGCGCTGTGTGACCTTCTCTGGGCAGTGGCCAGGGTAGATGTCAGCTGCCAGGTGACAGCAGGCCTGCCGGGCAGAGCCAGTGGAGCCTGGCAGGAGCCACACACACCAAGGGGATGAAGTCAGGGGTGAGAAATAATCCTGGAGTCAGAGGAAGGCTTGCTCGGGGTGACATTCCTGGAAAGCTCTGCTCTGATTGGCTTGAGATTGGGGCTTCTACATAGGCCTTTCCAGTCAGGAACAGGTTTATTAATAAACCCTGTCTATGCCCCTGCCCTCACCCTGGAGAAAAGGCAGGGCTTCCTGGGGCTCCTGGGGTGGTGAGTTCCATTGAGGGGGACAGGGACTGAGCCCTTTAATGCGGTGCAAATGCCCTATAGCTCCCAGACTACATGCTTCTGCCATAGACTCGGGGGCTTAGGAAAAATGCCAACAGGAGTGGGTGGCATGCATGTGAGCACATGAGTGTGCAAGCATGCATGAATGTCTGCACACATAGCGAGGTGTGTACACATGAGTTCCTGAATAAGGTTATCACGGTAATAATGGACTCCTGGGGGCTCCTGGGTGTATGGGTATATATGGATTGGCCTGTAAGAATGTAAACCTACGCCAGGTGCAGTGGCTTACACTTGTAATCCCAGCACTTTGGGTGGGCAAGGCAGGATGACCTCTTGAGTTCAGGAGTTCAAGACCAGCCTGGGCAACATAGTAAGACCCCTTTCTCTACAAAAAAAAAAAAATTGTTAAATTAGCCAGGCATGATGACACATGACTATGTTCTCAGCCACTCAGGAGGCTGAGGCCAGAGGATCACTTGAGTCCAGAAGGTCAAGCCTACAAGTGAGCTAAGACTGTGCCACTGCACTCCAGCCTGGGTGACAGAGTGAGACCCTGTCTCTAAAAAATAAAAATTAAAAGAGTGTAAACCTGTGTCTCAGCTGCTGGTGAGTACATTCTTCGTGTGCCCTTGTGAGCACCTAGGTGATGTGTGGGTGGCTGTGGGAGGTGGACTGAGTCTGAGGGTTGCCAAGGCCCTCCCAGGCACTTACCTCTGCAGCTCAATAGCACCCAAAGCCTAAATTTACTGCATTTGCTCCACCACCCATGGGCTGTGACCTCATCAGGCCCCTGCCCCTTTCCTCAGACAGTGGGGCTGGGAAGGACGGATGGTTCCTTTATCTGCAGTGTTGGATCCGTTGAGGGAGGAGGGAAAGTCCTGGGGGCAGGGGCAGGGGAATGCCAGGGCATGGAACTTAATATAGGCAAAGGGCAGGCCGAGGAGGATGTCGTCTCCTATTACACCTGCCACCTGGCCCCCATCACATGATCAGCTCTTGCTGGCGAGGCATGGGCAGAGTAAGGAGCACCTACTCCTGGACATTGCAGGAGGCCGCCCTCCACCCTGCCCCCTCCACAAATAGAGCCCTTCTCCCAGCTGCTCCTCCTGGGAAGGGCAGGGTCCAGCCAGCCCTCTGCTCAGTGTGGCTCTGGCATGGATCGGCTGGGTGGTCCTGACCCCCAGTGGCCCAGGTCAGGAAGGGAGGGAAGATATGGGGACCTCCCACTGACCTCAGCACAGCCACCAAGGGACAGCTTCCTCTGTTGCATACCCTCCCCCACTTCCCTCTTGACCCTCAGAACCATGGCCCCACACTATGGCATTCCTGTAGGCAGAGCCCTGGGCTAGAACCAGGGGCGACAGCCAGGGTGAGAAAGAGCAGGGGTGGCCAAGTCAGCAGCCCCTTCCAGACCCTCTAGAAGACCAGTGTGGATGCAAAAGAAGGCAGGTTCAAGGCCAGCTTCTCCTCTAAGCCCCTCCTAGACAGGGCTCAGACTGAGGGGAGACACAGTCCAGACTCAGGGAGCCCCAGTCTGAGGGGAGACGCAGCCTCGTCCTCAGGGAGCCCCAGTTGGAAGGAATGATCATGCCACTTGTCCTCTCTTGAGTTTCTTGTGTGACCCTGGGGGTTTTACTCAATATCTCAGAGCCTCTGTTTTCTTGTCTGTGTAATGGCAACACTGCCACACACCTCAAAGATGTTTGGTTCATGCCAGTCAGATCACAAAACCTGAGTAAACGTAGCTATTCTTTTTCATTTGGAGTTTTCTTGTGGAAGAAATCACTGCATTTAGGCTTTCTTTGGAGAAGTCAATTGCAGTGGGATCTCGTGCACCTCCCATTCCTCTCCCAAAGACTAATGTCTTAATGGTCTGGCTGTCTTGACATCCTGGCCTTCCCAGGCAGCCCCAGGCTGGACATTTAGAGTCAACAAATATTATGGAAAGTCAGTCATACAAGAGGCCCCAGGCCTGAGGACACCAGTGCAGCAGGGGTTAAGGCAAGCCCTGCAGCCACCCACCCCAGGCCAGTTCACTGTAGAGCTATGGACGAAGAGGGAGGAAGGTCCTTCTCACTAGCTACCCGCCCCAGGCCACTGGTCTGTCGACCTGGGGGACCCTCGACAGCTTCAGAGACTGGCTTCAGGGGACCTGGGGGATATACCTGCTCAAACCTGCAACTGCGAATGAGGACGGGAAGCTGCCAAGAGGTATACGTGTGTGTGTGTGTGTGTGTGTGTGTGTGTGTGTGTCTCCAGCCCCGTCACAACTGAAGAGTGGAATTCCCTCCCACATGCACTGAACGATGACACCACACATGGCTGTCCCAGGGACCAAGCCTTTCTGTGGCCTACAGGGTCCAGACTCTAGCTATAAATGCCCCCAGAAAACAGTCTGGTGGCTTCTGGTCATTCACTTCTTTGGTACTTTGTAAATTTTACTTCTTACTGAGATGTCAGATTTGTGCATCAAATTGTACAAATCGTAAGGGTGCAGCTTGGTGAATTTTATATAATACCCACATAACCACCACCCGGTACAAGCACAGAATGTTTTCAGCACCCCAGGAGGCTCCCTATAGCCCCTCCCAGTCAATTCCACCTTCCAGAGGTCACCACTATTCTGACTTCTGTCCCCATAGATCTGCTTTGCCTGTTGGTGAATCTCATGTAAATGGAATCGCAGTGTATTCACTCTTTTGTGTCTGCCCCGTGCTGTGCAGTATTATGTCTGTGAAGTTCATCCATGTTGCTCAAGTAACACCAGGTTTTCCTTTTGTATTGCTGTGTAGTATTCCATTAAGTGGATATGCCATCGTTTATGTACCTATTCTGGGACATTTAGGTTATTTCCAGTTTTTAACTAATACGATGCAAGCAGACACAGTATTCCTGTATGTTTTCTGGTGCTCCTAAATATGACAACCCAAATCTTGAGAGCAGATTTTGAGGGCAACGCATGGTTAAGAACTCCAGGGAAGAGGAATTAAAAATGACTGAACTGCTCTGGGTCATGAGCTTTTGTGGATTCACTGAACCAACCACAAAGGAAAGATGACAGAGAAAGAGCAGCTCCCGAGGGGAACTCCTCTGAGCTCATCACTGAGCCTGGAGCCAGCCGTGTGTGTGTGTGTGTGTGTGTGTGTGTGTGTGTGTGTGTGTGTGTGTGTGTGATTGGATTTGTTGCTGGGGCTGCCATAACACAGTACCACAGACTTGGTGACTCAGTAGTTTAAAACAATAGAAATGTATTCTCGCACAGTGAAGGGGGCCAAAAGTCTGCAATCAAGGTGTTGGCAGAGTCTGTTTCTTCCGGAGGCTCTGATGGAGATTGTTCCATGCCTCTCTCCTTATTTCTGGGGGCTTCCAGCACCTCGGTATTTCTTGGCTTGCAGCTGCATCACTCCAATCTCTGACTCCATCATCACATGGCCTTCCGCTCTGTGTCTCCATGTCTCTGTTTTCAAATCTTTTTCTCCTTATAAGGACACCAGTCACTGGATTTAGGTCCCACTCTAATCCAGTAAGAGCTCATCTTAATTTGATTACATCTACAAACACTCTATTTCCAACTACGGTCACATCCCCAGGTACTGGAGGTTAGGACTCTAACATATCTTTTTAGCACGGGGGTGGGGGGCACAATTCATCCAACAGCAGTGATTATAACTCTGTGTGTGTGTGTGTGTGTGTAAGACTGTGAGTGCGCATGAGTGTGTGTGTGTATTCATGTGTATACAAGTGAGGGGTAGTGAGTGTGTTGTGTGCATGTGCTTGTGAGAACATGTCTGCGATGGTGTTTCTGGGTGTGCTTATGCAGCTGTGGGCATGTGTATATGAGCACGTGTGTATACACGCTTCTTTTTCCATGACTTGGAGACCCTGCTGGATGAGCTGAGAAGGGCAGCGAGGCAGGACGGTGGCAGCAGGTTGAAGAGGTGCTTGGGGCCATCCAGGTGAGCAGGCAGGCTTTGCCTCATGAATCTGGAAGAGTAGCTGGTGGATACAGACTCTGAGAAAGAAGGACAAGGATATTTGTTGAGTTGGGGTAGAGGCTGGTAGGCCCAGGCAGTAGCTCCTGTCAGTAGTGCCTGTTCCCAGGTCTTCTTCCAAGAATATTCCTAGAAGCCCCCTCCACCCATGCTCCTGACCCTTGCATCCCATTTGCCTGGACAGAGAGACACTGCCTGACTCCTCCTTTCCCAGGGATAAAAGTCAGCACTCAGTTACCTATTGTGCCAGCCAGGTAGGGGCAGGGCAGGTAGCCAGCCCTTCCCTAGCCCCACCCCCAGTCTAGTCCAAAGGAGCACCCAACCACCCATCCCTATACCCTGCCATGCCTCTCAGCCTGTATCCTCCACCTTGGCTGGGGCTGGACCCCAGAAATCAAAGAAAAACAGGGGAAGCACATGGTCAGTCAGGTAAGGTCCAGAATGAGGGCTTCTTATCTCCCTAGGGCAGCTCTCTTAGGCAAGCCCACCATCAAGTGAGAGGATATTGGGAAGGTCTCCCCATAGTAATGTCAGCTCAGGGCCTGCTCTGAGCCAGGTTATCTCATTTACATTTCACAATCAGGCCAGGTATGGTGGCTCATGCCTATAAGCCCAGTATTTTGGGAGGCTGAGACAGGAGGATCGCTTGAGCCCAGGAATCCAAGACCAGCCTGGGCAACACAGCAAGACTCCATGTCTACAAAAGTTGTAAAATTAGCTGGGCATGATGGGGCACATCTGTGGTCCTAGCTACTTATGAGGCTAAGGTGAGAGGTTCACTTAAGCCCAGGAGGTTGAGGCTGCAGTGAGCCATGATTGCACCACTGCACTCCAGTGGACAATCATAATGGGGTGACAACATTAGACCGTGTCTCTAAAAATAAATAGATAAATAAAAACAAAATAAACTTGACAACCAAGTTTAAATGGTGTTCTCATTATTCCCATTTTACAGATGCAGTCACTGAGGCCCCAGGGAGTTAAGTGATCTGCCTAAGATTACACGCCTTTGTTTATACATGTTGGAATTTTTCAGTTCTCTCTGGAAATCCAGATCCTCTGCCCCTACCCAGACTCAAACACAACTGCTCCCACCACAGCCCACCTGCGCACCCCACACATATCCTTGAAGTGCAGTCTTCCTCCTATCCTTCCCCAGAAAGATTCCCTGGTCTGTGGGGTAGCAAGTGTTGGGGTGGTCTCTCCTCCCCTCCCATGCTTCTAGATTCCTCTATGGGGTCCCAATTTTGTTTTTGGAGTGGCAGCACGCTCACTGCCTTTTTGAGTACTGTATGCCAGTGGGTTTGCATGCACGCACCTGGAGGAGGGATGTGTGGGCATGAGGGGTGTCTGGACAAGTGGACTTACTTGCCCACCTGGGGCACATGTGGGCACGCTGCAGTGGAATATACATTGCCTAGGTTGTGACTGTGTGTGCCTAGGCACAGGCGAATGAGCCCATGTGGGTGTTCATGAAGGGCCTGCCCCCTGCATGTTTGGGGTCTGTAGAATGAGTCCCCATTTCTCTCCCCTTCCCAAATAACTGCCACCAACTTCAGTTCAGACTCCTGGGCCCCAGGTAAGGGGCTGGTGAAAACCGCCTCTGACTGGGAACAGAGACACCTGAGTCTCAAGCCCCACCCAGGCTGCTAGTGCCCTTGAGCAGGCATCACCCCACCCAGGCAGCAGGAGTGTCCTCACCCAATGGGATAGGGTGACATGGGGGAGGAGGTTTGAAGTGGGGAGAAGGCAGCAAGGCTTTCAGCTCTCCAGATGGGAGGCTCATTGCCCTAGCACTCAGGAGGTTGTAGGGAAGGGGGACTGAGCCAGGACTTGGCACTGACTACAAAGGGTAGGGGGCAGCACCCAGCACTCCCGCCGCAGCAGGCCAGGGGAGGGGCTGTGACGTTTGGTGGCCTCATGCAGCTGAGAGGAAGTAGCTAATTGCCAACCTGATGACTGGCGGCTGAGGAGTGGGGTGATGATGCCACTGGCAGAAGCAGGCGCCCTGGCCCAAGGAGGAGGCCCTTCAGTGATGGAGTGGGCCTGCATTCTGCGGAGGGTGAGACTGAGGTGGCTGCAGTCAAAGGAGAAGGGGGCAGGGGTTTGTTGAGGCTGTGATCGTGGGAAAGCGCTTCTCCAGGGCTTCCCTCAGCTTCAAGGGGAAAGAGTTCAGAGGCCCTGAGGGGATGAAGGGACTTGGGAAGGGGCTTCAGGGGGATGGGTTGGGGGGAAGGAGGTTCCTATTCTTGCTCCCCTTCTGTCTATGCTCCCCCAGTGTTCCTGTCTCTCCCCTCCCCCGCCTTAGCCCCCTCTTTGTCCCCTGTGGCCAAAGCTGTTAAGGAAAGAGGGAGTGGATGAGGGTTCTTTTCACCAGAAGACCCCCAGGCACAAGCAGCCCACCTCATTGATGGTCAGAGCATCCAGAAGAAGTGGCGAGACTTCAGCTGTCCTCAAAGCAGGAAGAGAGAGTGTTTCTGGCAGAAAGAACGGCACAAGCAAAGGTTAGGCAGTGGGGTCTGGAGAGGCTGATGGAGGACTGGGACTTGGTTTCAATGGTTGTGAGAGAAGGTGGGCAGGATGTTCTGCACCAAGGGCCACACTGTCCTTCCCGGAAGAAACCGAGGGTACCCAGCACCCAGAGCTTCTCCCACATGCTGGCCACTGCCTCTGGCCCTGGCAGTCCTGGCCCTCAACTGTCTGAGCAAGCCTCACAGGATGGGGACCCCACCTCCATTATTTCCAAGTGCATCAACCCCAAAGGACTGAAGCCCTGAGTCCCAATAAACAGGTCCCATCCATCTGTAGGCCAGTCAGCTGGGTCCCTAGCACCCCCTATGGGCAGTAAGCAACACTAATGGAGGAGGAGCCTCCAGCAGCCTGGGGTGGGGGTGGGGGTGGGGGTGGGAGAGTGAGGGGTCAGGCAGGAGACACAGACTTGCCCTCTAGGAAGCACACAGACCATGCCTCAGGGAACCCCAGTGTCACAGGTCACAGCCACTGACCTTGAAGTGTTACTCTCATGGGTGAAATTTAGCCCCTGTCCTCAGGAAGCTCTCAGTCTGATGGGGCCACATATAGTGCTCTCAGCTGCCTTCTTTAGGGTGAAACTCAGCGTCTGGCTTCAGGAAACTCCCAGTGTAAGGGGAGAGACATGACCCCTGCCTTTAGGGATCGCTCAAATGGGGGAGACCCACTGGATTTTCGGGAACCATCAATCTGTTTCCAGACATGGATTAGACATTTCAGTGCCTCAAGGGCTGCCAGGAAAAACAAAATACAAGACATCCAATTAAATTGAATATCAGATAAACAACGAATAATAGTTTAGCATAAGTCTGTCCCATACAATATTTGGGACAGACTTACGCTATTTAAAGTATTCAGTTTAACTGGACCTCCTGCGTTTTTACTTGCCAAACCTGGTAACCCTAGGTGCCTCCAGTTTGAGGGGGGAGAGAGGACACCCCCTCCACCCCAGACGTGGGAAAGCAGGTAAACACCTCGGCGTGCTCCGGAGGGCAGGGGTGGGGCAGGAGGAGAGTCCTGGGGCTCCGGCTCGCGGCAGTTTAAAATTCCTTCCAGGCCAGAGCCCTAATCCCTCGGTGCACAATGGCCGCCTTCTCCCCCGCCGCCCGCGCCCACGCCCTCCCCCGCGGGGCCGTGGCAGTGCCACCAAGGGCCTCTTTAAGCCCCTTTGAAGCCGCGGAGCCCCGCGCCGCGGGAGGCCCCGCCGCTATGCCAGCTATGCCAGCTATGTCCCTGCTGCCGCCGGCCGCCACCGCTCCCCCATTAATGCTGGCTAATCTGGCTAATAAATAAACTCCCCTCCCAGCCCCAGCCCCGCGCCGACTCCTCCCTGCCCCCGCAGAATCGATGTCAGGGCTCGACTAGAGCAAGCGGCCCCACTCCACATCACTCCCTCGAGATGTAGTTGACGTTTTTTCTTATGGCTGCCGTAGGTCTGTAGCCCGTCTCTGATTCTTGGGGAGACGTGGGATTTGGGAGGTCTCCGCCTGGCCACTGCGTTTACCTTCCTCTTTTCCAGTCCACCTGCGCACCAGGGGCAGAGCACGTGGCTGGGTGAAGACGCTGGCCTGGGTACGGAGGACTCGCGGGCTGGCAGAGCGCGCGGCGGCGGCGGGAGGAGACGCAGGTCACGCCCCCTTCCCGCCGCCGACGGGGCGCGCGCGCCGAAGAGCCCGGGACAGGTGACTCCTAGAGGACTGCGTCTGCACCTCCCCCGGCGGGAGTCCCTTCTTCGCGGCCTCTGCCGCCCCCTGCGTCCCCTCCTGGGCTTCGAGAGTCTGACTCAGCCAAGCCGGCATCGCTTCGCCTCCTACAACACACCCCGAGAGCGAGGAAAAATTACAGGATTGCAGGGGCACGGCTAATGCGCTCTAATTACCCACCGCCGCTGTCATCCGCGGCGCTGAGCCAACGCGCCGTAATTAGGCCGCCGCTCCCCGGTCCCAGAACCCTCCCTTCGCCACCCCCGACCCACCTCGCGGTCCCCAGACCACTGACTGCCGCCTCCTGCCGCCCTCCGGGACTGCCCCTCAGTCCCAAGAGAGCTGTGAGGCCTCATTGGGGGGTAGAACTTGGGGAGACCGAAGCCGGCCCCTCGGCTAAACCTACAGTCCTAGAAGGTCTCTGCTGGAAGAGTCTGGGAGAATGGGTAGGGGGCAGGGACCTATTTCGTTGACAGAAACACCGAGGTCTACTGGAAAGTTAGTCTTCAGTGGGAGGAGTGGCAAAGGCACGCAGGGCAGCAGTACCCACGTTTGGGCACGGAGAAGGGAAGGGAAGCCCGCCCAGCCTGAACTCCCAGACCCGCTCGTTTAACAGTGGCTTTATGAGCAGCACAACGGGCTCCCTCCCCTGGCAGGGAAATTACCTTCTTGCCAAGAAAGGTGACATCCCCACCACAGACACGGAGGCCCCGCCCGCTGGCCAGCTGTAGCCTGCTGGTCGTAGGGAAGCTGGTGAGGAGTGAGGTGACTCTGGCCTCCCATGTCCGGTAGGGTGAGAGAGGCCCTGAAGATAGAAGCCAGGCCTGAAGGCCAGAATTAAAGGGGTAGCTTGGCCATCAGCTCCTTCCCCAAACCAGGCTCAGAGCTCTTCTCTATCAGGAATTCTTTCCTGAGGTCCAGGGGGTTGCAAAGTCATGGCCTTGGGCCACGTTTTATCTTCAGTGAGGTTTTGTTTGGCTTGCAATGAGTACATAGGTTTTAGGTTGAATGTGAGAGGCTGCAGAAAATGTGGGTTCTCCGGCTGCCCTCCCAATGAAGGTGGACCTCTGATTTAGACCGGCCCGCTGGCCTGTGCTTTCATCCTTTTCCTCAGGGCCAGGATCTTATTCCCCGTGATTGCTGCCCCTTTGTGGTCTGCATGTTTCTTGGTAAGCGTGCCCAGTCAAGTGTGTCTGGGAGCCCCCTCTTTTCTGTCATGGTCAGGTTTCCCACATGCAGTGGCCGCGGTGGCTGCACATGCTCCCGGATACCCCTCCGGCACTCCCTTTTGTCATCTTGAGTTTCAGTACGTGACTTGGGTGGCACCCTATCTTCTCCAGCAGGGATGGCAGCTATTTTTCTGCCATGAGACTAGAGGTTGCTTGAGAACAGGAAATTGGATCTCTCCCTTCAGACTGGGGTTTCACTAAGAGCTGGAGAAGGGGGGAATGTGGGAGGATTATCTTCCATCACAGGGAGCACTCCGAGGGCAAGGCTGTGTCTCCCTCAGTCTGGGGCTCCCTGAAGACAGGGCTGTGTCTCCCTCAGACTGGGGCTCCCTGAGTCAGGGTTGTGTCTCCCCTCAGACTGGGGCTCCCTAAGGATGGGTCTGTGTCTCCCTCAGACTGGGGATCCCTGAGGACAGGGCTGTGTCTCCCCACAGTCTGGGGCTCCCTGAGGACAGGGTTGCGTTCCCCCTCAGACTAGGGCTCCTTGAGTCAGGGTTGTGTCTCCCCTCAGACTGGGGCTCCCTGAGGGCAGGGCCGTCTCCCTGCTTCAGACTGGGGCCTCCCCCAAAGGACAGGGACTGTGTCTCCCCTGGGACTAGGTTCTTTGTGTCTTCTGCATCTACTGAGATTCTCATGAGGACAGGGCTGTGTCTCCCCCTCCATCTGGAGCTCCCTGAAGGCAATGGCCTCTCCCCTCAAATGGGACATTTGCACCCCACCCCACCCTCCAGCTCCCCATGGCGCCCAGGCATTCCTCCCAGGACACCATTTGTCATGCTTTGATGAATGAAACCTACTAAGAATAACTCAGTCCTTGTAGGCTCTGAAGGACAGGGGGAGGGAGAGGGAGGAGGCTGGTGATTCTGGGGGTACTGGGGGAGGAGGGACACAATCCATTTATTCAATAGCATTTCCCAGGTGCCCAGCTGAGCACTGGGGGGGAGACAGTGAGTGCCACAGAGCCCCCTACTGTGCCATTTCTGCCACTGACAGCCAGGAGTGTCCACAGGTACCCCTGAGACAGAAAGTTCAGGCCCCTGCTTCACAGCCTCCCCATCCCAGCAGTCACTCCCTCAGGGCCAGCCAGCCCCCTCCATGCCAATCATGAGCTCCCTCTGCCCCTCCCTTCAGTGGAGGGGAGACTTTGAAATCGGGTGCTTGGAGTGGGGGCGCTGCTCCCAGTGGGGGTGTGAGGAACCCACAGGATGAATCCCTGTCCCCCGCCCTCCCCCTACTCTGTTCTTCCTTACCCTGCCCCTTTCCACTCCAAAACCTCAAGCCTCTAGTTCATATTCGAGTGACCTTTCCAGTGCAACTGTTCTCAGGGGGCCCTTGGGAGTCGGGAGGCTGTGACCTTAACCCACTTCTTTGGACGGTGCCTTCCTGGCACTCCGCCCCCACCTGCCACCTCCTGAGAGGAACATTTCGGCCGGTCTTGGCAAAAACATCAGTCTATGATCCGGGCAGCCTGGTGCAGTACCAGCTCTGCCACTGACACCACTGTGACCTTGAGAAGCCATTTACACATATGGGCCTCAGTTTCTCCATATGTAAAATGACTTTTGTTTAGCTTTCCTGATTTTCAAATCTTTTTTTCAAACAATGAATCTTCTTGTTTAAATTGTAACTCATGTGGCACCTCTGTTCTCTGTGGTAACATAGGAAAAAAGTTGGGGTTTCTTTGGTCAAAATAGGGGTGGGCTTCATGTCCCAGCGGTTAGTCCATGACACAAGAATGCATACATACGTGTGCATACAGATCAGCTCCCGGGCACTGCACAGTCCACTTCACAAACGTCTGAACTCTGAAATCCTTTCCTGCTCAAACATTCTGGGACCCTGACCGGACTGGGAGCTCTAGAACCAGGGGTGCCAACAGCTGTAAGGAGGAGGCTGTGATTTCGGACCCCTGGGCTTGGGGCTGGGGCTTGAGACAGCAGGGGTTCCCTTCCACACTTGGGTCCAAAGTCACAGCCTGGGCAAACCCTCACTACCCTTTGCCCTCCCCACCCATCCAAGCCAGAGGTCAGATAGGCTTGTCTGATGCTGAGCCGCCTTAGAGGGGTGGCAGGGGCCAAATGGAGACACAGTGTCCTTCCTCAGTGGGGAGGAGGCAGCAGGTTGGGTGACAGGCTCTGGGATCTCATCTCTGGAATCCTTCTCACATGCCTCAGTGGAGGGTCAGAGTGATAGGTCGGGAGGGCCAGCAGCACCCTGCAGTGGCTGAGCGCTGGGGGCTGATCCCAGGAAGCCCAAGTCGGGCAGCATAGGTAGAGGAGACTCAGGGAGCTGCACCACTCCATCCACAAGTGTGAGAATTTGGTACCAACAGGGAACGCAGGTAGGACAGGGCCCATCAGACACTGGTGACAGGAAGGCAAGAGTGAAGAGAGGAGCAGATACAGCCCAGGGAAGAAACAAGTCACCAATAAGAGGCAGGCCTAGGCCTGGGCTCCGAGCTTGGGGCAGCAGGGCAGATCCCTTCAAGGGAGAAACCACAGATGTGCCCCAGCCTCTCCTTGATGCTGTGAGTCAGGGGTGCTTAGAAGGGCTCGTGTTCAGCTTCAAATGCCCAGGGTCATCACAAAGGAGGTGCTTCCCCTTCCCCTGCACCCCAGGCAACCTGCATCTGCATGGCCCTGGAGAGGCCATTGCTCCTGATTTCCCTTAGGGAACATGGCAGGGAGCTGCTGTGAGAGTCTTCTCCAAGTCCCCACCTCCCTGAGATGTACCATGAGGGAAGGGAAGAGATGTCTCACCGACTTCTATCCCTCCATCTCAAACAAAGACACACACACAAACACACACTCTCTCTCTCTCTCTCTCTCTCTCTCTGTCTCTCTCTCTGTCTCTGTCTCTCTCTCTCTCTCTCTCTCTCTCTCTCTCTCTCTCTCTCTCTCTCTGGCATTTGTCCCCAGGGAGTGCCTAGAGACTTCACAGCCTTGGCCCTGGAAACCCCTAGGCAGCCACTGTGTTGCCAGGCACGTCTCTGGGCACTGAGGCTGCAGCAATGAAAAAGTCAGCCAAGTTCCCTGCCTTCATAGCGCTCACATTCTAGGCAGGAAAGACAGATGATCAACAAGTGAAAAAATCATAAAGCTCAGGTCATGGTGTGGCAAGTATTAGAGTTAAGATGGGGTGGGGTGGGGGCGCTGTTTTATATGGGGTGGTCCAAAAATATCTGTGTGAGGTGGTGACATTTGAGTGGAAACCTGGACAGCAAGAAGCCAGTTGTGCTTTGAGGTCAAAAGGACTCCGAAATTTTAGTTTTTTAAACAGAAAAGGTGTGTTTACCCGTAAACATTAAAGTGCAGGAAAATTAGAACTATGCTTCTGGAGCACCTATTATATGTCTAGCACCGTATTGGAAAATTCATAGACATCATTTCCCATCGCCCTCTTCAGAACCCTCTGTGTCAAATCGCATTATTTTCATTCTACAGATATCAAATGAGAAATCCATAGAGATTATTTTATGCGTTTAATAAGATTTATTGAGTATTCACCTCTGAAAACACTGTAATAAATCCCATATGGACCCTAACCTCCTAGAGCCTACAGTCTGAGAGCGAGGAGAAGCGTCAGGGAGGGCTTCCTGGAGGAGCCAATGTCTAAATTGAGCCTGAAAGGATGAAGAGCGGGTGACAGTTGAAGTGAGTTGGAGGGGCCAGAATTTTAGGCAGAAGGAGCAGCCTGCACAAAGGCCTGGAGCCTGGAGCACGGTTCCCTGCAGTTCCAGCAGGGAAGTGAGAGTCGCGCAGGATGGCCCAGCCTGGAGTGGGAGTGGGGCAAGCTAAGGCTGGGAGTGCTGGCTGGGGCTGGGCACGAGGGGCAGGGTAGGTCTGGACTTCCTTCATAGGAGACCAAGCTACGAAAGGGTTATAAACAGAGAAGTAGCAGGGCCAGGTGTCTCTTTAAAAGGCTTCCTGTGGGGGCTGAGGCAAGGAGTGGGCTGGGGGCTGGGAAAGGGGGTGTGGCACCAGCAGCAATGAGAGACTGGTGGGCAGAAGTAAAGGACTGAGGAGGGGGTCCTGGCCAGGTTCCTGAGGAGGCTGGGGTGGTGAGTAGGACCCTGCAGGCAGGGCGGATGGGCCACCTGGGGTAGCTGTTAGGCAGGGCAGGTGAGTGGAGCCCTAGCCAGAGCTCGGATGACCTGCCTACATCCAAGTGACAGGGTTACCAATGGCAAAATGTGGATGCCAGCCAACGGCAAGGCCTATCAGGCAATTCCTACAGGCTCACACACTGCACCCACATGCACACACAGGCGTATGCACACCACACAGACACACAAATGCACATGCATCTGGCCCCACTCCCCCATCTGTATTGATAATGGGCTGGGAAAGGGCATGGGAGGCAGGGCAGAGATCACAGAACAGCAGCACCTTGCTTAGCTCAGGCCTCAGGCCCTGTGCATCTCTTTCTGGAGCCCCAGGGCAGATGCCACTCCATAGCTCAGGCGCATAAGTCCCCCAACTCCTCATATGCCCTGAGAACCTGCCTGTAGGTACCTAATCTAGGATAAGCAGACACTCTCCCGGTCACATTAACAGGGAATGCATCCCTGGGCTTCACAGCCAGCAGCAGAATCCAGACTCGGAACTGAACCTGCTGGGTGGGGGGAATAGGCCGTATCAGAGAGATGAGCATTCACAGAGCCAGTGCAAGGACTCGAACTCAATGTCAGACACTCAACAGCTCAAGCACAGTCTGGGGGAGGCCACACGTAAAAACAATTTGTGTGAACATTTCTGGGAGGAGCCTTGCCCCTCAGGGAGCAATGAGCGTGCAGACTTGGGCCGTACTAATGGGAGGGCAGAGTCCAACCAGAGAGGGGGTGCCCCCTGGGTACCAAGCTGTCCAGGCCCTCCTGGAGCAGTGGTTCCAGATCTGGGAACCTCCTCAAGGGGACAGTGACATAAAGGGTGACAGGGTGGGGAGGAGTCCAAAAACCCCATCATATGAGGAAGTGTCACAGGGGGTTTTAACCCCAAGAAAGAAAACCCTTTCTGTGGATGGTATCCCACTTTCTGTGGATGGTATCCCACTTTTACATGCTCTACATGATGCCTTTCCCTGGTCTTGAGGTTGCACTTACTAGAGGCAGCTTTGCAGTTACCCATTTGGTTGATCTGTGGAGCCTCCCTAACTAGGCTGTAAGTTTCATGAGGTCAACGGCTGTATGTGCTTTTTACCATTGTTTTCCTGGTGCCTGGCACATTCTGGAAGCTCAATAACTGTCTATACATGGAAAGAAAAAGGAAGGAGGGAAGGAAGAAAAAAGGAAGGAAGGAAGGGAGGGAAGAGGGGAGGAAGGGAGGAAGAAAGGAAGGGAGGAAGGGAAGAGGGAGCAAGGGAGGAGGGAAGGAGAGAGGAGGGAAGGAGGGAGAGAATAAGAGAGGGAGGAAAAGAGGGAGGAGGGAGGAAAAGAGGAAAGGAGGGAGAGAAGGAGAGAGGGAGGAAGGGAGGGAGGGCGGAGGGGAGCGGAAGGAAAAGGGAAGTGGGGAAGAAAGGAAGAAAGAGAGTTGAGCATGCCTTGAATGCCCTGAAGGCTGCCACACAAAGGAGGGTTAAACTGGTTCTCCAGGAGCAGAAGAAATGCCAGCAGAAGGTGAATTTAGGGAGTCAGTTTTTAAATCATCACAGTAAGAAGTCTTAAAAGTCAGATGGTCACAATGTCGATTGGATGGTCCCAGAAGACTACGAGCTTCTTAGGAATGAGTTTAAGCAGGAGCAAAAGTAGCGCTTTGCAGAGGTGCTATTGCTTCAATGAAGGAACCAATGAATGGTGAGTGAATGAATTAATGAATGAAAATTTACCAGTGACTGCTACAGAGAATTTCACATGCTGCACAGAAGACTGGAGAGCTCTGACGTTTGTCTCAGAAGTGAGTCTGTGAGACTGGCGCTATGCCAGACCCCAGGTGGGCAACAAGCCATGGGCCCTGTCCTCAAAGAGCTCAGTGAGAGACACACGCAGCACACGCACATAGGCAGGAAAGCACACTTTGAATCTCTCTAGCAATCCCAGACAGGTCATGCTGGGAGACACTCATAACAGGGCAAGGAGAAGTGTCTTGAGAGAAGCTCAGCCCTGACTCCCCTCCCCATACCTTCCCAACTTTCCCAAGGAGGTCACTTTCTAGAATCCCCTTTGGGCCACTTTCCCAGGGGTGACCCTTTGGCACACGTCTGTCCTGAGGTCATGGCCTGTCTGGCAGCCTCCTCCTCAGGGTTAGGAGTGGGGTTGGCACCTGGCCATCCTGCAGAGGCCTGGGTTAGGTGCCTCAACAGCTCCAGCTCTGGGAGGTGTGCAGGTGCCCTAGTTCCAAGCCCCCACTGGCAGGTTCAGAAATCTGAGACATATAGCCAGGCCCTGACCCCTTGCCTGCAAGCTCCCTGAGAGCAGGGATCATCTCTTACCTGCCTTGGTCTCTCAGTGCTGGCACAGCATGGGTACTCAGTGTATGTGAGGTGAGTGGAGAGTGCCAGGGCTGGCAGAGCTGCCATGAAAAGGGGTGCTGTGCTCAGGGAGATGGAGATGGAGTGCCTTCCTAGTAGGGTGCAGTAGCACTAGACGGGGACTAGGAAGAGCATGCAAGTCCCCTGAGACCCCTAAGCCCAGCACCAGGTCAGACTTGTCTTCTGTCCATGTTCAGGGTCTGCCCTGTCTCCAGCAGCCCCACTGTGGCTGGTGACCCGTCAGTGACTCACAGCCAGCTGTGGGCACAGAGTGGAGAAAGTGGCCCCCAGCTGAGCTCATGCACTCGCAATTAGCCCTCTACACCTCCTCACCACGGAGAGCCTCCCAGATTCCACGCACGCACGTCCCAGGCTGCCCTTTCCCAACCGCAGCGTGGCTCTTGTGCTTATTTTAGCCTGATGAAGCCTCTTGAAATGTCAGAGCTGCAACCAACCGAGCTAGGGATCATCCAGTTCAATCCTTTCATTCAACCAGGAAGAAAATGGGGATTCAGAGAGGGAGTAAGAGTTGTGCTTCAGGTCATACAGCTAATTGGTGGTGCAGCCAGAAATGGACTGCAGGCTTCGGGGGCCCAGATCCAACTGTCCTTAACTCCAGGGGGCAATGTGCTTCAGGTAGCCCCTCACCAGACTTCTGGAGCCACTGGAGCCAGCATACGTGTGTTTGAATCCTTCTTGGCCACTTGTCAGCTGTGAGACTGTGGGCAAGTTACTCAGCATCTCCAGGCTTCTGTTTCTCCACCTGTAAAATGAGGCTAACAGTGGCATGTCCCTCCCAGGTTGGTGTGAGGAAGGAATGAGTTCATATATCTGAACTGCTAAAAGCAGTGCCAAGCACATAGTGCACACTCAAAACATATTAACTGACATTCTTGGGTGCTTTGTGTAGTCACCAAGACTTGGTCCCTGATGTGGAAATTTTAAAATTCAGTTTTATGTGTTTGCCAATGGGCGAGCAGATTCTGGGAGACCAGCCATGTAACCAGACTTCTGGAAAACTGATGTAGTGCTACTGTGGGGACAGGTGTTGCTGTCAGAAAGACCCACAGTAGGCACAGAAACTGCCTTCCACTTTGGTAGTCACCATCTGAGACCCACAGATTTGCAGACATCGAGGCAAAGGCAGTTTGGAGATTCTCAGGGCTATTCAAGCTCGGTGAGCCTGAAGAAGTGCCCTTCTGGACTCAAGAACTGAGCCTCTGTTTCTTAATCTGCAAAATAAGGGAAATCATAGCCTCGGACTCACTGGGTGGTTGCAGGCATTAGATCAGGTGGGACAGTACCTGAAATAATCCTTTCTAGCTTTCCTCCTCCGTCTTTCTTTGTCACGACCCCCATCATCTGCTTCAGGCCAGTTGTCTCAATTCAGAGCTGCCTACCCTGGGCCCAGTTGGATAAACACTGACGAATTCTTCCCCTTCCAAGTTCCTCTTTTCCCGGTCACCAACTCTCTGATACCTCACACCAGATGAGTTATGGTCCCAGAACATGTAAAAGATTGGGGGTGTTCTCATTCTGACCCCGGAGATCCTTGTTGAATGAATGACTCAGTGAATCAACAACTGCAACGATTCCCAGAACTTCCTGAAAACTCACTCTGAGCTCTTAACATTGGGCAACACCCTGGTTTCCCCCAGAGCCCCACCACAAACCACCTCTGAGGAGAGGCGGCTCTGCAGTTGCCTCATCGCTCTTTGCTGCCTTTCATCATGCTCATTTACACGAGAACTTTCTCTGCCCCTACTGCTCCACCACCCAGTCTGGACAATCAGGTGTGTTTGCATTCTCCCCAGCAGGAAGGCAACACAACCATTCTGCTGTCTGTAACCACTACTGGCATGCCTAGTGGTCAGTCTTGAGCCCTCTCCATCTGCCCAAGTCACAACTGTCCCCCAACCCACCCCTCCCAACCTCCTATAATAGCCTGCATAGGACAACTGACTCTTCTTGCTTGCTATTCCAGCTCCACTGGATCATTAATATCACTGGGAGCCCATGACTCCCACCTAGCCCCGGCCAGCCCCACCTGTAGAGTCCTGCTACAGGTGAGCCATTCCTCACCAGGGGCATCACCTACTGGCTGGATTCTGTTCTTCAGCACAGACTGGAGCTCCCCAGACAAGAAGGCCTGACAGGCTGGAAGTGGTGGCTCACTCCTGTAATCCCAGCATTTTGGAGGCCAAGGCAGGTGGATCACCTGAGGTCAGGAGTTCAAGACCAGCCTGGCCAACATGGTGAAACCCCGTCTCTACTAAAAAAATACAAAAATTAGCCAGATGTAGTGGTGGCGCCTGTAGTCCCAGCTACTCAGGTGGCTGAGGCAAGAGAATTGCTTGAACCCAGGAGGCAGAGGTTGCAGTGAGCCAGGATCACGCCACTGCACTCCAGCCTGGGTGACACAGTGAGAATCCATTTCAAAAAAAAAAAAAAGAAGAAGAAGGCCTGAGCCATTTGGGATTTCATGCCCCTTTGAAGGCTGGGAATCTGAGCACTAGTTCTGCCCTCAGGAGCCAGGATATGGCCTGGGCATCATCTCCAGCTTCGTTCCAGCTTAGTCCCCTCCATTGGTCCACTGCCCAGGCCTCTGCATGTTTCTGGGCCACCAGTGGTCCCTACACACCAACCAGAGGATTCCAAGAATGTCTCACACCTGGAAGATCATAAGGAATCACCCAGTCTAGTGGAGATGGTCTCTAGAGTGTTTGAAAATGTTTTGGAGTATTTTTCATTGTAACAGTGATTAGAGATGTTCTGGCATTGGGTGCCCCAGGCCGGGCATGAAGATCCCACAATGGACAAGGCAGTTTGCATAGTGAAGAATTGCACCCCTATTCTCCTTGGAGAAACACCAGTTCTAGTCCAAAGTACTTATTGTACAGTTGTAGAAACTAAGAACCAGTGAGGATAAGGGACTGGCCCAAGGTTACCCAGCAAATTTGTCTCATAAGTATTCTAATAAGGAGGATCCAAGAGTTCCTTTTCTTGGCGATTTCAGTGGTATTTAGCCTCAAAATCCACTAGCAGTCACCAAGTTTGGGGCATGATGGGACAGATGAAGACTAATGTGAGTCATTGGGAAGATTTTGTAGAGGTGTCATTTGAGCTAAGCTTTGAAGGATGATTTGTGGACCTGTGACTCCCGAAAGTAGGAGAGGCCACAACAGACAAAATGGGCAATAGTGGGGAAAGGACTAGAGCCCAGGAGTGAAGGTGGCTGGGAAATGAGCACAGGCTTTGGAAAGGAGAGCCGTGGAAGATGGAGGATGAAAGAAAGGTGACCTGAGGCTAGATCATAGAGGACTTTGCATGTCAAATTGAGTATTGGAGTTGGTTCCAGGACCCCTGCAGATACCAAAATCCCGGAATGCTAAAGTTCCTTATATATAATAGTGTAGTATTTGCATATAACCTGTGCACATCCTCCTATATACTTTAAATCATCTCTAGATTACTTATAATACCTAATACAATGTAAATGCCATATAAATAGTTATTATGCTGTATTTTTTATTTGTATTATTCTTATTTTGCATTGTTATTTTTTATTGCTTTTTCCTCAAATATTTTTGATTTGCAGTTGGTTGAATCTACAGATATGAAACCTACAGATACAGAAGGCCAGCTGTATTTTGAGGCCAAGTTATCAGGTGCATACAAATGTAGAATTATTACATCTTCATGAAAAATTGAACTTTATATCATTGTGAAATGTCTGTATATCTAGCAATGCTCTTTGCTTTAAAATCTATTTAGTCTGATTTTAACATAGCTACACTAGCTTTTTGTTTTTGTTAATGTTACATGTTTTATCTTTAACTTTTATCTTTCTTTATCTCTAAATTTCAGGTACATCTGTGTATAGGGTGTAGCTAGATTTGGATTCTTTTTTCTTTTTATGAGACAGGGTCTTAATCTGTTGCCCAGGCTGAAGTGCAGTGGCATGATCACGGCTCACTACAAGCTCACTGCTCACAACAGGTATGCGTCACCATGCCCAGATCATTTTTGTGCTTTTTGTAGAGATGGGTTTTCTCTGTGTTGCCCAGGCTGGTCTCTAGCTCCTGGGCTCAAGTGATCCTCTCACCTTGGCCTCCCAAAGTGCTGAAATTATAGGCATGAGCCACTGTGCCTGGCCAGATTTGGGTTCTTATCCAAAATAGGTCTGAAAATCTTTACCTTTTAATGGGAAAAAAATAGTCATTTTATATATGTAATGAAATTACTGTTTATTTGGACTTCAACCAATACTAAGTGCTTTCTATGTGTCCTACTTACCTATGCTCCTTTTTCTCTCCTTTCTTTGCCTTCTGTTGGAATTATTTTATTTAATTATCCTTCTTTTAAAATATGGAAGTTATTCACTTTTTAATAATTTTTTAGTAGCCACCCAGAGATTACAGCATGCCTTTTTAACAAATCCTAATGTTAATTGATTCTTTTACTCTCCCCAAAATAAATGCAAGAACCTTAAAAACCTTAACTCTTCCCAAACATCATCATTATTATTATTTATATGTAGCATATATTTGCTATTTATCCACATGTATACCATTTTCATTGCTCTTTATTCTTTCTCGCATCTCTATTCTTCTATTTAGAATTATTTTCTTCTGCCAAAAAAAAAGTCCTATTAATGCAGATCTGCTGGTAATTAATTGTCAGTTTTATTTTTCTAAAAATATGTTTCTTTTAGCTTCCTTCTTGAATACTTTTTTCTGGGTATTAAATTATAGGCTGCCCATTTTATTTTAGCCCTTGTAACATTTTTATTTACTGTAAGAAATGTATACAGTCATGCACCACAAAACAACATTATGGTCAATAACATACAACATACTTAACAGAAGTTTCATCAAATTATAATGGAGCTGAAAGTTCCCATTGCCTAGTGACAGTGCAGCCATCATACATCATAGTGCAGCATGTTATTTATGTCTTTGTAGTGATGCTGGTTTAAACAAACCTACTGTGCTGCCAGTCACATACAAGTATAGCACTTAAAATTATGTACAGTACATATTTGATAACGTTCATAAATGACTATGATACTGATTTATGTATTTACTATATTATACTTTTAATCATTAGAGTATAATCTTCTTTCTTACTAAAAAAAAAAAAAAAAAGGTTAACTGTAAAACAACCTCAGGCAGGTCCTTCAGAGGTATTCCAGAAGAAGGCATTGTCATCAGAAGAGATGACAGCTCCATGTGTTATTAACCCTGAAGAACTTCCAGTGGGACAAGGTGTGGAGGTGGAAGACAGTGATGTTAATGATCTCGACCCTGTGTAGGCCTAAGCTAATGTGTGTGCTTGCGTCTTCATTTTTAACAAAAGACTTTTAAAGGTTAAAAACAATTTTCATAGGAAAAAAGTTACAGAATGAAAGTATTTTAAAAGAAAATATTTTTGCACAGCTATAAATGTGTTTTTGTTTTAAGCTAAATGTTAATACAAAAGAATCAAAAACTTTTTAAATTAAATAGCATATAAAGTTTAAAAGTTACTGTAAACTAAGGTTGATTTATTACAGAAGAAAGAAAATTTTAAAAATAGTTTTAGTGTAGCCCAAGTGTACAGTGTTCATGAAGTCTACAGTAGTATACGGTAATGTCCTAGGCTTTCACACCTACTCACCATTCACCCACTGACTCACCCAGAGCAACTTTCAGTCCTTTAAGCTCCATTCATGGTAAGTGCCCTCTACAGGTGCACCCTTTTTTATCTCTTATGTTGTATTTTTACTGTACCTTTCCCATATTTAGATATGCAAATAATTACCATTGTGTTACGATTGCCTATAATATTCAGCACAGTAACATGATATAAAGGTTTATATCCTAGAACCATATAGCCCAGAAGAGTAGGCAATACCGTCTATATTTGTGTAAGTATACTCTATGATGTTCACACAACGATGAAATTGCCTAATGATGCATTTCTCAGACACATGACTATATTTGGTCTTCATCCCAGTTTCCTGGCACACAGCTCCTAAAAGCTTTGAAATCTCTTAAGTGATAAGTATCTTTTGTAGCTAACGAGATGTCTGGTGACTGGGGGCTCCTGGATAGCCTCAGGATGGGGCTGGTTGCCAGGGGAACCAACCATGTGATTAGAGTGTTGTAACTTTCAGACCCCCGCCCCAACCTCTGGAGAGGAGAGAAAGGCTGAAGGTTGAGTTGATCACCAATGGCCAATGTTGTGATCAATCATAAAAACCCAAAGGAACTGGATTCAGAGAGCCTCCAGATTGCTGAACACGTGGTGGTTCCTAGAAGGTGGTGTTCCTGGAGAGGACATGGAAGTCTACACCCCTTCCCTCATACCTCGCTTTGTGTAGCTCTCCCATCTGGTTGTTCATCTGTATCTTTCAAAATTTTCTTTGTGACAAATTGGCAATAGTAAGTAAAGTGTTACCTTGAGTTCTGTGAGCCTCTCAAGAAATTTAATTGAACCTGAGGAGAGGGGAAACCCCCAGTTTATAGCCTGCTAGTCAGAAATATACATTGCAACCTGGGACTTGTAATTGTCATCTGAAGTGGGAGGCAGTCTTGTGGGACTGTCCTTAGACCTGTGTGATCTACATTAACTTCAGTTAGTGTCAGTATTGAATTAAGTTAGTGTCAGTGTTGACACTCAATTGGTGTCCTCTAGAGAGCTGATTGTTGGCAGGGAGAAATCGCCACATATATGCCGAAGTGTTCCATGTTGAGAAAAACACTTACTTTGTTCTTTTCCATCTCATATGGGACTCTAAAGAATTCCATCATATTCTGGCTTCCATTGTTTCCATTAAGAAATTAGCTGCATGACTAATTGTTGCCCCTTTGAAGATAATCTGTTTATTAAAAGATCTCTTTAGCTGGGTGCTGTGGCTCACACCTGTAATCCCAGCACTTTGGAAGGCCGAGGCAGGTGAATCACTTGAGGTCAGGAGTTTGAGACCAGCCTGGCCAACATGATGAAACCCCATCTCTACTAAAAATACAAAAATTAGCTGAGCATGGTGGCATGCACCTGTAATCCTGGCTAATTGGGAGGCTGAGGCAGGAGAATCGCTTGAACCCGGGAGGCAGGTGGATCACAAGGTCAAGAGATTGAGACCATCCTGGCCAACATGGTGAAACCCCATCTCTACTAAAAATACAAAAATTAGCTGGGCGTGGTGGTGCAAGCCTGTAGTCCCAGCTACTTGGGAGCCTGAAGCAGTAGAATTGCTTGAACCCAGGAGGTGGAGGTTGCAGTGAGCCAAGATCGTGTCACTGCACTTCATTCTGGATGACAGAGACTCTGTCTCAAAATAAATAAATAAATAAATAAAAATTAAAAAAAATTAAGATCTCCTTATCGTTAATGATCAGGTTTTAGTTTTACTCTGATAGTAAAGCTGTACTCTTCAGTTTAACTCTGATAGGCTTAGGTGCAGGTTCCTTTTTATTTATCTTGCTTTAGGTTCTTTGGGCTTAACTGAGTATATGGACTGATATCTTTCATCAGTTTTGGAAAGGTCTCAGCCATTATCCCTTCATAGATTGTTTTTGCCCTATTCTCTTCAACATCCTAATTGCTTTCTCTATGTCTTTTAGACTCTCTTCTATATTTTTCATTCTTTTACCTTTCCATGCTTCATTCTGGATATTTTTTTTTCTCTTTTTTTGAGATGGAGTCTCACTCAGGAGACTGGCTCTGGAGTCACCCAGGCGGGAGTGCGGTGGCATGATCTCGGCTTACTACAACCTCTGCCTCCTGGGTTCAAGCAATTCTCCTGCCGCAGCCTCCTGAGTAGTTGGGACCACAGGAATGCACCACCACATCCAGCTAATTTTTGTATTTTTTTTAGCGGAGACAGGGTTTCACCATATTGGCCAGGTTAGTCTCAAACTCCTGATCTCAAGTGATCCACCCATCTCGGCCTCCCAAAGTGATGGGATTACAGGCATGAGCTACCATGTCTGGCCTGGATATTTTTTCTAATCTAGCTTCTAATTCAGTAATCCTTTCTTCAGCTATGTCTCATATACTTTTAAACCTATCCATTGAATCCTTAGTCTTAGGTATTATCATTTTCAGTTCTAGAATTTTTATTTTTTTAACAAAGTTTCAATTGCCTGCCAAAATTCTCAAATCGTGTCTATTTCCATCATGTATTTTTCATCTCCTTGAACATAATAAGCATTGCTGTTTTTTTAATTATAAAATCTGCATCTGATAATTCCAACATCTAGAGCCCCTGTTGTATATGCTTTTATGTTTGTTCATGTTGTCTAGTCTCATGTGTTTGGTTTTTGGTTTTGGTTATGGTTTTGGTTTGTTTGTGTGTGTGTGTGTTTTATTTGTTTCTGTGTGTGTGTGTGTGTGAGTTGTTTTTGTTTTGTTTTTTGTGTCCTGGACATTGCAGGTGCAAAGTTGTTTGTAGAAATTAGCTGACACCAGGATGACATCTTCTTCCAGAGAGGATTTGCAAGACCCTGAGGGCACTAGCAACACTGGGTCACCTTAATCCAATTTCAGGAATCAAGATGAGTCAAAGCAGAGCTACAGTCGCTGTAAGAACCTGTCTACTTCCAGTTTATCCTTAGTTCTCAGGCACAGCCCTTTGGGGTCTCAACCCAAAGCAAGGAGGTTTACTAAATGCTCCTCTTGGTAGGCCCAGTCTCATAGCCCCAGATCCTGAAAAGCTCTGATCAACCTTTCAACCTCTCAGTCACTCACTCCCTCCATTCCCAGAGGAAAAGCATTTAAAAGCCAAGCTCAGCCAGGTGCAGTGACTTAAGTCTAAAATCCCAGCAATTTGGGAGGCTGAGGCAGGAGGATCACTTGATCCAGGTGTTCCAGACCAGCCTGGACAACATAGCAAGACCCTATCTCTAAAAAAAAACAAATTTTTTTTAATTAACTGGGTGTAGTGGTGCACATCTGTTACCCCACCTACTCAGGAGGCTGAGGCAAAAGGATTGCTTGAGCCAAGGAGGTTAAGACTGCAATGAGCTGTGATCACATCAGTGCACTCCAGCCTGAGCAACAGAATAAGACCCTGTCTCAAAAAAAAAAAAAAAAAAACAGAAACAAACAAACAAACAAAACGCCAAGCTCACCTCCCTAGTCTCAGTCCTCTCCATATCCTAGCTCAATAATTATCTACTATCTTGTTTGTCTTATTAGTGCTCAGATGCTTCAAACGGTCTGGTGTGGTGGTGGTAGTGGTAGTTTGGTTTTTTTAAATATATAGCTCTTCTAGTTTCCCTCAGCAAGAAGATTGATCACCATTACCTAGTCTGCTGTTACTAAAAGCAAGCACAATGATGTGCAGGAAATTTCTGAAACACAACCATGCTAAAAAGACATTTTGTGTTTTAAAGCTAACAGTTTACACAACACAGATTAACACGTCAAGAATTGTCATAACAGAGTTTATTTTTCGGAGTTAAAAAGTTTCAAGATGTATATGATTTATTGGCTTTAATACCAAAGAGGATGAGTCAGGATAATA
This sequence comes from Chlorocebus sabaeus, assembly GCF_047675955.1. Taxonomy (NCBI): domain Eukaryota; kingdom Metazoa; phylum Chordata; class Mammalia; order Primates; family Cercopithecidae; genus Chlorocebus; species Chlorocebus sabaeus. Next base: position 44,241,668 of record NC_132920.1, read on the forward strand.
GACTTAATAAGAGCAAAGTTAAATGTGAAGTGGTTTCATGTTTTGAAAATAAAATTAGATTCTGTGCTCGTTTTTAAAGAACCGTGACCTCAGAGAACTGACAACACTGGTGGGAGTTTCTAGGAAGGGGAGAGGAGCCAAGGGCTTGCTCTGGGGTGATGGGGAGGAGCAGGCAGATCTTGGAAGAGTATGGTGAGTTCAGCACTGATGGCCTTCATCCAGCGTGCTGAAGAGTCCAGTAGGAGAGGCGTCAGGGGCCAGGGGTGGGGTTCTAGCTGGGTCAGCTAATGGACAGTGAACCAGAGAAATTGACTTGGGAGCTGCTTGTGGCCAACTGGAATTGGAACAAGGGGAGCTAAATCACTCTGATGGTGAGTGCACAGAGAGAGAAGGATGCCCTCAGAGCACCAACCTTCAAGGGTAGAGGGCTTGGTGGGGGTTCCCTGAGGGGAGCAGAAAGACTTCCAGATGATGGGAGGTTGAACCTGCTGGGAAGAGGCTCTTTCGAAGTCTTGCTGGCCCTAGAACCAATTTCCCCCAAGAAGTTGAGACTGAGAAGAGGAGGCCCCTGCTGACTTGGTGAGAGCAGTTTCCATAGGATTTGGAACCAGAAGGCTGCTGAGAGGGGCTAGGAACAAGCGGGAGCTCAGGAAATAGAGGCAGTGTGTGTAGACTTCTTTTTTAGAATGTGTGGGGCTCTGAAGGAAGGAATTGAGTTGGTGATTCAGGGAAGAGCTAGTGGGAATAACTGGAGGAAGTTTGTGGGCAGAAGGGAAGACTCTTGGGCAGACAGAGGGGCTAAAGAACCCCAGGAAATGAAAAAAAACTGAGGGATTCAGTGTCCACCCTGGGTGGCAACGTTCAGAGCCCTGCACTCCTCCAATAGCTCCTGTTAATCCCATTTTTCTGATGAGGAAAGTGAGACTCAGAGAGGCTGACTTGCCCTGGTGACTGCTAGAGAGAGGTAGGCCTGGGATGGACACCCAAGTTTGTCGAGTTACAAAGCCCATCTCTCAGCCTCTGCCCCCTCTCCCCGTGCTCATGATGGTTTCAGGATTTTCCATGACCATGACCACCCCCGTCACCACTACACTGTCACCGTCATCACGCCCACTGTGGCCTCCACCACTATGACCACCTCCGTCACCGTCCACCCCACCACAGTAATTACGCTCACCAATACAAGATTTCCTGTGCAGGACACATGCAGTTTCTGTCTTTAGGGGTCTCCTATTCTGAGAACATGCAAACAACAAAACAGGTGAGCAGAGACAGTTAGCCAGAGCCTCTGCAGCATGCAGCTGGCCAGGGGCTGTGCTGGTCCTATAGTCGGGCTTGAGCTTCCAGCTTCTTTCTGAGGAGGGGGCATGTCAGAGACTGGTTTTGCCATTTGCTTATCTTTTCCCATGGCAAACTCCATGGACCTCCTCCATCACCCATCCTCACCCCACCCCAAATCCTCCATTCATGGTCTCTGAGCTGAGAAAATTAAACAGATTTTTCCAAGGGAAAATCCTTAGGGAAGGGAATGTGTGCAGAGGGATTAGGGGCTGGGCTGAGACCCAGCCATTCTTGGTCCTCCTCCGAGACTCTTGGCTTCCTGCAGGGACATGCTCCCCACTCACCAGGGCTCCCTTCCCTCCCCCAGAACCACCACACCCCTCCTTGGCACAACCAGGGATGGGAAGCCCAGGATTACAGCCTGGGCCTGCCACCTCCATGTCTCAGGGGGCAGACCCTCCCTAGGGCTGCCCACAGGCCCTCTCCACCAGGCCTCAGGCCTGGAGAGAGAGAGGTCTGGGATATAAGAGGGAGACAAAGTGGGGATGAGGCAGGCCTGGGGATGCTCAGAGAAAGTTTCCATGCTGAGCAGCTTGTTCTGAGCCACGCTGCCAATTCCCCCTCCTCACTAATCCCAGGATTAGAGAAAGTGGAGTCCGGGAATACAGGAGCCAGAGTCTGGGGATGGGCACAGTGTGGTGAAGGGAACCAGACAGGCTTGCAGTAGAAGCTCTGCTCAGCCCATCACATGCAGCTGCTGTGTGGTCCAGACAGGCCATTGACCTCTCTGAGCTCCACGCCCTTGTTTGTCAAGTGAGGATCATTTAGATAGAGCACATGTGTTAGCTGATGTGTTTGGGAAGCAGTGGCTAGTTGCAATGGCCGTTGTTGTGAGCTCTAAGTGCAGGGAAGAGGGGTTAGGAAAGTGTGTGGCTATTTCTTGCCCCACCGGACATCACCCCTGGACTCTCGAGCCCTGGAAGGCCGAGCTGCTCACTGGGGAGAACGTGCGTTGGCATCAGGATGGCCGGGTGGGACCTCCGCTCCACTGTGTGAGCCGGCGATGACTCATCCTCACCAGGCTGCCATTTCCAGGTTGCTACACCAAGATGCCTTATAGGCCTGCTTCCAGGACTGAGTGAGAGTTAGCATAGGCAAGGGTCTAGCCCAGTGTCTTTGGGTGTCTGCCTCACTTCCCTTTTTCCCTGGTCTGAACCCAGTGAGTCCAAGCCACTGGTTCATCCTCTGTACTCAGGGGCAGACAGGGGCCCCAGCAGTCCTTATCTTGCCCTGTGTTTGCCATAACCCCTTGCTCCTCTTCCCCAAAGCCATTTTCGCCTGTCACTGTCCTTGCTCAGGAGCCTAGCATAAGCTCCCAATTCTCACAAACCAGCCTTCTCAGCCTGGCATTGAAGGCCCCAGCATGCCCGCCTCCAGCCCCATCCTCTCTGCCTGTCTCACCAAATGCTCCTCACCCCAAGCTCTAACGTGCCCCTGGCTGACCCCTTGCCTCCCCCTGGTCCCTGCAGCACTCATCCCTGCCGCCTCCTTCCTCTGTCCTCCCTAGACTTCCGAGTTGGGCCCTGCCTCATTCATCTTTGAGTTCCTACGGATGTAAAAAGTCACAGACAAACCAAATCTCCAGCAGCAGCAGAGAGGAAGTCTATCAATAACAGGCCATAACGCAGTTACCAGGAGGATTGGCTTTGGGAAAGAAGCAGGTAATCGAATCTCCCTTCAGGCGCCATCTGTCTCCATTGCCCCTGCCTCACCCACTGGATGCTCACCTGCGTCTGGCGGCCAAGCAAGCGGGCCTGGCGGTAATGCAATTACAGCACCATTCCATTAAAGGGAGCTTGGGTTCTTTGGGGACAAGGGGAAGGGTTTCAGAAGGACAAGCAGAAGAGAACAAGGACAGGGTCAGAAGGAAACAAATGCAGAAGCGACACCCACAGTCACGATTGATCTGGAAAAGAGTGCAGAAGAGTATGCTGTTCTCAATATTCCTGTTTCTTTTGAATTCTCACCCATATCTTCTCCCTTTCAAGTTTCTGAAACTGCTGCTTTGTGGGAAGGTCCCTAGCACACAGAAGGTGCTGAGACACATCAACCCAGACCCTGGCACCAGGCTGCCTGGGACGGTACCCCACCCTGTCCCTGGCCAGGTGTATGACCTGGGGCAGGCTAGTTAACCTCTCTGTGTCTGAGTTGGCCCCTCTGTAAAATGCAGATGGTAAGAGTGATAGTGATACCCACGTCAGAGCTGGTTGTGAGGACTAAACGAGTTAATCTAGGTAAAGCCTTAGAGAGGGCCTGGCCTATGGGACTCCCACATGGTCATCCATTCAGGTGGGATGGCAGCTCCTAGAGGGCTCCCTGGAGGGGCGGCCAGAACCCTGCTTATGTACAGTGAAATGGTGCAGGGATGATCTCTTCACAGCCACGCAGTGGCCTGCAAGAGCTGAGCTCCTCTTCCAGGATCATAACTGAGCCCTATTCCTCACTGTCTGTCACAGGGGCTGTGTAGGGACTGCAGGCAGCTGGTCCCTGGGCTTCACAGCCAGCCCACTCCTAGAGCTTCTCATTCCACTGGTGTAGAATGAGACCCAGGCATTGGTAACTATTGCAAACTCCCCAGACAAGGCTCACAAGCAGCCAGGAGTGGAGACCACCACCTCTGGCCTGGGAGACCAATGTGAGTGCGGTTATAGCGCCTGGCAGATAACCAGCCAAGAGAGGTCAGCTGGACCAGGAAACACAGGCACCTGAGGACCCCAGACCCTCAAGGCCACCAACCTTGAGCAGGCAGCAAAGGGTGGCATGGAGTTTCTGGTTGCCAATTCCTCATTCAATTATTCCACAGATGTTTACTATCTGCCTGGTCTGTGCTGGGGCCTGGGCAAGGCCCTCGGGCTCCAGAAAGGCGAGACACAGTTCTGCCCTTCAGGCCACAAGGTATAGTGGGGGAAGCAGTGGCAGTCCGGAATAAGAGCAGCAGCTCTTGGGGTGCAGTATACCCCGAGAAAGCTAGAGTTGGGGAGCACGGGGCACATATACGTATTTTTGACATTGACACTATACTGAACATACTCTTAGAATTCGTATTTTTCAGCGATAACTTCCCACCTTCATAAACAGTCATGCACAATACAATTTTTCAAGGCCACATATCACACTACATGGGTGTGCTGTAATTTATCTAGCCCTCCCTCTGCCGCTGGATATTTAGTTTTTTCAGAGGCATCACTGAGGAGGGCTTATTTTCCTTGCACAGTGAGATGCACAAAGGTGGTAGCAGGCTACCGCTGATGTTATAGCCGTGTGGGCTGCCATCCACAGCCCGGGCTCCCTCTAGCTTTCTGCCCCTCCTGCCTGAACTTGTGGCTCCCTCCTTCATGCTCAGAGAATGGCTGTTGGACTTCCAGCCATCACATCCACTTCTAGGCAAGAAAAATGGGGAGAGAGAAGAGCAGAGCATGCTGCCTGCTGAGAATCCCCCCCCTTTAAGCAAGAAAACCATACAGTTGATCCTGCAAGGACATGCTCCCCACTCACCAGGGCTCCCTTCCCTCCCCCAGAACCACCACACCCCTCCTTGGCACAACCAGGGATGGGAAGCCCAGGAGTACAGCCTGGGCCTGCCACCTCCATGTCTCAGGGGGCAGACCCTCCCTAGAGCTGCCCACAGGCCCTCTCCACCAGGCCTCAGGCCTGGAGAGAGACACATGGCCAGGTCCGTATCTAGGCCCACCCTAGTTGCAAAGGAGCCTGGAAAGTCTAGCCTTTGCTGGGCACACTGCTGCTGCCCTGAAGAGAGCTGGAATTGTATTAGGAAGGAGGGTGGGGAGGAAAAGCAGGCACCTAACACTGTCTGCCACCTTGATCCTATAGCATGACAAAATGTCTTATTGTGGATACGCAGCCCGGCAGGCAGTGGGTCCTCCAGGCACAGATTATCCCAATAGAGGTTAGCTGATGACTTTGCCAGAAATGTCTAGGGGAGGATTCAAACAAAAGAAGGAAATCAAGAGGCTCCACAGCTGTTTTTGGACTTAGGGCTTTAGGGGAAGAGTCCCACACCCTTGATTAGGTTATTCTATAACTTGAGTTTAATGGAGAAAGTATGATGAATTGGAAGTCAGAGGTTCTAACCTCACTCTACCTCTCACTGTGCAACCTGTAGCAAATTCTTAAATTTTCTGAGCCTCAGATTCCTCTGCTATAAAATGGGAATAAAGTACCTTATAATTATTTGTGATTGATATGTGCTGGACACTATGTGAATTATTTACATGAATTATCTTACTTAATTCTAACAATTCTATGAGATGGCTGTTATTATTTCCCCCATTTTACAAACAAAAAACTATGGCACAAAAAGGGTTAACAGTGAAACAATGCTCTTCCCCACCCCCTTCAAGCATTACTGAGGTATAATTGACAGATAAAACTGTATATTTTTAAAGTGTCCAGTGTGATGATTTGATATATGTATATATTGTGGCATGATTCCCACCATCAGGTTAGTTAACACATCCACATCCCTCACATAGGAGGCAACATTTATCGCCACCACACCCTCCTCTCTGCCAGAATCTTGCGGAATTAAGTGTAACACATATGTGAACTGTGACATGCTTCACAAATAGTCTACATTGGAGCCTTCTGTGTTGCCTTAGGACTGTAGACTAGAAGAAAAATAACAAATTCACATATTCGTTTAAGAAATATTTCTCATTCAACTGCTATGCTCCAGTACTCTCTTAGGGCAGACATCAGTAACCACACAGAAAAAGCATTTGTCCCTCAAAGAGCTTACTCTTACTTTTAAATGAAAAGAGACATAGAGAGGAAACAAAATTAGAAAATTAGTGAGTTTACGTTAAATACATACTTGATAGATGGTGATATATGCTATGGAGAAAACTAAAGTAGAAAAGGAGAGTGTTAGGATGGCTAGGGGCTGCCATTTTAGATGAAGGGGTCAGAAAAGGCCCCTTCTGTACAAAGAGGACATTTGTTGGAAGCAAGGGAACCCATTACAGGGACATCTGGGGAAGGTGTCCCAGGCAGCGGGAACAGCTGATGCAATGGCTCAATGTGGGCACTTGCTTGGGATGTTTGAGAAACAGCAAGAAGGCTCAAGTGGCTGGAGTGGATTGGTGGATTGAGTGAGCTGAGAGTGGGGAGAGGAGGTCAGGGGGCAATAGGGTAGGGGCTGGTTAAGGTTTTGTGGCCACTATAAGGATGTTGGCTTTTGCTTGAGGAAATGGGAGCCACCAGAGGGTTCTGAGCAGACGGGTGACATGATCTGATCTGCTTTTAACAGGATCACTCTGGCCACTGCTGAGAATTGGTGAAGCAAGGGGGCAGGCAGGAAGACCAGTTGGGGGCCATGCAATAATCCAGCTGAGAGAGGTAGGTGGCTTGGCCCAGGTGGTCATGGTGAGTGGGCGAGAGGTGGTCAGATTATGGATGGTTTTTGTTTTTGAGATGGAGTGTCACTCTGTCACCCAGGCTGGAGTGCAGTGGTGCAATCTTGGCTCACTGCAACCTCCGCCTCCTGGGTTCCAAGATGGTTGTGCATCAGTCTCCCTCCCAAGCAGCTGAGATTACAGGTGTGTGCTACCAGGCCCAGCTAAGTTTTCGTATTTTTAGTAGAGACAAGTTTCTCTATGTTGTTCAGGCTGGTCTCGAACTCCTGAACTCAAGTGATCCACCCACCTTGGCCTCCCAGAGTGCTGGGATTACAGGCATGAGCCACCACACTCAGCCAGATTATGGATGTATTCTGAAGATAGATAGAGCTGATAGAATTTACTCATTGATTGGACAGGGAGTAAGGAAAAGAGAGAGAGAAGTCAAACATGACTCCAAGGTTTTTGGGTCTGGGCAAGCTGGAGGAGGGAGTTAACTGAGAGCTGGAAGACTATAGGGAATGAAGATTTGGAAGAGAAGCTCAGATGCTCAGTTTTGGACATACTGATTTTGATCTTCTCATTAGACCTCCAGGGAGAGATGTTAAGCAGACAATTTGAATACACAAGTCTGGAGTTCAGGGGAAAGGCTCAGGCCTAAGATATAAATGAAAGGGTCATGAGCATATAAATAGTATTAAAGCAATGACAGTGAATTAGTTTACCAAGGGAGTAAACACAGAGGAGAGACAGAAGATGTGCCAGTACTGAGCCCTAGGGCTTTCCAGTGTTCGGAGGTTGAGGAGACCAAGAAGGCACAGCCAGAGAGGTGGAAGAACCGGGAGAGGGCAGTGTCCTGGAGGCCAAGGGAAGAAAACAGATGACTTATCTAGAAACAGCCATAAAAGGTTTCAAAAAGTTAATGTCCTTTAACCAAAAAATGTGCTTCAAGAATATCTTGTAATTAAATGCTCCTGACTGTGCGCACAGATTCATGGCCAAGGATGTTCTTGATAGTGTGGGTTATAAAAGTGAAAAACAGAAAACCACCTGAATGTCTAACGATAGGGTCTTGGCTAAATAAATTATGATACATCCACGTGATGGGATAGCCGACAGCCATGAAAACTTACTTTTTTTTTTTTTTTTTTTTTTTTGAGACTGAGTCTCACTCTGTCACCAGGCTGGAGTGCAGTGGCACAATCTCAGCCCACTGCAACCTCCACCTCCCGGGTACAAGCGATTCTCCTGCCTCAGCCTCCCAAGTAGCTGGGACTACAGGCATGTGCCACCACACCCAGCTAATTTTTGTATTTTTAGTAGAGATGGAGTTTCACCATGTTGGCCAGGATGGTCTCGATCTCTTGACCTAGTGATCCGCCCACCTCAGCCTCCCAAAATGCTGGGATTACAGGCATGAACCACCGTGCCTGGCCTGAAAACTCACATTTTGTGGAAAATTTTAAGACTCCTGAAAGACCTGCATGCAGGTTTGTCTTCATGATCTATTATTAAGTGAAAGCAAGCTGGTTACAAATCATTATAGTCAACAAGGTCCCTGTGTCAGTCAGTTAAGACTATGGGAGCCACTCTAGGCATTTCAAGCAGAAAGGGATTTAGTCCTGGGAATGAGTGCATACAAAGGTGTGGAAAGGCTGGCTTGGGTTGTTTGCTAGCTTTTAGAGTGTTAGGAAGTTGCTGAAACCACAGGATACCTGAGCCTCTAGCACCAAAGCAAAGAAAATGCCTGGAGGCTTCTCAAAAATCTCCTATCTGCTGAAGCCCACACAGCTGCCCACAGCTGCCACCAGGAAAATATTATGATTTATGCTTCTTTTCCATCTGCCAAATCTTGTGAAAGTGCCTCTCATTGGCTGGCGAGGATTCTGAGGATTGTAGCTCCCTGGCTTCCAGCCCCTGCTGGCCAGGGAAGCATAGGTTAGGGGAGGGAAATTATATTGAGTTGCCAGCAGACAATACTGCACACTTTACAAATATTTCCTTACAAAGATAATGTGCCTGGAGAAAAGACTAAATGCATAAATGCTGTGGTAGGCCAAATAATGTCTCCCAAAGACGTCCACACCCTAATGCCTGGAACTTGTGAATACATTATGTTACTTGTCAAAAGGGACTTTGCAGATGTGATTAAGGTTAAAGACCTTAAAATCAGGGTATTTTCCTGGGTCATCCATGTGGACCCCATCTAACTGCATGAGCCCTTAAAAGCAGAGAACATTCTCTCTAACTTTGCCTTCTGCTGTATCTCCCATCTTCCCCTTTTGCCACATCTCTCCTTTGCTTCTAGCACAGTTTGGAAAGGATCCCTCCAAGTCTGAGGATCCCTCTTTCTAGGGAGGGGAGGGGCTGTTGGTGTCCCTAAGCTGCTAACACCAGGTGGTATCTGTCCAAAGAAGAGGATTTTTTAGGGAAATTGCATTGTTTTTCCAAAAACTAGTCATCTTGCCCTCTTGGCTTAGCCTCATACAGCACATCTGGGACGCGTTTACTAGAAACTTCCCCCAGAGGCCTGGGCCTGGTGCAGAAATTGAGAAGACTGGAAATGAGTAAGACTCATGCCAGCACACTTAACAGGATCCACCAGTGGCACCTACTTTTCCACAGGAAGCCACACAAGTCAAGAATCCACCATAATTTTGCAAGATGACTCCAGGGAAAGCCCTCCTGGATTGTGCCTCAAATGCCCAAAGGGTTCCTCATTCTGCCGCGTACCCCACCTCATTCTGAAGGCCTAGCCCTCATTGTGTGTGCACATCCAACCTCCAGGGCCCATCTTGCCCCTTTCTATCCAAGTCCCTGCCTTTAGTGCCTGCCCAGGGTCCTGGCTCCCCCAAAGCTGGGACCCGCCTTGCTCTTGCCTTTTGCCAGAAGCTGGATTTCTGTCCTTAGCCCCAGACTGATGGCAGGAGACCCTTCCTGCTGACCAGCCTTCCCACTATATTCCCGGTCTCCCATGGCTGGGAAATAGGGTTGGCTTCAATTTTCCCACTGGAATTCACCAAAAGTAGCAGGAAAAAATTGAAGAACCCTTTAATGCTCACAGCTTCATCAGCATCCAGAGGTAATTCAGTCCCCTGCCTCCAGAGCAGAGTGTCCACCACTCACTCATGCTGGCCTCCTGTCAATGGCTGGCCATGCTCTTCTCACTTTGCCTGAAACTCAGTTTACCCCCACCCCTGTCTATATGCTCTATTTTCTCTCCTGATGAAAGAGTGGAGAATGTGTCTATACTCACTCAGGTAATACAAACACAGCCACAAAAACCACCTTCCTTCCTCTTAAATGACTGCATTAATTAAAGGTTTGTGGGCCTGGAAGATGCTAAGGTTCTAGGTCAAGGAATTTCCTCTCCTGTGCTCCTAGAGCTGACAGTTGTAAGGAAAGGAAGGGCAGCTCAGGGAGGACATCTAAAGGGTCCTCTTGTCTCCTGGTTACCTGACCTCAGCACATCACCCACATGGGTGCCCTCTGCCACTTCAATCCCTGTCCACACTGGAAAGTCCCCTCCTTCCCTCTAACCCTCTCCTCTCTCCAACAAGCCCTGGGCACAGCAGTGTTCACCCAAGAGTGATGATGAAGTCAGCCAGGTTCCTAAGAAAGGGTCATGGCCAGAGGACTTCAGAACTGCTTCAGGAAATGGAGGGAGGGTGTGGTGACATCATATGTTCAGGACCAAAGAACAGTCCTAGGGATGCTGGAGGAGTTGGGGTGGAGGGCGTGGTCACTGCTTTCAGAAGCTGCTGCATGAAGGCTGCATGCTGCAAATGTTAAGAAGTAGCCACGCCAGGCTGATGTCTTCCTGACCTCCTGCCACCTTCAGGGCTCTCCTTTAGCCTCCCCTGCCTAGTGTAGGAGTAGCCACCTGTGCCTGCATTGAGTCCACTAGCCTGGGAGAGGCCCAAGGTTCTGGATCATGCCTCTCTCAAAAGACTAGGGCTCAAGATAGTCCTGAGGGTGACAGAGGTGCAGAGTTTCCTCAGGTGGCAAGCAGAAGAGTCCTGGTTTTCTTCCAAGGACCCCTGCCCCCTGCTCTTCAGTCCTCTCCAGCCTTCCTCCCTTCCCCAGGCCTTCTCATCCCCCTGCTTATCTCCACATCCTCTGTCAGCCTTGGGGAGGCTCTTGTGGATCCTCATTCCTTTGGTACAGGAGGCAGACAGTTACGTCCTGAGCCTCAGCTCTTGCCTGGCCATGCCCCCGCCGCACACCTCCAGCCCTGACTTTGTGCCTCTGCTTCCCAGTGGCTGGCCATGCTGTTCTCACTTTGCCTGAAACTCAGTTTACCAGGGAGGAAGATGAGCGACGGAGGAAGTTCTGAGCTAAGGAAGGGAGTATTGATGAAAACTGTGTTGACAAAAGAATGTGTCAAGACTAAGTATGATTCTTTCCAGAAGTACAAGAAAGCCAAATTCTGGGAAACTCAACATAATCTACTATATTAACATGTAAAATAGATTAATTTTCCCAACATGTTTAATGGGGAGACTCTAAAAGTAGTCCCATTAAAGTTGACATCAGCTCTCCCCATAAACGATCACCATTAGTATTCAACATTGTTCTGCGATTACTCAACAATGCAGTTAGATGAAAAATAAAATAAGAGATACAAATATTATAAAAAGAAAGTAGTTATTACCGTTGGATGATATTATTCTATACCTGGATATTCCAAGAGAATCAGCTAAAGAACTTTTAGTAATTATCAGGAATTTATCAAAGTGGTTAGTTTAAAAACAAGATTTCCTAAATACAAGAAATAACTAATGAAAGAATATGGAAAAACATCCCATTAATAAGGTTAACAAAAACCTAACATAAAACATATAGAAAAAAATGTGCAGATACATGGAAATAGCTGTAAAAGCCAAATGAGGGACTTACACATAGACTTGAATCGATGGAGAAAGACTTTCTTCTTGGATAAAAAGTCAGTAATATTGTAAGCATGTCAATGTCACCATAATTAAACTATAAATTCAGCACACTTCTGTACAAAATATCAGCTGTTTTGGGGGGATAATTTGACAAAATGATTACATACAAATTCCTCTGGAAAAATAAATATAAATGAATAGAACATCCCTGGAGGGAAAAATAAGTAAACTAACAAGGAAAGAGTAGCACTATAAAACATTTTTCAAAAATATTATACAGCTACAATAATTAAAATAGCATGGGACTGGTGCCTGCATACAGATCAATTGTAAAGAATAAAAAATGTTAAATAGGCTCAAATAAACATGAGAATTCAATTCAGTAAATTGAGATACTAGTCAGATATTTGGATCAAAAATAAATAAATCTGGATTCGCTACATCACTCCTAACACGGACATAAACTCCAACAGCATCAAAGATTTAAAGAAAGAAAAACATTTTAAAAAATAGTCATAAAAGTGCCAGAAGAAAATATGTGTAAATGTTTTCGTGAACCTGGGATAGTGATTTTCCTAGTCATAGAACAAAACAGAAGTCATAACAAAGAAGATTAACAAATGTACCTACACAGACATTAAAGGAAAAAGCTCCATAAACAAAAGCAAAGGACAAAATAAGAGAAATGTACCTGCAAGATGTACGACAAAGTGCTAATTTTCCTAATTTAAAAGAAGACATTTTTTAAAACAATAAGAAAAAGATTAAACAATCCAGTGGCAAAATATAGACAAAGAAGAAACAGGTCATTCACAAAAAAACACAACTGGCTAATGAAAATATATACAATGTTCAATCTCACTAATCATTTTAAATGCAAATTCAAACAAGATCTAATTTTTCATTTATCAAATTGACAAAGATGAAGAAGGTAATACTATACAGTGCTGTGGAAGATGTGGCAACACAGGCAATCTCATACAATGCTGATGGAATGAAAATTAGTACATTCTCTACAGCAATTAGGCATTATCTATTAAATTTTATTTTAGTTTATTTTTTGAGACGGAGTCTCGCTCTTGTCACCCAGGCTGGAGTGCAGTGGCACGATCTCGGCTCACTGCAACCTCCGCCTCCCAGGTTCAAGCAATTCTCCTGCCTCAGCCTCCAGAGTAACTGGGATTACAGGCGCCCACCACCACACCCAGCTAATTTTTTATTTTTAGGAAAGATAGGGTTTACCATGTTGACCAGGCTGGTCTTGAACTCCTGACCTCAGGTGATCTGCCCCCCTCGGCCTCCCAAAGTGCTGGGATTATAGGTGTGAGCCACTGTGCCCGGCCTGGCATTATCTATTAAATTTTAAATGTTCTGGCCAGGCACAGTGGCTCACGTCTGTAATACTAGCACTTTGAGAGGCCGAGGTGGGTGGATCACAAGGTCATGAGTTTGAGACCAACCTGTCTAACATGGTGAAACCCATCTCTACTAAAAATACAAAAATTAACTGGACACGGTGGCGGGCATCTGTAACCACAGCTACTCGGAATGTTGAAGCAGGAGAATCGCTTGAACTCAGGAGGCGGAGGTTGCAGTGAGCTGAGATCACGCCACTGCGCTCCAGCCTGGATGACAGAGCAAGACTACATCTCAGAAAAAATAAAAATAAATAAATAAATAAATAAATAAATAAATAAATAAATGTTCATATTCTTTGACCCAGCAGTTTAACTTCTAGGATATTATCCTCCAAAAGCATTTATGCAACTACCCAAAGATATATGCACAAAGGTGTTCATGGCAGCATTGTTTATAATTTTTAAAAAGGGAAACAAATCACAGCTTCATTTATAAGGAGGTGGTTAAGTAAATAATAGCACATCCATAGAGTGAACTACTCTGCTGCTATTGAAAAGAATAAGGGGCTGGGCACGGTGGCTCATGTCTTAAATGCCAGCACTTTGGGAGGCCAAGGCAGAAGGATCAACCACTTGAGACCAGGAGTTTCAGATCAGCCTGGGCAACATAACAAGACCTTGTCTCTATTTAACAAATAAATAAAAATAAAAAAGGATAAGTAAGCTTTATGTATATACTATTATGGAAGGAAGTCTAACATAAGTGAAAAAAACAAATTGTTAACCTTACATGTAACATATTTTTTAAATAATATGTTTTAATCATGCCTTGGCCCATCCACTTCTCTTTGGAGGTCCCTAAGGAAGCTTAATACATAAAAACAGTGGTAAAAGAAGGCAAAATATCACTTTAATACTCACTGGGGTCCTGGCTTCCAGTGGGCAGGACAAAGGCCTCTCTGACAGTGCACACAGAAGGGATCCAGCGGTTCGTGGGTCTCCCTCTACCTTCACATCCTGTCACTCTGCCTGGACCCAGATCCTCCACCTTGCTGTGCATGCACACAGGGACCACTGCTTGGCTCAGAAGACCCCCACCCTCTAGTGGCTCTGGAATCTCTTCCTTCAGGGTGTGAAGGCCAGGGAGAGAGGCAGGGGAAGGGGTTGACCCACCCTCTGGGGTCAGAGGTGCTGAGCCTCCCGGATGCAGGGGGTGGACCAGAGCCAGGAATTACAACAGCTGGCAGTGGGATTTGTGGGTGAGTGGGCAGCCAGCCTCCTGTGGTGAGGAGGGGAAGGATTTGTGGGAAACATGGTTGGCAGAAATAGCCAGGATGGCATGCACCGGCAGCCTCTGGGGAGGGGACCCTTTCCCTCAGCCAACTCCCTCAGGGTCCATCCTGGGGCATTGCTGGCCACCTGGCCACCCTACAGGCCTTGAGTCACTTCCTGTGTTTTTCTTTGCCCCCAGGTAGGCTCTTGACTCACAGCCCTCCTTCTCTTCTTCCTGTCCTTCTGTGGCTCAGGGGCAAGGACAAGACCCACCTGAGGGTCAGGAGAAAAGTTAGGGGACCTTGGCCTGGGATAGGTGCCCTCCCACCCAGACCTCTTACCTCAAAGGTTACCTCAGTCAATCAGTCCCCTGTGTCCAACCCAGCCCAAAAAGGGACTCACTGAGTCCCTCCTAACTCCTTCCCTCAGAGAGAAGGGCTGGAGTGCTCAGACCTCCTGTCTGCAGCTTCGCAGCTTCCGCCTTCTCTCCCAGTCCTGTACCCTAACCCCACTCTCACTCTCTCGCATTACAATAAACTCCCTCAGGAGTTCCATCTTCTCAACAAATATTTTCTAACTGAATCAGAGTCAAACTAAATCTCCAGAGTAGGATCACAGGCCCAGCTGCTTGAGCGACACAGAAGCAGAGTCCTCTCCACCGGGGACACTTTGGTCCTCGTGGTTGGTTGTCTAGTCAGCCTCTGTCCCCACACCCCTTTCCTCCTTTAAAACCCAACCCTCTCTGCCTCCTTCACAGTAAGGCCCCGTGCCTCACCAACCAATCAGCGAAGCCTCATTCTCTCTAAAGGAATGGGTATGTGGCCTAATGTCGACTGATGAGAACTCAAGAGTAAGACTGCTAGAGGCACTCCAGGGAAAAGTTCTCCTTATTTGAAAAATAGACCTTCAGAAAGATACGGCCCCTCTTCAACCTCCAGGCATATTATGTCTGGATGCGAGGTCTGGACCTTCAGCAGCCACCTTGTAACCATGAAGGGCGCTATAGCACCTGAGGAGCAAATCAACACGCTGAGGATAGCAGCGCAGAAAAACAGACAGAACCTGGATCCTTGGTTATGTGATCGGTCCACTCAGGCACCCTTCCTGGATCGGGACGTTTTTTAGGAAATGAAAACTTCCTGTATTGTCAAAACCATTTTGAATCAGGGTTTCTGTTACTTGCAGTCAAAGGGCCCTGATGATACAGCTAGATATTTGGCAAGTATGGATGAAGAAACCAAATGAGTAGTTGTGAGCAAGGAGGGTGCATGGCCTGAGGAAGAAGATGACATTTCCAAACCTCCAGCTCATGTTTAGCCTCATGACACGAGACCAGGCCAGCTGGGTGCTGAGAGAAGCAGGAGGAATTTGGATTGTGTGTGTGTGTAAAGATGTAAGAAACAAGAGCTGGAGTGAGGGTACCTCTGGGAATCAGTAGCTCAGGTGTGGTGAGGGAGAGATACAGAGATGTTCATTACAGCATTGTTTATTCATGATTCCAAAAACAGTGGAAGCAACCCAGAGGTTTATTTATAGAGAATTGATTAAACTGATGTTAGTATGTCCATAGAGTGGGAGCTGGGTATCAGCAGAACCCCAAAAGAGGAGGCACCAACCAAGTGGGAGCCCTGGATGGGGTCATGTGGTCTGCCAACTGTGGACCTCCATTGAGCACCAGGTCTTCTCCTCACCAGCTTGGAAGGAGGGGCCTTTGGCCAGGCTCCTGGTTCAGTTCCTATCACATATTTCCTTGCATTATACATTCCATTCCCTGACTCCCCAGTACATCTCTGACTCCCCAGCACTGCCACTCCCTTCTCAAGGGCAGGGACCCCCTCTTCTGTGTCTCAGGCTGCCCTGGGCTAAGCATAGTGGTTGGGGCCTGATTACATAGGACCCAGGAGGAAGAGAGCTTCTGTCAAAGGCAAGGGAGAAGGAAGACTGTCTAGAAAAAAGAATCAGGAAAGTGGAAGGGCCAAGGTTTACTGAGCAGGACCATTGCTATGGAACCAGGAGAGGGATAGAGATGGGCAGAGGAGGAGACAAAGAAACAGACTCTAGATAGAGGGCAATGGAGCTGGGATGGGGACAGCAGAGCCAGAGAGGAAATTCAGCCCCTACAGCACCATGGGAGGGCACCCATCTATCACCCACGGTAATGCATTCCACCTCGAACGCAGTGCCAACACACATGGGTGTGCAGAAACTTGAAATGAACGTTTTGCAAAACTACACTTCCCCCTACAACACGCAAAGCACTCTGTTTTCTATTCTATTCTACTTCATGTTTTTCAAATGCTGGTCACAACCTACTGTTAGGGTTGTGACCAGCCAGGGACAAGGTCCGTGCAGAGACCAAGCACAGGCATTCAGACTCTTTATAGCAATTTTTTCTCTTGAATCCCACAATACAAAATTGGAGTTTGGGCCGGTCACAGTGGCTCAAGCCTGAAATCCTAGCACTTTGGGAGGCTGAGGCGGGCAGATTGCCTGAGCTCAGGAGTTAGAGACCAGTCTGGCCAACATAGTGAAATTTTGTCTCTACTAAAATACAAAACATCAGCCACGCATGGTCTCAGGTGCCTGTAATCTCAGCTACTTAGGAGGCTGAGGCACAAGAATTGCTTGAACTCAGGAGGCAGAGGTTGCAGTGAGTGGAGATTGTGCCACTGCACTACAGCCTGGGCAACAAAGCGAAACTCTGCCTAAAAAAAAAAAAGAAAAAAAAATTGTACTTTGTCTTATTTTGTTTTTCTAATCATTCCTTTGCATTATACAATATTATCAGTTTATGACAAATTGGAATTTTCTTTGAGACAGAGTCTCGCTCTGTCGCCCAGTCTGGAGTGCAGTGGCACAATCTCAGCTCACTGCAACCTCCGCCTCCTGTGTTCAAGCAATTCCCGTGTCTCAGTGTCCCGAATAGCTGGGATTACAGGTGTGCGCCATAACATCCAGATAATTTTTGTATTTTTCAGTAAAGGTGGGGTTTCACGACATTGGCCAGGCTGGTCTTGAACTCCTGGCCTGAAGTGATCTGCCTGACTCAGCCTCCCAAAGTGCTGGGATTACAGGCGTGAGCCACTGCACCTGGCTGACAGATTGGGATTTTTTTTAAAAAACTAGTCGTTCTTTCAGGTAGCTTGAAAAGCACTGTGTTGGAGGATATGGGCCCTGCCCAGCAGTTCACAGTCCAAGAGGGAAAACTCCTCCGGCCTGTCCACACTGGGGAGCAGCCTGCAGGCCTGCCTTCCACAAATGCCCTCTTCCCTGCCTATCAGAATCCTCCAAGGCTCAGTTCAATGCTATCTCTCCAGGAAAACTTCTGAGATGGCACCTGCCTGCACTCGCTGTTGCCCTGGAGCTCTCACAATGCACTGCCTGGACCCCTTTACCCTATTTTGTGTTCTTGTTTGGGTGGCCGTCAATGGATCTACTTAGCATAGATTCAGGACATGGGTCTGACACAAGCACAGTTTTGCATGTAGTAGGTACATCAAAGGCAAGAGAGAAAGAGGAGCAGAGACAGGGTGGGAAAAGGAGGGAAATGAAGGAATGGGCTCTATGGATGGTCACCAGGGGTGGGAAGTCTGAGTCCAGGTTCTTCTGACACTGCAAAGTCAGAGGAGGGCCATGGTAGAAATTCTGGGTGTATCCTAGTCTAAGTGATCCAAGGAGGGGAGCAGGGTAAGGGGTCCACTGGAGCAGGAAGAAGGGAGTTGCCCTGAACCAGGTTTCCCCAGGCATCCTGGAGCCTATCCTGAGGAGGGGAACAAGAGGTAAGTCTGGGGAGAACTGGGCAGGGCCTGGGAGCTATTAAGTGTTTGCCCTCAGGGGAGGCAAAGTGGGGAGCCCTCTGAAAGTGGTGCTGGGGGGTCTTCACAGAAAGGGCAGAGAGTATGCTAAACCCAGGCAAGCCCTCGAGAGGTCATTTCATCTGTCCTCCTGCCCCCTTTCCAAACTCTGGTAGCAACATCTGGACTTTCCATCCTAACATGCCCTGGAGCTGGGACATACTGACCCCCTTGGGTGGTTTGTTTCCCGCTGCCCTGGAAGCCCCTGCCATCCCCACATCATTTCGACAGTGTCAGCTTTGAGATTTTGCTGTGTGACCTCAGGCAAATCAGTTGACCTCTCGGAGCCTCGGTTTCCTCATCTGTTCAATGGGGATAATAGCACCAGGGTGCTATTGTGGGAACAAAGTGAATAATGCATGGGGAGTGCCTGACAGGTAGTGGGTGTTGATCAGTACTCCCTCCTGCCCCAGGCAGCTCCCTGGGATGGCACTCAGCCAGGAAACTTGGATATCATGTAGAGTGTCTGCTGTGGGTCCAGCAGTGTGGCAGAGTAAGGAGGAATGGGCTATCTGAGATGAAGAGCAGGTAACTAAAGAAGGCCTCCAAGAGGAGGTGAGTTGCAGACAGGAACTGATGACTGACCTATGGAGTAAAGGGAGAGCAATCTTCCCACATGGGAGACCTGATCTCTGCAAAGACTCATGAGAAAGAAAAAGCTGGGATGGGAATGCAGGGCAGAACAGCTGGGCCAGCTCCTGGAATGGGGAAAGGTGTGCAGAGGGGACAGCTGGCAGAAAGGGCCACTGGGTGCCATTTCTGAGGGTCAGCAAGCCTGGCATGCTCCTGGCCCTGCTCAAGAAGGTGACGAGTCATCAGGCGAGGAACTCCCACCGAGCCAGGTGAGCAGCCCTGGCCTCAGGATTGAGGCTGCTAGATTGCCTCCAGGAACTGGCAGGGACAGGGGCAAGGGCTTGGGGAGTGGAACGATGTGTTTTGTATGTGCTGGCCATGGTGGGGCTGGCTCTTGAAATTTTCCTAGAATAAGCTGGATCCCAGGGGCAGAGCTAGGGCTGCCTCTGCTGAGAAAGCCTGACCCTATGGTCCACCCAGGGCAACAGAAGCCCTCACCCCAGCCCTCCCTCCATCTTCAACCAGACCCTTCACAGCCTACCCCACCTAGTCTCAACCAGTAGCTCCTCCACACTCACCCACGCCCTTCACTCCCGCCTGGGGCACACACACCCCGCCACACCGTGTGCTCAGTGCATGCACCCCCCTACCACACACACACAGGCAGGGGTCATGCAGTGTCCAGTGGGTTTATGGAGAGAGGGGGTTCTCCTTGTACGAGACAGTATGAAGAAGCCATGATGTGGGGGGCAGAGAGCAACAGACACAGAGAAAGACAGGAGGGCCTGACGGGAGAGTTAGGGCCAGAGAACAGGACAAGAAAGAAGAAAGGGACAAAGAAAGGGGAAGTAGACAACAGACACAGAGAGACAGAGGCAGTGAGGGAAAGGACCTCAGAGGAAGAGCAGGACACTGTCCCGGGGGTTCCTGGGGCTCTGGTGGTGGGCAGTGGGGTGCTCTGCCCTCAGCCCTACAAGCCCCCAGCACCCTTGGTCACCCACTTTGGGCCTGCCACCAAGAAAGTTCCTAAACTCTCTCCTCTTCTCACAGTTCCCTCCCCCTGCCCTGTGTCACATTCAGGTATTCAGGGCTCACCCACCACTTCAAGAGGGAGGAAGTCCTGAGTTCCCAGGTCCAGGCTTCAAGGGCTGGGGAGCAGACCCTTGGCTTCTGCATGGTGCTCCACACAGCTGTGTAGACTGCAGGGCCCTCTGACATCTGTCCATCCCTGGTGTAAGCAGACTTTACTTGAGCCCCAGGCCTATTGACCTCCGGGGACAGCATCTCTGCCACTCACTCCCAGGAGCCCCCAGAATACAGCCAATATAGCTTCATTGTCTCCCCAAAAGGCATTGCCTGCTTTTTGGAGGAAACACTCCTCCTGGCTTTCCAGGCCTATCATGCCACCCCAGGACCAATGACTGTTTCCATTGTCCTAGTCTCTTCTCTAGGAGCTCATTTCCTCTGCATACTCCGAGGTTTTCATCTCCTGACTCCTTCAGATGCCCATAAAGCGGCCAGGCATACCCAGTCTAGCTCAGGTACCCAGGTAAGATACTGACTGGCCAGAGAAGGGTCTGGTCTCCTTCCTCCTTTGTTTCTTGCCTCTCAACAAGTCCCCTCTCCATGACAAAATATCGCCTTCAGTCCCACCAACAGTCTGGAGGTGGATGCTTTGCAGGGGAGGCTTAAAGCCTAACTACTCCATGCTCTTCACTTTTCCCTCAGCTGGGTACATGGGGTTTCCCCCTTAGGGAAGCAACTGTATTGCCTCTCTTCTAGAAAATTAAAGCCACCCAGGGCTTCAGTGCCAGGCCCCTTATTATGAATTCCTCCAACAGGCCTGGAATGAAAGCCAGGCTGCTGACTAGGGCCGGCCCTCCAAATCCCCTCCGACCCTAACAAGGAAGAGAGCTGTCTTGCACAATGCCACTTGCCAGGCCACCTGCAGCTCCACAAGTCCACCTCCTCATTCTCATTCCCGAGCACTGCCAGGGGCCATCAGAAAGAAAGAGGGCTAGGGCTGGGAATGGAGACTGAGT
Source organism: Chlorocebus sabaeus (assembly GCF_047675955.1). Classification (NCBI taxonomy): domain Eukaryota; kingdom Metazoa; phylum Chordata; class Mammalia; order Primates; family Cercopithecidae; genus Chlorocebus; species Chlorocebus sabaeus. Next base: position 44,262,357 of record NC_132920.1, read on the forward strand.
CCTAGAGGGAGGGAGGGCAAGGGACAGAAAGAAAAGGAGAGCAAGAAGAGGGGAGGGGAAGACCGAACCAGAAAAAGATGTCAGGGGTGGGGGGTGGGGTGGGGTGGGATCTGTGGAGAGAGAGTAGAAGAGAGAAAGAGATGGAGAGAGAGACAGGGAAAAGATAAATAAGAGTCATGGTAAGAAAGAGACAGGAACAGAGAGCCTAGGCTTCTCCTGGCTTCTCTAGACCTCTCCAGTGGGATTTAAGACCTCAAGCAATCCTGGAGATCAAGATGGAGGCTTGGCCTCGGGCTTGAGGATCAAACTGTCTCCTGGGAACCACCCCCATGCCCTGGACCCAGCCTCTGTGGCCCAGGACAGTAGTGGGTACAGGTAAAGGCTAGGGAGTGCCTTTGCCAGGACCTCTGGGAAAAGAGGCTGCAGGCCCCAAATTGTGGTTAATCTCCAAGGACACGCAAGAATGCAGCAGGAGAGACTAGCATTAGACAACAGGGAGAACTTGATGACAGCTAGAGCCCTGGGATTCATTCCCTGCAAGGGCAGGGAGGTTGAGAGGGCAGAGGAGGAAGGAATCTGCAAGGAGGGAGCTGACATCCTCCTGGAAGGCTGGAAATGAAGCACAGGCAGCCTAATCTTCTCCCACCTCCCTCCACCCCCAGCGATGAGTCAGGGATTCCGCAGAATGCTGAATTCCTGTCTTCCTTTGGGCAATGATACTTGACACTCTCCTGGGTTTTCTCTCCTGCCACAGAAGTAAAATCTTCAATCATTCTCAAGGACTTCTTTCTCCTCAGCTCCCCAGACAGGCCCCTGCTTTCCTGTGAGTCACTGTATCTTCAAAGCCCCTTCCTGCCTCAGCCTACCCTGATAGCTCTCAGGCTCCTGGCTTTGCACGAGTTGTTCTGTCTGCCTGGAACCCTCTTCCTGGAACTAGCTTCTTCTCATCCATCAGAAACCAATTTAGGTGGCACCTGCTGAAACAGATCAGCTCACAAAGGCCCGGCACAATGCCTGGCCCACAGAGGCATCCCTGAGTGCTGTAAATGAATGAACCAGTGAATCAATGAATGCAGACGATTCTGTGAGCGGCAGAAAGCACATGCCCTACCCTCAGGGAGCCCACCATCTGATGGTGGAGACTCAGCCTCTAGCTTGGAACCTCTCAGTGAGCAGAGCTGTAGAACTCAAAGAAAGGAAAGCCTTGCCTGGGGCCTGCAACCAGGTTCCCTCTGAACTTCATGGCAAGGAAGTCTTCTTCTATGGTCAGGGCCCAGCCCACACCTGCTACAAAGGCAGGGCCCAATGAACATTTCTGGGAGGGAGGGGAGGAGAGGGGAACAGAGAGGAGGGGAGGGCAGGGGAAGGGAGGGGAGGGGAGGAAGGCATCTCATGGCCCTTTGGCTTTTCTTTGAGTACTGCACTCTGGTCAAGAGGCTCCCTGGTGACCAGGGCCAACTGGCCCTTTCCATCAGAGCCAGGCACAGGAGAGCACGGAGTGGGTGCTTGCTCCATATTTGAGAGCAGAATAGAGCTGGAGGATTCTGGGCGTCGAGAATCCAGGCCCCAGGCCCCAGCGACAAGGCTACCTCAGTTTCCAGACCCATCGTGAGAGCAACCACAGGGCCATGGGGCCAGGAAGAAGCAGCTAAGGCGGTGTGGGACCCACCTGGGGTGAATGGATGACTGAGTCTCCAGGGTGGCCTCAAGGGTGGCAAGGGAGACCAGACAGGGCTAAGGGTTGCAGTCCTGGTGGGATCCGAGCCTGGGGAAAAGGGAGAAGCTGGGAAGGAACCCTTCCACCAGCCCTTCAAGGTGAGCAAAGCCCCCTGTACTCCCCCAGTCCCAGCAAGAGCAGCTGGTTAGTGGATCAGGATCGTTGCCTCAGGAAGGCAGGTGAGTTTCTATGAATGAATCTTTTCCATGCTCAAACGAAAACCTCAGTCCCTAGCCCAGCAGGCAAAGCTGCCACTTCCTCTCTCCAGAACAGCAAAGACCTAAGGCACTGGGAAGAGACCTGCCACCTGGGGCACCTCTTCCCCCTTCAGGCCACCCTGGAGGTGGCTGCTGTGGCAGAAGTGGAGGAGAGACAAGTCCGGATGGGAGACTTTCTCCTGAGCTGACCTCTGTGTTCTGCTGTGACATCCCTGCCTCAGGAGACAAAATGCCACAGAGGGTAAATAGTAGGGGTGGAATTTAAACCCTGAGAAAGTGAGCAAAACGTCAGAGACTTCCTGGGTCTATGATAAGAGTTCAGTGCCAGGGAATGAGTAAGTGCTGAGGCATGAAGCCAGGGGTTAGTGGGTTAGTGACCCACCCCATCCACCTATTCCTTAGCTGGCCATCATTAGGGAAATGATGTGTTTATTTAACCAACACTTACATAGTGCAAGGTAAAGCACAAATACCTAACAAATATTAATTCAGTGATTCCCCAGAACAAACCTAGGAAGATAGCACTATTGTCATCCCCAGTTGCAGATAGGGAAACTGAGGCCCAGGGAGGCTACCTGACTTGCCCCACATCACACAGCTGGAAAATGGCTGAACTGGGATTCAAACCCAGACATCATGCTGCCCCAGTTGAGTCTTGCTGCTGCCATGATTTCAAAGCCTGGAAGGGTTCAGAGAAAGTCGAAAGTCAGGAGGCCAGCATCGGGGTGACAGCCCTCCTTCAGTATGAGCTTACTCTTTCAGGGCGTAGGGCAAGGACCTCCCCCAGCAATGGCCAGAGCCTGAGAGAGCAGCTGATGTAATTGCACCCCTTGTTGTGGGAGTGGGGAGTTGGCCCAGGCCCAGGGCGTGGCCAATGGCAGGGGCCCCCGCCCCCTGCCTCCCTCAACTTGCCAGGGAGAAAAGGAACCCCTCCAGGGTATTTCTATTATCTGGAGGAGAAAGTGAGGGAGGAAGAAAAGTTGGCTGGAAAGCAGACTGAACTTGCAACTTGGTTTAATAACCAAATCCCAGTTCTCCCTCTGAGCCAGGGCTCCCTCCCACTGTCCCCTCCAGAAAAATCCAGGCCAGGCCTGGGTCTGGGAACAGAGAAGCCTGTCCCCACAACCCCGCCCCCCGAGCTCACAGCTCCCTTCTAGAGCCCCAGAAGTAGGCTCCATTTCTCCTGGCACCTGCAACGGCCCCTCCAGGCCTCCAGTCCCCCTCTGGCTGGTCAGGTGGAGAAAACTCTTCCCGAGCTCAAAGGGAGGAGGAGGATCCCAGAGATGGACGACTGCATTTTCCACCCTGAATATGAGGCTGTGTGGGTTGGAAAAATAAACAGCATTGGTCGGGGCAGGGGGAGGGAACTGTTTGAATGAGGGCTGTCCTGAGAAATGCCGGTCATGTGGTCCTTGGTCCAAATGAAAGGTCAGAGCACCCACTGCGCAGTCAGAATGGCTGGGGAGCGGGAGGAAAGGGGAGGAGCAGAGTGGGCACGCCTCATACACACTTACACACAAACAGTCATATTCATCTTCTCACACACCCACACTCACATACACACATATATTCATATACACATTCACACACATCCATATATACCTTCACACATACCCACACACATACACACACACACACATCCATATACACATTTACACACACCCACATTTATACACATTCACACACATCCATATACATCTTCGCACACACCCACACACGTACACACACACATTCATCTTCACACACACACATATCCATATACACATTTACACACACCCACACTTATATACATTCACACACACACTCTTCATATACATCTTCACACACACCCCCACACACACACATTCATATACATCTTCACACACACACTCATACACACTCACATTCATATACATCTTCACACACTCACACACATTCATATACACATTCCCACACCCACTTGTACACACACACATTCACATACATCTTCACACACCCACAGTCATATACACCAACCTACATTCATATATACACACTTACATTCACAGACACATTCATACACATTCATATACAATTTTACACACCCACACACTCACACGTTCATATACACATTCTCATACACCCACACACACAAAACACAAAAACATTCATATACATATTCATAGACACGGTCACATACATCTCACACCCCCCACACACTTACACACACACATTCAAATACAGTCTCATGCACACACATTCATATACATATTGTCACACACGCTCACACACTCATACACACTCATATCCACTCATACACTTATATACACAGTCTCACACCTCGACACACGCACATGCACTTATCTACACACTCATACATGGAGACACTTAGATACTTACGGACACACACACATACACGCAGACACACTCCAACACTCCTACACACATACATTCACCCCCTCACACACCCACACATGTATATACACTCACATCCTGAGGCACACTCAGACACACATACTCTCAGAAACACACTTATCCCTCAGAGGGGGTAGGACCAGCCTAGGAAAGAGTCCTTCTGGGAGAATGGCATGGCTGGTAGCTGCCAAGGGGTAGGCAGAAGCCTAGGACTGGGCAGGGAGCCCAAGAGTAGGGGGTGGTGCTGTGGGCCACTGTGCAGGGGCCAGGACTGTGAATGAAGTGGGTACTGCTCCTGCCCCCTCGCAGGCCCGCCTCTGGCCAGGCCAGCCTCCAGCCCAGCATGGTCTCAGGCACCTTGGGCAGGGTTCCCAGAGCTGGCTGAACTGGGGTCCTGGCCAAACAGCCCTCCCCTGCCCTCCCATTCCTCTCTTCTTGCAGGGAGGGGGTGGGGAACCTTCCCCATAACCCTGGCATTTCACCCCCAGCCCACACAGGTGGCTTTTGGAGAAGCTCAGGTGCCAGAATTTGACCCCAAAACTCCAGGTTCCACAACACCCCCTGCTTCCTTCCCAGGCCAGGAAGCCTTGGAAGTCCAGCCCCCACAACCTGTCCCCTCAACTATGACATTCATTTCTTTCTTTATTTTATTTTATTTTATTTTTTGAGATGGAGTCTTGCTCTGTCACCCAGGCTGGAGTGCAATGGTGAGATCTCGGCTCACTGCAACCTCCGCCTCCCAGGTTCAAGCGATTCTCCCACCTCAGCCTCCTGAGTAGCTGGGATTACAGGGACCTGCCATCATGCTCGGCTAATTTTTGTATTTTTGTAGAGACATGGTTTTGCCATGTTGGCCAGGCTGGTCTTGAACTCCCGACCTCAGGTGATCCACCTGCCTCGGCCTCCCAAAGTGCTGGGATTACAGGTATGAGCCACCACGCCCAGCCCATGACATTCATTTCTACCACATCCCAGGTATCCCATCTGCCCTCCTCCACGGGCTGAGTTTAGTGCAGGGCAGACTGTCTCCCTCCCCACATCCCCCACCCAAAGCAATGGAAACTACTGGCATTTTAGTCTTAAAGGCCAAATGAATTGCCTGTGTGCATGTGGTGGGGGCAGGAGGGGCAGACATTAGTAGATCGAGCTGAACCAGCTCCCTCTTTGAGAACTGGCTTTCTCCAGCCCTCTCCAAAATGATCTCCACCCACCCCTCAACATGCAGTCCTGGCAGGGGGAGCCCCACTTCTCCCTGTTGGTGTCAGAGAGCTGAGCCACCCTCACAATGGCTATGTCCCAGCCAAAGGAAGGGACCCTATGGGCAAGAAGACCAGCCATCATCCGGACCCGGGTGGCCTCCCTTAAGGGGACTTGGGCAGCACCCTTTACAGGACTCAGTAGGGTAACAGCAAGAGGATCACCATGCTGTCCTCACAGGGCTTGCATCTGGGAGGGGCTCTTCCTTGTCTTGGAACTGAGCCTGGACAGCTCAGGTGCCCTCCAACCTGTTCTCTACCTGAGCCAAAGAGATTTTTTCCAAAACACAAATCGGATCCCATCCAGCCCTTGCTTAAAACCTTTCAAAGGTTTCCCAGTGCCCTCCGGATAATTCCTTAATGCAGCACAACACGCAAGATCTGCCATTGCACCTCGCCTCCTCTTCCCTGCTGCTCCATGTCATGATCCTCACCCATTGAAAGGAATGCCACCCCCCTCCCAGTTCTGGGATGCTCATCCCCACTCCCAGCTCACTCATCATCCTGAAGATCTCAGCTCCACCTCTCCTGGAAAGTCTTCCTACATCCACCCCCGGGTCTCAAGCTGAAGCCTCCTCTCTGCTCTCGGGGACATTGCATCTCTTCTGTCCTGGCACTGATCACAGTGTGTTGAAACAGTCTGTTTGCTCCTCACCCTTCCCATCTCAACTAGGAGCTCAGGAGGGAAGGGATACATCTGTCTTACTCATCATTAAGCTCCTAGCCCCAAGCACAGCACCTGGCACAGAGGAGGTGCTGGATAAACTTGAATGAATGAATCGATCAATCAGTCAACAGCCCATCACTACCTAGGGCCATTTTGCACACCTTCCAGGGCTGGCCTGAGGCAAGCATGCCCACACCCCTCTGCTCATGCCCCTCAACCTACTGCTTCACATGGCACAGTAAGGCTGGCTCCCCACCCTCTGGAAAGAATCTCCTGTATAGACCCCCTCCCCTAACCAAGCCCTACCACTTCAAGGAAGGCTCAGCTCTAATCCAGGATACCACCCACCCTTGGCCTCCCATGAAGGCTGGGGCCCTGGCAGACAGAACCAGCAGGTGCTACCTGGGCTGCACTTTGAGGCAGGCCCTGTGCTGGGTCCTCTAGAAAGATAGGCCAGCCTGGCTCTGCTGAGAACTCGGGGTGGAGCAGGCTTGGGGAGCAGGGGTTCTACTGTTTCCTTTCTTACCCCAGGCCCTGCTGGGGACCAGGACCTGGAAATGAACATCAGAGGAGGAAGGCCCCAGTGTGGAAGCATATCAGCCAGCAGGCAGAATCCAAGGAGAGGAAAGAGTTAAGATTGGGCCATCAGAAGCCAGACTCCCAGTCCTGGGGCAGGAACCCAGGGGGGTCAGGGAACAGTCCCAGCAGAAGAGAAGGTGAACGGGAGGCTTCCCTCCATCTGCCTTGGCTGCTGCTCAGCTGGGAGAGGCTTCTACAGAGGTGAAGGACTCACTAAAAGGATAGGGCTATGTGTATGTCTTCCCCAAACTCCTGCAGCAGTTCACCAGCCTCTTGGCAGTGGCTCAGCCAGCCCCCTGCTCAAATCACCAATGTTCTCGGTACCAATCAGCAGAGGTTAGATGTGTGCTGGCCTAGTGCATGCTGGCCCCTGGCAATGGGCCAGAAGTACAGAAGATTTGGCGCTGGCATGACTGGAAGGCTCCCTGCACAGACATCCCTCCACACACAGACACATTTTCAAGCTTAAGGATGGGGCTTGAGAAGGTGGTCCATTTCCCCTGGGCAGCCGTGAGATGGGGACCCATGCCCCTCACTCACACTGGGCCATCCATGCTGATGCTGGCCAGGAGACCCATGTTAGCTTCTGACTTTGCCATCAACCTGCTGTGTAACCTTGGATATGCCCCATCCTCCTCTCTGTAAAGTGGGTGCAATAATCCCTGCTCAACTCACCCCACAGGGTTGCCATAATGATCAGATGAGGTTGTGGCCATGAAAACACTCAGCGAACTTTAGAATCTACAAAATGAAATGTTTCTGATTATCATTCTTGTTGTTATTATCATCTAAGGAAACTAACTCTGCTGCCTCATTTAAATACAGCAGTTTCATATCCCTTCGGGATCCCCTCGCTCAGCAACCATCATGGCTCCCCTTCGCCTACAGGATAAAGGCCACATTCTGTGGTCTAGATGTTCATCTGGCCTAAGCCTACTTTCCCGTTTTATCTCCCTTGCCTTTTAGTCTCACTGGTCCTTTTGGAGTTCCCCCAGCACAATTTTTGTATTCCTGCCTCGATGCCTTTGTCCATGCTGTTCCCCCTCCTGAAACGCCCTCCCCCATTACCACCTGTGGAATTGAACTCCATCTTTCAAGACCAAACTGTGGTACCAGCTCTTCCATGAAGCCTCTCTCTCAGCTCAGCCAGAAGTGCTCTCTCCTTCTCCGTAAGGGACGTGGTTTACATCAAATGCCATGACACTTTCTGGCACAGAGTTGGTGATCACAAAATGAAAGTTGCAATGACCATGTCCTGCACTCGGAACACTGACTCATTTAATCCTTACTACAACCCCATGGTTGTGTACTATTAGCATCCCCGTTTTCCAGAGAGAAAAATCAAGGTGTAGAAAGGCTAACTACCTTGCCCAAAGTAGCATCAGACCAGGGCTTGAACCTGATCAGCTGACTTTGGAACCCGTATGTGCCTCTATCATGAGAAATGCACCATGTCTGCTTATTCAGTTTTGCTGTCCCCTGCCCAGCCCAGGGCCTGGCTTGGAGCAGGTGCTCAGTAAATATTTGTTGGCTTCAGCACTCATTTCTCAAGCTTCCTGTGCAGTCATCTCACTGTCCTGGGAGTCTCTTAAGGGCAAGGCCCAGTGGCTGGCTCAGAGGGGTCCCAGGAAATGTGACCAAATGGCTCACCTGCATATCCATAAATGTCCTCATGCATCGGAGTGCCAGGCTAAGGCTGGAAAAGATGGGGCAGCAACCCTTTGGCCAGCAGCATGAGGCTGTCTGGTAGCACACTTGGTGACCAAGTTGGCTACTGGACAAGGTCAGTGATTAACTCACCCTCTGTGGTCATGACAGGGTGTCAGGAAAGCGCTGAGCAGGGTGGGGAGGGAAGCAGGAATAACTCTCAAAGTCTGAGTGCAAGGGGCTCTAGGAACCACCTAACCCAATTGTTCACTCCCATTTAACAGATGAGGAAGTTGAGGCACTGGAGTTAGAATGACTTGCTTGAAGATGAAGAGCACAGAAAAGGCTTGCAAAGGTGCCAGCATTTCTGGGCCTTTCCTCCTCACCCTGTAGGTGGGCATGAGCCCCCTCCTCCCCCATGGAAAGCTTGATAATCAGCCCTGTGTATCCCAGGAACCAAGAGGCCTGAGCTCTTTGGTAATCTTAGTCCCAGAGAAAAGGGTGCCCTCAGACAGCTTTGCTAGGCTGCTGTGCCCAGGCAGCAGCAGCTCCTTCAAAGAGAACAGGGAGAGAGGTTGGGAGAAGGCCAGCCACTAATTGTGGAAAATAAATCAGAGACATCTAAACCACACAGTTGAAGAAGGGCCAGTTGCACATAGACATGTTTCCTTTTGTGTTCTTGCTCACCAAGTTTAATTGTTAATTGAAAACTGGGAGTTATATAAGTTATGGGGATACCAAAGAAGGAGTTGGAACAAGCTGTTGAAAATTACCCACTTGCTGAGTGGTTTGTGAGGTGGGGAGGGGTCTCAGAAAAGCAGGCAGCTGACCCCAAGAGGGCAACCAGGACAAAACCATCCCCTAAGAAGAGCTCTCTCCATCTGCAGCCACATGATTCCTGGAGCTTAAGAGCAGGGAATGTGTGTTCAAGCTGCTGGTTCCCCACAAGTGCACATGGAAATTCAAAAGTAATGCCATGATATTGATTTATCAGTTTAATAATCAGACAAAACCTCCCACATCTCTGACCCTGTGCTACTTGTAAGCAGGGCTGTATCTCCCTCTCTGAGGGGGATCCCGGGGGACAGAGCTGTGTCTCCCCTCAGACTGGGGCTCCCTGAGGACGGGGCAGTATCTCCTCTCAGACTGGGGTTCCCTGAGTCAGGGCTGTGTCTCCCTCAGACTGGGGTTCCCTGAGTCAGGGCTCTGTCTCCCCTCAGACTGGGGTTCCCTGAGTCAGGGCTCTGTCTCCCCTCAGACTGGGGTTCCCTGAGTCAGGGCTCTGTCTCCCCTCAGACTGGGGTTCCCTGAGGATGGGGCTCTGTCTCCCCTCAGACTGGGGTTCCCTGAGTCAGGGCTCTGTCTCCCCTCAGACTGGGGCTCCCTGAGGATGGGGCTCTGTCTCCCCTCAGACTGGGGCTCCCTGAGTCAGGGCTGTGTCTCCCCTCAGACTGGGGTTCCCTGAGTCAGGGCTGTGTCTCCCCTCAGACTGGGGTTCCCTGAGTCAGGGCTCTGTCTCCCCTCAGACTGGGGCTCCCTGAGTCAGGGCTCTGTCTCCCCTCAGACTGGGGTTCCCTGAGTCAGGGCTGTGTCTCCCCTCAGACTGGGCTCCCTGAGTCAGGGCTGTGTCTCCCCTCAGACTGGGGCTCCCTGAGTCAGGGCTCTGTCTCCCCTCAGACTGGGGCTCCCTGAGTCAGGGCTCTGTCTCCCCTCAGACTGGGGTTCCCTGAGTCAGGGCTGTGTCTCCCCTCAGACTGGGGTTCCCTGAGTCAGGGCTGTGTCTCCCCTCAGACTGGGGTTCCCTGAGTCAGGGCTGTGTCTCCCCTCAGCCTAGGTCTGAGCTGCATCTTCCCTATGACTAGGGTCTTCCTGCAAACAGGAAGCTGTTTTTCCTCTCTCTGATTAGGGGCTCCCTGAGTCAGGGGCGTGGTTTCTCCATGAAATCAACCTCACCTCACCAACCTGGGTTGATGAACCAGAGACCTGCAGCCACCTGTCACCACTGGAAAATGTCAGGACACACCCTCAAGTCAGAGTGGGAAGGGTTAAAAGAGGGCTTGGAAACTGCAGTTCTCAGGAACACCTTTCTCATCAGCCAGCCCTTCCTGTCCTGACTGCTGCCAGGACTTAGATTGGCCTCTGATGGGTTCCAGCTGACAGCTAGGCCTCCTCCATTCTGACCCTCAGGCAACGGTGTCCTGTAATGACCCACCACGGGTATTCCCAGTCGCCTGAGCCAAGGAGGGCTGGCATTAGGATGGAGTGGGATGCAGGGAGGGAATGGGCAGCCCTGCCATGGGGAGGAAGCAGAGTACAAGGGAGGGGCCTGAGGTAGGAGGGGACCCTGGGACCTGGGGTAGGAGGAGATGGTGGGGCCTGGGGTAGGAGGTGGATGCTGGGACTGGGGTAGGAGGGGGATTCTGGGACTGGGGTAGGAGGAGACAGTGGGGCCTGGGGTGGGAGGGGATGTTGGGACCTGGGATGGGAGGGGACAGTGGGGGCTGGGGTGCCAGAGACTCCCTCTGGCAACCTGGCCCTGTAGCCTGGAGGCCCAGGGCAGGGTGACATGGGCTGCCCTTCCCACATGGGCTAGTTTCTTTTGCTGCCACCAGCCCTAGGGAGAGGCCTCCCCATAGCCTCCAGCCTGGGCAGCAGTTCGTGGCTCTCCCAAGCCCCTCCTCAGCCATGAGTCATTCCCAGCAGTCTGCGTGAGCCAAGGCAGCAAACCCCATCCCACGGCGTGCAGAGAGCCTGGGACAAACTGCACGACCGGCCACATGTAGGTGCCCAGAACAGGAGCATCCAGCCTGGTCTGGATGGGGAGACTGAATCTTGGATCTTCAGAAATCCCGGCTTTGGTTTCCCAAACACTGTCTCTTCCCCACCCCCACCCCCACCCCCTAGATCCCTCCTTGCCCGGCTCACTGAGATTGTGGAGCATTTCTCATCTTCACCTTGTCTCTCACACAGACCTCCTCTAAGCATCCTCGGACCTTTCGGGACCCAGCTCAAATGTCTTCCACCCTGGAAAGTTCCCTGTTCACCTTTTCACACCCTTGGCTGCATAGGCCCACACCTCTTCCTTGTTAGACAGGGAGCTACAAAGAGCAGCCAGGCCTCTATTTCATCCTTTTCTGTCCCCCAACACCCAGAGCAGTGCCTGGCCCATAGGACGCACTCATGATAGCGTTTCCAAAGATGGATCCAGCCAGGAGTTAGATAAAACCACTCAGACCCTAATAACCAATATTTGCTGGTCCCAGCTGCTGACAAAGTCCCACCAACTATTCCTGGACAGGCCTAGGAGGCTCTCTGCCTAGTACAATGACCTGCTCCAATGACCTGGTATCACACTCCCCAAAGACCACACACAAATGGCACCACTGATGTGCCTGAGCCTTCGAGGTGCCTCAAAGCTGTATAGTGGTGTGTGGTAAAAAGCGGAGAAGGCCTCTTACTCCCTTTCTGTTCCTCTCTGAGAACATCCAAAACACAGCTGCTGTGCCCGGCATCTTTCAGAAGGTTAAAAGACAGTGTGTGGTCAGTATGGGGGACCGACTTTCAACATCATTCCACCCGCTGCTTTGTGCCTTCCTGGCCTGCAGAGACAGGAAAAGTCAAAAAACTATGTTTCCCAGTCTCCTTGCCTGCCGTTAGGATCGGGATATAATTTGGGTTTAGCCAATCAGATGCACATGCATGAGATTTGGAAGGCTGTGCTTCTGCAGCGCCAGCTGCTTTCTGGGAATAAGAAGGGGTGTGTTGTTGTTGTTGTTGTTGTTGTTTTACTGCAGTACTGGCAGAGGGGGTCAAGAGGAGAGACACAGTGTGTCTGTCTCCTAGCCTGGACCCCAGCAGGTGCAGTGTGGAGCTGGCAGCAGTGGCAGCCTCCTGATCACACTGCAGTGTGGTTCTGGGGCTAGTGACCTCATGGTTGCCAAAGAGGCAGCAGCTCCCTTGGTGGCCCACTTCTGCAGTGTGACTTTGAGAGCTGTTCCTGAAAGCTCCACCTCAAGCCTGTCTTCGGCCCTGCCAGTAGTCGTGTAGCCATTTTATACTCTGTGATAAATCCCTTTCACTGAAACCAGTCAGAGCAGATTCTGTTCTCTGCAACAGAATCCTGATGGACACACGATGCTTTATATCCTAGTCCTATATACTGCCACACAGCTCTTGGTAGCAGACTGAGACTGGGCCCAGGGTCCAAGCTCCTTGAATAAGGCCTGACTGTGCATGTGTGCACATACCGGGGAGGCAGGGGCTCATCCGGCCCCATCCTCCCCTGGCCCCACAGCGGGCACTCACGGTCTTCCTGGGGGGAAGACAGGGAGAACGCAATGCCTGTGGAAGGTTAAACAGCAGTGTGTGGGCTGAGCAAGCGTGCCGGGGCTACCTGGCCAGGCATGCTAGGGGCTTGCAGCAGAGTTCAAGTGCCAGGGAATGGAGCTGATCTGTAGGTTTGGACAGAGGAAGTGGAGCCTGGGATGGTGGGCTTCCTGTGACCTGCTTTCTTTCAGACCCAGACTTGAATCTACCAGGGAGCTGGACCAGAGCAAATCATCAGCCTGGCTTAAAACGGCCCTTGTCATAAGACTGTCCATCTGACTCTGTCTTCCCTTTGAATGAGTTCTCTTCTGGGAGTTTCTTTAGATCTTATGCATGTCTGAAATCCAGCCAAGGAAGGTAAATAGATTCTCATTTCATCTCTCAACTCTGATCAGTTAGTAGTGATGACCTGGACCAGTACATGAGAAAAAGTGTGAGGCTACTTCTGGACTCGGAAGGAGAAAGTGCTAGGATTGGCTAGTGATCCCTGTCATGGGTGCAGAAGCGGATATTGACAATGTGCATGCTGTGTGATCGCTTACATATTTGAGGGAGAAATGAACAAAGGTGCTTCCTGCTTGCGGATGGGGGTTCATCTAGCCATACACATCCCAGACAGCTCCGAGCCCTCATGCCACCCCAAGGGTTCCTGACACCACCCACTCAGCATTTCCCCAACTCAGCATTTGTTCACTGGCACATTTTATCAACTATTTCCAAAGCTTCCTGATTCCTTTTCCCCAGTGTAAGCCCTCTCCAGCTCTTACAGTCCCCTATCCTGTGCTCCAGGTTCACATTAACTCACTCCCACCGGGGTTCTGACCTTGGGAGCTGACCTCAGGAAAGAGCTGGAGCTGATAGGGACTGATTCCTTGAACTAAAGTAAGTGCAACCCCCTCCAGGAACATTCCTGACCTCTCAGGCTCCCCACAGGCCCTCCCTCTGTGGTCTTGCTCACTCGTCTCTGGTGCCCAAACAGTGCTGGGCACTCAGTAAGCATTTGATAATCCTGTGGATCAGTGAGAGGATACTCAGAAGTTTGGGAGTGACCTCACTAACCACTGGCTTCCCTTTTCCCATCCTTGCCTCCTGCCTATTCCCGTACTCAGATACCTTTGTTGACACTGACATTTGGCCTCCCAAATCTCCAGGAAGCCTGCACGCAATGGGGCACCCTGCATCCCATCTGAGTCACCACTGAACCCAAATCTGGCCTGCTGCAGAAGCTAGCTGCTGGGTGGGACAGAAAATTGCACTCTTTGAGGGGCTCCCAGGCTCCCCCTTGAGGGAAGGCAGCCATCTCCTGGGCACTGCAGAGGTCAGGGTGGGTGGTAAGTCATTTTTCAGGGAAGAAAACAAGCCCTGAACCCACCCCACAACATCCCTACTCTGGGTTCTTGCTCACTGGCCACACTGTTTCTGCTAAAGGAAAACAGATGGTGTGGTTAATTGGGATGTCTTAGCGGGCTCTGGTCCTCATTAAGGCTGAGGGTGGGGACAATGAGTGATACACCAGGTCATAAACAGCAGCTCGAGGGGGCAGGTGCCCTGGTGCCCACATGCCCCAAGGACTGAGGGAGTAGTGGACAAGGCCACTGGTCTTGGGAGGGGATCAGGCTGGAGTCCGACCTCTCCCTGATCACTGGGCTCTCAGCCCAAAGCAGAGTCCAGTGACAACTCCTGGGGGGTCCAGATGCTCACAGCTGGAGAAAGTGAACATTGACTGGGGTGGGAGTGTGGGGCCGGGTGAAGGCAGCAACTGCGGAGGAGGCAGAGAAGCCCAGGGAAGAGTGGGCAGGAGCTGCTGGAGTCAAAGAATGCCCTAGAGGCAAATCTGGGGCCTGCCTCTTCCCGCCAGAGTACCAGAGCCTGACTCAGACAGCCCAGCCCCAGAACCCCACAGAGGGACATGAAGGGAAGGCACAGCCATCCCTCTCTCCAGGGGGCCCCATACTAAAGAGAGGCAGTGGTTAAGAGCCAGGCTATCTGGGTTCAAGCCCTGGTTTTGCCAATCACTAGCTATGTGATGCTAGGCTACTGCCTCAATCCCTCTGTGCCTCAGTTTCCCTACCTGTGAAATGGGATAACAATTCCCCTAGAGAATTGCAGTCGTTAATGAACCCAGAGCAGCACCTGGCACATAGTTCTATGTGTTCCATTTAGGTTATTATTCTTAAGGCAAGAGTCCCTGTGTTGGTGAAATGTGGGCGATGCTCACCCCTCCCTACCACCAGCAACAGCAGAGTCTCTTGGAAGCTTCTCCTTGCGTAACCATCATTCCCAACCTCTGAAACACCTCCTTCACCCCACCAGGATCCCCAAGTGATGGGAGAGACAAGGGGTCCAACCCAACCCTGCCCAGAAAGTGAATGAGCCAGATGCACTTTTTTTTTTTTTTGAGATGGAGTCTCACTCTGTTGCCCAGGCTGGAGTGCAGTTGTGTGATCTCGGCTCACTGCAAGCTCCGCCTCCTGGGTTCATGCCATTCTCCTGCCTCAGCCTCCCGAGTAGCTGGGACTACAGGCGCCACCACCACGCCTGGATAATTTTTTGTATTTTCTAGTAGAGACGGGGTTTCACCGTGTTAGCCACGATGGTCTCAATCTCCTGACCTCGTGATCCGCCCGCCTCGGCCTCCCAAAGTGCTGGGATTAACGTGTGATCATGACGCCCGGCCTAGCCAGCTGCATTCTGAGGACAGTAATTATTGGGCACCTGCTGTGTGCCAGGCCTGATACTGATGTTTTATCTGCACTTCCCCCATTTAGTCTTCAAGGTAGGTATCACTCTCCCATTACGTAGATAAGAAAGCTGAAGCCTTGAGATGAGTGTCCAAAGCCACCCAGAGAGCAAACAGAGAAGCTCGGGTTGAAACTCAAGACTCCCAACCCTCAGAATCTGTGATCTTTCCTCAGTAGCAGGGTGTGCTCCTAGGCCATTAATGTCACAAACACCGGGGGACTTTTTTTTCAAGGCAGGGTCCTAAGACCCTCCCTAGAGCTAGAGAAGCGGAGTCTCTGGGTGGGATCCAAGGGGCTACCCCTGAATAAAATAGCTGCCTCTGGCCTTGGACCTCCTTCGACCTAACACAGCCCCTATTGCAGACAACTGGACCCTGAAGAAGGATAAAGGAGATGGAACCCAGTCAATCTGCATGCTTACCTCCGAGGGGATGGATGCAACACCACTTCTGTGCCCCCTTCATCCTCCTGGTGCTTGGGCCCCAACAGGCAGAGTGGGACAAAGGAGGGCAAGGACACATCTCCAGTATGTTTTCCAAAGCACAGGGGGTGAGAGGAGCAAGAGGGTCAATGGATCCTACCTCCTCTGTCTATTGAGGGGTGCAAGTGAAATGCAGACGGACTGATACCCTGGACAGTACTCAGGGGCTCCATCAACTGGGGGTGGAAGACCAGTTCTGGGGGTGGGGGAGGTTCTTTCAGACTGGCCCTGCTGCTTGCAGCACAAGGAGGACCCTCTGTCCACTCCTACATCTCCCCCAAACCCCCATGGATGTGATTGGACAGCCGCCCCAGGCGCTCTGTGCTGCGGGGGCAGCAGACGCTTGGTCCTCAGTGAGGAGTGGAAAGGGATCAGCACACATCACATCACACTTGGCACAGCCCCCATTGGTGGGCAGCCTGCCACTGTGTTGGTGAGCGGTCTCCCTGCAGAGCCTTCACAGGCGGCACGGGAGGGGCTTTCAGGGGAATCACTGCCTAACAGGAGTGGCACAGCCCCAGGAAGCCCCTGGACCATCCCTAGTTCCTGCCTTGCCTGGGCCCAACCAGAGCTGCAGAAAAGGGAGAAGTGCACTGGGGCTGGGAGATGAATTCCAGGCTGGGCCATGCTGGGGACCTCAGGCCACAACCAAGGGCTCGATCCCAGAGGGAGAGGCCTCCCACTAATCATATTCAGGTGACTGGAAGCTCTGAGGCTCTGGACCCTGCTCCCTGGAGATGTTAGGGAGGAGGGGGAGGGAGGAGTTCCTTGGCTCTGGGCCAGTCCACAGACTTCTCCCCAGAGGCCCAAGGGCTGCTGGGGGTGGGATAAAAGACCCACTATCAACTCCCATGTCCACCCACGCCCAAATAATACCCCAGTCTACAAGAAGCCAAGTCCCATAGAGTTGAGGGAGCTCACAGTCTGAAGGAGAAGACACTTCCTGCTGTCTGGGATCTGCCAGTCTGAGGGCAGAGATGTAGCCACTTCCTTCCAGAACATCAACCTCCCATTCTCCTCATTGTCTCCAAACAGGACTAACACTCTCCTGTCATCCCTTTCATCCTGATCTCAGTCCTTTCAGACTCAAGTCACTGCCCTCCTCATCCTCAGAGCCTTCCTGGACGACCACACAGCCCCAATCCCCCACCCTGGCACTCCTAGAGCAGCTAATTTGGTGGTGGACAGATAATTCCTAACGGCATGCAAAGAACTCACATTTCCTAGGCACCACCTGTACCAGAGGCCTGGTGGCAGGACCTTGGTCATGCAAACATGACATATGATCCAGGCATGCAGGGAGCTTCCAGTTCAGGAGAATTAGGACGGACCAAGAAGATATAGTAAACTGTCAGTGAAACATCATATTTTCCCAGACATTTCCGTGTGTGTGTGTGTGTGTGTGTGTGTGTGTGTGTGTGTGTGTGTGTGTGTTTGTCCCCAGCCAGGCTGGGACTTTGTGAGAGGAAGGCAGGAACCCAGCTTAAATATCAGGCCACACCCCCATCTAAACTAAGTCCCTAGGATATTCTCCCAGAGCTCCATGTAATTTTCCCTCTCAGCACACATTACAGTTTATAATTCTTTTTGGTGTGACTATTTGCTTTCAGACTCTCCTTTTCCAGGCTCTACAAGAGCAGCTGAGTCCATGGCTTCACCCGTGTATCTTGAGCACCTGGCATATCTGATGAATGAAGGAATGCTTTGAATGAAAGAACCACATTCCGATTCATGCCCTTGCCCCTAGCACAACCTGTAGGTGCTCAGTGCTCAGACTTGGCAGGATAGCACAGTAAAAAGAAGCCCATCTTGCCACAGCTAGGAATTCAAGGTCAAGCCCAGAGCAATCCCAAGGCAGTTCATCAAGGAAGACTTCCTAGTGGAGGAGGACAGGGACTGGGGACTTTCAGCCTCACATCTGTTCCTCCAGTTCATCATCTGTTTCTGGCAGGAACTCCTGAGGACAGAGGTTACGTCTGGGTCTCAGGGCCATCCCCAGCACACCCCCATTCAAGCTGCGCATGACCTGCCCCACTGTCGACAGCCAGCTGTGACTCACAACTCCTGAGCCTTTCCTCTTGGCCCGAGATCGTGGAGTAGATATTACAGTAACATTACTAACCACAAGTAGAGGTGGTGACCGTGCTTACACTCAGAGCACCTCCCCCAACCCCTGAGACCAGAGCAATGACCTCACATGCGTGTTCGGCAGCAAGCACGGACAGTCCTGCCCGGAGGCAGGGGCATGGCCCACATGGCCCTGGTGTTCTAGAGAAGCCCAGTGTCTGGCCTCTTCCCCTCAGCACTGGTCACATTCTCCCCACCTTCCCCACCAAGCAGCCCACCTGGGGTAGGTGCTGAGTCCCCTGCTGCTGCCTCCCCCAGGTGAAAGCAGAGTAAGAAGTCCCCTTCCCCCCCACCTCCCTGGGGTGGGCTGGAAGAAAGAAAGGGAAGTGACAAAAGCTGCCCTATTCCTGTCCTTCCTCACTGCTGGGTCTAGGACACTTATTCTGGGGAAAGTGGCGTCTGAGGATGTGGCTGCAGTGGCCAGTTGCTGGCGCCAGCAGAAATCCCCAAGCCCGTCAGTAGACTCTGTTCAGACGCGTTTGCTGACCATGGCACTGAGTAAGTGCTGAGGAGACACCTGAGGACCGAGGTCACACCCCTGCCTGCCCTCTCCTCCCAGACAGGCCCCTCCTAGGGCTCAGACCATTCCAGTTTCTCTTGTCAGACCCTGAGAAGGCCCAGGACATCCACCCCTACAGGGAAGGCTCAACAAGAAAGAAAGAAAGAAACACACAGGAACCAGGCTCAGAGCCCAGCTGCATGCTCTTGGGCAGGTTACTTAACCTCTTTAGGCCTCAGTTTCTCAACTATAAAATGGGACTAAGACTAGCTGCCTGTTGAGCTGTCGTGAGATAAGTGAGTGCACTGGCCTGGATCTGCGGATGTTGGACAACAGCCAACAGCAGCAGGATGTGGCATTGTGCTGCTGCCTTTAGCAGCTCCAGGCAGTAACTACTGAGTATCAGGGAAGAACTGAGACCTCTGAGAAGGGAGAGAACCAGGATTGCTTGAGGCAGGGAGTTGGGAAGGCCCTACCTACCCTCTGGCAATTACAATCTAAAGGGAACAAAGAAGCTTTGTGGCAGATCCTGTCTCCTAATATCCATTCTTTGTTTATTCCCCAACTTTTAGCCAGACCCCCATGGAATAAAGACTATACTACCCAGCTTCCCTTGCAGCTAGGTGTGGCTAGATGACTGAGTTCTGGCCAATGGAATATAAGTGTGTGACTTCTCCGAAGTTTCCTTGAAGGGAAAGGGCATGTCCTTCTTCAGGCTTTCTTCTTCCTTCCAGCTGGCTGGGGCTCCAGCAGCCATCTTGGGCAAAGAGGTGACCCTGGAAATGGAAACCACACCTAGTAGATCAGAAAGATAGAAGGAGCTTGGGTCTCTAACCACATGACCACATCCCAGAAATATTTTACATGAATAAAAAATTCACTATTTTTCTTGTGTAAACCAAAATTTAACTGATACAAGCTTCTCCTCTGGTGAAATAATCTCGACTCATGTGTGGCTGGGCAGAGTAGGATGGATGAGGTGTCTAGAAGAGAACAGTTACCAGGGATATGATGTCCCCATCCAGGAGAACTTCCTCCTACTTGCCCTGTGAGGCCAGGAGGAATGCTGTTGAGAGGACTTGGCTCAAGGATGGATGGATGGATGGATGGATGGATGGATGGATGGATGGAAAGAAGGGAAGAGCCCAGGTAAATGCATGAGATGAGGAGAAATACCTAGAAGGAGGAAATACCCTGGAAAAACACTCCAGGTGACAGAGAACCAGGCTAGGGGTGTGGGGATAGCAGAACAGGACAGCCTACCTGATTCAGTGCCCAAGTCTGATTCTCAGTTTTCCCATCTGTGCTTTGGGAATGGGCCTTATTGCCTCACTCAGGGCAAGCGTGAAGTGATTCAAAAACCAAACCAAAACTAAAGAGAAAATCAGTGTAGCATTAAATCCATTGTCGGCCCAGACAAAACCCTCCTCTGTGCCTGGGATTCCTATGAAGTAAGGATAACCGTGGACCCCACCTCACCTGGCTATTGTGAGTATTCAGCGAAAGGGCTACTGTAATGTGCTCATCACAGTGTCCAGCACAAGGCAAGTGCTCAGTAAGCAGTCAGTGCTCATTATTGCTGCTGTTGAAATCCTGCCCTGGGGTGTGAGGAACAAGGAGCTGCCACTTGATTGGTCTGTGGCATGAGTTAGGGAAAGAAACCTGGACTCCTCACTCCAGAACAATATCTCCAGTGCTTTGGGGACCTAAAGGATCAGGTAATGCCTTGGGAGCACCACACCATAAACGCACATCAGGATCCTGATGGTATAAGATGGAATGGGGGTAGTACGGAGACCTGGCGGGGTGGGGGCAGCCAAGGCTTAAATATTGGTCCCACTGCCTGGGACCCCTGGAGGGACAGCTGTCACGTCAGGCCCTGACCCCCAAGCTCTCCTCCTTGACCAGGCCAGGTCCACATTTGGTCACAAGAAGCTGACAAGAGGCCAGGCAGGGCCACAGAGGCCATGGAGAGGGCAAACACAGGCCCAAGGGTAAGGGGAAAAAATTGGGCTTGTTCTGCCTGGGCAAGAGAAGGCTCAGGGGTGACATCAATGCCATGATATGCAGTTAGATGAGTTAATGCCCAGGGATGCTCTTCCTAAAGTTCCCCAGAGAAAGTTGGGGGTTAAATGATGAGTGTGTTGGCAGATTCATACCCTCAAAAAATTATGAGGGTGACTACTGTTAACAATGAGCTGTCATTTCTCTCTGGAGGAGTGAAGGAGAAGAAATGATCTTACATTAAAGTCAACATGATTCCGGATGACCTAAGGGAGAATTCTGACTGCCCATGACATGAGTTCTCTGTGTGCAAGGAGCTGTGGATTGAGTCCAGAACTGAACGGGGCACACAGCTTCAGTGGCCTGTCCTGAAACCCTAGCACAGCCTCCAAGTTCTGGGCTTCTGTTCCCACCTGTGTTAAGTCGGACAAGGTAATGATTATGGAGAGGGATTTGGGAATCATACAGAGATCAGTTTGAAGGCACTTTGGACAAGTTACCTAACTTCTCTGTCCTTTGTTTCTTCCTCTACTTGGAGGAAAAAAAAAAAACAGAACTGGGTGCAGAGGGTTGCTGGGAAGATTAATTCAGTGGATGCCAGCTTAGAGCCTGGCACCCAGGACGAGCTCCATAAATATTCTCTAGTGGGGCTGCTATTTTTCTCCTGTCTGGGCAGGGATTGGACAGTATCACTTGAGTTCTTTTCAAGTCTAGAATGGCTTGATTCTACAGTCCTGTGACTCACTGATCCTGCTTCTGGGGTCTGAGGACTGGGGATGACTTGGTTGCACAGCTCTGCCCTGCAGGGCCCTGGCCTAGCACCTAGACATAGCCCAGCCTATAGTCTGCACAAATTTTATTTCTACCAGTGGATTTCGCCTCGCTTATCATGTGCCCTCAGCCTCATGGGCAGTCTTGTGGCCACAGGTGACCCTGCCAGCTGTCCCTGACCTCTGCTCTGCACCTTCACCTGGAGCAGGGCAGTGCAAGCCCCTCCAGCTAACTCCTTCTTCACACCTATGGTCCCCTGACAATGTCACATGCTGTGCAAGTTGGCAGGGCCAAGAGGGGCCACAGATGCCAACACAAACACCATTCCTGTGGAGAGAGAAGAGCCCATGGGTGTTATTTTTAACCTGCTGATTAGAGGCCACAGCTCTGCCCCTGGGAATCCTGGGACTAGGGGCTCTGAGGGGGATGTGAGCTGTCAGGCCTCATCTCAATGACTCCCAAGGGTATTGGGCTGCAGAAACCCCAGCCCTTCTACCACTTTGATGGAGAAGTGAGAAAGGGAGACACAGATCAAGACATGCCCCATCTTGCCCACTGGTTTCAACTGGGGCTGAACCCAGCCAGGAAGAGCAAGGGTGCCACGAATCACAGAACGTTAAACCTAGAGATGGGTCCGCTCCAGTCCCTGCGTTATACAGAGAAGGAAACTGAGATCTGAGGGGAGGAGGACCAAAGTCACACTGCTGGTCAACACTAGCTTCCTACCCCCTTGCCCACCTGTTGTAGACCTGGAGCTTGACAAGGACATTTCTATAACTCTCCAAGACCACATCCTGGGGGTCACCTTGCTCCACCCTCTGCCCGGGTGACCCACCTTGCCTCTGCCCTCTCCCCAGTCTGCCCTACCCCAATGGGCTGAGCTTCTGACAACCCCATGATGAGGGCCCCAGGCCCTGGCTCACAATGCAAGGACTTCCTAAGTGCCCAAGCAGTGCCCCCTAGAGGCCAGTGGTAGCAGTGGTCAGTACAGCGGCCAGCGCCATCATGGCTGGAGGCCCAGGAGAAGACGTGCAGGCCAGGGCGTGCCTGTGTGGGGGGAACAGGACCTAGCTTCTGCCAAGGGCCCGTTGCTGGCTGTTGCTGAGCTTGTGCTCGCCAGAGGAGGGGGGCGGCAGGCAGACAATGGACCCCACGGCCCAGCCTCCTGGCCTTGGCCCCTTGAGCTGGGCAGGCAGCCGCTGGCCAAAGCAGCCGCCTCCATTGGTCCCTCACGTAGCCCACGTCCTGCCTGCTGGGTGGCCCTTATCACCGGGTACGTGCCAGAGTTCCACATGCCCACACTCCACAGTGGGGAGAGGACTAGGGGCCCAGGAGGAATGGGACCAGTGGGAAGTTAGGCTTCCAGTTTCCCTGCATCCCACTCCCAAGGAAGGGTTGAGCAGGCCCTGAGTACCCCTTGATGAGTCTCTAGTTCTCAGAGAGATCTTAGCCTCATCTCGCCGAGTCCCAACTCTCAACAACTGTTCTCCCCTTGGACTGAGGGGTTGGGTGGAAGAGAAGAAAGAAAGAGGTCAACAGCTTCATTTGAATGCTCTAGGTCACTAGTTCACGAATACCAACTGTTCCTCTTAACAAGCTTATACAAGAAGTAGTATTATACTATGCTTACTACTATCTGGGGAAACAGGCACAGAGAGGTTGAGTAACTTACCCACAACTGTACAGCTGGTAGGGAAAGAGTCAGCACTCAAACCCAAGCAGACTGACTCCAGAGTTAAACCACTCCTCAACAAAGCAGGGACGGGACTGGCTGGTGCTCAGCCCTCTATCCCACAGAAATGATGGCTTTGGGAGCAGACAGACATGGGCTCAGGCCTGGAACTGCATCCTCTAGGGCCAGTGAAAGCCCTCTCCAGGCCAACGTTTCCTTACCTGTGAAATGGGCGCAGTGATGTAGTGAGGAAGGCACAGCCACATGTGCCTCACTGGTGGAAGCTGCTGCACAAGTGCTCCTCCCCTTCACTCAGCAGAGCTCAAAGCTTCCTTTGACTGAATAGTCAAAATGTCTTCTGACTGGCTGCCTGAAGCCCACCATCCCAGTCTCCACTTCCTCTGTCCAAATCTACAGAGTAGCTCCATTCCCTGGCACTTGAGCTCTGCCGCAAGCCCCTAGCATGCCCAGTCAGGTAGCCCCGGCACGCTTGCTCAGCCCACGCACTGCTGTTTAACCTTCCACAGGCATTGGGTTCTCCCTGTCTTCCCCCCAGGAAGACTGTGAGTGCCCGCTGTGGGGCCAGGGGAGGATGGGGCCGGATGAGCCCCTGCCTCCCCGGTATGTGCACACATGCACAGTCAGGCCTTATTCAAGGAGCTTGGACCCTGGGCCCAGTCTCAGTTGGCTACCAGAGCTGTGAGGCTAGGTACACACCTCACTAGGCCTCACTGGGCCTGTTTCCTCATTTGTCAAAAGGACATCTACATCCCCGGCTGGTAAAGACACAGTGAAGCCACATCTGGGACACACCCCTCCCAGAAGACTTCCTCGTAATTTCTGCTAGCAGATTAGGACTACAGTGTGTGTGGGCAGGGAAGGGGTCTGGCTGGGAGGACAGGAGAAATGGACACAGACGTCAGAGAAGGCAGGAAGCAGAGGGATTTCCCCACCACGATGAGGCTGCCCAGGCAGGGGAAGAAAGGCCGTGGGGGCTGAGTCACTGGCTGTGTCTAATCTGCTGCTTCCCAGTCACTGACAATGAAGTGACCACAGGCGGATCACAGGAGATCACAGGAAGGAGGTGGCCAAACAGGACAAGAAAGGGAGCTGCAGGGACTCTAGAGGAAGCAGCCTGAGAGGCAAGGCTCAGCCTCTGCCTTAGAGGGACCCCGAGCTGATGGGGTAGCAGACATAGCTGCTGCCTTCAGTGAGCTCCCAGTCTGAAGGGGGAGACATTCTTTTCTCTCAGGAGAGAAAGGAGCTCTGCCTTCAGGGAACTCCCAATCTGACAGGGAAGTTTTATCACCTTCTGCCTTAAGGGGATTACAACTGTGACTGGGGACTCAGCCTTTGCTCTCCGAGAACCCCAGCTTGAGGTGTCTATGTCTGAGGGAGCAGGTGCCTGAGTGAGTGCTGTGTATTTGTGTGTTGACACCCTTCCTGGCTTCCTTCAGACCCTCCAATCTGATGGGGGAGTCATAGCTCTGCTCTGAAGGAGCTCCTGTAAAATGAGGGAGACATAGTCCCCACATCAGGCAGCCACTAAAATCAAGGGAGAGATTTAGCTCCTGCCCTCTGTCCTCACGGAGCCCTGTCTGCACTCATGGGCACTCAGGTTAAGCACGCATGCATGTGCACATGGGAATGTGTGCAGGCCCTCTCAGGCACCACTCCCCACCATGCCCACCTGAGAACTCCTCACAGTAAGGAAGGAGAATCCTTGTTCGAGCCCAGGCTCAGGGGGCTTCCACAGAGGGGCTTCTGGGAGCCTAGAAGACAGAGGGTGGGGGAGACAGAAGTGCAACCACATCTAGGGTGGCTGGGCTCACTGTTCTGAACAGCTGAGCCGCATCTGCCTTCCTCATCTCCAACTCCTGATCCCTGATTCACCCCAGCCTCACATGTCCACTGAGATGCAGTACACGGTGTCTCCCACACGCATGCGTGGCTCCAGCACATGGAAGAGGGTGGCTGGGGCTTGGAGCTAGAAGAGACTCTTCTTTTCCTCCCCCCAGCCCTCATGTTGCCCTTTCATGCAGCCACTCTGAGTGATGGGAGCAGAGCGACCAGTCCACCCCTGAGTCACTATGACTCGGTCTCCCCACCTGGAACCCTCATACTCGGTTCACAGACTCCATGCAGGGACAGTGAGCAGACAGGGAGTCAGCAGGGAGGAGGCCCATAACAAACTGGGAGCTCCAATTCACCCACTCAATTCCTTCCTAGGGCAGGAAAACTTCAGGAGAGCAGAGGATGGGGCTGGGAGGGAAAATAACACGCACGGGAGGAAGCAGGGAGCACAGGGCATGTCCCCTCAAGTGGGAGTTCCCCGAGGGCAGGGCTGTGTCTCCCCTCAGACTGGGGCTCCCTGAGTATGTGGCTGTGTCTCCCCCAGACTGGGGCTCCCCGAGGATGGGGCTGTGTCTCCCCTCAGACTGGGCTCCCTGAGGACGGGGCTATGTCTCCCCTCAGACTGGGGCTCCCTGAGGACGGGGCTGTGTCTCCCCCTCAGACTGGGATTTCCTGAGGACGGGGCTGTGTCTCCCCCTCAGACTGGGATTCCCTGAGAACGGGGCTGTGTCTCCCCTCAGACTGGGCTCCCTGAGGATGGGGCTGCGTCTCCCCTCAGACTGGGGCTCCCTGAGGATGGGGCTGCGTCTCCCCTCAGACTGGGGCTCCCTGAGGACGGGGCTGCGTCTCCCCTCAGACTGGGGCTCCCTGAGGACGGGGTTGCGTCTCCCTCAGACCGGGGCTCCCTGAGGATGGGGCTGCGTCTCCCCTCAGACTGGGACTCCCTGAGGACGGGGCTGCGTCTCCCTCAGACTGAGGACGGGGCTGCGTCTCCCTCAGACTGGGGCTCCCTGAGGACGGGGCTGTGTCTCCCCTCAGACTGGGCTCCCTGAGGACGGGGCTGTGTCTCCCCTCAGACTGGGGCTCCCTAAGGACACAGCTATGTCTCCCTCAGACTGTGAATTCCATGAAGACAGGCACTGTGTCAATCCCATCAAACTAGGTCAGAACTAGATCTCCTTTAGCATCTAAAACAGGTGACTCTTCCACCATCCCCAACATCATCTGGGGGCTTTCAGACTGGGTGGGGTGGGGCATGTACTTCCCAACAGGCCACCCTCCTGAGGAAGAACAATCATGCTCACTGGCAGGGGCTTCCTCAGTGAGTAGCCTGTTCTCAGTTCACCCACTCACCCCTCTGGGTGGTCTCTCCCAGTCTAGCCCCAGTCTCTCACGTTAAATCACCATGGGTAGCTGGGCAGGCAAGACCCACAGGATGTGTGTGCAGGGCCTGCCTGGACCTGGTGGGGGGTGTCTAGCTGAGAGCGCAGGCATTTTGTAGCATTACCTCATGCCTGCTGCCCTCAGCTAGGGGCTCTTCAGGACCATTTGAGCATGGGGAGTGGGCAGACAAGCCTGGGCAGCTATGCCCATGGCCTGAGGAAGCCAAGCTTGGCAGGTTCCTGCTTCCATGAGTCCAAATCAGCCCAGGAAGTGGGTCCCAACACCATTAGTTTTCCCTTATCCTATGCTCTAGCCACCTGGATTAGAAGAGGGAGAGGCCTCCTACCCCAGTGGGTCCCTGTGAGGGGACAGCCCTACATTACAGTGTATACATTTTGGTAGTGAAGGAAGCAGGAAACAGCTGGACAGGCCTGGGAATCCCTCTCCACTCTCTAATCACCTTTCAATACAAGGAGCTTGGCTTTCCCAGCCCTCTATCCCCCACTCCTCCCTGCCTCCTCTTGACCTCCTGTACCTTTTTCAGGGAAATAAAACACAGAACCATGCAGAGATTGGGGCTGGACTTCTGTGCTCTCCTTTTTCCATTGACAACCTCATCTCCAGGCTGGCAGGATCAGAGTCGGTGCCTCTCACCTAACACTGAGAATTGGGCATTGCCATGGCTGAGGGCACCCTAAGATATCAACCCCATTACACAGATGGGCAGACTGAAGTCTGCGGCTGTCACAGAATCAGGACAGATCATGCCTTGGGGGTGATGCAGCCAGGCTTGTGGTCAATACCCACTCTGCCTGAGTCAGGGTAGCTCCTCTCTCGATCAGACTGTGAACTCCCTGAGCTCAGGGACTGGTCTCCAGCTTCCTGAAAGGGGTTTTGCTGGGTAGGATTGAACGGGGGCATGCTAAGTACTGACCTGTGCTGGCCCTGGGGTGGGGTTCTGTGGCCTCATCAGCCTAGCCAGTTTAGCTGCAGGGCCTCCTCACCTCTGGACCCCTCCTTGGCCACAGGTCTCCCTAGTCGGTTCCTGGAACCCAGATTCTTGGTGCCCGGGGAGGGAGGGTCTAGGGTGGCATGGGCAGCTGTGTATCCAGACCAGAATGGGACTGGAGAAATCCCCAGAGCCTGGTGCAGAAGCCCTCTCCCCCAGCTGGCAGAAGGGCAAGTGGAAGCCAACCTGCTGTCCCCTGCCTCTGGGTCCCAGCGAGTTGGCTGAGCCAGGCCCAGCTTGGGCAGGTTCTCCCACATCCAGTGCCCCCTCATTCTCACCCCACCCTGGCCTGATCCCTTTTTCAAGTACAGTCCTTGCTCCAGTCAGATGTCTTGAGCACAGGCTGGTTCCCAAGAAACCCATGCCCTGCCCCACAATCTCTACTCATCCTGCCCTCTCTCCCTCCTGTCCCCACAGGAGCCATCTCCCCAGGGCCACTGGCTCACCACACTTCCTGCAGAGCTTTGACCCTCTAGGAGAGCAAGCCCCTCCCCAGGCCAGGGAAGGGTCTCAGCAGAGGCAGCAGGGAAGGGGCAAGGATCCAGCTTCCCCAATAACCTAGCATGCCTCTGTCTTCCAGCAAGTCACCAAACCACTCTCCTGTCTGTCCCTATTGTCAGCCTATCCCATCCCTCAAGGCAGCAAGTTCTTAGGTTGGCTTCCCATTGTGTGGGCGAACACGTGGCCTCACTCTTATCGGACTGACGCCAAGACTTGCTGCAATAGGGCTCGGCAACAGAGAGTTCGCAAGAAGCCCAACCCTCAAATACATACTCTATAATCTAGATGGAGGCGCTCACAGAACCTGCCAGCTGCAATCACTAACCCTGCTTTACACACCTAAAGGCAGCTTTTTTAAACTTTAAAAAAAAATTGTGATAAAATACACAGAACATAACATTTACCATTTTAACCATATTTAAGTGTCCATTTCAGTGGCATTTAAATACATTCACATTACCTACGTTCACATTTCATGCATTCATGTTACATACGTTCACATGACATACATTCATACTGTTGTGCAACCATCACCACCATACGTCTCCAGAATTCTTTTCATCTTGCAAAACAGAAACTCTGCTCATTGAACACTAACTCCCCATCTCTCCAGCCCCTGGCAACCACCATTCCACTTTCTGTCTCTATGAATCTAACCACCTTAGTTACCTCATTAAAGTGGAATTATATAATATTGGTCCTTTTGTGATTTGCTGATTTCACTTAGCACAATGTCCTTAAAGTTCATCCCTGTTATAGTATATGTCACAATCTTCTTCCTTTTTAAGGCTTAATAATATTCCATTGTATGTATGTACCACATTTTCTTTCTCCATTTGGGTAGCTTTTTAAAATTGTTAACTGCTTTTTTTTTTTTTTTTGAGACAGACGGAGTCTCACTCTGTCACTCAGGCTGGAGTGCAGTGACTTGATTCCGGCTCACTGCAACCTCCACCACCCAGGGTCAAGCGATTCTCCTGCCTCAGCCTCCAGAGTTAACTACTTTTTATAAAAACCAAAGTAATATATTCTCATGGCAAAAAGTCTGAACAGTTCAGAAACATATAAAGTGAAAAGTGGACTTTTCTATCCCTTCTCACTCTGGTCATGGAAAGCCCTTTCTGGTGACTCTGAAATTTTAAGGCAGAAGGGCTAACTGGTTTTTATCAATTTTTTACACATATTGTGATATACTCCTCATCAGTACTTCTCAAACATCAGTATGCATCAGAATCATACAGAGAACATGTTAAAACCACAGACTGCTGGGCCCCAGCCCTAGAGTTTCTGACCCCGTAGTTCTAGCCCAAGATTCCGAGTTTCTTTTTTGTTTGTTTTTTTGAGACAGGGTCGCTCTCTGTCACCTGGGCTGGAGTGCAGTGGCGTGATCTTGGCTCCCTGAAACCTGCACCTCCCAGGCTCAAGTGATCCTGCTGCCTCAGCATCCCTAGTAGCTGGGACTACAGGCTAATTTTTTGTAGAGAGGTTTTACCATGCTGCCCAGGCTGGTCTTGAACTCCTGGGCTCAAGCAATCCTTCTGCCTTGGCCTCCCAAAGCGCTGGGATTACAGGCATGAGTCACTGCAACTGGCTGAAAAGTCTGGACTTCTAACAGGCTCTATGCCCATGGTGGCAGAGGGCACACCCTTCATTGAGTAGCACCATCCAAGCAATGTCCTGCCATTTGCTTTTCTACTTAGTGAATATCAACATACAACCTCAACCTCACTCTTTTTAACCACTGCATACTAGTCTGGTCTTTGGATGCCTCATAACATATCCAATCAGTGCCCTATTAATGGACTTAATGTTGCTTCCAGTTTTTCAGGTTTGGAAGCAAAACTGCAATGAACACACTTGTATGTATACTTTCAACACTTGTGACATTTATAACAGTGCATCTGATAAATTCCTAGATATGGAACCCTCGAGTTAATGGTTTGTGAATTAATTCTCATGTGTATTGCCAATCCCCTTCACTGGTGCAATTGTCTTCCCCCCCGCTCTGAGGATGTCTGTGTCCACACAGTGAGGGGTTGCCCATTTCAGTTGTTGTCAATCAAACTGGCGAAAAGATAATCTTCTCATGTCTTCATTTTGATTTCTTCTATTTTGACTGAGGGTGAGCATTTTCACCTGCTTGTTAACCGTTAGTATCCCCTTACCGGTTTATGTGCTTTGCCCATTTTTCTATTTGTTTTTATTTTCCTTATTGACTTGTAAGAACTCATCTGTTATCTATGTTAAAAATATTTTTTTTCCAGATGGTTGTCTTTAGAATTCAGGATATTACATTAAAAACCTTTTTTTTTTTCAGAGATGGGGTCTCACGGTGGTGCCCAGGCTGGCCTCAAATTCCTGGGCTCAAGTTATCCTCCCACCTCAGCCTCCCAAGTAGCTGGGACTACAGGCATGTACCACAATACCCTACATCATATTTTAATACAGACAATTTTTAAAAATTCTTTCCCTTTGTGACTCCTAGGTTTTGTGTCAAACTTTTCCCAATCCAAGAACATATACTTTTAGACTTTCAGATGTTTTCTTCTAGTAATTTTATGGTTTCCTTTTTACATTTAAATCTTTGCTCCATCTGGGATTTATTTCAGAATAAGAGATGAAGTGGGGAGCTGGATTTCTTTTTCTCCCCCCTTAACAGCTAGCCAGTTGTCCAATTTGATTGAATAATTCATCTTTTCTCCTCTGATCTAAAATGTCACTTTATCATATATTTAATTTCCATTTGTTCACGGGTGTGTATCTGGCCTCTACTCTGCTCCTTTGATCTGCCTGTCTGTTCTTGTGCCAGTACCCAACTATTTTATTACTGGAGCTTTCTACAACATTTTAGTAGCACTAGTCGTCCCTTATAATACTTCTTTTTCAGGATTTTCCAAGCTCTTTTTGCATGTTTATTTCTCCAGATGAACTTTAATATAATTTGTCAAGTTCAAAAGATCTTGTTGTTTTTCACATCTTCCAACAGATGTGATTTTCGGACGTCTCAGCCCACAGCCAAACAGAAACAAGTTGAGAATAGGGTGGGTTTGGTGGTCTGCCCTGGAGGCAGGCAAAGTAACGGTAACAGAAGTGATAGTTTATATGGAGAGAGTTGATGAAGTGATAAAGTACTATAAAAGTAGACACAAGAACTATGAAAATGTAGCCTTCATGGAATGAGCCTCTAGTGTGGGGCCAAAAAAGGCCTTGGATTTTCACTGTATTACAACCAGGATAGTGATGGACCCTTGTAACCACAACCCTGAGTCATGAAGACTCACATGTTCTGTAACCTCTGATTAAAAGCCCGGAAAGTGTGTAATATCCACTAGTGATTCCTATCCAAAATATCTCTTCGTAAGGTTTCAGATATTAATGTCTGGAAAACTAGTATGAAATGGTTCATTCTTGGATGGTGACATAAACATGACATGTTACTGGCCTCTCTATAGCTTTCTCAAAGCCCACCTTCAAATTCCAAGGAGCTGCCAGTTCTGGGATTTGAATTCACTCTATTCATGGAAACAAAGCTAAGGGAAATGTCCCCAGACTTTCAGCCAGTTCAAACACAATAATAAAAAGGTTTATCTCATACTGAGCATCTGCCTCCAACATATGAGGCATGTTACAGGCAGAGTAGATTGTAATCCTCAACAGCCCCGCTAGGTGAATGCTGTACTCCCATTATACAGAAAAACTGAGGCTCAGAGGGGTCAAAAAACTGGGGCAAGTTTAAATTAGTATGTGACAAAGAGCTCTCAGCTACCTTCACCTGCACATTCCACAGACCTGTCGCCTTCAGTTCACTCCCACAGGGAGGTTCGGAACACCACCAACCCTATTCAGACATCCCTTTGCAAGGCCCTGCCACCTGCCTTCCCAGTGCCCACCTAGCCAGGAGAGCCACGATGCACGGCAGGGAGGGTGGAGTGAGGTGCCAACCCGGCCCATCCAGGGAAGGAAGACAGCCCTCCAGCCACCCACTTGCCAGTGGCCCAGGTGGCAGGCCAGCCACCTGCCAGTCCCCTTCCCGATCAGGGATTCAGGAAGTGAAGAGAGTGCCCCTGGAAGTCAGGAGACACCTCCAAGATGAAGGCCCTGCCTGCCATAGCCTGACACAGCCTTCCTGTACTTCCTGTGTTACAGGACACAGACTCTGTGCTTACCATACCACACCTTTGTCAGTGGTGTGGGCAGAGCCCAGCAGAGTCCTGGACACCCCAGGGAGTAGGAGCCGTGCAGGTGACATAGGAGGAAGTGAAAGGGAAATGAACTCCCTTGGGAGTTCCCCATCCCAGAGGAAATAAAAGTCAAAGCACTCCTTTGTTTTTCCTTCCCAAGGCCTTATAAGGGGCTTTATGGGGCTTGCCTGGGATTGAGGTACAGCAGAGGTGGGAGGGTGATGGCCTCCAGGCTGAGAGATCCTGGGGCAAAGGTGAAACTATATGGTCATGAACATGGGCACGTTCTGAACTCTGTGAACCCCTAGCCCAGGACCTGGCTGACTGTACAATCCGTCACCCTGCATCCCGTAGCAGAAGAGCCTACTACGCGCAGAGGACAGTACTATTGGGGTGGCAACTGAAAAGGGGCCTGGGTAGAGGCGGGGTTTGCTGGAAGGGTAACAGAGTGTGCGCGGAGGGGAGAGGATACGGGGGTTTCAGCCCAGCATCCGCAACCCCGGCGCTCAGAGGAGCCGCGCGCTCCGGAGCTCGGCGCGCGCGATCAAAGCCGGCGCCGCACGCGCACGCGCGCCCGCAGCCGCTCCCCCGCCCGCGCGGCTCCGGCTCCCGCGCGCGCGCACTTGAGGCCTCCCTTGTGCGGCTCCTCCATTCGCTACGTGCAGAATGGTCCGTCGGCAGCAGCTGCAGCGCCGGGTGGGAGGGGGAGGAGGAGGGGAGGGGGAGGCGGCGCCCCGGTCTCGGGGAGGGGCCGTGGCAGCCCTGGCGAGAGGGGTGGGGGCGAGGGGCTGGGCCCCCGCAGCGGGGAGGACAGAGGGAGAGTCCGGGTGGGCTTGATGCTCAGCCTTCGCCCTCCCCCACCCCCGATTCTTTCTGCAAGGCCATTACGGCCATCTCCCGGCCTGAGCGTCCTGGAACCAAGCCTACCAAGAGGGGCTTTCTCCGTGTTATCTCCTCACCAAAACCCTGAATGCAGACCCAAGAAAGAACCACTCCTGCTGACCCCTCCTCCCGCTTCGCGTCCCAACTGCATTCCCAAGCTTTCGTGGAGGTGACCCAACAGCACGCACTTCCCCACTCCGCCTTTCATGGGGTGGGGTCCCTAAGAGGTACTGCAGACTCACTCCGCTTTTCATCTCTTACCCCACCTGGAGGAAGAGGCATGGCCAGGTTGGACACCAGAGCACATTTCCCAGCATTTCCAAGGGGAAAGGCCAGCATCTCAGCATGCAGACTCCAACACGGCCACAGAAAGGTCGAGTGGCGCCGAGGAGCAGACTGCTGCCCAGGCCCCTAGGGCCACTTCCAAAGGAGTGTGATAAGGACTAGGTTGCTTTGGACTCACTCGTATTACAGGGCTGCGCCCTATACACCTGTTTGTAAAGGGTCCTCCTGGAATGTAATGGTGAGGGACCACCAAGCGGTGGACCAAGGATTCCAAACAGACCAGCTCCCTGCCCTGCCAGGAAACCAGATGTGGCCCAGATGTGGCAGTTCCTCCCACAGGGTGGGACACCAGCTATTCTGTGCAACCCCTCCCAACCCTTCTTCCAGGGTCAGGGAGGAAAGCTGGCGACCTCCGTTGTCCCTTCCCATTTGGGCTGCTAGAAGGGAGCAACTCACTCATCCTCCTCTTCCTTCCCAGAGCCACCTGGGCTTACCTCTGCAGCAGCCACCTAGGTTCAACCTGTGTTCTAACCACAAGACCTCTGCTGACAGGTTAAGTCAAGATCGCCGGGAAGGAAGACATCCAGTTTCATTACACACACATACGTACACACACACCCGACACCGACCCATGCGCCTGGGCTCTGCACAGTGGCTAGACCCCAAAAAGCAGATTCTCCTGTTCCTTCCCTGGTGGCCTCAGTCTTTTGGCGGCGCCCTCTGCTGGCCACTATGAAGTGCAGGAAAAAACAGTCTGAAGATAGACGCTTGGTGGATCTGGGGAAGGGGACAAGAGGCAGAGAAACAAGTGAAAACTGGGAACTGAGAGCAGCGCTGGGCTGGCCATAAACAAGCGAGGCATGGTGACGCCTTCCTGGAGGTGAGGAGTTTTGAGTCAGCTTTCCATGGGCCTAGGGGGACAAGCCAAGCTGGCAGATAGGGGCTCAGAACACCACAGGGGTGGCCCTTCCTGTGTGCTGAGCCCTGCCCCTGTCCTGGATGGCTCACACACCCACTAACTCTGAGGGCTGCTGTGCCCTGCTTGGGGGTCCTTCCTGTCAGCCTCTATTGGGATGGTGGGTGGGGAGGAGCAGCCATGGAAACCCTGATCCTTCTAGTCATAGCCTGGCTCCTTGGGACCATGAGAGGTGTCCCCAAAGAGAAGCCTCTGATTGACAAATCTCTGCCCCACCCCACATACACACAGGATGGCCCAAGCCCAGGTCCCTGGCATGGTGGGGCAGGGGCCTGAGTCACAGCCTGGTGTGACCCTGCCCAGTCCCAGGAGTGGCCAGCTCGCCCAGAGGTGAGACCCAGGTCAACAATCCATCAGTCTGCCTCCTGCCGCCAGGTATCCTCCCCATCACGTCCTGCACGTGGGGTGGGCCAGGACAGTGCTGGCAGAGCTAGTGTTGGGCCTGTGCCTGGGGGCCACCAAGGGGGCCTGGAGAAAAGAATGGAGGGGTTTTCACCTCCTGAGCAGCAGGAGGAGCCAGGTGGGGTTAAAGACAGGAGGTTCTGGTTGGACCCACAGGCATTTGGAGTCTCTCCCTGCCTGCTGGGTGAGGGAGGCAGCAGGTGCCAAGAACTGCTAGCTTCTAGAACCTGCCCCTCAAGTTGCTTCTCCTGAGGAGGGGCTTCTAGGGTCACCCTCAGGGCCTTGACATCTGCACAGGCCCTTCACCAGGGACTTACCTCCAAGGCAGCTCCTGCTCCCAGCCTTCACAAGCCCCACTAGGGCCCAAGTCCCCAGACCCAACCTCAGTATGCAAGCTGGCCAAGTCAGAGAGCCTGGCTGCCTGGACCACTCCCAACCAGTAAATGGCACTGTGGGCTTCCTCCATTCTGCCTTCCCCGCCCCACTTCATTGATTAACTGACTTCCAATTTACTGGCCAGGCCCCCTTCCAGACCCTGCCTGGGTAAAGAGGACTCCCAGAAGCAGTGATTGAAGGCCCAGGAGGATACAGAGAGCCAGGTGCTTTAATTGGAGGTAATTAGTTAATTTACTCTGAAAGCAATGGGGCAGGGCAGGGACAGGGGGAGGAGAGGGGAGGGGAGGAGCTAGGGGGCTGTGACCTAAGTGGGCTCAAACTCTCAAACTCTGGTCAGCCTCCTTCTGGACCACAGCTACCCTGAGTGTACACACCCACTTAGGAGACCCTCTCCTGGGCCCCAGGTCAGAGCAAGACCCAAAGCGGACTAGGGTGGCTTTACAGAAAAAGCAGGTGCCCTGGGGTGGTGGGAACAGACCTTTTGAGGTTAGGTAGGTGTGGACTGGCATGAGGGGATTGGAGAAGTGCAAGGAGCTCTGCCATGGGAACTGGTCCGTCTCCTGTCACCTATACTTCCATCCCTCCCAAGGTCATTGCTCCCACCAAAGTTAGTGGCCCAGCCCCCTCCTTTGGTCAGTGAAATCCCAGGGCAGCCCATTTTAAATACAACGGGGCCTGAAGGCTAACTTCTGGCATTCCTGCTTTGGGAAATCATTCCAATAACCGGGAAAAAAGGGGGCCCGAGGACAGAGCCCCTCCCGGGCCCCAGGGGGCGTGTCGTCGGCTCCTATGCGTCGCCGGCCGGCGGGCGGCGTGGCGGGGACTCTGGCCGGCAGCCTCCCGCGCCGTCCGGAGCAGCTGACCCGCTGGCGGTGGGCCAGGTCGCGGCGGGGCCTGGAGGCAGCAACGTGCGGCGCGGCATGTCGCGGGCACCGCGGCAGGGAAATGTGGGGGCGGGCCGGCGCGCCCCTTCCCCCGCCCTACGCTGGCCCATTCATAAAACCTGCAGGCGCTGCCCGGCCTGGCAGCCTTGGTCTCCTAATTGCAAACTCATTAAGGAGTTTGCATCTCATTTGCATGGAAATCATTTCCTGGCCCTAAACAGAGAAACTTCCCGCCCCTCCACCAGCCCCTCTCTGCCCTGCTTTACCCATGCACAGTCTGGGAGAGGAGAGGGGCATATCTCTGACCTGCACCCCTTCCCTGGCCTCACCACCACCCTTCCACTTTAGGAGTTGGGGAGGGGATTGGCAGAACACCCACCCAGCCAGGAGCCCTGCCTGTGCCCCAGGTGAGCCAGCCCTGCCCTAGTGGGCCCAACTGAGGGGAGGCGCCTGCCAAGTCATTTGCCCCCCGGCCTGACTGTGCCCAGGGAAGGGAGGAGGCGGTCGGCAGTTGGCCCCAGCAGCTGGTTGTACCTGGCAGGAGGTGGGTGAGGCTTTTCGTGCCCAGCCTCACGTACGTGCCCTGCCACAGGCCGTGCCCCCACCCCCACACCCCTCACCCCACAGAACAAGCGCCTAGTGACTGCAGAAACAGACACCCAGTCATGGCACACAAAGGCACCCACACCAGGCCAGCCATCATGGCTGCCACCCTGGCAGCCACCCTGGAGGGCAGACAGATGCCTTCACAAGCCATTTTGTCTTTCTCCAGCTTGGTGCCAGGACTGGGGGTGGGGGAAAGGGTTTCTCCTGAGAGTTCTCTGAGTAAGGGGGCCCATAGAGGGGTTTCCTTATGTACCCCAGCTGTGGCCTCTTGCCCCTTCTCTCCTGTAACCCATGTTTATAGAGGCCTCCAAGTGCTCTACCCTGCATGAGGACCTGCCCAGGCGAGGGGGTCTCAGGAGGGGAAGTGGGAGATAAAGCCCCTAAGGAAGGGACACCTAAGTGCCTCCCCAACCAGGGTCTGTCCTTCCTGTCCCAAGGGTGTGTGGTGGAGGGAGTGCTCCCCAGTTTCCTGGGGGTTGGTGGGGGGTCGTATTCTAAACCTTTGGAAATGGAATAGAACTGCCTAAAGTATATGAAATTAGATACTACTTGGGACACTATGTCCTGGTTCTGTATGTCCTGGGACAGTGTAAAAAGTGATCACAAAATTTTCAACATCACAGTCTAAAATAAAAACCTGCCTCTTGTCTTCCTCCCCAGATATATCCCTGCTTACGCTTCCCATCTGCCCACACTCCCACCTGCTGTATATGAAGTTTCTCCCTTCCGTTGCTAGGGCATAAAGGGGTGGGCAAGGATGTTTTGAAACACTGACCACACATTCGTCCTGAGTATGGCTGGACTGACCCTACCCTCCCAGCTCTTGGAGCAGTTGCGTTTCAGGTGCCATATGTGTGCGTGGTTCAGGGGTGCTGGAAGAAAGTTTTAGAATGCGTATTTATTTTTCATCTAATCCTTTTTTCGTTTAGTGTGAGTGTGTTTTACAAGGTAAACTATATAAAAATATACTCGTATAACAGGTGTGTACTCAACAATCTTTTTTATTGCTAAGGGCACATGATCAAAAAACTTCGGAGGTCACTGGCCTAGACTTCAGGTGGGGCAGCTGTGGGCAGGGGATGGCTTGTCTTGTCCATCTAAGTATCTAGCCTGACACATGACTAGTTCAGAGCCTGGCAGGGAGCAGAGGTCAGGGACACAGCATTGAATGAACAAAGTCCACCCCTAGAACTGACAGATGAGGAAACTGAAATAATTCTGGGGTGGGGAGATTGCTCAGAGGAGGACATGGGCAGGTTGAGAGAGTCTCCCCTCATTGCTGCTATGTCTGCAGCCTGCCCGTGTCCAGCACCCACCCAAATCCTACTTCTACCCACCCCAGGGAGCACAGCTTCCTCCTCTGCCTGCCGGCAGAGTGGCCACCTGTCTTGAGCGTCTTACCGGATCCTGATTAGCAGAGCCAGACAGGGTTGTCACCTGCCACATCCCTCTACCTGGCAGAAAGTCTGTTGCCAGCTTTGTATCCTAGAACTCTCTGGAAGTCAATCTGGTGTAGGAGAAAGAATTTAGGCTCCAGACAATCCTCATCCAGCTTGGTGACCTTGGGCACAACACATAACTTGTATAAGCCTCAGTTTCCCAATCTGTATATTGGGACCAATATTTGTACTTACCATACAGGGTTGTTGTGGATGTTGAGTAGCCCACTGTGTGTATAGGGTCTGGCATATACTAGGTTTTCAGTAATATTCCTGTCCCTCTGTGTGCAGCAGGTGCCCCATAAAGAATCTGTTGAATTGTGATTTGACATCAGCATGGGAAGGAGAACTCAGAAGGCAGACAAACGAGCCTTTGCTCCCTTCTCTGCCTGCTGGCACGGTGGCCACCTGTCTGAGCTCTGTCCTGCGCCTTCCTGCAGAAATGAAGCAGCCACTCTGGCAGCCTTGGGTCCTCTCCAGGTTCATCCACTCTGTGGTGGGGTGTCCTCCCCCTTTTCTCCCTTACAGCTCCTTTCCCTCTTTCAGCGCTGCTTTCACTTCAAGCATGAGCTGAGGGTGACTCCTGGTGGTCACTCGTATAACTGCAGAATCCTGACCATTGACACCTCCATCTGGAAGTGCATGAAGTCGAGTGTGCAAGGAAGTCATTCTTTACACTTTCCCTACACCTCCCAACTCCCTGTCAGGGCCCTGGGGAGCCTCAGCGGTGACTACTCCCCGGGGACTCCACCCTCCGAAGTTCCACCTCTAAGGGCTTCACTTGCCTGATTAGTGGGGACAATCAAGGAGGCCTCTGCCCAGATCCTGCAGCACCAGGCCTGGCTCCAGGCAAAAAGCAGGATAGTGCCTACTTTTCCCTCAAGTGCTACTGAACACCTTGCAGGCATCATTTTGTCCAATTCTTACCACTAGAGCCCATTATCACAAAGAAGAAACCAAGGTACAGCAAGGTTAAGCAACTTGCCAAGGATCACACAGCTCCCCAGTGCCCAAATGGTGAAATGAATACAGGTGACACTCAATGGGACACCAGACCAGCCCCTGGGGGACAGAGGAGGCCTTGAGGAAGGAGCCTGCCATGGGGTTAGAAGCCTCAAGTTCTGACCCAGCCTTGCCCCAACTAGTGGGGTGGCCTCCATCAAGGGCCTCTGCTCACTGAGCCTCAGTCTCCTCAACAGCACCATGGGCTGGAGGACAGAGCAGGATTCTCAGATTGGCTGTACATGGAAATCACTGAGAGGATTTTTCAAATACCCATGTTTTCCCAGCCCTGACTAAGGAAATCAAAATTGGTAGGGGTTGGCTAAGACACAGGTAATTTTAAGAAAATCTAGGTGATTCTATAGGCAGCCAGGGTTGAGAATGGGTCCTCTAGGAGTTCCCCATCTTCAGACTTCCCAGCCCTCTAGAGGTTGGCTCCCCAGGGCTCCCCTCTGTCCTAAGGGCTCTCCAGAGAAACTATCTTTTTTTTTTTTTTTTTTTTTTTTTGAGACAGAGTCTCACTCTGTCGCCCAGGCTGGAGTGCAGTGGTGCAATCTCGGCTCACTGCAAACTCTGCCTCCCGGGTTCACACCATTCTCCTGCCTCAGCCTCCTGAGCAGCTGGGACTACAGGTGCTCGCCACCACACCCGGCTAATTTTTTTAATTGTTTTGTATTTTTTTAGTAGAGATGGGGTTTCACCTTGTTAGCTAGGATAGTCTCGATCTCCTGACTTTGTGATCCACCCTCCTCGGCCTCCCAAAGTGCTGGGATTACAGGCGTGAGCCACCGCGCCCAGCCCAGAGAAATTATCTTAACTTGCCCACCCAGACCCACAAGAAGCTGCCTCCCAACCACCCAAGGGGACAGGGGCCCATCAACCCTTTCCAGAGGGGACACAGTATGCTTGAGCCTCTTGAGTGTCTGACCCCAAGCCTGGCCTCTGGGGTGGTAGGAGAGAAAGTCATAGGGAGCTTAACCTTAACAGGATGAAGGCGCCATAATTAGGGTCAGGCGGTTGGCTCAGCCTGCGGAAATCCCCAGCTTAGTAGGGATGGGGAGTGGCACTGCAGCCTGCGGGAGGGGTCAGGGCAGAAGTGAGGGGGCAGGGGAGCCCAAGCACATGGAAACCCAGGACCTAGGCCCCAATTACCTCCTGAGAGGGCCCACTGGGGGCTTCTCAACACAGTTCACTCCCTCCCTGGGGTTGCTGAACCCCAGGGAGGGAAGGAAAGGCTGACCAGCCCCCAACCCTAGAGACCCTACTGCTCCCTCAGGCTGGGGTGCATCAGGATCATCCCCCTACCCCAGCCTTTGTCAGGAGGAGGGCACTGGTGGGAAAAGGCTACGTGAGTGTTCCCAGGGCGACCCAGGCTTCTCTCCTGATTGTAATCCTCAGGCCTTGAGCGAGGGATCGCTTTCCACTGTGGAATGTGACACCAAGGGGACAAAATGGGGCCGGGGAAAGGGGCAGAAGCCATGGAGGGAAGCTTGCAGGGTGGCACTTTTAGCCCCCAAAAGGCCCTCCAGGAGGCAGCTGCACAGAGAGAATCCCCTTGCCCCCATAACACCCTGAGCCTGTCATCTGGCTCACCCCAGGGCACAGGGTCTCAGGCTGGGCTGTCCAGGTGTCCCCCACCCGCAGACTCCTGTCATGAATCCCAGTGCAGGGGGATTTGGATGATCACCTTTGCCAGCCACTCATTTTGCAGGGGAGGAAATGTTCCAAGAGATGAGAACTAGCCAAGACCACGCAGCACCAGAACCACTCCTAGAAGCCCCAGCTTCTCCAGAGACTGCTTCAGTTAGCCAGCAAAAACTGGAGCCTGCAGCCTCAGGAGTTGCCACACACACCTAGGCCAGAATCCCTTTGCCCTGTAGCAGGGCACCCCTCCCTCTTGCCCTCCAGGGTCATGGGCTGGACATGGCAAGGTAAGCAGAGGGCAGATGCATACTAGTCCACACAAGCTTGTGACGGCTGGGACTAGGGGCCAACCTAGTGGCTCCCACATTGAGAATCAACGCCAATTCCAGGAAGCCTTTCCAGCTGACCCCCAAAAAGCTGGTAATACTTCCCTCCCACCACACAGCCTTGGCCTCTCAAAGGCTGTCCTCTCCCCCAGCCTCACTCTGACTCATTATGAAGGTCCTGCGTGGGCCTCAGTTCTCCTGGCCATGGGCTCTCCCCATAACTTAACCTGGGAACCCTTGTGGGCAGGATCATGTGGGACAAAAAGGTCCTGTGCCCAACCTGGCACCAATCACAGGGAGGCTTGGGACTAAGGAGGGGCTCCTGGAAAGAGGGTCAAGAGGGAAAGAACTCAGCTCAAGTCACAGAACCTGGGAGGGACCTTCAGTGGGAAGCAGCTTCAAATGTCATCTGGGGTGAGCATGGTGGCTCACAGCTGTAGTCCCAACATTTTGGTGAAGCAGAGGCTGGAGGATTGCTTAAGGCCAGGAGTTCAAGACCAGCCTGAGCAACATAGCAAAAACTTGTCTCTCCGTATATTTTTTTAATATTTAAAAAAAAAATTTAAGGTCATCTGGTCCAGTCCCTTGTGCCTCCCAGTTGGGAGGCATTGAACTTCTCAACACTGCAGAAATGGGCATCTCTTCATGTATTTAATCATTCAGTCATCCATCCAATGAACCTTGCCCAACTGTCTTCTGTATCTCTGCAGCCAAGGCAACCCAATCCATTCTCAAGGCACAGATTAAATCCTTACC
The DNA here is from genome assembly GCF_047675955.1 of Chlorocebus sabaeus. NCBI lineage: Eukaryota > Metazoa > Chordata > Mammalia > Primates > Cercopithecidae > Chlorocebus > Chlorocebus sabaeus. Next base: position 44,303,961 of record NC_132920.1, read on the forward strand.
AAATAGAGTCAAGGGTCCATCCATTTCCTCTCCCGGGCCTAGCATGGTTCTAAGTGGAAGTAAAAGGTGCTGATCAGCAACTGCCACCCACCTTTACGTTCCACGGTGGCGTTCTCACCTGGCTTGCACATCACGGGTTCATTTCAGACTCAGCCACCATTCCAGACAGATTGGCCCTCACTAGCAGATGGGAAGCTGAGGCTGAGCAGGTGAAATGGCCTTGCAGCTGGAAGAAAGGTAGGGCCAGGACTTGGCCCAGGCAGCTGAACTCCCAGCCCCGGATTCATTTTACACACCCACTCCCAGCCCTCCACCAGCTTGGGTTTCATGTGGAAGACAGGATTTCCCCCGGGAGAATGAAAATTTGATTTTGGCCCCTAATTATAAAAATAACAGTGAAGAAGGCTCAAAGGCCTGCTGGTCTCAGTGCTGTGCTGATTTTGCTAAATGCACGGGAGTCAAGTGTTGCACCCCTCCTCGGGGCCAGGCTCACAATGCCCTTGGCTGGCACAGCTGCACATGCAGACACACACGCACGCACACACATGCATGCATGAGTCCCTGCACGTCCCAGGAGATGTGTCCCACCCCCTTCATTCCCCTCTGATAACCCAGAGGCTTCCAGCAGGACAGACACGTACCCTTCAGGCTGGCCACGTCAGGCACGTGCCAGACCAGCTGCCAGGGCCCAGAACCTCAGGCCTGCTGGGCCCTAGAGGGTGACCTGCTCCATAGCTGACCCTGCTCAACCTCAGAAAGGATGGTAACTCTCCGGGATGTGAGGGATGTGAGACCCCACCCAAGCCCTCCATGGAGTCAGTGTCCATGCAGGGTAGGGTTTAATGAGAAGCCTCAGGGAGCCCCCCAGCTTCCTGTGGGCACCCAGCCCCTCCTGGAGTCCTGGGGAGAGTGAGCATACTCCAAGGAGATGCAGAGAAACAAGCAGAGGCTCAGGCAGGGCCAGCAGGGCTCCAGCAGGAAAGGGGGTGAATCTGGGAAGGGTGGAGGTAATAAAGATGCACGGACAGGGCTTGACCGAGGAGTGTTCACTGGACAGTTTGAATTTAAGAAAGGGAAGACCCATGTGACCTGGGAAGAGATTGGGAAATGGGTTCTGGAGCAGGCAGCACTGGGTTTGGATCCTGGCCCTGCCACTTATAAGCTGGGTGATGTTGGGCAGGTGGCTTACCCTCTCTGAGCCCCTCAGTGTCATCTGCAAAATGGGCATACTGATAGCACCCAGCTCACAGATCGTGAGAAGAAAACGAGGTCCTCAGTAAAATGCTAAGCGTTGTGTCCGGCACACAGGGCCTGCTCAATTCACAGTAGCTGTTCTTTGGAAAGTACAGAGGCTCTGAGAGAAAACCCTGAGAAGCGAGTCACAGCCTACCCTGTGGGCTGTTAGAAAGGGGGTCCACATGGGTGAGAGGCAGCAGAGGGGCTGGGGCCAGAGACCAGGGCAGCCTCTGTCCTCGTCACTCTTGTCTTTGAAGGGTATGACAGGGTTAAGAGGTAAAGACAGCCACTGCTGCCCTACTGGGGTCTTTCCAGGGGATTTGTGAGGGTCCTGGGGAGCTTCTCTCCACCCCATGCCTGCATCATTCATATGAGGGGGCCAAGGGCCACAGAGGAGAGGAGACTTGCCCGAGGTCACTCAGACAGTGAGGATAGAGGCAGGCCTGCTAAGCCCAAGTCAACTTCCTTTTCCCTGCCCCTGCTCAGAAAGAGAAGCCAGGAGTCAAAAACCTAGAAACCACATTCCCTGGGGATAGAGATGCAAGACTCTGCTCCTGTTCCCACCCAGGACTTTGGCTAAGACCTTGCTGAGGCCTGGAGAACTCTTGTGCTTCCTCTAAAGCCCAGAGCGAAGACACCTCCTCCGGAAAGTCCACCCTGACTGGTGATGGCTGTCCTGCCAGATGGCCAAGCTGTGTTCTGCCAGGACAGGCTTGTACCCTTCAGGCTGGCCACGTCAGCATGTGCCAGACCAGCTGCCAGGGCCTAGGGCCTCTTTTGAGGCTTTGACTTGGCCCCCACCCTGGTTCATGGACCTACTATTTCCCCATGCTGAGCTTCAAGGTTCTGAGGCCAGAGACAGGGTCCTAGTCAAGTTTGAGGCCTCAGATCCAACACCATGACCCAGCCCAGTGCTTTTGTGGGTGGAATGAAGGAATCCTGACCATGCTGGGCTGAGACGTGCCAGGGCAAGGGCCCCAGGAGCAGGGACAGGGCCCTGGGGCATAGCCATCCTTCCCTGGCCTATCCCTGCCCCATGCCTGAGCCCCATGCTAAGAGCAAGTTCCTGTTGCAAGCTGTACCCTGTCCCAGACACCTGGCATTTACCAAAAGGGCAGAGACAGTGAGAAGGGCCTCCCCCATGCCATCCACTCACAAAGGAGCTGGAAAGGCCAGCAGGAAGGAGAGGAGTCATATTTCAAAGGGCTCTGAAGATGTCACAATGACAGCAATGCTCAGCACCTCAAACCACCCAAGGAGTCATATCCAGACTAGACAATATAAGAAACAGCTGCAGAGCAGCAAGAAGACAGCAACCCTACCCCAGAAATGGACATGAGAGGTAAACAATTAAAGAAAACAATTGAGGCCAGGAGTTCGAGACCAGCCTGGGCAACATAGTGAGAATCTGCCTCCTCAAAAAATGTTAAAATTAGCTGGGCAAGGTAGTGTATGCCTGTAGTCCTAACTACTCAGGAGACTGAGGTGGGAGGATCACTTGAGCCGAAGGTGAAGGCTGCAGTGAGCTATGATCACACCACGGCACTCCAGCCTGGGTGACAGCGTGCGATCTTGTCTCAAAAAAAAAAAAGAAATGATGCTGAAAATCATTATACATCACTTTTACCTCTGGTAGATGGGCAAAAATTCAAAAGCTGGATAAAGCCCAGCATTGGTGGGGATGTGAGTTACAGCTCCATCCCCACAGGACATGTACTAGGGGAATGTGGCAGCTCATTAAAGGGGTGGGTGGGCAGGAAAATGTGTGGCTGCACATCTAGGGTTCCATGTAGCAGTTGGAAGCAACAAGGCTAGATTTTATTTTGATTGATTGATTGACTGAGGGACAGGGTCTCACTCTGTCACCCAGGCTGGAGTGCAGTGGCATAATCATAGCTCACTGCAGCCTCCAACTCCTGGGCTTAAGGGATCCTCCTGCCCCAGCCTCTCAAGTAGCTGGGACTACAGCTGTACATCACCATGCCCAGCTCAAGGCTAGATTTTATAGTGTTGACTCCATGAGATCTATAACACAATGACATGTATCAGAGTAAAAAGAAAAATACGTGTTTACAAAAGAGTAATGCCCACCTGCAGGAACCATACAAACAAAGGCATCAAAGACAGTAAAACGGGGAAACAAAGGAAGGGTGTGAGGAAGGGAGGAAAGAAATAAACACCAAACGAGAAAAGTCAGTGATGCCAGTGAGCCTGCCGTGGCCTGAGTAACACTAACCACACCCCCAGTCCACACTGAGGACCACATCTGAGGTCCACAGGGAGGAACAGTCCCCAAGGTCCTCAGCGTATGCTCAGGTGGAGCCAGGAGCCGCGTCCATGAGGGTCAGATCTGGGCCTGACCTCAGAGCTTGCCCCTCCCTGCACCTTCCACAGCAGAGGAGGGTCTTGGCCAAAGTCAAGCTGCTGTGCACGCAGGGTCGCACCTACCTTGGGCGCCTTTTATGCCCTGGAAGAGGACATAACCTCAAACTAGAGCAGTGATTCTGCCCTGAGCTGGGTGCCAGGAGAAAATGGGAAGCAAGTCCTTGTTCTTACAAAAGTTCCTGGGAGGTCAGCTGCAGTGGCTCATGCCTGTAATCCCAGCACTTTTGGGGGCGAAGGCCAAAGGATTGCTTGAGGCCAGGAGCTCGAGACCAGCCTGGCCAGCATATTGAGACCCCCATCTCTAAAAATGTTTTTTTGTTTTTTTTTTTAATTAGTCGGATATGGTGGCTTGCAGCTATACTTTCAGTTACTCAGGAGGCTGAGGCAGGAGGATCATTTGAGCCCAGGAGGTCAAGGCTGTGGTGAGCTATGATCACACCACTGCACTCCAGCCTGGGTGACAGAGTAAGACCCTCTCTCAACTTTTTTTTTAAAGTCCCTGGAATTCAGGTGATTTTTTTTTTTCTTTAAGGAGAGTCTTTATCTTTAGACACACATTTAGAAAAATCTGTGAAATGATATGCTGTTATAGATGTGCTTCAAGATCTAGGTGTGGGGGCAGGGGAGAGGGGGCAAGGAGGTGGATGAAACCAGCTTGGTCATAAATTGATAGCTGCTGAGTCTGGGAATGAGTGCGTGGGGTTCATTATACCTTATTCTCTATTTACGCATGTGTTTCAGAGTTTCCATAATAAAAACTTCAAAAACAAAAACTTCCCAGTAAGAAACTATCCCATGTGAGGGGACTAGCCCTTGACCTCTGGGAACCCCACCCAGTCTGCCAGGGGACACGAAACCCGTGCCCTGCATCTTCTTAGCCTGCCTCAGCTGGCCAGGGGCCACATTGTAGGACACAGGCCTGGGGGTCCTGACAAATGCTCAGCCTTGGACCTGGCCCTCATCACTGAGGCCGAGTGTCAGGCACTGGAACCACATCTAAGCAGACCTAGTTCTGGTTCCAGCTCCACCTTGCACGTGGCCTGAGGCTCCTCACCTGAAACATACCTGCCTCGATCCGAGGAAACGCCCAGTGAGTCCTGGGTCATTATCATTGAGAAAGTCCCCCTGCTGTTATTGTGGCTGCTCCTCTCACTGCCTCTGCCTCCACATCTGTATGAGGAGGACTGGAATCACCTGGAAAGTTTGCAGATTAAATGAAGCAATGCTCAGTGTGCACTCAGAACTGCCAGGACCAGGGGAGGGAGCTGGCCAGGGTCATCCAGCCAGCTAATGGCATAACTGGGTTCTTCACAGGAGCAGAGCACTGTGCCAGCTGCCACTCCCATCCCCCACCATGAGGCCTTCAGGCCAGTGGACAACATGTCTTCATTCAGAGTCTGAGGCCATGTCCCTGAGACCCTTCCCTCCAGCCTCAACTCCCATTCCAGGAGCCTCTGACTCAGGAGAGCACCAGGAAGCCTGCGTGGGCCAGATGCAAGCCAGGAAGAAGAGGACTAGGAAAGGAGACAGAAGCCTCTATCCTACCCTCCTGGAACATAGAGGTATCCAGCGACATCAGTCTGGGAGACTGTGCCCAGACTCAGGGACCCTACCAGGAGACTGCTGGGTGACTCCTAAGTCAGGAGTGTTAGCCTTGCCTAGCCTTTCCTTTAATTAACAATAATAATAGTCAACATTTCTATACCTCCTACTGTGTACAAGGCAGTGTTCTGCTTTAGGTATATTATCTCATTTAATTCTCACAACAACCCTAAGAGGCCAATGCTATTATTGTCTTCATTTTACAGATGGGGAAACCTAGGCACAGAGAGGGTAACTTTCTTTCCCAGAGTCACTCAGCTTGCACACAGCAGAGCTAGGATTTGGCCCCAGCCAGCCTGCCTTGAGTTTGTGCTCTTACCCACCCCAGAGCACTCTCAGACAGCATTGCCTGACTTTTCCTGAGCCAGTGCTTCTGATTCCCCCTGGGGTGTAACAGCTGATACCCTGTTTATACCACAACACCTGGGATGGGAGCTTCACCCAGGGGTGGCAGTGCTGGCACCCGGACAGCAGTCCTACCTTGTCTCTTACTCGGGAAAGCAGAGCAGAAGGTGAGTGGTAATAACACTACCAGAGGGATGGGTTTTTAACTCATTATTTTTTCTTCTTCTTTGTTGTTGTTGTTGTTGAGATAGGGTTGCATTCCCATCACCCAGGTGGAGTGCAGTGCCACAGTCTCAGCTTACTGCAACCTCCAACTCCTGGGCTCAAGTGGTTCTCCTGCCTCAGCCTTCTGAGTAGCTGGGACTACAGGTGCACCCCACGGCACCTGGCTAATTTTTGTATTTTTTGTAGAGATGGGGTTTCTCCATGTTGCTCAGGCTGGTCTCAAACTCCTGGCCTCAAGCAATCCACTCACCTCTGCCTCCCAAAGTGCTGGGATTACAGGCATGAGCCACCGTGCCCAGCCTCCTTCTTAATTTAAATCACTCATAAAAAGTTAACCAAGATCTGGGCCAGGTGCAGTGGCTCAAAAATATATATACAAAAAATTAGCAGGGCATGGTGGCACACCTGTGGTCCCAGCTACTTGGGAGGCTGAGGTGGGAGGATTGCTTGAGCCAGGGAGGCAGAGGTTGCAGTGAACCGAGATTGTGCCACTGTACTCCAGCTATGCCAGCCTAGGCAACAGAGCGAGACCCTGTCTCAAAAAAAAAAAAAAGAAAGTTATCCAAGATCAGCAACAAAGTAGTCATGAAACGCCCTTACAACCAGTCACAGCAAGGCCCTGAAGAATCTTTCCTCTACTGAATGCAAGCAGCTGGGGCATCCCTCCCAGCTGAAACATGCTGGAACAGGAGTGGTTAGGAGCACAGGTCTCAGGGGGTGGGTGCTGCCACTTCCAAGCTGTAAAACCCTGGATCACAGATTAGTTCACCTCTCTGGGCCTCAGTTTTCCCATCCGCAAAGTGGGGATGATAATAGCATCTCCTCGCAAAATTGTTAGAAGTTTTTTTTTTTTTTTTTTTTTTTTTTTTTTTTCCGGCTTCAGGTTTATTTGTACAAATAGCAGAGGAGAACACCAGCCCCATGCAGACGGCAGCCCAGGGGGTTCATACTAGTCCTTCTGTCCTCATGTTGGCGGACAGAGATCTTTACTCTGAAACCTTTGTAGGGGCCTGGGCAGCTTTGGGAGCCTGAGCTGGAACTGAAGCTGGAGCTGCAGCCTGGGCCTTAGTTTGGTCCTTGGCCTTTGACCGGCACAGCCTGAGCCCTCTGGTAATGCAGGCATGAACACACTTCCCAAGCTTGGGGTGGGCAATGTAGGCAAGTCAGTCGAGCTTGCAGCTGACACCCTTTGGGATCTTGGGCTTAACCTCTTTGGGCTTTATGAGGACCTTGATAGCCTCAGCACATGCCCTCATGGCCTTGGCATCGCTGGCCTGCATCTTCTTTAGGCTCTACTTGTTGTGCTTCTCGGCAAGGTGCATGCTCCTCAGGAACTTGGGGTCCACCCCGTTAAGACATTTGTATCTTTGTGATCAGGGTTTCCTGATGCCATTTCTGTGCCATTTTGGGGACTGGTTGTATGTGTTGTGGTTCTCGGACTTTGCCATGTCTACACCTTAAGCCGTGGCTGCCGAAGCGCCTAGAAGAGCTAGAAAGTTTAAATGAACTAATCTATGTAAAGCATTCAGCATAGGGCCTGGCACAAAGAAGGTGCACAACATGGGCTATTAACATTACTACTGCGATCAGGACCACCCCAACCAAGTCATGCGCTCCTTTGGGGGAAGGAACTGCATCTTTTTTTTTTTTTTTTTTTTTTTTTTGAGGGAGAGTCTTGCTCTGTCGCCCGAGCTGGAGTGCAATGGCCGAATCTCAGCTCACTGCAAGCTCCGCCTCCCAGGTTTGCGCCATTCTCCTGCCTCAGCCTCCCGAGTAGCTGGGACTACAGGCGCCCACCACCTCGCCCGGCTAGTTTTTTGTATTTTTTAGTAGAGACGGGGTTTCACCGTGTTAGCCAGGATGGTCTCGATCTCCTGACCTCGTGATCCGCCCGTCTCGGCCTCCCAAAGTGCTGGGATTACAGGCTTGAGCCACTGCGCCCGGCCGGAACTGCATCTTATTTATCTTTGTCTATTTGAGCATTTGCCATGGTGCTTGGCACACAGTAGGTGCTCCATGTCTTAGTTCAGGTTCCCCAGAAGCAGATCCTGAGATGAGGATTCATAGCTAAATGATTTGGGAGTGCTCCCAGGGAAACTGGAGAGGGACTTGGGAGAGCAAGACAAGAAAGTAAGAGGCTAAGAAGGGTGCAGATTCAGGAAAAATTCTGCAGAGGGTGACTTCAGCCTGATCTCGCAGGGGAACTTGGGAGTATAAGTTACACCTCAGGGTTGTCCTCACTCCAGGCAAGGGAGCTGGGACTTCACTCCGCTGCACCCCAGTCATTGGCTAAGGTCCACTATGAAGGGGATAGACTTCCAGGCACTTACCATTATGCTCCAGTAGCAGAGGGCAGTGTCGAGAGACCACCTAGAAGGGAAGGCACCCAGGGGCCAGGAGGGTCCATGAAAATGGAAAAGGGGTGGAGGGGACCTGCCACCTTCCATAAATGTCATCCCAGCCTCTGAAGGGTCACAGTTCCCCAGAAAGTCCAGGACAGTGGAGGCAGAGCGGACAGGGGGGACTGCCAGGCTGTGGGAGCAGCTTTAACTTCCACGTTGGCCAGAGCTGTGAGGGTCCACTGAGTGGCCAGCCTCCCTACCCGCTGACAGTGGCAGGCCTGGGACTGCCTGAGTTGGTATTAAGGGCCCTTACTATGTGCCTGGCATAGATGCTGAGTTCTTCACATGATTTTCTCATTTAACCCTCACACCACCCCTGGACAGATGACTCTGAGGCATGGAGGCATGGCATGGAGAGGCCTACCTGTGGCCCCCCAAAGAGTGAAGGGCAAATATGATTGATGTCATTAAGAAATGCAAATGAAAACCACAATGAGCCACCATTTCACACCCACTAGGGAGGTTATAATAAGAAATCTTTAATGAAACATAAGTGTTGGTGAAGATGTGAAGAAATGAGATCCCTCACACATTGCTAGTGGGAACGTAAAATGGTATGGCTGCCGTGGAAGTTCGGCAGTTCCACCATAAGCTAAACACAGAAGCACCACAGGACCCTGAAATTCCACTCTTAGTATAGACTAAAAAAAATTAAATACACTTGTTCAGACAAAAGCTTGCACAAGAATGTTCACAGCAGTGCTATTCACAACCCCAACAGCAGAAACAACCCCAATGTCCACCACTGACGAATGGATACACAAAATGTGGTACATCCACACAATGGAATATTATTCAGTCATAAAAAGAAATAAGATACCGATGCATGCTACAACATGGATGAACCTTGAAAACATGATGCTGAGTAAAGGAAGCCAGACACAAAAGGCCATATAGTACACAATCCCTTTTATCAGAAATGTACAGAATGGGGAGATTTTTAGAGACAGAATGCAGATTGCTGGCTGCCAGGGGCTGGGAGGCGGCAGGGACTGACGAGCAGTGTGGAACTGGGGAGTGGTGACAGTCAAGCAGCATTTTCTTTTTTTTCCTTTTCTTTTTTTTTCAAGATAGGGTCTCACTCTGTCACCCAGGCTAGAATGCAGTGGCACGATCTCCGCTCACCACAGCCTCAACCTCCTAGGCTCAACCAGTCCTCCCACCTTAGCCTCCCAAGTAGCTAACTACATGGGCACACCATCACAACAACTCATTTTTGTATTTTTTTGTAGATACAGGGTCTCCCCATGTTGCCCAGGCTGGTTTTGAACTCCTGGGCTCAAGCAATCCACCCGCCTCAGCCTCCCAAAGTGCTCGGATTACAGGTGTAAGTCGCCATGCCCAGCCTGCACAGCATTTTCAACGTACTAAATGCTGCTAAATTATACACTTTAAGGGCAGGTGCGGGGCTCACGCCTGTAATCCCAGCACTTTGGGAGGCCAAGGTGGGCAGACTGCCTGAGCCCAGGAGTTCGAGACCAGCCTGGGCAACATGGTGAGACCCCATCTCTACTAAAAATACAAAAAAATTAGCCAGGCGTGGTGGCACACACCTGTAATCCTAGCTACTTGCAAGGCTGAGACAGGAGAATCGCTTGAACACAGGAGGCAGAGGTTGCAGTGAGCCGAGATTGCACCACTACACTCCAGCCTGGGTGACAGAGTGAGACTGTCTCCTAAATAAATAGATAAATAAAATATTTTAATATGGTTAAAATGGCAACTTTTATGTGTACTTTACCAGAATTCTCTTAAGTTAAAAACAAACTGTGAGTTTTGAACCTCCCCTCCAAGGGCCTGGGAGCTGCCAACAGAGTCAGCCACAGTGTTTCCAGATGGACAGAATGAATCAAAAACATGTTTGCCAGATACTATGCCGACAGGAAGATGGGACTCAAGTTGTTTTTAAAATTTTTTGTGCCTTGGCCTGCTGGAGAAATAAAATCTCTGACCTTGAGTTCATAGAGGCCTGAATGTAAATGCTGGTTCCACCACTGGCTGTGTGACCTTGGGTAAATCACTGAGTCTTTCTGGGCCTCAGTTTTCTCATCTGTAAAATGGAGATACGCAGCAGCTCTTCGTTAACTCATGAAAAAGCCTTAAACATATTGCAGGAACACAGTAAGGACCAGCAAGGGTTCGTTTCCTTCCTCCCTCTCCTTTCCCCACACATGCCCTTGACATTTATCCCAGCCAGATTTCACCTATACAGTTACTCTCCCAGGAGGCTGTGCACAGGGCAGTACTTGTCGAGGTTCTCTGATGGGCCCTGCCCGTAGGATGTTTACACTTTCTTTTTTTTTTTTTTTTTGAGGCAGAGTCTCACTCTGTCCCCCAGGCTGGAGTGCAGTGGCGTGGTCTCAGCTCACTGCAAACTCCACCTCCCAGGTTCAAGCGATTCTCCTGCCTCGGCCTCCTGAGTAGCTGGGACTACAGGTGCGTCCCACCACGCCTGGCTAATTTTTGTATTTTTAGTAGAGACGGGGTTTTGCCATGTTGGTCAGGCTGGTCTCAAACTCCTGACCTCGGGTGATCCGCCTACCTCAGCCTCCCAAAAGTGCTGGGATTACAGGCATGAGCCACTGCGCCCGGCCGGATGTTTACACTTTCAAAGAGAAAACAAGTTAATCCACAGGAAGGCTAAGTGATAGAGGGGAATGAAGAATTTCTGGACTAATCCAGGAAATATTCTGGACTAATCCAGGAAATATTCAGGCCCTTTCCCTCCAGTCATACCACCAGGCCAGCAACCTGCTTCAACACTATCTCCCTTCATACGCACACGCTCTCCAAACTCCTAACCCAACAATTCCCAGGAGCTGGTTTCTGACCTTGTTCCCCTCTGTCCACAGCTCAGAATGTCAGCATAAGAATGCTGATTGGCCTTTCTAGAGAAGAACTATTCTTTTTTTCAATTTTTGGTATTAAAATATTCATTTTTTAGGCCAGGTGCAGTGGCTTACGCCTGTAATCCCAGCACGTTGGGAGGCTGAGGCAGGTGGATCACGAGGTCAAGAGATCGAGACCATCCTGGCCAACATGGTGAAACCCTATCTCTACTAATACTACAAAAAATTAGCCGATGTGGTGGCGGGTGCCTGTAGTCCCAGCTACTTGGGAGGCTGAGGCAGAAGAATGGCGTGAACCTGGGGGGGGCGGAGCCTGCAGTGAGCCGAGATTGCGCCACTGCACTCCAGCCTGGACGACAGAGCAAGACTCCATCTCAAAATATAAAATAAAATAAAATACTCATTTTTTAGGATACAATAGTAAGAAACTAATTTTTTACCTATCCGGTGTCCTTACTTGACAAAATAAGATGCCAGTTCCAAAAATGACTTTTTGAAATTTTATTGATAAATCTTCAAATCTGAGAGCACAACACCGTGCCCCCTAATCCCAATCTCCCCCTCCCAGCAGGGAGTGAATCCTGCTTCATTTGCTCAGTGAGCACGAGAGGGCATGGGCCCTCGGGTCCATCCCTGCCAGGCCACTCCCTCCAGCCCTCTCTGTCATTCCCTCAGTAGCAGACAGGCAACAGCACTCCCTCTTCCCAGCATCACTGATGCCAGGCTAGGTACCACAGCCTCTGCATACCAACAGACTGGTCCCTACGTCCTGGTGCCAGAGGAGGTAGGTAACATGGAGCCATCACACTCACCCAATTACCAGACCTCTGGTCAGCTTAAGAAGGGAGGGAGGCCAGACGCAGTGGCTCACGCCTATAACCCTAGCACTTTGGGAAGCCAGGGTGGGCGGATCACCTGAGATCAGCAGTTCAAGACCAGCCTGACCAACATGGAGAAACCCTATCTCTACTAAAATTTAAAAAATTAGCCGGCCATGGTGGCGCATGCCTGTAATCCCAGCTACTCGGGAGGCTGAGGCAGGAGAATCGCTTGAACCCAGGAGGCAGAGGTTGTGGTGAGCCAAGATCATGCCACTGCACTCCAGCCTGGGCAACGAAAGCGAAACTCCATCTCAAAAAAAAAAAAAAGAAGAAGAAGAAAGAAGGGATGGTCTGTGTTCAGAGAGCAATTTTCCTCTAAACCAAATCTCAAAAAAAAAAAAAAGAAGAAGAAGAAAGAAGGGATGGTCTGTGTTCAGAGAGCAATTTTCCTCTAAACCAAATGAAGCTTCATCAGACTGTGTGGACCCCACTCCACTTGAACAAGTCACAGCGCAATATCCCCATTGAGAGAGGCCTATAGGCATCACTGTGTCCTCCTGGCCTTCTCTAAGTCTCTTGGGTTTGACCACACCATTCTAGGTATTGTCCTACCATCCAGGGTAACGCAAAGGGTATGGCCAAGGTCCCTAATGCTACAGCCAGTAATTTACCCCAGACTCTCCACTCAAAATCCTGTCTTGGGCTGGAAAGCAAAGTAAGTGGCAGAAACAGGAGGCCACCCCTGGGTACTCCCGCTCTGGGAGCTATCAGGCTCAGCCTCACATGTAACCTGCAGCATGTATTAGAAACCATCAGGAGATCACCAAGGACTGCTAGAAAAGGTCGGGAAGACAATGACAGGCAGGCAGGCAGCAAATACAGGCTAAGGCTCACTATGGACCAGGCATACTGCTCAGGGTCAAGAAAGCAAAAATGAGGAGGACATGATGCCCTGCCCTGATGGGGCTCCCAGATGAGCAGGTGTGGCTTGGGGGAAGAGGAGAGGCCAGGACTAACATGTATCAAGTCTGTTCATCTGAATTCCCAGAGAAAAGAGCCCCATACTCTCAGAGCTGACAGCTAAGCCAGAAGGTAGGGAAATTTCAGGTTGGGATAAGCCCTAGAAGAAAATAAACAGAATGTAAGATGAAGCAGAAGCGGGAGATTTAGAGAAGGTGGTCGCAGAGGGCCTCTCTGAGGAGGTGACATTGGAAATGAGGTGGAGGATGGAATGAGAAGGAAATATTCCAGGTAGAGAAGGGCAGGTGCAAAGGCCAAGAGGCAAGAAAGGACTGAGAATGTTCAAGGAGGGGTGGGGATGTTGATGTGGGTAAGATGTGGAGAGCAACAGGAGACAGGAGGGAGGCAGGGCAGGCAAGGCTTTGCAGGCCTGGTGAGGAATCCAGGTTAAATAAGAGCTCTATCCCCATTTACTAGATGGGAAAACCGAAGTTCAGAGGTTAAGTAACTTGCCCAGGGTCGCACAGCTGGTGAGTAGCCAAGCTGAGATTCCATCATACAGTCTGGTGACAAAGTCCACGTTTTCTTTCCTCTACTCACTGAACAGGAACTTGCTGGCTGTGACAAAATGTGGTAACTGTTAAGTGATTAATGACAAATGGTTTATGACAGGAGCCTGGGGTGGGATGGTGCAGTTTGCCGGGGAAGTCTTCATGGAGGAACTAACTGGGTCCCTAAGAAAGAGGAGGATTTTGCCAGGTGGAAAAGTGGAGAGGAAGAGCACTCAAAGCAAGGAGAATAACTTGAGCAAGGTCAGGGATGTGGAACATGAGGCCTGGTGGGAGCTGAGAGGCAATGGAGTTGCTGAGAGTAGAACTGGCAGGAGACGGGCATGGAAGGCAGGGTGGGCCACCCAGGAGGGACCCTGAATGCCTACCAAGGATGTCTACATTGAATTTCTGGGCAACGAGGAGCCAAGGCAGTTTCTTCAACAGGCTGAGCTGTACTGTGCTTTAGAAAGATGACTGTGATGCAGGAGCCTCGAGAGGCTGGTGTGTGGGGAGGGGCAGCTAAAATAAATGGCCAGAGGCTGCCAAGAGAGGTGCGGCACGACAGGGCCCGTCAAGCCCCAGAGGTAACCAAGACTGCCAGGTCCCCGCTGGACGGGGCTCATGTATCCTAATTACACACAACCTCCACAACCTGGCTAGCGGGTATTTGGGAACAGATTAAGCAGAAGATAAAAAAGTATTTTTGGTTTGGTGGTGGGTTTTTTTGTTTTGTTTTGTTTTGAGACAGAGTTTCACTCTTGTTGCCCTGGCTGGAGCGCAATGGCACAATCTCGGCTCATTGTAACCTCTGCCTCCTGGGCTCAAACTATTCTCCTGCCTCAGCCTCCCAAGTAGCTGAGACTACAGGCGTGTGCCACCACAGTCAGCTAATTTTTGGATTTTTAGTAGAGACAGGTTTTTACCATGTTGGCCAGGCGGGTCTCGAACTCCTGACCTCAGGTGATCCACCCTCCTTCACCTCCCAAAGTGCTGGGTTTACAGGCATGAGCTACCACACCTGGCCAAGAAAGCATTTTTACAGACCCCAAGAATGGGGTGTCCAGTTGGGCATGGTGGCTCATGCCTGTAAAATCCCAGTACCTTGGGAGGCCAAGGTTAGTGGATCACCTGAGATCAGGAGTTCGAGACCAGCCTAACCAACATGGTGAAACCCCATCTCTACTAAAAATACAAAAAATTAGCTGGGCGTGGTGGCAGGAGCCTGTAATCCCAGCTACTCAGGAGGCTGAGGCAAGATAATCGCTTGAACCTGGGAGGTGGAGGTTGCCATGAGCCGAGATGGTGCCATTGCACTCCAACCTGGGTGACAAGAGCAAAACTCCACCTCAAAAAAAAAAAAAAAAAAAAAAAAGAATGCAGTGTCCCCAGCCCCAGGCCCCACCCTACTTCACCCCACCTCCCTCCCCAAAGTTTGGCCTGGGTCACTGGCTGGAGTCCATTCCTAGCCTACAGCCGCAGGCCCTGCTGCAGTGACCCCCATCAGCCCAGGGCATTCTGTTCATGCCCCATGACTCCCATGAAGGATGACAGCAGGGTGCTGGCTTTACAGGAGTTGGGTGAATCTCAGATACTGAGAGTGGACAACACTTACCCAGCCCTGACCCGGAAAGGGGACCTGTTTTCAGTGCTTTATTTTGACTCACTTCATTCCTACAAGGTAGGTACTATCATACTCCAAGGAGGGGAAACTGATGCACAGGAGACTTGCCCAAGGGATGTGAACCCTGGCAGTCTGGTGCCAAGATCTGTCCTCTGTGCTCTGACTCAAGGTAGTCATTGCTCTCTCTACACTCTGAGTGTCTCTACCCGCGCTCCTCTCTCCTCTTTGCTTTCACAATGATCCTGCCAGATGTTCCATTTCCTGCCAGGAGGGAAGGCTACATGTGAAAATTTGGCATCAGAGCCCCAGCCGCTCCCTCCTCTGGAACCACCTGCCTGCGTGCCACAGCAGGCGGTGAAGAGCCAGCCCTGACATCAGACAGCACCTAGAGGCACCCAGGCCTGTCTGAACCCTCCTCCTCACTGCAACAGAGATGGCTACCAGCCCAATGGCCAGGCCTACAGCAGGCTGTGCCTGGCCCCCACTTGACAGGCAGCGCTCACCCCTCACCTCTGCTCCAGGGGCCCAGCTGAGGCAGCACCTGCCCAGGATGTCATGGTGCCACAGTTGCACCAGCTCCAGGACCAGGGCAGCTGAAAGCCCCTTTGCCCACTAGATGGCGCAATGTGCACGGAAATGTGGGTTGACCGCTTGGCCTCCCCTTCCACCTGCAGAGGAACTGGATTTCACCATACTCTGCATTTATCTCATTTTTATTCTCATTCCTCATCCTAACCCATAGCCAACCATTTGTATGTGTCCTTGCAAAACAAGTGTATGTATTTTTTAGTTTCACAATTAGTACATTATATATATATATATACACACACACACACACATACATATATATACACACACACACACATTATATATATATTTCTTAATTGTTTTCACTCAGCACTGTATTTTTAAACCTCATCCATGTTGCTGGGGGAACATTTAGCTTCTGGTGGGCACCTTCCACATTTATTTACCCACTCTGAGGGCGACAGGCACCCAAGTTCCCTCCAACACCCCAGCAACCCTGCCATGACCATCCTTAGACAGCAACCGTTACAGCTTGGCCTGAAAACCTAAGAAGTGGAACTGCCGGGTTACGGGGCATGCAGCGACTTCATTTGGCACAGTACTGCCAGCCAGCTCTCAACCCACCCAGTTCTTGGAGGGTTCCTAGGGAAAAGGCGCCCCAGCCTCCTAGGACTACTCAGCCTAGCACCCCTTCCTGTGGGGAGGGGCCCCAATCCTCTCTGCTTGGGCACAGGGGAGATGGAGAGCCACTGGCCCCTGTCAAGAGCATCTTGCAAAGGTAAAACCTTAAGGTCCTACATCTCCCCTAGGCTTTTTTTTTTTTTTAGTAAAGGGCAATGGCTGGCCTGTTAAATCCCCCACATCCCTCTCTTCAGGAGTCTTTCCGATTACGAAGCCCATTTTTTTTCTCCCTTCTCTCCCTACAGAAGTATCCCAGTTTCCTGCATTTTCCCATTTCTCTTCCTCTGCCCATCCCTTCCATGTGAACACTCTACACTTACTAGCTATGTGTCTGTGGACAAGTTATTTGGACTCGCCCTCTTTGTCTATAATATGGAAATAAGTAATATCATTACTAATAATAGGCACACAGGCATAATCCCTCCCTGGCCTCTGCACACAGCCCTCTCTCTAACTCAGTGCTGCCCCGCTTTCCACATATATTTAAGTAGCTCAAGCTTCTCCTCCCCCAGGAAGTCATCCCTGATTGAACCAGATACAGTCCCAATGTCCTTAATCCAACTGTCACCCAGTAAGAGCTCAAGTGGTTATTTTTGGCTGAAATTTGAAATAACAATAATGGCTATGATGCACTGAGTGCCTACTATGTGCCAAGAATTCTATGGCCTACTCTATATCCACACAAGAGCCCTGGAAGGCAGACATTGTCATACCCACTTCTCATATGAGGAGGCTGAGACTCAAAGTAAGGTGACTTGCCCTAAGTCATTGGCAGGTAATTGTCAAGGTCAGGACTGGAATACAGGCTTGTTTGCTATAAAAGCTCTACCCTACACCACCTCCTTCAGAATCCCTTCCTCTTGCCCTCATTCCCCCATACACATTGTGTGTGCATTGCATTTTAAAATTATTTGTGGTTTTAAGTACACAAATAATAGAGGGATATAGTCTCTTTATTAAAAAAAAAATTAAAGCACATAGAGCTGTGTCACCTTTGACCAGGAACCTTCTACCCTCCCTCCTCCCCAAAGGAACTCCCACTATTACCACTGTCTTGGGTATCAATCATTCTAGTGTTTTCTTGCGGGTTTTCTTTTTTTTTTTTTTTTTTTTTGAGACAGGGTATCTTGCTCTGGTGCCCAGGCTGGAGCGCAGAGAATGCAGTAGTGTGACATCACAGCTCACCACAGCCTCTGCCTCCCAGGTTCAGGTGATCTTCATGCTCAGCCTCCCAAGTGGCTAGGATTACAGGTGCATGCCACCAGGCCCAGCTAATCTTTGTATTTTTAGTAGAGACAGGGTTTCACCATGTTGGCCAGGCCAGTCTCGAACTCCTGGTCTCAAGTGATCCACCCACCCCGGCCTCCCAAAGTGCTGGGATTATAGGTGTGAGCCACTGCACCCAGCCCCATACATTTTTCTGTATTTGTAGGAAATAATGTTGTTGAGTGATTTTACATAAATAATGTGTGTAGGGCCAGGCACAGTGGTTCACGCTTGTAATCCCAGCACTTTGGGTGAATGAGGCAGGTGAATCACTTGAGACCAGGAATTCAGGACCGGCCTGGCCAACATGGTGAAAACTCGTCTCTATTAAAAATACAGAAATTATCTGGGCATGGTGGCCTGTGATCCCAGCTACGCAGGAGGTTGAGACACCTTGAACCCGGGGTATGGAAGCAGAAGTAAGCCGAGATTGCACCACTGCACTCCAGCCTGGGTGACAGAGTGAGACTGTGTCTTAAAAAAAAAAAAAAAAAAAAAACAGAATAAAGTGTATCACTCTTCAACAGGCTATTTCCCATTCAACAATATGTCTTGGAGAGCTACATCTATACCTACACCATCCTTTCTCGGAACAGTTGTGTGCTACTCCGTGGCACACACGGACTTTGCTTATTTACCCAGGTCCCTACTGATGGCTATTCAGATTGTTTCCAATTCTCACTATTAAAAAAAGGCTGAAACGAGTATGTACAGACCTCTCTGGGCACTGTGGTATGTGCTCTGTGCAGGGCAAGGACAGTCAT
The DNA here is from genome assembly GCF_047675955.1 of Chlorocebus sabaeus. NCBI lineage: Eukaryota > Metazoa > Chordata > Mammalia > Primates > Cercopithecidae > Chlorocebus > Chlorocebus sabaeus. Next base: position 44,322,197 of record NC_132920.1, read on the forward strand.
CTCTTCTCATCTGTCACACTGTTAGCAAACACCCCTCACAGGGGTTCTCAACTTGGGAGCCACTGGAGGTTTCAGGGGAACCTCAAATCCCTGAAATTATACCCAAAGTAACCTATGTGTGCCTGTGCATATATGCACTATCTGGGGAGAGGGTCCACAACCCTTAGCAAGTTTCAGGTTTTTGAAGGGCCCACAAAAGCTAAGAAGTACTGGCCCGTATTAACTTTCATACCTTTATGTTCTGGGTAATACGATGTTATCTGCTCAAAAGGACAAGCCGGGCAACATAAAGCCTCTTCTCCCCCTTGTTCTGCCAACAAGTATTCCACCTAGTGTGGAAAGAAAGGACCTCTGGAGTCAGACTCAGGCCCAAATCCTGGCTCCATCCATTACTGTGCAATTTGGGGCAATTAATTAACAACCGAGTCTCAGTTTCCACATTACAAACTGAGGTAAGTCAAACCTGCTTCATAGAGTTATTGTAAGGAGTAAACAAAATGCCTTGCACCAAGCATCTAGCACACACAGTAGGTACTGCTATGTACCCGTGTCCTTGGTTTCCTTTAGTTCTGGCCAAGAGCTTTAGGCAACTGGGACCTTCTCAAGGGCAGGGACAAAGGCTCACCCAGTGTCTGCAACCCCCTTGAGCTCTGAGCCTAAATCTGTCATGGACAAATTAGGAGTGAATACACTGAGAATAGAGTCCTTGTCCAGGCTCTCCGGGTCACACCACAGCAGTGCCACTAGGAGGCTGCAGGACAGGCCCTGGGACTGGAGAGACTCTGCAGGAGCAGTTCTGACTGAAATAGTGTGTGCATGCAAGTGTGCACGTGTTGTGTGCTCATATATTTAAGTGTGTGAATAAGTATGCATGTTTGAGTGTGAGCCTGTGTCTGTGAGTGTGTATGTGTTGGCGTGTGTGGGTACACTTGGGTTGGGAGAGGCAGAAACCAAAGGGGAGATAAGGTTTCCAGAGAGGCAGCAGCAGCCCCAGCTTCTTCCCTTGAGTGTCCAGGTTGCTGGAACAAATATTCCATTACCTACTGTGCGTTAAGCACTGCTCCTGTCCTTGAACTCATAGGAAGACAAAAACAAGACAGTTATGTTCAAGCAATATTTCCAGGTGCCAGCATTGTTCCAGGCACTGGAGATACAAAGAGACACATTCCTTGCCCTCCACTGAGGTCAGACATGACACATCCCTGGAGTCGGTGGCACTTCAGTGAGTAGAGCCCTGTATGGGGCACCCATGAAGAGCTGTGCTCAAGACCAGAAATCGTGGAGAAAGGCATAGTTGACCCTGTCCTGGGCAGCAAACCCTTTGAGAGGGGCCATATCCCCTACCCTGCCCTGCAGACTCAGACCCAAAGTATCTGCAGCCACCTTTTCTCCTCCCTCACTTGGCCACCAAGCAATGCTGGACAGAACTCTTCTCTGTTGGGGGAGATCATGGGGCGTAGCACCCTCAGTACGCTGATAACCCTTTCTCCATCCTCACCTTCCCTCTGGCAGCTGGCCCCACCTTTCCACTCCCACCCTTCCCTCACTCCCAGCAGACAACACCCCTCTTCCAACTAACATACAAGCTTACCTCTCTGAGCACCCAGTCCCCCCACCAGGCTCAGGGAATGAGGGTGCCGTTTCGCTTGCTCAGGTTCTCCTGCTTCCTCCTCTCCTTCCATCAGTCACCACTGCCCCCCAACCCAACGTCCACTCATGAACCACCACCAACTATGGTGCAGTAGCACTGCAGCCAGGTGAGGCAGTCCAGTGCCACCATTTCCCAGGCCTGGGACCTCAGACAAGTTATCCCACTTCTCTGAGCTTTGGTTCCCGTGCCTGTAGCACAGGACGAAACCCAGTGATGCCGACAGAACCTCCCTCACGAGGCCACTGGGAAGGTAAGATTACACTGGGCACATAAAATGCTTGGGACTGGGCTAGGGAGTGTTTAGTGAATGTGATCACTGCTGCTGTAAGCCCCTGAGAGCACCTGCAGTATCTGAAGGGTACAAAGCCTCTAGCAGATGGTCAGAAATAGAGTCCAGGGATGGCATCAAATAGTTGTTTACTTTCCCCATCAAATCATCCTTTGTCCAAGTTAGAAAAGCCCCAGACTTGGTCTCCCCAGGGGTCCCCATGCAGAGCCTAGGCTCTCCATCAGGCAGCCTGGTCCCAATTCCCTGGGTCTGGGCATCACCGGACAACTTCAGGGTAAAATGCAGACCATACTAGTGGGCCTTTTCTTGCTGATGATATGGGTCTCTTAGTAACTTACTATGCCAACATCTTCTTACCAAAGACCTCCTCGAAACAAGGGGAGAACCACCTGTCTACAAGAAGAGTTGCTCAGGTGTCTCCCATCCTAAAATCCTTATGTCAACCTCCAGCTACAGCCCATCTCTCTCCTTCCCTTCTCAGCCAAGCTTCTTGCAGAAGTCACCTGCACTTCCCCCTTCTCACCCCACCACAGGCTGCCTGACCCCACTACTCCACCAGTGACGGCCTGTGGCCACTCCACCTTTCCCTCCAAAGGCCTCACTTCATCTGCTGAGGCTGACCACTTCCTCTTGGAACATCACCTCCCTGGCTTCCAGGACTCCACTTCCCCAGTCCTCCTCCCATCTCCTTGACTGTCTTCTTGACTCCCTAACCAGCTTCATCCTGCCCACCAGCCTCCTAAACACTGGCTTCTCCAGCGCTCCACCCTGGCTTACTGCGCCTCTCTCCCCAGCCCCTTGTTGGGTGACCTCATGATTAGAAGCACTGTGCATTTCTGAAGCCTCTCGTCTCTCTCCCTCTGTTCTCACCCCTGACCTTGTCTGGTGCATCCCACTGTCAACAAAACACTTGCAACTAAACAAGCAGAAAAGAATTCCCTCCCTTCTCCTCTCTCCCCTCCTAAGAACTCCATAAAGAGCCCCATCCACTCCACCAAGTCAGAGCCCTAGAAGGTACCCTCACCTCCATCCACCTCCAAACTTTCACCAGATCCTGCCTATTCCACCTCAGGGGAAGTTGACCAATTAATTAGCCCAATAGGCTTAAGACTGCAGGTGCAGGGAGGTATGGATGTGCTTTATTTCTTGGACATGGCTCAGAGGAGGGGCAGCTCCTGAGCACAAGGGCAGGGCGAGGGGCAGCACAGGCCAGCAGGAGAGAAAGCCCTGTAGCCCAGATCACACACAGTCTCACCAGATCCCCAGCTGTGCCATGGCTGCTGCAGGCATCTCCCTTCCCTGCCTCAGCCCAGGCCTCCACTAGTCAGCAGCTGAGCTGCCCCAGCTCCCCTCCACAGGCACAGCCTGCAGCTTGCCCTGTGCTCACTCCCAACCCCCCACCCCATTCTCCTTCACTATGAAGCTCCTCTGAATACAAAGCCCACCTCTCAATAACCTATCCCAAGATAATTTGGTTGTGCTAACTTGAATTTCTGAACTCCCTGCCCTGTTTCCCAGCATGGTCCTTTCTCCATGCCAAGTTACCTCAACCTACTAAATACCTATTTTCCCTCAAATCTTTCCAAACTCCTGTCCTCCATCCCTGCCTTGCCCTACGAGTATTATGTTGTTTTGTTTTTTTCCTTTTTTTTTTTTTGAGACAAAGTCTTGCTCTGTCACCCAGGCTGCAGTGCAGTGGCACGATCTCAGCTTACTGCAACCTCCACCACCTCCCCAGTTTAAGCAATTCTCCTGCCTCAGCCTCCCAAGTAGGTGGGATTACAGGCACACACTACCATGCCCAGCTAATTTTTGCATTTTTGGTAGAGACAGGGTTTCGCCATGCTGGCCAGACTGGTCTCAAACTCCTGACCTCAGATGATCCACCTGCCTTGGCCTCCCAAACTGCTGGAATTATAGGCATAAGCCACAGTGCCCGGCCATCTCTTGAACTTACTGCTCCCTTCCTGGCCCCTTACACCATCCCTTTTAGAGGGGTTCTTTGCACAGCAGCTGGGCGATCTTAATAAATGTCCATCTGGGATGGGGAGTCACTGGCCAGTTAAAGCAGGACAGTGACGGGGTTAAAGTCCCAGCACCTAGTGCAACCCACATAGCCTTCCCTGGCCTGGCCTGTCAGCCGCCTCAGCCCCACTGCAACCCTCTGGGTACCTCAAGTGGCTGGCAGTTCCCGGCACATCCCACCCGGCATCACACCTCTGGTTCTGGCTGGAATGAAAGGGTATTCCCACTTCAGCCTGTCACTTGACTAACTCTGGCTGTCCAGTTTCCAGGCTCTGGGCATCTTCTCAGGAAGCCTTTCTGACCCATCCCGGGTCAGTGTTGCCACAGCACATGGGCTCCTGTCACCTGCTGCAGGAGGCAGAAACTATTCATGGATCTGTCTTCCTTCTGAGAGCTTCTCCAGGACAAGATCCCTATTTTGCCCATCTGGGTAAACACAGTAAATGTTTGCATCAGTCAGCGTCCAAGCAGGCAACAGGGAAACACTTGAATTGGGATAATTTGAGGACAGTTTAACACAGGGACTGTTAACAAAGGTGTGGACCAGTACAGTGGGTGCTGCAGTGCCCTGACGCCAAGGCCCCAAGAGTGTGGAGCACTGTCTGAGGGGCTGTGACATGTGACTGAGGAGTGTGGTCAGCCCTGCAGGAATGGGAGCCCACTGATGCAGTCCGTACAGGTCAACCTCCTGGGGCACAGGGCAGGGTGGAAAAGGGTGAGAGGGACCCTGAGGGACAGATTAAGATGTCCAACCCGGGGCTCAGTCAATGTCAATTGAACAGAACTTCACTGATGAGACATCTGAGCACGGTTCCACAGGATGACCGACCACTTCTCCAGGGAGAAAATGACATTCCAGGCCAAAAATGTGCCAAGGCTCACCTGTGGGGTCAGCATGGCTTATGCCTGTGTAAAGGCAGCAACAGTACTGACAGGGTTGGAGAAGCAATGAGCAAAGTCAAGGTCTCCAAGTGGGACAAACCCCCACCTCCAGGTTGAGAGCACCGAGTGGGCAGAGCTCCTCCGCCAGGCTGCAAGGGACTTCTTTGGCTTGGGTTTTCCAGATGAGAAATTGGCTTTGGAGAAGGTGAGTGGTGGCCCTTTGTGGGGATGGGGAAGAACCCACACTCTTCTTCCACTTGATAACTCACTGAGCAAACATTAGGAACCCACTTGGAAACGGGTGTTAAGAGCTCCAGGGTGAGCCAAGACCCAGGAAGCCCCCAGTCGGTCAAGTGCAGAGAATGAAGACTGGCCCATGTCCTTGGCCAGTGTAGATGACCAAGCTGTGGAGTGACAGGAAACAGTGGTGTTAAATAAGGCCAGGAGCCAACCTCCAGCAGGAAGCACTGACCTCAGCTTGGGCCGGAAGGTGCTGACCTAAGAGGCAACTGGAAGTAACTACAAGTATCCACAGTGGTCATCCAACGGATGCTTCCGGAAAGCTATTTTAATAGCTGAGGGAGGGCACATTACCAAGAAATATTTCCACCACAGGTCAGTGCAGCAGAAAGCAGAAATGAGGCCAGGCGGTCCTGACTTCAAATCTCAGCCTGTCACTTGACTACAAGTCCCTTAACTATTCTCAGCCTGGGTTTTCTCACTCATAAATCAGATACAATAATCACATGGCATCGTGAAGACTTGGAAGAGAATATGTAAAGTGTCCAGCACAAAACTGGCACAAAGCAAGCCCTCAATAAATTAGTTTCCTGTCTGTTCCTACTACCATGTGCTATAGACCAAGGCTGGAGAGATGTGGCTTCTACCTCCAAGAGCTGCCTCCAGTGGGCAGCTAGATTGTCACAACAAGTTGGCAGCATGCCAAGACCAGGTCAGAGCCCTGGGATGAAATGTGAAGTTCCAGAAGGAAAAGGAATGCTGCTGTAGGAGAATGGAGAGCACTTCATAAAAAACGAAAATGAGGCCAGGCGTGGTGGCTCACGCCTATAATCCCAGCACTTTGGGAGGCTGAGGTGGGTGGATCACCTGAGGTCCTGAGTTTGACACCAGCCTGACCAACATGGAGAAACCCCATCTCTACTAAAAATACAAAATTAGCCGGGTGTGGTGGCACATGCCTGTAATCCCAGCTACTCGGGAGGCTGAGGCAGGGGAATCACTTGAACCCGGGAGGCGGAGGTTGTGGTGAGCCGAGATTGCACCACTGCACTCAGCCTGGGCAACAAGAGCGAAACTCCATCTCCAAAAAAAAAAAAGAAAACGGAAAAGTAGGACAAACCCAAAAGTGACTCCAAAGTTGTAAGATTTGTAAGGCAGGACAGTTGCTGGTGCCACTGCTAAGAAAGTCCTGAGAGGTAAGGGCAGAGGCAGAAACCAAAGCTCTGAGAAATGTGACCAGCCAAAGTGACCTGACATGCGAGCCAGCGCTGAGCCCAAGCTAAAGCTTTGGCCTCAACCCCCAACCCAGAGCACTGCACATGCAATCATGATCCTCCGATGGCCTTGACTGCTGGCCTCAACCCTTCAGTAAGCTGCGGTCTTTCTAAATTTTCCAACACCTGCTCCGGCTGTAGGGCCCAAATCATGGCAATGGGCAGATAAACAGTGAGCAAGTGCATATCTCCATGGATGGCAATGTGGTTTCATTCCTGCAATTCCACACCACTATTTATGAACCATCGGCTCACTATGACTCCCAGATGCTCTCTATCCTCCTTACACACAACAGGTCCCACCTAGTCTCACCCTTAAGACTGTCAGCACTTGGGGCCAGGGAATTCTTTGTTGTGGGGGCAGTCCTGCACAATGTAGCATGGCCAGCAGCATCCCTGGACTCTGCCCACTAGATGCTGCCCCCAGTTGTGACAACTAACAGTCTCTCCAGGCACTGCCAAACGTCCTCAGCTGAGAACCACTGCCTTCTCTCTTGTACAGCTTTTCCCCCCCAAACATGAAGAGTAAAAACACACTCCAGCTTAAGGGGTTACAGACATCATAGGATACCTTAAACTGGAGTCATAAACTGGAGTTTAATGGGGAAACAGGAAACACTGGGCATCTGGCCAGCGTGGGTGAGGCCCTTGAGATAAGGATCTGTGTGGAGATAGGCAACTCTGGCCACCACGGGTCCTTGTAGACACTCCATAATGTCTTAATTTTTACCAACCCCTATACTAGATGTCTAGATATGACTCCTAAATTGAGAATACAGATTTTAACTTTTCAGCTCTCATATTTCTGTGCATCTACTACGCATCAGTGACGGAACTATGAACAAGACAGAGACTGCTCCTGAGCCACGGGCTTGCCCAATCTCAAAGTGCTGTAAGAAGTGCTATGCTGAGAAGCAACAGGGCTCAGCCGGGGCCCCACAGAGGAAAGAGAACACTGGCTCAACTCTACCACTTACTTCCTGTTTCCTATCTTTAAAACAGGGACACCAGTCCTACCTACTATTCAGAGTTGTCACCAGGCCTGGAGTCACAGAAGTTCTACGCTGGAAGAAACTTTCTAGGACTAAAAGGTGAAGGCACTCTGCAAACTGGGAAGTGCTACACAGAGGTACAGGTCTGCCAGGGGGGTTCAGAAATCACGTGGATCCCAGTGAGGAAGCGCCTACTCAGAAGAAAGAAAAAGCAGCAAGGTGGGCTCTGAAGCTCTCAGACCCAGTGAGGAATGAGGGGTCGGAGAGGTCTTAGACCACAGCTCACAAGCATCCTGCCTCCCTCCGACCCACCAGCACCACATACTCCAACCACCTGGTCTACATGCCTTGGGAAGTCCTGCTCCTCAGTGCAGCTGAGGTTCTCTCAACTCCTCACAAGCAATGATGCTTCCTGCCCCTGCAGGCTGGACAGGTATGGCCCCATTCAAAAGTATTTTTCAGGCCAGGTGTGGTGACTCACGCCTGTAATCCCAGCATTTTGGGAGGTCAAGGTGGGCAGATCACTTGAGGTCAGGAGTTCAAGACCATCCTGACCAACATGTTGAAATCCTATCTCTACTAATAATACAAAAATTAGCTGGGTGTGGTGGCAGGCGCCTGTAATCCCAGCTACTCGGGAGGCTGAGACAGGAGAATCGTTTGAACCCGGGAGGTGGAAGCTGCAGTGAGCCGAGATCACGCCATTGCACTCCAGCCTGGGCAACAGAGTGAAACTGTGTATTATATCACAGTCAGATGCAGTGAAAAGAGCTGGACTGGGCATGAGAAAACTCGAGTTCTGTTACTCTCACATGTGAAATGTGGGTGGCTCCTCAGTCCCCCAAGTCGACATGGTCATCATGAATGGTCCAAACCACAATGGTGGGAATCCACTTCAGCTTTGTTTTGAAATAAACTGTTCTGAGGCCATAGGTGAGTTAACTCCAACAAAGCCTTGCCCTCAATTATGGGGACCCAGCCCGGAGAAACAAAATCCAGAGATAACCTTGAAACCTAATTTCAGACAAGGATTTCATCCTTCTTTACCTGCAAACCTTTCACCAGACCTGGCAGCAAACTGGTAAGTTAATGCAGTTGGTTGACAGGACGCCAGTGAGACACATGGACAAATGAAAGCTCTGGCTCCCTGACCCATGTGTGCCTGCCTCTTTGCAGACATTAGCCATGGCCAGCCAAGAAGGGCACTGGGTTAGCCTGTGGGCATGGGGCAGCACAGCCCACTCCCTGCCTGGGAAACCCACTGGAGGCCAGGTGTAGTATCCCTTGAGAAGGCCAGCACCCAAAGGTCTCTCTTTCTCTCCTCTTCCTGTGCTGGGCAGCCCCCTGAGAACTGGTGCCAATCAACAGGGAGCTCAGCGGGGAGCAGGGAGAGCAGCTGTGATCACACACTGGATCATCAGTCCAGATTGGCCAAGAACTGTCTCTATTGAGTGTGTAAACACTTGGCCTCAAATCAGTTGCCAATCAAGGTTTCATAATATCCAAAGGTATCACAATTATTCAGGAGTTCTTATGAAACTCCCAAAATAAAATAAGTTTAATTTTCATTTTAAAAATGCCTGTGGTGTGTCTTATGAAACAGCCTGCCATAATACCAAGCAAATGACAACAAATTATTACTGTTCCCAAATCTAGCTGGGAATCACCATCTTTATATTGAAAGTTAAGAACAAACTCATCACCACTTTCAGCCCAGGAAGCCCAAATAATGCAGAAAATTACTAGTATTTGGCAAAATAATTCAGGAAGAAGGTGTTCAAAATGCTGGGAAGAACTGAATTGTGATCCGTTACCATCCTCCCGGTGGGAAAGAATAAAACAAAAGTCCCACCAATTTTAAGTCTGAATTACAAAATTAGAGGAAGAAAAGAAATGCAGCTGCTGGTACAGATTCGAATTTCAGTTAAGCATTTTAGTACAGTATTATACAATTTTTGTCAAAAACAAGTTTTCTCAGTCACCGAGAAAGAAAATCAGAGACTATGAGAAGAGGCCAAGAAAGGCAATGAGAGGCCTGAGCAAGGACACTGAGGCGGCTGCGCACAGGGAGGTTGGTGCGTAACGGCCTTGGGCTCCCACCTGCACAGTAGGATCTCACCCCCGGAGAGACCCCAGCCCTGGCCCTCCTCCTCACTCTGACACAGGAGGAGGCACACCTCCAGTGAATTCTGCCTCACAGTGGCCACTGCCCTCCTAAGTGCAAGGCTGGGCTTCAGAATTTCAGGAGAGAAACTCAGTGGAGAGTGCTTCTCCCCAACTGCAGCAGCTGGTACGTAGTGGCTCTTAATTTCCCAGCTTTCTGTGCTACTTCCCAAAGGCACACAGGAAGTGGACTGGACATCTGTGCCAGAGGTGACTAGCTTCAGGAGTGCTGATGGTGGCAAGGCCTCTCTGCACATGCTTTGGCCAGGTCCCCCCTCACCTCATCAGCAGCCAAGGGCATATCCCTCAATGTGGCTGGTCCTTAGGAGTCACACCCATTGGCCAGAGGTCCTGAGCACCAAGCCCTCCAGCAATAAGCTCCCAACTCGAGAGGCTGTGGCTAGTAAGCAGCAGGGTTCCATCTGGAACCCAGGTCTCTGACTACAATAACTAACCTAGAGCTCTTTTCTCACATTTCTTCAGCAGTGGTCTAGCAGAGGGAGCCAGCCACTTCAGCAAAGAAAGTGTGATGAAGTCCATGAACCCAGAGAATAAAGCCCTTTGGCCTGTCAGGGGCAGATTCTTAAGGGCACAGAAGGGGAAAAACAACAAAAGCAAGTTTATACTCATAGGGAAACATAATCTGTGATTATAAATATTTTATGGGCAAAGAAAGCAGCACTGGCTGAGACTGGGGTGGAGAGGATGGACGGCAAATTAGATCCCAGCCTGCAAAGTGATAGGGCAGCTGGAAAAGCAGCAAAGCCGAGGCTATTCTGGGCTGTGCTGCAAGGGCCTGCGTCACAGGCCCTGGCCACATACTTTGTTGAAACCACAGCCTTCCAGTGGTCAGCAGAGAACACCTTGGGAAGAGGGTTTAAGTCCATGAAGACCAGAGGAGGGGACAGTGAGGACAGAGGAGAGTCATCTGAATGACTCTGGCAAACCTCAACAGCAGGGAGGCGGGTGAGGGGAGGCAGCACCCTGCAAGCATGTGAAAGGAAGATACTTCCTGCTGACTAAGGGCAGAGGAAGAAGTGAGGCTGACCCCAGAAAGCAAGCAACCTGAGAAGCCAGAGGGCAGCTTGGGTCAAGCTGCCCCAGTGAGAGCAAAGGTCCAGCCCTTGAGCAAGTGGTGCCAGACTGAGAACAATTCCACCTTCCCTTTGCCTCAGGCCAGGGCTCTCTACCTCCCACAGCCTTTAGGAAGTAGCACAGAAAGCAGGGACATTAAGAACCTGCTGAGCACCAGCTGCTGCCACTGGAGAGAAACACTTACCACTGGCAAAGCAGGCCCTGGATTCAATGATTCCTCCTCCTTGACCACATCCAACCACTGCAGCAGAGCATGTCAGCCCTTCTAGAGGGCCAGAAGGAGAGGATATTAGCTCCTAAAATACCCAGAGTACCTTGAATCAGGCTTAGTCAGAGGAGCCCTGGGGAGCGATGTGCTCCTCCAATGGAAGATGTTAAATTAAGAGCCTCTGCCTCATTGCAGTCAAGGCTCAGTGGGCAACGGGCTCCAAGGTGTGCCCACAAAACTCAGGAAAATCAGAACATCAGCCTCTAGGTTCACAGCTAGTAAGAATCGGGTCAAGATGAAGTAGACTCATCAACTACGAAAGGAAGACCCAATGATGTTGTGGGAGGACCCTCGGTTAGAAGTCATAGGATCCAGCTCTGAGACCAGCTTTACCACTTACTAGCTGTAGAACCTTGAGAAATCACCTCTTACCTCTGAAACTCAGTGTCCTCAGTGTTATTCCAATTTAAGAGATTTATATCCAGCTACCTACTCGACATCTCTTCGATGTCTCAAAGGCACCTCCATTCAGCTTGCCCACAACTGCTCTTCCTCCCTAATCCTCCAGCCTAGCTCCATGTTCAACACAACCAACCATCCAGGTACAGAAGCCAGAAACCTCAGACCCATCCCTGGCCTTTCCCCATTACTATTCCCCATTACTAACCCATTACCAAGTCAACTCCACCTCCTAAAGATGCCCACTGCCCTCCACCACCACCCCGGTCCATATGATCACCTTGCGTATAGTCTATTGCAAAGCACACACTCATCCCTTCTGGCCTCCCGGAGGCTCTCTCTGCAGAGCAAATCTAACCATGTCTCCCTTCCCACCAGCCTTATTCCACTTGCTAAATTACTCTCCAACAGCATCCCAATGCCCTCAGCATGAGGAAAATCTTCCGAGGGCTCATAAGGCCCCACTCCTCTTTTGGCTTCAACCCACATCATGATCCCTCTTGTGGCTCCAGCCACAATGGCTTTTTCTTCTAGACCTGGCATTTATCCCATTCCCTCCTGTCACAGGGTTTGTGCACATGCCCTTCCCTCTAGCAACGTTTCCTCCTCTTCTCTCACCTAGCTAATGCCTATTCATTTATTTCACTATGAGTGAAGTGCACTAAAGTATACAGCTCAATAATTATTTACAGATGTCTATCCTCATGGAACTCCCACACAGATCTAGATTTAGAACATTCCTGAGACCCAGAAGATTCCCTCTTTCCCCTTTCCAGTCTACACCTTCCCTACCCCCCAGGTAACCACTACTGACTTCTATCACTGTACATATTCAGACTGCAGCTGATGCAATCCTTCCTCAGGGAAGCTGCCTCTGATCCCACTGAAAAACTCTAGCTCCTTTATCACTGACCCTTGCTACTCTTGGGACTTTGCACTTGTTTGAGGAATTGATTCATGTTGATTTCCCCTGGGACTCTATAAGCTCCAGGAAAGCAGGGGCCACACCTGCTTTTACTCACCTTTGTTTTCTCAGTGCTGACCCATGCAGTTGTGACAATAGGAAATAGCTAATTCCTATTTCTAAAAGTACCTATTGAGTGTTTTTGGGTTTTTTTCATGTTTTTTTAGCAACATGGTCTTGCCATGTTGCTAAGGCTGGATTCAACTCTTGAGCTCAAGTGCTCCTCCTACCTCAGCTTCCTGAGGAGCTGAGACTACAAGCATGGGCCACCATGCCCAGCCTGAGTTCTTATTATTGCCAGGATATTGTTCTAAGCACTTACAGGTACAAACTCATTTAATCTTCACAACAATTCTATCAAGTAGGTACCATTATTACATCCCCTTTTACAGATAAGGAAACTGAGCCACAGAAAAGTAAAATAATTTGCCCATAGTCATTAAGTGGTAGAGTCAGGCTTCAAACCCATACAGTCTGGTACAAGAGCCTGCGTTCCAAATTATTATCCTACTCTGACTCTCAGAAGCCACTGAGATTAGTTACTCATTTAATGAGTTAACTACCTAAGGTATTCTAAATGAATAAAACAAAAAAAAAAAAAAAAAAAAAAGGCTGGGCGCAGTGGCTCACATCTGTAATCCCAGCACTTTGGGAAGCCCAGGTGGGCAGATCACAAGGTCAGGAGTTCGAGAACAGCCTGACCAACATGGTGAAACCCCGTCTCCACTAAAAATACAAAAATCAGCTGGGTGTGGTGGCGCATGCCTGTAATCCCAGCTATTCATGAGGCTGAGGCAGGAGAATCGCTTAAATCCGGGAGGTGGAGGTTGCAGTGAGCCAAGATCGTGCCACTGCACTCCAGCCTGGGTGACAGAGAGAGACTCCGTCTCAAAAAAGAAAAAAAAAAAAAAAAAAAAGAATTTATAAATAAGTTGATGAGGTTCCACTAAAGAAACTAAGGGAGCCTCTAAATCTCCCCAAGCAGACCAACAGATGAAGGAAAGATAACTCACTGAATCACCTGCACAGGCCCAAGATTATGTCATCTGCAAAATGTAAGAATGTATCCATTTCTCCAGCAGTCCAGGAAGGAAGCTCTGCTATTGGGCACAGAGGAGTGTTCTGGCAGAATATCCAGAACAAAGAAAGAATTACTGTCTGGGCTTTACTACAGCCTAAAGGGAATGTTCACTAGATTAAATCAGCCTCTCTGCTCTTATTCCATGCTAACCTGGTCATCTTTATAACCATTTAAAGCCTCAAGCCCACTAATACAGGAAGAGGATATTTGGGATGAGAAAAACAAAAACAAATATCTTTTGGTTGGAAAGTGGCAGACTCCACGGTACATTTATAAATTGGCATTTGGTGTGTACCTCAGTTTTCCAGGGCCTGACAGTCCTGCGTGAACTCACAGGGTCCAAACCAGAAAAGCAAGGGCTCAGACCCTGGCACCAAGGCTGCTCCATGTAAAGAATGCTACCCCGTGTGGCCAGACTTGGGTAAGCCACCGTTCAACTGCTTCAGTGTCATTTATTTTCCCACCACATCCCAGAAGGCTCCGGAACACATAAATGAATATATTTATTCTCTCACAGGACATTACACTGTTACCCAGTGTGAAGGGAGCAGCCATGTGGCTCCCAAGCTCCCTTAGCAAAAGTGTGGTTCTCAGAACTGCTCCATTCACGAGCCCTCCTGCAACCAGAGGCCTGGGCTCAACTCACACAAAGTTCTGAGCAATGGCCAGCACCTTGGAATACTCGCCTTCCCGCTTGCGCAGGCTGCTGGGGATGGGTGTCTTAATTCGTGTCCCCACAGGGTTCCCATTGTCCTCAATGAGGACCACGTTGTTGGAGTCGAATCTGGGGGTCATTCGGGGGCCAGGCATGCAATGTCCCACAATAAGCGCCTTTTTCTTCTGTCCCTTGATGGCCAGTAGTATCTGGTCGCCCACCTTGCCCACTCCATTCTTGTTATAGACATGAATGCAGCGAGGAGCCCGATGGTATGCGCTGTTCCCCAGGGCACTGTTGTCCACCACTCGTACCCGCGTCATCTTCTGAATCGCACTCAGGCTCCCAGTGGTGCTGGTGGGAGAAAAAAAAGTCTGCAGTCTGTATCTCTCATGGTGAGGGTGCACAGGCCTCTGAAAGGTCAAGGCTAGGGAGAAAGTGCATGTCAGCAACACACACACAGCAGAGTGCTGTCCAGGAGCAGCAACAGAAAGTCAGGACTTTGTGAAGACTTATCTGTACCCACAACAGTTTCCTCACAATTGAGAGCTTCTGCTGTTGTGTCAAGATCTCAGTTTGGATGAGTTTTAAAGAGAACCCAATGTGACAATGAACTTCACAGCAGCCTAACTTAAAGCCTTTGCTTTCCAAAAGGACTCTGAGGACTTAAAGGAATCCCTTATGGGCTAGGCCTCATCCACTGCCTATCCTGAAAAACCTGCTTCCCCAGAATACACCATTCCCTAATTTTCTTATTTACACGTTGCTGGGAACTAGAAGATATGGGTAAGTTTGCAAAGGGAAGTCTTTGACACAACATAGCAGAAACTGGAAATAAGTCAAGGTAATAATCTTTTAATACATTTTTCCTCATTAGAAAAAAAAATTTTTAGAGAGTACTTATTAAAGACAGACAAGGTATTATTAAACAAGACGATTACAGTGGGATTCCTGTTTTCCTGATGCTAGCACCTGATGCTGGTGTTTCCACAGGGTAATCCTAGGACCTCTTCTCTTGTTTTTTATGCCTACTCTAGGCAGTCTTGCCCATTAGCATTGCTGCCAACCAGTAAATTCCATCTCCAGCCCCGCCTCTCTTCTATATTCTAGTTCCATACACTGCCACTCTCCTCAACTCCCTACTCTATAGATACTGCAAACTCAGTAGGTCCCAAACTGACCTCACTGCCTCCCCTTGCAAACCTCCTCCTGCTGCTACACTTCTTATCTAGATAATGGCTTCTCCAGCAGCACCAGAACCCAAGCCATAAACCTCTCTCCACCAACATCAACTGGCCACCAAGTCCTGTTAATATCACCCGCTAAGTACCTATGTCCTTTCTCTCCAATCCTGCCAACAACTTCCTTCATTGAGCAGCTCACTCTCCTGCACCAAGACCGTGACATTACTGTCCTAGTTGGTTCCCACCGCACTTCACTTTACAGACAAAGAGCTCTCTTTAGAATATAAAAGTGATGCTACTCCCCACCATCTACACTGTCAACAACTTTGTCCCAATTTACCTACCTTCTAAGGCCACACATCCTACCACTCTGGGCAGGAGCAACCAGGAACTACTGGAGTTCCCCAAGCACACCCTTCCTCCCAATTCTTCCTGAAGGCCTAGACAGGATCTGCCCCCACCTCCCTTTTGAGAAGACTGCCTCCACTCTTTCTCCTTCTCTTCCTCCACTAGCAGCTCCTATGAGAGACCATCCAAAGTACAATCCTCTATTAAAATATTCTATCACATTTTCTTAGAGTTACTTATTTTCAAGTTTGCTCCTATGGCTGACAGTGAGAATTCTTTCAGGACAGGAAGCAACTCTCATTCATCTCTGTATGGCCAACCCCAGGCGCGGTGCTCAGGAAACACCTGTGGGATGAGGGCATGACAGGGCCATGAGGCATGTCTGCCAATAGGCGTGCCTCCTGTGCTCTCCTGGCTTAGCATCTACAAGAAGAGGAGGGTGTCACACTTCTATCATGCTCAAGTTCTTGGTAATAAGCATGTATTATTTTTGTAATTTAAAAAATTTCATTTTTAAAAGAGAGGATTTTAATGCTCTAGGGGAATGACAGGGTTGAGAGATGTCAGATTCACTCTAAGAGTCTTGCAAGGACTGAAGAGTAAAAGCTTCCACCATATGCCATTCCCTGTCGCACTTCTAACAGCATCATCACCTCTTTACCTATCCCCCATCCTGTGACCAGACCAACCAAGCCAGCTCGGCCTGATCCCTTTAGCTTTTCCCAACCCCATGCTTACCTCCCTCAGTTTTTACTCCTGTTCTAGTCACCATAACACCCAGCCCTGATAGAAATCTTACACAAAGACAGTTTTAAGAACTTAATGGGAAAAGTTACCTGAAACAGCGATGGCTCAGTGCTCTGCGTACACAGGTGAAGGGGCCCCAGAGCCCAGTAAAGAAAGCCATGGGATCCCAAGATAGATCCTGCAGGAAAAACGAGAGGGGGGAAAAATTGGTTTCTAAGTCACAGCCCTTAGAGCCAGTTTTCTTTGGGGACTTGTGTGGGAGATGGCACTTCCAGCACAAGATCATTAGTCACAAAATATAAATCTTAGTGGTTAAAGGATACACAGATGATGAGACAGAGCTCTAGCTCCGATTTTGCTGATTCACGTTCTAACTCTGGGGTTGGAGAGGTGGCATGGCCCACAACAGCTTCTGCTATAAAAAAAATACAGCAGCACAGAGAATGCCTTCCTTATTACATCACTTCTACAGGCAGGAGGAAAATATGAACCCTTGGTTATAAATCCAGCCAGGGACTTCTCGAGTCCTCCATAGAGGAAAAACTGCACACTATTGCCCTTGTTGATACTCATGCGCCTTCTGAAACCAACACTTTAACTCCCTAAAAGAAAGTAAAGTATCTAAGCAGCCACTCAAGTTGTCTGTCACTACATCACCTTTCCCCCAAATGTAAAGGCCAGAACACCTGTACAGCTCAAGGCCAGCAAAGCAAAGCCAAAGGCTGCTCTTGCCAAGTCAAAGACCAAAGTCTCTATTTGGGTCAGTCTCCCAAACAACACTGTAAAATGGAAAACTGACCTACACCATACTACAGCTGAAAGTGGGCTTTGGGAAACCAAGTTGAAGAGTTAGTTGAAAGAGCAAACACCAACCCAAGACTTGTGGCTCCAGTTTTCAGAATCTCAACCCTGTTGCTCCCTAGCACTAACAAATATGGAGGCTGCCAGTGCCCTGAAACACCAGAACATCACTTCAGAGAGTGCTTCAGAAAGGCCTGTAGCCAGCTGCAAAACACACCTGTTTTTCCACCCAAATGTTTGGCTGCAGAGGTGCCCATTCAAGAGGTCTGCCGAGAAAAGCCTCTACACTGTAGTATTTACACACAGCTTTGCTTTGCACAAGTTCAAACCACCTCAGATAAGACTTTATTTAATAAGAATGTTGGGGTGGGGGGCAGAGGTATCCACTCTTCCCCAGGAATACCTAAATACTCCATAAATACTTTTTTTTTCTTTCCTTGAGACAGAGTCTTGCTCTGTCACCCATGCTGGAATGCAGTGGTACAATCGCAGCTCACTGCAGTCCTGAACTCCCCAAGCTCAGGTGATCCTCCCACCTCAGCCTCCCGAATAGTCAGGACCACAGACACGCAGCAGGATGCCAGGCTAATTTTTTGGTTTTTTTCCTCAGAGATGATGGTCTCACTTTGTTGCCCAGGTTGGCCTTGAACTCCTGAGTACTCCTGAGTTAATGTAATCCTCCCACCTCAGCCCCCCAAAGTGCTGGGATTATGGGTGTGAGTCACCCACCACAACTGGCCTTTAAATGCTTATTAACTACAATTTAGCCTCAAATCTCAAACTTACTCCCAAATGTTTTCCTTAAGACAATCCATGAAGCATTAGCCAAAATGTAATTATGATTAGAAAAATTAAATGCAAAAGAAGGCAGCTAATGTATGCAACTACTAGCATCTGACACACAGAGAATCACAGACTACCAAATAAGACCAGCTTTACTTTTACTGGTGAGGTAACCCTGGACAAGTAACCAAACTGCTGAGCTTTGGTTTCCCATTTGTAACACTAACAGTATCTTCCCCCAAGGGGAATACTGATAATACTAACAGTATCTTCCCCCAAGGTAGTTATAAGGATTCAATTAGATAAGCCATGCAAAGCACTTAGCATAGTGCCTGGCACTCTTTACCAGCTAATAAGCTATCATCATCATCATGTCATATATCATTTTAAAGATTAGAAAATTGATATACAGGCAGATTAAGTGACTTGTGTAGAATCCCACAATTAGTCAAGGGCAGAACCAGAACTGGATCCAGGTTCAGTCCAAGGGCATTCCAACCGCACTCCGCAGCCTTGCTCTGCTATACCAAAACTCATTTCACACGAAAGCCCTGGGTGTCAAGCAGCTTTAAGGGTCATTTGGTCTCTTTCTGTGTTCTTTGTTTATGAACACTTATCAAATGGTTACAATGTGTCAGGCAGCAGGCTAAGTGTCTTACATACCATCTCATTTAAACTTCATGGCCAGGCACAGTGGCTCACACCTGTAATCCCAGCCGAGGTGGGCAGATCACCTGAGGTCAGGAGTCCGAGATCAGCCTGACTAACATGGAGAAACCACATCTCTATTAAAAATACAAAATTAGCCAGCCATGGTGGCACAAGTCTGTAATCCCAGCTACTCAGGAAGTTGAGGCCAGAGAATCGCTGGAACCCTGGAGGTGGAAGTTGTGGCGAGCCGAGATTGCATCATTGCACTCCAGCCTGGGCGACAAGAGCAAAACTCTGTCTCAAAAAAATAAATAAATAAAATAACCCTCAAAAAACTCTATGAAATGGGTACAATTACTATTAGCCTCATTGTTATACACAAAGAAATAAAGCCCAGAGAGGTTAAATAACTTACCCAAGGTCACATGGCTAGGAGTGACCAGGCTGAAATATGAACCCCAGTTGTGGGCTTCCTAAACCCATGTTCTTACTCAACAGAGTAAACATGGCAACTTTAATTTAAATATTAATATTTTACAACTATTAAATCATTCTTGTTCCATCAAGAATACTGACGTCAGCTGGGCGCAGTGGTGCATGCCTATAATCCCAGCACTTTGGGAGGCCAAGGCAGGTGGATTACTTAAGGTCAGGAGTTCGAGACCAGCATGGCCAACATGGTGAAACCCCTTCTCTATTAAAAATACAAAAATAAGCCGGGCGTGGTGGCGGGCACCTGTAGTCCCAGCTTCTCAGGAGACTGAAGCAGGAGAATCGCTTGAACCTGGGAGGCAGAGGTTGCAGTAAGCCAAGGTTGGGCCACTGCACTCCAGCCTGGGCAATATAGTGAGACTCCATCTTAAAAAAAAAAAGAACACTGACGTCACATGCACATTTTACTCACAGCCAATTCAGTGCTAGCTGAATCAACTGAAATGGAGACACATACCAGGTGAAAATTATTCCCTTTAATCTCATTTAAGTTTTGAAGACAATTTGTAGTACAGGAGGCAAGAAGAGATCCATACTCAGAGCAATAGCTAAAAACTGGCAAAAAACCAAACAACAAAACAAAACTTCTGAAAAGTAGAGTCCTTCTGGTCCAGGCTGCATTAGCTCAAATCCCTGCCAAGCTGTTCCCATCTGATGCTGGCAGGCCTTTGGCTCCCTGGGGGAGAAGAGTCTCCTGAGCGACTCCACAGAACCCTCAAGATTCACCCAGCACCACCCACATTCCCTCTCCCGAGAAGTGCAACACCCTGCCTCTCAGCACCACACTGCTTCCTCAAGAACGCTGATATTAGTCCAAGAACTGCAGAAGTACTTAAGGGCTTCCCAGAACTTTCCTGACTCAGGTGTCATCACAAAGCACCTCCCTAAACTCTGTAAGGCTATCAGTGCACAAACACAAACTCAGGCCTCCTCTCTGCACCTTGCTCTCATGCCATCTCCACAACCAACACTCATCTCTGCCCAGTCAAATGTGATCCAGCTCCACAAGAATCTCCTCCACAAAGTCTTGTCTCAAACGGCAGCATCAATTGCTACCCCTCCTGAACACTGGGACATCCTTGTGCCAGTGCAACTCTCAGAGTCAATATTCACTATCCAAACACCGACACTGAGTAAATGTGGATACTTTGAGATAAGGCTGATGTCCTTTAACATTCTATTTCTTCCTACTCGCTATCCAAAATTCAGAAACCAGATATTCTGACAACATGGCATCTGAACATGCTACAGGAATTCAGGAGCCACACAGACTGATGGTAAGGATTACCTGTACTGCCCTCAAACACAAAAGTGATATATTCATGTCTCTAGGGAGCATTTCCCAATTCAGTGACTTTTCACTAGCTCTTTAGTGGATCTGATATTGACCTCTAGACCTAAACCCAAAGGACTCAGACATCAAATGGCCAGCAGTTAGCATTCCTATGAACTTGAAAGCACGAAAGAACCAAATACATTCACTTATTGTATATATGTCCTGTATCCCTCCAAAAAAACAAACTGTTGTACCCTCCTCTTCCACCCTAGCAAAAGACCCCACCCAGTCCTGATAGTAACAGTAGGAGTGCAATAAATACTTGTTGAATAAAATAAATGAGGTAGCCAAGAGAAAGACAGATCCCCCATGGCTCTGACGGAGGGAAATCCAGACACGGTAGAGCTCTTATCTGTATTTTCAGAATCAGGACATGTCAGGCAAACACCCTGCCTGGCTAAAGAGAATGATGGTGCTAATCATGGAGGATTAGCCCATGCTTTTTTTCCAGGCCCCCTGGACTCACCTCCTGGGCCTGGTGCCTATACTGTCCACTATGGAAAATGCCTCATCCCACCACTAAAATAACTGCTTCAGATCAGGGAAGAGCAATGGAGGCAGCAATTTACTTCAAAGCAACTTTGATGGACCCTGATATTATTTCCTAGCATAAATCTATCCTATGGACACAGATTCTGAATCACTTCAGACCTAGTCTATATACAATGGTTGTTTCACAAGGAATGTCACTCTGAGTCTTGTGCACAAGAGACTGGCTTCAACGATAGTTCCTTCTCTACGACACTCTCACTTAGAGGAGGCCAGGTATTTGGAAAACTTTGGTGCCAGAGATGGCTTTTCATGCCACTTCCTGATCAGCACTAAGTATTACCCTCCTGTTTTAGAAAATGAATCAACTTCTCCTTAAAAAGAGCTGGGGTCGGGGGTGGGAAGAGAGGGTGGGTGGAAGGAAAAGAAAAAAGAAATTAATACAATCCAAGCCATGCTCATTTTCCATCTTGCTTTAAGATCTCCCTTCAGTTGTAGAGGCAAGGGAGGACTAAGGATTTCAATGGAATATGGGGGAATTGGCATCGCCCTACAGATTCCATTGGAATGCATGCTCTGTGAGAGCAGGGACCAGCCCTTGCTCTGCTCGTTGCCAGACACTCAGTGCCCAGAACTGTGCCTAGCACACCTACAGCTGAGTAACTCTCTATTAAGTGGACAGAACTGATTTATGGCTGGGCACGGTGGCTCACGCCTGTAATCCAAACACTTTGGGAGGCCAAGGCGGGCGGATCACCTGAGGTCAGGAGTTTGAGACCAGACTGGCCAACAATACCAAATTTTTGGTCTCTACCAAAAATACAAAAATTAGTGGGGCATGGTGGCATGTGCCTGTAGTCCCAGCTACAGTCAGTTCCCGGATGAGGCAGGAGAATCTCTTGAACCTGGGAGGCGAAGGTTGCAGTGAGCCAAGATCACACCACTGCACTCCAGCCTAGGTGACAGAGTAAGACTCTGTCTCAGAAACAAAACAAAAAAAGAACTGATTTATAATTCAACCTCCAGCTCCAGAGAGGCTCCATGTCAGTGGGGTTTGTGGTTTTTCTTGTGCCCTTTACCCAGGCTCCCAGTGACTTGGGAAAGCCTCACAGGCACAGAGTGCTTTTTTCTTTCTTTCTTTTTTTTTGAGAAGGAATCTTGCTCGGTCGCCCAGGCTGGCCGCTCACTGCAAGCTCCACCTCCCGGGTTCACGCCATTCTCCTGCCTCAGCCTCCCGAGTAGCTGTGACTACAGGCGCTAATTTTTTGTATTTTTAGTAGAGACGGGGTTTCACCGTGTTAGCCAGGATGGTCTCGATCTCCCGACTTCGTGATCTGCCCGCCTCGGCCTCCCACAGTGCTAGGATTACAGGCGTGAGCCACCGTCCTCTGCCAGAGAGCTCATTTTTACCTACTCTGAGTTGGAAGGGCAGACACAAAGAGTCTGTACCTCTGATGCTTTGTGGAAAGCTGGAAAGTACCATTACTTTAAGTTTTGAGGATCAGCAAAATATATTTGTATCACAGATCTATATATAATTATACATTGTTTCTACCTAAACAATTTCAATCTTCAGGTACCTGGCAGGTTACATTTTAAAGACCTTTCAAGGGGAATGGCCTCTATAGAAAAAGGAGAAAACAAAAAGTTCAGCACAATCACAAATGAGCCTTTAAAGGAGGTTCTGCTAGTATGTAACGGACAGGAAAACAGACAGTGAAAAATCAAATGGAAAGCCCAGATGCAAAAAAGACAAACTCTGCCAGTGTGAGAGTATAAATGTCCTTCCTAATCAAAATAGGAAAAGCAAAGGCCTGGCAGCTCTGATAAATCAAAAACAAAAAGGAATTTTTGGGACCCTCTGTCCTGTCACACAGACACAACCCCTCGCATCTCAGGTTTCTCCTCAACCATTCTGGACCAATAAGTACTTTCATTTGTTGCTTACAGACTCATTACTGTTTTTGCTGCCCAACTACTTCCTTTTAGGAAGTGTGGTGTGTGCGTGGTTTGGTAACCTCACACAACAACATGTTATAATTCTCAAAGTACTTTCACACAGATCACTTTATTTGAAGATTTCAGTTTGAGCTCCCAATGGAAACAAAGACAAACAGGAAAGACCAACAGTCTGCAAGGGGGCTGAATCTGCTAATGATTCTGAACAGTTCTGCAGGCTCCACAGAGTTGGAGAAATGAAGACAGAAATGCAAAGCTTGTTGGTTGACTCACCCAAGGTTAGAAGGCAATAAGGCCCAGATCAGAGCCCAAGGCTGTTTTTATCAAACACTGCACAATACTTGCACAGTGATGCTGCTTTAGCCACTAATAAGCTTCACGGATACAAATAAATGTTCCACACACAGGGTAAGTACTCCTTCTCCTTTGGCAAGGCTGCCACATAATCTTAAAAAAACTCAGGAAACAAAAAGCCATCTCTTCATTAAATATCTGCACTACACGCAGGACAGCCTTGGACCAAAGCTAAAACTGATTTTGAGTGATCTGCCAAGGTGTGAGTTTTCACAGCAGCACTATCAATGTAAAGTATCCCTCAATAGGATGATCGGCTGTTTCCACCACAGCTACCACTGAGAAAACCCCATTTCTCAATCCCATTTCACAAAGGGAAAACATGTCTAGGGTTATTGTCCTATATTTGTTTATCTAACTTATGCCCCACCTTGTTGCAAAAGTATTTAAAGCAGGGCGTGGTGGTTCACACCTGTAATTACACCACTTTGGGAGGCTGAGGGAGGATCACTGGCGCTCAGGGGTTGGGGGTTGCAGTGAGCCATAATTTTGACACAACACTCCAGCCTGGGTGACAGAGTGAGACCCTGCCTCAAAAAAAAAAAAAGTAAGCAGTAGTACTTAAGACAGATCTGACAATTTTCAATTATTCAAGATGGTTTTTCAATGTGGAGATAATTGTACAGTTTATCTAGTTTTGCTCCCCCTCCCATCCCTACCTCACAAGTATACAAACATCTATAATCCAGACATAAATCTGTAATATTCTTCATCTGGTCAAACTCAGGAAAAACTGCACAAGGTAAAGTAAAATTCTACTGAATCATATGCATAATTCCCTTCCTATTAGTACTTACATTGGGCCAGGTTTAGGTGGGCTCCAGGTTTATGACGATGTCAGACTGGCAGGAGAGTAGTGTGGAAAAGTTAAAAAATGGGGATGGGAGGGTGCTGCTGATGGAAAGCATGTATCTCTTTCACTCCATCCTCCCCTTCTCTCACACCAAGTCTGTGACCCTGGAATCACCTGTCCAGGTCTCAACGACTCTCTGCCAAGCAGAGATTATATTGGGAAAAGCAAAGTGGTCTGGAAATGGAAGTGCTTTAGCTTCACTCATGTAAGGGATCATTTTAATACGGACAATCCTTCTCTGAATTATCCAGTAGGGACTAAATCTGCAGGATAAATTGTTTACCAGATCCTAGCCAGGAAGAGCAAGCTTGTTCCCTGATTCTTAGGGCAGCACCATGGATGTCTCTTTAAGATCACAGCCCTGAAAGTGTTTTCAGTGTAGAGTGGACATGATAAAGTGCTTCCTCTCTTTTCTAAAGCCATAAATGATTTTTTGAGTTTTTAACAGAGGGCTTTCCTACTCTGAGTTGTGTTTCACTGGTGAATGTAAGCTACTTTACTACGACCTTTTTAAATATTCAGCATATTACCTGACCCAGAACATTTCTGAGATCTGAACTGCAGTCTTCTCTTGAATACTAGTTGTCACTGTAAATACACATGTAAAATCATACCAAGGGTAAGCAACAAGCCAGAAAAACCATGAGCCTATAAAACAGAAGGCTAAACCATAACCTGCTTTTCGAGCCCCCACACAGCCCTAAGAACTAGCCAAGTGCTGGGCGCGGTGGCTCACGCCTGTAAATCCCAGCACTTTGAGAGGCCAAGATGGGCGGATCACGAGGTCAGGAGATCGAGACCATCCTGGCCAACATGGTGAAACCCCGTCTCTACTAAAATACAAAAAGAAATTGGCCGGGCGTAGTGGCAGGCGCCTGTAGTCCCAGCTAGCGGGAGGCTGAGGCAGCAGAACGGCGTGAACCCGGAGGGCGGAGCTTGCAGTGAGCCAAGATTGCGCCACTGCACTCCAGCCTGGGCGACAAAGCGAGACTCTGTTTCAAAAAAAAAAAAAAAGAACTAGCCAAGCAACCTGACAGTAGGAAAATCCGTCTTAGGTGGGCCCAGGTATCATAATCCCAAAGACATGAGTGGAGCAAAATAGGTTTTAAAGGATTCTTGCAACTGAAGACTCTAGGAGCTAAGGAGAGTCTAAATAACCATATTCAGTGCCCAATTACCTGAAAAGTGGACTCCGGAGAAATTTTGTTGTTGTTATTTCCTTCCCCCCCCCACCCCAGGAAACATTTTATCTTTAATATTCAGGAGCAATAATAAAATATTTTGGTCACTGTTCCTTCACGGATTCCACAAGGCACTTAATTCTCATGTCAGGCTTTCTGAAATGCTTGCCCTGGAAAGTGTCACTTGATGGCTCACACACTCCTTAAGGATTAGGTGCTGACCCTAATCAGGCACAGGCAGAAATAGCTCAGGAATCCACATGCTCAGACTCATAACTATACTATTTTGTAAAAAATAAAAACATATAAAAAATGCCTTCTGGCTGGACAAGGAGGCTCATGCCTGTAATCCCAGCACTTTGGGAGGCTGAGTTGGGTAGACTGATTGAGGCCAGGGGTTGGAGACCAGCCTGGGCAACATGTTGAAACCCCATCTCTACCAAAAATACAAAAATCAGCCAGGAGTGGTGGCGCGCGCCTGCAGCCCCAGCTACTCGGGAGGCTGAAGCATAAGAATTGCTAGATCCCAGGAGAGGCTGCAGTGAGCTGAGATTTCACTGCTGCACCCAGATCTCCCCAGCCTGGGCAAGACAGACTGAACCAAAAAAAAAAAAAAAAGCCTTCTAGTGATTCTCAGAAGTCCAAAAACGAGATAACTATGGCCTCCACTTCCATTTTTCAGATATCCATTACACAGCTATTTGACCTCAAAGTGAATTTTATTGTTCCACACATGCAACAGATTACACCAATTTCACAACTCCCAGAATCCAAACCTACAAAGACCCTTCCCACCAGGCACCTTACCAAAAACGGGCTTCGTCTCCATCTTCCTTTCTGTCACAGTCGAAAAACTGCCCTTCCTAATTAAGCCAACCAACTTCTTACCTCAATAAAATCCTTGTTTTTCAATAGCACATACAGTATTTCCAGTGATGAATAGTGAACTGTCTTTCATCTCACACAGTAACCTCCGTGAAGAAGATCCACTTTGTTCTTTACTGTATATTCCTGGCATGCTAACTGCATCCTCATGGACAATTTTAAGTGACTGAAAACTCAGGCAAAGAAAGGCAAGAGGGCAAATAGAAGGGCACAGGACACCAATGCTTTTCAAATTTTTCTCACTGCGACCTACAGAAACACACTGTAGAACACCTAATACACTCACACGTGTGTGTACACCTGAAGCAAGTGTCAAGAAACAATACCCTTACTAAGTGCAACACTGTCTGATATTTTGTTTCATGTTTTAAATGGCCGTGATCTACTAAACTGATTTACAACTCACCATAGGATTCAGTTTGAAAAACACTGTAATAAATCAAACCTTACAGTTGCATTCCACAAGCTACTAATGAACTCTTGAAAAGCCAGCGTACAGCAGAGACGCTGACCAACTACAAGATCCAAACCCCCAGGTGGGCAGTGTCGTCCTGTTCAGCAGTGGCAGTTCCCCACCACCACCAGCCCTGGGAGTTAAGTATCTCCCAAACTCCCAGAGTTTCCCAAGTAGCCCAAGGTGTCCGTCATATGCCCTTTTAACCTCTTTATAAATTCAGTCCCATCCATCTCTTATGGTGGCAAAGTTCATTCATCGTCCGCTGTGGAAAGCAAAACTTCCTTTTTGTCCCCTCCAGGAACCAAAAATTAAATGACCAGGTTGGTGCCCGTTGTGCCTTTGTGATCTATTTGTGTGGGTGACATATATATAGAAAAGAGTCTCAGTCTCTCCCTTCATCTTTCCAGTCTTAATCACTGATAGATGCAGTCTCTGGTGAAATGAGAAACCAGGGAACCCCCTTGCCTGGGGGAGGGCGCACTCATCAGCGTGACAGAGTGAAAGCAAAACCTCAATCCTCACACCACAGAGGCGTCTGGATAACTCATCTCCAGACCCAAGTTGGGAAAGGGGAGGGCGGCGCGGAGAGCGGAGAAGCCCGAGGAGACGCACTGGAGTGACCTGTGACAGCTGAACGCAGCCCGCCCTCCCCAAGTCGGCTCCGCAACCCGGGGAAAGCAGGTGAGAGCCTGCTACTGACTTGGAAGTCGCAGAAGCCGCCCACGGAGAGTCGGAGGGAGGAGGGTCCGGGTCAGGGGCCTCCCCTCCCCGTCGGGACCCCTCCCACTGACCCTCTGCCTCCCACTCTGGCCTCTCCTCACTCACCCCGGGGAGTGGGCCTCCCCTAGTGGAGAGAAAGGAAGAGAAGGAGAGAATTAGGGGCCTGACGCCCACCCACGCACCCCACCATACCGCTCTCGCCGCCCGGGAAAATCCCGCCGCGGGCCCTACCGACCAAGCGCCGCCTTCGCCCCACGCGGTCTCTCCCCAGCGCCTGCGCGCCAGGCCCAGCCCGGCGGACGCGATCTGAGAGTGCGCGCGCGCCTTGCGTGCGCCGGCGTAGGGGACGGGACATACGGGGCTCCGCCCCCTCCCTCTCCCTCCTCCCGCTCCCCCTCCCCCATACACTGCCGCGGCCGCCGCAGGAGCCCGGAGCTCGAGCCGCCCAGCGACTCCCCCTCCCCCTCCCCCAGCCCCGCCCCGCCCCAACCCGGGGCTCGGAGCCGGAGCCGAGTCTGCGCCTGGGGGTGAGTACGCGACCCCTCCCCAGCCCTCGCTCTTTTCTTCGAAGATCCCACCACCACCCAAAGAAAAAACCTGGACTCAGCTGCGCGTCCCCTCCCTTCAACCTCCTGCGGGACCCAGAGGTGCCCGGGCCCGCGGGACCCAGCGGTGGCGCGCGCTGCCCCCAACCCCGCACCATCCCGAGCCAAATGTGAGTCCTCCAACCCCTGCCGGAGGTCCACATACGCGCCGCCCGCTCTTCCCAGTCCCGGGGAGATCCCAAGGGGTGGGACCCCCGCCCCCGGCCCCCAAGTGCCACTCTTCTCCCACCTGCCTGGTGCAGGTGCGCGTCCCCTGCGCGCCCCTCGGGAGTGCCAGCTGCGCCCCGCCTGTCCGTCGCCGCTGTGGGGAACTAGCCGCCCCCGCCCCCGAGTTTTGGACCCCGGGGTCGCCAAGTCCGATGCCTTCGGTCCCTTTTATTTTTTCTGCTGCTCCCGGGGGCGAGTACACCAGAAGCTGGCCCAGGGTAACGGCTCGGGCTTGGGCAAGGGCAGGGTTCGCAGGCGCTGGCATGAGGCCGGCGGCTGCCCCCGACCCTTCTGGGGACTGACTGGTCTGCAGGCTGGGGAGGCGGCCGGCCCCGGGAGCGTGTCCTCTCCTTACGCCCCACACAGTGCAGTTCATTCATGAGCCGCCCGGGCCTGCGTTGGAGGGTGCGGTGGGGAAAAGATTCAGACGCGGAACCGAGAGTGGGGCAAAGGCCCTGTTGCGGGGAGGGGGCGCCGCTTTGTCCCTCCTGGCTGTCTTGAACGCCTAAGGCGGACAGTTTCAAAGCTTGGCTTCTTGTTCCCCAGAAAAGGAAAGGACGCTTGGGAAGTGAGGAGGAGAGGTCAGAGGCTGCCCTTGGGGCTCTGTGTTGCCACCTGCCTGGGTCCCCTGGGCAGAGGTCTGGCCGCTCAGGGCAAGCTTGAGCACTCCACTGCCCTGGGGGGCTGGGGCTTGCCTACCCAATACCGGTCTGCAGCAGCCTGGGAGCAATGAGGCTGTGCCCAACACCTGCTGAAGAGGGGTCCATCCTGCCTCCCAGGCCAGGATGAGGAGGGGAGTGGGAGTGTCAGCCAGGCTTCAAGTGGGGGTGTGCTGGCAGGATGATTGTCCTCCAGGGCACCAGAGGGTCCAGGCCCTGGCATGCCCCAGGTGGCACATGCTGGGGCCTGCTGTTGGCTCACTCAGTGCAGTCTTGGCCTGTAGGTGGGTGGGGACATGGTAAGGCAGAAGTCAGGCGGTGGGTAACTAAGAACCCCCTTGGGACATCATACAAGTTCCCTCCAAGTATAGCAGAGTCTTAGAGACCTGGGTTCAAATTCTAGCTCTACCATTCTTCAGCTGTGTGACCTTGACAAGTTACTTAACCTGTCTGAACCTCAGTTTTCATTAAAAAGTGTGTTTATGCCTATAATTCCAGCACTTTGGGAGACTGAGGCAGACAGATCACTTGAGGTCAGGAGTTTGAGACCAGCCTGGCCAACATGGTGAAACCCCATCGCTACTAAACATACAAAAATTAGCCAGGCATGGTGGCACACACCTGTAATCCCAGCTACTCGGGAGGCTGAGGCAGGAGAATGGCTTAAACCTGGGAGGCAGAGGTTGCAGTGAGCCGAGATCGTGGCACTTCACTCCAGCCTGGGTGAGGGAGCGAGACTGTCTCAAAAAAAAAAAAAAAAAAAAAAAGTGTGGTTACTACCACCTCCTTACAAGTTTTATCATGGGGATCAAACAAGGTAACAAGTAAAGAGCTTGACATCCTTCCTGGTAGTTGATCAATAATGGGTTATCATCTCTGAACTTCTGACCCATTACTCTCCCATGCCTCCACCTCCCAGGCTGCCACAGATGCATGGGGTATATTCAAAGAATGAGAATATTCCCTATCACTCACTGGCAGAATCCTTAACACAGTGTAAACCCTTAGGTCTGAATAAGAAGCCCAACCTGACTGAGGGGCTCTGTTATATTTCTATCATGTTAAATTCTGTGTTTTTATCTTATTTTTGTTTTCACCAGTTTTCTTTCTCTAAACCAATCCCTTTTATTCCATACCTTATTAATAACAATAGCTAATTCTTGGAGCCCGATATATGCCTTGAACTGTATTAAGAGCTTTTAATCCCCAGAACACCGACACAACTGGATTATTGTCCCATTTTACAGATGAAGAAACTGAGGCCCAGGGTGACTAAGTTATTTTCCCAGGTTAGAAGCCTGGTCTGTCACATCCTAGAGTCTGTGCTTTTAACCACCAGACTACGGTGCCTGTCCCCTACACCTGCCTCAGAACCTGAAATCACAAACCCAAGGCCTGAGTGGAGGGAAGCTATAAGCAAGAGGAAAGGCAAGCAGGTAGAAATAGAGTATGGCATTTCTCCAGAGTGGTAACTGGCTGCCTCCAGCTCCCTGGTGGAAGTGACTCTTGTTTGCAGATATCTCTGCAAAGTGCGGTGATTAAGAGCATACACTTGAGCCAGGGAGCCTGGGTCCTTATCTAGGTCTACCACAGACTGGCTATGTGACCTTGAGTATCTCATATACTCTCTCTGTACCTCAGTGTCCTCCTGGGGTTGTGATGGGGAGCGAATGAGTTACATTTGTAAAGTGCTTAGAACAGTGCTTGGCACAAAAGAAGAGTTAAATAAACATTTTTAATACATGTGTTATTTTACTACTTTTTTTTTCTGTTTTTTTCTTTCCTTTTTTTTTTTAGACAGGGTCTCTGTCTGTCACCCAGGATGGAGTGCAGTAGCATGATCTCGGCTCACTGCAGCCTGGAACTCCCTGGGCTCAGGTGATCCTCCCACCTCACCTTCCAGAGTAGCTGGGCCTACAGACGTGCACCACCATGCCTGGC
This sequence comes from Chlorocebus sabaeus, assembly GCF_047675955.1. Lineage (NCBI taxonomy): Eukaryota > Metazoa > Chordata > Mammalia > Primates > Cercopithecidae > Chlorocebus > Chlorocebus sabaeus. Next base: position 44,352,827 of record NC_132920.1, read on the forward strand.
TAAATTTTGGGGCGGTATCTTTTATAGAGACAGGGTTTTCCTATGTTTTCCAAGCTGGTCTCGGACTCTTGGTCTCAAGCGATTCTCCCACCACAGCCTCCCAAAGTGCTGGGATTATAGGTGTGAGCCACCATGCCTGGCTTTTTTTTTTTTTTTTTTTTTTTCCCTGAAGACAAGGTCTTGCTCTGTTGCCCAGTTTAGAGTGCAGTGGCATGATCATGGCTGACTACAGCCTCCAACTTCTAGGCTCAAGGGATCTTCCCCACTTGACTTCCAAAAGTGCTGAGATTACAGGGGTGAGCCACCCCACCCTGCCTACTACTACTTTTTTTTTGAGATGGAGTCTCACTCTGTCACCCAGTGGTGTGATCTAGGGTCACTGCAACCTCTGCCTCCTGGTTTCAAGCAATTCTCCTGCCTCAGCCTTCCGAGTAGCTGGGACTACAGGCTCGCGCCACCATACCCAGCTAATTTTTGTATGTTTTTAGTAGAGACGGGGTTTCACCATATTGGCCAGGCTGGTTTCGAACTCCTGACCTTGTGATCTGCACACCTCGGCCTCCCAAAATGCTAGGATTACAGGTGTGAGCCACCGTGCCTGGCACCTACTACTACTTTTATGCTCACTTGTGGATATATTATTTGCCTATCCCTCTGAAGTGGGTAGGGGGTAGAGTATTCATATCTCTTTGTTACAGATTGGAAGACTGAGACTTAGGTTTCATAGTAACAGAGCTAGCTTCCATCTTCACCTCCTCCCCTCAGACCACATGGCCTTGCTTTGATCCCAAGCCCTAACTTAAATCTTGTCCAGTAACTCCATTGAAAAAGTTTGTATCACGCCTGTAATCTCAGCACTTTGGGAGGTTGAGGCGGGCAGATCATGAGGTCAAGAGATTGAGACCATCCTGGCCAACATGGTGAAACCCTGTCTCTACTAAAAATACAAAAATTAGCTGGGCATGGTGGCATGCGCCTGTAGTCCCAGCTACTCGGGAGGCTGAGGCAGGAGAATCCCTTGAACCCAAGAGGCGGAGGTTGCAGTGAGCCAAGATCGCACCACTGCGCTCCAGCCTGGTGATAGAGCGAGACTCTGTCTCAAAAAAATACATAACAACCAAAAAAAAAAGGCGTATAAGTTATAGCTCTCCAACCCCCACCATGCACACACTCCTTAATGGTAAAATAAAAGCTTAAGTTAGCTAGAAATAAACTCCTCCATCACTCTTTGGACATACTTCTAGCTAAAGCCTCAATATCAGACTAGAGAAACTCTGGGATATAGCTGGTGCAGGAGCCTTGTGGAGTGGAAGAACTGCCACCTCCCGTCCTGCCTCAGTGTCTTCCCTCTATTTCTCAGCCCAGTGCTGGCTTTGAAAGCAGCTGCCCTTGATGAAACTCAGCCCAGCAACCCCGCCCCCACAATTAAAAGCTTGGAGCAGGCCTCTCAACCGGCAGAGCCGCCAGCCCAGGCTCCACCCCTTACCTGCCCTGTCATTGCAAGTTGCTTCCCCTACTGGGTTCCTGCTTCCTCCCTGTAAAATGGGGATAGTGATCTAAGTGCACCCTGCCTTCCTCCCATGCAGGTGGGAGAATTAATGCAGTTGTGGAGCTGAGAGTGCTTTGTGACCCTAAGGGGGCCGACAGCAGAGGAGCATGGTGATTTCAGTTACTAAGCATCTGGCTAGACCCTGTCCACCCTGCTGGGGCCAATTCATATAGAAGCTTCCAAAATGCTCTACCTTTCTTTGGTGTGGATAAGACAGGAGGTGATAGGAATGGTACTCTGGGGCTTGTTCTCATTTCATTCTGATCTGGTGGAGCCTTGGAATTCAGAGAAACCGGCAAGTGGTGGGAATGGAGTGTTGAGATTGCTGGAGTACATTGGAGTTGAGAATTGAGAAAGGGGGACTAGTTAGAGCCCCCTCAACCCAAGATACCTATACCTACCTTTAACCTCCCATAGTGCGCCAGGGTTCTGTGCATCTTATGTTTACATACCCGGGCTCCCAGACACACCCATGTTCACACCCCCACTTCGAAGCCAACAACTCCCTTCATTTCCGTGGACTGCCATGCAGTCACCTAGCTCCTCCTGGACACAGGTCCACACATCAACACACATTTACCTGGACACACATACCTGGACACACACATTTCCACAGCACCCTCAAGTTCTCTGGCCTGAGAACTTTTAATGAGCATTTATAAAGCTTCCATGGTCTGCCAAGTCCTGTTCTAGGTACATCAGAAAAGCATTGTGGTGCCCTGAAAGGCAGTCTAGCTTTAAAAAGAAGGTGAGCTAGGTTTGGGTCCTAGGTCCCTCATTTTATTAGCAGTGTGACCTTGGGAAAGTTGCCTAACCTCTGAGTCCCTGTGCCCCCACCCTAAAATGTCAATGACACTCAACTCAGGATCATTGAGGATTGAATGAAATCACGTATATATTATTCTTGAAACTGAGGGCACTGGACAAATGGTACCTGATACAATTACTAAATTGGTGTATTTTTAAAGGCAGCTTGAACTGGAAAAGGGGGAGGCATGACATACCAGCAGTTACTCCTTTAGTCTTCCTAATCCAGGCTTTGCAGAGACTCCCTGGGACCAAGTAAAACACATCAACAACTCCATCCTCCCCTCCATCTGAGGGCTTCTGCCTCTTGCCCTGTGGTTGAAGTGTTAGGAAGAGGCAGGAGAAACCCTCTGATTCCCCCTGGGGGCAAAGGGCCCCTGCTCCCGAAGTTGCGGTCACTGTTTCTAGTTTTGTTGTTCTCTTTGTCTGGTTTTCCTTTTCCTTCCCTGAGGACCTTCCCCCACCCCCCACCCCCAAGGCAGAGCTTCAGTGTTGTCAGCAGAAGGGTCCCCCAGGGACCCCTCAGTAAAATGGGTGGGGCAGTGTTGCACTGCTGAGGCCACACTTCTCCGCCATCCTGGGATTCTCCCCAGGGCCCCACTCTGTTCTGTCCCCAAACACTTTGAGAACCCAGGCACTCAGGCTGGCTGTCCCTTTCCTCCTCCTCCTGCCCACCCCCTCCACTCTGAGCATCAATGCAGCTGGCCAGCAGCAGGGAACCAGACAGCACCCTGGCTGCCCGGGCAGGCTAAGAGGCCCCCACCTACTCTCCCCTCCTTTGCCAGTGGAAAATCTCGCTGGAGGGCATAGCTTTCCCAGCCTTCCCTGCTTTAGAGGCAGGAGCATGGCACTGTGGGAGTTGTAGTACTCATAACACTCAGGTGATCCTGTGCAAATAACTGAAGAGAGGAGAACGGTATAGGGAAGAGAAATGAGAATAAGCAGGAGTGGCTGGAGCCAGGGAGGTAACTCGAACGCAGAAGTCCTGCTATTTACTTGACTTCCTACTCTGACCCATCGTCGAACCTAAGCCAGTTATATAGAGGTGATTAACAGAGTTCAAAACCCTAATCAAATGAAATAGTGCCATTTTTCTAGTAGGCATAGAAAGAAAAGATCAGGACGAGGCAGCTGGCTCCTGACCCATTTTCCCCTGATGTGGAGACCCCTCATCTTACCCTGAGTCCTCAAATCTGAGACCCCTCCCTGTCTTCCTAGGCTCAGCTCTGCCCCCTGCCCTAAGACTGAAAGAATGAGAGTGTGGGGGTGGTGGGGGCAGGGGGCATTTAGATAGATGTTAGAAAATCACAGACCCCTTCCTGAAAATGAAACCAGCCTCTTAATGAAACCAGCCTCCCCAGTCCAGGCCTGACATCTAGACTGAGTTCCCCATACCCAGGGTGGGGTGTCATAGCCAGATTGCCAGTGAAGGCAAATCCATGTGACTCAACTCTCCCCTCCCTAGGCCCTTATCTCCAGAGGCCAGAGCTTCCACCTACCCAGGCAGCCTGGTGATCTGCCCTCACTGCCCTCTCCCCACACCCACCCTACTGGGCCATGAAGGGGATGGGGGCAAACCCATCTGACTGTTCCACCCTCTGCCCAGGAGGACCATGCGGCAGTAGCAGCCATGCTGCCCTTTCTGCTGGCCACACTGGGCACCACGGCCCTCAACAACAGCAACCCCAAGGACTACTGCTACAGCGCCCGCATCCGCAGCACTGTCCTGCAGGGCCTGCCCTTTGGGGGCGTCCCCACCGTTCTGGCTCTCGACTTCATGTGCTTCCTTGTGAGTGCCTGCTGCCACCCCCTACCTTGGCATCCATGCCCTGTACACACCTGGCAAACACCTCCAGCTCTAACCACTCTGCCACTTGCCCCTGACTTCCCAGGCTTAAGCAGGAGGAGTCCCCATCATCCAGTCCAAGCCTCGACTTTGACCATTCACCCAAGCCAGGGTCATCCCCTTCTAAGACAAGATTTTGGACCCTCTGCTTCTGCCCCCTAGTCCAGCAGGTGGACAGCCTCTGCACTTGCCAACTGCCCCCTCTTCCCTCAGGCACTGCTGTTCTTATTCTCTATCCTCCGGAAGGTGGCCTGGGACTATGGGCGGCTGGCCTTGGTGACAGATGCAGACAGGTAAGGGTCTGGGACCCTCCCTCTAGCTCTCCACACACCTTGCTCCACACTCCTTAGGAATAGGAAGGAGCCAGCCCTCTCTCATTCCCCTTTGCTGGGGGGATGAAAAGGCACTAGCCCCAATGTGGGCATGGGGGCATGAGGGCCCTCAGTTGGACCCCTGTTCCTCACCTGTCCCCAGGGACTCTCCCCCACCTCTGCTAACCCTGTCTGTTCTCTGTCCCCAGGCTTCGGCGGCAGGAGAGGGACCGAGTGGAACAGGAATAGTATGTGGGGCACCAGCCCCCTCATTCCCACTAAACCAGCTTTCCCTTTTCTTCTCTCACGCTTCTCTTCTCTTCCTGCCAAGTTGCTGGTTTCTTTTTGCAGTTTTCTCCTCTGCAGGCTCATGTTTCGGATTAACGCAGGCGGTGTGCTTTGCAGAGCAGGGGGCTCCCCAGCTTGTCTCTGCCTCACCTCCCCTTCATCTCTCCCTCTGGCTCCCTGCCTGGGAGAAGTCCCTCCCTGTGAGAAGTCCCTCTCTGTGTGCCCCTGCCTATGCGGCCCTTGTTGGCTGGAGGGGAGGAGTTGTCCTCCAGGAAATCCTCAGCACAATCACGTAGAGACAAGATTGGGTGTCACCAGCAGCTTTTTGTCACCTAACAGCTAGCTCTTTATATTCCAGGGTTCTCTGCTCACCTCTTCTGGAGGCCTGGGAGGGGGACTGCCCAAGGAGCCCCCCAGACTGGGCTTTTTTGTCACTTTGTCATCTCTGTCTATAGGATTGGAGTTGGAGTTGTAACAGCTGTTGGAGTCAGGGAAGCGGGAGGGTAGGGGAAGGGAGGAGAGGGGAGGGGAGGAGAGGGGAGGGGAGGGGAGGGGAGGGCTCCACCCAGGAGACCTTCCAGTCTTCCCAGCCCTTCCAGGTTTTCCTGGTCCATCCTTTCCTCCACCTCCTCATTGCTCTTTGCATAATATTGGCTCTGTTGCCTGTCCCCAGCCCCCGCCAGTCAACTCTGGAACTGCAGGGCCCTCTGGCGTTCTCACTTCAGCCTCCTTAGGGAGATGATGAAGATTACCTCCTCCCTCAAGGCCCTACTGCCCAGCATCAGTGCCCACCTCCACTCCCACCCTGAGTCACCCTGAAAGGAAGAGGCATATTTGAGGGAAGCCGGGTAGAGGGCAGCCATTCCTCTCTGCTTCAGCCTCTGCGCTTCCTGTGCCTTCTGTGCCTTCTATAGCCCTGGAGCTCTGGAGCACTCAGCCCAGCTCCCCGGGGACTCAGACTCAACAGGCTCTCTGATCTCTCATCTCCCTCACCCCCAGTGTGGCTTCAGCTATGCACGGGGACAGTCATGACCGGTATGAGCGTCTCACCTCTGTATCCAGCTCCGTTGACTTTGACCAAAGGGACAATGTGAGTGCCCTTCCCCAAACTTCTTAGTCCCCCACCCCACCCCCAGGGCATATGGGCTGAGAAGTCCCTCACTTTCAGTGATGTGTAGTCAGGGATGCTGGTTTGGCCTCCTCCTCAGCAAGGAAAGTGATTCATCCAGGGAACCACAGGATGACCCCCCCAGGCCCAGAACTCCTGGCTCCTTCCTCTATGTCACAGCCTCCAAACTAGCACAGCCCTAACATTCGTGAATTCCCAACTTTGTTTGCCACAAAGAGTTCTGTGCCCATTTCTGCTGATTAATCCTAAGGCCACCTTTTTTCCGTAGTCATGGCTTTAGAAGTAATAATAAGCCCTTGGCTCACACCTGTAATCCCAGCACTTTGGGAGGCCGAGGTGGGAGGATCACAAGGTCAGGAGATCAAGACCACCCGGGCCAACATGGTGAAATCCCGTCTTTACTAAAAATACAAAAAATTAGCCAGGCATGGTGGCTGGCGCCTATAATCCTAGCTACTTGGAAGGCTGAGGCAAGAGAATGGCATGAACTCAGGAGGCGGAGCTTGCAGTGAGCTGGGACCACCCCACTGCACTCCAGCCTGGGCGACAGAGCAAGACTCCGTCTCAAAACAAACAAAAGAAATAATAAGCCCTCCAGCCCTGCCTAGCAAAGCCAACAGAATCCGTCATGTTGCTCGGAGGTTGCAGGTGGGTGACCCCTGGCCGTGTGGGCCAGTTGACCTGCTTGTGGATTGGAGCTGAGTGGCAGTGGTCCCTTTCAAAAAGGCGTATGAATGGCAGTTCATAACAGACTCCAGACCCCCTTTCATATCAGACCTAACACACAGGTGTTACCTGCCTGGCTCTCCGTCATTAATTCCATGAGGGTGAGGAGCCTAGTCAGAACTCTAATCCTCAGACATGGGCTGGCCCTGGTCAGTCCCTCTTGGGCTGCAAGTCCTAGGGGTGGCAGCTCTTCCAGCAGTCCCAGCAGAAGATGGCCTTCAGCTTCCTGAGTTGGACTCATACTGGTAGGTGGCAAAGTTGTCACACCTGCTAGCCAGAAGTATCCATATGGTCCTCAGACTCAGGTGATGTTGGCAACAGGTAGCATGGTCCTGAATCATGGCTGAAAGGCACCTTTCTACCCCATCCTGTGTTATGTCTGGACCTTCTCCTGGATGGAGTTAGGGGTAGGGTGCCGTCTGCCCAGCCCTCCCCTGAATATCCCCACTCTCTGCCTTTACAGGCCTAGAGGCTAGAGCGGGGAGATCTCTTTTTTTTTTTTTTTTTTTTTTTCAATTTTTCCCTGAGGTGGAGTCTTGCTCTGTCACCCAGGCTGGAGTGCAGTGGTGTGATTTCGGCTCACTGCAACCTCCACCTCCTGGGTTCAAGCAATTCTCCAGCCTCAGCCTCCCAAGTAACTGGGATTACAAGTGCGCATCATCACACCCAGCTAATTTTTGTATTTTTAGTAGAGATGGGGTGTCACCATGTTGGCCAGGCTGATCTTGAACTCCTGACCTCAGGCGATCTGCCCACCTTGGCCTCCCAAAGTGCTGGGATTACAGGTGTGAGCCACCACATCTGGCTGGAGGTGGGGAGAGATCTTGTAGCTCACAGTGACCCTGGGCTTTAGTCCTTCCAGGGTAGACTAGAGGGTTAATAGCTGGAATTCAGGCAACAAGGCCCTCCTCTCTGCTTTTGGCAGCCATGTTGCAAACTCTTATTAGCTGGAGGTCTGGAGGCCCTGCTAACCTTAGAACCCCAAGCCCCACCCGTCCCACCCTGGCCTACATAGCCACAGGGTATTTGCAGAAATCTGTAGATCTGGACATGAGGATTCACAGATAACCCTTTTTAATGTTGGTCTTTTTTCTTTGAGGGCTGAGACCTTCCCTCTCTCCCTTTTTGGGGATAAGCTAGTTCCTAGGATATAAGGATTTTTTTTTTTAGTGAGGGGTGTGGAAGCTGTGCCTGGAGGTAATTATGAGAATGGGTGGGACTTGGCCGGGCGTGGTGGCTCAAGCCTGTAATCCCAGCACTTTGGGAGGCCGAGACGGACGGATCACGAGGTCAGGAGATCGAGACCATCGTGGCGAACACGGTGAAACCCCGTCTCTACTAAAAAATACAAAAAAACTAGCCGGGCGAGGTGGCGGGCGCCTGTAGTCCCAGCTACTCCGGAGGCTGAGGCAGGAGAATGGCGTAAACCCGGGAGGCAGAGCTTGCAGTGAGCTGAGATCCGGCCACTGCACTCTAGCCTGGGCGACAGAGCCAGACTCCATCTCAAAAAAAAAAAAAAAAAAGAGAATGGGTGGGACTTGAGGGAGAAGAGAGGTTCGGGTTGGTGGGCTGGGGACTCCCGCTGACAGCCCTCTGTTCCCCCAGGGTTTCTGTTCCTGGCTGACAGCCATCTTCAGGATAAAGTAAGTGGACCATCTTCAAGCTCTAAAGAAAGAGAGAAACTTCAGAACCTGGCATCTCCCTACAAAATTGAGAAGCCAGCAGCTTTCAGGGCCTTAGCACTCCTTGCCAGCCCAGCACCCTCCTCCCTGCTCTGGAAGGCCAAGCCCTGGGGACCTGAGCCTCTGCTGTTCCCTGGACACTCACTTGACCCCACAATCTCCTCTGTGACCCCCCTGCCTGGGGGGCCCGCTCTGCCCTCTTCTCTCCCTGCCCTGCCCCACGTAGAGAGAAGGGGTGGAGCCCCTGCCTCAGCCTCTGTGCAGCCAGCGGGTGGGGGCAGCAGTAGGCTGGGAGCAGCCAGCCAGCGGCAGGCAGAGTCTGTGTCCAGCAGGCAGAACTCAGGAGATCCAGCCAGAGTCCAGCAGGCAGGCAGTGGGCACTGAAAAAGGCAGGAAGCCGGGACAGGTCAGCACTGCCGCCACCCACTCCCCTAAGCCTCCTGTATGGGTACCTCACTTCACTACACCAGGCTCAGCCACACCCATGAGGTGCTGCTGCCCCTCCTCCCATCCTTCCTTCACTTCTGCCTCTTTTACCACTCCTCCTGCTGGTCCTCCTTCTTTCTCCTCTTCCTCCCTCCACAGATATTTCTCTTTTTTCTTCCCTTTTCTCTGCATTCCCATTTTTCTTCTTCCCCTTCCTCTCTCTGCAGTCTCTTTTTCCTTTTACTTCTTTCTTTCCTTCTAGCCCTCTGCCTTCATCCCTCCCCTTCTCCATGCATTTCTCCTTTTTCTCCCTCCCCCTCTCTTCTGCCTTGCCCCCCTCTCCCCTCACAGGAAATAGGGGACCAAGAAGTCCCGTTTCAGCCCTGTAGTACTGCCAGATCAGCTGGAGCTAGGGTGGGTTTGGGGTGGGGGTGGGTCAGGGCAGGCAAGTTGCAGCCCCTTTCTTGCCCTGGTCCTAACCTAATTCCTCTGTCCACCCCGTACGGCTGCAGGGATGATGAGATCCGGGACAAATGTGGGGGCGACGCCGTGCACTACCTGTCCTTTCAGCGGCACATCATCGGGCTGCTGGTGGTTGTGGGCGTCCTCTCCGTAGGCATCGTGCTGCCTGTCAACTTCTCAGGGGACCTGCTGGGTCAGTGAGGGCCAGGACGGCTAGGGTGGAGAGAGGATGGGGCTGGAGGGGATGTGCCCTGACCCCACCATCATCCTCTCCCTCTTCTCACCCCCTAGAGAACAATGCCTACAGCTTTGGGAGAACCACCATTGCCAACTTGAAATCAGGGTAAGATGTGAAGCTGGTCGGCCAGGCCAAGGTCTGTGACCACAGTCTGGGCCATGATGTGGGACAGAGAGGAAAGGCAGCTGCATTGATGGGAGCAAAGGCTACAGGGATGGCTGAGGGTCCCTGAGGGCTTGAGTTGGAGACACAAGAGGGGGGTGCCTGCTGAGGATCCCCCAAGGATGACCAGATACAGAAGAGGAGGGTGAAATCTCAGGAACCAGGGAGGGCCAGCTGGGGCAGTTGGAGACACTGTAACCAGCGGGTAGGGTGTAGAGAGGTGGCCTATCAGGGACATTTTCATTGGAATGGGAGAATCTTGGGGTCTAGGGGATGTGGGATGTGGGCCTGATTTGTGAGGAGTCAGTGCCAGAAGGCTGGTGGCAGTAGAGGGCCCTGTCTGTATCAAGGGTTTAACACTGACAGGCTGAGGCATCTCATCTGAGTGTGTCCTAGCCCCAGTGGCTCCCATGTATCCTCTCTGCTCCTCCCAGGAACAACCTGCTATGGCTGCACACCTCCTTCGCCTTCCTGTATCTGCTGCTCACCGTCTACAGCATGCGTAGACACACCTCCAAGATGCGCTACAAGGAGGATGATCTGGTGCGTGGAGCAGAGCCCAGGTCCTGCCCCGCCCCCAGCCTCTTCCCTTCCCTTCCCTGCAGGCCTCTCTTGTCTCAGCCCTAAGAGGTGTCAGCTGGGTTTGAATGCTGGCACAGCATCCTGCAAGTTACATAACCTCCCAAGCCACGATTTTCTCATCTGTGAAATGGGATAACAACAGTACCTCCCCCAAGGTTGTGGGGAATACGCGGAAACAGCCATGCTGTGCCCAGCACTTGGGGAAGTAGCTGTGGCTGACATTAGGATAGTAATATTCCTTCCCCTTCTACATGCACTCACCAAGCCAGAACCAGACACTTACTCCATGCCAACCACTGTACTGGGTCCTCGGGGTCTAAGGAGCTGAAAGTAGTACCCCCTTCATCTGCCTCTATAACCCCTCAAGAGCATAGGATGGCGTGGCTCTTTTGTTAGGCTCACTGCCTGATTTCTGTTAGAAACACTCCCCTGCTTTCCCTGGGACCTGGCTTATCCATAACTAAGGCCTCCTGTCACCCCATCTGCTCCCCTCTGCTCACCTACTTCTCTACCCCCTCAAAACAAAACATCCTTCTCTAGTGCCCCCCACCCCCCACATCCTCTGGCTCCGCTGGGGTCAGGCCTCAGAAGGCAAACCCACTACCCTGTCACCCAGGTGAAGCGGACCCTCTTCATCAATGGAATCTCCAAATATGCAGAGTCAGAAAAGATCAAGAAGCATTTTGAGTGAGTAAGCCATACTTCGCCCTAGCCTCAAGCCCTGCTGCTGAGCCTTGTCTGCCTTTGAACTCCAAGAACATCCTTATACCCTAACCTGGAGCTCTGCCATGGGTGGGATAGAGATTAGATCCAGGAAGCAATGTCCGATTCCAGGGTGGTTTAGCACTTGGGCTGGGTGATAGGCCCCTTTAAAACAGGAAAACGAGGACAAAAACTTGAAGAGCGAGTCACTCAAACCCCCTACCCACAAGCCTCCTCCTGGCTCAGACTGGGTCTAGGTCGTTGACCCAGGGTCCACTGGAGTACATACCTTCTTTAAAATTAAAAGCAGTATTCTGGAGTTTGTGTGCAGATATGACAGGGAGAAGCTCCTTGGTTTCCAGTGGATTCCAAGGAGTCCAGGAGAATTTGAACTGTGTATTCTCTGAGACTTTTTCAGCTCTGGAATTATGTCTTGGGGTGGGTAGAGCAGACCTCCAGGACTGTCCGGTGGCCAGAAACTAGAGAAAAGAGAGGTGATGTAATGAGGCAAAGTGGGAACTCACCTGGTCACCCCATGGCTAGGGATGCATCTTGGGGCGCAGCTCATAGGGTGGGGAATGAGAGTGAAGGGCCCCTCCATGGGGGTGTGTAGGGACGGTCTCTATACCACAGGATTAGGGCTCCTCTCACATATGCATCTGTTCACTCAGCAAACTTTCTCAAGTGCTGTTAGTCATAAGTTACCATAGTGGGCTTTGGGACTGTAAAAAATGAATAAGGCCAGGCATGGTAGCTCATGCCTGTAATCCCAGCACTTTGGGAGACCAAGGTGGGCAGATCCCTTGAGCCTAGGAGTTGAAGACCAGCCTGGGCAACATAGCAAGGCCCCATCTCTACCAAAAAAACAAACTTAGCCAGGTGTGGTGGCATGTACCTGTAGTCCCAGCTACTTGGGAGGCTGAGGTGGGAGGATCACTTGAACCCAGGAAGTCGAGGCTGCAGTGAGCCATGTTTGCACCACTGCACTCTAGCCTGGGTGACAGAGCAAGACCCTGTTTCAAATGTTTCAAAAAATAAAAAATAGAAGAGGCCAGGCACAGTGGCTTACGCCTGTAATCCCAACACTTTGGGAGGCCAAGATGGGAGGATTACTTGAGGCCAGGAATTCAAGACCAGCCTGGTCAGCATAGTGATACCCCATGTCTTAAAAACAATAATAAAAGATCATTGAGGGACGGGAGTTTGAGACCAGCCTGGCCAATATGGCAAAACCCTGTCTCTACTGAAAATACAAAAATTAGCCGGGCATGGTGGCGTGCACCAGTAGTCCCAGCTACTCGAGAGGCTGAGGCAGAAGAATCGCTTGAACCTGGGAGGCAGAGGTTGCAGTGAGCCGAGATTGTGCCACTGCATTCCAGCCTGGGTGACAGAGCGAGACTCTGTCTCAAAGAAAGAAAAACGATTGAGTTCTCAGGGGGTTCATCGTATGGTGATCGGCTTTAGGAGCTAATCCAGGGTCTGATCAGAGATTGCTCTGAGGTCAGTCTGTGGTCAGAATCAGGAGCTGACCAGTGGTCATGATAAGGGACGTTGGTCTGGATCATGGCCCAGACTGAGGTTGAGATTTGGGCTCAGTCTACTGTCAAAATCAGGGTTTAGGCCAGGTGTGGTGGCTCACACCTGTAATCCCCTTGAGAAGATTGCTTGAGCCCGGGAGTTCAAGACCAGCCTGGACAACATGTTGAAACCCATCTCTACAAAAAAATATAAAAATTAGCCAGACATGGTAGCATGCACCAATAGTCCCAACTACTCAGGCAACTGAGGTGGGAGGATGTCTTGAGCCCAAGAGGCTGATGCTGTAGAGAACTGTGGTTGCGCCACTGTACTGCAGCCTGGGTAATAGGGCAAGACCCTGTCTCAAAAAAGAAAGTAAAGAATCAAGGTTGAATCCGAGGCCCAGATCTGTCAGTTGGCCAGAATCAGAGTTCACTCACTGTCCTGAGTCAGGCCTGTGTGTGATCCAATCAGAGATCGTGTTTGGGCAGGATTGAGAGTGAACATCTATCTGGTCAGGGTCAGATACCAGAGCCTGTGTTAGAAGATTAAGGACTGATTTGTGATCAGCATTAGTAGATGGATACTCTTTCACACTACATGCAATTATTGACAACCTTCTATGTGCCAGGCACAAATAAATTAGAAACAAGCCCAGTCCTTATACAGGCTATAAAACAGCAGTCAAAATTAGATCATTCTTGTCAGTATGAGAGAACTGTTCGGGGTCCTGTCTGAGGTTCAAGCTGTCATCAGCATTACAGGGCACTCTGGGTCAGGATTAAGGACAGTGTGTACTCAGAATTAAGTGACATCTTTTTTTTTTTTCCTCATACCATCTTTGGTAGCAATGAATTAGGTGACATCTTAATATTACCATCCAGTTGGAATCAGCTATCAGTTTGTATTGAAATCTGGTGTTGGGTTTTTTTCTTGTTGTTTGTTGTTGTTGTTGTTTGGATACAAATATCTAGTGAGCACCTACCATGTGACTGCATGGGGAGGAGCTGGGGTATAGCAGTAAACAACAGAAGGCCTGCCCTCATTTGCTTACATTTTGGTGGGGAGGGGTGGACAGGGAACAGATGAACTAGTAATAGAGACTGTGTCAAGAAGGGGTAGGTGCTAAGAAAACCACAGCAGGGAAGTGGGCAGGGTAAGAGGGGTTGGGAAGGGTTGCTATTTCTGATGGGGTGGACAGGGAGGGACTCTGACAGGGTGGCATTTGAACAGAGACCTGAGTGAACCCTACTAGTCAACCGTCTGTTCATTAAGCCCACATTTATTGTACATCTACTATGTGCTTCATGCCTGGGAGACAGAGTAGAACCAAACCTGATCCGTGCCCTTGGGAAGCTCAAGATCCTAGTTGTGTTTCAGGGGTGGGTCTATAGTTTCGTTTAGGAGAGGTCAGCCTATAAGCAGGGCTAAGGGAGACCATAGTCCTAATTGGAGTTTTTTGGATCACTGGGATGAGCATGATGGAGTAGCCATTTCATTGATCTGCTCATTTGCCACATGTGTATTGAACACCAAGTATTGAATGCATGAGTTACTGTTCTAAAGTATTAACATAGACCTCATAAACCCATGAGAATTTAGAAACTTAAATCTGGGATAGGGTCCTTGAAATGTACTTCCCAGGAGGTTAAAGATCTTTCCTCTGATACTGTCCCTCAAACCATTTTAGGTTTCCCCTTTGGAAGGGTCCACTCTCATTCATTAAAAAAAAAATTTTTTTTGAGACCGAGTCTCACTCTGTCTCCCTGGCTGGAGTGCTGCAATACGGGGGTGTGGTCACAGCTCACTGCAGCCTTGACCTCCTGGGCTGAATCGATCCTCCTGCCTCAGACTCCTGAGTAGCTGGGACTACAGGCACTCACCACCACACCTGGCTCAAAAATTTTTTTCTTTTTTTAGAGATAGGGTCTCACTCTGTTGCCCAGGCTGATCATGAACTCCTGGCCTCAAGCAGTCCTCCTGTCTCGGCCTCTCAAAGTGTTAGGATTACAGGCATGAGCCAGTGTGTTCAATTGTAAAAAAATATATAAATTGTAATAAAATATAAAATTTTATATTTTATATATTGTAATAAAATATAAAAATTGTAATAAAATATAAAATTGTAATTTGTAAAATTGTAAAAAAATATATAAAATTGTAATAAAATATAAAAAGATGGGGACTCAGTCTAGATTAAGGATTAGGATCAAAGAACAGTGCGTGATCAGATTTAAAAACGAATTACTGGCCAGGCATGGTGGCTCACACCTGTAATCCCAACACTTTGGGGGGCCAAGGCGGGTGAATCACAAGGTCAGGAATTCAAGACCAGCCTGGCCAAGATGGTGAAACCCCATCTCTACTAAAAACATAAAAATTAGCCAGGCATGGTGGCACATGCCTATAATCCCAGCTACTGAGGAGGCTGAGACAGGAGAATCGCTGGAACCCAGGAGGTGGAGGTTACAGTGAACTGAGATTGCACACTGCATTCCAGCCTGGGCGACAGAGCAAGACTCCACCTCAAAAAAAAAAAAATCTATTAGGCTGGGTGCGGTGGCTCATGCCTGTAATCCCAGCACTTTGGGAGGCCAAGGCGGGCCAATCACCTGAGGTCAGGAGTTTGAGACCAGCCTGGCCAACATGGTGAAATCCCATCTCTACTAAAAATACAAAAAAAAAAAAAGGTTAGCTGGGTATAACCTGTAGTCCCAGCTAGTCGGAAGGCTGAAGCACGAGAATCACTTGAACCCGGGAAGCAAAGGTTGCAGTGAGCCAAGATCACATCACTGCATCTTAGCCTGGGTGACAGAGTAAGACTCTGTCTCAAAAAAAAAAAGAAAAAGAAAAAGAAAAAAAAAAAAAAGAAACTATTCCCGCCAGCCATGGTGGCTCACTAGTGTAATGCCAGCACTTTGGGAAGCTGAGGCAGGAGGATCACTTGAACCCAGGAGTTCAAGACCAGCCTGGGCAATACAACGAGACCCCATCTCAAAATATTTCAAACAAACAGACAAACAAATGAACTATTCCTTCACTCAGCAAGCATTCTTCAAGTCCTGCCCAGTACCAGGTACCAGTGAGTCAGTGACAGTTTCTCTCTGGTCAGTCTTAAGTCAAGGTAGGGATGAATCTGGGGTCAGGGTTAGGAGGTCAGTCTTGGGTCTGGGTGACAAGTCTAGGGTCAGTCTTTGGCCAGGGTGGGCTTAAGATTCAGTCTTTGGCCACTGTTAGAGGTCACCCTCAGCCTGGTCAGGGGTCAGGATCAATCTCTTGTCTATCTTGGGCCAAAGTTAGAGATCATTTGGTAGACTGGGTTATGGGTTGGTTGAGGTCCATCTGTGGTCAAGGCTAAGTGCTGGGCTGTGACCGGGTCTTCTGGGAACAGAGTTAAGGAAGTATATAGCCTATGACTAGATGCAGTTTCTCTCAACCTAAAGGTCACAGCCCTGGACAGGAATCAGACCATAGCCCAGGCTTTCCCAGCTGCATGCAGTGTGTCCCTACACATCCTGGTTCGTCAGCCCAGCCTGCACTCACACAGTGCTCAGCCTTCTGCTCCCACTTCCCCACTCAGATAAGCATGAGGAGGAACTGCAAAGCTTTATTCTTGGGGAACTCTCAGTTTTGTAGACTAAGAAAAAGGCAGCTTGAATTGGAGCTGTGGGGTTTTTTTGTCTTTTTTTTTTTTTTTTTTTTTTGAGACAGTCTCGCTCTGTCGCCCAGGCTGGAGTGCAGTGGTGTGATCTTGGCTCACTGCAACCTTTGCCTCCCGGGTTCAAGCGATTCTCCTGCCTCAGCCTCCTGAGTAGCTGGGACTACAGGCATGTGCCACCACGCCCGGCT
The DNA here is from genome assembly GCF_047675955.1 of Chlorocebus sabaeus. Taxonomy (NCBI): domain Eukaryota; kingdom Metazoa; phylum Chordata; class Mammalia; order Primates; family Cercopithecidae; genus Chlorocebus; species Chlorocebus sabaeus. The sequence continues at coordinate 44,369,104 of NC_132920.1, forward strand.
AATTTTTGTATTTTTAGTAGAGACAGGGTTTCACCATGTTGGCCAGGCTGGTTTCAAACTCCTGACCTCAGGTGATCCTCCTGCCTCGGCCCCCCAAAGTGCTGGGATTACAGACGTGAGCCACCACATCCAGCCGGAGATGTGTTTCTTGAAGGTGATGGGGTCTTGGATGAAAGTCAGGGGCAGGTGGGTGGGGTCCCTGCACAAGATGATACATGGACTGTGTTTCAGGGAAGCCTACCCCAACTGCACAGTTCTCGAAGCCCGCCCGTGTTACAACGTGGCTCGCCTCATGTTCCTCGATGCAGAGAGGTAAGGGACTGCGGGCAGGGAAGGGAAACACCAAGGGCCCCCTGCCATTGTGGAGGACATATTGGCTACCACACAGGCTCCCCTGCTAGATTTTTTCCTAGGGCATTTGATTTTAATTCAACTCTTTGGAAGGCCTGTTAATTCAGCTCTGGAAAGAGCAAGGCCTGGAGGTTAGAGTTTGTTGTGAGGGGAAGGGGGCCCATGGTCCTCACTGCATCTGAGGACATGCCCTTCTTTGACTACAGTATGAGAAATTTAGGTCAGCCTGCAGGAAGAACTTCTGGCCCTCTGGGGATGGGTGGGGAGACCTTAGGGTGTGGCCACATCTGAAGCGTGTATCCTAAACAAATTCAAGAACAAGACAGCTCCTGTCCTTGGGGCGTAAGCTAGATGACCCCCAAGCTGAGCCAGCCCCAGCCCCAGATGTAGGTGACCAGACATCTGGGTCCCACAGGAAGAAGGCCGAGCGGGGAAAGCTGTACTTCACAAACCTCCAGAGCAAGGAGAACGTGCCCACCATGATCAACCCCAAGCCCTGCGGCCACCTCTGCTGCTGCGTGGTGCGAGGCTGTGAGCAGGTATGACGCAGGCTGGCTGTTGAGTCTGGGGAGGGGTTGGACTGGTCCTGGGGAGGCAAGGCTAGGGCCCTGCCCTCAGTGAGTCCCCAACTGGCCCTGGAATCCTTGAAGCCTCAGTTCCCACTGTTGGGTTTGTCTGATGTCCCTACAGCGACCAGGTTTTCAAACCTCAAATTAGAAGATGTCAGCCAAAAGGGCGATGTTGTGCTGTACCCACTGACTCTGGGGACTTGAGCAAGTTGCTTACTGCTCAGTGCCTCAGTTTCCTCATGGGGTTAATGTACCCACTTTATGAGAGTGTTGTGAGGGTAAAGTGAGTAATACATGTAAAAAAGCTTAGAGGTGCTGGGTGCAGTGGCACATGCCTGTAATCCCAGCACTGTGTGAGGCTGAGGTGGGTGGATCACTCGAGCCAGGAGTTGAGACCAGCCTAGGCAACATGGCAAAACCTGATCTCTACAAAAAATACAAAAATTAGCCAGGCATGGTGCTGCACACATGTAGTCCCAGCTACTCAGGAGGCTGAGGTGGGAGGGTCACTTTAGCCTGGGAGGTTGAGGCTCCAGTGAGCTGAGATCCTACCACTACACTCACGCCTGGGCATCAGAGCGAGACCCTGTTTCAAAAAAAAACAAAAATGCTTAGTGGAGCAGTGCCTGGCTTGTAGAAAGCCCCGAGTCAGTGTGGGCTGGATGCTGCAGGCCCCGGCCTGGCTTTCCAACTGGAGGCCCTGGCCCTAACCCTCCCACAAAGGTGGAGGCCATTGAGTACTACACAAAGCTGGAGCAGAAGCTGAAGGAAGACTACAAGCGGGAGAAGGAGAAGGTGAATGAGAAGCCTCTTGGCATGGCCTTTGTCACCTTCCACAATGAGACCATCACCGCCATGTGAGTCCCCAGCTTGGCCCTCGGCCCTGAGCAGCCCGCCAGGGCTCCCTGACCCCTGTGCTCAGGGCCTTCTGCCAGCAGTGTGGCCTCCGGGTGGGCCTGTGGTTACCAGTGCCCATCTTTCTAGCATCCTGAAGGACTTCAACGTGTGTAAATGCCAGGGCTGCACCTGCCGCGGGGAGCCACGCCCCTCATCCTGCAGCGAGTCCCTGCACATCTCCAACTGGACCGTGTCCTACGCCCCCGACCCCCAGAACATCTACTGGTGAGCACACAGGTGGCAGGGCAGGCTTTCCAAGGCCTGGGGGGCGCTCAGTAGGTAGGGGGAGAAGAGGGAGTGTCTTGGTGTCACTGGGGGCCAATCCTGCCCTTGGTCCCTGGAGTGACTGCCCCCTACCTTTCCAGGGAGCACCTCTCCATCCGAGGCTTCATCTGGTGGCTGCGCTGCCTGGTCATCAATGTCGTCCTCTTCATCCTCCTCTTCTTCCTCACCACTCCAGCCATCATCATCACCACCATGGACAAGTTCAACGTCACCAAGCCTGTGGAGTACCTCAACGTGAGGCCCCATGCCCCTTTCACTTTCCACGCTGGGTCACAACACACAGATACCAGGCCCTGATCCCTCTTCCCCCAGCCCAGCCCGTTCTGCTTCTTCCAGCCCCCTGCCACCAACCAGCTCCCAAAAACCCCTGTGTGCACTTCCCTTGGGCTCCCTGCCACCTTCCCCCTCAGAGAGGTCACCCTTAGGTTTGCAACACCTGGAGAAACACCCAGGGAAGAGAGAGAGCCTGCGTTTAGTCCTGATCTCAGAGAAGTCCCCTTCCCTCACCCCTCAGTATTTCTAACTGAAAAAATGGAAGGGTTCGACTAGATCAGTGGCTTTTAGACTTAGATTCTGATCTCTTTATCAGCATGAAACCCAATGTGGAAAAGCAGGGCTGCTCCGATGACAGTAGGGTGGCATGCACGTCTGCCTAGCCTCCCCTCACCCCTCCTGCCACGTACAGAGCATACCTCTTTAGAACCTCAGAGTTTGAAGAAGGACAGTTTGCAAATCACAAGCAGTGATAATAGCGTAATAGATAAGACCCAGACTGCATGGATTCAAATCCCTACCTCATGGCTTGCTAGCTAGGGAAGCTATTGAATATTTTTTTTGCCTCAGTTTACTCGTCTGTCAAATGGGGTAACAGCATTATTGTGAGGATGAAAACATGGAAAGTACATCAACAGTGCTTAGCACATAGTAGGTGTTCAGCAAATGCTGACTCTCAGTATTATTCACCCTGGGGTTATACATATGGCCCTGGCCCCCACCCTCACCCCAAACCTGCAGATGTTCTGGACTTCCAACATGGGAGCCTTGAGAGTTGTGAGGCCCAGGGCCCAGCTGGGGAGGAGACACGTAAGCAAAGCCACCTGGGTCCCCTAGACTGCCCTGCCTGACACCCCCCTGTGCCCTGCTGCAGAACCCCATCATCACCCAGTTCTTCCCCACCCTGCTGCTGTGGTGCTTCTCGGCCCTGCTTCCCACCATCGTCTACTACTCAGCCTTCTTTGAAGCCCACTGGACACGGTAAGGTGCCTCTACTCCCACCACACCTCACTGTGGCCTGCCCTCAATGACCCATCCTCACGGGGCAGCACTTTGCCCTTCAGGCTCCTGGCAGTCGCACAGCTGGCAGGGAAGGGGTAGTGCCCAGCACCTCCACCTTGGGAGGCCCACTCTTCCTGGGGGACACTCCTTGGACATTGTCATTGTTGGGGGAGCACGTCTGGGGCCTGGACTCCCTTGACCTGTACCATTCCCTGCTCCCCTCCCTCCAGCTCTGGGGAGAACAGGACCACCATGCACAAGTGCTACACCTTCCTCATCTTCATGGTGCTGCTCCTGCCCTCGCTGGGACTGAGCAGGTGAGTTGAGGAGGATGGGAGAGGAGCCAGGGTAGGGGGATTGCAGGACAGGGAGAGGAGAGCAGTTCAGGCTCCCTACCTCCCTTACAAGGCAAGGGGCCCAAGATGGGAAGCCTGGCCACCCCCAGGCCTCCTGAGCTACCCACCCCATGTCCAGGAGTCTCCCCAGTGGCTCACAGCGGAGGGACTCCCCCTTCCCTGGTGTTTCTGCACCACTCCAGCCCCCACCCCCTCTCTCCTGTGCTTCCCTCCAGCCTGGACCTCTTCTTCCGCTGGCTCTTTGATAAGAAATTCTTGGCGGAGGCAGCTATTCGGTTTGAGTGAGTGACTGGGGCCCCTGGGGAAGGAGACCAGCCGGCAGGGATGGGTATGCTTGAGAGACATTGCCAGTGCCATGGGAGGGTGCAACAAAGCTTCCAACCCCTGGAGGGGGAAGAAGAGAGAGGATCTGGTGGGGTTACCCCAAAGGCACCCACAAGGTGTCTCGGGTGTGTATACATGGTAGAAGTCCCTGGGGTCTGTGTTGGTGTTCACTCTCTGTTAACTGTCTGGATGCTAAGATCACCCTCAAGGTAGATTTGGGGCTTGGGGGTCCACATTCTGGTAGTTTCTGTGGGGGTATCTTGTACCCATATTCTGGGACTAACATTGGGCATCTCTGGAGTTCCACTTTGGAGGTTTGGGGAGCCATCTCTAGTGAGATCTTGGTCATACTTAGGGAGTGACTTGGAGGCTACCAGGGGTATCCCTGAAGGTCTCTAGAGCCCATATTTTTGGGTATCTGTGGAAGGCTGTTGGCCTTATAACTCTGGGGGTGTCTGTGGCAGGGGTGCTAAAGGACTTACACTTCGGGGTGTTTAGCGGTACAAGTTCTGGGAACATCTCTAACATTTCAGGCTTTTATTCAGAGGGGTGCCTATGGAGTTCTGTATGGGCATCTTCTCTGGGAATCATGTGAGGATATGTTGGGGGTCATGCATCATGGCTGTGGGCACAGACTCTAGGGGTTTTGCTCTAGGCCATCTGTGGTGATCTTTGACTCACACTTGGGGCATCTCAGGCACTGACAAAGGTTCCTGGGCTCCCCCAGAGATGTCGGGGGAAGGGTCTCAAAGCTTGTTTGTGGAGGTATCTGAGGTTCACGTCACACTCTGGGAGTAACTGGAGTTATGGTCATAGTGGGGGAATCTTCTGGGTGTTCCTGGGGCTCAGCCTTTGGGTTGAGGGTCTCACTGGGTTGTCTTTGGGGATCCTGGACAGTTCTCTCCTGAACCATCTGGTAGCCTTAGGTGGTCTTGAGCACTCTCTCCATGGCTCTTTATGAGGCACAAGTTCTTGGAGCTGTCTGTTGCCACTCTGTCTCTGGGGGGAACGGGCACAGGTGCTTGGGGGGCTAAGCTGGGGGTGTCCACATGGAAGAAGCATGTTGGTGGTGGAGGTGTGGGGTGCTGTAGTTCTGGCAGTGGGCGGGCCGCCACCGGGTCACCCCAAGGGTGCAGTGCTGGAGCACCTGGTGCCCGCAGGTGTGTGTTCCTGCCCGACAACGGCGCCTTCTTCGTGAACTACGTCATTGCCTCAGCCTTTATCGGCAACGCCATGGACCTGCTGCGCATCCCAGGCCTGCTCATGTACATGATCCGGCTCTGCCTGGCGCGCTCGGCCGCCGAGAGGCGCAACGTGAAGCGGGTACGGCCGCCTGGGGAGCAGCGGCCCGCACAGCGCCCCCTGGTGGCCCAACAAGAAACAGCAGCCATCGCGCTAGGGTTGAGGGGCACAGGAGGGCTGAGACTTGGGGAGTCCAGTTGACTCACAGTGGCTCCGGGCCATCCCCTTCCCATATCTGGGGCCTTCGTATTCCACCATGGGTGGACATAGGTAACCCTGAAGGCCCCTGCCAGTTCTGACAGTAGCATTCTATGATGGGAGTTGGGGAGATCTGGGTCCCTAGCACTAGGGTCCCTCTGTCTTAATAAGAGGGCTCTGGGCATCCCACTCCCAAGTCCACCCAACTCTTACCCCCTACCTGCCAGGCCCCGACCCCTTGAAGGCCCCTCTCCATGCCCCATCACTGCAACCGCCGTGAGCCTCCTCTCAGCCATAGCCCCTCTCTCCATCTGCTCTGCCCTACCCAACCCTAGACATTAGGTCCTGTTCCCCATGGCTTCTTTTCTGGCCCCAGAGGTCCTGGCTCCCTTCCCCCTCCCTCCTTCCCTGCCCCTCTGGTCAGTCCCTGCCTCCCTGAGCCATCCTCCTGCCCATCTCCCCCCCAGCATCAGGCCTACGAGTTCCAGTTTGGCGCAGCCTACGCCTGGATGATGTGCGTCTTCACGGTGGTCATGACCTACAGTATCACCTGCCCCATCATCGTGCCCTTCGGTAGGCACCGCCGCGCCGGGACCTGGGCCCTGCTCGGGGGGACCCAGGACCTCACCCTCTCCACTCTAGGAAGGCAGGCCACCCCGAGTGGACAGGGCCCGGCTGGGAGACCGGCCCCTCGGGGCTCCCGCCCGGTCCCTGGCTCAGTCTGGGGCCTGGCCTGTGGGGAGGAGGGGGAGAGCCATCAGCTCAGGCCAGACCCAGCTGGCATGTGGTCCCCAGGGCAAAGTCACCCCAACATGGCCATACTCACCCACACCTGTGCCTTCCCTCAGTGGGATGTGCTTGGACACAGATCACATATGTGCTGACATGTTCACACACACACTCCCACACAGGCATCCATGTGCACACTTGTACACCATCCTGTAAACTCAGGAAAGACCTGGATTCCAGGGTGGGACGAGTCCTTGCCACTCATGGAGATAGTCTGCTGTATCTGAACTATGTGACTTGGCCAGGTCTCTCCTCCTTTTTGAAGTTTAGCAGTTTCTCTTTAACCATCACCCCCACTGGTAGCCTCTACTTTCCTCCCCAATAACATCCTAACTCCTTAACCAACCCTCCCTGGTTATTGAAGGCTCCAAGTTCCCAAACTAACTTCCTTGTCCTCATTAGAAACTCCCTATCCCTCAACCTGTAGGGAAATAGAACTTGTCCCTTAATTTATACTTACCTGTTTAGGGACAGGGATAGAGAAAAATGATACGGGTTTTAAAAAGATGCTTGTTGATCCAGATAACTAGATTTCCAGTAGTAGAATTCCCAATGAGGAGTGCAGAATGAAGGGGTGGAAGCGGAGGAAGCTGAAGTTCTGTGATCAGGCTGGGGCATGGGGCACTATCCCGTCCTGGGGCCCGGGCAGGAGGAGGGGGCCAACCCTTCGGCCCTCTCAGGACCAGGACAACCTGTGACAGACACACAAAGGTTCGGCGGCACTGGTTCCGAGGTCAGGGCCCATGTGGCTTCCCTTAGGGCTCATGTACATGCTGCTGAAGCACCTGGTAGACAGGTACAATCTCTACTACGCCTACCTGCCGGCCAAGCTGGACAAGAAGATCCACTCGGGGGCTGTGAACCAGGTGGTAGCCGCGCCCATCCTCTGCCTCTTCTGGCTGCTCTTCTTTTCCACCATGCGCACGGGTGAGGGATCCCTACCCAGGGAACGGGGGCGCGAACAGAGGGGATTCCAGCCAGAGTCCAGGCAGAGCAGGCCACAGGAGAAGCCGCATGGCTGGGGGTGGCAGGCAAGGGGCCTGGGAGAGGCTGGGACCAGGCTGTAGCACCTGGGAGAGTGAGGACTGCATTCAGAGGGTATCAGAAGCTGGGGTGGGGAGGCCCTGGGGGTACCCACAGGAGATAGCAACCCCATTCTTTGCCCCCTAACACCAGGGTTCCTAGCTCCCACATCTATGTTCACATTCGTGGTCCTGGTCATCACCATCGTCATCTGTCTCTGCCACGTCTGCTTTGGACACTTCAAATACCTCAGTGCCCACAACTACAAGGTGTGGGGCGAGGGTGGCAGGGGGGTGGCTGCGGGCAGGAGCTCAAGGGGATACAGAGGGTCCCAGGGTTGGCGAGGGCTGAGGGCAGTACCAACAGGGCCAAGTGGGCATGGGGCCATGAGCAGGGATGAGGACACGCCCCCACTTCCTGACTCATTCTGGGCTCCTCAAGATTGAGCACACGGAGACAGATACTGTGGACCCCAGAAGCAATGGACGGCCCTCCACTGCTGCTGCTGTCCCCAAATCTGCGGTGAGTGCCCTCAAGAGTTGGGAGGGGCCTCTGACAGACTCAGCCTCAAAGCCCAGTGTTCCCTTAGTCTTGCAGAAAGGGGAACCTGTTCCAGACCCCATGGGGGCAGGGAGAGAGCTGGTCTCCCTGGAGGGCTGCCCCCGCCTCCCAGGGCTCTGCCCACTCTGCTGTCCTACAGGCCCTGGTGTTCCCCCCATCCATGAGGGGTAGCTGTTCACCTTGCCCCTATTTCTTCTCCCCCTTCAGAAATACATCGCTCAGGTGCTGCAGGACTCAGAGGTGGACGGGGATGGGGATGGGGCTCCTGGGAGCTCAGGGGATGAGCCCCCATCGTCCTCATCCCAAGATGAGGAGTTGCTGATGCCGCCCGACGGCCTCACGGACACAGACTTCCAGTCTTGCGAGGACAGCCTCATAGAGAATGAGATTCACCAGTAAGGGGAGGGAAGGGCCCTGGAGGCCACATCCTGCCCCACCCCACCCCTACTCCCACGGACACTAAAACGCTAATAATTTATTAGATCTAAAGCCCCTTTCTCCCCAGCCCCTGCTTTCATTAAGGTATTTAAACTTGGGGATTTCACCGCTCTCCCCCATGATGGAGGGAGGCAGGGAGCCCCCCAACCTCAGTGAGGAGAGCCCCGAGCCGGCCCCGGGGCAAAGAGGGGTGCAGAGGGAGTTCCCCCAGATCAGTACCCCCCACCCCTCCCCAGCTAGTAGCATGACCAGGAAAGGGTTAATGAGAGCCGAGAGGAGTACCCGGTGCGCCTGGTGCTGGTGGCTGGAGACCTGGGGGACAGGTGGATCTGGGGCTGTCCCCCCCGCCCGCCGCCCTGGTTTTTTCCACCCCACAGTTCCTCCTGGGATCCAGCCCTCCAGGGAAGTGGAGCCTCCAGCCCCTAGGGGATGCATGAGAGGGGAGGGGGTGCTGAGTGGGAGGAAGAGTCAGGCTCAGAGCTGGGGTGGCCTGGGGGTGGGGGTGGGCAAGGCTGACACTGGAAAATGGGTTTTTGCACTGTTTTTTTGTTGTTGTTGTTGTTTTGGGGTTTTTTTTTGTTTGTTTTTTTCCTTTAAAATAAAAACAAAGAGAAAAGCTCTGAGGCAGGTGTCTGACTTGAGCTGCCCTGGGTACCTGGACTGGGTCCCCACCCTCCTATCTGGAGGTATCTGTGTGACCCTAGGCAAGTTGCATCATACCTCTGGACCTCACTTTCCTTATCTATAAAATGGGAATAGCAATGTCATGGCCTCTAGCTGTTTTAAGGATTAAATAAATAGGAAGTTCTTAGCCCAGTGTTTGGCACATAATAACAAACCATAATTAATATTCTCATAGATGAGGAGATTGAGTCCCAGAAAGGAGAGGTCCCTGCATGACGCTGGGCAAGGGACTTGTTCAGTGTCTCATTTCTGTGTCAGGGAGAGGAGAGAGAGGGGCCGGGGAGAGAATTCAGGTGTATCTCAGAGGCAGGAAGGGCCCCTGTGCCCAGGTGGCCACCACACCAGCCCTGCCCACTCTGATCCTTCCCCTGAGTCCCTGAGCAACACACATGGGACAGAGATTCAGGGAGAAAAGGTCATGCAAAGCCACAGGGTCCATGCTGGGCCAGGATGAAGGCCCGTCTGAGCACCTCAAAGTAAGCCTGGTCCCAGCCCATCTCCCTTCCCCAGGAGGGCATGATCTCCTCAGTGAGAAGCCCCCTCCCATCCTCCAGTCAAATCTTAGCCATTCTCCAAGACCCAACTCAAATTCACATTCTCATCAGGCACGGTGGCTCACACCTATAATCCCAGTACTTTGGGAGGCCAAGGTGAGTGGATCACCTGAGTTCAGGAGTTCGAGACCAGCCTGGCCAACATGATGAAACCCCATCTCTACAAAAAATACAGAAATTAGCTGGACATGGTGATACACCCCTGTAATCCCAGCTACTTGGGAGGCTGAGACATGAGAATCACTTGAACCTGGGAGGTGGAGGCTGCAGTGAGCCGAGATCATGCCACTGCACTCCAGCCTGGGTGACAGGGCAAGACCCTGTCTCGAACAAACAAACAAATTCACCTTCTTGAAGAAAGGTCCTGTGACTGCTGTAAGCCACGCTGCAAAGGCCCACAGAGCCATGGTCCATACCCACACACATGCATACACGGCATGTACTGTAGGAGGCCTGCATTCCTGTCCCTATTCTTCACTAAATCGCTTTGCAACCCTGAAGAAAAGGAAGAAAAAGGAACTCCTAGAGTGAAGAAAAGAGACCTCAGAGGAGGAGGAGAACCAGGTTCCACAAAAGTCAACAAGAAACCAACAGCAGGAACAGCAAACACAGCAACCCTGATAAAGATTGCCCAGGCGCCAGCAAGGAGCAGGAGCAAAGAGTGCCCAAGTTCCAGCCCCAGGCTGCAGAGAGCTGCGGCAAACACAGCTTGGAGGGCCAGTGTTTATGACAGCGAGCTGTGGGTGGAGGATGGGCCGGTGACAGTGGAGGTGAAAGTTGAGGCCTTAGTCCTGGCCTCAGCCTCCATATGTATGTCAGATCTGCAGTGTTGTGAAACATGAACTCCCAGATAGAGTCCCCAAAGTCTTGGGGCCAAGGGAGTGCCTGCTGGTGGTTGGGCAAAAACTGGCATGGCTTTTTTTTGGCATGAAGGCTTCCCGGTGTTCCCGAAGCCTGTTTTCTGTATGGATGGGCAGGCACGCCACTGCCATCTGCCTGGCAAGCCCCCTTGTCTGCAAAGCATGACCTGGACAGACCTCTGCCCCCACCTCTGGTTAGCCGAGACCCACTCATTCCCCATCTGCCCAGCATGCCTTCCCTTTCCTGCACGGCCTGAAGTTCAAAACCAGGTTCCAGCATTTCCAGATGTGAAACTCCAGATAATGCCCAAGCAGCACCCACAGCAAGAGTCCTGAGGACAGCCCTTCCCCAGGGTGGGAGGCTGTAATAGAAAGGAACACCCGTGCCTGCCTGCACCGAGCCCCTGGCACCTTGTCACAGAGTTCATGTCCAGGTAGATCACATTAGAGACATCCAGGAGGTGCAATAGTGGAATCAGGAGTGGGCAGGGGAGACCACAGGATCCCTAAAGTCCGCTTCCTCCTTTCACAGCTGGGGACAGCAGAAGACACAGATAAGAGCTGAAGTTACGGCCGGGTGCCGTGGCTCATGCCTGTACAGAATCCTAGCGCTTTGAGAGGCTGAAGCTGGTGGATCACCTGAGGTCAGGAGTTCGAGACCAGCCTGCCAAACATGGCGAAACCCCATCTTTACTAAAAATACAAAAGTTAGCCGGGCGTGGTGGTGGCCACCTGTAATCCCAGCTACTTGGGAGGCTGAGGCAGGAGAATCGCTTGAACCCAGGGGGCAGAGGTTGCAGTGAGCTGAGAGTACGCCACTTCACTCCAGCCTGGGCAAAAGAGCGAGACTCCATCTCAAAAAAAAGAAAAAAAGAAAAAAAAAGCTGAAGTTATTGGTTTAAATCCTGGCTCGACGGCTTAACAGCTGTGTGACCCTGGGCAAGTTGTATCATACCTCTGGACCTCACTTTCCTCATTTATAAAATGGGAATAGCAATGTCATGGCCTCTAGCTGTTTTAAGGATTAAATAAGCAGGAAGTTCTTAGCCCAGTGTTTGGCACATAATAACAAACCATAATTAATATTCTCATAGATGAGGAGATTGAGTCCCAGAAAGGAGAAAGGGGGAGGGTTCGACCGAGGTCGGCTCCTGTATCGGAGCTTGGAACAAGGTTCTCTGATCCCACTGGGTGCTCTCACACCTGTTCTGTGCCTGATTAGTACCAGGCAGGGCTGAGGGGCACTGGGATGACCTGAAAGTCCCTGTCCTCAGCCATCATACACTCCAGAGAAGACTGTACTCCGGAGCAGAGTCTTAGCTCAAAGCATTCCCTGTTTCCGGTGCAGAGGTGGGACATGTGGTCAGACCAGTGGCCTAACCATGCCAGACTGGGGCCAGGCAAGGAGAGTGTTGTAGGTGGAATCATGTCCCCCAAAAAGGCATGTTGAAGTCCTGGTCCCCAGTACTTCAGAATGTGACCTCATGTGGAAACAGGGTGGTTGCAGATATAATTCGTTCAGTTAAGATGAGGTCATACTGAAATGCATGGGACCCTGCCCCCATATGACTGGTGTCCTTAGAAGAAGAAGAGACACAGAGGAGGGTGCCATGTGAAGACAGCAACACAGGAAAAATGCCATGTCAGTGAGAAAGGGGGTTTTGGGAATGAGAAGACTTTCTGGATGTAAAGGTCAGGTTGGTGTGTCAGGGACAACCCCTCCTGGAAACCTGGGGCTGAAAGAAAGGGACTGGGACCCACCCTGATGGGATGACCATGATACAGTGAGGACAGCCAGGCTGGTGGCCTCTGCACGAGGCGGGGGTGCTGGGTCATCTGTCCCTAAAGCGGGTAGCCCTCAGCTGGGTAAGGGGCTAGGTTACTGAGAAGGAGAAAAGGGAAGGCAGCTGTTAAACGGGCTGCTGACCTAGGAATCCCACTGCAGTGAGAGAGTTCTAGGGGGAGGGCCTCTTCTCCCCCTCCCACCAGAACCTTCAACTGTCAAGCACCGAGCTAGCCACCAGCATGCTGTCCTCCCCAGGTAGGCACTCATGGGGCCTTACCCCACTCCTGTACCTCCTGCAGGCTAGTCTCCCCCCAGGGAAGGAGTTGTGTCTCCCATCAGACTGGGTGCCCCTTTAGGGTACAGACAGTGACTCTTCCATCATACTGGATGCTCCCTAAGGACAGGACCTGGGCCTCTTCCTCAGACTGTTTGGGGAAGGATAGGCCACTGGTGGTCAGACTGGGTGGTAGGCCGGGCAGGAGCTCTTTCTCCTCTCCACTTTAGAGTTGGGGAGAGGAGAGGGACTGGCCGTCCCGCTGTCATGGCTGCTGCGGAAAAGGGTTTGTGTGAAAAAGCCCAAGTAGAGAAGAAAACTTTAGGGAACAGAGAAAACCTCTCCTAAGCCTAGAAAAGCAGGTCCCTCAGCCCAGGAAGATGAGATCCTCAGGGTGGCAGGGGCAGGACTACTTGAGGCAAGCCTGGGACCAGACTCCAGGAGATGGGGAAGAGTGAGCTGAGGGGAAGCGGGTGGCTGGGCAGAACTGAGTTGTTCCTATGGGGCTGGGGTGCACAGAGGGCAGCCAGCCTTGGCCAGCAGAAGGTCAGCCCTGTACCTCACCCTCAGCCTAGGGCACCGTGAGACCATAGGCCCCTAGACCCAGCCTCCCAGCTTCTCAGGTCCTCCCTGTTTACCTGACCCTAGGAAGTTTAGGCCTAGCAGGTGACCCCAAACCCAGTCCTTGTTCTTCAGAAGTGCCCTGAGCTTAAGCCCAGGAGTTCAAGACCAGCCTGGTCAGCATAGCAAGACCTCATCTCAAAATATAATTAATTAATTAATTAGTTATTTTTTTAAAAGTTCACTGAGACAACATCTTAGTTTTTTCCCAGCACCGGAAATCAAACTGTCCTTAAATCTACAGTTCTAATAACAATGTATTGCACTTAGAAAATCACTGAGAGAGGCCAGGCACAGTGGTTCACACCTGTAATCCTGGCACTTTGGGAGGCCAAGGCAGGTGGATCATCTGAGGTCAGGAGTTCAAGACCAGCCTGGTCCACATGGTGAAACCCTGTCTCTACTAAAATACAAAAATTAGCCAGGTGTGGTGGTGGGCGCCTATGATCCCAGCTACTCAGGAGGCTGAGGCAGGAAAATCTCTTGAACCCGGTAAGTGGAGATTGCAGTGAGCCAAGATCGTGCCACTGTACCCCAGCCTGGACAACAGAGTGAGACTCCATCTCAAATAAAAAAAAAGAAAATCACTGACAGTAGATTGTAAGTGTTCTCACCACAAACAAATAACAAGTGTGTACAGTAATCCTGATATTAATTAGCTCAACTGAGCCATTCCACAATGAATAAATATTTTAAAACACCATGTCGTACACAACAGATACATACTTTTTTGGTCAGCAAAATAAAATAGATTTAGTTAAAACCGATCTACAGGTTCTCAGTCTGTTGGAGGAGACAGGATGTGCAGCTGCAGCAGAAAGCTTCCTGTCCGTTCGTGCCTTATGCGGCAGCCCCTACATTCCACGCTTCGCAGTTTCAGTTACCCACTGTCAACTGCAATCTGAAAACATTAAGATATTTTGAGAGAGACCACATTCACATTACTGATATTATATTGTTGTATTTGTTCTATTTTATTACTTGTTATGGCTAACTGCTTGTGTTAACTATGCCTAATTTATAAACTAAACTTTATCATAGGTATGTACATAAAGGAAAGACATAGTATTGATATATACAGGGTTTTGGGACCGGGTGCGGTGGCTCATGCCTGTAATCCCAGCACTTTGGGAGGCCGAGGGGGGCGGATCACAAGCTCAGGAGATCAAGACCATCCTGGCTAATACAGTGCAACCCTGTCTCTACTAAAAATACAAAAAAAAAAAATTAGCCAGGCGAGGTGATGGGTGCCTGTAGTCCCAGCTACTTGGGAGGCTGAGGCAGGAGAATGGCGTGAACCCAGGAGGCGGAGCTTGCAGTGAGCCGAGATCGCGCCACTGAACTCCAGCCTGGGCGACAGAGTGAGACTCCGTCTCAAAAAATTAAAAAAATAAAGAAATAAAAAAGATATATACAGGATTTGGTACCACCCACAGTTTCAGGTGTCCACTGGGGGTGTTGGAAGCTACCCCTAGGGATAAGGGGAGCTACTGTGTTGCTCTGGCCATCTGTCTGCTTCCCACAGGCAGTCTTGGTCAGTCTGTCTCAGCCTGCTCATGCTCCTAGCCCATGTGACAGCTTGGATCTTTTGCCCTCTCTAAAAAGATGTTTTCTTTTGTTTTTGTTGTTGTTGTTTTGTTTTGTTTTTAGATAGAGTCTCACTCTATTGCCCAGGCTGGAGTGCAGTGGCCCAACGTTGGCTCATTGCAACCTCCACCTCCCAGGTTCAAGCGATTCTCCAATCTCAGCCTCCTGAGTAACTGGGACTACAGGCACGTGCCACCACACCCAGCTGATTTTTATGTTTTTAGTAGAGACGGCGTTTCACCATGTTGGCCAGGCTGGTCTTGAATGCCTGACTTCAGGTGATCCACCCACCTTGGCCTCCCAAAGTGCTGGGATTACAGGTGTGAGCCACAGTGCCCAGCCTAAAGACATTTTCCATGACAACTGTGGTGGTGTGGATAGGTGTGTCAGTCTTTCCTCCAAGTCAGAGCTGAGTAATGACCTCACACCCTGGGGACTGGGTATGCAGCTTCGAAGCAGGGTTTGGGGGCCAGACAGTGAGAAATGGTTTGTTGGGCTGGGTGGTGACTAGGGGACAGAGGGCTCTGGGGAAATGAGACAAGGGAGGTGAGATGGAACCTGAAGTGCCTTGGCCTGCCCTCTGATGTTCTTTCAGTCTTCTCAAACAACAGCATCTTCCCTGGTCCTTCCAGGCCCCCAGGAGAGCTCAACACCCTCAGTCCTCGGAGCAGCCAGGGTAGCGGCTGCCTGGAGTGACTGCACAGTGGAAGGGCATGGAGTGGTTTGCCTTATCGTGTGAATGGCCTTAGATGATTGGCTCAACCCAGGTTTGTCAACCCCAGCTCTCTTGACATTTTGAACTGGAAAATTCTTTATTGTGGAGGCTTTCCTC
Organism: Chlorocebus sabaeus; assembly: GCF_047675955.1. Taxonomy (NCBI): domain Eukaryota; kingdom Metazoa; phylum Chordata; class Mammalia; order Primates; family Cercopithecidae; genus Chlorocebus; species Chlorocebus sabaeus. The sequence continues at coordinate 44,384,610 of NC_132920.1, forward strand.
TACACTGAGGGGTGCCCAGCAGCATCCCTGGCCTCGACTTACTAGATGCCAGTAGCTCCCCGAGACCTGCCCCAGTTATGACAACCAACACTGCCTCTAGACATTGCCACCTGTTCCCTGGGGGCCATCATCTCCCCGGGTTGAGAACCTCTGACTCAAACTCTCTGGGAGGCCCTGGCTTCCACCCAGGTCAGATGGGAATAGTCATCCTGATCTGCCAGCTTCACAAATATGGATTGGGGCTGAAACAGAAGTGTTCAGCTCTCCCCTCTCAGGACTGCTTTCCACCCTTCCCTCGGAACCCTCTTCATCTGAAGGGGGCTCCACTGTTTATCCCCCTCAGCCCCCCTCACGGTCTCTTTGAATAAAGACATACACACACACACACACACACACACACACACACACACACACCTGTAATCATAGCCTGAGGGGATGAGGGGGCTTCCGTTATCATTTCTAAGATAATCCCCGAGAGCTTGGGTTAGAAGAGACGGTTTGAGGAAAATGGAGGGAGAAAAGAATGGGGAGAACTCCCAGACTCTGGCTCTACTCACCTGCTTCCCTGCTTCCCAGCCCTGATACTTCCAGAACCAGGAAGTCAAAGTGCACCCCACCCTCAGGAGAACGGGATGTGCTTAGAGCAGGGAAAGGGGGATAGTCACTCTCCCGCAGAACCTCCTTGATGATCCTCTCAACCTGGTGGCCTCTTTTCCTGCCCCTTCTTCTGTCTCCGTGGCCCTTGGAGCTGAACCTATGGAGGAATCGCATGGGAGGGTCTTCTCCACGCTCCATGTTGGGGGTGCATTCACCTTGACCCCTCAGTGCCAGCCCAGAATAAATGCTCCATAAAACATGCCTAACATGAGTTAGGGTTTGCTCTCAGGAGCTCAACCCAGTGGCAAAGACAGACAAGCACACACATGACTCCAATATTGGAGTAATCTCACTAGTATCATTAAATCCTATGATGGAGGGACACATATGTGACACAGAGCACAGGCCATGTGATCCTAGAAGGAGCTCAGCAAACACCAGTTGACCAGCCAGGTCAGTGGGGAGAAGGTGACTAATGTTTACTGAGCATCTACTAACCCCCAGTCTTTCTCACACATGTCGCATTCTTCAACCCTGAAACACCCTCCCATGTAGAATGTAGCAGCCTCTATACACAGGTGAGGAAACCAAGGCTCAGGGAGGTCAAACAACTCGCCTAAGGTCACACAGCTGACACTCTGGCTCCAGTGCAGCCCAAGGCATTAGCTCTGCTAAAAAGGGACAAGCCACCCCTTTTCCAACACCTTTATCCATCCTCAACACCCCCTTTCAGCTGCGCCACACAGGGGAGGTGACTTCACAAAGACCACACACAAGTTGCAGTACAGTGGACAAAGGGGACGCACCGAGGCCAGCTGACTCACTCATCCTTCTCCAGCACAGCCGTGGCCCCTCACTGTGGCAACCTCCCAGCAAGGCAGCTGGGAGGTTGAGAGCATAGAGCAGCCTGCCCTGACTGTAATGCCCACCGAGTCTGAGGAAGTTCAGCCTCTCTCTATCTCAGTTTCTCTGTCTACAGCAGGGAAGTTATAATAGTAAGCCTAACCAGTGGGGTTGTTGTGAGGATTCAATCAGCTAATGCATGTAGGGTGTTTAGAATAGTGCCAGGCATGTAGTGAGCCCTCAAGCGCTGTTAACTATTATTTTTAGAAATGCTATATAAGGGCTCACTACTCATAACTGAGGCAGGATTCCTAATATCTTCTCATCACAAGCCAAAGGCTCTATTGTAATGAGCCCTCAAACGCTGCTAGCTATTATTATTTTTAGAAATGCTATATAAGTGCTCACTACTCATAACTGAGGCAGGATTCCTAATATCTTCTCATCACAAGTTACAGGCTCTATGGAGAAGCAAAATTCAGGATCCTGAGTCTCCTCAACCTTATTATTTTTTTGTTTGTTTGTTTTTGAGACAGGGGTCTCACTTTGTCACCCAGGCTGGAGCACAATGGAAGTGAAGGGGTGGCCTGCCCCTCCACACCTGTTGTTGTTTCTCGATAGGTGGAACGAGAGACGAGAAAAGAAATGAGACACAGAGACAAAGTATAGAGAAAGAAAAAGTGGGCCCAGGGGACCGGTGCTCAGCATACAGAGGACCCACGCTGGCACTGGTCTCTGAGTTCCCTTAGTATTTATTGATAATTATTTTTACCATCTTAAAGATAAGGGAGTGGCAGGACAATAGGATCATTGTAGGGAGGAAATCAGCAGTAAGACCTATGAACAAAAACCTCTGTGACATGAATAAGTTTAAAGGAAAACGCTGTGCCTTGAGATGCATATGCAAACATCTCCATAAACCTTTTAGCAGCATTGTTTCAGCCTACCACATGGGGAGAAACCTTGGACAATACCTGGCTTTCCTAGGCAGAGGTCTCTGCAACCTTTGGCCATGTACCTGTCCCTGGGTAGTTGAAATTAAGAGAATGGTGATGACTTTTAACCAGCAAGCTGCCTTCAGGCACTTGTTTAACAAAGACACATCCTGCACAGCCCAAAATCCATTCAACCTTGAGTCACCGCACCACATGTCTCTTGCAAGGACAAGGTTGGGGGTAGGGTCACAGATTAACAGCATCTCAAATAGAGAACAAAATGGAGTCTCTTATGTCTACTTCTTTCTATATAGACACAGTAACAGGCTGATCTCTCTTTTCCCCACAGGAAGAATTAGGGCTCACTGCAGCTTCCAACTCCCAGCCTCAAGCGATCCTCCCACCTCGGCCTCCCGAGGAGCTGGGACCACAGGCACATGCTACCATGCCCAGTTAATTTTTTTTAATTTTTATTTTGTAGGCACAGGAGTCTCACTATGTTCCCCTTGCTGGTCTTGTGAGGCTGAGGAGGGAGGATTGCTTGAGCTCAGGAGTTTGAGGTTGCAGTGAGCCGTAACTGCCACTGCCCTGCAGCCTGGGGAACAGAGTGAGACTCTGTCTCAAAAAAGTATATCTATATTGAACACTTACTATATACTCAATACAGCAGCAGGGATACAGCAGCAAACAAAACAGACAAAAATCCCTGCCCTCACAGGCTTTCACTCATGAGGGAGGTAAACAATAAACAAAATATATTGTATATTGGGGTTGCTGCAGGATAGGGAGTAGGGGAGGGGTGGGAGAGAGAAAACATCTATGAAAAATTAACCACAATACTAAGCAAGGCATCCATTCATTCATTGCAAACATTTTTGAGCCAGCATTTTGAAACTGAGTAGTATACAAGGTGGCCTCACCCTCTCCTCTTGAGAGCTCACAGCCTCACAGAGGAGGCAGACAAGTCAACTCAGGGAAGGCAGGTAGTGATGGGTGTCCTAACAAAAGTGTAGGAAGATAGCGCAGCTCCAAGTTCTGTGCGGACACCACCGGGGAGGCTTCACAGAGGAGGCAGCATCAAGCAGGCACTGGGAGGCTGGACAGGACTTTTTCCCAGTGGACCCATTGTGAGCATGGGATCAGGAATGATTGCAGGCAGAGGCACAAGGACGGCAAGAGGAATGAGGGTAGCCTGTGCAGAAAGGCATGGGGCCAGATGGCAGGTGGCAGCCTGGTTTGGGTTTGTCATGCTAACAAGGGAAACACATCTAAAGTATTGGGCAGGGGGTGCAGTATCTATAATCAGGTTTGCATTTTATTTTATTTTATTTTTATTTTTTGAGACAGTCTCACTCTGCCACCCAGGCTGGACTGCAGTGGCGCTCCCTCAACTCACTGCAACCTCCACCTCCCAGGTTCAAGCCACCTCCTACCTCAGCCACAGGAGTAGCTGGGACCACAGGTGTGCACCACCACACCCAGCTAATAATTTTGTATTTTTAGTAGACATGAGGTTTCACCATGTTGGCCAGGCTGGTCTTGAACTCCTAGCCTTAAGTGATCCATCTGCCTCAGCCTCCCAAAGTGCTGGGATTACAGGGGTGAGCCACCGTGCCGCCCCAGGTTCGCATTTTCAAAATCTTAGCTAACACTGTGGAGAACTAGTTGGGGAGGAGGATGTTAGAAGAAAGGGGCCAGTTAGGGAATCATTCTTCTGGCCTAGATTTTTGCTATTTAAGGTTAACTTCTTGAGTGAGCTTTGTGTCAGAAACAAATGCAAACACTTTAGAATATCATCCATCCCCCAGGTGGAGAAGCCGAGGCATGAGGAGATAAAGTGATGTTTTGGGAGGCCTCCCTGTGAGGGGATGCTTGACTTCCAGTCCTCACTTACTGCACTGGATGTGGCTCTGCACAGGGGCAGCCCCTATCACGGGCTGTGCGGGGGAGGACAGGAGAGATGCTAAGAGGGTGCAGTAGATAAGGGGCATAGTGACAGGGTCTGGGAAGATCCCCAGGTCTCTGGCTAGGTGGAGGGAAGGGGAGGACTAGGTTGAGGAGACTGCTGGAGGGACTGTCTCTCCTGGGATGCAGAGCTCAGGAGAGCTGGTTGGCCAGGCAGGATCTCCCCAAGTCTGGAACACTCAAGAGGGGTCAAAGGGATGGGTCTGTACTGGGAGTGGTGGGCCCAGGGTTGGAGAGGGCTCTGGGGGCTGGCCTTATTCTGCTGGCAAAGCGATATCCTGAAAGTTTCCGGAGGAAGTAAAGGGTTCAAAACCTCATTCAAAGCGAGTTGGTGTGGTGTGTGGTGGGGGCAACATATGTGATGAATTGGAGAAGGTCTTTAGGAGACAAGAGGCCATTTGAGGTCTGGGGGTTGTCTGAAGGCCCTGGCCTCGGCCAGTGATGGTAGCAATGAGAAATTAGGGTCCTAGGAGGGGATTCCTAGTCATTGAAGGACTCAATGACTGTTTTGATGTGGGATGCAGTGTGTTGAGATCTTGGGGAACCAGAACAGGGGGGTCATCATAGGACCTGAGGAAATTTTAAGGAGGTACTCGTGTGGAACAGGAGAAGGGGTTTGCTTGGGGCAGTGGCAAGAGGAAGGGGGATAAGTTCAGCAACAAATCGTCCGTGGATGCCTTTGTAACAGAGATGGGGAGGGTTCTGCCAGCTTTCAACTGAGGAGAAACACTTCCCCTCAGGGGGCTCAGCATAGGGTGAAGGTTGCAAGCTCGGTCCAGGGTCTGCAGTACGGACTTCATCCCACGCCCAACCCTCACTGTGACCTTGGGCAAGCTGCTTAGGCTCTGGGCCTCTGCTCCCTTTTCCAGTAATCAGGGTATTGCATGTACCCCCTTGTAGGGCTGGTGTGCCTGGCACAGAGAAGGTGCTCAGTGCTGTCAGCTCTGCTGTTATAACTAGTCTCCTGGTTCTGTTACTCAGGGGAGGAGGAATAACTGAGACCTCCTGCTCTTGCCTCTGGGGTCTCGCCCTTCTGTGGGTTCAATCAGGGTCTTACCTGTAAACAACCCCAGAACCCTGCTGCCCTCCCTGTAGCTGCACCCCAACCTAGTTCTTTTCCTCATTCTAAAATCTTCCTATACCCCAGCCCCAGCTGGGCTCTGTTTAACTTTAGGCCACAGCCTTCCTCCCCTCCTCCCACTCTCTTTCTTATTCTAGGGCCGGGTCTTCCAGAGTCAGCAGAGAGCCTGGATGGATCACAGGAGAAGCCTCGGAGCTCATATGCGGGTAGGACTGTAGACTCAGTCGTGGCTCTGTGGCCTCCCTTTGTCTTCCTCCTCCTTCACTCTCTTCTCTTCCCTTGGGCCTGCTGATGGGGGAAGTCAGTTGTGTTGTGTGGGGAGGGCGGTGCGGGGAGGGGAGGCTACCCTCAGGAAGGGATGTTGGCGGTTCGCAGTCCCCCTGGGGTAGGAGGTGTGGGCAGGGTGTCCAGAGTCCCAAGCCACCTGGCAGGCCCGGGATCTATCAGCCAGCCTGACTCAACTCTTACCCTGACACTCACCCAGTGCCACCCACTCAGCCATTACCTGACCCAGCCCACCCCCAGCAGCCCCTTCCCTCTGCCCTCTACCCTCTATACTCCATTATTTCCACTCTCCTTAAAAGAGCGGAGTCTAGGCCGGGCGTGGTGGCTCATGACTGTAATCCCAGCACTTTGGGAAGCTGAGGCGGGTGGATCACCTGAGTTCAGGAGTTCGAGGCCAGCCTGGCTAACATGGTGAAATCCTATCTCTACTAAAAATACAAAATTAGCCAGATGTAGTGGTGGGCGCCTGTAATCCCAGCTACTCAGGAGGCTGAGGCAGAAGAATCACTTGAACCTGGGAGGCGGAGGTTGCAGTGAGCCAAGATCGTGCCACTGAACTCCAGCCTGAGCAACAGACTGAGACTCCGTCTCAAAAAAAAATAAAAATAAAAATAAAAGCAGCATCTGTTTAGATGGTCTGGAGGCCATTTTTTTTAAAAAACAGCTTTATTGAGAGACAATTCAAATACCCTACAGTTCACCCATTTAAAGTGTACCATTTGGCTGGGTGCAGTGGCTCATGCCGGTAATCCTAGCACTTTGGGAGGCCAAGACTGGAAGATTGCTTGAGCCCAGGAGTCCAAGACTGGTCTGGGCAACATAGTGAGATCCTGTCTCTACAAAAATTAGAAGTTAAAAAATTAGACAGGCATGGTCCCAGCTACTCAGGAGGCTGAGATGAGAAGATAATTTGAGCCCGGGAGGTCAAGGCTGCAGTGAGCTGTGATCAAGCCCCTGTACTCCAGCCAGGCCTACAGAGTGAGACTCTGTTTAAAAAAAAAAAAACACCAAAGGGTAATTCCAAAGTACAATTCCAGTTGGGTGTGGTGGGAGTACAAGACCAGCCAACATGGCAAGACTCTGCCTCTTAAAAAAAAAAAAATGGAAAAAAAAAAGTGTGTAATTCAGTGCCTTTTAGTATATTCACAGAGTTATGCATCCAGCACCACAACAAATTTTAGATTGTTTTCATTATTCTCCCAAAGAAATCCCATACCCTTTAGCCATCAACTTCTAATCCCCCATCTCCTTAAGCAACAGGCAACCCCTAATCTACGTTCTGTCTCTCTCTATAGACATTTTATATAAATAGAATCACACAATATGGGTTTTTTGTTTGTTTTGTTTTGTTTTGTTTTGTTTTGTTTTTTGAGATGGAGCCTCACTCTGTATCCCATATTGGAATTCAGTGGCACCATCTTGGCTCACTGCAACCTCCACCTCCTGGGTTCAAGCAATTCTCCTGCCTCAGCCTCCCGAGTAGCTGGGATTACAGGCGCCTGCCACCACGCCCAGCTAATTCTTGTATTTTTAGTAGACATGGGGTTTCACTATGTTGGCCAGGCTGGTCTCAAACTCCTGACCTTGTGATCCGCCCACCTTGGCCTCCCAAAGTGCGGGGATTACAGGCGTGAGCCACCGCGCCCAGCCTATTTATTTATTTTTTTTAGAGACAAGGTCTTGCTCTGTCACCCAGACTGGAGCGCCATCACGTCTTGTTGCAGCCTCAAACTCCCGCAGCCTCGAACTTCAGGGCTCAGGTGATCCTCCATCTCAGCTTCTTGAGTAGCTGGGACTACAGGCACACACCACCATGCCCAGCTAATTAAAAAACATTTTTTTGTAGAGATGAGATCTTACCGTGTCGCCCAGGCTGGTCTCAAACTCCTGGGCTCAAGGTATCCTCCCACCTCAGCCTCCCAAAGTGCTGAGATTACAGGCATGAACCACTGTGCCCAGCTTATTACATTTTTTAATTGCGTTATTTGTCATTTTTTCTTACACAGAGCCCACTTATACTGATACAGGAATGGTGGCTCACATAAACTACAGCCGGCTCAAGGCCAGAGGCGTGGGCCAGCATCACAATGCCCACAACTTTGGTAACCAGAGCTTTGAGGAGCTGCGAGCAGCCTGTCTAAGAAAGGGGGAACTCTTTGAGGACCCCTTATTCCCTGCTGAACCCAGCTCACTGGGCTTCAAGGACCTGGGCCCCAACTCCAAAAATGTGCAGAACATCTGCTGGCAGCGGCCCAAGGTGGGCACTGGAAGGGAGGCATGGACTCATGGACGGAGGGGAGTTTGTAGTGATCCCTCTATCACTTTTAGAATCTTCAACCCCCCACCACCCTATTCGGAGCCTGGCACTAGGCCCCACCTTCATCAGAGCTGGGGACAGTTCTAAATATGCTTAAGCCAAACCTCCCAGGTAACCCTAAGGAAATCACCCACCAGCCTCTGTTATCACAGGCTGCAGCTATGCCAAGTTGGTCCTGTACCCTCTCCCCTCCCCTCATATCTGCTCCCCTGGAACTTCAAGGTGGGCATCATTCCCCAGCAAAGGTGGGAGAAAGGTGGGGAGGGGGCGTCCTGGGCCCCCTGAAACCTTTATTCCTTCACTGCAGGATATCATAAGCAACCCTCTGTTCATCATGGATGGGATTTCTCCAACAGACATCTGCCAGGGGATCCTCGGTGAGTGGGGCACAGGGAGCTGGTCTCCACTTGGGGAAGGGGATTGGGGGAGGGGTGCCAGGATGTCTTTTGAAGCTGGAAAACAGGGAGCCCTGAGGTTCAGACAGCCTGCTTCTGTTTCCCTGTCCCTCCCCTTCTGAGGAGATGACAGTGAGAACACCGTGCATTCTGCCCCTCCTGAGTCTGGACGCCACTCCCTGCCTGCTGCAGCCTGGGTCCTGGGGGGATATTAGTTATTTATGGCTACATAATAAATTACCTAGGACTTAGCAACTTAAAAAAACAAACAACCGGGCGCAGTGGTTCACGCCTGTAATCCCAGCACTTTGGGAGGCCTAGGCGGGCGGATCACGAGGTCAGGAGATCGAGACCATCCTGGCTAACACGGTGAAACCCCGTCTCTACTAAAAATACAAAAAATTAGCTGGGCCTGGTGGCAGGCGCCTGTAGTCCCAGCTACTCGGGAGGCGGAGGCAGGAGAATGGCGTGAACCCGGGAGGCGGAGCTTGCAGTGAGCCGAGATCGCACCACTGCACTCCAGCCTGAGCGACAGAGCAAGACTCCGTCTCAAAACAAAAAACAAAAAAACAAATTTTCTTATCTCACGGTTTCTGGGGGTCAGAAATTCAGAAGCAGAATCACTGGATGGGTCTGGTTCAGGGTTTACCAGGAGGCTGCAGTCAAGACATCTGCAACCTGTGATCATCTGAAGGCTTACCTGGGGCTGGAGGGTCTGCTCCTAGGAGGGTGCACTTACATGGCAGGAGCTCTCAGGTCCTTGCTGGCTGTTGGCAGGAGGCCCCAGTTCCTCGCCATATAGGCTTCTCCATAGGGCTGCTTGAGTGTCCACAAAAAGTGGTAGCTTGCTCTTCCAAAGCGAGTTATCTAAGGGAGAGGACAAGGAGGAAGCCATAATGCCTTTTCTGACCTAGTCTTAGGAGTTGCACATCATCACTTCCACCATACTCTATTTGTCAGAAGCAAACACTGAATCTGGTCCACACTCGAGAGGAGAGGTATTAGGCTCTACCTTTGGAAGGGACGATGGTCGAAGAATTTGTGGAAACCACTACAGGTGCTAGAACCTGATCAATCTGGGGTATCAAATAGGATGGCAACGGGGTCCACTCAACCCACTCTCACAGGGCTCCCATAGAGCCTGGCACTAGGCCCCACCTTCATCAGAGCTGGGGACAGTTCTGAATATGCTTAAGCCAAACCTCCCAGGTAACCGTAAGGAAAGGGTAGATCTTCCTCCTTAAGCCTGGTCCTGTTCAAGGATTTCCTCCAGATCCCTCGTTGCGTCTTTAGGGATAAAGCCAGGGTGGGCTTTCTCTGAGACCGAATTCTGTGCCCTTGGGGCAGAAAAAACTGGCAAGGTGTGGGCAGAGCAGAGACCAAGGAGACCTTAGACCCCAGGGCCGCTGCTGTGGCTGCTGTGGCTCAGTAGGCTGGAGGGACAATGTGCTGGAGGAGGGAATTCACTTCTCCCAGGCACTCCAACGGTGAGGGGGATTGGAGCGTCCTTGATATTCCTCTCTCCAGGCAGCCAGGAGGCCATTGGTAGTCATAGAAACTTTCTGGTCCCTCAACCTCAGCCTGGCCTAGGATGCCCAGTACCCTGCCCCTGGACCCCACCCAACAAGGGCTGAGATGCCCAGGAGACAGGTGGCAATGGAGGTCTGTAGTGCTCATCTCCCATAGGATTCCCTTTAGCTGAACTTCAGGCCAGGGACACTGCCCCACACCCACTTCAATGCCTAGCTCCAGGGGTCCTGCTGGGGTACATACTAAGCCCTGGGTCCCCAATATAATGTGGGTGACATGAGGGAGAGGCCTCTTGGGACCTTTGTGGCCACACCAGTGTACTCACAGGGTGCAGGAAGGTGACTGGATCTGTTGGAAGAATGTGGAGAGTATTGGCTCTGTCTCAAATAAAGCAGGTTACTGGTCAGGTGCAGTGGCTCATACCTGTAATCCCAGCACCTTGGGAGGCCAAGGCAGAAGGATTACTTGAGCTCAGGAGTTCAAGACCAGCCTGGGCAGCATAGTGAGACTCTGTCTCTACTTACATATAAAAATTTACTTTAAAAAAATAGGTTCCTAGAGCCTGAGGCCAAAAGTACCTCTTTCCCAAACTCAAGAAAACAAAAGCATGTGGCTCTCACATAATAGAAAAGGTACAGTCAGGCACTGTGGCTCACGCCTGTAATCCCAACACTTTGGGAGGCCAAGGCCAGCAGACTTGCCGGGAGTTCTTGAGGCCAGGAGTTCAAGACCAGCCTGGCCAACATGGTGAAACCCCATCTCTACTAAATATGCAAAAATTAGCCAGGTGTGGTGGCAGGTGCCTGTGGTCCCAGCTACTCAGGAGGCTGAGACAGCAGAGTCGCTCAAACTCGGGAGGCAGAGGTTGCAGTGAGCTGAGATCGTGCTACTGCACTCCAGCCTGGGTGACACAGCAAGACACTGTCTCAGAAAAGAAAATGTACAGAAACTCACCTCGCCAGGGTCTCTCTGATTTCAGTTTCTCCCTGTTTGCCTTCTTCCTGAATGCTCTTTAGTGGGAGGGTTGAGGGAGGGTGCGTCTCTGCCAGGGGGTGAGAATGGGGTACAGGGTCAAGTTCCTGCTCCCCTAGGCCTTGGATTCTGAGGCCCACCCACACATAAGGGGTTGCTCAGGGGTGGCAAAGCCCTGCCTGTCTTTCCAGGGGACTGCTGGCTGCTGGCTGCCATCGGCTCCCTTACCACCTGCCCCAAACTGCTGTACCGTGTGGTGCCCAGGGGGCAGAGCTTCAAGAAAAACTATGCTGGCATCTTCCATTTTCAGGTGAAGGACAGTGTGAGAGCCACCATGGCTTTGTGGGGAGCGGGGGGAAAAAAGTTTACTTTTTTTCCATTTGAAAAATAGCATTTATTAGGGTGGGTTTTGGGCTAATCATCAGAGAAATATCTGCCCACCAAAGAAACCATGTAAGCTGATTTTTTAAGTCCCAAAAGAAAATAGTTGTTAGCAATTTGTGGCTCTCTTTCTCCCTTCTCCTTCTCTTCCTCTCTATTGTGGGTGTGGGTGTGTGTGACACTGGTAGTCTTTGTCACATAATTTTTGTAATCTGCCCCTTTAACTTAGCTACATGTAGACAAATTCCCCTCGTGGCAGAAGCTGGAGAGGAGGCGGAGCCAGGTCCAGGCTTTGGGTTGCCTTTCCCTCACTATCCAGTGATTTATTCAGTGATTCTGGAGAGTGGAGCCTCTGACACTGGCGTGTCATCAGGTCTGGCCACTAGGAGGCGCTTGATGATAGGGTTCCCACGCAAGGGGTGTGTGTTGCTACCCGCAGATTTGGCAGTTTGGGCAGTGGGTGAACGTGGTAGTGGATGACCGGCTGCCCACAAAGAATGACAAGCTGGTGTTCGTGCACTCAACCGAACGCAGTGAGTTCTGGAGCGCCCTGCTGGAGAAGGCGTATGCCAAGTGAGTGCTGGGAGCCGAGGAAGCTGCCTCTGTCTGGGCAGCTGGAATCAGGGGGAGGGGAGGAGGTGGCAGGACATCCCTCCCTTCCCTCACCTCCATCCTAGAGCCCAACAGTGCCTTCTCTGTGCCCACAGGCTGAGTGGGTCCTATGAAGCACTGTCAGGGGGCAGTACCATAGAGGGCTTTGAGGACTTCACGGGAGGCGTGGCCCAGAGCTTCCAACTCCAGAGGCCCCCTCGGAACCTGCTCAGGCTCCTTAGGAAGGCGATGGAGCGATCCTCCCTCATGGGTTGCTCCATTGAAGTAAGCAAAGCATGGTCCCACCTCAGGGCCTTTGCACCTGCTGTTGCTGTCACCCAAAAGGCTCTTCCCCCAGTATCTGCATGGCCAGCACCTTCTCATTCAGTTCAACTGCCTTTTCCCCAGACTAGCCTTCCCTGCCTCCCTGTCTAAAGTCGCTGTCCCCACCCTATTTACTTTCTTTTTCTTTTCTTTTTTTGTTTTTCTTCTTTTTTTTTTTTTTTTGAGACAGGGTCTCATTCTGTCTCCCAGGCTGGAGTGCAGTGGCAAGATCTTGGCTCACTGCAACCTCCACCTCCTGGGTTCAAGTGATTCTCCTGCCTCAGCCTCCCAAGTAGCTGGGATTACAGGCCCATGCCACCAAGCCTGCCTAATTTTTCATATTTTTAGTAGAGAAGGGGTTTCGTCATGTTAGCCAGGCTGGTCCTGAACTCCTGACCTCAAGTGATCCACCCACCTCGGCCTCCCAGAGTGCTGGGATTACAGGCGGGAGCCACGGTGCCCGGCCAGCCCTTTTTACTTTCTATCTGGTTTTTACCTTCTCCCCAACATTTATTGTGACCTGAAATTATCTTGCTTATCTATGTTTTCACTCATAGCCCATCTTCTCTGGATAGTACTCACATTCCATGAGGGCAGTGACCTTCTTTGTCTCATTCACTGCTGGACCCTGGAACTTAGGAAGGAGCCCAGCATGCAATAGGCACCCAACCAACATTTGCTCGACAAAATACATGAACACAGGGTGCAACATATGACCCTGCATTCTTGGCATTTATCCCAGAGAAATGAAGACATGTCTCCAAAAATGTTTGTACACAAATGTTTGCAGCAACCTTATTCATCATAGCCCCCAAACAGGAAACAACCTAGATGTCCTTCAATGAGTAAATGATTAAACAAACTGTGTTGATTACACACCATGGAATACTACTCAGCAATAAAAAGGAACAAACTACTGATACTCAGAGAAACTAGGACAGATCTCAGGGGAATTATGCTGAATGAAAAACGCCAAACCCAGCCAGGTGCAGTGGCTCACGCCTGTAATTCCAACACTTTGGGAGGCTGAGGTGGGAGAATTGCTTGAGCCCAGGAGTTCGAGACCAGTCTAAGGAATATAGTGAGACCTTATCTCTACCAAAAACAATAATAATAATAATTACCTGAGAGAAAAGAAAAAAAAAAAAGACAACCCCCAACGGTTACACACTGCATGATTCCATTTAAATGACATTCTTTTTTTTTTTTTTTTTTTTTTTTTGAGACAGATTCTCACTCTGTTGCCCAGGCTGGAGAGCAGCAGTGTGGTCTCGTCTCACTGCAACATCTACCTCCTGGGTTCAAGCGATTTTCCTCCCTCACCCTCCCATGTAGCTGGGATTATAGGAGCCTGCCACCACACCTGGCTAATTTTTGTATTTTTAGTAGAGCCAGGGTTTCACCATGTTGGCCAGACTGGTCTTGAACTCCCCACCTCAGGTGATCTGCCCGCCTTGGCCTCCCAAAGTGCTGGGATTATAGGCGTGAGCCACTGCACCTGGCCTTAAATGACATTCTTGAAATGACAAAATAATAGAAATTAAGAAGAGACAAGTGGTTGCCAGGGTTTAGGGAAGGGGAATCGTGAGAAGAGATGGGTTTGGTTATAGAAGGGTGACTCAAGGGATGCTTGTGGTGATAGAAATGTTCTATATCTTGACTGTGGTGGTGGCTACACGAAACTACACGTAATGGAATTGCATAGAGCACACAAAAGTGAGCACTTGTAAAACTGGGGAAATCTGTATCAGGTTTATGGATTGCATCCATATCAGCATTCTGGGCTGGGCACAGTGGCTCACACCTGTAAGCCCAGCACTTTGGGAGGCTGAGGTGGGCAGATTGCTTGAGCCCAGAATTTTGAGACAAGCCTGGGCAACATGGCAAGACCCAATCTCTACTAAAAATACAAAAATTAGCTGTAGTCTCAGCTACTCAGGAGGCTGACATGAGAGGCTTGCTTGAGGCTAGGAGGTCAAGGCTTCAGTGAACCGAGATCACACCACTGCACTCCAGCCTGGGTGACACAGTGAGACCCTGTCTCAAAAATAATAATAAAGTTGGGTGCAGTGGCTCACACTTGTAATCCCAGCACTTTGGGAAGCCGAGGTGGGTGGATCACCTGAGGTCAGGAGTTCGAGACCAGCCTGGCCAACATGGTGAAACACCATCCTTACTAAAAACTCAAAAAATTAGCCAGGCATGTTGGCAGGCGCCTGTAATCCCAGCTACTTGGGAGGCTGAGGCAGGAGAATCACTTGAACCTACGAGGCAGACGTTGCAGTGAGTCGAGATCTCGCCACTGCACTCCAAGAGCAACAAGAGCGAAGCTCTGTCTCAAATAATAATAAATAATAATAATAACAATTTTTAAAACATTCTGGTTTGATATTTCACTGTAGTTTTGCCAGATGTTACCACTGGGGGAACCTGAGAATGGGATACATGGGATTTCTCTGTATGATTTCTTACAATTGCATGTGAATCTACAATTACCTCAAAATAATGATAATAATTTAAAAGATTAGTTTAAAAAAATTAACCTGGAGAGCTCTCCCTTCCTTTGGGTGCCCAGTCCAGGTCCTCCGTACCTTCCCTTCCTCTCTGTTCTGTAGGTCACCAGCGACAGTGAACTGGAGTCCATGACCGACAAGATGCTGGTGAGAGGGCACGCTTACTCAGTGACTGGCCTTCAGGATGTGAGTCCTGAGAAATGTGCCCTACCCCAAGGACCCTGAGAAGGAGGAGAACGTCTCCCTGTCCCCATAACTCTGACCTTTAACCACCCCTGCCTACCCAGGTCCACTACAGAGGCAAAATGGAAACACTGATTCGGGTCCGGAATCCCTGGGGCCGGATTGAGTGGAATGGAGCTTGGAGTGACAGGTAGGTGCCCCCAACCCAGGTCAGGGGTGGTCAGAGGATACAGCAGGCAGTGCTAGGTGGACCGACTGGTATCCCATCTGGGAGAAAAACCTGTACAACAGGGCAAAGCCCCTCCCTCTAGATTCTCCATCTAGCTCCGCACCCCAGCAGGCAGGCATTCAGGGAAGAGGGAGTCCCTTGGAGAGGAAGGAGGTGTCACGTGACTTCCGCCCCTCTCCTTCCACCGCCCACCTCTGCTCCAGGTCCAGCGAGTGGGAAGAGGTGGCCCCAGACATCCAGATGCAGCTGCTGCACAAGATGGAGGACGGGGAGTTCTGGTCAGTGTGGCTTGGGGTGGGCTTCCTACCACTGCCCCAGGCCCTGGTCCTTCATCTCCCTGCTCCGCTCCTCTCTGCGCCTTGGATGCAGAGGCTCGGGTGGTTGTTGAGGGGTTGCGGTTCAGGGAGAGGGAACTGAGGATGCAAGTGTGCTGCTGATGGGCTCCACCCCCACCCCACCACAGGATGTCCTACCAAGATTTCCTGAACAACTTCACGCTCCTGGAGATCTGCAACCTCACGCCTGATGCACTCTCTGGGGACTACAAGAGCTACTGGCACACCACCTTCTATGAGGGCAGCTGGCGCAGAGGCAGCTCCGCAGGGGGCTGCAGGAACCACCCTGGTGGGTGAGGGGGTTCAGGGGGAGGGGGTGTGCAGGGAGTGAAGGATGGGCCATGGCTCACCATGAAACCAGACCTGGGGCACAAGTCACCGGAGTCAGGGTCCACGAGGTCAGGGGTTAGTCAGATTTCACAGCCCCTGTGCAGGAGACAACTCCTGTGTGGCTGGGGAAGCTCGGTCCACCCTGGAAAGGGCGTGGCCAAGGGAAGCCCCCATATAACCATGCTGACCTGCTTCCACCACAGGCACGTTCTGGACCAACCCCCAGTTTAAGATCTCTCTCCCTGAGGGAGATGACCCAGAGGATGACGCAGAGAACAATGCTGTGGTCTGCACCTGCCTGGTGGCCCTGATGCAGAAGAACTGGCGGCATGCACGGCAGCAGGGAACCCAGCTGCAGACCATTGGCTTTGTCCTGTATTCGGTGGGTGCCTGGCTGGTCCCCCCGGCCACTCACTCTCTCTCACCTGGCCTCACTCCTTTCTTGCTTGCTTGCTTTCTTGCTTTCTTTCTTTCTTTCTTTCTTTCTTGCTTCCTTTCTTTCCTTTCTTTCTTTCCTTTCTTTTCTTTCTTTCTTTCTCTCTTTCCCTCTCTCCCTCTTTCTCTCTTTCTTTCTTTTTTTTTTTTTTTTTGACAGAGTCTCACTCTGTTGCCCAGGTGAGGGCAGGGAAAGAAAGATTGCAGTGGCACAATCTCCATTCACTGCAAACTCCGCCTCCCCAGTTCAAGTGATTCTCGTGCCTCAGCCTTCCCAGTAGCTGGATTACAGGCATGTACCACCACGCCCAGATAATTTTTGTATTTTTAGTAGAGATGGGGTTTCACCATGTTGGCTAGCCTGGTCTGGAACTCGTGACCTCAGGTACTCTGCCTGTCTCGGCCTCCCAAAGTGTTGGAATTACAAGTGTGAGCCACCACGCCCAGCCGCCTGGCCTCACTCCTTTCTCCCCAGGGCCACTTCCTGCCTGGGAGAGGAACAGGCTCCAACAGGCTTCACAGCCCTGATTTCTTTTTTTTTTTTTTTTTTTAGACAGAGTCTCAATCTGTTGCCCAGGTTGGAATGCAGTGGTGTGATTACAGCTCACAGCAGCCCTGACCTCCCAGGCTTAAGCAATCCTCCTACCTCAGCCTCCTGACTAGCTAGGACTGCAGGCAATTGTCCTGCTAGTTTTTTTTTTTTTTTTAATTTTTTGTAAGATAGGGTCTCACTATGTTGCCCAGGCTGAGCCCTGACTCTTGAATGGTGCTTTGTGCTTTTCAAGCCAGAGCCAGCAGTTTTCTCTTCATGGATTTTATCCTTTGTGCCAGGCATTGTTCCAAAGGTCTCAGGAATACTAACTACTAATACCTTTAAGGAAGCAGAAGGAGCCTGTGGACCAGCGATATGAAGTCACTTGCCCAAGCTCACACATCCAAGGGTCAGAGGCCAAGCCTGTGTCCTGATTCCCAGGCACTCTGAGACTTTTCCACATGCCGCCCCCTGCGGACAATCCATGCCCCCCGCCGACAATCCATCCCCCTTGTCTGCTCCACCAGCCGCACTCATTCCAGGAGCCAAGAGAAAGCCCTGAGAAGCATTTCCCAAGCCAAACCATGCTTTTCAAAATTCTCCAAATCTCCAAAAGAATGTTGTTCGTTCACTTGCTTTCCCTTCTATAAGCAAGTTATATGGAGCATCTACTGTATGCCAGGCCCCAGTTCAGTCTCCAGGGGTTCAATAGTGAGCAAAACAGACACAAGCCTTGCCCTACTCTTAGGGCCATTAGTCCACCAGGTTAACAGACTGGTGCCTCAGGATAACATTTTTGCTGGGGGTGGTGGCTCATGCCTGTTATCCCAGCACTTTGGGAGGCCGAGGTGGGAGGATCACTCGGAGGATGCCCAAGGAATTTAACACCAGCATGGGCAACACAGCAAGAGCCTGTCTCAACAACAACAAAAAATTAGCCGGGCATGGTAGCACACACCTGTGATCCCAGCTACTCGAGAAGCTGGGGTGAGAGGATCATTTGAGCCCAGGAGGTCAAAGCTGCAGTGAGCCATGATCGCACCACTGCACTTCAGCCTGGGCACAGAGCGAGACCCTGTCCCAAAGACATCCTCAAGGTTAGAAAAGCTCAGGAAAGACGACTCCAGCCTGAGCCCTCCGGTGCACACAAGCACACTGAGGTTCGGATAAGCCACCTCTGCAATAGAGCAACCTCTTTAACTTGGTTTAACTCACATTTGTACAAACTTATTTGTCCTCGATCCTCAATTTTAGCAATCTTCTATTCACTTCCTGCAGGATATGAGTGTTCCACGGAAAAGCAAAACACTGTCCTAGATTTTTATCCCAGCTCTTTCACTTTTCAGCCGTCTGAGGTTGGACAAATCACCTCATATCTGTTTCCTTCCCTTAACCTGGAATGATAAAAATCTATCATATATAAACTGTACTTTACGACCCGAAGCTGAAGGATTTTTTTTTTTTTTTTTTTTTTGAGACAGGGTCTCACTCTGTTGCCCAGGCTGGAGGGCAGTTACATGATCATGACTCACTGCAGCCTTGACCTCCAGCTCAAGCAATCCTCCCACCTCTACAGCAGAGGGATTGTTAATGCCAGGACCTTTGAACTGTCAGAGCCCGTGCCCCACTCCACCACCCGTGTCCCAGGGCTCTTAATACCCCTCCAAAAACACACACACACAGACACAGACACACACTATACACATCCCATTTGGCTTCCGAAGGCCTGAGGCCCTTCACCACCCTAGAGATCTGACTCTCCTCTTTCTTCCCTTCCCAGGTCCCAAAGGAGGTACAGAAGATAAAGATGTGGGGCTTGTTCCTGGACACACACCCACCCCACCCCTGGCTGCAAGTGGATTGGCAAAGGGTGGAATTTGGCGAGAGGCTCTGGGGGTCACTGGGTTAGGATTCCAGCCCTCTTGGGGACTGGTAGGGGTCGGGAAAGGAAGAGACCCTATTGGAGTTGCGGGCCACTTAGGTGGTGTCCAGGCCAGGTCAGTTGGTGGTAGCACCTACCTCCAACCCTGCCCGGCCAGGCTGTTCACCTTGGGGGGCCCCCCCTCCCTAACCTCCCATGCCAGTCCTGTACCCACCTCCAGGGTGCATATAGTTTCAGAACATCCAGGATGTCCCCTTGAAGAAGGAATTCTTCGTGAAGTATCAGGACCATGGCTTCTCAGAGATCTTCGCCAACTCACGGGAGGTGAGCAGCCAACTCCGGCTGCCTCCGGGGGAATATATCATTATTCCCTCCACCTTTGAGCCACATAGAGATGCCGACTTCCTACTTCGGGTCTTCACCGAGAAGCACAGCGAGTCATGGTAAGGGACTGCACCTCACTGCTCCAAGGCCTGTCACCCAAGAGCTGCAGGATATCAAGCTCAGGGAGCTGCTGTCGGGTCCTCCCTCACTTTGTCCCTATTTTACAGTCAGGGAAACTGAGGCATGAAAAGGTGAAGTCCCAGTTAGTGGCAGAACCAGACCTAGAACTAGAACCCAGATTTCCATGGAGCTGCCCTATATTGCTTCAAAGACATGACATGACCCCCAGAGCACCCTGCTGAAATCCCCATCTCCCTCCCCCTGGTAACTCTTGAGCTTTCAATGATTTTGCCCAGGGAACTGGATGAAGTCAACTATGCTGAGCAACTCCAAGAGGTGAGGGGAGGCTGTAGGGCTGGGGGTTGGAAGGAAGCTCCCAGGCCTGTGAAGGAAGTTTTCTGACCAGGTCCCTTTCCCGCTCCCTTGTCCCTAGGAAAAGGTCTCTGAGGATGACATGGACCAGGACTTCCTACATTTGTTTAAGATAGTGGCAGGAGAGGTGAGCAGGCCACAGGCGGAGGGCTGACGGGAGGGGCATGAGGGGCTGGAGGGACCCAAGTGGGGTTCACTGTCCCCCTTCCTAGGGCAAGGAGATAGGGGCGCACGAGCTCCAGAGGCTGCTCAACAGGATGGCCATCAAATGTGAGTCTTCTACTCCTGCTGCACGCGACCCCTCCCCCATATTTTGTGCCCCTCTTGATCACTCCCAGTGCCCCCCACGATACCTCATTTACCCTGTCTCTCCTTTCTACCCCCTCCCTTCCTCACAGTCAAAAGCTTCAAGACCAAGGGCTTTGGCCTGGATGCTTGCCACTGCATGATCAACCTCATGGATGTATCCTCCTGTCCAGTGCTCTCTTGGCCCTGTCCCCTGCCTACAAGCCTGGCCCAGAGATGGCCACCCTGGGCCAGCCATGCCCTCCTCCCTGATGGGGATTAGGCTCTGGGGTAGCAGAAGATGCCAGTTCTTCTGGCTGCTACAGTACCGGAACCCCAGGGCTTGTGTGTCCCCTCGGGAAGCCCTGCTGCTTCCCTGTCCCCTGGGATGCCTTCTCCACTCCCTTCTCTGCTGTCCTTGACCACCTTCCAGAAAGATGACTCTGGCAAGCTGGGGCTTCTAGAGTTCAAGATCCTGTGGAAAAAACTCAAGAAATGGACGGTAAAGGGCACTAAAGGGGCAGCCTCCAGGGGTAAGGAAAAGAGGGTCTTAGGAGAGATGGAACTAATGAGGGGAAGCTAGAACCGGAGCCCTAACCACACACACACACCCCCACACCACACTCACACACGCACATACACAGACACAGACACAACACCCCACACACACACACACACACACACACACACTAGAAAAGGGTCTGTTGGAGTGTGGCATATTACCCAGTCAAAATATTTTATAACAAGTATAGCTCAGGTATCAACTAGTCATGAAGGATGCACACAGAGAGCGCCGGGCAGGGCACCAGTGCCTCCGACAACCCATGCTTGGCATTAACCCTTAGGTCACCAGATGATAGGAATATCAGGAGTGGGCCAGGGTTGGAGTGGGGCATGGTGTCTCAGGCCACTGCTATGAGCCGACTGTCCTAAAGTATTTATTTTTCTTTTCTTTTCTTTTCTTTTTTTGAGACGGAATCTCACTCTGTCGCCCAGGCTGGAGTGCAGTGGTGTGATCTCTGCTCACTGTAACCTCCACCTCCTGCCTCCTGACTAGCTGGGATTATAGGCACGCACCACCACACCCAGCTTATTTTTGTATCTTTAGTAGAGACGGGGTTTCGTCATGTTGGCCAGGCTGGTCTCGACCTCCTGACCTCAGATGATCCACCTGCCTCGGCCTCTCAAAGTGCTGGGATTACAGGCGTGAGCCACTGCACCTGGCCTCAGTATTTCATTATTTCAACCACCATGCCATGCAGGTGGCCCTACCACATCTGTCTGTCTATTCAGGACATCTTCAGAGAGTGTGACCAGGACCATTCAGGCACCTTGAACTCCTATGAGATGCGGTTGGCTATTGAGAAAGCAGGTGGCCAAGGGTCAGGTGCGGGCCTTGGGGCAGGGAAGAGGATGGCAGCATCCAGAGGCCTGGACTTTTCCCCTCCCCACTTCTCTCTCTCTCAGGCATCAAGCTGAACAACAAGGTAATGCAGGTCCTGGTGGCCAGGTATGCAGACGATGACTTGATCATAGACTTTGACAGCTTCATCAGCTGTTTCCTGAGGCTAAAGACCATGTTCAGTGAGTTAGGCATCTACCCACACCCCAGCCTAGGCCAGGGGCTGTGGGCCCTCTCCCATACGCCCTGATGGGTGCTGCTCCAGAGCCCCTCCCCCTTACAAGGCACACGTGAAATGGGTTCAAAGCCCAGCTCCGCCACTTGCTGGCAGCTGTGACTTGAGCAAGTCACTTAATCTTTCTGTGCCTCCATTCCCTCCTCTTTAGAATGTGGATAATAATAGTGCTGCCCTCAAAGGACTGAGGTGCAGGTTAAACCAGTTAGTCTATGGAAGGCACTCAGAACTGGGCCTGGTTCCTGGTGAGGCTATGTGAGTTGCTCTCATTCATTCTCCACTGGGCTAGGGGATTTATGTGGGGAACAGCCAGGAACAGCTGGTGTTGCCCCTTCCTACCTAGTTGGGAGTGGTTCTTTCAGAACACTGACTTAGCACTCAGCCCCTCTCCCCCGCTTCCTCTGTAACACAGCATTCTTTCTAACCATGGACCCCAAGAATACTGGCCATATTTGCTTGAACCTGGAACAGGTACTTGGAGAGGGGTGGGAAGGAATCTGCAGGATTGCGCCTGCCTGCCTCGAAACCCCACCCCCGCCCAGCTCTGCTGTCCTCTGGCCAGCATCCTGCCCCCACCTCTTCCCACGCTGGGATCTGCTTCCTGTCTCCACAGTGGCTGCAGATGACCATGTGGGGCTAGAGGTCTGCAGGAGCCTGGCCATCTCTACCAGCAGCAGCGAGATTCTAGCCCAGGAGGGTGCGGTGCTTCTTGTAGCCCTCAGCTCTCCGGTCTCTGCTGATGAAATGGGCTCCAGTTGGCAGGGCCCAGGTCCCAGGTGCCATGTTTACTGCAGCAGTGGGACCTCCGTGCCCACTCCCCGAGCTCAGAGCCTTTCTCTTTTTTCCCAAACCAGGCTTCTGATGGCTGGCTTTCCCCCACCATCGCTCGCTCTCAGAGTATATTTTACTAAAGAGTAGGTGATGCTTCCCCAGGATCCCCCTGGCTGGAGAGGTCAAGAATAGGGAAGGGACTTATAGCTCATTTCTCACGCTCCATGCTTGCTGTCCTGCTCACACCTCCCTGCTGACCACCCATCCTGGCACAGCCTCTCTCTTTTCCTCCCCACCTGTGGACACTATTCTAATAAATAGCACATGCCATTGGCTTCCCTGTCTCTGTGTTTTTATCCCATGAAAAGACTGGCAAGGGTGGAAGTCACTTCCCCAGGACCAAAGGATTGGGTAGCTCTCAGCCAAAGGTGATAGAGAGCATGTAGAAATGTGCAGTTGTCACAATAACTGGAGGCCAAGTTGGTGTTTATGGGCAGTGCCGGATGCTAAGCACACAAGTCTCTCCCTGTAAAGAACTGTGTGGTGTGCCCTATGGTGGAGCGCCTCTAGAGGGGCTGAGCAAGAGCTGGCAGGAGTCCCATCAGCTGCTTCAAACTGGGGTGCCCAAAGGTGGCACTGCAGGGGCCTCAAATGTTAAAAATCTGACACCTGCAGCAACCAACAGGTCACATAAATGAACGAACCTGCCGGGCGCGGTGGCTCACGCCTGTAATCCTAGCACTCTGGGGGGCCAAGGCAGGTAGATCACCTGAGGTCAGGAGTTGGAGACCACCCTGGCCAACATGGCAAAACTCCATCTCTGCTAAAAATACAAAAATTAGCTGGGCTTAGTGGTACGCGCCTATAATCCCAGCTACTTGGGAGGCTGAGGCAGGAGAACTGCTTGAACCTGGGGGATGGAGGTTGCAGTGAGTCAAGATCATACCACTTCACTCCAGTTTAGGCAACAGAGCAAGACTCTGTCTCAGAAACAAATTAAACAAACAAACAAACCAACCCTCCTGGTGTGGGACTGGGAGGGATGAGGACTGTGGCAATAGGTGAACTCATTCCTGCCTTAAAGGTGTTCAGATTCAGATCGTTATTACTATTGTTAGAAATTTGTTGCCTGTTCACTTACTAAAACCTCCCTTAACTATCCTCCACCTTATCCAGATAAGCTGCTTCTTTTAGAAAATCAAGCAAAACTAAGTCAAGACATGTTAAAAAAAAAAAAAAAAAAAAAAAAGTTTGAAAAGGAACCTGTAAGGAAATACAAGGGGAGGGATTGTTAGATATGAGTTCTAAATTTCTTTTCAAAGAATTAATATGACAGTATGTTCAATTCTTTGCCTTCTACTTTTAAACTTCTTCATAAAGCAATCTTTTCAATTACCTACTCCACTCTTATTCCAATTGCCTGCTACCTGTTCTGCCCTGACTCCTACCAAAGTACTCACGCCGTCATTCTCTTTAAATTAGTCAATCAGAATTAGTTTATCCTGTGCAGTCTAACCCTAGCCAATAGGGGAACAACACAGCATCAGGAATAAGAACACCTTCCCCTCCCTTGTCCAAATGTGCGCCCCCCATTGTTCCATCTAGGCTCACCCTTCTATATAGAAGTAACTTGCCTTGCTGAGAATTTAAAAGAAAATTTAAAAAAAGAAAGAAATTTGTTGCCTGTCAAGCTACTGCTCTTGCAGGAGGCATGGAAGAAACACTTATTTCTGGGTCCACCTGTTTTTGACCTTGGGGTCTCTGCCTTAGGTGCCCACACCCCAACCCCAGCCCCAGCCCCCTGCAGTAGTGAGAAGATCCAGGCCACTCACAGCAGTCTCTAAACTGCACTTCTCCCCCTGTCCTTTGAGAGCTCTCCACGGCATCCCTTTCTGGTTTCTGGCAGGGACACTGGAGCCCAAGCACATGCGCTTCTCAGCCTCTCAGGTAGAGACAGCGCCCCCAACTTCCCCTAGATTAGAGATCTGTCATCCCCAACGAAGCTAAACCCTTCCTGTCTCTGTGTACCTGTGCAGCTTCCTGGGATCGCTAACTTCCTGCCACGCGCTCTAAACCCAGCCCGTGTGTGCTTAGTGGAGCAGGTGGGATTCTGATCTTCCTTAATCTGGTGACTGATTCTCTGCACGAGCGCTGGCCCCTGCCTTCTTTGTGACTTCAAAGACTAAAGCTAGTCTGCCTGGATATAAAGCCGCCTTCCCTCCATTATCACCACCCCGCACAGCCTTCAAAGGAATCGTTTCCTGTCCTGCCAGCCCTCCCTGCTTCCTCTCCGTCTCCAGTCCACTCTGAAAGAATAGGTCACACTCTCTTTGGAGCCTCTTGAAAAACTGTTCTCCCACTCGTCATTCTCCCTCTCTCTCTAAGAGATGGCAGCCACCACCTGCTCTCCACAGAGCTTCTCTGGGTGATGAGCAAAAGTCCCCAGGGAGAGCAGGAGAGGTCAGTGGGAGCCTCAAACTAACAGGTCCATGATGGGCATGGTGGCACATGCTTGTAATCCCAGCTACTTGGGAGGCTGAGGAGTTTGAGATCAGCCCTGGTCAATATAGGGAGACTCCATCTTTTAAAAACAAAAACCTAGCAGGTCCTTTGAGACTCTGAGAGGTCCTGGACAGTCCCAGTTGGTTCTGGGGACCCTAGGAAGATGCTAACGCCACCCCTTGTTCCATGGCCTAGGGTGAGATGCTGCCAACTTCAAGCCAGGATGGAGAGGAAGCAGAAAACTCTCAAATCAGGATTATCCCTTCCGGTTTGTAACAAAGCTGGTTACTCATGAACACTCTGTAAACATAAAACGAAGCAAGCTTCATATGAGTAGAGAGTTTGTTTGGACCAAACTCAAGGATTGTAACCCTGGAAAATAGATTCAAATTGTTCTGAACATACATTCCGATTAGCAGCAGTTACAAGTGGATTTTTAGGCTGGGTACAGTGGTTCACACCTATAACCCCAGCACTTTGGAAGCTTGGGATGGGCAGATTACTTGAGGCCAGAAATTCAAGACCAGCCTGGCCATCATGGTGAAACCCCATCTCTACTAAAAATACAAAAAATAGCCAGGCGTGGTGGCACACGCCTCTAGTCCCAGCTACTCAGGAGGCTGAGGCGTGAGAATCGCTTGAACCCGGGAAGCGGAGGTTGCAGTGAGCCGAGATAGCACCACTGCACTCCAACCTGGATGACAGAGTGAGACTGTCTCAAAAAAAGAAAAGAAAGAGTTAGCCAGGACTGGTGGCACACACCTGTGGTCCCAGCTGTGTGGGGAGCTGAAGTGGGAGGATGACTTGAATCCAGGAGGTCGAGGCTGCAGTGAAATGCCACTGCACTCCCTGCACTCCAGCCTAGGTGACGGAGTGAGGCCTTGTCTCAAAAAAAAAAAAAAAAAAAAGTTTTTGTTTTGTTTTGTTTTGGGGTGTGTGTGTGTGTGTGTGTCAGGGTCTCTCTTTGTCACCTGGCTGGAGTGCAGTGGCACAGTTTTGGCTTATGGTAACCTCTGCCTCCTGGGCTCAGGTGATCCTCCTGCCTCAGCCTCCCTAGTAGCTGGGATTACAGACACCTGCCGCTACCACACCCGGCTAATTTTTGTATTTTTAGTAGACACAGGGTTTCACCATGTTGGCCAGGCTAGCCTCAAACTACTGACCTCAAGTGATCTGCCCCACCCCACCCCCCCCCAGCCTCCCAAAGTGCTGAGATTAAAGGCATGAGCCACTGTGCCCGACCCAAAATGCATTTTTAAAGGTAAAAAAGGGCCGAGCATAGTGGTTCATGCCTGTGATCCCAGCAATTTGGGAGGCCAAGGCGGGAGGATCACGAGGTCAGGAGGTCGGGCCTGCCGAACATGGCAAAAACCCGTCTCTAGTAAAAATACAAAAAATTAGCCAGGTGTGGTGGCGGGCACCTGTAATCCCAGCTACTTGGGAAGCTGAGGCAGGAGAATTGCTTGAACCCGGGAGGTGGAGGTTGCGGTGAGCCGAGATTGCGCCATTGCATTCCAGCCAGGGCAACAGTGAGAGACTCCATCTCAAAAAAGAAAAAAGAAAGAAGAAAAAGAAAAGAAAAAAAGAAAAGTAAAAAAGGAGGACAGTGAGTGGAATGGTACAAAGTTGTTTGTCAGGAATTCTGGTTTTCAGAAATAACGTTGATTAGTTATTGGCTATAGTGTCTGGTGTCGCATTATTAGGATAATTTATAGCTACTTGTCGCAATAGCAAACAGTTTCAAGAGATGAATACATAGCTTGAAGGGGAGAGCAGGGTATAGGGTGCAATTGTGTGTCATATTAATGTCTCTCTGGGCTTGATAGTTAAAAGGACTTGCCTTCCTCAGATAAAAGTTATTTTTATTTTATTTTTAGTTTTTATTTTCTTGAGACAGAGTCTTTCTCTGCCGCCCAGGATGGAGTTCAGTGGCGCAGTCTCAGCTCACTGCAACCTCTGCGTCCCGGGTTCAAGCGATTATCAGGCCTCAGTCTCCCAAGAAGCTGGATTACAGGCACCTGCCGCCTCGCCAAATAAAAGTTATTTTCTTTTCCCAACACTTCGCACAGTGGCTCAAGGTGAGGATTCATGAGCTGTGTGTCTTTGGGCAAATGATTTTACCTTTCTAACAGAGTGTCCTTCTGAATCTGTCAATTAGAGGTGACAATTCCTATCTCAGAGGGGTGTTGGATGGACAACTGCAATAATGCGATAATGAAAGTGAAGCACTTAGGCACATCATTCTTTAAAAAAAAAAAAAAAAACTTTGATATTATCTATAATAGTAAAAAAAATTTTTTAAATGAATTTTCAGTTGTGAACACATTATAGCCAAGAGTGGTGGGTCATGCTTACAGTCCTAGTTACTCGGGAGGCTGAGGCAGGAAAATCGCTTGAGCCTAGGAGTTCAAGGCTGCAGTGAGCTCTGATCAAACCACTGCATTCCAGCCTGGGCAACAGAGGGAGACTCTGTCTCACAAATAAATACATAAATACATGCACATTAGATGTTACACACAATAAAATATCAAGCCATTGAACTAAATAACACAAATAGCATGAGGGTTATGACATAGAGTTGAATAAGCAAGATGCATATTAGATTTACAATAGTCCTTGACATTAGTGTTTACCACTTGTCTGCATTAAATATTATTAGCAATGGCTATTTACAATATTATTTAAAATTTGGAAAATGAGGTATGCCATTCTTCTAGTCCCTTTGGGCTCCATTCCCGTCTAGCTTCACTGGAACTCCATCCCAGCTCAGCCTGAATGCCCTGGGAGGCCATTCCCACTATGTCCTTGCTGTCACTGAGGGACCTGTAACCACAGGCAGGCAGCCCCACACTTTCTATTCCCTTTTAGTCCTCTGCTCATAAAACCAGGTGGCTGGGTTTTGCTGGGAAAGGGCACTAACCATGCTGCCTGCATCCTCCCAATCCATGCTGGTTGACTTCGATGGAGGCCACATGGCAAGCTAGATTTGTTCTCCTGATGACTGACTGCCATTCTCCACACCCACTGCCCTCATTTCCCCCAGACCTCTCACTACAGCCTCCACTTTTACTGCAAAGAATGAGGCTACGTCAGAGAAACAGCCTCAACCCCACTCCTCCGTCAGAATATCTTCGCAGCTTCATCCTCTGGTCTCGAGAAAGCTGGGTCCCAAATGTGCTTGAAAACCATGGAATGCCATGCAACAGAAGCAGCACACTAGATGCCACCCAGCCACAGCTGTAGAGCCTGAGAAGATGCTGAGTGAAGAAAAAGTAAAGCAGGATGAGCTCATTAGCTTCTTTTGTTTTTGGTGGTTGGTTTTTTTTTTTGTTGGTTGGTATTTTGCTTATTTTAGGCACAGGGTCTCCCTCTGTCGCCCAGGCTGCAGTGCAGTGGTACAATCATGGCTCACTGCAGCCTCGAACTCTTGTGCTCAGATGATCTTTCTGCCTCATTCCCATGTAGCTGGGACTATGGGTGCACACCAGCTATTTTTTTTTATTTTTTGTAGAGACAGTCTCACTATGTTGCCCAGGCTGGTCTCGAACATCTGGGCTCAAGTGATCTTCTTGCCTTGGCCTCCCAAAGTATTGAGATTACAGGCATGAGCAACTGTGCCTAGCCCAATAACTAGCTTATTT
This sequence comes from Chlorocebus sabaeus, assembly GCF_047675955.1. Taxonomy (NCBI): domain Eukaryota; kingdom Metazoa; phylum Chordata; class Mammalia; order Primates; family Cercopithecidae; genus Chlorocebus; species Chlorocebus sabaeus. The sequence continues at coordinate 44,412,917 of NC_132920.1, forward strand.
TTAAAAGCAATTTTAAAATATGTATCTTGGAGATATTTTTCTATTAATATATATAGAGTTTTCCTTTTTTTTTTTTTTGAATCTGAGTTTTGCTCTTGTTGCCCAGGCTGGAGTGCAGTGGCACCATCTCGGTTCACTGCAACCTCCACTTCCCAGGTTCAAGCAATTCTCGTGCCTCAGCCTCCCAGGTAGCTGGGATTACAGGCACCCGCCACCATGCCCAGCCAATTTTTTTTTTTTGAGACGAGGTTTCACCATGTTGGCCAGGCTGGTTTTGAACTCCTGACCTCAAGTGATCTGCCCGCCTCGGCCTCCCAAAGTGCTAGGATTACAGGCATAAGCAACCGTGCCTGGCTGAGAGCTTCCTTTTTTTTTTTTATAACTGCATAGTACTGCACTGGATTAAAGTCTCACTATTTAGCAGTTCTTTGTTGACAGTTTTTTCCAATCTTTCATTATTATAAATAATGCTGCAATAAATAACACTATACATATGTCATTTTATCCCAGTAAAATATTTTTATACAATAAATTTCTAAATGTGGGATTATTGGGCTAAAGAATATGTATATCAGTAATTCTGAAAAAAAGGAAATTCCCCTCTGCAAGGGTAATACTAATTTGTACTCCCACAAGCAAGATAAGAGACTGCCGTTTTCCCCTACAGACTCATAAACACCGTGTGTGGGCAACTTTTTACATATTTCTAATCTGGTAGAAGAAAAATGGTATCTCAGCATAGCCATAATTTGCATTTCTCTTATGGCAAATGAGATTGAGCAACTCTTCATTTTTTGCTTTTGCTTGCATTTTATTTTCTATGAACTATCTCTATATTCTTTGGGAACATATAAAATATATAATATATGTTACACATATAATATATAATATGTTACATATATGTTACACATATAATATATATGTTATATATATGTTACATATATAATATATAATATATGTTACATATATAATATATGTTGCATATATAATATACAATATATGTAACACATAAGCTATACTTGTACACATAACATATATGTTATATATGAAATATATATTATATTATATATAACATATATGTTATATGTCATATACAACATATAAATAACAACATCTATAACATAAATCTATTTTATACTATATATGTTATAATATATAATGTATAGTATAATATATAACATTTTTAATATAGCATAATATATTTCATATATAACATATATGTAATATATACACAAATATATGTAACATATACAACATATATGTTATGTGTATGTTATACACGATAATATATAACATGTTATATACGTTCCCAAAGAATATATAGTTATATATTACATATACACACACACACACACACACACACACATTTTTTTTAAAGTTCTCACTATGTTGGCCAGGCTGGAGTGGCTGCTATTTACAGGTGGGATCATCAGGCACTACAGCCTGGAATGCCTGGGCTCAAGTGATCCTCCTGCCTGAGCCTCTTGTCCTTGCCCATTTTTGTACTGGACATTTTTTTTCTTTTTCTTTTTCTTTTCTTTCTTTTTTTTTGAGACAAAGTTTTGCTCCTGTTGCCCAGGCTGGAGTGCAATGGTGTGATCTCGGCTCACTGCAACCTCCACCTCCCATGTTCCAGCGATTCTCCTACCTCAGCCTCCCAAGTAGCTGGGATTACGGGTGCTCGCCGCCACCATCACCAGTGCCTGGCTGTTTTTTATATTTTTAGTAGAGACGGGGTTTCACCACCTTGGTCAGCCTGGTCTTGAACTCCTGACCTCAGGTGATCTGCCCGCCCCGGCCTCCCAAAGTGCTGGTATTACAGGCGTGAGCCACTGTGCCTGGCCTATTTTTGCTTTTCCTTATAAAATTCATTTTTTAGGCTGGAGGGTAGTGGCGGGATCTCGGCTCACTGCAGCCTTCATCTCCCGGGTTTAAGCGATTCTCTTGCCTCAGCCTCCCAAGTAGCTGGGATTACAGGTGTGCACCACCAAGCCCAGCTAATTTTTGTAATTTTAGTAGAGATGGGGTTTTGCCACGTTGGCCAGGCTGGTCTCCAACCCTTGACCTCCAGTGATCCGCCCACCTCTGCCTCCCAAAGTGCTGGGATTACAGGCACGAGCTACCACGCCTGGTCACTTTCTTTATTTTTTGAAGGAATAACACATTACTGAAACAGCTATAGTCCCCTCCTCTCCCTGTGGAACATCGCCGTCTCTGCCCCTTCTCCCTGAGAAGGAGCCACTCTCCTGAAGTTGTCTTTCCCGTCTATGCTGTAATTTTTTTTCTTTCTTTCTTTTTTTTTTAATGTGTGTGAGAGACAGGGTCTCGCTCTGTCACCCAGACTGAAGTGCAATGGCATGACTGGCTCACTACAGCCTCAACTTTCTGGGCTCAAGTGATCCTCAGCCTCCCAAAATGCTGGGATTACAGGCGTGAGCTACTACACCTAGCTATGTTTCTACTTTTACTAAATGGATATGCACCCACAAAAATAGATATTATTGCTCATGTATCATAAATTCTTACAAATATGATGTAATTTGGCCCATATCATTTTGCCATTTGGTTTTATTTTACTCACATCATGTATCATGTTTTTGATACTTATCCCCTTTGATACATGAGATAGTACTTTCATTTTATCTGCTGTATAGTATTCTGTTTTATGAATACATCTAAATTTACTTTTCTGTTCTCCTATTCATGGACATTTAAGTTGTTTCTACTTTTTTTGTTATTATAAAGAACATGAATGGATAACTTCTTTTTTTTTGTTTGTTTGTTTTTTTCTTTTTTGAGACAGAGTCTCACTCTGTTGCCCAGGCTGGAGTGCAGTGGCATGACCTCAGCTCACTGCAACCTCTGCCTCCCAGGTTCAAGCAATTCCCCTGCCTCAGCCTCCCGAGTAGCTGGAATTACAGGCGCCTGCCACCACATCCACATCCAGCTAATTTTAGTATTTTTAGTAGAGACAGGGTTTCACTATGTTGGCCAGGCTAGTCGCAAACTCCTGACCTCAAATGACCCTCCTGCCTCGGCCTCCCAGAGTGCTGGCGAGAGCCATCAGTCCCAGCCTGGACATCCTTGTACATGTCTCCGCATCACATCTATGGGAGTTTCTCTAGAGCCACCCCTACAGCTTAGAATTGCTGGGTTCCAGGGAAATAATAAACATGCAGTTCCAGGTTTATCAGATATTGCCACATTGCCCTCTGAAATGATTGTGTTATAAACTGTTTCTCCAGGCCGGGAGCAGTGACTCACACCTGTAATGCCAGCACTTTGGGAGGCAGAGGCTGGCGGATCACCTGAGGTCAGGAGTTTGAGACCAGCCTGGCCAACAGGGTGAAAGCCCATCTCTATTAAAATTACAAAAATTAGCTGGGCATGGTGGTGCATGCCTGTAATCCCAGTTACTCAGAAGACTGAGGCACGAGAAACACTTGCACCTGGGAGGTGGAGTTTGTGTCACTGCACTCCAGCCTGGGCTACAGAGTGAGACTCGGTCTCAAAGCAAACAAACAGGACAGGCGCAGTGGTTCATGCCTGTAATCCCAACACTTTGGGAGGCTGAGGTGGATGGATCATTTGAGGTCGGGAGTTCGAGACCAGACTGACCAACATGAAGGAACCCTATCTCTACTAAAAATGCAAAATTAGCCGGATGTGGTGGCATGCCTGTAATCCCAACTGCTCAGGAGGCTGAGGCAGGAGAATCGCTTGAACCTGGGAGGCGGAGGTTGCAGTGAGCTGAGATGGTGCCGTTGCACTCCAACCTGGGCAACAAGAGTGAAACTCTGTCTCAAAACAAACAAACAGGCTGGGCATGGTGGCTCATGCCTGTAACCCCAGCATGTTGGGAGGCCGAGGCAAGCAAATCACCTGAGGTCAGGAGTTCAAGACCAGCCTGGCCAACATGGCAAAACCCTGTCTCTACTAAAAATACAAAAATTAGCCAGTAATCCCAGTTACTCCAGAGGCTGAGGCAGGAGAATCACTTGAACCCAGGAAACAGAGGGTGCAGTGAGCTGAGATCGAGCTACTGTACTCCAGCCTGGGGGACAGAGTGAGCCTTCATCTCAAAAACAAATGAACAGGCCAGTCACAGTGGCTCATGTCTGTAATTCCAGCACTTTGGGAGGCCAAGGCAGGCAGATCATTTGAGGTCAGGAGTTCGAGACCAGCCTGACCAACATGGTGAAACCCCATCTCTACTAAAACTACAAAAATTAGCTGGGTGTGGTGGCAGATGCCTGTAGTCCCAGCTACTCCGGAGGCTGAGGCAGAAGATTCGCTTGAACCCAGGAGGCGGAGGTTGCAGTGAGCTGAGATCGTACCACTGCACTCCAACCTGGGGGACAGATTGAGACTCTGTCTCAAAAAAACAAACAACAAAACAACACCACCTCTCCTTCCAGTACCCTATGACTTGCCACTTCTCAGGAGCATGAGGTGGTAACTCTTTCTGGGTATAGTTTGCAGTTCTCCATTTGCTGACAGGGATAACTAGCTTTTCACAGTTATGGATTACTTACTCATGTTTCAGGAAATTGCCACCTCTGATCCTTTGTTTCTTTTTCTGTCATTTTCTTATTGATTCTATTATATTTTAATAAAGACAGGGCCTGACTATGTTGCCCATTTTGGCCTTGAACTCCTGGGATCAAGTGATCCTCCTGCATCAGCCTCCCAAAACGCTGGGATTAAGGTGTGAACTACCACTCCTGGCCCTATTGATTATAAAAGCATGTTGCTTGTAATTGATACTAAATCTTTTTCAATTATATGGACTGCAGATATCTCCTTCCAGCCTGTGGGGGATCGTCTTTTCACTTTGTAGTATCTCTTGTAGTATCAAAAGTTTTCAACTTACTATTGAAGCTAGGTGGCTCATGCATAGGAGTTTATTATATTATTCTCATAATTTAAAAAATTACCATAACAAAAAGTTTGTAAAATTTGTTTTATACAACACATAATTCTCTACTATCCCAAATTCCCTTTTTTTTTGAGACGGAGTCTCGCTCTGTCACCCAGGCTCGAGTGCAGTGGCACGAACTCGGCTCATTGCGGCTCACTGCAACCTCCGCCTCCCAGGTTCACGCCATTCTCCTGCCTCAGCCTCCCAAGTAACTGGGACTACAGGCGCCCACCACCACGCCTGGCTAATTTTTTTTGTATTTTTAGTAGAGACGGGGTTACACTGTGTTAGCCAGGATGGTCTCGATCTCCTGACCTCATGATCCACCTGCCTTGGCCTCCCAAAGTGCTAGGATTACAGGTGTGAGCTGCTGTGCCTGGCCTATCCCAAATTCCTAAAGATCTGTGCCTATATTTAATTTAATTTATTTACTTATTTATTTTTTTGAGAGTCTTGCTCTGGCGTGATCTCAGCTCACTGCAAACTCCGCCTCCCAGGTTCAAGCAATTCTCCCACCTCGGCCTCCCCAGTAGCTGGGATTATAGGCACCAGTACCTATATTTTATTTTATTTTATTTTATTTTATTTTATTTTATTTTATTTTATTTTATTTTTTTTGAGACGGAGTCTCGCCGTGTCGCCCAGCCTGGAGTGCAGTGGCCGGATCTCAGCTCACTGCAAGCTCCGCCTCCCGGGTTTACGCCATTCTCCTGCCTCAGCCTCCCCAGTAGCTGGGACTACAGGCGCCCACCACCACGCCTGGCTAGTTTTTTGTACTTTTTAGTAGAGACGGGGTTTCACCGTGTTAGCCAGGATGGTCTCGATCTCCTGACCTCGTGATTCGCCCGTCTCGGCCTCCCAAAGTGCTGGGATTACAGGCTTGAGCCACCGCGCCCGGCCTACCAGTGCCTATATTTTATAGTTTGACTTTATACATTTAGATCTCTAATGCCACCAGAATTTTTTTTTTTTTTTAGAGTTTTAGTCTGTGGCTCAGGCTGGATTACAGGCGTGTACCACCATGCTCAGCTAGTTTTTGTATTTTTAGGAGAGACAGGGTTTCACCACGTTAGTCAAGCTGGTCTCAAACTCCTGACCTCAAGTGATCTGCCCTCCTTGGCCTCCAGACATACTGGGATTACAGGCATCAGTAACCATGCCCGGCCCAGAATTTATTTTTGTAATTGATGTGCCAGAGGATCAAATCTTATTTTTTCCTTTAGTGATGACCATTTATGTCCCTTCTCCACTGACCAGCAATTCCCCCTCTCCCCTACATGTTCTTGGATCTGTTTCTAATCTCTCTATTCTGTTTCTTAGTCACTATGTCTATTCTTGCATTTTGCCACACTGTTTTCATTCCCATATTACCAGATTAGCCAGATTGGTATCCGTAGGGCTAGTGCCCTCTTATTTTTATTACCTTTCTTTCATTAGATATTTTTGAGACAGGATCTCACTCCTGTTGCCCAGGCTGGAGTATAGTGGTGCTATCATGGTTCCCTAACAGCCTTGACTTCCCAGGCTCAGGTGATCCTCCCACCTCAGCCTCCCGAGTAACTGGGACTACAGGTGTGTGCCACTGTGCCCCCTAATTTTCTTTTGTATTTTTAGTAGAGACAGTTTCATCATGTTGCCCAGGCTGATCTCGAACTCCTCGCCTCAAGTGAACTGCCTGCCTCGGCCTTCCAAAGTGCTGGAATTACAGGTGTGAGCCCCCATGCCTGGCCCCCTCTTCTTTTTCTTCTCCAGCATTAACTTGGTTATTCTTGGTCTTTTTTTCCCCATATAAATTTTATTTATTTATTTTTTGAGACTCCCATATACATTTTATAATCAGTTTCCAGAAAGAAAGACAAAAAACACAGATTGGTGGATTCTTGGTCAGAGTTGCATTGAATTTCTAGATTAATTTGGGGGAGAACTAATTTATTTTATTTTATTTTTATTTATTTATTTATTTTTTTGAGACACGGTCTCTCTCTGCCACCCAGGCTGGAGTCCAGTGGCATGATCACTGTTCACTGCAGCCTCAATTTCCCGGGCTCAAGCCATCCTCCCACCTCAGCCTCCCAAGTAGCTGAGACTGTAGGCATGCGCCATCATGCCTGGCTAATTTTTGTATTTTTTGGTAGAGACTGGGTTTTGCCATGTTACCCAGGCTGGTCTCAAACTCCTGGGCTCAAGCAATCCAAGCGTCTTGACCTGCTGAAGTGTTGGGATTACAGGCATGAGACACCGTGCCTGGTCAGAACTAACATCTTTATAACAATTATAGCCAGGCACAGTGGCTCACGGTAGCCTGTTCCTGTAGTCCCGGTTACTCAGGAGCTTGATGTGGGAGGATTGCTTGAACTTAGGAGGTCAAGGCTACAGTGAGCTATGATTGTGCCACTGCACTCCAGGCCTGGGAGACAGAGGAAGAACCTTCCTCTTGAAAACAAAAATTATAACATGATACTTTACTGATCATTACCTTGCTTCATTCATTCAAATATTCAAATATTTAGGTCTTCTTTTTTGGTTTCTCTGTAAAAGGTGTTTCTCCACTGGGGTCTTGCCCAGTTTTTTTTTCTTTTTTTTTTCAGACAGAGTCTCGCTCTGTCATCCAGGTTGGAGTGCAGTGGCGCCATCTGGGCTCACTGCAACCTCTGCCTCCCAGGTTCAAGCAATTCTCCTGTCTCAGCCTCCTGGGTAGCTGGGACTACAGGCGGCTGCCACCACACCTGGCTAATTTTTATATTTTTAGTAGAGATGGTGTTTCACCTTGTTGGTCAGGCTGGTCTCAAGCTCCTGACCTCAGGTGATCCACCTGCCTCAGCCTCCCAAAGTGCTGGGATTACAGGCGGAAGCTATCCAGCTGCCCAGTCTTTATTAGATTTTTTTTCCCTCCGGCTTTGTGGTTTTTTCTGCTCTCCCTCCCCACATCAGATATGCTAGGCATGTCCTTCCTTACCTTCTCCTGAAGGTCCTCTGTCCACCCTCATCCCTCTCACTGTCCAGGGAACAGCTGTCTTCTGCCTCAACAGCTGACTGTTCCCTCTGAGGCCTTGCCAGAGAGGGCAGGGCCCCCGCCTCCCACCCTCAGGGTCCTGTCAGCTGAGTGAGGGGTGGGGGGCAGTGGGCAACAGCTGTTTCAGTGGGGACAATGGCTGCATTCTACACAAGCTCTTCTCCTGGACCACCTCCTCCTCCCTGGCCAGAACAACTGTTTTTGTGGATTGGGAAGTCCCACCTGTCACTCTCCCTGGTCCATTTTGCTCATGTCTTACAGGCATACCCAGTGTGTGCCCCACTGCCCGGTCGCCTGTGCATAGGTCTATCATTGCCTGGGATTGGTAGGCAGAGGAATGATGGTCATGGATAAGGGACCATCTCTCCGAAGTGCATCACCTCCTCTTTCAGTGGTCACATTTAGGCCCTAGCTCCTCACTCAGGTAGATGGTTTCTGGTCTGTTGTCCCAGGCAGAAAGGCACTGTGATAATGACAGGGTTGAGCTCCCACTTCCTGGGCTAGAACGCTGCCCTTTCCCCTCCCACACTGCCTATACCTGGCTGGCTGTGGTTCCTGGCCCCAAGGTCTCCCCACCTTCTCCTTGGCAACATCACCCCTTGACACTCCCTTCCCATGATGAGGCCTCCGTGGCTCCTTGTCAGAACTCCTTGTTTAGGCATCAGAGCTGTCCTCAACCTCCTACAAATAGGAAGGGCCCCACACCAGTGCTGATTTCCCAGAGAGGAAAACAGGCCAGTGGAACATGACTGAGTGAGGGGCCACAGCCTCTGCAGGCCTCCCTTGATTCTTCAAGCATTAACAGAGCTCCAGCCTCTGATCTAAGTGCTGCCCATGAGCAGCAGGTTGCCTTGTATCAGGCCTCCAAGGAGCAGCCAGTTCTCCACTGGCCTCTGACATAAGGGTGAAAGGAAGCAAACTAATATTTATGAGACACCTTCCTAGTAGCCAAACTCTGAGCCTCACATTCTCCTCATCTCTTTATCTGGTCAGCTGTAGGTATTATTATAAGTCCCATTTTAGGGAGGAGGGCCATCCCATAGCACAGCTCCGGAAGGTGCCACTCTCAACCCCTGCTGTGCAATATACAGACTGCTCTGGCATCCAGAGGGGCCCTGAGAGAGGGTCCCAGAGCCAGTATGTGGTTCCACAGCGACCAACTCAGAAGCACCTCCAGCCAACTTCACGAGCTGGGACTCAGACGTGTTTTTAATGCAAGTCATGCAGAGTCAGTGGCCTTTGGCAGCATGCTCCTGAGCGCCTGGGTGGAGACATGCAGAAAGGGGTGGGAAGAGCAGGACTCTCGGTGCCAGACCCGACTCTAGTGCAACTCTTGCTACCATTCCCGCTTTCCCCGTCTGCTGTCTGTCACTCTGGTGGCTCTTGGTGTGTCTGTCCTCTTCACCACTGTCCCAGAGCCTCGCATGGGCCTTCACACAGTCGGCACGCAATGTATGTTGTCATGTCTGGCTCGATTAACTGAAGCCTGTGTATGGGCATCATCCAGAATGTTTCTGGATGGCCCTGGGCATCTGGGGAGTGGACCACGAAGGCAGACCCCAGGGGCCACTTAGTGCCAGCCCACAGTCCTCACCTTCACAAGTTGTATCCAGATACTCTTTTTTTTTTTAATTGACCTTAAGGAAACACGAGATTTGGTCAGTTTCCTCAAAGTTGCCTGCAGAGCATGGGAGGCAGAGGTCTGGGAAGTACAGGAAGGATCCATGACACAAGGCTAAACTGGGAACTGGAAGAAACCACTCCCTGGCAGCTTTGTTGCTGACGAGGATGGTTATTTTTCCAGGAATGCTGAGGAAATCCACAACAGATTTAGTGTTCCTGCCTTGGAGAAAATGTCTGGGGCAGGCCAAGGGAGGTGGAGTGGAGCTAATGGAGGATGAGAAGGTGGTGGAGAGGGCAGTTAATCCCAGGAGGGATCGGGGGGTTACAGAGTAAACTAAGACTAGATCCATTCCTTGGAGCCAGCCACTACACCTCCCCCACCTCACTGCCCAAACCCCTCTGGAGTTCCCCATTGTTCCCAGACACAATAGCCAGTTTCCTTTACCTGCCTCACTATCCCAGGCCCCAGGAATCCCTCACTCTGTTTACAAGAGGCAGCGGTGGGGTAGGAGTATTTTTGGGCCTCATCCCAGGGTCCAAGGATCTCACCGCTGGAAGATCCCACAGCTATGGAAACTGAGGCTGGGAGGAGCGAGATGTGACTTAGCCAAGGTCACAGCAACCACAGATGTGGGCCAGTGCTTGGTGGGGCCTCCACGGTTCCCCACGGAGTATGCACTTTGGTAGTTCTTAGAGGGAGCCATCAGGGCCTGTCGTTCCTCCCCTCGAGACTCTCTCCAGCTGTCTGTGCAGCCCAGGGGTTCTCACACACATCCTAGGAGTGTGCCCCAGCTGCACAGATTCTGGGGCAAGCAAACCTGGGTTTGGATCTTGCCACAGAACCTTCATTTTTCTGTTCCATAAACCCAAAAAAAGTGTGTGAGACAGATCTCCGTCAACTTAGCGGTTTATTTTGCCAAGGTTGAGGATGAGCCTGGGAAAAAGAGACAAAAATTACAGGAGGCTCTGTGGCCTGTCCTTTTTCCAAAGACAGTTTCAGGATTTCCATACTTAAAGGGGAAAGAGCCGCAGGAGGGAAAACAGTCCATTACGCCTTCACCTTGGCTCAGTAAATCTGCATTTTATGTAAGATAAAGCGAACACAGAGTAGAGGAAGAAGTCAAACATGCGTTGGTCTTGGGGTGGGCAAAGGGATGATTTCTAGTCTTGTCTTTATCCCATACCTCTGAAGACAAGCTGTGAATTTGCACTATTAGGGTGAGATTCAACAGAACTTGGCCTTAGGGTGAGGACTTTGGAGCCCACAAGGAATTCCTCCTGAGCAATTTGTGAGAAAGGTCACCTGGAAAATATGAGGCCTTCCATTGCTGTAGCTGTCTGTTTAGGAACCAAAATAAGGCAGTTTTTGTGTGACTCAGTTCCCAAGCTTAACTTTCCCCTTTGTGAGTTTGGGGTCTCTTTTCCTTTCACATTTCTTACAACATTTTAAACAAGTGTTTATTGCCAAGAACTGGGCCGCGACAACAGACAAAATAGTTCCTACTCTCAAGTCCCTTCTCTCACAGAACTTACGTTTTATTTTATTTATTTATTTATTTATTTATTTATTTGAGATGGAGTTTCTCTCTGTCGCCCAGGCTGGAGTGCAGTGGCATGATCTCAGCACAATGCAACCTCTGCCTCCCAGGTTCAAGCGATTCTTCTGCCTCAGCCTCCTGAGTAGCTGGGATTACAGGCGCCCACCACCATGCCTGGCTAATTTTTTGCATTTTTAGTGGAGACGGGGTTTCCATGTTGGCCCAGCTGGTGTCTCAAACTCCTGACCTCAGGTGATCCACCCGCCTTGGTCTCCCAAAGTGCTGGGATTACAGGAGTGAGTCACTGTGCCTGGTAGATCTTAGGTTTAGCAAGGGAGGCAGATAACCAACAAGATAAGGAAGTAAAATATATAGCATGTCTGACAGTGATTTAGCAGAGAGGTAAAGAAAGTAGAGGAAAGGATGGCAGGGCAGCTGCAGGTGGGGTGGAAGGAGTGTACATTTAAATAGGATGGTAGAGTAATATTTGAGCAAAGATTTGAAGGAGGTCAGAGATGAAGCCACGTAGATTTCTGGATAAAGACCCTTTTAGTAGGTGCTTTAGGGACTCAGGACACACCACTCCAAAACAGAACTGCCAGTGACTAGACTATGCCACCCCAAAATATATCTCTTTGGGATATTGATTATTTCAAGCTGGTTATTTTGAGAAACTGCAGACCTGGGAGTTGCTCTGTTCTTTTATCAAGGAAATCTACATCTAACAAGGAAATTTTCATTAGAGAGGGCATCTATATCAGGAAGAGATTTACTCCAGACAATTGTTATCACCTGAGAGGCTTGTAGCTGCATAACAAGGCACCCTTTATTTTTACCACCCATTTCCTCCCCTCACCATCCTGTGTCTCCATCACCTCTAGAAGCCCCAATTCCCTATTCTGTAGCTCAGGAGAGTACATAAGCTTTAATTTTTGGGCTGTTTCTTGGAGTCTTATATTTTTGTGGGACTCCTGTGCATACATATGAAATTAAACATGTTTTTCTCTTGTAAATCTGTCTATGTCAATTTAATTCATAGACCTGCCAAAGAACTTAGAAAGGTACCAAGAAGCAATATTTTTTTCTCTCCTATACTTGTAGAACCCCAAAAGCTCAGTTTGAGTACCGGATGTGCAGGAAGCCAAACAGTGACACATCAGTGCTTTGGAACAGAAAATGGTTGATTTGATTTGGCCAACCTGTGAGCATGGGAGAGACAAACTTTCTCTTTTTTGAAACAGAGTCCCTGGGCGCGGTGGCTCACGCCTGTAATCCCAGCACTTTGGGAGGCCGAGGTGGGCAGATCACGAGGTCAGGAGATCGAGACCATCCTGGCTCACACGGTGAAACCCCGTCTCTACTAAAAAATACCAAAAATTAGCTGGGCAAGGTGGAGGGAGCCTGTAGTCCCAGCTACTCAGGAGGCTGAGGCAGGAGAATGGTGTGAACCTGGGAGGCGGAGCTTACAGTGAGCCGAGATCACGCCACTGTACTCCAGCCTGGGTGACAGAGCGAGACTCCGTCTCAAAAAAAAAAAAAAAAAAAAAAGACATACAGAGTCTCGCTTTATCGCCCAGGCTGGAGTGCAGTGGTGCGATCTCGGTTCGCTGCATCCTCCGCCTCCCAGGTTCAAGTGATTCTCCTGTCTCAGCCTTCCCAGTAGCTGGGACTACAGGCACCCGCCACCACACCCGGCTAATTTTTGTATTTTTAGTAGAGACGGGGTTTCGCCATGTTGGCCAGGCTGGTCTCGAACTCCTGACCTCAGGTAATCCACACGCCTCGGCCTCCCAAAGTTCTGGGATTACAGGCGTGAGCCACTGCGCCCGACCGGGAGAGACAAACTTTCAAATCTGACCTGCCTTTGGACGTAACTGGGGCTTTTATGAGTAAGGTGGGTTGTGGGCGGTAAGATTCCCCAGTGATCAAAGCTGCTAACAGCCCTAGGTCGATCAAACTTTCTGGATGCCATCAAGGAGATCTGCATGACCTAGAGACCATCGTTCTTTGAAAAAAAAAAAAAAATTCGTTAGTCTTGTGGGCAACCCCCCAGGGTCAGGGTATGAAGTTAATCAATTATTAGTGACTAACCTCTACCAAAATGACTATGTATAAACAATTATCCATTGGAAGAGGAAAAGGACACAGAAAAAGGAAAATAGCAGTGGTTCATATCTATAATCCCAGCACTTTGGGAGGCTGAGGCTGGTGGATCGCTTGAACCGAAGAGTTTGAGACCAGCCTGGGCAACATGGAGAAACCCTATCTCTACCAAATAAATAAATAAATAAATTAGTGGCTGGGCGTGGTGGTTCATGCCTGTAATCACAGCACTTTGAGAGGCCAAGGTGGGCAGATCATGAGGTTGGGAGTTCAAGACCAACATGGTGAAATCCCATCTCTACTAAAAATACAGAAATTAGCTGGGCATGGTGGCGGGCGCCAATAATCCCAGCTACTGGGGAGGCTGAGGCAGGAGAATTGCTTAAACCCAGGAGGCAGAGGTTGCAGTGAGCCGAGATCATGCCACTGCACTCCAGCCTGGGCAACAGAGCAAGACTTCCTCTCAAAAAAAAAAAAGAAAAGAAAAAATTTAGCCAGGTGTACTGGTGCATTCCTGTAGTCTCAGCTACTTGGGAAGTTGAGGTGGGAGGATCACTTGAGCCTGGGAGGCAGAGGTTGCAATGAGCTAAGATCACACCACTGCACTCCAGCCTGAGAGACAGAGCCAGACCCTTTCTCAAAAAAAAAAAAAGAATACCTCGTTTGTTGTTGTTGTTTCTTTTTTAGTAACATAGGCTCTGTTACAAAGGGACCTTACTGTCTGGGACCTGCTAGCTCCAATACTCCACAATGTAGGATTCCAGGTAAGATTCCTACCATGTTAGGCTACTAGATCTTTGCCTGCAGGATATGGTCAAAGTGAGAATGGTAAACGTCTCTTTGGTTTTGTTTCTTCTCTTTATTTATTTATGTTATATTTTATTTTATTTTTTGAGATCGAGTCTCACTCTGTCGCCCAGGCTAGAGTGCAGTGGCACGATCTTGGCTCACTGCAACCGCCACCTCCTGGGTTCAGGTGATTCTCGTGTCTCAGCCTCAGGTAGCTGGGATTACAGGTGCCCGCCACAACATCCGGCTAATTTTTGTATTTTTTTAGTAGAGACGGGGTTTTGCCATGTTGGCCAGGCTGGTCTAAAACTCCTGGCCTCAAATGATCCGCCCGCCTTGGCCTCCCAAAGTGTTGGGGTTATAGGCGTGAGCCACTGCACCTGGCCTGTTTTTCCCCTTTCTGAATTTAGATTAGCAAGATAAAATATTTGTTTGTTCTTGTGTGGCACACTAGGGTCTGGGGTTTTTTGTTTTGTTTATTGGTCTAGTGCTTGTTTCTGATCCCTTCCCTCCCAGGGATAGTCATTTTTTGTTTGTTTTTTGCCTCTATCTTTTGTGTCCTTTGTCATAAGGAGCAGAATCATGGAATGAAGGTCTCCTTTTGTCTTGTTTATGTCTTGATGGCTTTTGTGACAGTGAGGTATTCTCTCTGGTCTCTGCCAGCCAAGGGTGCAAGTGCTGGCTTGCATCAGGCAGGCAGTCTAACAGGCTGGGAGCCCGAGACATGAAGTGACAAGCAGCATTCCCTCCGTGTGGCCTTGCCAGCTCTCGAGGTGTTTGTCTTAATAAGAGGTCTCAGTCTTTAAGGGGTCTATGACTTCTCAACCTCCATTGCTTGGTTAGTGCTGGGAAAGTTCCCTCCAATTAATGCCTGCCCAGAGAGAGGACAACTGCTGTCACAGATGAGCAGATTAGCAGGTTTATGACTAGATGACTAGAGCTGTCCCACATTCCTTGGCAAACCAAGATTTCATTTTCACAAACACTATGCTTAACTGCCTGTGACAGGGAAGGTCTTTGCTTTCTTAGGCTGTCTCTGGGAGTGAACTTTTTGGATTATAGGGCTGCAACTTCTGCATTCACATTGGGAATGCCATTTGCACCCACAGCAAAGATTTTTTATTTATTTATTTATTTATTTATTTTTTTAAGGAGTTTCGCTCTTGTTGCTCAGGCTGGAGTGCAATGGCACAATCTCGGCTTACTGTAACCTCCACCTCCCGGGTTCAAGCGATTCTCCTGCTTCAGCCCCCTGAGTACCTGGGATTACAGGCATGCACCACCACGCCCAGCTAATTTTGTATTTTTCGTAGAGACGAGGTTTCTCCATGTTGGTCAGGCTGGTCTCTAACTCCCGACCTCAGGTGATCTGCCCACCTCAGCCTCTCAAAGTGCTGGGATTACAGGCATGAGCCACTGCACCAGGCCAGTAAAGATTTATTCCAAGCCTGGAACGTTTCCTCCGGGGCTTTAAATGAAAAAGCTTATTGGTTTGAGTCACTTCTGGAATAAACAAATTGGTACTATTTGAGAAAAATAAAACTGATCAAGCGCAGTGGCTCACACCTGTAATCCCAGCGCTTTGGGAGGCTGAGGTAGGAGGATGGCTTGAGCCTGGGAGGATCGCTGGAGCCCAGGAGGTCAAGGC
Organism: Chlorocebus sabaeus; assembly: GCF_047675955.1. Lineage (NCBI taxonomy): Eukaryota > Metazoa > Chordata > Mammalia > Primates > Cercopithecidae > Chlorocebus > Chlorocebus sabaeus. Next base: position 44,428,552 of record NC_132920.1, read on the forward strand.
TGCAGTGAGCTTTGATCACACCACTGCATGTCAGCTTGGGCGACAGAGTGAGATCTTGTCTCAAAAAAAAAAAAAAAAAGAGAGAAAGAAAAGAAAAAAAATTTACAACTTATTAATTCCCATGGGAAGATCAAATTGAAAAGTGGTATAAAGGTTAACCTTGGGGACTCCCTTAATGAGATCACAAAACAAGAACACAGAAATCAGAACAAAATTGAAATCCAAATCCACCATAAATCCCCTTATCTACCTTCTTATACTCCTGTTTACCCCCAACTCCCTGGCCCTGGCCCTCTAGAAGATCTCTTGGATCTCTAGACCCCCTAAACTGCCCTCCTCAAAATCTGGCCTCACTTCCTCAGCAAATTCCTTAAACTCCCCAAGCTCCTCCAGCTTCCCCAGAAAATCCCTTAAACACCAGATGCCTGTTTTAACTTCTCTTTCCCTGAAAGAATTACAGAGAGCACTGGTCTCCAGGCCTGGGACATATAGGTTGAGTTACTTTGGCAGAAGCACCTAGGATGGGTGGCAAGGATCACTTTGGTGTTCCTTAAGGCTCCCATTGCCAGGGCTCTGCAGTCAAGCTCTGCCTGATTCAGAGGGCTCCCCACTCACCTTTATGCTCCCCACGCTGTGTCTGCCCTTTCACAAGTTCAGAAGACACAGTACCCTCTACACAGTGGCAGATCACCTAGGAATAGGCCCTATGAACTAATCCCTCTTCCCACTCAGTCATTAAACTTTAGGCTCTCCTGCTCTCTCTCACTCTCTTTTTTTGAGACAGGGTCTCACTCTGTCGCCCAGGCAGGAGTGCAGAGGCATGATCTCAGCTCACTGCAACTTCCACCTCCAGGGCTCAGGTGATCCTCCTGTCTCAGCCTCCTGAGTAGTTGGGACTATAGGCGTATGCCGCCACACCCAGTTAATTTTTGTATTTTTGGTAGAGAGAGGGTTTGGTTATGTTGCTCAGGCTGGTCTTGAACTCCTGAGCTCAAGCCATCTTCCTGCCTCAGCCTCCCAAAGTGCTGGGATTATAGGTGTGAGCCACCGTGCCCGGCTTCCTGCTCTTAAGGGACTCAGGGACCTCCAGAAGATTGATCCCTGATAACAGGCAAATAGTCCCCAGATTGATTTTTGGAGCCATGGATAGCTATTGATCCACTGGCCTCAGCCTCCCAAAGTGCTGGGATGACAGGCACCGCGCCCAGCCAAAATCCCATGTATTTAACTTGCAGGTTTTCGCTTTCATGATATTTGCTCAACATTCATGTGCTATAAAACAGTTATCAGGGAAATAACTTGATAATGGCTAGCTTTGTCTAATGTTTCATAAGATTTTCATGCATAATTGTTGCCCAAGCATAATTGTTAAGAACAAGTGACTTAAATATATGTAAGTAGGATAAAAGTTTTAAAATATACCTTTTGGCAGGCCGAGGTGGCTCACGCCTGTAATCCCATCACTTTGGGAGGCCAAGGCAGGCGGATCACGAGGTCAAGAGATTGAGACCATCCTGGCCAACATGGTGAAACCCCATGTCTACTAAAAATACAAAAACTAGCTTGGTGTGGTGGCAGGTGCCTGTAATCCCAGCTACTCAGGAGGCCGAAGCAGGAGAATTGCTTGAACCTGGGAGGTGGAGGTTGCAGTGAGCCAAGATCGCACCATTGCACTCCAGCCTGGGTGACAGAGCAAGACTCTGTGTCAAAAAAAAAGAAAATGTGTGTGTGTGTGTATATATATATATATATATCTTTTATTATTTATTTATTTGAGACAGAGTGTTGCTCTGTCGCCCAGGCTGGAGTGCAGTGGCGTGATCTCGGCTCACTGCAGGCTCCCCCTCCTGGGTTCATGCCATTCTCCTCACTCAGCCTCCTAAGCAGCTGGGACTACAGGCACCAGCCACCATGCTCGACTAATTTTTTGTATTTTTAGTAGAGGCAGAGTTTCACCGTGTTAGCCAGGATGGTCTCGATCTCCTGACCTCGTGATCTGCCCACCTCGGCCTCCCAAAGGGCTGGGATTACAGGCGTGAGCTGCCATGTCCAGCAGATATATATACCTTTTAACAGTAATCATGTTTTGTTTTGTTGTGTTTCATTTTGGAGACAGGATCTCCTCTATCACCCACGCTGCAGTGCAGTGGCTTGATCATTGCTCACTGCAGTCTCGAACTTCCAGGCTGAAGCAATCCTCCTGTCTCAGCCTCCTGAGTAACAGATGTGCACCACCACTCCCGGCTGATGGTTTTATATTTATTTTTATTTTTGTAGAGAGAGTCTCCCTATGTTGCCCAGGGTGGTCTCCAACTGCAGGCCTCAAGGGATCTTCCTACCTTGGCCTCCCAAAATGCTGGAATTACAGGTAAGCCACCATGCCTGGCCAATAATTACGTTTTATAATATGTCTGTTTAAAAATTGTTTCCCAAATCTCTTCAGTAACTTACTCTCCTAAAGTTATACTACATTAAATTAAGTGATGGCTATTCATTGTATATCTAGATCATTTCCCAACAAGATAAAATACTGAAACACATAATTGCTGAACATAAGTTTACCTACTTTTGTCTTCTTATTACAAAGGAACTAGAGATATCTGGATCTGTTAGTAAATACATCCTTTGCCACTTCAAAATTGTACTCTGGGGCAGGGTACAGTGGCTCAGGCCTGCAATCCCAGCACTTTGGGAGACTGTAGCAGGAAGATCACTTGAGGCCAGGAGTTTGAGGCTCCAGTAAGCTATAATCATGTCACTGCACTCCAGCCTGGGCGACAGAGCAAGACCCCGTAGTATTGAGAGATGACAATGTGCTAGCAGCCCTCATTCTCAGCGCCTCCTCGGCCTCTGGCCTCAGCGTCCACTGTGGTGGCGCTTGAGGAGCCCTTCAGCCCGCCACGGCACCGTGGGAGCCCCTCTCTGGGCTGGCTGAGGCCGGAGCCTCCTCTCTCTGCTTCCGGGGAGGTGTGGAGGGAGAGGCGCCGGCGGGAACCGGGACTGCGCTCGCGGGCCGGTGTGAGTTCCGGCGGGCGCGGGCTTGGCGAGCCCGGCACACGGAGCGGCCTGCCAGCACCGCCGGCCCAGGGCAGTGAGGGGCTTAGCACCCGGGCCAGCAGCTGCGAGGTACAGCCGGGTCCCCCAGCAGTGCCGGGCCGCTGGCGCCGCACTCAAATTCTCGTAGGGCCTTAGCTGCCTCCCCGCGGGGCAGGGCTCAGGACCTGCAGCCTGCCATGTCTGAGCTCCTCTCCCTGCGGTGGATTCCCGCGCGCGGCCTGAGCCTCCCCGACGGGCGCCGGCCCCTGCTCCGTGGCGCCCGGTCCCCTCGACAGGCCAAGGGCTGAGGAGTGCAGGCGCGGCTCGTGACTAGCAGGCAGCTCCGCCTGCAGCCCTAGTGCAAAATCACCACTGGGTGAAGCCGGTTGGGCTCCTGAAGTGGATGGGGACTTGGGGAACTTTTATATTTAGCCAGAGGATAGTATGTGCACCAATCAGCACTCTGTACCTAGCTAACCCAGCGGGGACTTGGAGAACATTTCCATCTAGCGCTCTGTGTCTAGCTCAAGGATTGTAAACGCACCAATCAGCACTCTGTGTCTACCTCAGGGTTTGTAAATACACCAATCAGTACTCTGTGTTTAGCTCAAGGTTTGTAAATACACCAACTGGCATGCTGTATCTAGCTAACCTAGTGGAGACTTGGAGGGCTAGCTAGCACTCTGTGACTCTGTGTCTAGCTCAAGGAGCTAGATGTAAATGCACCAATCAGCACTCTGTGGCTAGCTCAGGGTTTGTGAATACACCAGTTGGTACTCTGTATCTAGCTAACTCTGCATCTAGCTAACTAGCACTCTGTGACTCTGTGTCTAGCTCAAGGATTGTAAATGCACCAATCAGCACTCTGTCAAAACGGACCAATCAGCTCTCTGTAAAGTGAACCAATCAGCTCTCTGTAAAATGGGCCAATCAGCAGGATGTGGGTGGGGCCAGGTAAGACAATAAAAGCAGGTTACCCGGGCTAGCCTGCGGCAATCTGGTGGGATCCTTGTAGTTGCATTAATTTTCCACTTTTTACAGCAAATGTTGTTGGTAGCTCTTTGGGTTCACACTGCATTTATGAGCTGTAACACTATCAAGGTTTGTAGCTTCACTCGTAAAGCCAACCAGACCACGAACCCATTGGGAAGAATAAACAAACAACTCCAGCCCTTGGGTCTTTAAGAGCTATAACAGTCACCACGAAGGTCTGTAGCTTTACTCCTGGTGAGAGCAGGAATCTGCCACAACGAAGAAGCTCCAGACACATTTGAACGTCTGAAGGAACAAAGTTGGGACACACCATCTTTAAGAACTTAACACTCACCAGGAGGGTCCACGGCTTCATTCTTGAAGTCAGTGAGACCAAGAACCCACCATTTCCAGACACAGTAGTACTAGTTACTGATGAGGTCAAGGTGGGGAGGATCACTTGGGCCTAGGAGTTTGAGGTTGTGGTGAGCTATGATGGCTCCACTGGGCAGTACACCAAGACCCTGTCCAAATAAAATTATACTATGAGAAAGCACATATTTTTAGAAGTAAAATGATGCATTTATGGATTTATCAATCTGCAGAACGCTGCTGTAACAGTTTGTGACTGCTTACTTCCTACTTTTCACTAGAAATTAAGGTTACTAAGGGTTAAGAATTTTAAGTATATGTAGTTAAAACTAGAAATTATAAGGGAAACTTTGTATGCAAAATACAAAAGAAAACGCATACTTTTGGTTAAGAAACTTACAAAGCATAAGAATTTTTTGGGGGTAAAGGAAGATACTAATTTTGTCTAGTTTGGAGGTTATTTAAGGTTGTTTCAGAATGAAAGAAGGAAATGGGAGGTGCAAGAGGAAAAGGAAGGCATTGCTTAGTGAGAGCAAAGCTATACCTAGATAGGAGAAATAAGTTCTGGTGTTCTGCACATCAAGGTGACTATAGTTAATACAATGTATTATATATTTCAAGACAACTAAAAAACGCTTTTTTTTTTTTTTTTTTTTTTTTTTGACGTGAAGTCTCACTCTGTTGACCAGGCTAGAGTGCAGTGGTGTGGTCTGTGCTCACTGCAACTTCTGCCTCCCAGGTTCAAGCGATTTTTGTGTCTAAGCCTCCTGCATAGCTGGGATTTCAGGCACACACCACCATGTCCAGGGAGGTAGGGGTGTGTGTGTGTGTGTGTGTGTGTGTGTGTAGTAGAGAAGGGGTTTTGCCATGTTAGCCAGACTGGTCTTGAACTCCTGACCTCAAGTGATCCAGCCCACCACCTCCTCCCAAAATACTGGGATTACCCATGCGAGCCATCGTGCCTAGTCTAGAATTTCTTTTTAGAGACAGGGTTTTGCTATGTTGGTCGGGCTAGATTTGAACTTCTGGGTTTAGGCAATCCTCCTGCCTCAGTTTCCCAAGTAACTGAGACTATAGGCATGTAGCACTATGCCTGGCTAGAAGAGAGGATTTAAAATATCTACTGGGTACGGTGGATCATGCCTGTAATTCCAGCACTTTGAGAGGCCAAGGCGGGAGGATCACTTAGGCTCAGGAGTTCAAGACCAGCCTGGGCAACATGACCAAACATGTCTCTACTGAAAATACAAAAATTAGCTGGGCGTAGTGGCATGCACCTGTAATGGCTACTAGGGAGGCTGAGGTGGGAGGATCAGCTGAACCCAGGAGGCTGAGGCTGTAGTGAGCCATGATCATGCCACTGCACTCCAGCCTGGGTGACAGAGTGAGACCGTGTCTCAATAAATAAATAAAAATTTTAAAAAGTAAATACTGTCACTACAAAAAAATAAATATTTGAGGAGATATATAAGCCAATTATTCTGATCTGATTATTCCATAATGTATACATGTATTGAAATATTATTTTGTATCCCATAAATATAAACAATTATCAATGAAAATAAAAAAACCTGAATGGATATAGAACATTGGGAGAGAGAATTTTGTATAGTCAAGTTGACTAAAATTGAATGAATTTATTTAAAAGGTTTTACAAATTAGCCTTAATATAAAAAAATACACTTATGCAAAACTAGAATTTGGGTTTGGTGGCTCATGCCTGTAATCTCATCCATTTGGGAAGCTGAGGCAGGAGGATCAACTGAGGCCAGAAGTTCAAGACTAGCCCTGAGCAACATAGTGAGAACTTGTCTCTACAAAAAAAAAAAAAAAAAAAAAATTGACTGGGCATGTATGCACCTGTAGTTCCAGCTACTGGGGAGACTGAAATGGAAGGATGGCTTGGGTCCTAGTCTCCCTGTCCCGGCCACTCTGAGCATGCCTGGTGTTCAGGTGTGTGTGTGGGCTGTAGACTTATTGCTTCTGAGGTTTAGGCAAGCGGGTCTCATATATTGTCCTGTTCCAGTTACTCCTTCCAGTTACTCCCACTTACTGAGGCTACAGCGGAGAGGACTGGAGCACAAAAGAGTCAACATTCTTAAGGAAACACAATTAGAAAGTGCAGCCTGGGCTGGGCGTGGTGGCTCAGGCCTATAATCCCAGCACTTTGAGAGATCGAGGCAGGTGGATCACTTGAGCTCAGGTGTTCGAGACCAGCCTGACCAACATGGTGAAACTCCGTCTCTACTAAAAATACAAAAAAATTAGCCTGGCATGATGGCACACTCCTATAATCCCAGCTACTTGGGAGGCTGAGGTAGAAGAATGGCTTGAACCCAGGAGGCAGAGGTTGCACTGAGCCGAGATCCCGCCATTGCACTCTAGCCTGAGCAAAAAGAGTAAAACTCCCATCTCAAAAAAAAAAAAAAAAAAAAAAGTGCAATCTGGGTTCCAACTCCGCAGGAAATCCTGCATATGTTCCCTGCCCTCTCCTCCCCCTAGACTGGAAGTGGGGGCCAGCCCAGCTGCCCGCTCCCCTCAATATACCAGGTGCTAGAACACAGCTGTTTCTTCCTTGTTCCCCAACCCAGGCAGGCTGTAATTGGTGGGGCAGAGCAGGGCGGGGCTACCCCCGTGTTGAATCCACTGGGGCTATCTCCACTCCAGGCAAATCCAGCCAGAGACTGATTCTGAGCAGCAGTTCTGCCTGGTGAGAGCTGCCATGGATTGGTGGGGATAGGGGACTGGGAGGTCAGGAAGTGTCAGGTCAGGGTGGATCAGGAGCCCCAAAAGAAAAATTAGAATTGCCTGGAGAAGAACTCCTGCTAGACTGAGGGAGAAGGGTTAGGGAATTCCAGGGGCATGGAGGCTGTGGAAGAGGAGGGGGTGACTAGAGGAAGGGAGAGGCCAGGGAGCAGTAGGAATGCCTGGAGCTGGAAATGGCAAGCTGTACGTCTTGGTTTACTCTTTCCTTGGTGCAGTCTCCCTGTCTGTGCTATGGTGAGAACTTTCCTGCTTTAGCTGCCTTGCCAAGAGAAAGGGCTTCATGAAAGCAAAAACGACCTGCAAATTGAGGTCAGGAGCAGGAAGGTGTAAACTGAAGGGAGAGGGACCTCCTGCCCACCCCATGTCCTTGCCAGGTGAGGTGGAAGCAGGACATGCAAGCCTAAAGTCTGTGTTGTCTTCCCAGGCACTGACTCACTGGCCCTGCCATGCCCGCGCCACTGTTCCCACTGCTGCTTCGATTGCTGCTGTCCCGTCTGCTGCTGCCTGTCGCCCGCCTGGCCCGCCAGTACCTCCTGCCCCTGCTGCGCCGATTGGCCCGCCGCCTGGGCTCCCAGGACATGCGAGAGGCTTTGCTGGGCTGTCTGCTGTTCATTCTCAGCCAGCGACACTCGCCAGACGCTGGGGAGGCCTCAAGAGTGGACCGCCTGGAGAGGAGGGAGAGGTTAGGCCCCCAGAAGTGAGGCCACGAGTCCTGGCAGCAGCTGAATCCACAAAATGCTTTCTTCTGGAGTAGGATAATCCTGGCACCAGCACTGACCGAAGCCTGCCCAGTGGACAGAAGATATAGTGAGGGTTGTGCATGAGATGGATCTGCCACAGACATGCCTCTCCACTCCCAACAGAAATGTCTTTCTGGAAGAATGCCTTGCATCTAGCATGAAATCGATCATTGCCCCTCTGTCCTCCAGGAGTTCCTCCCAAAGACCACTCCTAATCACCTCTGGCCTCAGGTGGGAGGGGAACTAACACCCACCCACCCCTGCTGTCCCTGCAAATGAGAACATCAAGGTTCCCAATGCTTAACTGAGGGACAAGTGACAATTTAGCAGAGAGGAAAGATTTGAATCCAGACTGTCTTCCAGACTCAGGACCTACCTTAAAATAATATCTGAGTTCCCTATGGAGGCAGACCTGCCTGCACAGCCCAGCACTCAGCAAGTGCTCAATAAATATTTGATTTGAATTATTTCCATGCCTTTGAAAGTCTAATCACCCAGACTGTTGCCCTGCAAAACAGTTTAACCTGGCCTGGCAGCTGGTGGGTGTGGGGGAGAGGAGAGATGGACAATTGTACAAGGGTTTATTTTGCTACCTATTCTATTGTGGTTTCAGTCCTCACAGCCTGGAAGTTGTTTCCCCCTGCTTAGTTTCCGTCAGTATGTCACACTGTGACCCAGAAATGGCTTGAGCCTAGGAGGAAGTTTGCCTGGCTAGCGACCGGTAGGGAGGAAAATGTCCTCCAGCGAGTTTGAGGACTTCTCAGCTAGTGGTGGTGAGAAGAGGGGTGATACGTTTGCTAAGAGACTGAGTGGGAGGCCAGCCAGGGAGGCAGTGCAGAAATCCATCCCCTTGAGGGTCATCCCACACTTGAAGAGACTAGGGGTGGGTGACTGGCCTTAAGAACTGACTTCATCATTTCCTTCTCCCTAGTGGGAGGCCCCTGAGGGGTCAAATAAGAGTTAGACCCAGAAGAGTCAATCAACATGCTTAAGGAAACAGAAAGTACAGTCTGGGCTGGGCGCTGTGGCTCATGCCTGTAATCCCAGCACTTTGGGAGGCTGAGGCAGGCAGATCACCTGAGGAGTTGGAGACCTGCCTGACCACCATGGAGAAACCCCGTCTCTAGTAAAAATACAAAATTAGCTGGGCGTAGTGGCGTATGCCTGTAATCCCAGCTCCTCCAGAGGCTGAGGCAGGAGAATCGCTTGAATCTGGGAGGCGGAGGTTGCAGTGAGCCGAGATCGCGCCATTGCACTCCAGCCTGGACAACAAGAGCGAAACTCCGTCTTAAGGAAAAAAAAAAAAAAAAAAAAAAAGATACATTTGCATCCCAGCCTCCGGATAATTTGTTTATTGTTTCCAGGCAATAATCCTCTCTCTCTGGGTGAATTTTGGGCTCTATCTAGGTTCAGAGGATAGTGAGGAGTACAGGACCCTGTCGGGATTCCAGTCGCCTCTCCACACCTGTCAGAAGGCTTGGTTGGGGAAGAAGTGAGGCCTGAGCTGTGTGCCCCACTCCCAGCCTTGCGGGGCTTTCTGCCAGCCGCACGCCGTCTCTCCCCACCACCCCATCGGCTTCCTTCGGGAGTCTTCAAAGCCAGTGCACGTGCTCCCAGGTCTCAGGGAGGCGACCTAGGGGGAGGGGTAGAGAGAAGGGAGTCCGAGACCCTGGGCCCCTAACCCCGTCCCTTTCCGAAGCCTCAGGTGCCCAAAGGCGCCGGCCGCCAGTCAGGCCCGACGGGCCCCTCCCACTGAGTCGGCTCTGCTTTCCCCGCCCCCGAGCCGTGAGGACTGGACAGAGCCGGCTGCGGAGCTCTGGGCGGGCGCTGGGGTCGCCTGTTGCAGCCTCTCTTCCGCCCGGCGGCCCGCACCGGTCAAGCCCGGCGCGGGCTGCGCTCTCCAGCCGTGGCTATGGCCCCAGCCCCGAGATGAGGAGGGAGAGAACTAGGGGCCCGCAGGCCTGGGAATTTCCGTCCCCCGCAAGTCCGGATGCCCGCTCCACAGTCTCAGCAGGTGCGCCGGGCGGGGCCGGGGGATCTGGGGGTGGGGGCGAGGTCTGCGCTGTTCCCACACTGCCCGGTGGGACAGGGGGCCAGTAGGGGAACCTGCTGGGCTACAGCGTCTCAGGGGAGTCTGAATCTTTGGTTTCTGGATGCGGGGCCACTTTTCTGGGACTTCAAAGGCCGTTATTAGATGACTGCCTCCCCAAACTCCCCAACCACTTACAGATGCCCCAGGAACGTAGCGTAGGGGGAAGAGATGTGGAAAATTAGGCTAGAAGACCAGCCCAGACCTAGCTGAACCAAGAATTAAGTCTTCTTGAACCCCGAGCCAGTACCCACACGTGTCTTTACTTAAAAATTTTTGATGTTTTATTCACCATGGAGTCTTTAAAAACAAAACAAAAACAAAAACCGAGTCTCTGTTGTTCAGGCTGGAGGGCAGTGGTGTGATCATAGCTTACTGCAGCCTCGACCTCATGGACTCAAGTCATCCTCCAGACACCTCAGCCTCCCAAAGTGCCGGGACCACAGGCATGTGTCAACATGCTTGGCTAAGTTTTTTTTGTTTTTTTGTTTTTTTTTTTAAGACATAGAGTCTCCCTACTATGCCCAGGCTGGTCTTGAACTCCTAAGCTCAAGTGATTCTTCTACCTTGGCCTCCCAAAGTGCTGGGATGACAGTGTGAGCCACTGCACTTGGCAACATGGAATCTTGATTTGTAGACATTGCATTAAAACTTATTTTGGTAAAGGCCGGGCGTGGTGGCTCATGCCTGTAATCCCAGTGCTTTGGGAGGCTGAGGCGGGCGGATCACAAGGTCAGGAGTTCGAGACCAGCCTGACCAATGTGGTGAAACCCTGTCTCTATTTAAAAAAAAAAAAAAAAAAATTAGCTGGGCATGGTGGCACACGCCTGTAATCCCAGCTACTGAGGAGGCTGAGGCAGGAGAATCTCTTGAACCCAGGAGGTGGAGGTTGCAGTGAGCTGAGATCACACCACTGCACTCCAGCCTGGGTGACAGAGTGAGACTCTGTCTCAAAGGAAAAAAAAAAAAAAAAACTTATTTTGGTTACATTAAAATTTATCTTTTTTTTTTTTTTTGACAAGGTCTTGCTCTGTTGCCCAGGCTGGAGTGCAATGGCAGGATGATGGCTCACTGCAGCCTCGACCTCCTGGGCTCTAGTGAACCTCCCGCCTCAGCCTCTGGAGTAGCTGGAACCACAGGCTCGAGCCACCATGCCTGGCTAATTTATTTTAATTTTTTTGTAGAGATGGGGTCTCACTATGTTGCCCAGGCTGGTCTTGAACTCCTGGGCTCAAGTGATCCACCTTGGCCTCCCAGAGTGCTGAGATTTCAGGCATGAGCCACTGCTCTTGGCCTAAAATTTATCTTGATTAATGAGGTTTTTGGCTCCCCCTTACATTTTACACCCCTGGCAAGTGCCTCACTGGCCTCTCCCTAGTCCCAGCCCTGTCACAAGGCCATGGAGATATAGTCACAAACACAACTGAGAACATAGACAGTCATGAGACATGTGCTGGTTACCAACCCCCAGGCCAAACAAACACACTTCCAGCAAACACAGATGACTTGTTGGTGACAGCTGAGAGGACACAGGCCTGGGGAGAGAGAGGACTGTGTGTGAGGTGGTAAGTCATGCTTGGGGCCTGCCAAGTGGGGGAGGGAGTCTGGGGCAAGCCACCGTCCCATATAGGGTGGTGGATAAGGTGGAGAGTAGGGGTGCAGCAGGACCAACCCTTCCCACCCCACCCCTTCGACAGGGACCTGAGGGAGCTCAGGGAGGGAGAGAGGCCAGAAGACCAGGCAGAGACTGAAGAGAGCTGGCAAGGCTTGGCTAGAAAAACTCCAGGCAAGGCCTGTGTGACTTGGGGCTCCCCAGGCTGTCCAGCAGGGGGCCCTGGCACCCAGCAACCTCCTCTGCTTGGGAGGTGGCTACAGAGGGGTGTGGGTGCTGGCTAGGGGCCCAGCAGGATGGATGCCAGATGGACTTCTCTCCAACAATAACAGCACTGGCTGTTGCCGTCCGCCTAGCCAGCAGGGCCCCAGCGCGGGTGGGGAGAGGAACCAGCCTTCCCCAGTCTGGCCTGAGACCCTCACCACTTCCCTCCAGTTTTCTTCCACCTCCAGTCCCCTTTGTACACAATTGCAGCCACTGGCCACCAGCCTTGCCATGCCTGGCAGATCTTCTGACCACTAGCCCTGCCACCCCCACAGACCCAGAGACCAGGAAAGGAGGGTGGGGAGCGAGGAAGGGGGCCAAGGCAGAGGGGAGAGGAGGACTAGGAGAGGAAGAGAGAGAGACTGGACAAACATGAGGGTGGGAATTAGGGGGTTGTGGACAGACATGAAGCCACTCTCAAGTCACGGAGCAGTGCCTAGAAAAATACCACCCAAACCCATCTTCCTGCCCTCTGGTTAGGGCTGGCGGGGATGTGGGGGATGGGTGGGGTAGGTGAGGGTTGGGAAGGGATATGTGTGTCATCTCTGTGGGGCATGGAAACACAAGGCTGGGGACACCCATTCTGGAGTAGCTTGGGGAGAGCCACTGACCCTAAGTAGAAAAGCCACCTCTCTCCTTAGGGCTCTGTTTCTCTGGGGACAGGATAGGACTACCTTATCCCTATGATGTGAGGTACTGCCAATTGTTAATCAGTGTCTGTGGCTTCTCCAGGGGACAAGCCCTTCGGGTCAGTGGGCATGGGGTGAGCAGTGTGGATTGGATTTTCTCCTCAGGACCTTTCCAGCCTTAGGATCACGCTCTAGCACTGAGTGCTGCTGGAAGGGCAGGGAGTGCACCCCACCCCACCCCATTTATTGCTCAACCAAAGAGAGGGCCTCCCTCCCCCTCCCTTGGAGGGACTTGCTGGACCACCCCTCAGCACGCCCACACCTTCCTCCTCAGCTAGTGGAGGACGTGATCAGCAAGGCTTCCGCCTCTCAGGACGGCTGGGACAATAGGATTCGCTCAGGATGTAAAGCTGTTCCTGGCTTTTTCTCTTCCCATTCCCAGCTGTGCCTCAGTTTTCCAAAGTGCTGGATTTAGAAAGGGTGAATTATGAGGGAGTTGGAGGGTTGTGCCCCTGTCCCCCTCCGCGCGCACACACAAGCACAGGCAGAGGCACATACCCCCTCCAAGTCAAAGTTGTGGGTGGTGTGGTGTTTGCGCGTCTGTGGCTGGGACTGGATGTGTCAGGGATGGGGAAACCATCATGCTGGTCACAGAAAATGGGAGGTGGGGACAGAAGCAGTTTTGAAGGAAAATAAGAGGGGGACTGAAAGAAAGAAGGGGGCGTTGAAAGGGAGGGCGCTGGGAGGAAAAAGGTGCAGTGTGGAGGAAGCGCGGCGTGGGCGGGGCTTGGGAAGAGATAACGGAACATCTGAGGTGGAGTGGGCCGTAGGCCGTCGGGGCCGTTCTGAGTAGCGGGTGTGTAAATGGAACAGTCCCGAGATAGATTTTATGGGAGTCTGCTCAGGTTCTTAATGTGTGGCTGTACCCTCCAGCCCCATGTGCCCCACACGAAGGACAGCCTTGGTGTGGCAGGGCCCAAAGAGGTCCTGTCTACCGAAATAACACCACCAGGCGGCCCTGGGGGCGCAGGGGCTCGGGGTGGGGACCGCAGAGCGCGCGGAGTCGCCGTGGGGTGGCGGGGCGGGCCGGGGGCGGGGCCGCGGGCTCGCGGGTGTAGGGAGGGAGGTGGCAGTGGGCTCAGGGCGGGGCGGGCCCAGCGGAGGGCGGGTTTGAATGTGCCCCGGCGGACGCGGGAAGCTGCAGGAAGAGCGCGCGGATCTCAGCGCGGGAGCACTGCTTCTCCGGCAGGTGCTGCCCGGGGCCGGGGACTGGGGACCGCCAGGGCAGAAGACGCCGCTGCCCGCTTGCCACGGAGGGCAGGGAGGCCGGGTCTGACGGCTCCGCCGCCCGGAGAAGGATCGCCGGGTGGGGCCCCAGTGCGGAGCGTGCGGAGACGCGCAGCACGTGGCGCGCACGGGCCAGGGAGCCAGAGGCCCCTGCGGGGACCGGGACCCGAGCTGGGCTGGACAGCTTGTCTCCCGGGCCTGAAACAGACTGCGGTCACGTTGACCTCCTCAAGGGGCAGGCGAGTGGACGGGTGACCCCGATCGATCTGGTCGGTAACAGGGAGGGGCCGTGCCGCCGACTGCGCTGGCGGAGGGGAATGGGGATGGGGATGGAGGCTCGCGAGCGGAGGTGCGGGGCTGTCTCTTTAACCTGGGTCTTTTACTGGCTAAAGTCGTATCCCTGGCGTCTCCTTCCAGCGCACGTCCTCATTTACTGATTTACTGTGTGAGTATATGAGAGGGCGAAGACACACACTCCTTGGCTTTGCTTACCAGGAGAGAGCAGTCGTAGGTCAAGGCTGGCTCCAACCCTGCCCTCACACCTCTAGGGATCTCTCTCCAGCCCCGTTGTCGTCCTTTTGCTTACTCCTCTCCGTGGCCTCCAGACCCTTCAACTTTCCTCCTGCTTGTGTTAGCTCCGCATGCCAGGATGTGTGTGATGGGGCGGGGCTGAGGTGCCTGACACTCAAGTCAGGCTGGGAATGATCTTGGTCTCCACCTCATTTTTCCCTTTAGTTGGATCAGAGTTCCCCCCGACCTCCCAGTCTACAGGGCTAGCTGAGAAGCAGATTTTATACCTCTCTCCATTCCAAAAGGAGCTTGAACATTTAATTTGGATTCTAGCTCCTCCACTCACCAGCTCTGTGACCTCAGGCAAGTTACTCAACCTCTCTGAACTTCAGCTGGCCCAATCTATTCAGTGCTAGTACTAGCTTATGGGTGGTTGTGAGGAAAAGACGAGAGATCTGCAGATAGTGGCTGGCCCCATATGAGATCCTGGGAGTGGAGAATTGCAGGAGAGGTGTTGGGAGTCTGGAGGCAGGGAGGTACTCAATTTGGTGGCTGCTTTCAGGGGCCCACCTCAGCAGGCCAAGGCATAGTTGGAGGGACACCGGATGCTCTGAGCTGGTATCAGATCCCTGTTTGCTGCTGGGCAAAGGCAGACGAGCAAAACACGAAGGCTGGCCAGCTGAATGTTAGGATATGGGCAGGAGGAGAGGGCTGCCCGTGGTGGAGTTGAATTGTGCCCAAGACTGGAATGGGAACTCCTGAGAACAGAGAGAGCAGGGGTGTGGCTGGGGGATAGGGAAGAAATAAATACTTCTTCTCTAAGCCCAAGCCAGTTTTACCCAGGAGAACAGGAGCTATTCTCCCCACCCCAGGCCTCCATCTGCTTTGAAGTTGCACCTGCCCTTTACTTCCAGGAATCTTGCCTGTGGGGTGGAGTACAGGGTATGCGGGTATGAGGTAAGAACCTAAAGGAAGAGTCCTTACTACCTAATAGAAAACCTGAGACCTAGGCAGGGTGCGGTGGCTCATGCCTGTAATCCCAGCCACTTTGGGAAGCCAAGGTGGGTGGATCACCTG